>NC_064633.1:471450533-472700533 GCF_023864275.1 Schistocerca cancellata | reverse complement strand
CAAAGTTACTATTTTGGTTCACTAATATTTCATACAAAACCTGTAAAAACTACGATGGCTAAATAAAAGTTAGACAGGTAACACTCACGTAACGCATTTGTATACACAGTAGAAACTGTATCAAGAATTGCTAAAGGCTGGTGGGCCATCGCGGATTGTTCTGACTTCACGTGCGGCATTCCATCTATACAAATAGACTATGGTATTTTTGTAATGAAACTGTTGACAGCTGCCGTGCTACTATCTGTCAGTGTCACACACTGACAATAGCTAACAGGGACAGCGATGAAAGTGTCTAAATTTTTATTCTGTTTGTGCTGCACTGCTATTTTTGCTGTTTATCAACTGTTGCTCAACTATTTAAAAAATGGAACTGCACGCACAAAATGAAAGAAATCAGTAACAAAATCATTAAACACACAACAGGTAAAGATCATGCGAATGGTATATAAACGGAAAACAAAAATCTGAATGCAAACTAGAAGTGAAACAGGAACATTGGAGTACGTCAAATGATATACACTGAAATTTACCGGAGAGTCACATCTATCTGTTAGAAACAATAGTAACACAGAAAAATTAACTCAAACTCACGTTAAATCGTCAACACCGTTAAAGAACTGTTTTTAAAATTCTTGTTATAGTGGTCTTCAGCTGAAAAGCTGGCCCAGTTCTACACGCTAGTTCATCTTTTGCTATTCCTTTCAACCCTGCATAAATACAGCCACTTAGTTTCATCTGAACGTGAATGGTGTATTCGAGCCTTCTTCTCTCTCTCTACAACCCTCCCCCCCCCCCCCCCCCGTCGCCTTCGCCCCATTGCAGCTTCACCCTATTACCAAACTGCCGAAGCTTGACACGTTAGCACATGTCCTATCAACCGATCCCTTCTTAGAGTCCAGTTTTTTGTTTCCACTTCTGTTTAATACCTCCTCATTTTGTAATTCGACCTACCATCTGATCTTTATCATTCTTCTGTTTCACCATCCTTCAAAAGTTCCCATTTTATTCTTGTTTGACCTACATATTGTCCGCGTTTAACTCCCGTAGAATGCTACAGTCCAGACAAATCCTTCAGGAAAGTCGTAACACTTACATTGATATAACATTGCAACAAATTCCTTTTTTCAGAAATGAATTTCTTGCTGTTGCCAGTCAGTATTTCACACCATGTCTGTTTTGGCCGTCATCGGCTAATATGGTATCAAAATAGCAAAACTCATCTAACACTTTCGGAATTTCATTTCTTAATCTAATTTTCTCAGCATCGCCTGATTCAGTGCTGCTACATTCCATCTCCCTTGTTTTACTTCTGCGTGTTTGTTAATATCCTCAGATATTCTGACGCAAAAGGCGTTCAATAGTCGTCTGTATCCTAGGAATCTCTGTGAGCTTAACAGATAAGAGAGCACACAACTAGAAACCCGAAGTTAGTTAGCGAGTACCAAATTAAGACATGAGCGTTCATGACCTCTAGATATTCAACGCAGACTACAGAGACGGAGGCTTGGGTTTGCAATCAGGTCAGCGGTGTTCTTGTAGGTATCGTTTGGTGATAGGAATAAATGCTTCCTCAGAGAGGATATGTTAAGATCAAAGCATAGATGCTTGTGCCTCACTTTATATTGTGAAATTTGTTGATGGATCCTATAGGAAGATGCGTTTCCTCACGATTTCTCGTTCTGAGACTGCCTTCTATAAGAACGTAAGGATCTATAAAAAGTAATCTTACAGCTATTAATGTTGAAAATAACTTCAATTCCGAACCATTAACGACAAATAAGATAGTAAAAAAGGACACTCCGAACAGTCGTTACAGTGGGGAACATTGCAGTATTTTCTGCTAATATGAAATATGTTACTATATGTATGTGTTGATTTCTGTAGGACAGCAGCATACAGATTACATATTTACTCTATGAGAAAAATCATTATAATCTGTTAACACCACAACATGCTCTAAATGTGTTGAGAGGTATCAGCCTTGTGTGAGGCGCCTCCTCTCACTTTTAATTCAGTATTTCACTAAATTAAAATTGAGTTCATGCGAGTTTTTTCTTATTTGATATGATGCTAATTTTTCAAACGGATAATGAGTGATTACTAGGTTCAAATACAGTATATTCTTCAGTTGATTTCATCTTCTTACTTTCGTCTTCTATTTACTGAAACGACAGTGGATGCGGTACAATAGGCAGCAAACTAGCTTCTGCCAAATGTTCTGTTGTTCCACATTCGTGGAAAGAGAGGAATTTACTAAGGGCTTACTGGTTGTGATCCTGCAGGGTAAGCGACAAGAATGCGGGCGATGTCTGGCTGAGCTATTTGCTGTGGCACCAACGGGTGTCTGAAAATGGCAGAGGGTGTCACATTACCCATGTCTAGCAGGATCGAAAAAGAACTCATTTTCTTTAGAAATACGGAGTGAATAATGCAGAGAGCCCCTCTGCGAAATAATATTGAGCCCTTAGCGACGCCGGTCAGAGTGGCCGGGCGGTTCTAGGCGCTACAGTCTGGAACCGCGTGACCGCTACGGTCGCTGGTTCGAATCCTGCCTCGGGCATGGATGTGTGTGATGTCCTTAGGTTAGCTAGGTTTAAGTAGTTCTAAGTTCTAGGGGACTGATGACCTCAACAGCTAACTCCCATAGTGTCTCAGAGCCATCTGAAACCTTTGAATCCTTAGCGACGCTCAGCCGGCCACAGAGTTGCCAGAAAGCTCTGTTCGCTCAAAAAAAGCATCACCGTAACCGTACGTTTACACATGTGGCACTTCCCGTGCGCACTTGGCGCATGCAGCCGTTAACGAAGTGACAAGGAGGCGCATGCACCAGGGTGAAGCCGCGCATACGTCTGAAATGCGCGGACAGAGGCGCAAGGATCTCGCCATACCAGACGATGAGACACGGGCTTCCACTTGCAGGTGGTGGAAGAACAGCCGAGTGGTGAGTGGTTGAGAGGCGTTGAACGTACCTTTCGGAATGCGGTGGCAGACTGTTTCAGCACACTCCATATTTTGTACAGAACCTCGTGATAGCATATGGCACTTGAAGTTACATGGTCAGCTTTTGTCTGTCCTGCATTTTTGTGGGGGAGGACCTAGACACCTGCGTGAGATGCTAAAGGGGTGAGTACGGACACGCATGTAATTGAGACTGGAGCTGTAACGTCTCTTAGCCAAAGACATATTATGTAATAAAGAGAATACATTGTGTGTCATGTTTTGTTCTTGTATGGAATTATGTACTGATTTTTTATTTTATTTAGATAATATCTGTGTTGGCGAGTACTGAAACCGCCACAGACGATACTTATTAGATATCAAACAAAGATGAGAATAGGTGACTAGTATAAATAATAAAAAACGAACATTAATTTGTCTGTCGTCTCCTTGGAGTTACGTGAGTAGGAAGAGCCTGTGACGTTATATTGTACGCTTGCGTAGCATTCTTTTGTCAAGATTGTGAGAGGGACGCCATTAGACATAGCCTTGGAAAGGTGTGTAATTAATTGATTTGTTTAAATGTTTTGAATAGAGTGAAACCTTGCATTACGATTTGTAATAAGCTTGCCTGGTATTTTATCCCATCCCTTTAAGACATTTTCAGATATTTAAATATTATTCGTGGTGCAGAGCTGCGCTACGAACGAACGAGCCGCTGCCGCGGCGCATTCAAACTGCATTAAATGAAATCAATCATACCGCAAAGAAGCGGGCAGGTAATAGTGAAGTAAAATAATTTGTTTCAGCTTTCGGAATTGCAGAGCAGAGCAGCAGATTTTATGATGTGTTTTACAGGTTGACGCGCGCTGCTGATAGTATATTACTAACAGTGTAAAAAGATAATTTACCTTCATAACATAAAAGAAATCTTGCTGTGCGTAGTTCTGGTCTGGCAAACCTTATAGTAAAAACATCTTTTTTCTCCGATAATAGTCTCATGTTCTCGTGTTAGTCGTGGTACTTACTGGTGTTTTACTGTTAACAAAAATCCACTGCAAAATTTTGATGTTGAACAATCATTGCGTACTGTAACATCAGTATTGATAACAAAGTAATTTTCATTAACCTTTTCAATAATGATAAAGTAAGGAAGATATGTTGAACTTTATAGTGAGTTACAGTAACGAAAAAATGTTCCTTAAATAGAAAGCCAGATTCAGAAGAATAAGAACATAATATATTTTGTTTTGTTGAAAATTAATGATCCAAAGAAAGTCACAGCACAGCATCACTAAAAGGTATTTCGGGGCTCTTTTCGTAGTAACATATTTTATTTCATATATTAGTTGTTACGCGAGTAATAATAAAACAAAGCAAATAATAATAGAGCCAGCGAAAGAGCGTATGCAGGTGGGACTTTCGTGCTGTCGTATGCTAGTGGGAGTTAAATTTTATTGTTAATACTATTGACTGGAAGCTGCGTTTGGTGTCTGCCTTACGACTCGTCATGGAGGCAAAAAAGGCTCAGGTGGTGAGCCACACAGAGCAACTTATTCTCATTCCACAGCGAGAAGTCTTGGAGTTCAGTCTGATTTGTAAAGAAGTGGCTTATTCTCGGGTTTAGGATGTTTTCAGCGAGCGGTGGCTGGCATCGATTCGAGAAGGAACTTTTCCCTCCTGCAGTGTGTGGTGCAGCGGACTTCGGTCTCAGCGTCGACGGCTCTAGGAGGGTTCCATGGGTTGCAGCCTGTCTGTCTGTGTACGCTACTTGCAAACGAAGTGAGGACGCGACTTGCAATAACATTGTATCGTCTGCAGACGTAAGCATCGAACCAGCTGCTGTGGGAACTCTGTGTTTGTGCATCCACACAGAAGAAGATGGTCAAATGGGTGGTGAGCCTCCACGATATACACTCCTGGAAATTGAAATAAGAACACCGTGAATTCATTGTCCCAGGAAGGGGAAACTTTATTGACACATTCCTGGGGTCAGATACATCACATGATCACACTGACAGAACCACAGGCACATAGACACAGCAAAAGAGCATGCACAATGTCAGCACTAGTACAGTGTATATCCACCTTTCGCAGCAATGCAGGCTGCTATTCTCCCATGGAGACGATCGTAGAGATGCTGGATGTAGTCCTGTGGAACGGCTTGCCATGCCATTTCCACCTGGCGGCTCAGTTGGACCAGCGTTCGTGCTGGACGTGCAGACCGCGTGAGACGACGCTTCATCCAGTCCCAAACATGCTCAATGGGGGACAGATCCGGAGATCTTGCTGGCCTGGGTAGTTGACTTACACCTTCTAGAGCACGTTGGGTGGCACGGGATACATGCGGACGTGCATTGTCCTGTTGGAACAGCAAGTTCCCTTGCCGGTCTAGGAATGGTAGAACGATGGGTTCGATGACGGTTTGGATGTACCGTGCTCTATTCAGTGCCCCTCGACGATCACTAGTGGTGTACGGCCAGTGTAGGAGATCGCTCCCCACACCATGATGCCGGGTGTTGGCCCTGTGTGCCTCGGTCGTATGCAGTCCTGATTGTGGCGCTCACCTGCACGGCGCCAAACACGCATACGACCATCATTGGCACCAAGGCAGAAGCGACTCTCATCGCTGAAGACGACACGTCTCCATTCGTCCCTCCATTCACGCCTGTCGCGACACCACTGGAGGCGGGCTGCACGATGTTGGGACGTGAGCGGAAGACGGCCTAACGGTGTGCGGGACCGTAGCCCAGCTTCATGGAGACGGTTGCGAATGGTCCTCGCCGATACCCCAGGAGCAACAGTGTCCCTAATTTGCTGGGAAGTGGCGGTGCGGTCCCCTACGGCACTGCGTAGGATCCTACGGTCTTGGCGTGCATCCGTGCGTTGCTGCGGTCCGGTCCCAGGTCGACGGGCACGTGCACCTTCCGCCGACCACTGGCGACAACATCGATGTACTGTGGAGACCTCACGCCCCACGTGTTGAGCAATTCGGCGGTACGTCCACCCGGCCTCCCGCATGCCCACTATACGCCCTCGCTCAAAGTCCGTCAACTGCACATACGGTTCACGTCCACGCTGTCGCGGCATGCTACCAGTGTTAAAGACTGCGTTGGAGCTCCGTATGCCACGGCAAACTGGCTGACACTGACGGCGGCGGTGCACAAATGCTGCGCAGCTAGCGCCATTCGACGGCCAACACCGCTGTTCCTGGTGTGTCCGCTGTGCCGTGCGTGTGATCATTGCTTGTACAGGCCTCTCGCAGTGTCCGGAGCAAGTATGGTGGGTCTGACACACCGGTGTCAATGTGTTCTTTTTTCCATTTCCAGGAGTATATATATATATATATATATAGTCGAATTAAGTCGGGTGATGCTGAGGGTATTAGATTAGGAAATGAGACACTTAAAGTAGTAAAGGAGTTTTGCTATTTGGGGAGCACAATAACTGATGATGGTCGAAGTAGAGAGGATATAAAATGTAGACTGGCAATGGCAAGGAAAGCGTTTCTGAAGAAGAGAAATTTGTTAACATCGAGTATAGATTTAAGTGTCAGGAAGTCATTTCTGAAAGTATTTGTATGGAGTGTAGCCATGTATGGAAGTGGAACATGGACGGTAAATAGTTTGGACAAGAAGAGAATAGAAGCTTTTGAAATGTGGTGCTACAGAAGAATGCTGAAGATTAGATGGGTAGATCACATAACTAATGAGGAAGTATTGAATAGGATTGGGGAGAAGAGAAGTTTGTGGCATAACTTGACCAGAAGAAGGGATCGGTTGGTAGGACATGTTCTGAGGCACCAAGGGATCACCAATTTAGTATTGGAAGGCAGCGTGGAGGGTAAAAATCGTAGAGGGAGACCAAGAGATGAATACACTAAGCAGATTCAGAAGGATGTAGGTTGCAGTAGGTACTGGGAGATGAAGAAGCTTGCACAGGATAGAGTAGCATGGAGAGCTGCATCAAACCAGTCTCATGACTGAAGACAACAACAACAAATATATATATATATATATATATATATATATATATATATATATATATATGATGTCCGAAAGAACAAATACCATCTTCGTATACATAATGTCGGACTTCTTGTCTTACTGCAGATGTTACAGCCAAACCTCGTTGTATGAAATTTCGGAATGATTATAAATTAGCTATACAAAAGTAGCCTCTAATTGTGTAAAGGGTAAATGACTTCCTTAATGCAGTATAACTTCAGGTGTTGTTCCCGCCCAACACTGTTAGTTATCGCAGTTCTCATTTGGCGGCATGCATGAACGAGTTATTCCAACAGTCTTCATGGAGTCGTATCAAGGTGAAGAACGTGTACATTGTTGCTTACGGTTTCATGAACCGAAACCCGCTACTACAGGGGAGATAACACAGAATTAAACTTCGTAAGCCACCACCTCAATGAGAAAATTTTACTAATTGGTGCAGTAGTTTCACCGATTCTGGCTGTGTATCACATAGGAGGGCGGGTCAGGACACGCTAGTAGTCCCTGAGGCAGCAGTTGAAGAAATCCGGCAGTCTTACATTCGTAGCCTGGTAAATGATCGAGACATGACAGCTTAGAATTGAATATGCCTGGTTTGACACTGTGGAAGGTATTATGGAAACGCCCGTCATTCCGTCTCTGAAAGTTGGAACTGTTGTAGGCTTTAAGAGAAAGTGGCAAAGAAAAATTAGCTGACTTTTGGGTATAAATGTTTAACAAATTGGAGATTGAAGATTTTCTTAATACAACTGTGTTCATTACCGAAGCCCCGTTCCATACCTGCAACAAAATGAATCGGCATCTTGTTCGGATATGGGGTGAGTATAAAAACTAGTCACAGAATCTCCATAGGTAAATGGTTTTTGCGCTGTAAGCTGTAATAAGATTTACGATCCCTTCTTTCATGCTGAGTCAGCTATAACTGGCATATCGTACCTGGACACGCTTCAACATTATCTAACACCTTAATTACAGCCAAATATGGGCATAGGATTAGTTTTTCAGCAAGATGGCAAACCACCATATTACCATCTTGAAGTTGTTGCGTATTTCCGCATGAATGGGCCGACTTGGATTGGACCAGGTAGAACAACATTCTGGCCACCATGATCGCTTGATTTAACCCCACTGGACTTCTGTGTATGGGGCTTCATCAAAAACAGAGGGTCTGTTCCACCACTCCTGGGGAACGTCAACGAGCTGCGACAACAATAACATAAGCGGTTGGCCCCACAGATCGAGACTTATTACTTAGGATGTCGCAACAAACTGATTACAGTTGGGACATTTTTCATATAGTAAAACATTACCGCATTCATCATTTGTAAACGAACTTGAGAATATATTGTATTCACTGCCGTATCAAACGTTTCTCTAAGTTTTCAACCTTTTTCACAATTAGAGGTTACTATTGTGTAAATAATTCACAAACATAATGTACTGGAATGTACAGGACTGTTAGATGTGAGGCAGGATAATTTTTAATGTCATTTTGTTGCATTCTTCAACACAATGGGAGTTGAAGGCAGTCTTTCCCTTATTGGAGACACTAATCCATCATTTCGTCTAGTTAATGGAAACATCCCTCATAGAAATGGAAAATAACCAGGACCGAAGTAGAATTAAAGAGAGAGAAACTCTCCAGCCCTCAGAATGTTAAAAGGGAAAGACAATATTCCAGCAAACCAAAGTAAATATATAGCCGACAAAGAAAAATATAGAGCCGACAAAGAAAATGGCTCGATTTTCAAGTGCACTCGGGGGGATTCTGTACAGAATATACAGAATTTAAGCTGTTAACTAGCCATGCCATTACTACAGATTCGTTGCACGATAGGCCGTAACATTTACCGGCTTATGAAAAGAACGTCGATGTGTGGCTGGTCATAGCGTCGATTACGGGCATGCCTAACCTCTTATTGAAACGTCCCCTTAGAAAAATTTATGAATGACTGTGCTGATAAACCTCTTACATTATTTGATTTTCAAACAGCTGAGCAGAACTGAACTTAAAAGACATTTCGCTCTTTATCTATTCTGATCAACACTAAACTGACACACAATATTTTTAGCGCAACGTAATCTGACTTTCAAAAATCCCTACAAAAGAATGGCCATGACTAACAATAACCTAAAACTTTCATGAATCATTTACCTCACAAAATTCTTCGTTACTCGAACTACTGCAATGCAGCGAGCGCCAATACTGCCAGCTAAATAAAAGATTCTAACTACTGAAGGCACTAACTACTAATAGGCATAGTTAGTAAATGAAAGATTTTGATAGAGAACAAACAATTTATTTACCTTAATAATGTTCAAAAGTCTCTCTGAGGGACACACGTCCAGATCATCCGCGCTCAAAACTCCGCCATCTCACTCCCCACATCAACCACTGCTGGCGGCTCACCTCCAACTGCGCAACACTACGTGCTGTTCACATCTAACTGCCCAGCACTACAATAGCAAATATTGCAACAATGCCAACCAGCCTCAGACTGCACACAGCACAGTCAGTGATTTTCATACAGAGCGCTACGTGTCGTTACCAATATAAAAACCTAAACAGCCTACTTACATAGCCCCCATGCTCCCCACAAAAAAATTTTACTAATTGTTTTCGGCAGTGGCTAACACAGATTTGAAAAATTTTTTCATAGTTACAATAACAAAGCTATCAAATGCACACACATTGATACAATGTTGGTCAAAAGGTAAAATTTTCTCACAGTCCATAAAGACAGTCCTGATCATTCATTACAGTAAAATTGCAGTGTTTTTTTTTCTCAAAGTCTGAGCAGTAAAAGAAAATGCACATGGAAGTAGTGGATTTCCGTGCAGTCTTGAAGAAGTAGTATTGTTCTTCCAACGGGAAGACAGTGCTGACTCTTGACATGCAGACAGGTAATGGGCCACAGCAGAGCAAACCCACAGCAGAGTCAGTCGAAGTTTTTAAGAAGTTTGGTAGGTAAGTCATCACAGAGTAGACCCAATGTAGTCCTGGTAGAGATTAAGGTTTTATGGTATTGGTGGGCCACCAAAGGTGCAGACCCATTGCAGTCCTTGTGGAAATAATGGTATTGAAGGGCCATCAAAGATGTAATCCTTGAAGAGATGGCCAGCAGCTATCTGTTGCGACTGTGCAGGGGCACAGTCACTATCAAGAGTCTTGCGGATAATGTAACAAGTCCATAAACCATCACTTGTGCACTCACAAAATATTTGGAATTGTCCTTAGAACCAGCAATGCTGTTAACCTGTCTCTTGCTGAATTACTAACACACGTGCAAACACTAACAGTCCCAACTTCTCACATATTGTGCAGATACTACGACCAATAGAACAGTGTGCATTGAAGTGAATGCTTACAAGTTACTTAATTTGATGAACTGGTGTCAATGACAATTTTATAACATGAGAATACAATTACAAAGATACAGAAAACATCATTAAAACACACTAATACAGATAACATTTGTAGTAATACAGGCTTTACAAAAGAATAGAAATAGACATATACATCAGTATTACAGGAATTATGACAGGAGTAAATATATAAAAGATCAGAATAGCTTTCGAAAACAATGTCTAAATATCTTTACAAAGTAAATAAGATATTGTTAATGCAAATTATATTTGCAGATAACAGTATTCCTCATCATAGTGAATGTAGCTTTGTATTAGAAAAATTCTACAACATAAATCTTACTAGCTAAACATATAAAAACAGAAAAAAAACAAATACACATAGCGGAATAACACAAAAGGAAAGGACAGAGTTCGTTTTCAGTGTAGCATTTGGTACTGCAGTCAAACCCAAAACTTAATTCCACAGATCTTTCCTCTTATTTCAACATTTGCTCCTGCAAAAAAAAAAAAATCTATCTAACCCTGTTGTCCCTAAACCACACTGTTTTTTCGTATCCTCTTTCAAAATAAATATTTCTCATTGTACAATACTCATATTTTCCCAAATCTTTTTCATATAACTTCTCAGTGCATTCTTTCCCTATTCTTCATAGTTAGTTTCTTGTATGGTCTACCCTCTCTTAAGCTAACTTAAATATACTGAGCTCAGGTATATATACTAAGAGATGAGGCAATGCAGCAGCACATAACAAATTAATACAAACAGCAATGACAAAAAATGGAAATTGGCATTGCAGGCATCAGTATATCTAAATTATCAGAGCAAATGCAACATTACAACTAATATGAGTCAATGTGCAGCAACAAGATAAATAAATCAGTAGTAAAACTATCTTTACAGAGTAATACCAAGTCAAATTCAGTAACAATATACCTGGCAAACAGCAGTACCAAATGCTATAACTTATACCTAAAGATGACAAAGCTCAAGCAGAAAAAATAGTACACTAAAGGCAACAATGTCTATGTAATTAATGTGGTGCACCACAACAACTTATTCTACAAAAATGTTACCAAGTACTTGAAAAGAAAGTTATATATTCAGTTACTGTTATTAGTCCCTTCTTATTGTTCTTTCCTTTCTGAGTGCTCCTTTTCCGAAGAATGCGGATCATAAAATTATTATTTAATAGATCTGTTGACAGAAAGTGTTCACATTAGCAAAAGCATTTAATTTTATTTTATAAAACCAATGCTGCAACACAGCTGGAAACCAGATATTAAACAAAATAGGCAAACATATGCATAAAGCAAGGCATGAAACATCATTCACTAGCCATGTGGCATTCCGTAAGGCAGTAAAAAAAATATCTCAACTAGAAAGACAATAGTTATAAACAGATGTATAGACATAAAATATTTCTCAACATTTCATTAGGCATTTCAGTAAATATCAGAAAGTACGAGCTCTACAGTATAATCATATGTTTCCAAGTACAGCGTGTCATGTTTGCGATGCTTTCTACAAATGAATATCAATAGTGAGGTTAATAACCTCTTTTTTCTCCACCTAATGGCTATTTCTCCAGGCTGGTGGGCGCCCACAACGCATTACGTTAAGGTCACTTAGCTTTCTTACCGAAATATTTACGACGGCAGTTTGCGCTACAGTGACAGTCTCATATAAAAAGTTTCACAGGTCGAGAATTTGCGTTACAAATGTGTAGAAACAAAATCCTATAAATATAAGTGTCCAAAAACTTTCGCCTGCATTGTGATACATTCACGCATGTACACACATTTCATAACTCTTAAAGTATGATTCTTGGTTTCCAACATCCTTTTTCACAAATCAGAGTCCCTAACTACTACTCATAATTCCTTACCTTATTATACATGTACATATTCGTCGACACTTCTTCAATAATTCATCATAATAAATATGTAGCATAATCAAATTCCTCATATAGCATCAGCTTATTGACCATAAACATACCTCAACAGCATAATACACATCGACATTGTAATAATAACATCATAACACCTCAGTCAAATCTCAAAAACGTCGTAGCTCTCTGCAATAATTTCAAAACCTATAAAAATTCTCTGCTCATTTCAAGAGTGTCATCTATTTCAAACGTACTTTAAAAATCATGATCCCATACCAAATACGTCATTCAAAGCTCTCATAGCATCACAATGGTTCCGAAAAAAATAAGAACAGTTCACACAGTACAAACAAAATACAATGCCATAAGTGTGAAGTTATCCAACTGTGTAATTACATAAACATGTGTCACTGATGTAGTAAAAAATAAAAATGTTTGTTTATCTGTTAAATAATCAGATAGCTGTGCAATTCTGAGTTAGAGAATTATGGTACCGATGTGTAAAGTTGTATAAGCAAATATCATATTAGCTAGGGCTCCTAGCGCTCGCTACACGCTTAGCACACAAAGTAGGCGTGTACCCCTGAGGCTTAATTTAATTATACCCTCAGGTGTTACAGATTACACCAATGGAATGAAATGTATCGCGGAAAACTTTGTATCATTGTAATTCAAAAATCTTTAAAATTAAATGTTTTAAGTGCAAAATTAATCACTCAAATACGTGTACTGTAGTACTAAACTGTGCGTCTTGTTATAAGATAATCTCTGTCATTACTTAAGGGTAAAAAATGTGCCAAGTGTCGTAATTGTCGATATCCCTAAGCAAAAGTTCTGTAGAAGTCAATGTACTTACCTCGTAATAAATAAAACTGAAATGCTTTGTGTACAGATATCGTGGTTATTACGTTTATTGCTGTGATGAAGTAAGTACTTACTGTAACGTATTGTTGTGCTACGAAAAAGGCTGTCTCAATGTAGCTATACCACAACAGTTACTACTAAAACATGTTTTACTTTCCAGACTAATACAGAAAAACTGTGCAGATATAAAACAGATACAGCACAAAAGCAACAATGTGAATTGTGTCACACATTAGTAGCATCGTGATATAATCGTGTAGCTGTCAAAGAAACCAAATACTAAGTCATCTTTAATCTCACAGAAAGTACTTCAAATAAGGAATGGCTTTTCAAGTAAACCAAAATGTTGCATTAAAATCTCTTTAGCAGTATATGTTCTAAGTATGTAAGCCGTATATTCGTTACGTAATCGTGCACCTAACAAGCAAGAATGTACACACAACAACACTGTGTCGTCTATTCACTATAAAAATGCATTCGTAATTTCTTGTCTAAATAAGTTCCGCAGGTTCTTGACTGGATAGTTAACTTTAAAACATAGTTGCATGTTAACAGTTTGTAAGTGTGACAAAGAGTACTAGTAACGTGAAGTGAAAAATTTTATAGCAAAGACTAAGTTAAAAAGCAGATTATCTCTCAATAAACCGTTTTACATGTGAAATGTGGTGCAGTCCTTTACACTTCCAAGTACGAAGACTTTCAACTTCAACGCAATTATCATGTGGTATACGTCGGTAAGAAATGCTAAAATTTTTCTCAATGTTAGCGTCTATGTTATTTATCTCGGAGCCAGCCGGCGCACGCTGCTGCCTGCGGTGCGAGACATCGTCTGTCTCTTTGTTGGCGCGGATCGTTATTGGGACTTGGAGACCTAACTTCTACAAATTCACCTTGTCGAGTGGGCCATGGCCTATTTGAATCTCACCAGTTCTGAGGAAATTAAGTTCTATCGTTACGATTATATCATCTGTCGTCATGTCGGTAGATTCCATAGTTTCTTTCTTGCCCGTCACGTGGTGGAGAATTTCTCCCGGAATCGTAACTGCGTGGTGGACCATTGCGTCTGAAGTTATTCTGTCTCCCTTGATAATTATTTTGGTTCCCATATTGTCTATTTCTCTGATTGTCTCTGGGATAGTCATTACCGCGGAGAGGTGATCTTTCCCTGTAATTATTACTACTCTGCCAGCGGTTGTCATATGGGTGGTGTCTGTTTTGGTCACGATTTACGTTGTAAGAATAGCCTTGTCGTGTCCAGTTATTATTTCTGTCATCACGGAATTGTGACGGATGTGGCCTGTAGTTGTTGTGCTCCTGTTTTCGCGTTCCGCGATTGTCAGTGTCAATTTCCAAGTCTTGTAACAGTAATGATAAGCTTTAGTGTCATCTTTGCAACGTCTTGTCAAAATAATATGTCGTAACTGTTCAGGCAATTTGATTAAGCAAATGCGGATGAGTCCTGAGGGGCTGTATGGGTTTGAAAGATACTGATTCTTATGTAACAGTCTTCGAAATATTTGACAAGACTGGAAAATTCAGATTGTTCAAAAACGTTTCATCATTATGGTGCTATGTTTTAGTCGGTCTTGTGAAGTTTGAGACCAATGTGCTGAGAGGAGGCATGATAAAATTCTCCTTCACTGTGACAATCGTGAATGACCGATTGCATTCTGACAGCTGGTTCGTTCTCTAAATAGCCACACATAAATTCTAATCTGTGCTCTGATGACCAGTTGGGAGGAAAACAATGAGAGAATTGATGAAGCCACGCTTGTGGATTAATGTCGTTGCCGGAATCCTTAAATGTTTTGAATTTACGTGTTGTAATGAACAGCTTACAGTCAAAATCTTCACGTCGGCGAGTCGCATATCGGACATTGTTACTTCGTTTCGGCGGTTCCATCTCAAAATTCGGTGTACCTTGCCAATATCTTTCATAATTTCCGAAGTGCCCTGTGTTATTATTGTGTGGCTTTTCCGTATTTCTAAGTCCCTCTTCCCGTGTTGGAGCGCGAGTCTCCTATGAATTACGTATGTAATTCTTGTATTACTTGTGCCAACTGATCTTATACTTCCCGGATTTCTCTTTTGTACTGGGTATTGATTTGATTTTGATTATGTTTAAATTTTCAAATTTGTTCATACTCTTCGGTGTCAGTAAAGGCTACTGGTCTTGTGTCATTCAGATCATCATCTACCTTTGTAGATAAGTTAGTGAAGTGATCCGAAAGTTCGGCTACTTTCCCCGATAGTGAACTGATTTCCTCAGTGTGTTTTTCTGAACCAAGTTTCGGAGTGTCCATTTGTGTTGAAATCGTATCTACTGTGTCCTTTAAGTTTTCCCGAGTTTTTGCAAGTCGCGTAACCGAATCGGTAGATGCCACTGAGTCAGTTTTAGCTTGCAAGGTATCGTGATTTTCATGAACAATAGTTTGCTGTTCTTTTATGGCTGCTTAGTGATTCTGCAATGCAGTTTCATGACGCGAAAAAATAGGTTGAAACTACTCACAAATTTGTGTTTTTACGTCATTACAGACTTTTTGACATTTCGATTCGATTTTAAGTAACTCAGCAGTTAAACCTTCACGTGTTTGTTCAAGAGTAGTTCTACTGAGTCTAACTTTTGAGATTGTTGCTGTGTTTCTCTCTGATTTTGTTCCATCGTGTCTGAAGTTTTGAAGATTTTGTTCCATTATGTCTAACTTTTGATGTGTTTGTCTCTGATTATGTTCCATTGTGTCTAACTTTTGTCACATTTGTTGCATTAATTGTAATAACAATGCACTTGTGTCTGAAACATGTTCCTCAGTGCTATTCGGCAGTGCATTTGAACCGACTATATTCGCATTTTGAAAATCAGAGATGTGTCTTGACTTATTTGAGAAAACGGTGACGACGCAATGCCTGAATCTGCAGTATTTGTATGATTGCGTCCTGTCATTTAGGATTCCTGAGGCGAGCTGTTGCCGACCGATCGATCGATAATGCTTCCCTGTTCACTAATTGTTTCACTGTCTACACCATTATTTGCCTCCCGCTCCATTTCCCTATCCACAATTACCAAATTACTACTTTGAATGTCTGTTAATATGTTACACGGTGGTGCTGATAAGCTACGCTCGTCGTCACTATCATTTCTCAATTTACTTTGGAGCCTAGTGTTACGTTTTTCACACGCCATAATTATCACGTATTTCACATGATAAAAAGAGAAGCACAATTTGAAGAGCAAAAATAAGAAAACACATTAACTAGCACTGAAAATAGTATCTAGGTAATTGCAAGCACAGCTGCGAAATACTTGGTGCAAATCTACATGCATGCCACAACTGTTTTACTGTACAGCAATGAAAAACTACAACTACAAAGGAAATTCTCTCTATAATTACGCGCTAGCAAGAAACAATAGCTACACTAATTTCACAAACAACAAGAAAGAATGTGAAGATTCCAGTGAGGTATCCTCGGCTAAGGGTCGACATATGAAACGTCCCCTTAGAAAAATTTGTGAATGACTGTGCTGATAAACCTCTTACATTATTTGATTTTCAAACAGCTGAGCAGAACTGAACGTACTCAGACATTTCGCTTTTTACCTATTCTGATCAACACTAAACCGACACACAATATTTTTAGCGCAACGCAATCTGACTTTCAAAAAAATCCCTACAAAGGAATGGCCCTGACTAAAAATAACCTATACCTTTCATGAATCACTTACCTCACAAAAATGTTCGTTACTCGAACTACTGCAATACAGCAAGCGCCAATACTGCCAGCTAAATAAAAGATTCTAACTACTGGAGGCACTAACTACAAATAGGCATAGTTTGCAAATGAAAGATTTTGATAGAGAACAAACAATGTATTTACCTTAATAATATCAATTCATGACATCCAGTCTTACAAATATTCTCTCTGTGATGGACACACGTCCAGATCATCCGCTCTCGAAACTCCGCCATCTCACTTCCCACATCCACCACTGCTAGCGGCTCACCTCCAACTGCGCAACACTACTCGCTGTTCACATCCAACTGCCCAGCACTACAATAGCAAATATTGCAACAATGCCGACCAGCCTCAGACTGCACACAGCACAGTCAGTGATTTTCATACAGAGCGCTACGTGGCGCTCCTAAACAGCCTACTTACAATCTGAGGCGTCCATTGATGCTATATTCTCCCAAATCTAACGTATCAGTAGCAAGACTGGGTTCTGAAAGTCCGATGCCAAGTAATGGAGGTTGCAAGATGTTGTTACCTGACACGGTGCCAAACTGCTATATCAATTTTCACGTTCGCAAAGGCCATCGTAAACGAATGAGAAACGAGTTCGACACAGCTGAGTAATGTATGGGAGCGGTGTCTCCAGCAATTTTATAAATTGGGTAGCATGCCTCTACGGCTAAAACCATGGTCTGCGTCACCAATCCTACAGGGAAGCTACACTATCCTATGCCGGTCACCTTTGTACGCCGGGATCGGAAGGGGGGGGGGGCGGAGGATTGGGCGGGGTGAATGACTTCCTTAGCTCCAGCTCTGCGATATGGTTCACGACCAACATTCGCAGAATAAGCTGTCTCCTAACCACCAACGCCGTAATGGAATTTTAAAAATAAGAAATTTATGGTAATCCTACAGTTATAATGTCATACGTGTCTGATACGACTGTCCTCCCACAACGGTTTGGTAGTGTCATGATGTCATGGGTAACTAATTTACTGGGGTAGATTTGCAAATAAAATTTTATGAACTTCCTGAATGCATTTTTAAAATACTCGTGATTGTGTTCGTTTGATATGAAGTTTCATCAGCGACCAGATACTGGGATCTGAAAATAATGTTATTGATTTATAACCTGCACATTTTTTCGTTCTTTGTATTAGCTTGTGACAGTTCGCCTGTGACGACTGTGATTACGTAATTTTAATCCTCGTGTACACAAAAGCTAGGAGTTTTTTATCGTCTGATATTGCTAAGTGGACAAGCGAAATTACAAGTACAGGATTTATCTCTGCAAATGTTTGCGAGAATTCGTCGCAGAACCTATTTATTGTAACGACGCCACGCGGTATACTCAGATACTGGGAAGATGAAGTTACCTGGCACCTGGCTGCGTGATCAACGACGGCAATTCGATAATACACATGCAGTCAAAGAACTTTTATTGGATAACAGTGAATTAGAATTAATTTAAATATTTGAAGATAGGATAAGGATTTAACTGGGCATTACGTGTAAACTGTGGTTGCAGAACAGTTCATCCAGCACTTTACAACAATACTGTCGGTTCTGATTTGTGGTTTGAACTTCATAGAGGTGGTAGTATATTTCAGTTTGATTGCTGATTTTGAAGTGTAATTGACTGAACAGTTTTCTTTCAAGAGAAAGTAGTTCCGAACAAGGAAAAAGTTTTTAATGCTGGAATTTTATAAAATCTCTTAGCGAATTGCAAAGTTTTACACTTCGTTAGCAGGAACTAATTTCAATTTAGCGCAGTAAAGTACAGAACATTTTAGTCACGGCCATCATTTTAAATAACCATTGCACAATCACTTGGGATTTACTTTAGCTCCCTACTGCAGGCGACCCCACCTGGAGCAGGAGGAAACCAGCTGGACCCAGTGTGGCGAGCGTCAGTGATGTAGACACTGGCACCATTCGACAAACGCACAGGGGTGGCTGGCGGATGCCCTCACCGCGCTTAAGAACGCACACGTTGTGAAGAACCTAGCGGACAACGAGAAGCATGCCGAAAAGAGATGGACCGATGCAGCCATTAGGATGAAACATCAAGAATGAATTGGCGGAGGCATGTCAGTTCTTCTGGCCAGGCAGCAGTAGTTTTACCTGCCTCACAACGATAACGTGTTCTCAATTCGAGCACTCCTCTGGCACAGGAAGGAGCGTACACAAATCGCGAAGAAATTACATACTGAGGCATGGGAGAAGTCAGCCTTCTTAAAATGATGTTTCTGGGAAGTAAGGACGCTCCTTGTAAATTAAGGGGACCAGCAGACACTGAGACGAAGCACGAAGCATACATGAATCTGTCCAGGGCTCATGCAGAGATAGCGGTTACCAAGAAGTGTAGCGTGGCTGCTCTCACAAAAACTTCATAATGCAGTAAAATATCGGAAGACTGTGTCACAAATGCCGGCGAATTCGTGAGGAAAACGCCAGTTCCCAAGGCACACACCAATCCAAGCTAGAAAAACAATTTCCATTCTGCACTGGGAAGCGCGGCCAAGAAACAGCGATCAGTCACTGAGTGCCGCACCAAACTGAGTCCGCCAATGACAGTCCCGTGAGAGGAGAAAATTTTGCGGAACCATTGAGCTGAGAAATCAGTGACGGAGTCGGTGAGACAGTGCGGAACCAAGAGGTAATGGGGGCTCTTCCGTCAGTCGCCAATATTCGCCTCCCCTGTGATATAGCAGCTGAGGCCTCGCATCCCACAATGGGAATACACCACGCAGATCACTACTGGTCCTCGCTGCTTCAGGTGCTAATGACAGCGGTCGGCTTACGCCGCACAGCTCCGAGGCGACGTGACGCACAGACGCGTCGCCCGCCGCCTACAATACTGCATGACGAAAGATGACAAATAATGGTGAGACGATTCATCCCCCCCCCCTTTTCCCCCAAATCGGCCCTGTGACCTGTAATTTTGTTTTGGCTGGTGTAAACAGTACCGATATAAATACATTTCTTTCATGTTTTAGTCATCTAAGCAATCTTTGACATCGATACATCAACTCATTAATTTAGTACCCTTTGTATTTGATGCCATTTAATTGCTAAGGCCACTTCATTTTCGGCTCCCAGATTACGGTGATACCATAGTTTTCCATGTTGTTTGACGTCACAAAAATTTCTGGAGTTTCCAGAATGAGATTTTCACTGTGCAACGGAGTGTGCGCTGATATGAAACTTCCTGACAGATTGGCTGTGTGCCGGACCGAGACTCGAACCGAGGTACTCGCAGATTTGAAGCTGTGAAGACGGGTCGTGAGTCGTGCATGATGAGGAACCTCAGGCTGCAGAAGTAGAAGATGTGCATGCTGAACTGCCACCAGTTGAAGGTGACAGTAAAGGTGTGCTACTGCTGAAGACTCATTCTTTGAATGCTGAAATTTATGACTGAAATTATCTGTCACCTTATTTATGTCATTTAATTGTAGCCATTTTTGTTACTGTTTTTGTGGAATAAAAAAAAATATTGATATGTAAAAAAAAGAAAAGATGGTAGAGCAGTTGCCCGCGAAAAGCGCGAAAAGCAAAGGTCCCGAATTCGAGTCTCCGTCCGGCACACAGTTTTAATCTGTCAGGAAGTTTCATTTCTAGGGTTCACAATATTTTTGGCGCCCAAGGTGGGACAATCCAAGTCTATGTTATTTCATGTCAAAACAGCAGTTCACAATATTTTTGGCGCCCAACGTGGGACAATCCAAGTCTATGTTATTTCATTTCAAAGCAGCAGAGAAGAATTCTCAGTTTGCTACAATACACACATATATCCATAAGGTTTTCCGTTTCTAGTGTTGATGATATTAAAATTTATTTTTTGTTCCTCTCGCGATGTCGTTAGATGTTAATACTCGCCGGGCTCAGTGGCCGAGCGGTTCTAGGCGCTACAGTCGGGAGCTGCGCGACCCCCTACGGTCGCAGGTTCGAATCCTGCCTCAGGCATGGCTGTGTGTGATGTCCTCAGGTTAGTTAGGTATAAGTAGTTCTAAGTTCTAGGAGACTGATGACCTGAGAAGTTAAGTCCCATAGTGCTCAGAGCCATTTGAACCATTTTGTGTTAATACTCGTCTTCGATTACTACATAGTAACCAAACTTGATTAGAATGCTCCACGCTCTTACTTCGTAATTTCGACAACCATAATCGAATACGGGACAAAACAATACCTTAGATGAGGAAGCAGCTATTCAAAATGGCGTTCACGCGAGCTTTAAGTCCTTGCTCGGGAACCCCGGCGGCAGCGCCTTTTGGCTAACAGTGTTCCCTTTGGCGCTTGCAGCGAAAGTATGCCGGCCATGTGGCGCGTAAAACTCCGCCCAAGAGTCATTACCGAAGTTTGCGACGTGATTAGCCGCGCTCTGCGGGGAGCGATACGGCGCGAGCGGCGAACGCCAGCGAACCGCCAGCCGCCAGCCGCCAGCCGGCCCCGTCTATTGTGCGCCAGCTAATATGGACCCATTACCGGCGACATCAAAGTCTTAATGCCCCCGGCGTCACGCAGCGCGCCCCAGAAGGCTGCTGTCGGGAGTTGGTCTTGCCCTCCAGCGTCAGCAATAATTGCTCCGCACACCGCTCGTCGCCTGTAAGAGTGCACATTAGTTGCCATAGAAACTCTCGAAACGAGTCCACTTTGAAGTACATTGTAGCCTCGTTTATCGGGGCTACACTTATGAGAAATAAACATTATACCTGTTCACTGCAAGAGAGGTTAATACCTTACTTTGCAGGAAATTGACGCGGTTGGGAAACTGTGTTGGTGGAGCAGAGACGAATGTGTGCCTATTGAATACTTGTGGCCTGAAGCATATGTACACCCAAACTCATCCCTCCAGCTCCTCAAGTGGGTGTCGAGTTCCAACATCACATGTAGCTTTAAATGTTCCATGCTTTCACGAATGTGTTCTGAAACACCCTTCCGCCATACACCTAAAGATCATGTTTTTTAGAGAACAGAGTTTTCTGATGTCTCTTCGGCTAGCTGTAGACCGCGGAAGTCTCAGCTTAATTACATAGAGTACCTCTCTCCATTGTCCACTTCCTGTTTCTGAAGCAAGATGCTCTCTTGTGAGCTTACAGAAATATGGTCAATGTGATACGCCCAGCTATTTTGAGACACAGTCGGATGCCACAACACACCAGTAAGCCACCCATTCACAGGCCCACTAGTCTTCCAAGCCCCCCTGCCAAATGTGCCTGCACCGACACTGTCACCTTTGTGATGTACGATTTTCTAGTGGTCTGGTGCTGCAGGCCGGTGTGGTCGTGCGGTTCTAGGCACTTCAGTCTGGAGCCGCGTGACCGCTACGGTCGCAGGTTCGAATCCTGTCTCGGGCATGGATGTGTGTGATGTCCTTAGGTTAGTTAGGTTTAAGTAGTTCTAAGTTCTAGGGGACTGATAAACATAGATGCTAAGTCCTGTAGCGCTCAGAGCCATTTGAACCATTTTTTGGTCGGGTGCTGTGTCCAGGTATGTTGGTCCCACTGCCGCACTGCTAACAACTAGCTGTGACCTCTGCCTCCACCTTACCCTCCATTCTTTTCCCTTCTTTTCTGGCGACAAGACATAGGTAGGGTCTGCCACGAATTCACAGTGTGCCCACACACGGACAGATTGGTGACCCGCCATCAGAGGGGGCCTGAGATGCAGACCAACTCGTCTACCTTTGAATGAGGAGCTTAAGTATTAAGTATCCTGGCCAAATATCTTGTGCCTCCTTGTCCCTTGTGCTTAGCCCCGCAGGATCCCAAACAGGAAGCCCATTGTAAGTTCCTCTCATGAGAAAGCAAGGAGTTTTATGACCTTCTCACCCTTTTCACAAAGACTCTGGTCACAGCAATCTCTCTTAAATGGCTTCCGTCACTACTTTCTGCCAACTGGCTACCTTCGGGATGCACTCCCGCCTGGTCAGGGTAAAATGTTTTGCTAGCTGGCGGCGTCCTGCTCTGACCCTAAGTGGAAAGAGGGCAGTGCTACAGCTAGAAATCCCTCTGCAGGTACAATCCTCAGAACACTGTTTCCCAGGATCACTCGCACAGCCAGGTCGTTCCAGTGAGCATTTATGGCCTGCATTTCATCTCTAACCCTGTTGTCCTTCGCCTTCACTAAGACCCTTCAGCTACAATATCTCTACAAGCTATAGTTACCATAAGAACATTCTGCCGACAGTTTCGTCATGTAAAAAGTCGTTAACTATGTGCAGGAAATTCAGTACTGGGGAACACCAAGATCACGACCTAAGCATGAATTTTAATCTGACTGACAGTGGTGTTAAAGTTAGAGAGTAGCATGCCACCTTTCAGTATCACTATTGGGCAACAAATGTTTTGTTATGAGATCGACATAATCAGCCAAAATTGTCACAAGAAGAATTACCTCGGGTAATTATGTAATTGGGAACAACGTGACCTTCCAGTATAACCATGAAGTCCATGGAATACCACGACATCGTTGCTCAAATCCTCACTGAACCCCAGCGATGATCCACTCTTGGGATGCAATCTCAGCCAGAAGTTGGAAACAGTGTGGGACAAGACTCATTCGAGCAAATGAATTTTTCCATTGCTTCCTTCGTAGTCTATTGTGGTTTTGGCAATACATTTACCTATAATGGCACTGATGAGAGTGGTTCTGGAGATCCAGCTTGCCCTGCTGTTCCTCCATTTGTGTTAGTTTCGAGCTGACAAGATTCGTGACTGTGACATTCAGTTCTGCAGCATCTCAGCTATCGTCCTCCTGCTTTACCTCACAATCCTCTCCAATGAACGTCACGTTGACTCAACAGAAATTTTCGTCCGCATTGTCACTTAGCGGTTGACGTTTTACCGCCTTCCAGTTAGGTATTAGACTTCAATACAGCGCCTCTTGAAACACCAAAGACTTCGACTCCCTTCGTTATGGAAGAACCCACCATCGTAGCTTCCGACAAACATTAAGCTTAGATTCAAATATTTCCTAAACGTTTTCTCGCCTACATGCTTAAACTTAAATGTTTAACAATTTTTGTAGCTTACAAATTCAAATACCTTTTAAGATTTTCACACTAATTAAGGACATATGAGCATAGTCTTTTCCGAATGCACTTCTGACCAAAAAACGATTCTGATATCTAGAGTTCTAAGTTTTTGAAAACCAAGCCTTTTAGGTTATTTTGCAGATATTTCCGTAGCAACTTTCATCCCCTTACAAATATTTCTTTATGTCTAACTGATAAGTGAATTACAAATTTTCAAAAATTTTAGCTTTTAAATTTTTTGACGTAACGAAATATTTTCTTAAATTTTTCATCCCCTATATTACTCCCTTACGGCTTGAATTTCCTGAAACACTGAAACGTTTATTTTCTTTTTAAATTTCTAACAGAGAAATGAAATACCAGTTGTCATAGATGTAGCCTTAAAATTCTGTAGTAATTCTCTAATAATTATTTATATTCAAAAAACTTTCAGCAACTGTTCTACACCGTTATTGTTTGAATTTACAAGAATGCTGCATAATGTGTTTTTTGTGTTCTAACTGAGAAACCAAATATTAATTTTCGTAGTTTTAACTTCAAAATTCCCGTAACAGCGACATACTTTCAAAACGTCTTTCATCCCATATTTCACCCCCTTAGGAGTGGAATTTCGGACAATCCCATTTTAGTCGATACCTTCATCCTCTTCAATCTTCAGGTTTCTACACTTAGCCGTTTGGGTGGATGATTATGAGTCAGTGAATCAATCTGAACTTATTTCACCCTCTTAGGTATCGAATTTTCTAAAACATTGAAACCCCTATTATTTCATCTCCAACCGAGAAGCGAAGCACCAATTTTCAAAGATTTAATTTAAAATTGCTTTCGCACTGAAATATTTTCATGAAACCGTTTCCAAAAACAATGACATTGGTATGTATACATAGAATTAGCATTAAATATACTTGGACAATTAAATATTTCCACAAAATCATTCATTCCCCATTTCACCACCACAGCAGGTAAATTTCCAGAAACAGCGACATACGTATTTCTTTTAATTCTAACTAGGAAGCCAAATTAAAATTTTCATAGATTTAATTTTAAAATTTTTTTCATAATAAGATATTTCCACCCCCCACCCCCTTAGCGGCTCAATTTACAATAACATTGGAACACGTATTTTTTTTTTACTTGTAACCAAGAAGTCTAATATCAATGTTCATAGATGTAGCTTTTTAAGAAAAATTCTTTTATCCACTATTTCACCCCCACAATGTTAAATTTACAAAAATGCTAAAACAACGTTTCATTATTTCTGACCGAAAAACCAAGCACGAATTTTCGTAGATACAGCTTCAATATTGTCCTGACAGCATTCTCAAAAAGACGCTTCATCCCATATTTCACTCCTTTAGAGCTGGAATTTCGAAACATCCCATCTTAAACGACGCCTACAGCATAATATCCACACCATCTCCAAATTTAAAGTTTGTATCCCAAGCGGTTTGGGCTGGGTGATGACAAGTCAGCCACGACAATCCCTTTTATATATAAACATTATTATTGCTATTATTATTATTATTATCACAGAGGATCGGTAGTCTGCTGACCTAACACCCTGAGCTACTGTATCGGCACCATTAGATCACGAATTGCGAAATAATTTGTAAGTAGGCTGTTTATGTTTTCTTTATGTAAGTTTGCTGTTTATGTTTTCTTATTGGCAACGTTACGTAGCGCTCTCTGTATGAAAATCACTGGCTGTGCTGTGTGCAGTATGTGGCTAGTTTGCATTGTTGCCTGCCATTGTTGTCATGAACTGCTATAGCTGGATGTGAACAGCGCGTAGCGTTGCGCAGTTGGAGGTGAGCCGCCAGCAGTGGTGGATGTGGGGAGAGAGATGGCGGAGTTTTGAAAAATGTCATGAACTGTTGTATATATTATGAATCTTGAGGTAAAAACATTGTTTGTTATCTATTAGAATCTTTCATTTGCTAAGACTATCAGTAGTTAGTGCCTTCCATAGTTTGTATCTTTTATTTAGCTGGCAGTAGTGGCACTCGCTGTATTGCAGTAGTTCGAGCAACGAAGATTTTTGTGAGGTAAGTGATTTCTGAAAGGTATAGTTTAATGTTACTCAGGGCCATTCTTTTGCAGGGATTTTTGATAGTCAGATTGCGTTGCGCTAAAATTATTGTGTGCCAGGTTAAGCACAGTCTTGTACAATTGTTCTAAGTGGACGTTTCATATGTATAAATTGTTCTAAGGGGACGTTTCATATGTCGACCCTTAGCCTAGGATACCTCACTGGAATCTTCTGATTTTTTCTTGTAGTTTGTGTATTTAGTGTAGCTTTAGCGCGTAATTGCAGAGAGAATCTCCTTTGTAGTTGCAGTCTTTCATTGTTGTACTGTAAAACAGTTGTGGCATGCATTTAGATTTGCACCAAGTATTTCGCAGCTGCGCTTGTAATTAACTACATATTATTTTTAGTGCTATGTTAATGTGTTCTCCTATTTTTGCACTTCAAATTGTGATTTTTTGTGTTATCGTGTGAAATATTGTGACAATAATGGCGTGTGAAAAACGTAACACTAGGCTCCAAACTAAACTGAGAAATAATAGTGACGACGAGCGTAGCTTATCAGCGCCGCCGAGTAATGAATTTACTAATGTTCAAAGTAGTAATTTGGTAACTGTGCACAGGGAAATGGAGCGGGCGTCAAATAATGGTGTAGACAGTCAAACAGGTAGTGAACAGGGAAGCATTATCGATCGATCGGTCAGCAACAGCTCGCCTCAGGAATCCGAAATGACAGGACACAATATTGCAAATACTGTAGATTCAGGTTTTGCGTCCTCACCGTTTTCTCAAATAAGTCAAGATACATTATCTGCTTGTCAAAATGTGAATGTTGCTAGTGCAAATGCACTGCCGAAAAGCGTAGAGGAACAGATTCCAGACACTAATGCAATGTTATTACAATTAATGCAACAAATGGGACAAAAGCTTCAAAAGTTAGACACAATGGAACAGTACCAGAGACAAACACAGCAACAGTTAGACACAGTGGAACAAAATCTTAAAAAGTTAGACACAATGGAACAAAATCAGAGACAAACATAGCAAAAGCTGCAACAGTTGGACACAATGGAACAAAATATTCGGAAGTTAGACACCACACTTGAACAAACACGTGAAGATCTAACTACTGAGTTACATAACATTGAATCGAAATGTCAAAAAGTCTGTAATGACGTAAAAACACAAATTTGTGAGCATTTTCAGCCTATTTTTTCGCGGCATGAAAATGCATTACAGAATCACGAAGCAGCCATAAAAGAACTGCAAACTATTGTTCATGAAAATCATGAGACCTTGCAAGCTAAAATGGACTCAGTTGCATCTACCGATTCGGTTACGCAACTTGCAAAAACTCAGGAAAACTTAAAGGACACAGTAGATACTCTGAAAATTGGTTCAGAAAGACACATGGAGGAAATCAGTTCATTATCAGAGAAAGTAGCCGAACTTTCGGATCAGGTCACTAACTTATCTACGAAGGTAGATGATAATCTGAATGACACAAAACTGGTAGTCTTTAATGACACAGAAGAGTGCGAACAAATTAGGAAACTGAAACAAAATCTGAATCAAATTAAAACGCAACACCAAAGAGAAATCCGGGAAGTACAAGAACAGCTGACACAGGTAATACAAGAATTACGTATTTCAGAGGACACTCGCGCCCCAATACGGGAAGAGGGACATAGAAATACGGAAAAGCCACAAAATAATAACACAGGGCATTTCGGTAATTATGAAAGAAATTGGCAAGGTACACTGAATTTTGAGATGAAACTGCCGACACGACGTAACAATGACCGATATGCTACTCGCCGACACGATGATTTTGATTATAAGCTGTTCATTACTACACGTAAATTCAAAACGTTTAAGAATTCTGCCAACGACATTCATCCACAAGCGTGGCTCCATCAATTCTCTCATTGTTTCCCTCCCAACTGGTCATTGGAGCACAGGTTAGAATTTATGTGTGGCTGCTTAGAGAATGAACCAGCTGTAAGAATGCGATCGGTCATTCACGATTGCCACAGTGAAGGAGAATTTTACCATGCCTTCCTCTCAGCATATTGGTCTCAAGCCACACAGGACCGAGTAAAACATAGCATCATGATGATGAAACACTTCGAACAATCTGAATTTTCCAGTCTTGTGAAATATTTTGAAGACATGTTGCACAAGAATCAATACCTGTCAAACCCATACAGCCCCTCAGAACTCATCCGCAATTGCTTAATCAAATTACCTGAACACTTACGGCATATTATTTTGGCAGGACGTTGCAAAGACGACATTGAAGCTTTTCAGGGACTCTTACAAGAATTAGAAATTGACACAGACAGTCGCGGGATGCAAAAACAGGAAAACAATCACTACAGGTCACATCCGTCACAATTCCGTGACGACAGAAACAATAAATGGCCACGACAAACCTATTCTTACAACGTAAATCGTGACCAAAACAGACACCACCCATATGACAACCACTGGCAGAGTAATAGTTACAGGGAAAGATCACCTTTCCGCGGTAATGACTATCACAGAGACAATCAGAGAAACAGACAATATGGGAACCAAAATAACTATTATCAAGGGAGACAGAATAACTTTAGACGCAACGGTCCAGCGCGCAGTTACGATTCAGGGAGAAATTCTCCACCACATGACCGACAAGAAAGAAACTATCGAATCTACCGACATGACGACAGACGGTATGATCGTAACGACAGACCTGAACTGCATCAGAACTGGCGAGTTTTAAACAGAGCTGGGCCCTCTCGGCAAGGCGAATTTGTGGAAGTTAGGCCTCCTAATCCCAGTAACGGTGCGCGCCAACAAAGAAACAGACAATGACTCGCAACGCAGGCAGCTGCGTGCGCCGGCTGGCTCCAAGAAAAATGACATTGACGCTAACCTTGAGCAAAGTTCCCGTATTCTTTACGGACGAATACCGCATGATAATTGCATTCAAGTTGAAACTCTGTGTACTGAGAAGAGCAAAAGGTTTACACCACATTTCACATGTAAAACCATTTATTGACAGATAATCTGCTTTTTAACTTAGTCTTTGCAATTTTCACTTCACAACACTTGTACAATTTGTCACACTGAGTAACTGTTAACATGCAACTATGTTTTAAAGCTAACTAACCATCCAGTCAAGAACATAGGTAACTTAGACAAGTAATTGCGAATGCATTGTTATTGCGAACAGACGACACAGTGTTGTTATTTATACATTCCTCCTTGTTAGTTGCACGATTACGTAACGAATATAAGGCTTACATACTTAGAACATATACCAGCACTGCTAATGAAATTTTCATGCAACATTTTGGTTTGCTTGAGAGTGGATTCTGGATTTGAGGTGCTTTCTGTGAAATGCCAGATGACACAGTGGTTAGTTTATGTGACAGCTACACGATTTTATCACGACGCTGCTAATGCGTGACAATTTACAATGTTGATTTTGTGGCGTATCTGTTTTATATCTGCACAGTTTTTTCTGAATTCTTCTGGAAAGCAAAACATGTTTTATTAGTAACTTTTGTGGTATAGCTACAATGAGACAGCCTTTTTCGTAGCACAACAATACGTTACAGCACAGTACGTTCTTCACCACGACAATAAGCGTAATAACTAAGAAATCTATACGCAAAGCATTTCACTTTTGTGTATCATGAGGTAAGTACATTGACTTCTGCAGAACTTAGCTTTCGGAGGACGATAACTACGACACTTCCACAGAGATTATCTTACAACAAGACGCACATTTAGCGCTACAGGACACGTATTTGAGTGATTAATTTTGTACTAAAAACATTTATTTTCAAAGATATTTGAAATACAATGATACAAAGGTTTTCTGTAATACATTTCATTCCATTCTTGTAATCTGTAACACCTGAGGGTATAATTACAATAAACCTCAGGGGGGTACACGCCTACTTTGTGTACCATGTGTTTGGCAAGCACAAGGAGCCCTAGCTAATATGGTATGTGCTTATACAATTTAACACATCGGTACCATGTTTCTCTAACACATAAATTACACAGCTATCTGATCATTTAACAGAGAAACAAACTTCTTTATTATGTCAGTGACACATGTTTACGCAATTACAGAGTTGGATAACTTCACACTTACGAAATTGTATTTTGTCTGTACTGTGTGAACTGTTCATATTTTTTTGGTACCATTGTGATACTATGAGAGCTTTGAATGACGTATTTGGTAAGGGAGCATGATTTTAAAGTACGTTTGAGGTAGATGACACTATTGACATGAGCAGAGAATTTTCTTTAGGTTTTTAAATTATTGCAGAAAGCTACGACGATTTTGAGATTTGACTGAGGTGTTATGATGTTACTTTTACGACGACGATGTGTATTATGCTGTTGAGGTATGTTTATGTCAATAAGATGATGCTACCATATATGAGGAATGTGATTACGTGTTTATATGTATATGAATAATGAAAGAAGTTAAGGACTCTTGACTTGTGAAAAAGGATGTTGGATACCGAGAATCGTACTTTAAGAGTTATGAAATGTGCGTGTAAATGCGTGAATGTATCACAATGGCGGCGAAAATTTTTTTGGACAATGTTATATTCATAGGATTTTGTTTCTACACATTTGCAACGTAAATTCTCGACCTGTGAAATTTTTATATGAGACTGTCACTGTAGCGGAAACTGCTGTCGTAAATATTTCCGTAAGAAAGTTAAGTGACCACCTGCACGTGCGTCGTCGGCACACAGCTGTGTCAAACACCTGGAGAACAAGCCATTAGGGTGTGCCTTTCATCGCTAATGCGACACGCTCGTTACTTGAAAACATATGATTTTTGTAATGCGTTGTGGGCACACAGCTGTGTCAAACACCTGGAGAACAAGCCATTAGGGTGTGCCTTTCATCGCTAATGCGACACCCTCGTTACTTGAAAACATATGATTACTCGCACTTTGTGCTAATTACTGAAATGCTTATGAATTGATGGGAAATATTCGTACATCTGCACACCTGATTATGACAAGTGTCTTTCTCCGAGAGTTGAGTGCTACTGGCTTACGAAATGCCACATGACTATTGAATGATATTTCTATGCTTTGGTTTGCGTAATTGCTTATTTAATTTGATATCTGGTTTCCAGCTGTGTTGCAGCATTGCTTTGATAAAATAAAATGTATTTGCTAATGTGAACACTTTCTGTCAACAGATCTATGAAATAATTATTTTATGATCCACATTCTTTAAAAAAGGAGCACTTGGAAAGGAAAGAACAATAAGAAGGAACTAGTAACAGTAACACATAATTTTCTTTTCAAGTACATGGTAATATTTTTTTACAATAAGTTGTTATGGTGCACCACTTTAATTACATAGACATTAAGATGTGAATATACATTTCCCTTGTCTGCATTATCGTCTTTAGTGTAATATTTTTTCTGCTTGCGCTATGTAATGTTTAGGTATAAGTTGCTGCTGTTTGCCAGGCATAGTGCTATTGAATTTGACTTTTGCTAATTTATGCTGCTAGCTTTGCCAATTTGCATTTTTTGTCATTGCTGTTTGTGTTAATTTGTTATGTGATGCTGCATTGCCTCGTCCCTTGGTATATATATCTCTGAGCTCAGTAGATTTAAGTTAGCTTAAGAGGGGGTAGACTATAAGAAACTGACTATGGAGAATAGGTAAAGAATGCATTGCGAAGTTATATGAAAAAGATTTGGGACCCAATGAGTATTGTACAATCAGACATAATTATTTTGAAAGAAATATGAATAGAATACAGGAAGGAGGTATAGATAGGACTTTTTAGGAATAATGATGAATGAAGGGAGATCTCCGAGAAGTAAAGAAAGTTTTGTTTGCAAAATACTGCAGTAAAACAAACCCTGTCCTTTCCTTCTATTATTCTGCTATATGTTTGTGTACCCTTGTGTATTTGTGTTTTTCCTGTCATTATGTGTTTAGCTGATGAGAGCTATGTTGTAGAATTTTTCTAATACTCTGTTATTTTCTTTGTAAAGATGCTTAGACTTTATTTATTCTGTTTTGTTTTAATGCTCATGTGTGAAGTTGACGTTTCAAAAGTGATTCTGATCTTTTATTTTTGTACTCATGTCATCATTCCTGTAACACTGATGTATATGTTTATTTCTATTCTTTTGTAAAGCCCCTATTACTACAAATGTTATCTGTATTGTTATGTTTTTAATGATGTATTTTGTACCTTTGTAATTGTATTCTTACGTCATAAAATTGTAATTGACACCAGTTCATCATATTATTAACTTGTAAGCATTCATTTCACTGCACACTTTTCTGTTGGTCATACTATATGGACACTATGTGAGAAGTTGGGACTGTTAGTGTTTGCACGTGTGTTACTAATTCAGCAAGGGACTGGATAACAGCATTGCTGGTTCTAAGGACAATTAGAAAAAAAAAACTTTGTGAGTGGACAAGTGGTGGTTTATGGACTTGCTATATTCTCCGCAAGACTCTTCGATGGTGAATGTGCACCTGCACAGTCGCAACAGATGGCTGCTGGCCGTCTCCACAAGGACTACAGTGGGTCTACACCTTTGCTGACTCACCAATACCATTATTTCTACAAGGACTGCAGTGGGTCTACACCTCTGGTGGCCCACCAATACCGTAATCTCTACCAGGACTACAGTGGGTCTGTTCTGTGAAGACCTACCTACCAATATTCATCAACTTCGACTGACTCTGCTGTGGGTTTGCTCCATTGTGGCCCATTACCTGTCAGCATGTCAAGAGTCAGCACTGTCTTTCCGTTGGAAGGACAACACTACTTCTTCAAGACTGCATGGAAATCCACTACTTCTGTGTGCAATTTTTTTACTAATGAGACTTTGTGAAAAACAAAAACTGTAATTACTATTATGATGAATGATCAGGACTGTCTTTATTGACTGTGAGAAAATTTTAGCTGTTGACCAACATTGTATTAATAAGTGTGTGCATTTGATATCTTTGTGATTGTAATTATGAAAAATTTTTCAAATCTGTATTGGCCAGTGCCCAACACCATTTGTAAAATTTTTTGTGGGGAGCATGGGGGCTATGTAAGTAGGCTGTTTATGTTTTCTTTATGTAAGTTTGCTGTTTATGTTTTCTTATTGGCAACGTTACGTAGCGCTCTCTGTATGAAAATCACTGGCTGTGCTGTGTGCAGTATGTGGCTAGTTTGCATTGTTGCCTGCCATTGTTGTCATGAACTGCTATAGCTGGATGTGAACAGCGCGTAGCGTTGCGCAGTTGGAGGTGAGCCGCCAGCAGTGGTGGATGTGGGGAGAGAGATGGCGGAGTTTTGAAAAATGTCATGAACTGTTGTATATATTATGAATCTTGAGGTAAACACATTGTTTGTTATCTATTAGAATCTTTCATTTGCTAAGACTATCAGTAGTTAGTGCCTTCCGTAGTTTGTATCTTTTATTTAGCTGGCAGTAGTGGCACTCGCTGTATTGCAGTAGTTCGAGCAACGAAGATTTTTGTGAGGTAAGTGATTTCTGAAAGGTATAGTTTAATGTTACTCAGGGCCATTCTTTTGCAGGGAATTTTGATAGTCAGATTGCGTTGCGCTAAAATTATTGTGTGCCAGGTTAAGCACAGTCTTGTACAATTGTTCTAAGTGGACGTTTCATATGTATAAATTGTTCTAAGGGGACGTTTCAAATTACGTCCACAAATTTCTCATTTTTGAAAATTAGTCTATCCAGTCTAAGAACAAATAGCACGTAACATCAGAAAGCACTTGCATATTCGAGTCACCATGCGCTAGTCCTCACAAAGACAGTCTTTTCATTCCGAAAGACATGTTCATCCTATGTAAACAGCTGTCGATACTTGTTCCCGTTTCACCGACGGGAGTTAACGGCCGAAGAAATGTCTCCGCCCCCAAGCAACCGACCGACCTGATACCACTATTACCCTGACCCCTTAAATTTCCCCCATTCTCGGACGCATCGCTACAGCATGAAACGCGTACGTTTCATAGGTAGCGATGGCGAGCCATGACAATCTCTGACCAGAGAGCATGTAGTCAGTTCAGTTGCGAGAAAGTAATAGCGCGCGAGAGCATGTAGTACAGTTGCGAGTTAGCAGTTGCATGTAGTTCAGTTTTGTTGCGAGTTAGCAGTTGCATGTAGTCAGTCCAGTGGCGATGCAGTACTGGTACGTAGCGAGTCGCGAGAGCATGTAGTACAGTTGCGAGTTAGCTTGTGTGAGGAGTCGGCGGGCGTCGACATGGCATTCTGGTCGAGATTCAGGACAAGGTATATCTTTTTAAATAAGGTAATGAAGCAGCATTGCGCTCAGCTAATAATGTATTGTAATGGATCTTAAGTGTAATTAATTTGTTCAAGAATCGCCCCAATAATAATTTCGTTTTTAAAGCAATTATTTTTAACAAAGAATCCTTTTTTGAAATAATATTTCCCTTGCATTTCCTTAAAGAAAAGTTTCCCTTAAATTCAAAAAAAAAATTATATTTGCGATGCATTTCCTCCAAGCTATGGCGAAAAATAAGAGCAGATGCAGTTTTATTGAGGTAAGAATTTGAGTTTAATCAGGGCCTAAGATCGACATTTCGGTATATTTGTGTTTTCATTGTCACTGAGATTTCATTTTTCATTGAATTCATATCATTTTAAAATAATTACGGGGAGGTTACACTTGGCTCTATGTCCATTGACATTTTAAAATATTTTCAATAGCATTTTTTTTGGGAGGTTACACTTGGCGACATCCGGTCCAGGATCGTATTTCGTTGAGAATCTTCTGAAAAGTAGTCAGAAATCTGCTCTTATTTGCTTCAATATAATTAGCATTTGGCGCAACGCTTTTACTAATTTTGTGACTTTCTTTCCTCAGATCATCGGCAATTCGTTGCTCTTTTGTATTTGTGATTGTTGCCTTTTGCATTGTGCTTATTTCTTTTGTGAATAATTGTGACTATTGTAAGAAAATGCCGCGAAAGACTGTGAATAGTGTATCGCGAGGTATAATGAATGAAACTACCGAATTAAACAGCTTGACCGATAGTAATTGTGACACGCAATGTAATGATGACAATCCTGCATTTAGTGATGATCAGTATGTACCGACCACCAATGTTAATTTTGATCTTTGTGCTGAACAGATAAATTCAATTGCGTCGTCTGTTAATTTGACGACAATTGATGAGCGGGGCGCTCTATTGTAATTAGCGCTGCCCAGCTTAACACACCCGGTTTGGAAAATTCAAGTAACGTACAGACATATTTGTCTAATGAAAATGAACAGTGTAATCAGAGTGCGTCGGATTTATTTAATTCCGAGGTAGGGACTAACAGTGCACATCCGATTAGTAAACCTTTTCAATTGTCACAAAATATCCAGATGGATACACAAAACGCGACAATCGCAGATACACCATCAAACAGTACAGAGAATGGAGCAGGTAATTTAGGCTTGGATCAAATTATGGCACTATTGCTACAACGGGTTAATCAAATTAATGAAAAACAAGACAATAATAATGAAGATCTCAAACAACTTAGTGAACAGGTCAGACAACAGAGTGAAGATAAGAAACAAGATAACGAAAAACTCAAACAATACTTTAACGAAAAATTAGACAACAATTCCAGACAGCTTAGTGAACAGATTAGAGCCGTTGCCGCGCAGTGTCATGACACTAAGGAACAGTTACGCGATGAAATTGAGGCTTGTTCAAGGAAAAGTAGCGAACAAATTAGATCTGTTGCTCAAGAATTAAGGGATATACAAACTGCTGCAACAGAAACACTTAGAGACGAAATTAGCGGAGTCGCTAAACAATGCTCTGAAAAAGCAACACAATTACGCGACGAGTTTAAAGCTATGACAGCAGAACTTTCGCGCACAATGGATGAAAAGATTGACGCGAAATTCGACCAACAGAACACTCAGATTGACGAACGTTTTAATCACCACATAGATAACAGTAATATGCGTTTCCGTAAATTTATACAGGATCAAAATAAAGTAAAACGTCAAGTCATGGAAACAATCACTGCACAGAGACAAGATGATAAACGTAAAATGTTTGCGAAGGCAAAAACATATGTAGACAACAATATTGCTACAGTGTCCGACAAAATTAATACCTTCGAACAGTTGAACGCGGAATTACGTGATGAAATTTCTGATCTTAAATCAAAAACAGATACACACACAGTAGATATTCAGACAGTGACAGACAGATTTGAACAATTAGAAATAACACAGGATTGCGATGTCATCAAAGCTGACGTTAAAAAATTGAACGAAACCACACGTAAATTACAAAAACAGATTAATACTTCTGACATTAAAAGCGATGATCAGGTAAAAATACTGACTGAAAAATGTGATGAATTGGCCAGTCGTATTGACACTATTGAAAGTAATAATGACAGCAAATCAGACGATACTTCACCAGTTTCATTTAACCAAACACTTGAATTCCAAAATTTACAGCAGACAATTAATGAGATCGGTTTGTCTAATAACACGTTGCGTAGAAAATTGTCAAGTTTACAGCAAGAAGTAACAGAGATGAAAAGTATTTCAGTTAATAACACATCACAGCAGACGCCACTTCACGAACATTTTTCAGACCCACGCAGCGCGTATAATTTGGGTAATCTACAGAGAGTACGGGACTTAGATTCAGAACAGCCACAGTCAAACAGATTCCCATACAACCATGAACCTGTTCCGTCATACAGAGACGATAATTTTGATTATAAACATTTTCTGTCAGTGAGAAAATTTAAAGTGTTTAAAAATGATAGAACACATATTCATCCGCTAGATTGGATACAACAATTTAGCTTTGCTTTTCCACCGACTTGGCCCATAACACACAAACTTGAATTTATTTGTAGTTTTTTGGAAGGCGAACCGGCAACTCGTATGAGACCGATCGCGAGACAATGCTATTCAGTAGAAGGATTTCAGAATGCTTTTCTGTCAGCGTATTGGTCGAAGACGACACAGCGCGGAATTAAAGATCAGTTAATTAGCTTACCAAATTATGAGAACACAAATTTACCCAGTGTCACGCAATTTTTTGAGCATATGGTCCAACAAAACCAGTACCTAAGTGAACCGTACAGTGAATCTGCACTTATACAATTATGCATTTCTAAATTACCACGATCATTAAGAGTGTCACTTCTAACGGGTCAACAAAAAGAAAACATTTCGGCATTCAGAGATCTGTTACAGCTCTTGGAAGTACAACAATCTGATTATTCTTTTGTAAACAAAAATTTTTCATATAATAATCATGGCCAACAAAGTTACAGTAATTACGATCAGTCACGTAATTTCAATAGCAAAGGTAATAGACGCTTCAGGAATGACAACCAACAGAACTTTAATAACAGTCAAAATTCTAATTATCAATATCGTCAAAATTTTCAGCAACAGGAACCACATTTTAGTAACAATAGACGTTTTTCACAACAACTGCAACAAAACCAGCCGGTTAGAATACCTAACCAACAATGTAATGCACACGGTCAACCTAACTTTAATGTTTCGCCGCGTGCGCGTATAATTCCTGATACAACAAATAGTAACGCACGGCAGCAAGGAAATAACTATGTACAGAGAAGACAGTATTACAATTCCTATCGCAATGCACCGTATAGGAATGACTATCACGACAGACGTAGAAACGATGAGTGCAATTTTCAGCGTAGATCTAACAGTCGGTCATATCAGCAGCAAAATTATCCACAAGAACATATTCTCATGAATGAACCCGACAGTAGATTGCATCCAGAGCGTAATACGTCTGGAAGAAGTAATAGAACGGTTCAAATAGTAGAAATGCCACAGAATCGTCCTGACAAAAATAACACGTCAGATAGAATCTGACTAGATACAGTACAGGCCGCATCTTCCAGTAACACAAGCACTACTTTAGACACGCAGAATGTTGTTCACGAAAATGTAATTAGTTTTGACGACATCAGAGACACTCTTTTGCAGGAAAGACCAGTTGTTCAAAAAACTATTTCACACCCTGTCATCGAAATTAAAATTGGTTCATCGAAATTTTCAGCAGTAATCGATTCCGGATCACCTATGTCAGTAATAAATGAAGAAACTTTTAACGAGTGTAACAAAGAGAATAAGTATCCTACATTACCATTAGGCAAAATGAAAGTGAAAGGAGCAGTATCGAGTAAAGGAGTAGACGTTAAATTACAGACACATTTATCATTTTGTATTGCAGGTCACACATTTCACTCAAATTTTTGGATTGTTCCTTTATTGACAACAGACGTTATTTTAGGTACTAATTTTCTCGTGCAACACGACGCAGTGGTTGATTTTCAGAATTCCTATTTAATGCTAAAGGATGAAGATGTACAATTGGCTTTAGATTTTCAGCACTCACTATCTGCGGAAGAACAAACAATTAATCGCACAGAGGTCATTTCCGTATCACGTGGCATAGCCTGTAATTCCACATTGTTCACGGATACGGACGTACATAACTATAACACCCCAGAAGAAGCTGACTATGATGTAATGCAGATGATTTCTGATAAGGTTAAACAGAGTTGTGCAAATACAGACGACGAACGTACGCAACTACAGAAAATTCTTTTACAGCAAGCTCCAGTTTTCGACAACATTCCTGGTACTATGTCCGGTTTTACGTATGAATTTCAAGTCAAACCGCATGATACATTTAAAGCAAAGCATTATCCCATTCCATATATCCACAGAGAACAGGTTAAAAAAGAATTGCAGGATATGCTTGACCAAGGAATTATTGAACCAGCAGTTAGTCCGTACATAAACCCGCTCCATATTGTTAAGAAAAAGGATGGCTCACTTCGCCTCGTACTTGATTCACGTCACATCAATGACATAATTATTAATGAAACAGATCGACCAGAGACACTGGAAGAACTACTACAGAAATTTCACGGTACTGCAATTTATTCTACATTAGATCTGAAATCGGGATTTTGGCAAATTCAGCTTCATCCGAATTGCAGAAAGTATACAGCTTTTCTCTGTTTTGGCGACTGTTATCAATTTTGCAAATTACCATTCGGATTAACTATTTCTTCTGCAGCTTTTATTCGCGGTTTGAACACAATACTTCCGACAGAATTTAAAGACAGAATCACGACGTACGTAGACGACATTCTTATTGCAGAAGCTAACGGTCTGAACACAATCTGATTTTAGAACGACTGTTACAAACTTTTCATGCACAAGGACTTACAGTTAATCTTAGTAAATCGCATTTTGGCAAAACTTCGATAAAATTTCTTGGACACGTAATTTCAGCAGAAGGCATTGCGCCTGAACCGGAAAAACTTCAAGCTTTACGTGACATTACTGTTCCTACGACAAAGAAACAATTACGCAGCTTTTTGGGTTTAATTAACTTTTTTCGTAAATTTATTCATCACTCTGCTTTAGACACATCTAGATTATGCCAATTAACAGGTAAAAACACTATTTGGTCTTGGGATAAGCAAGCACATTCTGAATTTGTGAACCTGAGAGAAGCCTTGTTGAATGCTCCACTTTTATCGCACCCAGATCTTACCAGAAATTTTTCCATTGCCACCGACAGTTCCAACACAGCTTTAGGCGTACATATTTTTCAGGAAATTGAAGAAGATGGTTCTACAGTAATTAAAAACATCGCATTTGCAAGCCGCATTCTATCACCTGCTGAACGTAATTATTCCGTTACTGAACTTGAAACATGATGTGTTGTTTGGGCTTTCACGAGATTTCGGCACTTTCTTTGCCGAAGACATACCACCGTCTATACAGACCACAGAGCAATACAATTTTTAATTTCAGCTAAATTCGCTCACGACAGATTAAGCAGATGGAAGCTTTATTTACAGGAATTTAATTTTACAATAGTTCACATTCCCGGCACATAAAAAGTTGTAGCAGACGCACTATCTCGTTCTCTCAGCAACAATCAGCAAGACGTCGCAACCAACTTCTGCAAAGCAAATTTCAGCGTCATGTACATTCAGCAAGATGCATTTGAAAATTTTATTTCATCGTCATTACAGGACATAGCACAAGAGCAAAGTAAAGACAATGTGTGGAAAGAAATTAAACACCTTCGGCAAGATAAGAATAATGTTACGATTAGAAACCATTACACTGTACGCAATGACATTCTGTTTCGCCGCTCTCATTCAGACAGCAACAATTGGTTATTGTGCATTCCTGATGAACCTGTTAACAAATTAATCTGGTACACTCATTTAAGCTACGCACATTACGGAGCAAGAAAATGTTTTCTTATACTGAGACAGAACTGTTATTTTAACAACATGGAGAAACGTATTCGACGAGTTTTAGCGACATGTAAAATTTGCCAGAAAGCTAAGTCAGACACCATTTCACATATTCCTCCATTATATCCCATTGTACCTGTTAAATTAAGACATATGGCCGCAGTAGACATTTTTGGTCCAATTCCAAGAACTAACAGAGGTTTTTGCTACATCTTTGTCGCTGTTGAACTCACTTCAAAATTTGTTACCTTCACTCCGTTACGCAAAGCTACTGCTAAAACTGTTTCGAAAGCATTTGTAAAGCATTTTCTATTTCATGTAGGGCATGTGATGAAAGTAATTTCTGACAATGGGTCACAATTTCGTTCTGCTATATGGACACGCATGTTACGAGCTAGAAACATTTCTCCGATCTATATATCCAAGTACCATGCTTCTTCGAACCCTTGTGAACGATTAATGAAAGAAATTGGTAAACTGTGTAGAATTTATTGCCACAAAAGACATATTGATTGGGACACACACATATTCTCATTCCAAGATGTAATTAATTCCATTTCAAATGAATCCACTATGCTATCTCCGTCTGTTATACTGAAAAATGTTGAACCACGAAACAAAATTAAAGAATTAGGAACATTTCCTACATCTCGTCGACTACGACACCATGAAATAATTGACATTGCGCTGAACAACATCAAACGTGCCGCAGAGCACCGGAGAAGACAACAAAAACAGGTTTGTACACGCCGAGACTTTCACGTTGGACAGAAGATATTAGTACGTACACACTATTTATCCAACAAAATAAAAGGTAAGTGCAGTAAATTTGAACTTCTATACGCAGGTCCATATCGGATTCGCAGCATTCCTCACCCCAATGTTGTACACGTCGAAACTTTGAGAACGAGAAAAAGTAAAGGCAATCACCATGTCTCAAACATTAAACCTTTTATTGAGTGAACATACTTTATGATTTATCACACTGTAATGCCATTTCCTAATTTTTTTTATGACCACTTATGCAATTATATCCACATGAACACTTACTGATGACTATCGTATTTTTTCTTGGCAAGTGCCCGGCAAGGTAAGGTTAGCAGGTCGCTTTTCTTGTCGTTACACATCAGACCGTGCACATTTTCCATTTTTTTTGTATGTATGATTATTTTCCTGTTTTGTTTGTATGCACTGTGAAATAGTTAAGGTATAACACACCAGTTGACTTTGACATTTTTTGCCCTATGATATCTCAACATCGTGACTATTTTACATTTTTCTTATTTTTTGCTGCTGCATTGTGATATTCTGTGTACATTTTTGCCTTTGAACACTGTCTATGCTTTTGACATATTACGTTTTCTGTCATGTTATGCTGTATGCCTAATTATGTTACTTTAAATCAGTCATTATTTAGTGGGTATATGATGTAAATGCAAGGTATTAATCTTTGTTCATCAATTTCAGAAAGAAATGATGCGTAAATGAAATAAATTAAACGGAAATGGGAATTTCACCTACAGAATAAACGAAAGAAGAATCAAAAACTTTATGAGGAAGAATAAATGGATCAGGATTAACAAGCATTAACAAGAATATACAATACACATCGCAGAATAGCAGTCTTAACTAATTTTTTCTTTCAGAATACGAAGCGATTGATGCAGGCTGTCAGACAGAACTACACATCTTAGTTTTAGTGATGAAATATGACAGAAATAAGGAATAATTGTATAATGAGTAATGAAGTGATTTTTTGCAGATGATAATGAATGCTGATGAATAATGATGAATAATATGCTACTATGAATAATGAAGTTTTTCTTTACAGGTGATGATAATAATGGAGTTATGATAATAAGTAATGAAGTGATGGATAATGAAGTTTTTTTTTCTTTACAGATGAGGATGATGTTGAAGTTTATGTATTTATGCTATGTAGTTATTTAAGTATTTGTTGCAGTTTGCTTTGACAGCAGGTGTTATATTGCATAGTAGGATGACGGAAGGTTTTGGAAGGGACAGCTGTGGAACACATTTTATACACATTTCACTACCTGTTAATTCGAAGTTCACTACTTTTCAGCATAGTATGCGTTTCTTCTTTCAGCTCAATAATCCATTTTGTATTTTTTCCAGCGGAAGCTTTTCATGATACTTACTAAACCTGTTACTTATTATACCTGTACTAGCACTTACATTTTTTTACCCATTTGTGTCTATCGTTTATAAATGTGATCACATATACTGCTTTGTTTCACAACTTGCTACAGCTGACTCATGACGAATGACGTTACACATTTTTCATTTACAGGAACAACCTAGAAGCAAAATTTTCTTTTTCTTTTTCTCTTCTTGCTTTCCCTTATAATTACCCAAAGCAATGCATTGCTAGCACAAAAAAAAAAATTGTAGTACCAGCTCCAAATAATGCTACCCATTTAAGAGAGTTCTGAATAATACTGAATAATTAAAAATGTTTTGTACTATTCAATACTTGCTGGCCAATGAGTGCCAATAATTAGTGTTAACACTATGCCATTCACTAGCTCCTGTTTTCAATGATGACTTCTCATGATAATACTGAATAATTAAAAATGTTTTGTACTATTCAATACTTACTGGCCACTGAGTGCCAATAATTAGTGTAACTAAATGTATTATGATAATACTATACCATTGATTAGCTCCTATTTTCAATGATGATTTTTGATGTTTTCTAACTGGCCACTGAGTGCCAATAGTTATTTTTAAATATGTCATTTGAATGAGGAAAAATGTTTTGTAATACTCAATACTTGCTGGCCAATGAATGCCACAGTTTCTTATATTTTAAATTTGTATTATGTCACTTTTATGCTATATATATGAATACTAGTAGCTTGATGCTACACTCATTAGCTCTTGTTTTGAATAATGACTTCTGTTGGTTTGTAACCGGCCATTGATTGCCACTCTTGTCTGTAAATCAATTAATGAACATTTTTCTGTAATACTATATACATGGTACAGAAATGTTCAATAATTGGGCTATGAATGCCGCAAACTACTAATGTAATTACTAATGACGACTTGTATGTGACTTAATGTCCTTCACCTTCTGAACTAACTACCCTCAATTACTGTAATATCCATTTGTCCTGTCCATCCTCATGATCATGGAGCACTGTATTTGGTTTTTGCACTAATTCTACGTTGGTGTGCCTTGTAAAAGCGTGGTGTTGACACGACATGCTGTCCACCACCGTGAGCGATGGAAACGTTATTATGGTCCCACTGTTTGGTGTACCTGATGTACTGCCAAAAGAATAACATGGAATAATACTACGACATTTCAGTGTCTTGGCTACGCTGATAAACGCTTATGGGAAAAGAACTTCAGATTCTCTCACTTGGTGTTGTACTTCTGTGGAAAGATATGGACTTTCAGTGCAGCTGCGTGCAACCTAAGTGCTACAATCATGACGCAATCCTTCCTATTCCTTCCCTAATTATTGTAAAATGAAAAAGTCATATACAGTGCGTGTGCACTTCTTTTCTTTTGTTAATGAGATCAGTTATCGTGAAATTACTAAAGACTTCTATAGTGCATGTGCACTTTATTACACTCTTGTTTGTTTGTTGTAGAAAAATACTAGAGAGTACTACAGTGCCTGTGCACTTTTCTCATTTTTCAGTATGATTTGTATCCATTGTCCATACTTTTTTTTCATTCGCTGATGTGTTCTGCATTACAGTGCGTGTGCACTTTCGCTATTTGTTAGTACGACTTGTACTCATTCTGTGATTTCCTGATAAGTTCACTACCTCAGTAAATGTGCACTTTTCTCATTTATCGATACGATTTGTATATACCTTTTGTGATTTGCTCTGTACTCATTGTATATATTTTGCCCTTGTCTGATATATTTTGTACTCGGTGCATGTGCACCACACTTATCTCATGTTCTATATCTGTATATTCTTTGTAATTGTAAAGTTAATTAGTTAAGAAAAAATTTTGCCGCGCTTGGCAAGTCCAAATGACTCACCATCGCTGCCAAATTTTTGCCCCCCCAGTGGAGGGTTATGAAACGCGTACGTTTCATAGGCAGCGATGGCGAGCCATGACAATCTCTGACCAGAGAGCATGTAGTCAGTTCAGTTGCGAGAGAGTAATAGCGCGTGAGAGCATGTAGTACAGTTGCGAGTTAGCAGTTGCATGTAGTTCAGTTTTGTTGCGAGTTAGCAGTGCATGTAGTCAGTCCAGTGGCGATGCAATACTGGTACGTAGCGAGTCGCGAGAGCATGTAGTACAGTTGCGAGTTAGCTTGTGTGAGGAGTCGGCGGGCGTCGACATGGCATTCTGGTCGAGATTCAGGACAAGGTATATCTTTTTAAATAAGGTAATGAAGCAGCATTGCGCTCAGCTAATAATGTATTGTAATGGATCTTAAGTGTAATTAATTTGTTCAAGAATCGCCCCAATAATAATTTCGTTTTTAAAGCAATCATTTTTAACAAAGAATCCTTCTTTGAAATAATATTTCCCTTGCGTTTCCTTAAAGAAAAGTTTCCCTTAAATTAAAAAAAAAATTATATTTGCGATGCATTTCCTCCAAGCTATTGCGAAAAATAAGATTAGATGCAGTTATATAGAGTTAAGAATTTGAGTTTAATTAGGGCCTAAGATCGACATTTCGGTCTATTTGTATTTTTGATTGTCATTGAGATTTCATTATCATTGAATTGTCTTACATTTTTGTGGGCAGCTTACAATTGGCTCAGATTGCTAGTTCTCATTTAATTGTCATTGTCAATAAATTATTTTATTTGCTGGGAGGTTACACTAGGTTATATTCTCGTTAACATTTAAATATTGTCCTTTTAAAAATTTTGTGGGGAGCCTTTTAAAAATTTTGTGGGGAGGTTACCAGCATCATTCTCTCCCTCTTGGCTCTAGCAGATGAAACTGACATCTCGCATAGCAGTATCTTCTACATTCCAAATCAAACACGAAAACATGATTAAGGCTGGAAAATAAATGACTGCTTTTTGTTCTGTTAGTAGTTGTTTATTTCTAACAGATATCCTACACACTGATGTCTGTTGTGGATACTAGTCCCTAGATGGGTGACAGCTACAATACTTCTGAAGGGACTGAATGTGCTCCATAGTACCAGTCTGACTTTTTCTGTTTAATTTAGGGAACTCAGAACAGACACAGTGTGAGTTACTATTCTTTGCATTGTGTGTGTTTTGAGCTGGTGAATGCTCGTCTATGTTGATTACAAAACGGATTTAGTTTTCGCATGTCTCAGATTAAGATTTAGATTTCGGCTTTTGCTGCCATTCTCATAAAGCTCTCAACGTAACTCTACTGCATTCGATAAGAGTATTTCCTGTCTGTATTTTAAATGAATATCGTAGGACCACTCTCCATTTATCTGAGAACTCCTTGCTTGAATAAACATTATTCAACATTATTCTCCGTTGCCCACATCAGTTACTGATGTTAGAACAGAACCCTTGTTATTAAATTATTCATTTATCTTTCCGTTTTATATGACTTCGGATTATATTAACTCCCAATTCAAGCCAGTGCATAGACTATTTGACGGCAGGATCACAGTTACAGGTTATTATTTGCTACGAATTAGCTGCTGGGCATGAAAGCAAAAGTGAGCAGCTCGATCCTATGAGAACATAGAGCTATTCTTTTGTTAAACAGAGCCTTCTGTAGCCAATATACCTAAAGAACGAGTAATCGGAGGTAGGGACGCGACTACCTCGCTCGTATGAGATGCAGTTTGGAACAGCAACTACACAGGCAGTACCCGTTAGGTACCGTAGTAGCGGCTAGTATCTTCGGCAGAGATAAATCCCTTAAGCATGAGATTTAAGCCACGAAGAGCAGACTATATGCATTCCTCTTACAAGACTTGACTGCTAACACCAAACACAATAAACAGAACCCGACAGGGCGACATCTGACAAAATGACTAGTAAATAAAATCGCTCTGTTAGCATCTAAAAATGGCTATAAGCATTTAGGGACTGAACATCTGAGGTCATCAGTCTCCTAGAATTAGAACTACTTAAACCTAGCTAACCTAAGGACCACACAGACATCCATGCCCGAGGCAGGATTCTAACCTGCGACCGTAGCAGCAGCGCGGTTCCTGGCTGAAGCGCCTAGAACCGCTCGGCCACAGCTGCCGGCTTTTCGCATCTAGATATCGCGCCTACGAAATACTGCCAACTGTGGACGTACCAAGCCTGAGGTCCCGAAAGCCAGGGCCGTTAAAGCCCCCCCCCCCCCCCCCGACACTAAAAGGAACTGGTGGAGGGCTGGCACGTCAAGTAAAGCACTAAACCAAGATAATGAGCAATTTATAACAGGAGCAGCTTCCCATAGCAATTAAAAAACTTGACCAAGTTTAAAAGCACGTAACACTGTTAAAACAAAGGGGACCAAACTGCCACAGAATAACTACCGCCTTAGGCCGTTAGAATGAGAAAAGCGGCAGTTGCTAGATTACAATTACCTAAGCTAACGAGTGGCGACCTATGCTGACCGTTTAGGTATTTAGAATTAGGAAAACAGGAGTTACATAAAACAGTTAATGGATTACAATTATATTACTTGGCGAGCGGCGACCTCCTCGGTGAAGATGGCTCAGACAAGCGTGTACAGCTGCGAAGGCCTTACGGTCCAGGACCTCGATAAGGCGGCATACCACACTGGCCATCACGCTGAAGCAGACTAAAGGGTGTCTTAAGTCCGTAGCACCACTGCTCACTCATCACTGCCACAGTTAAAGCTCTCAGCGAGAAGGGATAGGTTAAATTAACGTTATTGTAGGCACTGACTGTGGGTACCGCCAAAGATGGTGGAACAGAAAAACAGTTCTATAGGTACTGCCGAAAATGGACTAAGAAATTTAAACAGGCAGAACTTGGCAACTCTTCTACACTCCTTTCCGATTTACAAAGGCATAGGGAATGAGACAGGCGGGGCATTGAGTCTTTTATAAGGCCGGAACGATCACACTTAGTGGTAAAAGCTCGATCTACCGTTTCAGACAAGAAGTGGATTTCTCGGAGATAAAATTCATACTGGACGAACAATCAAAAAGGCGCTGAATTGCGCGGCCACGAGTAAGCTACCGTGCACAACTAGATAACCATACGGCACATTAATCATGTCAGGAAGACTTGAGTGAGCTGTACACTAAGCCATTGCACACACACAACCTTCCCGATGCCCTAACTCAGTATGCCTAGTCACAATTTCGAGCCATGTGACCCCATTCACAGCGAGAGAGGAGGACGTTGTCTTCGAAGCACTACCGGCACAAGCACACTACTCCCCATAGCAACGCCTCTCTCCCCAATGGCGACATTACCACCACGCCCCCTAGATAAACAGCGAACTTTATACCGCGGCTGGGAACTCATGCGGACGAGGCGGGCAATTTGTAAAAGGGAAGGGAGCCGACACGGCTTCTTTGCAAACAAACAGGAAGAATCAATGTGCAAAGAAGTGGGATACGGAAGCACTAAGCTCTGAAGAGACACGCTTGAAATTGTCAGAGGCTGTAGATGCTGCAATACGGAATAGCTCAGTAGGAAAAGCATCATCCACACAATTCCGAAAACGGCAAAAGCTGACAAGTGCGACAATTATCGCACAATCAGCTTAACAGCTCATGCATCGAAGCTGCTTACAAGAATAATATACAGAAGAATGGAAAAGAAAATTGAGAATGCGCTAGGTAACGATCAGTTTGGCTTTAGGAAAAGTAAAGGGACGAGAGAGGCAATTCTGATGTTAGGGCTAATAATGGAAGCAAAGCTAAAGAAAAATCAAGACACTTTCATAGGATTTGTCGATCTGGAAAAAGCGTTCGACAATATAAAGTGGTGCAAGCTGTTCGAGATTCTGAAAAAAGTAGGGGTAAGCTATAGGGAGAGACGGGTCATATACAATATGTACAACAACCAAGAGGGAATAATAAGAGTGGACGAGCAAGAACGAAGCGCTCGTATTAAGAAGGGTGTAAGACAAGGCTGTAGCCTTTCGCCCCTACTCTTCAATCTGTACATCGAGGAAGCAATGATGGAAATAAAAGAAAGGTTCAGGAGTGGTATTAAAATACAAGGTTAAAGCTTATCAATGATACGACTCGCTGATGACATTGCTATCCTGAGTGAAAGTTAAGAAAAATTAAATGATCTGCTGAACGGAATGAACAGTCTAATGAGCACACAGTATGGTTTGAGAGTAAATCGGAGAAAGACGAAGGTAATGAGAAGTAGTAGAAATGAGAACAGCGAGAAACTTAACATCAGGATTGATGGCCACGAAGTCAATGAAGTTAAGGAATTCTGCTACCTAGGCAGTAAAATAACCAACGACGGACGGAACAAGGAGGACATCAAAAGAAGACTCGCTATGGCAAAAAAGGCATTTCTGGCAAAGAGAAGTCTACTAATATCAAATACCGGCCTTAATTTGAGGAACAAATTTCTGAGGATGTACGTCTGGAGTACAGCATTGTATGGTAGTGAAACATGGACAGTGGGAAAACCGGAACAGAAGAGAATCGAAGCATTTGAGATGTGGTGCTATAGACGAATGTTGAAAATTAAGTGGACTGATAAGGTTAGGAATGAGGAGGTTCTACGCAGAATCGGAGGGGAAAGGAATATGTGGAAAACACTGATAAGGAGAAGGGACAGGATGATACGACATCTGCTAAGACATGAGGGAATGACTTCCATGGTACTAGAGGGAGCTGTAGAGGGCAAAAACTGTAGAGGAAGACAGAGAGTGGAATACGTTAAGCAAATAATTGAGGATGTAGGTTGCAAGTGCTACTCTGAAATGAAGAGGTTAGCACAGGAAAGGAATTCGTGGCGGGCCGCATCAAACCATTCAGTATACTGATGACAAAAAAAAAGAAAAGGTGAAACGTCCCCTTTGAATAATTTATACGCGACTGTGCTTAAACTGACACACAATATTTTTTTAGCGCAACGCAATCTGACTTTCAGAAATCCCTACAAAAGAATGGCCCTGACTAACATTAACCTATACGTTTCACAAATCACTTACCTCACCAAAAATCTTCGTTACTCGAACTACTGCAATACAGCGAGCGCCACTACTGCCAGCTAAATAAAAGATTCAAACTACGGAAGTCACTAACTACTGATAGGCATAGTTAGCAAATGAAAGATATTAATAGAGAACAAACAATGTATTTACCTTAATAGTGTTGAAAAACCATAATATACATAGCAGTTCATAATATCCAGTATAACAAATTTCAAAACTCCGCCATTTCTCTCCCCACATCCACCACTGCTGGCGGCTCATCTCCAACTGCGGAACGCTACGCGCTGTTCACATCCAGCTGCCGCTGCCCAACACTACAATGGCAGACAACAATGCAAACTAGCCACAGTCTGCACACAGCACAGCCAGTGATTTTCATATAGAGCGCTACGTAACGTTGCCAATAAGAAAACATAAACAGCCTACTTACATAAAGAAAACATAAACAGCCTACTTACAAAGGCAATTCAGTCGAAGACATTTCTCAAAAGGGCAATCACAAAAGTTCGAAAGAGAAACATAGGTACGAAGAAGGTTACTGTGCAGAAATCATGGGTAACAGAGGAAATACTTTAATTGATCGAAGAAAGAAGGGAATAAAAAAATTGTAAGGTGAATTCCGCAATACAAGCAGTTTAGGAATGGCTGCATGAAAAATGTGAATAAATCGAAACGGAAATGATTGTCGAAAACATTGACTTTGAATACAGAAAAGTCAAAACAATCTTTGGTAAAATGGAAAGCAAGTGGTTGTATCAAAACTGCAACGGGAACTCCGCTGCGAAGTGCAGAGGAGAGAGCGGGTGGGTGGAAAGAGTGCAGTGGTGACCTCTATGGGGAGAGAGATTTATCTGAAGACGTGATAGAAGAAGAAACAGGAGTCAATGTAGAAGAGACCGGGGATTCGGTATTAGAATCTCAATTTAAGAGCTTTGACAGACTTCAGAACTAATAAGGCAGAAGGGATTAATAACGTTCCATCGGAATTTCTAAAATCATTGAGCGAAGTGGCAGTAAAGCGACTATTCACCTTGGTGTGTGAAATGTACGTCTGGCGATCTACCATCAGACTTTCGAAAAACATCAGCCACACAAATATGTAAAGGTTTTTTAAATTACCGCTACCAGTCACAAACTTTGTTGACTATTGTATTACTTATTTATTTATCGTCATGTTTCGAGGGAATACCTCATCTTCAGGCTAAATGGCATTACAAAAACAATTTTACTATAAGGTCATACTGATGTTACATAGTCTTTTCGTAAATGCTGTGGTTATCCTGTAGAAGAAGAGAAAAATTAGTAAGAGCTGATGTCACTTCGGAAGCTGGACTGATGTTTGCATGAAAATGTTTTGTAAAGGTCACTCACTTTGTTATTCTGGCGTGGCAGTCACATCAGTATGACCTTATGGTAAAATTGCATTTAGCCGGAAGATGAGGTATTCCCTCGAAACATGTCTTTAAATAAATAAGTAACACAAAGGTCAACGAATTTTGTGACTGGTAGTGGTAATTTAAAAAACCTTTACATATATCTTGAGACAGTCACGCTCGCAAAATAGTCAAAATGGCTTCAAAGTCAGCCACACAGTTCCGAAGACTGCATGAGGCGACAAGTGCGAAATCAGTAGTAAGCTGGGAGCATAGAGGAGAAAGTAGTGTAAATTACTTACAACGCCTTGGTTTACATATAGTTGAAATTGTCAGGAACGATGAACCAGTCTTTGCATACCATGTCAGAAGCGTTGACTAAGTCCCCTTTGCTATTATGTTCCTGTAGGTAGAAAAATTCACTCTGTCACATAGCAGGAAGGATTTTCCTTCTCTGTAAACAAAAAAAATTGTTAATGTAGGGTATAGTCGACGTAATGACTGGGAATCGGCTTCGCTTCAGCTGGAACTCCACAGTAGTTAGGAATCGCGGAAGCGGTTCGCCGAAGCGCGACACCCGCCCTTTGTGAGCAGCAGTCAGGCACAGTGAAAGCCTCTCTCTTGCCTGTGAGCGCGTGCCACCTGCGAGGCTGGAAAGTTAGGTGCGCGTCAACGTCAGCGTCAGCCGAGCCACGCACTGTGTCGTGCCGAGTGTTACGAGCTGCTTGTCGGCTCCGCCCGGGATAATGCGGCGCTTTGCGTGCAGCTTGGCTCCTAGTAATCCGCTGGTGTGTGGGACGCGAGGCTGCGTGCAGACGTCGCAACGGCTGCGAAACCTGAGGTCATACTTGCCAAAGCCTTGCCGTTAGGCAGGCACAGCCATCTTGTAGGACATCCTAAAAGAAAGGGCTCAGCAAACTTAATTTCAGGAGGATATAATGTATTGAGCAACAAAAAGAGTTTTAAGGATGCATCACTAATTGCTGCCTTTGTTACAAAAAGTAATACTATTTTCTTATTTATTCATAGATTCATTTCGTCCTTCAAGATCAAATCAACTCAGATTTCCTTAGCATATTGCCATTATATTTTACACTGACGTAAGAAGGTCGCAACTCCAAGAAGGAGTTATGCGACACAAATGAAAGTTGTCCGGTGTTTCTACATTTGAAACATGATGTGTATTCACATTTACTGCCAGTCGCACAAGACAGGCGCTAGTAGCGTCATTATGAGGACGTAAATCAGGTTTGCTTTAAATGCCCTCTGTAATGATTGCGAGCGTTAGTTACCTTTAAGATTGGACATGGTGTGATTTAATGTTGGATAAGAATGGGTTCAAAAATGGCTCTGAGCACTATGCGACTTAACTTCTGAGGACATCAGTCGCCTAGAACTTAGAATTAATTAAACCCAACTAACTTAAGGACATCACAAACACCCATGCCCGAGGCAGGATTCGAACCTGCGACCGTGAAGGTCGCTCGGCTCCAGACTGTAGCGCCTAGAACCGCACGGCAACTCCGGCCGGCGATAAGAATGGGTTTAAGGTGATAAAGACACCAGAATCAACAACTCACTGAGTGTGAACGAGGTCGTGTGATAGGGCTATAAGAAGCTGGATGTTCCTTCTACGACACTGCAGAAAAAACTTGTCAGGAATGTAACAACCATACATGATACCTGGCAGCGCTGGTAACGAGAATGTGCAATACGACCGAGCGCCAGACAGCTACGTGCCACTATCGACCGGGAAAACCATCGTGTTCGGCGTATGGTTCTGGGGCGTCGTAGTGCATCTGCAGCAGCAATGTGAGCAGCAGTTGGCACGACAGTGACACAACGAACTGTTAGAAGTCGGTTATCTCAAGAACAACTCCGAGTCAGAAGCCCTGTAGCGTGCATTCCATTGACCTCAAACAACCGTCATCAGCGACATCAGTGATGTCTTGTGAGAACTCAATCGGAGGACGCGGTGGAGATAGTTTTGCTTTCTGATGGAAGCTAATTCTACCTCAGTGCCAGTGATGGCCGTTTGTTGGTTGGAAGGAGGCGAGATAAGATCCTGCAAACAACTGTCTGTATCCTAGACACACTGGACATACATTTGAAGTTATGATGTGCGATGTCGTATGACAGCAGGAGCACCCTCGTGGTTATCCAATGCTCCCCGGCTGCAAATTTGTTCGTCAGTCTGCTTTGCTCCTTTGGATATTTTCCAACAACAGAACGCTCGACCACTTACTACTGTTGTTACCCAACATGTTCTACAAAAAGTCGACATTTTGCCTTGGGCTGATCGATCACCAGATCTGTTTCCAATCATTCTAATTAACTTTGCTTTAAATAATTTATTATTGTTCAAAGTTTGGGCTTTCAGCACTGGTAGTTCAGCACATTCTACGATATTTCAACTGGACACCTACTAGTCATCTTCCGGTGAGCCATGGAATACTGACGAACACGTTTTTTGTTCCGTAGTGTACAGTGCGCTGCGAGTGTTCCTCGCACGTTTAAAAATTATGTCTGACAGACATTCCGGCGACAGCGCCCCCATTGGTGCAACTGCGAAATTCAGCTGTGCTCAGCATTACCGCTCGCCGCGGCCATTGGCGCACTCTGTCGTCTTCGATTTCCGTAAATCGTGGACCATCAGCTTTTCCGCCACCCATTTTTTAATAATGGCGTCCTAGAAGAGATGTTTCAATGGTCAGAATGGTAGTTCTATCATACCTCACTGAATGTCCAATGGAAATACAGTCTTCGCCAATAGCAGACTTGGTTGGTCGCCAAAGGCGAGTACAACATTGATATTCAGTGCAGCGTTCTTTCACAGTGCGTGTGGTCTGTACTATGTAAACCACATCTCATTGAAAAGATATTTTGTAAAATCCGGGCTTCCGCAATGGCAATTCGTCCTTCACTGATCCCAAAATCTACAATCTTCAGTAAGAGTGGGCTTACCATAAACTGAATGTCCGAGAGAGACATCATTCTTTCGTCTAACCCAGACATCCAAGAAAGGCAGTCAAGAGAAATAGAGATAGACGTTTCGTAGGCTTCTACAGCCGATGTCATTTTGGATAAAAAGGTTCTCGGTATTGATCCACGTCTTTGTAAACTACTAAAAGAACTAAATTCGCGACCCTGAAGAATACCGCAGCAAGTCGAACGAAACATCAGTAATTCGGTCGTTTTAGTTGTTTACAATGACGTGACCCAATACTCAGAATTATTTTATCCAGGAAGACGTTTGTCTGCCTTTCTAGGACGTCTTGGCTAAACGAAAGAGTGATGACTCTCTGGAGCATTATTTTTAACACCTCAACACAGCATTTGTAAGGTGTCAGGCAAATCCTACACCTTCCATGAAAACCCTGACATGATAAGCAAATCCAGTAGTACGTCACATAGCTCCGAATAAATCGCGACATTAAATTAACCAAAGTAATACGAGTAACGAGTGAGCAAATGGAATAAGACAGACTAACACAAGAATGCCTAAATGCATGTCACACCTTCCCACCGTGAGACAGACGCAGCTCCGAGGGGAGAAACGAGAACAGTAGCCGAGAGCAGAACCGTGTTAAGCTGGAAGGCCCTACGATAAGGGACGGACACTCCGTCGCCAGCTAACCGCTAGGACCACCACCCAGCCCATGTTAAAGCTAGAGCCCTACAGAAGAACAGTATAGATCTTACGATAACACTAAAAGGACCACCCCAGCTGCAAGTTTTAGTGTGAGACTTTTTCGCTTCTCTGTTACGTTGCAAACTTTAAAAACATTGCCCCACCACGAAAAGTATAACGTTTCTCATTGGATAGACAGAATTTTTGTAGGTGGAGCTTAAGGTTAACATTGAGACCCTGATTGGTCAGATGAAAACACAGCCAGATAGTTTTTTTTTAAACCAACTTTGGTAAATTGTAATAAGGAGAAGTAAGGAGAGAGTTGCATCCGAGACGGCGAGGTGAGCGGAGCTGTGCTGTCCGCCGCCCCCTGACGAACACCGACAAGGTAATGAACGCACACGATGCCGCATAACAGCGCATAAAGCTTCTCTCAGAACTGCGGAAGTCTCATCTATTACACCCCCTTTTTGCGTAATACTAGTGTCGATCGTCAATTAAAGCTCATGGTGTTCACATTTGCCACTTGAAGTAAAAATCTGAAACGCGATGATTTTTCTGTTATTTAGTTATTGAGAAGCCACATCAGCCACTGTAATTTACGACAAGTTAGATAAGTAATTAAAGATAATTGAGGGTCACTGTAGACGAGTTTGATAGTTTTCTCTTTTGTGAAACTTAATTTAAACCTAGATTATAGATGTGATATGGCATAGGTCATCCTTCGATCCATTGTAGAACTTGGAAACCCATTCAGGTAATATTCGTTCACATTTTTGTTGAACGCAGTTGGTTTTTACCATCCTGTATTGAAACATTTCCTTTTATCAATAGTGCAATTTATAAACAGTGTTTTGTAAGTAGAATAAAATTTCCAATGGTAAACTTAACTGCTTTTTCGACGTTATTTTACCAGCTAACTAAAAATAAGAAAGCCTTGAACCCCTTCCACTAAATTTAGTTAGTATTAAGATTCTTTTACAGGGAGTGCAGTGGAGCTGACGCTGAAATCATTAAGTATTTGGTTATACCATCGCTAGTCTTACTGAACTCTTCTGAACTCTACATGTCATGTGTGGTCGGGCGTCTCCTTACCAGCAACAGGTCCCAGGTTCAAACTAATCAATTCCCTAAAAAACACGCTCAAAGCGTCGTTGCGCGAAAGTGGTAGGGAGACACGATATAGAACAAACAGACACCACGCAGAATGTTAGACATTACTCGGGATATTTTCCAACTGGATAACGCTCGCTGTCATACCGCTGTTGCAGCCTGATACGCTATACAGTGAGACGACAGGTTGCCTTGGGCTGATCTCCAGACCTGTCTCCGATTGAGCAGATATAGGACATTAATGGACGACAACCTTCTGTCATCGTTGAACAATGACTTGTTGCAAAAAGTCCGGAATTTTGGAAGTAACTTGCCAATGTGGTATAGTTTGCGAAAGAACGTTACAGTGACCAAAAACGTTGCACTCGCCTTTGGAACCAAGCAAGTTTGCTATTGACAAACCCTTTATTTCCACTAGTCAATCAATAGAGTACAGTAAAACTGCTTATGACTACAGCAACATCTTCTGGGACCTCATGAATCCATGGCAGAAAAGGTGACGAACTTTGAGGACGACTGCGAGCTAGAAACCATGTAGCGTGCATTCCATTGACCCCGAACTACCGGCATTTGCTACTTCAGTGGTGTCCAGCTAGAGCTAGTTGGAGCGCAGAGTGGAGGTCTGTTGTGTTGTCTGATGACAGCCGGTTCTGCCTCGTTGCCAGTGACGGCCGTGTGTTGGTTACAAGGGAGCTACTTGAGGGACAATAAACAGCCTGTTGGGTTGTAGACACATTGAACCTACACCTAGAGTCATGGCTTGGAGAGCGATTTCGTATTACAGGAGAAGCATTCTCGCGTTTATTCCACGCACCCTCACTGCAAATCTGTACGTCAGTCTACTATTTCGACTTGTTGAGCTGCCATTCATGAACAGCATTACTGGAGATATTTTCCAACTGGGTAACGCTCGCTCACATACCACTGTTACAGCCTAATATGCTATACAGAGTGTCGACAGGTTGTCGTGGGCTGACCGACGTCTAGATCTGCCTCCAATTGAGCAGATATGGAACATCATCTGACGACAACTAGAGCGTCATCCGCAACGACCATTACCATTAGCTGTACTGACCCACCAAGTCTAACAGGCATATCCGAGAAACTGACATCCGGCACCTACGCAACACAATGCATGCACTTTTGCTGCTTGCGTTCAACATTCTGACAGTTGCACAGTTTCTGAATATATCAGCGTTTCAAATTTGAAATGGCAATTCTCACAGTTACATTAACATGTGATCTTCCAACATTACTTAGTTCTGTATGTAACACTCACAAATTTATTCCCGAAATATCATTACCCGACATTAATTACATTTTGGTGTTCGGATTTTTTCCGATGTTGATTCAGCTGCCCGTACCACCTTGAAATACCACTCGCAAGATTTTCGTATTCTCTCGCTTGCTAAGCGGAAACAACTAGTCCTACAGAAAAAAATGAACAGGCGCTTTTAGTAGCAAATTTAATATAGTTAAACTATGTACTGGTATAAATTTTCACTCGAGGCCGTTTAAGAGGCGTTTCAAGAAAAAACGTCCAAAAGCAACCTTCATACGCAGTTTTCTCCAAGAAACTCTAAAACTGCGGCCTCCAGCGAAAATGTATCAAAGTACAATATTTAACTAAATTACATTTCCTGCAAAAAGAACCTGTTCATTTTCTCTGTTGGACTAACAGTTTGCACGAAGCGAGCGATAGAATGCAGGAACGTCACGTGCGGTTTTTGAATGCGTTGTAGGTTGCAAAAAACCCATTGGTAGGGGCAGCTGAATCACACTGTATATATTAGATATTATACTTATGTAATGTTTTACAAAAAATTAATATCTGAGTTAGAATGTCAATTCAACTTAGATTACTTTATGCAGGACTTTATTTCCTTGAAGTTATGCTGTTGGGATTATTCAGCAAAATGTGATGCAAACGTAACAAAACAGTTTAAATTAAGTTGGTATAATAATGTCGACTTTACAGACAATGCTCGTGTCTGTAATACACGTAAATGAAGGAGCACGAATAACCATTTGTTATATGAATACCATGAATGTCCAGTGTAGTAAATATAGATTGTAATATTCTTAGGGGCAATAATGATGTATTAACATTTTGGAACGAAACTTAGGTTTGGCTCTTTTAGGCGTCGTACATCCGATTTTTTGGATGATCTTGGAGTGCGTTCTGCATGGCGAGCAGATGTAAATAAGGTAAGAGTTGTAGACAGGTCACCAGAGTGTACAGTCGAGGAACTTTACCATGTCCGGGAAGGTGAAATTCAGCGGTGCACTTCTAGGGCCTCGATTGCAAGGGTGGGTCTAAAATAATCATGAAAAATGGATACCAGCCGTTTGCGGTGTGCTGACAAAGAAAAAAGGTGTATATCAGTAGGTGTAAGATAAATACTGCTTACAGGGAAATTAAAGAGTCCTTTGGAGATAAGAGAAGCAGGTGTATATCAACGGCTCAGATGGGAAACCAGTCCTAAGTAAAGAAGACAGAGCTGAAAGATGAGAGGAGTGGATAGAGGGTCTACACAAGGGAGATGAAATAGAAGCCAATATTATAGAAAGAGAAGAGAACCTAGACGAAGGTGAGAAGAGAGATATGATACTGAAAGAAGAATTTGACAGAGCGCTAAAAGACCTAAGTCGCAAAAAAAGCCCTGGGAGTAGACGACATACTCATACCTTCAGGAGAGCCAGCCATGGCAGAACTCTTCCAACTGGTGTGCAAGATATAGGAGACAAATGAAATAAATTAAGATTTCAAGAATATTATTTTTCCAACTCCAAAGAAAGTAGACGCTGACAGGTGTGAACATTGCATGGGGGCTTAATTAAATTTTTAGATATTATGCAAATAATTTTTTACTGTCTGTCCGGATACGCTGTCGCGTAAACGGTTGGCCCTGACTAGTTTAGCACGCAATCTGACTGCATTGAATAACAACAAAGTATGAAAGAAAATTTCCGTTAACACAATTAATTAAGTCCCCAGCAACTATAAAACCTACGAAACCAAACCAAAAGTATAACTGTTCTGTGTGTGGAAGTGTGATTCAACGTACACATCTGGCACGGTTCTTCTTCAATAAGACAAGAAATTTCAAGTACCATTTATATTGAAGTAATTAAAAAAATAGAAATACTATAATTGCACAAGAAGACCAGAATTACACTCTAACACAAGAACACCAGCCAGATGCTTTGTTGACTGAACCTGTAATGACGCATTATTTAAGACATTGATATAATAAAAAGAAAAGGGATTTTTTTTACCTCATATATATTGACGAAAACCACTCTGATCGTTACAATATCTCCATTCGAACAACATCTGCTGTCTAGCCCATCAAAACTGCATAAAACATGGAACAAGCACTCTCCACCACGACTTCACAACAACTCTCCACTCCGACTTCACGACAAGCACTGTCTACCACCGCATCTCGACAAGAACTCTCCACTACTACATTTCGACAAGAACTCTCCACTACTACATCTCGACAAGAACTGCCTGTGGAGGCGGCTGAATAATACTCTTTGGCGCAATCTCTGGCGCTGTGGCTCAGTGTAGCCACCTTTCAACATTATCGAATTATTAGTTAAATAAGTGGTAGCGGCAAAATAGTTACAGATGAATGGAGCAATTGGTAGACACTGTCCTCGGGGAAGTTCTGTTTGGGTTCCGAGACATGTGGGAACACGCGAGGCAATACTGACCATACGACGTCTCTTAGAACACAGGTTACGAACAGACAAAATTACGTTTAGATTTAGAGAAAGCTTTTGTCGATGTTGACTACAATACTCTCTTGGAAATCTAAAGTTAGCGTGGTAAAATACAGGGAGCGAACGGCTGCTTACAAGTTGTGCAGAAACCAAAGGGTGTTTGAAAGACTTGAGGTGCTTGAAAAGGAATCAGTGGTTGAGAAGAGAGTGAGAGAGGGGCGTAGCCAATCCCTGATATTATTCAATCTTTACATCGAGCAAGCGGTAAAGGAAACGAAAGAAAACTTTGGAGAAGGAATTAAAGTTCAGGTAGAAGGAATAAAAGATTTGTGATTTTCCATTGACACTGTACTTTCTTCGGATACAGGAAAGGACTTGGAAGAGCAGTTGAATGGAATGGGCAGGGCCTCAAAACATGGATGTAACATGAAAATCAAGGATATTGTATTCTATTCTAATTAAGTCAGGAATCCTCAGGGAATTAGATTAGGAAACGAGACTCTAAAAGTTGGAGAGGAGTTTTGCTATCTGAGCAGCAAAATAACTGGTGACGGCCGAAGTTGAGAGGATATAGAATGCAGAAAGTCAATGACAAACGCGTGTATGAAGAAGAAGAGAAATTTGTTAACATCGAATATATGAGGTTCATTCAAATGAAACCTGCTCAGTGCGCCTACCTTTGCCTTACACATAAGGTGTCACCACGTAACTGCATGTATGGTGGCGCCATCTATTGGAACAGAGACTGACGCGTGTGCACAGTACAATAATGCATAGCGGCAGTGTGGTTTCAAGCCGAAGAGAAGGTGGTCACACAAGTTATCTTCCACTGCCGAACATGCAATCGAGTAAGCAGGAACAACGAGGAGTGATTAGATTTTTGGAGGCAGAGGGAGTTAGAGATTGTGAAATGTATCGACGGATGAAGGCTGTGTGAGTATAGTCTGAGGTGTTCAAGTATTGTGGAATGGCGCCTTGAGGGCGCGAGTCGCTGGAAGACGATGCTCGTCTTGGGCGGGCTCATCGTGCCATCACACCGGAAATAGTTGCGGAAGTGAATGCCTTAGTCTTGGACCATCGCAGAAGCACCGTGGAAGACATCAATCGTTTACTGGGTATTAGCGTGGGAACTCTTATGCATCAACGAACTTTCAAAAAATCTGTGAGTAGTTGGTTCCCCACCAACTGACCGCGGAACAGCGCAATACTCGAATGCTGCTGTCTTTGAGTCACCTGCAACGTTATCATGAGGAGGAATACGGCTTCCTGTCGCGTATTCTCACAGGTGACGAAATACGGTGACGCCATTTTGAACCGGAAAGGATGTGTCAGTGGAAACATGCGACTTCACCACCTCCAAAGAAACCTAAGCCATTCACACCAGTTCTGGTCAGATCTTGACGTTCTTCTTTTTTGACCACAAGGGCACACTGCTTGTCGAGTTCCTGGAGCGGGGAACCACCATAAATTCCCAGCGTTATCAAGACACTTGACAGAATCTTTGACGAACAATCAAGTGGAAACGTCGAGGCATGTTCTCCAACGTCGTTATCCTCCTGCATGATAAAGGCCGCCCACACACGGCCAATGCAGTGAAGACGACATTGGAGCAGTATCGGTGGGAAACGCTGGAACATCCAGCGAACAGTCCCGACCTTTCACCGAGTGCCTTTCATGTGTTTGGACCTCTAAAATAAGCTATTCGCGGACATCGATTCGCAACGCACGGCGAAGTGTGTGAGTCCCTAAAGGTCAGGATCTGACAGCAGCCTACTAGCTTCTTCAAGGATGGAATCGACCGTCTAGTGTCCCAATGGGATAAATGTGCCAATAGTTTTGGCGACTATTTTTGAGTATGTGTACTGTGTATAACTGCATTTATGAGTTAGTGAAATCGTTACCGTTACTTCACATTACTGACCGGGTTTCATGTGAATGCCCCCTATAGATTCAAGTGCTAGGAAGTCTTTTCTAAAGTATCTGTCTGGATGTAGCCATGTATGGAAGTGAAGCTCTTGAAATGTGTACCGAATAATGCTGAAGATTAGTCAGGTAGACCTAGTAGCTAATGAGGAGGTACTGGACAGAATTGGGGATCAAAGAAATTTGTGTCAAAAGCTAACCAGGAATAGGGATCGGTTGACAGGACACATTGTGAGAAATCAAGGTATCACAAGTTTGGTATCGGAGGGAAGTGTGTGTATGTGTGGGAGCGGGGGAGGTTTAAAAATCGTAGAGAGAGACCAGGGGATTAATAGAGTAAGCAGACTGAGAAGCATGTATTTGCAGTAGTCGAGCCGGTGAGTTTCTGGTGCCAGGCTATATCGATTCTTACTTCCATCTTTGATCGTTGTCCCGGTGCCTTGTTCTCTTTGCGTCTTTGAGGAAGGCTATTTATGGTGGCGTGCGAGCGCAAGTCGAGGGGAGTGGGTCCGCGCATGAGCCGACTCAGTCTGTGACGTGACGTGCTTTCGATGTTGTTGTGGGAAGTAGGCGACACCACGTCACGTGCCACGGCCGTATGCCGTGAGGACCAGTTGAGTTGGAGCAACGAAGAAGCATGGGCCGCTGGCGGAAAGTATTAAAGTTGTATTGATACGGCTGGCCAATGACGACCAGGATTTGCTAATACCTCGAGAGCTATGTGGATTAATGGCGTGTGAATTTCACATGAAGAAAAAAAAATTAATCGCCAAGCTTTCGTGGTGGGTTCCTCCTTCTATACATATTGAATATTATTGTGTACTTAAGGACTGCTGACTGTTGCAGTTGCTCGTGCTAGGGGCCAGCAAAACATTCACTGTCGTGGTGGCGAGGCGAGTTGTTTTCTGGAATGGCCATGAAATTATGTTACTAAAGTGGCTAGAAATAGCGCCTCGCATTTTCAAGTTAGGATTTGATGCTCAGTGGCACGATGAAGGTAGCTGGTTCACTTGAACGCCATTCCTTAATGTAGTTATAGATTTACAATTATTTGGTTTTACGAATTAGTCGTAGTTGTTTCTGATTTAATTTCTTGTTTGTATGGAAGGCACGCGGCCGTGATAAACATAGGTCACATTGTGTTTTATGCTCGGTTAGAGGCCGTGTGTATTTTGGTCTGTGGCCATAGGGGCCGTGCTTATTGCATTAGGGACCTATTGAAGTGAGATTAGTTTTATATTGCAATTTCATATACCTATCTGAAGGTTGATTGTCACGTTTGTTTTATTTGGTGTGTCATTCAGTAAAGACAGATTATCTTCTAAGATAGACCTTAACCAATTGGGTGTGGATTGACACATCTTTTCACGTTATATCTAGATTTTTTTTTTATCAAGGGAAACTAAGCTCCTTAATTCTGTTAATTGGTTAACTTGTAATATGTTTATATTACGGTACTGCTATTCTCTCTCTCTCTCTCTCTCTCTCCACTATATATATATATATATATATATATATATATATATATATATATATATATATATATACTACAGTGTGTCTGCCGCTCATGTTTTCCTGTTTTCAGGAACGTGTATAGTGGTCGGCGCGAGGAAACCTGGCCCCGCGAGCTTGCAGTGTGACGGAAATCTCAGGATTTGAACTCAGGGCAGTCCGGATCCCGTCAACGTGCGATTTCTCTATTCCATTCAACGAGAGTCTTGTTTTAGGCAGAAGATTTCCTACTGCCCAAAGTTGAGTATAAGTTCACCCTTCGGATCGTGTGTTTGTGAACTCGTAAAAGATTAACGTTTGCTCGCGACCATAACATGTTCATCAAATTGACGTTTTGCCTTAAGCTTGCATAAAGTCTAGAATCTTCCGGACGTTGGGTGTAGTAGAATGCTAAGCGTAAATACAACAATTAATAGTACCCTTCAGGTCAGCAGGCATCAAATTAATTTTACCTTTTCAGTAAGTGTAAAACAGAGTGAGAAAGGCGATAGCAGACATTGTAAACATTTGGTTATCTGTTTCATCTATCCTTTTGGTTGTTGTTAGCGGCACGTAAAGGGGCTGTTGTCACAAGTGTGACGGTTAATATTGTAAATACTAATTGTGGAGAGGGCCTTGATATGCAGATATTGTTAATTGATTATTACTGCCGATGAATTCATGTGTATGCGTAATAAATAAAGAAGTGTTGCAACTACAAGCTGGTTGTGTTGTTGGTATACAAGGTTAGGATGTGCAATAGCCACACCAGTACTTATTCGGAGATGGAGGGGATTGCATAGGAGTAACAGGAATGGCTGCTTAAAACAATTCTTCGGACTGACGACCACAACGATAACAAGGTTACAGAGAATCGTATGTTGTTTTGATTGGTGAGTGGTAACGCTCTCGAGAAGAGTGACTTTCGTCTGTGGTTTACTCCCAGCAGCCGACGTGGTGTGAGATACGCCGCGAGGGAGTGTGGGCGCGGCGCCTCGGGCAGGTGGCTTCCATTTCCTGGAAAGCCGCGCCGCGGAACACGGCGTGGCGTGGGCCGGTTTACTGCGCCACAGTCGGCGCAGCAGCGGTTGCTCGCTTCGCTCGGCCGTCCCGTAAAAACGTTTACTGCGTGCCGCCGGCGCGGGCGCAGCCACAGCCGGGACGTCGTTTATCTGGTCGGCGGCCGCGCCGGGGAGGGCCGCGGAAAAACGAACACGGGAGGACGTTTGTCGAGAGTGAGCCGAAAACGCCGGTCCCTGCCTCCGGAGACGCGCTACACTCGGGACTCGCGCCGACAGATGCAGTGGCACCTCCATCTGTGTAGGAGGAGCTGGACCGAGGCAAGGCAGCCACGGTGTCGCTTTTACATTTAATATTTTGCCAGAGTTTGAATAAGCGCTCACAAATTCGTTAAATCACAAATGTACAAGAAATCTTACACTGCTCTGACAACCACTGAACCCGTCGGTACGTAATACATACACTAAACGGAAGAAAAGGAAACCCTGCACTCAGGCCATGAAGGAAACGAGATTGACGACCGACCGCCGTGTCATCCTCAGCTCTTAATCTTCGGACGCGATATGGAGGAGCAGGGAGTCAGCACACCGACCGTTGTCGTCGTTCCGACCTAGGACCCTCTGCCCCTCATCAGGTAGCTCCTCAGTCGGCATCATGAGGCTGAGTGCACCTCGGTCCAGACCTCCCACCAAGGAAAACTCCCTGATAGTAGCAGGTATGGAATCTGAGTCTCCCACATGAGGGTCGGTCGCGCTGATGTCTCGCCTTCGGAGGCTGATAATACACATGTACCATCTGGTCAAACCTATCGACACACCTCTATGTAATGTGAATTTCATCACCAGATGTTAGCCGGCCGGTGTGGCCGAGCGGTTCTAGGCGCTTCAGTCTGGAACCGCGTGACCGCTACGATCGCTGGTTCGAATCCTGCCTCGGGCATGGATGTGTGTGCTGTCCTTAGGTTAGTTAGGTTTAAGTAGTTCTAAGTTCTAGGGGACTGATGACCTCAGATGTTGAGTCCCATAGTGCTCAGAGCCAACCAGATGTTACGAGAAGCAAACCCGCCAGACTAAAAGGACGCGGTGAGTATTGTGGTGTCAGTAGAGACGCAGTAGCGCCAGAATTGTTCGGACAGGAGAGCTCTCAGCGACATCGAACGTGCACTGATCACTGGACTAGTCTGATGAAGCTGTTTTCGAGAAATATGCAGTTTTCTTCAGAGTCCTTGATAGATGCGCTATAGTTCTAGAGATCTGTTTGGAAAATTTGAATAGTTTTGCAGAATTTCAGGAAGAAAACATATGTATCCCGGAAAATTTTATTCTTGTAGAAAATTTATTTGCCAGTTTGCGAAAAGAAATTGTGATCACCATTTTGAGTCGCTCCTTAAGAGGTCTACAGAAAACCTTAAAGATATTTTTTGAAGATAGTATTTTATGAGTGAATTGCAGCAATGAGCAACCCATCTTCACCACGTAAAATATACCAATCATAGTAGAATTCTGATGATAGTTCTGACGAAAGTTGTGATAGTTCTAATAGCATTACTGATGGCGGTTCTGGATAGTACTCAATGCGTTCTATCGAACTGTAATTTTTTTTAAGTTAATCGTTTATGTTATAATAGCAATAACGAATCGCCTTTAGATCGAAAGCTGAGGTTCGCTGTCCTAGATGTGATCGGTGTATGTTGGAACAACTCTGCATACATGTCTTCTGCATCCGACTGCTAACAAGCTCAGCAATCCAACAGTAGTTATCATTTTTCATCTGTTTGATTATCGACTATTGATGACGGATGTTCCAGTAAACGTGTTTATAGTCTGTGGTGAATTATCTCATTTAATTTCATCACTCAATTATTCTTCAACCTCTTTTAGGCAAAGAAGGTCCTACACCTATCCCCACATTCCTACCCTGCCCATGAACGTACGAATTGCACGACTCATCTGAGTTTCCCTGTGAATCAAGTAACTATGTTTTGCAGAATGTTCGTAGATCTCAGTACACACATCAAAAATATTTAGCATCACCCCAATTCCTAGAGCCGGCCGGGGTGGCTGAGCGGTTCTAGGTGCTTCAGTCTCGAATCGCGTGACCGCTACGAGCGCAGGTTCGAATCCTGCCTAGGGCATTGATGTGTGTGATGTCTTTAGGTTAGTTAGGTTTAAGTAGGTCTAAGTTCTAGGGGACTGATGACCTCAGGTGTTAAGTCCCATAGTGCTCAGAGCCATTTGAACCGGTTCCCAGAACTACTGAAGACAGTCGTTGTTGACTGTGGTTATTTTATCGCAGACACAGTCGCTTTGACTGTTCAGAGATGTCATTAAACCCGCCCAGAGATGTAAACCACCATGCACGGGCAGAGCAAATTAGACGGAGGGGGCCTGACAGCCGATAATTTCTAGTCATTCCACCATGAACGAGGTCCACGGCTCGTTTTGTCAGTAGTTCAGCCATGCCTAGACGGTCAATATGCGGTTCGATCGCGTCCGCATTGTTACTTTGTGCCAGAAAGGACTCTCAACAAGGGAAGTGTCCAGGCGTCGGGGTGAACAAAAGCGATGTTGTTCGGACAAGGAGGAGATACACAGAGACAGAAACTGTCGATGTCATACTTCACTCATTCCGCCCAAAGGCTAATGCTGCAGTGAATGACTGCTACCTTCAGATTATGGCTCGGAAAAACCCTGACAGTAACACCAGAACCTTGAATAATGCTTTCGCGCAACCACAGCACGTCGTGTTACGACCTAAACTGACCACAATAGGCTGCAGGGTGCGCTACTTCAATGCCGACGTCTGTGGCGAGGTCCATCTTTGCAACTACGACACCGTGCATCGCAGTACAGATGGGCCCAACAACATGCCTAATGGATCGCTCAGGATAGGCATCATGTTCTCTTCACCGATGAGTGTCACATATGCCTTCAGCCAGACAATCGTCGGAGACGTATTTGGAGGCAACCCGGTCAGGCCGAACGCCGTAGACATACTGTCCAGCGAGTGCAGCAAGTTGGAGGTTCCCTGCTGTTTAAGGCTGGCATTATGTGGGGCCGACGTACGCCGCTGGTGGTCATGGAAGGCACCGTAAAGGCTGTACGATACGTGAATGCTATCCTCCGAGTGATAGTGCTATCATATAGGCAGGATTTTTTCGAGGTATTCGTCATCATGGACGACAATTGTCGCACCCATCGTGCACAGCTTGTGGCCAGCACGTTCTCCAGACATGAACCCTATCGCAAATGCCTAGGATAGACTGAAAAGGACTGTTTATGGATGACGTGACCCACCAACCACTTCCAAGGGGTCTACGCCGAATCTTCGTTGAGGAGTTGGACAATCTGGACCAACACTGCCTTAGTGAACTTGTGTATAGGAAGCCTCGACAAATACAGGCATGCACCAATGCAAGAGGACATGCTGCTGGGTATTAGGGGTACCGATGTGTACTGGTGTCTGGACAACTACCTCTGAAGGTCTCGCTGTGTGGTGGTACAACATGCAATGTGTGGTTTTCATGAGCAATAGAAAGGGCGGAAATGATGCTTATGTTGATCTCTATTCCAATTATCTGTACAGGTTCCGGAACTCTCGTAACCGAGATGATGGAAAACCTTTTTTTGATGTGTGTATGTATCGAACTCTGAAGTAACAGGAGTTAGTAAAAAAGCACTTTAAACAGACAGCTAGCTTCAAATTCGGAACTTAATTGTAAAAAACAGTATCAGAGTAAACTAAAATTGTTGTAATAAACGCAATAATTAAAAGTGAAGACGGCAACTATTGTTATATTGCTGATGTTATCAGCAGTTGGATACGTACGACACGTATGATCACAGTTAGGATTGCGAACATCAGCTTCAGATCGAAATGCTCTACGTTAATGAACTCGGTCCCACGTTATTTCTGTTACCATATAAACGATTTTGTTCAAAAGAAATTACGTTAGGTTTTCCTATAGAATTCTTGCGATGCTATCCAACACCGCAATCAGCACTGTCATCAGAATTCTACAATAAATTTTATACAGGCTAAACTGGTCCCTCATTATTGCAGTTACCTGCGTAAATTAGTCATTAGGTTGTTCTGTAGAACTTCCGGAGAGCTATTCAGAACCGTGATCAGTATGTTTTTCACAAATTGGGCAACCAGCTATTGAACAAGATCAGTTTTCCAAAGTACTATTATATTCTTCTAAAAATTTTGCCGAACTATTCAGATTCTGAAGTATGGCATATCTATGAAGAACACCAAAAAACAAATACATATTTCTCGAAACTCGGGTGCCACCTCGACGTGACGCACTTGACATCATTTGTGTAACAAATCCATCATGGATGTTTCAACCCTTCTGAAGTAGAAGAAGGCAATTTTCGTCGTGTGATTTTGAAGTGGAAACACGAAGGAACAATCGCAGCTATACTGAGACCAAGCAGACCTCATGAAGTGACGGACAGGCAGCGTTCAGAATTTCGGAGGGAGGCTACACAAAATCAGATAGAAACAGCGCAAGGAATCAGTCGTGAGCTCCAAAGTGCTGTCAGTAGTCTAGGTACGACAATGATCGTGCACAGATGCTTCGCAAGAATGGTGTACAATTTTAACGGTCAATCAGATACTTATAAAACACACAATTTAGTAGCCAGTGCTGAGTGACACTTAGGGCTGTGTAAACACCAATGTCACTGAGCAATTCATGACTATAAACGGCTGATTTGGAGTGATGAGTCGTGACATACCCTGTGGCACTCCGAAAAAGGGTTTGGGTTCGGTGAATGCCTGGATAACGCTATCTGCCATCAGTGTGTTGCCAACAATGAAGTACAGAGCAAGTCGTATTATAGCGTGAGGTTGTTTTCCATGGTTAAACTGTGGTCCACTTATTGTACTTCATAAGATGCTAAATGCGGTGGGATATAAACATAAGTTTCAGCATTGTGTACTGGGTATAGTAGAAGAACGGTTCGGAAATAAAGATCGTATCAGTATGATATGCACCCTGTCATAAAGCAGCATCTGCAAAAAAACGGTTTTTCAACGATAACATTCCTGGAATGGAGTGGCAGGCCCAGAGTCCAGACCTCAACCCAGTGAAACATTTTTGGTTGGTGATCAAACAGCGAGGTCATCGCTCCCATCGGATTAGAGAAGGATGGGGGGTAGTAAGTCGGCCTTGCCTGAAGCGATTTAGGAAAAACCCAAATCAGGATGGTCGGACGCGGGTTTGAAGCGCCCTCCTCCCGAATGCGAGTCCATTGTGCTAACCTCTGTCGGTGGAACATCTTTCACATGACTTCTATGTCCACTTCTTTCCAGACCACAGAGTCCCGATCTTGAGGATAAATTGGCTACATTCCTCCACAGACATGTAGATGCCTCGTTGAAAGTGTCCCCAGCAGAGTTCGTCATAGAGGCAAGTGTTGGACACGCCCCATATTAACCCTTCCGCTGCTACAGACGTACTCTCTGCAACTCGTACTGTGTGTGGCTTTTGTTATGGCTGCACTGCAAGGCAAACACTCCTGCCTCTAATGAGAGACAGCTTTCCGGTCAACATAAAATACTAACCGTCCGATTTTTCAAAAAAAAAAAAAATAATAATAATAATAATAAAAATAAAATCCGGTATTTTTTCCTCTATATGGCCGGCAGCGTAATGTACGTCTGATAAGGGCATGACTGTTAGAGTAGATACACCAAGTAGCTGCTTATAATGGGTAATCTTTATTTACAATTACGACAGACTGTTTCGGCTTGATCGCCATTGTCAAGTACGCCTAGATTGATGTGACGTCCATATTGCGTCGTTAGTGGACTATAATGTAACTGTCACTGCTTTACTTATGTCATAAATGTTGTCAAGATGTTAAAATTAAACGTTAATTACGACGTGACAGCAGATTGACAGTTCCACTATTACGACGCTACGGCGCGTCAAATTCAGTAAATCACTGCCCTAAATTTTAAAGAGTTCGCAGATGAAAAATGCATTGCGTAAAATGCGTATGGTTGAGTTTAACAGTAAATGAAGTGTAGGTGAGATACGGAAATTTTATTTAAAATTTCGTTGTTTAGATACGACGGACGGTCCGAAGCGACGCACCCAGTCCTGTCCGTGCGGACTTTCCAGCTGCTATGAAATGCTTACTATTCGATTTTTAAGAAAACAGATGAAAAAATTTATTTTTGCCCTTATATTACCCTAATATCTTCCCTCGATGAAAGACTAGATTTATTTTCGTTACATGCTTTAGTTACTGCGCTGCATCAAATTAAGTAAAACATAGCGCCGCATGTTAAAGATTTTGCAGAGATACAAACGCACTGCGTAAATTTTGTGTATATAAGATTTTAACTCATACATACCAGTGAATAAAATATAGGTAATATATCTATATTTTACTTAATACTGCCAGCAGAACAATGTCTCATTTCGTCCCCGTGTTATTGGGTTTTACGTCTGTTAGACAATCGCGCGCTACACTCCCTTTCACGTTCTTCTGCACAGTGAATGATGTAGTCATACCATTTGTCATATCTTATAAGGAAAGAGGGTTTTTGCAACTGACAGCAGGGAATGAAGCAAACGTTTAGTATGATAAATACCTGAAACTTCCATATTGACCTAGACATAGAAATAACTGGTCTGCAGCTATGAGAGTTCGGTACCTGAGTACCTGAGGAAGCACATAGACATTCGTAACATTGTAGAAAGTCCTAGCAGGGGTGGTAACATGTTTACAGTAACTGAGGAATGGAGAAGCAGGACGTGCATACAGGGTGAGTCACCTAACATTACCACTGGATATGTTTCGTAAACCACATCAAATACTGATGAATCGATTCCACAGATCGAAAGTGAGGAGAGGGGCTAGTGTAATTGGTTAATACAAACCATACAAAAACGCACGGAAGTATGTTTTTAACACAAACCTACGTTTTTTTAAATGGAACCCCGTTAATTTTGTAAGTACATCGGAACATGTAAACAAATACGTAATCAGTGCCGTTTGTTGCATTGTAAAATGTTAATTACATCCGGAGATATTGTAACCTAAAGTTGACGCTTGAGTAACACTCCTCAGCTGTTCGATAGTGTGTATCGGAGAGCACCGAATTACGTAGGGATCCAAAGGGAACGGTGATGGACCTTAGGTACAGAAGAGACTGGAACAGTACATTACGTCCACATGCTAACACGTTTTTATTGGTCTTTTTCACTGGCGCACATGTACATTACCATGAGGGGTGAGGTACACGTACACACGTGGTTTCCGTTTTCAATTACGAAGTGGAATAGAGTGTGTCCCGAAATGTCAGGCCAATAGATGTTCAATGTGGCGGCCATCATTTGCTGCACATAATTGCAATCTCTGGCGTAATGAATGTCGTACACGCCACAGTACATCTGGTGTAATGTCGCTGCAGGCTGGCACAATACGTTGTTTCATATCCTCTGGGGTTGTAGGCACATCACGGTACACATACTCCTTTAACGTACCCCACAGAAAGAAGTCCAGAGGTGTAAGATCAGGAGAATGGGCTGGCCAGTTTATGAGTCCTCCACGTCCTATGAAACGCCCCTCGAACATCCTGTCAAGGGTCAGCCTAGTGTTAATTGCAGAATGTGCAGGTGCACCATCATGCTGATACCACATACGTCGACGCATTTCCAGTGGGACATTTTCGAGCAACGTTGTCAGATCATTCTGTAGAAACGCGATGTATGTTGCAGCTGTTTGGGCCCCTGCAATGAAGTGAGGACCAATTAGGTGGTCGCCAATGATTCCGCACCATACATTTACAGTCCACGGTCGCTGTCGCTCTACCTGTCTGAGCCAGCGAGGATTGTCCACGGACCAGTAATGCATATTCCGTAGATTCACTGCCCCGTGGTTTGTGAAACCCGCTTCATCGGTAAACAGGTAGAACTGCAACGCATTCTCTGTTAATGCCCATTGACAGAATAGCACTCGATGATTAAAGTCATCACCATGTAATTGCTGAGCAGCGACACATGAAACGGGTGAAAGCGGTGACGATGCAGTATGCACATGACACTACTTTGACTCAGTCCACCGGCTCTCACAGTGTCCCGTGTACTCATGTGTGGGTTCATGGCAACAGCAGCTAACACACCAACTGCACCCGCTTCTCTTGTGATGGGCCTGTTACGGACCCGTTTGCGTGCTATGACCATACCTGTTGCATACAGTTGGCGGTAGATGTTTTGCAATGTGCCGCACGTTGAATGCTCTCTGTCCGGGTACCGTTCTGCATACACCCTGCAGGCTTCAGCTGCATTTCGTCAACACTCGCCATAGATGTGTATCATCTCCGCCTTTTCAGAGTTCGAATACACCATGGTCACAGTTCCTACAACACTACACTATCACAGACGTCTGGTAACACGGTGTACTACAGTTGGTCTGCGTGCGTAGACGAATGCAGAATAACAATAGCAGAGAGCGCTACATGCGGACACTCCGACAGCTAGACCAAACCACAACAGTGCACTACAGCCACACTCGTAAACACGGTCATCATCGTAAACATGTCCCTGCAGATGCTGCTCGCCGACCGTGGCCCGTGTTTGTTACAACACGCAACTGAACGTCGGAGGTTTCAAGCGTCAACTTTAGGTTACAATATCTCCGGATGTAATTAACATTTTACAATGCAACAAACGGCACTGATTACGTATTTGTTTATGTGTTCAGATGTGCTAACAAAAGTAACGTGGTTCCATTTAAAACAACGTAGGTTTGTGTTAAAAAACATACTTCCGTGCGTTTTTGTATGGTTTGTATTAACCAATTACACTAGCCCCTCTCCTCACGTTCTGTCTGTGGAATCGGTTCGTCAGTATTTGATGTGGTTTACGAAATATATCCAGCGGTAACGTTAGCTGACTCACCCTGTATATGTCCACAACAATGAAAGGGTTAATTTTGAGAAGATGCGTATACTGTTTGTAATTAAAACTGAAACAAGAAGAATAGGCAGTAAAAATATTTTTTCCATTATGGATACTCTATTCGCTATAGTAAGAACATAAAACGACAAAATTTATAGATGATTTGGCTCACACCTAACGCAAATTTTAAAGCACAGACCTGCCACCTCTGGCAGCAACAACGGCTCCAACGCAACTGGTAACTGAGATGAAATGCGCTTGGGCGACACAGATGGGTACACTTTCCTATGGTGCTTCAACTCCATGCCGGAGGTAATCAGTCGCAGTGTTTGGCGACTTATAAAATAAATAAATAAAAAAATAAAATTAAATATTAAGTATTGTATATGTATGATAGTGATTGGTTGTAATTAATATTTGCTTATCTAGAACGTGGACGTTTAATTATTTGGTATCAGACGCTTGAAAATGGCTTTTTCGTAAATGCAATGTTATTCGTAGCTGACCGTGAAATGTAACTCAAATAATCGGACTTCGTATTTATATCGTTTCCAAAGACTGCTGCGGTAGATGAGGACTCAAAATCTCAATATTAGAATAATTTGCCAGCCATGTCAATACGTCGTACAGAGGTGACTGTCTACTAAACATAAAAATGTTCACACAGTTAAATCAGATATATTCAACGAATAAGCCTACAGTTAAATAATTCAACTTACTTTCATAAATATAGAATCTTTATAGAGCCGAGTGCCTAGTGAGATTGCAACTCGCAGTGTTCTTATGTAACATCAATTATATTAATAAAATATACGTGCTTCCCGCACCAGCTATTGTACAAGACCTACTTCTTCTTAATTAAACATAAGAGTTTCTGCAGTTCTGTGCCATAGGTTTATTTATTTGTTAGAGATTAATTATCTAATTAAGATTTCGCGTTTCCGAGGAAACTCGCGCACGGCATGCAAATGTGCCTTTATATAGCCCCCGGAATTGCGAGGCGAAAGGATACACCTGCAGGCGAGCAATTCACCTAAAGGCACAAGAAAATCTAAGTTATCTAAAACTATTTACATGACATACATTATACGGTGTATTATATACAAAATGTGAATGACGCGCGTGCGTCGTAAAAGTTCTTATGTTGGCGAAATAGATTGCGCGCATGCGCAGAAGCGTCTATGTGACTCCGGCACTGCCGTTATATCGTAAATTTAGATCACGCGGCACAGTATTGCAGTTTATATTGTTCGTGCGCGCTAGCATTTCTTAGTCGTTGCACAAAGAAAATATTCCACCAAGATTACATATGAAGAGTACATTCTGAGACAGGTAACTTAATTGTAAAATTACAATCTTTGTTATAATACAATACAACTTTAGATTGTTGAATATTCTTAGTTACATAGTATTGCATTGAAATGCTTCAAAGAAAAATGTCTTTTTGTTTCAGGTGCGTTGACCTATACACATCGTGTCGTTATTACACTTTATTTTCATCTGCTGCTCAGTAATGTTTTACTGGTTAGTGTCGTCGTGGTAAAGTTTATTGATCACAGTAACATCGCTGTATAACAACGTAATTGATACATAAGTATGTCCATTTCCTATTTCCATTACAGTCGTTTTGAAGCAGTTCGTTGTGACAAAAAGCATTGTTTATTACAGATCGGACGTGACCCGTCGAGTAATTGGTCCATATGCAGTTTGTTTTCAATATCCCGTGGAAGCTTGGTTGCAGAACCTCGCACGGCACATAGCTTGCGTCGATCCTTGGATAGTCCAGATAAGTGTGTCCGTCACATTTCGAGAACATTCCATTCCCTGAAGTTACAACCAAAATTCTGCCACTCGTCGTGTTGTTTTCGGGACAGACACGTTGTGACCATTTAATCCAGTTAACATCTCGAAGTTAGATACTGTAGTAATATCTCTAGACGACGCACCAATTATGCACTTCACATTTTCAGTTTTTTGTTAAATATAGCTCACCTAAATGTTCGTAGTTACTTATCAAAAAAATCGTTCATCGCGTTTACAAAGGTGCGATGCATGATAAGTAACATTAAAGCTTCTTTCACATAGGTTTCTGCGTAGTTGCAGACTAAGTAATGTACGTTAATGTCCGTGAACAGTGGTTCACTATGCAATTTTTTTTAGAAGTTTTTCACATTTTGGCACTCGTTAGCGTTCAAATTTTCACATAGTAACAGTTATATTATACATCATTTTTTCAAAAATAAGTAATCGTACATATACACGTCACATATTTTCTTAATATAAACATAATACAGTTACACATAAACATGTTTACATCATCATTACAAAGCTATAAATTATTACATTATGTCACATTTGATTAGATGAATTGCAGATATTTACATTCTCTTTTACGGTTTTACTGGGTTTTTATCGATGTTTTTTTGTGACGTCATCTGAAATTAAGATAGGTTAGGCACAACATTCATTACATCAGTAGGCAAGACCAGGAGTTTTCACTACTCAATAAATATTCAAAATAATAAGAGAAGGAAAACTGTTAGATTCCTGGCGTTTTGTGCGGGTGTGTATAGTGTCTGTGTGGCCTTGGCTACTGGTAGATGCTTTGCTTGCTGAGAGATGTGCGTCTAATCCATTTCTCGAAGTAAGAGATCACTTCACAGATGACGTCTGTCGGTTCGTCAGGTGTCATATCAAGTCAGTGGTACCTACAGTCACCTATGTTCCGTGAAAAATTAATACATCATTCACTGCTACATAATCATAAATTTTACCTTAATATTCCATCTTCTTGGTAGTGCCGCGGCGTTGAAATAAAAGTTCTTCTTTCTTCAACTGCATCACTGGTACAGCTGAAATGAAAATTTTTATACTATTTATTATCTATGTTGTAGCAAACAGAGTTTTGCGAGTTGCTTAGCAATGTTTTCATGGATATGACTTTGACATAATTTAGCATGAAATACTCTAAGATCTCGGTGTGCGTATAGCCCAATAATTCTGTTAGTTCTAGTATGTTGTAACAGATACGCACCAGGATGCGGTATGTTAACAATAATGTAAGGTCCTTCATGTAGCAGATGCCACTTAGCATTGCGTCGCTTGAGTGCTATAGAATTATGATGAGTACGAAATAGTACAACCATTCCTGCTTTGAATGTTTGTTTTCTTTTTATTATGTTTGTTTTGTATCTGTGCCTGATGTGTCAGTGTAGTCAATACTTCTCTTATTTTCTGTTCAGGTGTGATTTCCTTGTCTGACAACTTAGGTAATGATTCTATGCATTGATCGTTCTGTTTGCAATTGAACATGTTCTTGTTAGGTGTGTAATGTGTATTGTAAATATTTAAGTTATTGTGTACACCTTTGAAAAGATTTAGGTAGGACACCCAATTAGCGTGTTTTGATGAAATATAGGTCCTCACGAATCGGTTTAGTTCTCGGAAAAGTCTCGCAGTCGTGTTACATTGTGGACAAAATTTTGAAATAAATATACTTTTAATGTTATTGTCCTTCAAGAAATTTCTCCATTTGTATCCAGATTAGTATGCTGCATTATCTGACAAAATTGCTTTAGGTTTTCCCACGTGCGTCAGGTAATCACTTTAGAATCGGGGTATTATAGCATTTGTAGTGGCGGATTTTAACGCATAAAGTTTTACATGTTTAGAAATTTTATCGTAAAAAGCTAAGATATATTTGACGCCTCCATAGCTTGCTGGATGCGGTCCACTTATGTCAGTATACAGAATTTCCAGGAGTTATCTCAGTAAAATAGAATGTAAATCTGTTTTTGTGGATAAATTCTGAGGTTTTGATTTTTGACATACGACGCATGTTTTCAGTTCCCTGTAAATTTTTCTTCTCATATTGCTAAAACAACAGTATGTGCTGAGCTTTGCCAAACACTTTTTCGTCCCATGATGACCCCAAACAAAGTGTGTGTGCCAAATCAAATTATGTTCAGACTCTTTCAGAATGCATTCACACCAGTTAGTAGCATTTGGATGTCGGTGATAAAATAATACATCATTGTGTAACTTGTAATACTTAGTCAAAGTATGATTGTGTTTTTCTACCAGTAATGTTATCTTATACCAGTGAGGATCAGATTTTTGTAATTTAGCCATGTTTATGCACATATCAATATAATATTGGTGATACTGCTTGTCTGGCATTAAGAGAATCCTGCAGTCATTTATGTTTTCTAAGTCACTGTTGGTTTCATTCATACCTTATGGAAGTCTAGACAAAGTGTCGGCAATGGTGTTGTCCTTACCTTTTATGTACTTAATTTCAAAAGAGTAGTTTTGAAGAGTAACTGCCCATGGTGATAGTCTAGGATGTACAAGTTTTCAAAAATGTCAGGGCCTGGTGATCGGTATAAATTACAGTATGTTTGCCAAATAAATAATAACTGAATTTCTTGAATGCCCAGACTATGGAAAGTGTTTCTAACTCAGTAGTGGAGTATGTTCATCACATTCGCTTTGAGTACAGCTTGCAAATCCAATAATTCTTATATGTTTCTTTTCTTTATTCTTTACACCTTGAAATAGCCAACAGCCCAAGCCAGAACATGAAGTGTCACAAGTCATACAAAAATCTAAATTGAAATCTGGATGGCTCAATATGTTTGCATTCACTAAAGCATGTTTAATTGTATTAAAGTCACTCTGGCACTGTTCCAGCCAGATCAAAACCTGATTCTTTCTGAGAAGATTCAACAGATGTTTACTGTTCAAAAGTGGTTGTGGTAAAAAACGTCTGAAAAATGAACATAGCCCAAGGAATGATTTTAACTGCTTTTTATTTTGAGGGCTAGGAAAGTTTCTGGTAGTATCTAACTTACTGGGATCAGGACGTATGCCCTGTGAATTAAAGATATGTCCTAAATATTTTATCTCAATGCAACCAAATTTTGATTTTCTAAGATTGGCTGTGACTCCAGCTTGTGCAAATTTTTCTAAAGCTCTTTGAAGTGTGTCAATGTGTTCATTCCAAGACTGTGTAGCTGTCAGTATACCATCTACATACTGTGTGACTGTCTCAACTAAATCATCGCCAAGCACGGTATCCAGGGCTGTAATGAATACTCCAGAACTGACATTCAATCCGAAGGGTAGAACACAAAACTGATGGTTCGCCTCCCCCCCCCCCCAATATAAATTCGGTATATTTACGACAATCAGGAGTGATACCTACTTGCCAAAATGAGTTAGAAAGATCTATTGTGCAAAAATATTTTGCATCTAGAAAATCTGTAATTGCTCTTCTAAATTTTCGGGTTTTGTGTGAACCGGTAAAATTATTTCATTAATTGCTCGTGCGTCTAACAGTAGTCTTCGATTTGGTTTTTTGACAACAAGTAGAGGACCACAGTAGGGTGAGGTGGATCGCTCAATGGTTTTCCAGTCTAACATTTGTTTTAGTTCGTGCCACACAGCAGGTCACTGAGATAACGGTACATTATATGTCTTGTGATAGAAGATCTTATGAGGCTTAACTTCAATCTTGTAGACATACGTGTTGATAACACCTAATTGTTTGGTAGAAACTTGTAAATATTTGGATAACACTTTCTGTAGTTTCATATGTTCATGTACACTGAGAGCTGTAGCTTCATTTATCTTATGATCAATCAATGTTTTCAAGTCCATTAGCAGATGAGGGTGTGTGCGTGTCTTGAATGTCATGGTCAAGTACTAACTGCACCTTGTACGCTGTACAGTGTTTGTCATGGTTTAGAGTTCTCCTGTCCAAATCAATAATAATTACACTGCCCTTATCATTTAAAATACATTTATCTTTGGAGAAGTCTATAATGCAGTCCTTCTCGCTCATAATATCTAATCCTAGTACGCAATTTGTCACAAGGTCTTGTACAACCAGGAATGGCCATTGTACGGTTCCATTACCTATTTTAATGTTTACAAATACTTGCTTCTTAACCCTACATGACTTATTACCTAGAGCAGTAGTTATTTTACAGTTTTGGGCAGGAGACTCAGGCACAGGCTCCAATTCACACATCTTTTTATAGAAATTAAAAGACAAAACGCTCACAACTGCACCTGTATCTAAGATAATAGTAGTTGGAATTCCACCTACTACACCAGTAGTAGAGGCTAAAACAATTTCATTTGTGTTTGAATGACATTGTGTACTGTCTTGCAAAAGTTCATCTGATATATTCTCATTGTGCTTGTATCTTATAAATAAAACAGATAGTTTTTGTTTACAATTAAAAGGCATATCAATATTATGTTGTTCAATGGTGGTGTCAAATAACTGATTAACATTGAAGTTGCCCCCCAAGAATTCTTCAGCCACGACCCTGGACATAGAAGTGACTGTTTCTAGTTTGTTGGATTAGCATTTGTATTAGGTACTGACACAGATTGAGGTTGTGTATCAGGTGTCACTTCTATTATATTCACATTCGGATATTGCCTGTTGTTATTTCCAAACTTTTGCGGTTTTTATTGCTGTTGAGCATTATGACTTACGTGTAGGTCGTAAGGTATGCTCCAATTTTGTCCTGGAGGCTGCTGCGGTATAGCAGTGTTTGAATGAAGGTATTGATCGCTACGAGTCCAGCCTTGATCCTGTCTTGGCTCATAGTTATTATTGTTTCTGTTTGTGTTTTGGTTGTTATATATGTATCCGTTGTAACCGTTGTTGTTGTAGTTATTACCACGTTGCCTTTTGAATGGATTGCCGCATGAAGTGTTATTACTGTTGTAAATGTTGCTTGTATTGGAATACGTGTGTTGATTTTGATTTTCGTATTGAGACGGAATGTGAGTTGGCTGTTTTTGCTGTACCGCGTATCCAACTGTCGGCGCGCCAGAATTGAATTGGCAAGCCTGCATGTATACCACTGATATAAACATTGTGGCTGCTGTTTTGCCGCGCGAAGCCCTGATCTTCTAGTAACATGCCAACCGAATCTAAAGCTGTTAAAAAATAATGTGGATCGTCATCCGGAATAGGTAAGAGTTTTTCTTTAATGTTGAAAGGCAATTTGGCCTTCAATGCACGGAGTATATCACGTGTTGCGCCTGGTTCGTCCAAAAAATGTCCCATGTTGAAGTATTTTTCAAAATATCTGCGTAAGTTATCATTTTTACTGTTAAAAGTTTCAGGTTCTAAAATTTGTCTTCTGAGTCGCTCCTTGACGGATTGTGACCAGAATTTGCTCATAAAGGCACGCTCAACCTCACTGTACGTGGTACATACTTTCGCGTACACTCTCTCGCGAATTGTTAAATTGTTGCTCTTTGGTTTATTTATTCTCTTTGTAACAACACATTTACGAAGAGAGTTACGTGAAATACTTTTAGCAATGCTGTGCCTTGCTTTTCTTTATCATCATTACCTTTTAGCGGAATAAAATGTATATATGGAAGTCTGATTGTTCTGGATCTGGCCTACAATTTAAGGAACGATTTTTCGTAACTGCAACTCATGCTAAGAATCAATATATCTTCCCTACTTCATAGTGATTAAAAGTTGAAATTACTTTGTTATGAACACTGATGTTACAGTTCGTATGATCGTTCAAAAACACAAGTTCGCAGTGGATTTTATTTCTCGTTAAAATGCTATTTCATACCACGACTAGCCCAAGAACATGAGACTCTCATTAAAAAATACGTTGTCACTATAAAGTTTGCCAGATCAGAACGGAGCACAGCAAGATTCCTATCAGATTCTGAAGGTACATTAAATTATTTGCACTGTAAATTACATCCTATCAGCAGCCCGCGTCAACCTGCAACACATCATAAAATCTGCTGATCTTCACTGCCAGTCTGGGAGCTAAAAGAAATAATATTATTTTACTATTATTTTACCGCTTCCTTGCGGTATGCTCGACTATATTGTAAGTCGTTTAAATACGCCGCGGCAGCGGCTCTTCGTTCTCCACGCAGCTCAGCACCACAGATAATATTTATATAACTGAAAAATGTCTCAACAGGATGGGATAATATGCAAGCAAGCTTAACAATAAATAATACAAGTTTTCATTTATACAACTCTATTAAAACCTTTAAATATCTCGGTGATTACAGACCTTTGTGAATTCACACGTAATGGCGTACATTGCTTAGTCTCGACAAAAGAGTGCTACATTCGCGTTCTCTACGACAACAACAGGAGATCTTACTCGCACAACTTCCAAATTAAGAAGACAAAGACATTAATCTACATCACGCATTATATACTAGTTCCTTTTTTAATCTCTGCTTAACATTTATCTTCTGTGTCGGTTTTATTACTCGCCGACGCAGACGTTTTCAAAAATAAATAATAAAAAAAATACATAATTTTATGCAATGACACAATATGATACATCTAATTCTCTAATTACTACATAATATATTGTTTTTGTTTATCTAGACGTTACAATGCCCCCTGGCAGCAATTGACTAACGTTGGAAATGTTCGGCAATATGCTGCCACTAACGTCTGTTTGGTTATTGTCTGTTACCTTGGTTGGATCATTCACTTTACACTTCTTAATTCTTTTACACTGTAAGTTTAATTACACTTTTTATACTGTTCTTACACTTTGCGAGGTGACCGTCAACCTAGTCCCAGGGTCATTACATTTATTTGGCTCCCTCATTCGGGCTACGTGCGATCAGAAAACCTGGGAAAACTGCGCCGGAGCCATGGTCATCTCGCCTGGTTTTTTTAATACCCAGTTTGATCACAAAAAGTTCAGATTCTATCCAATGTTCACATATAACAAAGGCTATTTGTGAGATCATGTTAAACTTTTAGTCTCTTTGTTACCCAAATAATATTTGTGTTTTGGATTGTAATGACAGTCACTTATTACACATTTTTACAGTAGTATCATGAATCGTCCTTGCATTTACTCGCGACAATTGGTTTAAAATGTCTAGCATTCATGCGAGTATACTTCAATAACATGACGAAAACATATTATATCTATATATCACTGAACCAATGAATACTTTGAGTCTGTATTGAATAACTCAAGAAAAAAAAAACAAATGTTTGTCACGTCATTTCGTGTCCACTAAACCCTATTCATGTTAGTGCATTAAACACATATTTGATAGTTCATTTGAATGACAACAATGTTGTACGGAGCTGGCGGCGCGAAGCAATTGTTGAGTAGCGTCGTCTGGAACGCCGCGTGCCGACGGCCGCTGGGTTCGACGACCGGCTCTCAGTAACAGCGACGTCGTGCTGACGTGGCGCCCAAGCAGTCGCGAACCGCGCTGAACCATTCGCCGATGAGGCGGGTGGCAGTGGTTTACCGCGACCGGCTGGCTGGCGGCACGGCACTCGTCTCGGCTTCTCCGCATGGATCCCCGTCGTAGCGCATGAAACAAACATTCCACAACGGTGTACTGTCTTTAAGGACACAGATTACTAGCTGTGGAAGAAGATGCAACTTGTTAAAAGCGTTTATTGTTCAGTAAGCCGTCGCTTCACTGGTATGCACAGGGTGGTTTGGCGTGATAACAGGTTTATTGTGGCATTGTGACACTAGTATTCAAGGTTCGTCACACGCACATTGTACTACACATTTTCACTCACTCCACGGTTGGTACACTGCCAGAGCGTCTTTCAACCCGTGAAAATGTTTCGTAACACACATACTAAATGTCCCCATCGAGCGATGTTCGTTTAAATCGACTCCGAACGGATCAATAACTACTGTTTTTATACACTGTCTATTGTTCGTTGAGCACTGCACTAGGACAGTCTGTCACTCAACACTAGACTTATCGACGTATATATTGGTGCAGATACAACAGTCATTTTCTGTCCCTGCTACACACAATATTCCGTCCTTTCCTCCATTGTTTGTGCACACAGTTTATTTTTTAATACCTTTTAACGGTTCTTCGCCCACTCACTCTAATCTACATGGCGTCTATTTGTTTTTACCTTATCACAACACACTTTTCATATTGTTACTAGGCGTATATAGCCCGTTTGTAAAATTTTTTAATTTTATTATCAGTGTAGCTTGCCTGGTTATCACCCATCTATCAAACAGATTTTACCATGTGCATGACAGCTTGACTTGGGCATATTGCTCAATAAATACTTCATTTAGCACTAGCATTATTTTTAATGATTTTTCCTATATGACTACAGTGTAGGTTCCACATTGGTTGACTTAATTCGCGTATCGCGTAATGAATATTCAAGGGCGTGTACCAAGTACACAGGCTTCAATTGAAGCATTGTTATATACAAAGCGGAGTTTCCACGGAACCGGCTTGTTTTTTGATTAGCTTATGCTCCAGTGTCGTTCTCAAATCACTCCTGGCAGCAAACATCACATAATTGTTGCATATTACAAAGTCCATGTTTGGCTAGTCAAGACTCTCTCTCTCAGGGTTCCTTATTCTAATACAATTACAACAGTTACCTTACTATATTAGATTGCGTCATTAATTGCACTTACACACTACACATAGAAAATGGTTCAAGAAATTAATCCTTTGTATAATGATTCAAGAAATTAATCCTCACTTTATCAACAAGAAGATTGTTCATTGCTTAATGAGCATATAATATTTTAAAAGGCTCTAATTGTCTGTAAACAAAATCTTTCCTGTGTAAGCTATTGCCTACTTTCTGAATCCACTTCCTCCAAGTTTCATTACACACAAATTTCTTTCTTAATACTAACATACTTATATTCTAAAACACAATTAAAATCTTCTTACAACTATTACTCTTTATATGTGATATGTCACTGAATAAATAACTTCACATCTTTACGTGGATACAATCCTTTGATCTTCCCCGTATGGGGATGTGCTAACAAATAGCTACATTCGTGTGGCACGTTTATTACTTCAAAGGGCCCTGAATATAGCAATTGCCACTTACTATTCTGTTTTAAGGTGGCTGAGGATTTAGGGTGGTTACGAATAAGTACTAGATCTCCTACATTATATTTCTGTTCGTTAGTTACACCTCGGTCGTACTTCCTTTTCCTCTTTGCCGCACAGCTGGTTAGTCTGTTCCATATCCTTTTCATCTTTTCCTCCCTTGTTTCTGCCTTGACTGGTAGTCTCAGCAAAGGCGTGAGCCATTCATTCGGTGTCTCATTAAATCCATTCAATATCTCTACCGGTGGATAGCCTGTACTTGAATGGGGTGTTAAATTGTGTATTTCTACAAATTTCGGTACTAGCCCTGGCCATTTTGTATGTCGGTTCCCTATGTAGATTCTAAGGAACTTATTCAATTCTCTGAATATTCTTTCAATTAGACTTGCTTCGGGATGGAACCGGGATACCAGAATATGCTGTATATTTTGTTCCCGTAGGTAATTTTTCCAAGTTCGACCCCTCGACCATGGTTTTGGCAGTAGCTGATTTTATACAATAAATTGCCAAGTATTTGGAAAAAATATCGTACATGGCCAGTATATATTTCATACCTCCTCTGGCCATGGGATAAGGACCGGCTACATCCACAGATACTATTTGAAGCGGCCTAAGTGGAACTATGGGATGTAGTTCAAACTTAGTGGATCTATTATAATGTTTTGCTTTTTGACATATCACGCAAGTTCTAACTGTTGCCTGAATCTGGTGTTTCATACGGGGAAAGTAGCAGTATCTCGCCATGATCTCTGCACACTTTCCAATCCCTGCATGGCCCCATGCCAAGTGCGTGTGCCATATCATAACTTTTACCGACTGGTTAGGTATGCATACTGCCCAGCAGTCTTCTTTCGTACTAAGTTTATGATACAAAATATGGTTCACTATTTTAAAACCTTGCTCATCTCTATTGTTAACACCCTCTTCAATATTATTAATGATTTTTTTCCACATCGGATCTGCCCTTTGTAATTCGAACATGTTTTTACATATATATAAAAAATCTTTCATGTAAGTATTGTCACGCACTAACAGCACTTTATACTCCGCGGATTGCTCTAACATTTCTGCTAAATCCGGTAATCCTACCGGCAGTCGCGACAGAGCATCCGCTATTACGTTATCTTGGCCTTTTATGTACATAATCTTTATCCGGTATTCTTGTAAGACAAGCATCCATCTCCTCAGTCTGGTATGGAATAGTTTGCATGACATCAAAAAACTTAACGCCTGGTGGTCACTATACACTCTAATCTCCTTCCCTTGTAGATAATAATTAAACTTTTTTACAGCCCAGACTACTGCAAGTGCTTCCAGTTCGGTTGCCGAGTAGGCTCTCTCGCAGCTAGTTAAAGTCCTACTGGCGAAGCCGATAATCTTTATTGTTGTCGGGTCGTTTCCTTCCCCCCACTGAAATAAGCACGCTCCCAGGCCATAAGAACATGAATCCGTCGCAAGACAAAAATCTTTTGACAGATCTGGGTGCTGCAAAATATTTGCATTCAGTAGGGCGGTTTTAATCGCTTCGAAAGCTTGTTGACATTTGTCAGTCCAAACCCACTGCACCTTTTTTCGTAGTAGATTTAGTAGTGACGCGTCATTTAACAACTGATTGGGCACGAACCTTCTGAAAAAAGACGTGAGCCCAAGGAACGCTTTCAATTGTCTCTTAGTGCGGGGGCTTGGAAATTCTCGGATCGCCTCTAGTTTTTTGTTGTCTGGGCGAATACCAAGTGGTGTAATAAGATGGCCTAAAAATTTAATTTTATTTCGTCCAAATTTTGACTTTTCTAGGTTTGCTGTCACACCTGCATGCTTAAATCTCTCTAGTACTCTACGCAACAATTCCATATGTTCGTCCCAAGTAGCAGTAGCGATTACCAGATCATCAACATATACAGTGATTTTTTCTAATAAGTCTGGACCCAATACCGTGTCTAATGCAGTAATAAACACTCCAGCACTCACATTCAATCCGAAGGGAAGTACCTTGAATTGGTAACTTCGCCCTCCGAATATGAAAGCTGTGTACTTCCTGGATTCCGGTGTAAGGGGAATTTGCCAATATGAACTTTTCAGATCGACCGAGGTCAAGTACTGTGCTCCATGAAATTTTTGTATCTGCTCATCTAAATTCTCAGGGCGAGTCCGGACAGGTATGATAATTTTGTTAATGTCCCTCGCATCTAACACTAGCCTGATTTTTCCATTGGCCTTCGCCACTGCTACAAGAGGACTACTGTATGGAGAGAAGGAGGGCTCAATGATATCCCACTCTAACATCTTCCGAATCTCTTTAGCTACCAATTCCCTCCTCGACCAAGGGATGGAGTAAGTTGCGCGACAGTATGTTTTATGGGGCATCACCTCTATGTGATAGTGGTACCCTTTGACTATTCCTGGTCGGTCGGTAAATACCATAGTGTATTCCGATAGCAGCTGCGTCAACTGTTGCTTTTGTGTATCGCTTAACCCTTCAGATTCCTGCACTTTGGTTTGAAATGCCTGAACATTTATTTCAAAATTTCGATCCTCTAAATTCGGATAATAGAGGTCTGCTGCATGTGAAAAATCATCAAGGTATAGTACCCAAGGGTTCCTACCTTTGATATTGATTCGATTACAACATGGCACAAGTACCTCCTTCGATTTCATCATAGATAACTCAATCCTCCTACCCCTATTAACTATGCTTAATTTCCCCAATGGTCGATCAATGCGTCCCTCTCACGGAGAAAATCTACTCCCAGAATGCAGGCCACCTTCAATCCTTTAACAACGAGGAACGAGCTCACTATGGCTTCGCCCTCCTTACAAATCTCCACCTGCACCTGGTACTTAACTGATTGGCTCTGTGCACTAATGGCTCCAGACACCTTACAATTATTAACCGGGAAAGTCGGAATGCTATGTCCTTTTCCCAGTGCCTTAAATAACTCCATACTCATTACACTTACTGAGGCACCTGTGTCGATGATTATATTCACTGCAACATCATTGATTTTCGCTTCGATAATAGCTTGCACATTTTCGTTATTATCTTTCTTACATTCGTGCGGTTCGTTCAGTAGATCTTTATCCATACTGACACCGTCGTTGTATCGCAGCATACGTATCCCAGGTATATTATTATCACTCGTGTTGCTCTCACTCCATCCCTCGGCCATCGATGGAGAGCATATCGAGGCCGATTCTAGTTTGTTGGATTAGTTACTTGTGAAGTACTTGGACGGCTATTGTCCGCGACCTCCACTATATGTACACTCTGATTTGTCGGCCGCCACGGCTGCGCAATAGGCGCGTTTTGCGGTGGTGGTCTATTGTTGTCATACCGGTCGTTACCCTGTCGCTCTGGGCTTCTTCGCTGATTTTGCTGCCAATTTCGATTACTATCACTATAATTGCTCTGCCACTGACCTCGCATATTTTTCCAGCGGTTGGTCACTGACATTCCGGATTCGTACCGGTCGTCAAATCGACGCTTTTTGTTATAAGTTGTTTGTCCATACCCGTTCTGGCCTCTACCATTACTACCATTTTGCGAATGTTCTTGCCGCTTGTTACCACCCCCACCATTTCCATGGTTGTGGTTTTGTGCACTACTATTTCTGTCATGTTTACATCCTGACCCATTATTCCGCGAGTGATCACACGCTGATTTTGCGTCTTCCTGTATCAAGTCTATAGAATCTAGAACAGACAGGAAGTTTTCCATATCGCTTTCTGGTACGTGTATTAATTTCTCTTTGATATGAATGGGTAAATGTGATTTTAGTAGTCTTATTATGTCTCTTGGTGATATAGGCTCGTCCCAGTAGCGTGTTTTATTTATATATTTTTCAAAATACCGTCTCAAATTCCCCAGACGAGGTGAGTACGGTTCGGGATTATATACTTCTTTTCTTAGCCGCTCTTGTATACAAGGCGACCAATATTTCGATAGAAATGCCCTTTCGAACTGTTCATATGTCATGCAGCTGTCTGCCACTTCTGTAGCCCACAACGCTGCGTCCCCTTGAATGTACGACATTACGTATTGAATTTTCTGTGTTTCGTTCCACACACTGGGCAAGATATTTTTAAAGCTTTTTATGAATACTACTGGGTGTACTGATTTCCGTTCAGTAGTAAACGTTTGAAATTGTCTACTTTTGATTAAACTTTCTTCCACTAATATTTTTGAACTACATGGTTTTGCTCCTGGGACATATGCTGTGTGCTCCGAACCGAAGCTACAGCTCTTCGCATTATCGACTACAGATTCCCCATTGTTGTATCGCGTATAAGTTTGTGCGTTGCCGAAACCATGGGCTGTTGGCGACAGAGGTTCCTGTTCCAAATGCTTTCTGCTTTGTGCTAAACCCTTCTCCAGGTCGGATATCCGTTTGTTCATATTCCCTTGCCACAGCGGAATATCCTCACTGAGTATTTGTTTGATGGTTTGCACGTCGTTCTGTACCTGACTATTTACTGCGGTACTGAACGATTCGGAGCCTCTATTTGCTATGGCTGCTTGTACTTTGGAATTAATGTTCTTGTCAATCTCACACTCCTTCACTTCTAGCCATGAGTTGAATTCTGTTTCAATTTTAGTTGCTTGTTCGTTCCACTTCTACTCTACAAGCTGCGTGGAATCTATTTCTAGCTTTTCTACTCGATTGGCTAATACACCTATTTCGTCTACCCTGTTAGTGTTTGCTACTTGCAGGTTGTTGACCTGTTCAGTCAGCTCCTGCACGGCCTTAGGTATCGACTCATAATTCTGTTTCATATCTGCAATCCCTTTTTTCATGTTTTCTAACGATTGCACAAGTTGCTGGTCCCGCTCAGCTTGCCGGCGATCTCGCTCAGCTTGCTGGCGGTCGCGCTCGACTTGCTGTTGCGCAAATTCTGCCTGGTAATTCAGCACGCGCTCTAATATAGCCTGAAGCGAATACCCACCAGGCAGATTACCACTCTCTGGTTCCTGCTTTTCTGGTGGTGGTACAACTTCTTTCTCTACATCCCCTTGAGGACTAGTGGGCGGTGGCACCACTTCCTGTGCCCCTGCCCCCGCATTCTCACATGTTATATCCTCAAAGAGAGTACTAGTACTACTTGAGGTACCCGGTTCCACATTTCCTGCACTAACTAATTGTTGTTCCTCAGTATCCATATTGCTCGGACGTTGACTACGCAACTTAACCATATTCCTAAATTGCTTACTAAAACACAAAGTCTGACAGTTTTGCCCTTTGCACACAAAATACGTTAATTTATCTACACTAACTGCACACTAAAAATTATTATCTACCATCAACTTTGTCCTGTCACAAACACTAACATCAAACTACGCACAATATGCACACCACTAGCAAAATGAGATCACTTCACTGGAGCTCGACTTCTACAAACAGGACAACTACACTGTAGTCTTACCTTTAGTTTATCTTATCTCGGGGTTCGGCTGCCCCCGGATTACGTAGTCGTTACAGCTTCTCAGTACTATCAGGATCGTCTTCTCAGACTCGTTTGCAGTAGTACGTTTTGTCATGAAAGAGTGTTTACACATTCATTAATACATAGCATTGATCATGATATACATACATATATTTATCACTAAATACATATATATCTACACATACATAACAATCAACACTGAAAGAAAAATACATAAAATTTTATATTTGTGGCCACTGCAAATTCGGGCCCCGCGTTTTTGGGCGACAGTTTCGCGTACACTCTCTCGCGAATTGTTAAATTGTTGCTCTTTGGTTTATTTATTCTCTTTGTAACAACACATTTACGAAGAGAGTTACGTGAAATACTTTTAGCAATGCTGTGCCTTGCTTTTCTTTATCATCATTACCTTTTAGCGGAATAAAATGTATATATGGAAGTCTGATTGTTCTGGATCTGGCCTACAATTTAAGGAACGATTTTTCGTAACTGCAACTCATGCTAAGAATCAATATATCTTCCCTACTTCATAGTGATTAAAAGTTGAAATTACTTTGTTATGAACACTGATGTTACAGTTCGTATGATCGTTCAAAAACACAAGTTCGCAGTGGATTTTATTTCTCGTTAAAATGCTATTTCATACCACGACTAGCCCAAGAACATGAGACTCTCATTAAAAAATACGTTGTCACTATAAAGTTTGCCAGATCAGAACGGAGCACAGCAAGATTCCTATCAGATTCTGAAGGTACATTAAATTATTTGCACTGTAAATTACATCCTATCAGCAGCCCGCGTCAACCTGCAACACATCATAAAATCTGCTGATCTTCACTGCCAGTCTGGGAGCTAAAAGAAATAATATTATTTTACTATTATTTTACCGCTTCCTTGCGGTATGCTCGACTATATTGTAAGTCGTTTAAATACGCCGCGGCAGCGGCTCTTCGTTCTCCACGCAGCTCAGAACCACAGATAATATTTATATAACTGAAAAATGTCTCAACAGGATGGGATAATATGCAAGCAAGCTTAACAATAAATAATACAAGTTTTCATTTATACAACTCTATTAAAACCTTTAAATATCTCGGTGATTACAGACCTTTGTGAATTCACACGTAATGGCGTACATTGCTTAGTCTCGACAAAAGAGTGCTACATTCGCGTTCTCTACGACAACAACAGGAGATCTTACTCGCACAACTTCCAAATTAAGAAGACAAAGACATTAATCTACATCACGCATTATATACTAGTTCCTTTTTTAATCTCTGCTTAACATTTATCTTCTGTGTCGGTTTTATTACTCGCCGACGCAGACGTTTTCAAAAATAAATAATAAAAAAAATACATAATTTTATGCAATGACACAATATGATACATCTAATTCTCTAATTACTACATAATATATTGTTTTTGTTTCTCTAGACGTTACAATACGTCAGCTTGACTGTATGCCCAGACAGCTGCATCGCCTTGGATGTAACCGACAATATATGAAATCTTTTTCCGGTCACTCCAAGTGCGTGGAAATGCGTTACTAAAAGATTTAAGAAAAATAACCGGATGAATGCTTCGTTTTTCTGGGATAAAAGTCTGAAATTGCGTATGTTTATTAAGCTTTCTTCTTCCTTGGCATTATAATATGGATGAGTTCCACTGTAATTACTGTAATGTTCATATGTCGAGTAATTGCGATAATGTTGCTGTGGTTTATCAATAATAGCTTGTGTTTGTGTTTGCACGACGTGGTATGTGTTGTTGTCGTGGTGTGTTTTGTTTTTGCGTGTTTGTCGTGTGCAGCACGTGTGCGTGATACTCGTATGTATGTTGGTTTCTGAACTGTACATTTTGACTTATATTTTCGTTACATTCAGACTGTGGTTGACCCGTGAATTGTTTCATTGGTGCAGTGACATACTGTACTGCGTCACTAATCAGCTGTTTGTTATTAGTGATGTATTCCCCTACGGATTCGTGCACAATTGTTGGTAAATTTTCACATATGCATCTATCAAAATGTGTGTCTTTGTTCTCCATCCAGTCAAGAAGTTCTTTATTAATATTTTGAAAATGAGCTGTGGCATCAGATTGTAATCTGTCAGTCAGGTGTTGTTGAACATCGTCAAATTTATTCTGCACGTCAGTAATTCGTTTTTCAAGGTTGTCATGTACTGAAGAATATGTTTGAATTTGTTCAGTAAGAGCTTCACGCGTGACATTAAGGTTTTTTACTTGTGTCTGTAAAAGTGCTACGTCATTTGTAGTCTTTTCTTGTATGGTATTAAGCTTGGAAAATTTCGTACTGAGTTCAGTCATCTGTTTGGTCAGTGTGGCGTCTATAAGTTCCACACGTTTGCATAAAGTGTCATTACATGTATTGATTCCTATGAGATGAGATTTAATTTCGTCATTTTATGTCTTTAAATGTTCATTTTGTGTCTTTAAGTTTGTCAGGTTTTCCACGTTCTGCATCTTTAAGGTTGCCATATTTTCTGAGTTTTGTTTCATTAGTATTTGTAACATGTTGGCGATGTTTACTGTTTGCAAGGTCTCTGCCCCCGCCGCGTCATTAGACGTGACGTCATGTATTAACATGGGCTCTGAGAATTTGAAATTTTTGTGGTGGACGGCCTATTGTCAAAATTTCCGTTAACACTTGCGTCAATATTTGATGAATCGTCACTACCGGCTGCTGTCGTAAAGTCATTTTCTATTATTTGTCTAGCGTCCGAGTCGGATTGCGTCTGAACAGTATGTCTTTGCTGTTCCATCTTTGCGTATTGTTTTCTAGTTATGACCATGCCACACGTAAGATATGTTTCAAGAAAATAAAGTTTGACACTCATTTTAAAATAAAATTCAGTTGAACATGAATCGCCCGTAGCAACAATGGCTGTTTGTTAACTTAAAAATGTAAACTGAATATCGAATTATTCTTAATGGCTGCTGGCCATGTTACAACGTATCGTACAGAATCCGGCCATATTGTACACTCGTGTATTGGTATTGTTCCAGAAGATATTGTTTAAGGAAAAGTACTGAGAATGAAATTTATCACTGAAAAACTGCTACGTGCCAAAGAAATACTACAGAATCCACTGAAAAGCTAACGCACTGAATTATGCGTCTGGTTAAGCCTGCCAATGCAAAGATACTGCATCTTACCTTATTTTGCTGGAAGCTTCGTTGCGTCTTCCCGCACAATTTTAGAATTGGAAAATATCTTCAGAATTTTGTTACTTCTCATACATTCACGTCCAGGTCCAGAAAGTTGATTTTTCACGTGAAACAAAGAGAACAATGTAACACATGACAAAATAACAAGTCCGACACGCAGTGGCCAGCGTAAAATAAATAAATAAAACACTAATTATTGTATATGTATTATAGTGACTGGTTGTAATTAATATTTGCATATCTAGAACGTGGACGTTTAATTATTTGGTATCAGACGCTTGAAAATGGCTTTTTCGTAAATGCAATGTTATTCGTAGCTGACCGTGAAATGTAACTCAAATAATCGGACTTCGTATTTAAATCGTTTCCAAAGATGCGGACTCAAAATCTCAATACCACAATAATTTGCCAGCCATCTCAATGCATCGTACAGAAGTGACTGTCAACTAAACATAAAAAAGTTCACACAGCTAGTTAATCAGATATATTCAACGAATAAGCCTACAGTTAATACAGCTTACTTGCATAAATATAGAATCTTTACAGAGTCGAGTGCCTAGTGAGATTGCAGCTCGCAGTGTTCTTACTTAACATCAATTATGGCGGTGTGCCAGTTAATAAAATATACCTGCTTCCCGTACCAACTATAATATAAGTCCTACTTCTTCTTAATGAAACATAACAGTGTCGTAACTGTATTTTGTTTTATCAGCGGCATAGCGCTGCAGTTCTGTGCCATAGGCTTTATTTATTTGTCAGGGATTAATTATTTCATTAAGATTTCGCGTTTCCGAGGAAACTCACGCACGGCATGCAAATGTGCCCTTATAGACTGGTGGTGTGCCACTTTCTTGGCAACCAAACTTTTTTAAGGGGGAGAGATATGGGGGAGGAGGAGGAAGTCCTCTGCCGTGCAATCTGACTTTGGTGTTGCATGCCCTAGTACGTCCGCTTATATCTAGGTTGACCCCTGTACGCAATGGTCGACATGAAACGAGAAGAAGGTGGTTGGAAAAATGAAAATTATGAGTGGGTCGCCAGGAGAGTGAATATTTCAATAAAAGATGTGATCACTTACATTGAAATTTATTATATCCACATTTACTAATTCCTAAAGAAAAGCATCAACACAGCACAACAAGTGCCTGCACGTTTAAAACTCACAGGTTTTAATACAGTAGTTCTAATTACAAAAAATTTATAGTTGTAAAAGGAACATAAATTCTTGCAAGTCGAAGCGAGTTTCAAGTTTGCCAAGCACCAAGACGCTTTCTTCAGTCTACAGGCACAACAATGGAAGTCAAATTGATCAGGTGAAATGAGAGACAATCCTGGCCAGATGCCACGATCTGCTATGTCAGTACTTCTTAAGAAGTCCCACCCGGTTACAGGGTGGCCACATACTGTCTGCTTTCGCTACTGCTCTGCAATATTTGCTTCTATTAAATTGTGTGTGTGTGGTTTTTGTCTTGGTTACACTTGTCTCTACCTTAAGCTACTTATTTCTTTCATGTAATCGCCAATTTTAATTAGTGTGCATTACTGTAATTATGTCTGTTCTTTGATTTGTCAATTTTCAGTATTGCTAAAGAGAGTCTAGTATCATTTTACAGCACTTTATTGCCTATATTACAAGCTCTGATACATAGATGACCAGTTTCAATCTGTTGAATGGCCATATTCAGATCCATGACCAAAGAACTTATGGATCTGAGGATGGCCATTAAACTGGCTGAAAGTGGTTATCTGTGAAACAAAATATGCGATCTGGGGGACGAAGTGCTGCAAAAGGATACTATAGTCTGTGACAATATCGACCCCAGAAAGACGTCTAATAGGCTTTGAGAGCGCACTCAGGCTACCGTGTCGGGATCGTTGTACTCAGTATGACAGTTGTCGTCGCGCGCTGGCGTTAGACAGAGGGGATGTGGGAGCGGTAACGATTCACGTGTAGGTCGAACATGGTCGGCCACATCGGCAATAACTTTGTAGTTCATTCGCTAGATGATGACGTCCTCGGAGCTCTGCTATTGGGCCTGTCGCTATGTATGAGAAATTCTGCTGGTTAACAGGCAACGAAACTCGCAAGAAATTGCGTAACCAATTTTCCCAGTAATGGAAAACCGTCGGGGAGAAAATGATGGAAAGGGCCGCCATGATAGACTAAAGGAACTTATTGAACACTGAAAATCAGATACGTTCTAGTAAAATGTGAACCCATAAAGATACTGGAAAGCCGGTACCACAGAAATAAATGGAAAATTGTAAGTGTGTATAAGCGCACCCTCGGTGCGAGGAATAGTTTTTAAGTTATTCTACGTTAAACAACTTATAAAATTTACGAACTTTAACAAATTGTGAGTGGGTAGCTGCTAGACAGATTTTCGTAGATGAAGTGTCAATGGATACGTTTCGAAAACCTGTCAGAGACTTACACCAAAATTCGTAAACAGTTGGCCGTAATCTGTATTTCGTGCTGAAAAATCGGCAAATTTGGCCAAAACATTAATTTATATCGTGTGGGTAGCGGTATCATTAAAGAATAAAAACGGAAAAGTAGACAGAGGTTCATAAGTAATTTTTTATATTTATTAATAGTTGTATCACCAAGAATAACGTTTTTCATGTTAAAAGTGAAAGTCATGCGAAAACCAGTGTTTGTACTAAAAATCTAATTTCAGCATTGAAAAGCTGACAAAATGCAGAGGTGATTTCATAGACAACACTTGTATATTTGAAGCGATTTATATTTTTATTGCAATGCAATGCAAATTATAATTGATTTGACCCATGTGACCTATGTGAGAATATAAATATTCATCCGCCATTTTTGCTCGGGCACGTTGGTTTGGAAAGGTTATGTGAGCAGTCTCTGTGTGAGTTGGATGTGTGACGTATAGGTCGCTTCGTGAATGTGAAAGAGATATTTCAGAGTGCCGAGTTGTCGACTTCGAAAATTTTCCCGCGTGTCGTCAGTGAACATTTAGTAATATTCGCGAGCTGTCTCGTCTACACGGATACTCTGCAAATCGCATTTAAGTGCCTGGCAGAGGGCGCATCGACCCATCTTCACAATTCTCTATTGTTCCAATCTCGTATAGAACGCGGAAAGAACGAACACTGTATCTTTCCGTATGAACTCTGATTTACTTTATTTTATCATGGTAATCGTTTCTCCCTATGTAACTCGGCGTCAACATGCGGAGGAGAAAGCTGGTGACTGTAAATTCGTGATAAGATTCCTCCGCAACGAAAATGACATCCATCCCGAATCCATTATCATTTCGTGACACTGAGGATAATACAAAACGTGCTACCCTTCTCTTAACTTTTTCGATGTACTCCGTCAATCCTATCTGGTAAGAATCCCACACGGCGCAGCAGTATTCTAACAGAGGACGGACAATTGCTGTGTAGGCAGTCTCCTTACTAGATCTGTTACATTTCCTAACTGTCCTGCCAATAGAACGCCGTCATGGTTAGCCTTCCCCATATCATTTCTTATATGTTCCTTCCAATTTACGTTGTTCGTAATTGTAATTCCCAGGTATTTGGTTGAATTTAGGACCTTTAGATTTGGCTGATTCATCATGTAACCGAAGTTTAACGGAAATCTTAATGGTAGGATGTACACCACATTCTTGCAAGAAAAATTCGGCCTGTTATTGGAAGATATACCTATAGGAACAAGGAACAGAATGTGGTATCAACATGATCGGTGTCCGGCACATTTTACGCTGATGGCTAGAAGTGAGTTGAAGAGTCAATTTCAAATCGTTGGATTGGACGCGGAGGAGATGTGCCGTGGTTGGCTCTTTCGCCAGACTTGACGGGTATGACATTTTTCTTGTGGGGATTTGTAAAAGACAATGTTTCAAAAGACGTTCCAACTACCCCTGAAGATACGCGAGAGAGAATTGTCAGGGCATGTTCTTCGATAAGAGCCAATGTGATAAGGAATACCACTCAATCCATGATAAGAAGGTTGCAGCACTGCATTAATACCAATGGCCATCACTCCGAACACCTTCTGTTCGAATGGTTCAAATGGCTCTAAGCACTATGGGACTTAACATCCGAGGTCATCAGTCCTCTAGACGTAGAACTACTTAAACCTAACTGACCTAAGGACATCACACACATCCATGCCCGAGGCAGGATTCGAATCTGCGACCGTAGCAGCAGCGCGGTTCCGGACTGAAGCGTCTAGAACCGCTCGGTCACAGCGGCCGTCACATTCTGTAAATGGACGTACATGCCACCTTTGTGACCTTCGTAGACCTTCAAAGACCGTTCTGTTACACATTATTGGATTCGCCTCGATAGACGCTATAAGAAAATAAGTACCAAAGAAGTACCAAACTATAGCATCTCATTTAAAAAAATTTATCCTTCATATCTCTGAAACGACCCCACCTAGCAACAAAAAAACCAAGTCATATTATAGCCCCCCGTTGTCCCATGCAACGTTTGTCCCATAAACTTTTGAGCTCCTATCTAACTTTCGGAGTTAAACCTGGTGGTAATAGTTAGTTACTAAAAAATGGTTCAAATGGCTCTGAGCACTATTGGACTTAATATCTATGGTCATCAGTCCCCTAGAACTTAGAACTACTTAAACCTAACTAACCTAAGGACATCACACAACACCCAGTCATCTCGAGGCAGAGAAAATCCCTGACCCCGCCGGGAATCGAACCCGGGAACATGGGCGCGGGAAGCGAGAACGCTACCGCACGACCACGAGCTGCGGACAGTTAGTGACTCACCCTGTAGATAATGAACGGCAAGGGGCTATAACACTACCTTGGGGAACGCCAGAAAACAATTCTGTTTTAGTCGATGACTTTACGTCTGTTACTATGAATTGTGACCTCTCTGACAGGAAGTCACGAATCCACTCACGTAACAGAGACGCAAGTCCATAGGCAACCAATTTCACTACAAGCAGCTTGTGTGGTACAGTGTCAAAAGCCTTCGGGAAATAATTTGAAATCCCTTGTCGATAGCATTTACAGTTCGTGCGACTAAAGAGTCAGCTGTGTTTCGCAAGAACAAAGTTTCCTAAATACGTGTTGATTGTCAATAGACCGATTTCTTCGAGGTAATTCTTAACGTTCATACACAATATACGTTCCAAAATCCGGCTGCATACCGACGTTAATGACACGAGCCTGTAATTTAGTGGCTTATTCCTACTACCTTTCTAGAATATTAGTCTGACCTGTGCAACTATCCAGTCTTCGGGTGCGGATCTTTCGTTGAGCGAACGGTGGTCTATGTTTGTTACATATGAAGCTGTTGCATGAGCATACTCTGAAAGGTACCTAATTGGTGTACAGTCTGGACCAGAAGACTTTCTTTTATTGAGTGATTTAAGTTGCTTCACTACTCCGAGGATATCTCCTCCTACTTTACTTAAGTTGGCAGCTGTTCTGATTCGAATTCTAGAATATTTACTTCGTCTTCTTTGCTGAAGAAATTTCGGAAGGTTGTGTTTAGCAACTCCGCTTTGGCAGCAGTGTCTTCGATAGTATCTCCATTGCTATCGCTCAGAGAAGGTACTGATTGTGTCTTGCCGATACCATACTTCACATACCACCAGAATCGCTTTGGATTTTCTGCCAGGTTTCGAGACGAAGTTTCGTTGTGGAAACTATTATAAGCATGTCGATTGAGGTCCATGATATATTTTTAGCTTTTGTAAAAGATTGCCATCTTAGAGATTTAGGTCTAATTTTGGCATGTTTTTTCGTTGTTCCTGCAACAGTGTTTGGACCCTTTTGTGCACCAAGGAGGATCACCGCCGTCGTTTGTCAATTTATTTGGTATAAATCTCTCAGTTGCTGCCGATACTATTTCTTTGACCTGAAGCCACATCGGGTCTATATTTACATTGTTAATTAGGAAGGAGTAGATATTATCTCTCAGGAAGGCGTGAAGTGAATTTTATCTGCTATTTCGTTTATTTTTGGAGGATTTATGGGTTACAATATTCAATCTCACTACGACAACCCTGTGTTCACTAATCCCTATATCCCTTTTGACTGCCATTATTAACTTACGATTATTTGTTGCTAAGGCGTCAAATGAGTTTTCACAACCGTTTACTTTTCGCGTGGGCTCAAGAACTAACTACTCGAAATAATTTTTAGCACAATTTCGGATGATGTTTTATGCGTACCTCGGGGATTAAACACGTATTTTCGCCAACATTTCGAGGGTAAATTAAAATCACAACCAACTATAATTGTAGGAGTCGGTTACGTGTTTGAAATCAAACTCAAGTTTTCTTTTAGCAATTCTATCATCTGAATAGGAGGTCTGTAAAAGGATCCAATCATTATTTTATTTCGGTTGCCAACAGTGCCCTCTGAACATAGTACCTCACAGGAACTATGTACTTCAATTTCGCGACAAGGTAAACTACTTCTAACAGCAACAATGACGTCACCGCTAACTATATTTAGCCTATCCTTTCGGAATACCGTTAGGCTGAACTTACCTCCAGCTTTAGCCAGCTTTCAGTGCCTATAACGATTTGAGCATCAGTGCTGTCTGTTTGCGCTTGGGGCTCTGGTACTTTCCCACACAGCAACGACAATCTACAACTGTTATACAGATGGTTCTTCCTGCTTTCGGTCTGCGCCCACCGTGAAGCCCTTTTTTCCTTTTCCCGAGACCCTCAAATCTAAAAAGAGTCTGCGTAACAGTGCGTCTTGTGTCTTGTGGACTCCTGACCTATTCAGCGAAACACGAAACCCAACACCCTATGGTGCAAGTCGAGGAATCTGCAGCCTACACGTTCGCAGACCATCTGAGCCTCTGATTCAGACCCTCCACTTGGCTCTGTACCAGAGGTCCGCAATCGGTCCTGGCGACTGTGCAGCAAATAGTCAGCTCTGCTTCCATTTCGCAAGCAGGACAGGCAGCCTTTACCAGTTCTGTTACCCGCTCGAAAGCTGAGAGAGAATCTCTACCGATCCAAAGTGACACACATCATTGGTATCGACGTGAGTCATCACCTGTAATTGGTTGCACTCTGTGTTGTTCATGGCATCCGGAAGGACCCGCTCCATGTCTGAAATGACTCCCTCTGGTAAGCACCAGAGTGCCCATTGCTTTCTTGCTCTTCTGGCAGCCATGCCCCTAGGGGGCCCCACAACCCGAACAACGTTGGAGCTCCCAACTATCAATAGCCCCACCTTCTGTGACTGCCCAGATCTTGCAGGCTCAGAGGTTTCCTTTGAAACAGGACAAGCGACGGCATCTGGCTGAGCGACAGTGTCGGCCACAGACAGCACCTGCAACCTATTTATCAGACTAATTGGGGAGGCTAAAATGGTTCAAATGGCTCTGAGCACAATGGGACTTATCATCTGAGGTCATCAGTCCCCTAGAACTTAGAACTACTTACTAATCTTAGGACTTTAGGACATCACACACAACCATGCCCGAGGCAGGATTTGAAGCTGTGACCGTAGAGGTCTCGTGGTTGCAGACTGAAGCACCTAGAACCGCTTGGCCACTGTGGCTCGTAATGAGGGAGGCCTTATGTGCGAGTCCCTGAGAAGTCTGTCGCCCCCCAGGTATGCCCCGGGGCGACCTCCCACTCAGCCACAGGTGAGGGGTCAACCTCAGTGTGAGCAAAAACTGGGCTGCCCACCAGTGAGGACCGATCGGAGGACTCGGACGCGCTGGACGTCCGTTGGATCCTCACGGCCGGGCCACAACAGTGGTGCCCATCCACTGCAGCCTCAAGCTGTATAACTGAAGCCGTCGTAGCCTGGAGCTGACCAACTCGTCTGACATCTGCACACAATAATCACAGTCAGTATCAACACAAAAGACCGTGGAAAACTAAAATATCCAGGTAGGGGACTATCAGCACGTCCCACAGAACTCTACTGTAGACGGCGACGAAAACGCAGGAACTGTGTGTAAGAAATTAGATTAATATGCAGAGATTGAAAAACCTAACTACCAAAGCACTCAGATGAAACTAAATAATTCGCCCCTAACTAGGACGTTGTAATATGTCACAAAGTCGGTTTACTTCCCGATACAAATGAAAACGCGAGAACTATGGATTAGAGATATTAAATTAACTCGCAGAAACTCAAGAAATTAAACTATGAAAGCACACAGATGAAATTATACAATTTGCACCTGGTTAGGAACTCGTGAAAGTCACAAAATCTGTTACTTCCATGTTGCTGCGTCTGTCTCGGCCGGTTGCTACTAAAGAGTATTTTCTCGTCAGAGTGTGGGTTCGGGCGTGTGATTTGTGCCAGTTAACATCTGAGAATTTTGATTTGAAGCTAAAGGAAGTTGGACTTAGAGGCTTTCGAGTGAGTGGGGACCTAGCTGAAATACTTCATTGTTATTTACTTTCTTGTGTGGGATAATCATTCACGCTTGGACGTAGATTAAACTTGTTGTTGTGGGTTATAAGGAAAATAAATGTAACACGTTCGTGAAGCTCAAACCGAGTTATTAATTTTATTACGTAAGTGCCTGCTTGCATTTTTTACTGGCAGTTGTAATTTCCTTTTGAATAACTTGGGCAATGCGATTGGTTGCTCCTAGAAGTTAACGCAGACAGACTCTTGAAAAATCCAACCTTTCACTGTTGCCCAAGATGGAGCGGTACTAACTAAAATATTAATAAACAGATAATTTGCGCAGTTGTGCTTGGGGCTCAGAGCTGTTTCAGTGGTCCATTGGACGTTGATTTTCAAGTGACGTTTGCTCAGTTCAGTACTTTAATTTTACGATTCCATTTTCAATTTAGCTGTTGCGCATAGGAGTCAGGGGCTAGTGCAGTAGTCACATTTCTCAAATACAGAAGATCGCCTCTTGCTTCCACTTACGATGTCAGGCTATCATAAAATATTGTTAAAGTTGAATGCTTACTTGACTGAATTTAAATGTTTATGAAAACTTATGTCGTATACAGTTTTACACATATGCAGCATGATCACCGATGATGTACATCATTAAAAAAAGTGCAAAATCACGACCAGGATAGGCCGTTTTCCTAATTTTCAAAATATTTCTGTCAGACTAGCGAAAAAAAAGAAAGCTTTGATATGCCTGGAATTGTGCTTCAAAACCCACCATTCGATAAAAACTTTCCTTTCAGTATCCGTAAAAAACTTCCTCCCTCTCTTGAGCAAACAAGTTTATTTTAGTCTGCATTGACTTTGGTCTATTACGATTTTATTCTTAGGTTAGCTCTGTCTACTCCTACGATTTCCATCTCAATCCTCGTGTTCGAGGTACGTGCCTGTGTGCGTTTATGCGATTATTTTAGCGTACGTGTTTGACCACGGGTGCTTTGAGGTAATGAGAACCACGAAATAAGTGCCGTATAAACGCTTGCTGTGAGATTTTACTACCATACCTGATTTACGGCTGATAACATCGATTTTTATGTCTGTGCGGCTTTTATGTTTTTGGTTCATGAAATGATCCTAAAATGGTTCAATTGGCTCTGAGCACTATGGGACTTAACATCAATGGTCATCAGTCCCCTAGAACTTAGAACTACTTAAACCTAACTAACCTAAGGACAGCACACAACACCCAGTCATCACGAGGCAGAGAAAATCCCTGACCCCGCCGGGAATCGAACCCGGGAACCCGGGCGTGGGAAGCGAGAACGCTACCACACGAACACGAGCTGCGGACAAAATGTCCATAGATGTGGAGGATAATCTCTGATGTAGATTATTAAAAGGACCAAGTACCTCGCCTTTCAGGCTGACATAATGTTAACAAGTCTTAATTAACTTTTTTCAGTATATATACTAGAAATAAAATTTAACATTCTATTCACAAAATAATTCAGCGCGGTTTCTCTCAGTCCCTTTTGAACCGAAAATGCACTTGGACTTTTACGATATAGTTATTACTTCTTTTGTAATGCTGCTGTGGCAACGCATGAGCTAAAGTAGCGTATGCTACGGCGTGCCAAACATTAAACATGGATGGAGTGCGGGTGGCGGTAGGGGCAAAGTTAGGCTTGTCTCAACTCTGCTCCTTCCCTTACTTGGTAAACGCATTTCATTTAGCGTTGCGCACTATCTTTTTCAGTGACACGACTCTCTTCAATTCGTCAGAATCGTGGTGTCAGCGCTGTTTACCATTCACTATGTGTTTGTGCTGTGAAGGACGTTCACAGGTCCAGTAGCAGTCTGTACCGCAAGAGGCAATCTATCGATTTGTCATCACAAACCTTTCAAAATTAATGTGAATTAAAGATGAGAGGGATGAGATCTCTCAATATCTATTACGCAGTTGCCTTATCGACGTGTTGCTATGAAACGACATTACAAAACCATGCAGAATAAATTTAAATACTTATTTGACAATGGAAGACCAAAAAATTACACCTATCGACAAGTGAGGTTCATTGTTTTGTACATCAAGAAGAACTTTGTCCTAAATTAGCACTCTTGGAACACGTGAAGGAACTGAACTTACGAAATCACACGTATTATACAATTGTCTGTTGCAACAGTTTTCGATGGAAATGAAAAAAGAACATGGAGACTTTACATATAACTTCGAAGTCAAGGGGCGTGACTGTAATGATTGTTCCCTTTAACGGCTACTGTTGTTGAATTTGTGAAGGAAAATGGTGCGAAGGAACGAAAATTAAATAATCCGGAATGGACTACAGACCTCGCATTTTAAGTGGCCTGTAATTCACACAGCTCATTGGAAGAAACTATAACATCAGATTTTATGCGGATGGATTTCAAATGAAATTCGGGTAGAAGATGGAACAAATGCTGACATGAAACATATTACAGTTCCTTAAGCTCACAGATGTCAAAGAAAATGCGAGGTATGAAAATTAATTATGGTCTTGAAAAATTTGGAAGGGTAGTTCCCTAAATGTTTTTGAGGACACTGTCAGTATTAAATCTGTTTCCCGATTGTTTTTCAGACCGTTTGCGTTTCAGTTGAATGCGCCTCTGTGAAGGTCCAGATGTAACTGATTTATCTGCATTGTCATTAACGTTGTAAAGAGAAATCCTTTTACATTAAACTGTCTACGACGCCTACATTGTTATCCTCTGAAAGAGTTTCCACGTCTCCATAATGAGCTTGCAACCGTGATGCAACATTTCGATTTGAATATGTGTGTGAGAGGCATTTCCGCGATTATGCAACTAAGTATGTCACGATTACGTAATAACCTGATTGGAAAAAATCTCTGAAATTGCCTCCGTCTATCTATATGCCGTCCGTTTATAACAGCTAAACACTATATGATGTCTTCAGAGTGCCAAAAAAACACTACTGGCAATTAAAATTACTACACCAAGATGAAATGCAGATGATAAACGGGTATTCATTGGACAAATATATTATACTAGAACTGACATGTGATTACATTTTCACGCAATTTGGGTGCATAGACCCTGAGAAATCAGTACCCAGAACAACCACCTCTGGCCGTAATAACGGCCTAGATACGCCTGAACATTGAGTCAAACAGAGCTTGGATGGCGTGTATAGGTACAGCAGCACATGGAGCTTCAACACGATACCACAGTTCATCAAGAGTAGTGACTGGCGTATTGTGACGAGCCAGTTGCTCGGTCACCATTGACCAGACGTTTTCAATAACTGGGAGATCTGGAGAATGTGCTGGCCAGGGCAGCAGTCGAACATTTTCTGTACCCAGAAAGGCCCGTACAGGACCTGCAACATGCGGTCGTGCATTATCCTACTGAAATGTAGGTGTTCGCAGGGATCGAATGAAGGGTAGAGCCACGGGTCGTAATACATCTGAAATGTAGCATCCACTGTTCAAAGTGCCGTCAATGCGAACAAGAGGTGACCGAGATGTGTAACCAATGGCACCCCATACCATCACGCCGGGTGATACGCCAGTATAGCGATGACGATTACACGCTTCCAATATGCGTTCACCGCTATGTCGCCAAACACGGATACGACCATCATCAACCTGTAAACAGAACCAGGATTCATCCGAAAAAATGACGTGTTGCCATTCGTGCACCCAGGGTCGTCGTTAAGTACACCATCGCAAGCGCTCCTGTCTGTGATGCAGCGTCAAGGGTAACCGATGCCATGGTCTCCGAACCGATAGTCCATGCTGCTGCAAACGTCGACGAACTGTTCGTGCAGATGTTTGTTGTCTTGCAAACGTCCCCATCTGTTGACTCTGGGATCGAGACGCGGCTGTACGATCTGTTACAGCCATGCGAATAAGATGCCTGACATCTCGACTGCTAGTGATACGAGGCTGTTGGGGTCCAGGAAGGCGTTCCGTATTACCCTCCTGAACTCACCGATTCCATATTCCGCTAACAGTCATTGGATCTCGACCAACGCGAGCAGCAATGTGGCGATACGATAAACCGCAATCGCGATAGGCTACAATCCGACCTTTATCAAAATCGGAAACGTGATGGTACGCATTTCTCCTCCTTACACGAGGCATCACAACAACGTTTCACCAGGCAACGCCGGTCAAGTACTGTTTGTGTATGAGACTTTGTAGCAGCTGAGGAGAGCTCCGCCTACCATCCTCCAAGGAATCCAAGGGTCTGAAGATGGTTATGTAAAAATAACCGAAACCGGTCACCTGTATTATTGAGACATAAGTATTGTGATCAAGACTGAACTTTACTTAAAATATATGAGAAATCGGTGGAAACTTCCCTCATGTCAGCACGTTGTAAGTGTCGCCACCGGCGCCAGCCTTGTGTGAATGTTCTGAAAAGCTAATCATTTGCATATCACAGCATCTTATTCCTGTCTGTTAAATTTCGCGCCTGTAGCACGTCATTTTCGTATTGCAGCAATTTTAATGGCCAGTATTGTAATTAAGTAATACTGAAAACCTGTTTAGTTTGTGTTTTACATTGTTCAAATATAACTGGAAGAGCCTCAGTAACATCTTGTACTGACGTTTGTACGATACTCTATACGAACATACTGCCAGAAGACAAAACTGGTAAGTATTATGGTAGTGGAAGAAATCTGGTACATAACCTACTCGTCTCTAGCAGTACCAAGGCGGCCCCCAAGTTTAACCTCTCCATCTTGCTGACCGATCATCATCAACAGTGCCACATAACCTCACTTCATAGGACTTTTCATGGAAATCTGTATTTTAAACCAGAACATTGCCGCAAGTACTAGTTACCAGTACCTTTACGTGACCACCTTTCCAGTTTCCTCGCCGGCGTAATGTTGGCAGTGGAAATGTCACCCACTATGATGATTCTAACCGCCTTATCTGAGTAGAACGCCAGTGAAGAGGCATGTGTGAGCAAATCGCCTAAGGAGGCGGTTCTCATGATGGTAATAAGCTTCAACATGTCGAGTTCTGTGGATTACCTCTGGGCTTGGAGAAAAAAGTCAACAATTTACTGTCACATTTAGTAGGGAGAGTTGGATCTCCATTTTTCTTCAGCACAAGATGTGTGTGTTTCTCAACTTTTTATGTCTCCTGGGAGCATATTCATATAGAGTGTCATACAAACTTTAGTACAACGTATTATTTAGGCTCTGCCGCTTAAAATATAAGATATATGATAAACTGATGACGCACAGACGTGTGTCATCTCACACATACGTGGGTGTGCGAGATGGAGCGGTGTACTGGGAGATAGGCACACTGTATATATAAATTGCTACACATGAGAAAAAGAGTCGATAGAAATAAATTATTTGTCTATGGAATGTGATGTAGTCCAAAAAATTTTATCAGATTATTATACATCGCAATCGAACATCATTTTCTCTAATGAGCCTTTTTTGTACAAGAATTGGCCTGCCTCTCTCTCTTAACACAGCAATTGCAATGGTTACTAAATGTTGAAGAACATTCATTTGACGATCGAGAAAAGACACACGTATTTTTCATTAGTTTCATAATGGGTTTCACCCCACCCGACTAATTAATCTTCATCCTTTCCATCAGAGCAACTTTCCTAATCTTCTACAGTGTCTTCGATGTTGTATCTTTCTGCATCTGATGAACACGTTAAGTTATTTCCAGTACTTTTCCGTTTAGCTCCTTCGGACTGGTTTCCTCTTCACCAGTATTTTGCTTTGGTAATTCTTTTCGATCACTTTTTTCTCTTTCCTTTCTTTTTTCACCCCTATTTCGTTTGTAGATTATATTTTCTGCAGAGTTTATTACTTTGGACAAAGTTGTCGCCTGCTTCTTAAATTCGTGGGTTCGCCAGTGGAACGAACAGATATTATGTCTGAAAGCTTAGTACGTGCTGCCTTAGGAGTAGTCAGTTTTGAAATGATAATCTCGGAAGTCGTGTCAGTGAAGGAATTTGACTTGCGCAGTTTACACTGTTCTGTTAATGTACTTGTGATCACTACGTCTTTTGATGAACACTAAAGTGATTGGTAGACCTGTGTGTGAGATTGCCACAGATGCACCTAGCCACAATTAAGCCATATTCGGTGAGATAATTCCCTATATGTTGAAGCCACTTGTACCATTTTCAACGCTGGCTGGTTTAGGTCAGTTGTGTTATGTTCATAATTGAAAGAAGCTTCATTTCCTGGCTGGACTGTTAATGATGAATGTGTTGTAGGTGTTTTAAAAATAGCATATAATTGATATGAAAAATGAACGGTCCAGGAACTGCAACCAGTAGGATGCATGTGGAAATAGACTCATTAAAAGAATCCCTTATTCCTTTGCAAATTGCAGTGTTTACAGGTAGCTTGTAGTTTCTGTGGGACTTGTATCCCTCAAGTACAAGCATTATTATTCCTACTACTTTCCTGTACGTGAAATCTGTTTTCAACCAGTCCAAGACAATACCACTGTTAACATATACAGACTTCTGGGACATTCTTACAATTGCACCGTAAGGCATTCCATCCATGAATTCCGGATTCAGGCTTTTCCGCTTTATTATGGGAAAGAGCGGATGAAACGTGCTTTCGACATTGACGCAACACAGAACTGACACTTTTCCCTTTCTCAGCACATGTGACTGAAGTAACATTTCATTAACCTCTCATTGCATAATAACTGCCAGCTTTGTTGTTCAGCTGTCATCCGGTTTCATTAATGTTGTACGCTGGCTTCATTCGTCTCTTTGGCTCGAGTGACTGACACATCTTCTGCTTTTTGTAGCTGTACTATCATTATGTCTAAGGAAGGAGTTAAGCCACTCGTAAACGGATTTTTAGACTGTTTACTGAAAATATTCTACATCAAAAGAGGTATCCTCGCTGAATGTACACTACTGGCCATTAAAATTGTTACACCTCGAAAATGACGTGTTCCAGACGCAAAATTTAGCCGACAGGAAGAAGTTGCTGTGATATGTAAATGATTAGGTTTTCAGAGCATTCACACAACGTTGGCGCCGGTGGCGACACCAACAACGTGCTGAAATGAGGAACGTTTCCAACCGATTTCTCATACACAAACAGCAGTTGACCAACGTTAACTGGTGAAACGTTGTTGTGATGCCTCGTGTAAGGAGGAGAAATGCGTACCATCACGTTTCCGACTTTGATAAAGGTCGGATTGTGGCCTGTCGCGATTGCGGTTTATCGTATCGCGAGATTGCTGCTCGCGTTGGTCGAGATCCAATGACTGTTAGCAGAATATGGAATCGATGGTTTCAGGAGGGTAATACGGAACGCCATGCTGGATCCCAACGGCATCGTGTCACTAGCAATCGAAAAGACAGGCATCTTATCCGCATCCACTTCTCGATCCCTGAGTGAACAGATGGGGACGTTTGCATGACAACAAACATCCGCACGAACAGTTCGACGACGTTTGCAACAGCATGGAATATCAGCTCGGAGACCATGGCAGCGGTTACCCTTGACGCTGCATCTCAGACAGGAGCGCCTGCGATGGTGTACTCAATGACGAACCTGGGTGCACAAATGGCAACACGTCATTTTTTCGGATGAATCCCGGTTCTGTTTACAGGTTGATGATGGTCGAATCCGTGTTTGGCGACATAGCGGTGAACGCATATTGGAAGCGTGTTTTCGTCATCACTATACTAGCGTATTACCCAGCATGATGGTATGGGGTACCATTGGTTACACGTCTCGGTCACTTCTTGTTCGCATTGACGGTGCTCTGAACAGTGGACGTTACATTTCAGATGTGTTGCGCCCCGTGGCTCTACCCTTCATTCGATCCCTGTGAAAACCTACATTTCAGTAGGATAATGCACGACCGCATGTTGCAGGTCCTGTACGCGCCTTTCTGGATACAGAAAATGTTCCTCTGCTGCCATGGCCAGCACATTCTCCAGATCTCCCAGCTATTGAAAACGTCTGGTCAATGGTGGCCGAGCAACTGGCTCGTCACAATACGCCAATCACTACTCTTGATGAACTGTGTTATCGTGTTGAGGCTGCATGGGCAGCTGTACCTGTACACGCCATGCAAGCTCTGTTTGACTCAATGCCCAGGTGTATCAAGGCCGTTATTGCGGCCAGAGATGGTTGTTCTGGGTACTGATTTCTCAGGATCTATGCAATCAGATTGCTTGAAAGTGTAATCACATATCAGTAGTAGTATAATATATGTGTATAAGGAATAACCGTTTATCGCTCTGCATTTCATCTTGGTGTAGCAATTTTAATGGCCAGTAGTGTAAATGGTAACAAAAACTCCTTCTAGCAATTTCATAATATGAGCAATGAGGTTCGAAAATGCTTCAAATGTCTCTGAGTACTGTGGGACTTAACATCGGATGTCATGAGTCCCCTAGAACTTAGAACTACTTAAATCGAAGGACATTACACATATCCATGCCCGAGGCAGGATTCTAACCTGCGACCGTAGTGATCACGTGGTTCCAGACTGAAGCGCCTAGAACCGCTCGGCCACAGCGGCGGGCCAGCAAATAGGTCCCATTCATTCTCAGTCCGCAGGAAAGTGTGAGGTCCAACACTACACTTAGAATAGTTATATGACCGCACGCTCCTTTTTAGCGTGGTTTTAGGTGTCAGAAAGCGGTAGCTGAAATACTGGCGCCAAATGAAATTGTGCCACACAGCGTTTATGACCTCATTCAAACGATCTTCAGTCCATTTTGCCTTGCCACCTAGACGCAGTTCTGTAATTAGTTGTAACCATTCAATAACAAAAAACTCCCGTTATTCAATCCCTTTACAAAATATAAATTAAATTTCCACGATAACTTAAGCTAAATTTAATTGTTGTCCATCTGTGCTACATTGAAACACATTGTGCATCTCTCTGTGCTGTCCTGGAGAGACGAACCAACGCGATTTATAACACAAGTGGCGAACTATGTTTCCACTACATGTTAGTCCCAAGCCCACACATTTGCCGACTCGCGGGAAAAAAAAAAAAAAAAAAAAAAAAAAAAAAAAAAAAAAAAAAAAAAAAAACCTTACACATTGTGCAAAGAAGAAAATAGGAGCAACACCTTTAACTAAGTTCTTTCACAAAAGAGCTTCCTCAAGTAGCGGGAGCTGCTCTAGAGGCGCATTTGTGAAATACAACAGAGCTCCGTCTCACCTAGGGCCCTAACTTTGCCGGACACATCCTATTCAGTGTTTAGGCTTCGTTCCCTTTAAGTGGAAAGGTGCACTGACAGAACATGATAATATAGGGATCGTTGCAGCTTAGCACGAAAGAGACTCTCCGGAGTTTGTTTTGGAACGTTTCACTAGAGAAGATTTACATGCCCTTTTGTTTTGCTGGATGGCACTTACAATAATCACCTACTAGTACAAGTTGGAAAATGTTCAAATGTGTGTGAAATCTTATGGGACTCTACTGCTAAGGTCATCAGTCCCTAAGCTTACACACTACTTAACCAAAATTATCCTAAGGACAAACACACACACCCATGCCCGAGGGAGGACTCGAACCTCCGCCGGGACCAGCCGCACAGTCCATGACTGCAGCGCCCCAGACCGCTCGGCTAATCCGGCGCGGCTACAAGTTGGAAATGCGGCATTTTCAGTCATTGATAGAACGTAGAGAAAATTTCATTTCTCAGCGAAGTCGTGCGTCAGAGCACTGCCTCTTACGTGTAAGAGCAGTTCAAAATAGAAAGTGCCTAAACTAGGCGTTGGATGATGTGGAAGTACGTGTCTCGTGGCCGTAAGAGGCGTATGGGTCTCCACTTCATCATTCACCTCCTTGGTCGCCTGATACGATGGTATGTGTATCTTGTTTTTAATTTTACATGCCTTCCCTTCCAGCAACTTTGAGTAAACTACAACGGATACTTAACACCAGTGAAAGTAGTACCTCCAGACATCCTCGGTAACATATGGGACGAGTTAGATTATCATCTGGGTATTTGACGTGCCTCTTACGGTAGGCACATTGAATCTTTGTGAAACGCAAATCAAAATTTATATCTTAAAAGTAGTTCTAAAAAGCACCCAAGGGTTGTAGGTACTTGTATATAAATTATCGTTCTGTATAAAAGCAGACGTTCTTTCCAAAATGCAAACTTTGTATTCCTGTGTGTAAAATAAGATTCACCACATTTTCATATCTCTTTCATTCAACAGGTTAATGAATCTTTATGAAATACACGGTTTATCTATACACATTACTAAATTGAAGTGGCCGGCAGCCTTTTTCTGTCAATATGTTAAGGCTAATCTAGGGCACAATTGTAGGGATTTCGATGTGGTTTACACCAATCGATTGATTCAAGACGAAGGTATGTGTACACAATTTATTACCGCTACGCCACAGAAGTTGCCTGTCCTTAGATACTCAGTGCTACCTGTGCGAAGTCGGCGCTCGTCGTTAGTGAGGTCAAATTTCATGGAAGTGTAAATCTTTAGAATGAAAGAGCTTGGTGTGCTATAGTTGTCTGTAGCCAACCGTTTGAAAGAAAATGGGATTAATTCGATTCTGATTTCAAATTCTTAATCAGAGTGGCAGTCTGGGAGGCTTTCATGGAGAAATATCAGGGGTAGGTACTAGCGTGGCTATTATTCGAAGCGATATCCTCGACATCACGGAAACTTTGCCCATCATTAGTTGGCCAAAGGGCAGTCTTGAATGTATGGTTATTATTACCTTTATGGGGCCAAAATTATGAAGATTCCCATGTACATGGCACAAGCAAGCATTTTGCAGTAACAAAGTTGAATTTCTAATAGGTCCCAGGTGTTTCTCTATTGTCGGCTTACCTTATAAGAACTCTTCGGTGACGCAAAACCGCACTGAAAACATGACCTCATTTCGATGGCACCCCAGACCTGGAACCAGAAGGAAGGAAAATTTGGTTTAACGTCACGTCGAAATCGAGGTCATCAGAGATGCAGCATATGCTCGTGTTGTGTCAAGGATGGGGAAGGAAATCGGACGTGCCCTTTTGAAGGAACCGTCCCAGCAACTGCCTGGAGCGGGTTTGAACTGTCGTTCACCAGAAAAGTCAGTCCAGCGTACTAACCATTCACAGTTGCTGGGGCCGTCCCCTACGTGGCGCTTCTGCTCCTACTTGTGACAGGACAGGTTATGTAACGCCTGCGCAGCCTGTTCACATAACACTGTATGAGTTGGACAAGTCTGGAGATCATGTTGGTCACAGGAGTTTCAGCATGTCTTGCATGGCACTTTGAGTTTCACTAGCAGCGTGTGGGTGAGCATCCTGTACGAACAGCACACCACCTTCCTCTTGCAAGAACGGCAAAGCAACGAGTCTGACAACATTCTGCACATACCGAGCGCTCGTTAGCGTACCCTCCAACAACATCAAACTTGTACAAGAGTTGTAGCTTATCGCACCGCAGACCACATGTCCTGGGGCGGGGTTAGTGTATTGTAGATGAAAGCGCTCTAAGACCTGGTATACGTCCTATGCGCTAGCGATCAACACTTGCGAGAAGGTAGAATCCGTTTTCATTGCTGAAGACTACAGCGTGCCATTCCATCTAGCAAGTGATCATCTGATAGCACCAGTCAGGAACAGGTTCCCAGCAGTTCGTGTTAATTTGTCTGGGTTCACATGCCCTCTTATTTGTGCTGCGGTAGCTGTATAATCTGTTACTGCTGCCCTTATATAATAATCATGCCGGGCATCTGTGCTGGGTGTATGTCCAGAACCTCGTCTATGGGTGTGGGAAAGTTCATGTTGCCACTAATGCCAGGATCATTGCAAACCTGACGCAGCATGTCCCACTTTATGGCACTACTCCAGAAGGACGGCTCCAACATATGGAAGTCCATAATTTGACCCATTTCAAACTTGTTCTGTTGGCTGCAGGAAGCATGACATCCCTGTTGCATCGCTGGTTGCCTGATTCAAGCATTTGCACCACACTGAGACTTATGGCTATAATATTCCCTGTTAAAAGATAGCCACAGACAGTAGCTACGCCATTATGCTAAGCGTGCGGTAATAGGGGAACTGGCGCAGTTTTTTAGTGTGGGTTGCTGATATTCAGAGATATGCATACATTCAGGGGCAAGCTTGATTGACTTATGACCATCTCCCCTTCCCATCAACCTACAGTTATGCTAATTGATATATGATCGCCTAGGGATAATTCATACTTCTGAGAAATCCGCCACCCCTCCAAATCCCCTACCCCTTTAGGAATGCCCTGGACCCTCCCCCTTCTCCCCCACGCTTTTGATATCGAACTAACTGACAAATTAACTAAATTGTTCAATTAATTACCCACCTCTATTCTGGGAGACTGCCCAGCCCTACCCTCCCCAGCCACAAGAAAACTCATGTCGAAATCGCTAAGTCTTTGCAGAGCTGTTGGTGTGGAAGGTGCAATTATTACCCTGTCCAACAACTACATGTCCTAATTACGTAATAACAGTGTTGAAAACTGAAGGTGTTCTCTCGTGGGGAAACTTTCGTGTCTGCGCTCACCCTGACATTCAGGAATGGACTGACCTAGTGCACAGTGCCACGACAAGACGACATCCCGCACATCGCCACCTCCTTCGCCATACCTTCCAGAAAAATCTGGTGGGAAGAATCGCTGAGCTTGTAGCCTGGAGTATCCCACATCAGGAAATTCAGCTACATTCCACAGTAATATATTCTCTACATATAAAATTCAATTTGATGGGGTTGCACCTCTTTTTTATTTGGTGGAAAAGCTCATCATTCTCTGCAGGCCTTGTGAATGATATCGAAGAAAATAATTGTTGTTGTTGTCCTGAGACTGGTTTGATGCAGCTCTCCATGCTACTCTATCCTGTACAAGCTTCTTCATCTTCCAGTACTTACTGCAACATACATCCTTCTGAATCTGTTTAGTGTATTCATCTCTTGGTCTCCCTCTACGATTTTTACCCACCACGCTGCCCTCCAATGCTAAATTGGTGATCCGTTGATGCCTCAGAACATGTCCTACCAACCGATCCCTTCTTCTAGTCAAGTTGTGCCACAAACTCCTCTTCTCCCCAATTCCATTCAATACCTCCTCATTAGTTACGTGATCTACCCATCTAATCTTCAGCATTCTTCTTTAGCACCTCGGGGAAGATCAGCTTGGATTCCGTAGAAATGTTGGAACACGTGAGGCAATACTGACCCTACAACTTATCTTAGAAAATAGATTAAGGAAAGGCAAACCTACGTTTCTAGCATTTGTAGACTTAGAGAAAGCTTTTGACAATGTTGACTGGAATATTCTCTTTCAAATTCTAAAGATGGCAGGGGTAAAATACAGGGAGCGAAAGGCTATTTACAATTTGTACAGAAACCAGGTGGCAGTTATAAGAGTCGAGGGGCATGAAAGGGAAGCAGCGGTTGGGAAGGGAGTGAGACCGGGTTGTAGCCTGTCCCCGATGTTATTCAATCTGTATATTGAGCAAGTAGTAAAGGAAACAAGAAAAATTATTTTCTCCTACCCCCATGAACCATGGACCTTGCCGTTGGTGGGGAGGCTTGCGTGCCTCAGCGATACAGGTGGCCGTACCGTAGGTGCAACCACAACGGAGGGGTATCTGTTGAGAGGCCAGACAGACGTGTGGTTCCTGAAGAGTGGCAGCAGCATTTTCAGTAGTTGCAGGGGCTACAGTCTGGATGATTGACTGATCTGGCCTTGTAACACAAACCAAAACGGCCTTGCTGTGCTGGTACTGCGAACAGCTGAAACCAAGGGGAAAGTACAGCCCTAATGCAGGTTTACTGTATGGTTAAATAATGATGGTGTCCTGTTGGGTAAAATATTCCGGAGGTAAAATAGTCCCCCATTCGGATCTCCGGGCGGGGACTACTCAGGAGGACGTCGTTATCAGGAGAAAGAAAACTGGCGTTCTACGGATCGGAGCGTGGAATGTCAGATCCCTTAATCGGGCAGATAGGTTAGAAAATTTAAAAAGGGAAATGGATAGGTTAACGTTAGATATAGTGGGAATTAGTGAAGTTCGGTGGCAGGAGGAACAAGACTTTTGGTCTTGTGAATACAGGGTTATAAATACAAAATCAAATAGGGGTAATGCAGGAGTAGGTTTAATAATGAATAAAAAAATAGGAGTACGGGTGAGCTACTACAAACAGCATAGTGAACGCATTATTGTGGCCAAGATAGACACGAATTTTGCACAGAGCATAACTTAATCATAGCTAACACTTGGTTCAAGAATCATAAAAGAAGGCTCTATACATGGAAGAATCCTGGACATACTAGAAGGTATCAGATAGATTATATAATGATAAGACAGAGGTTTAGGAACCAGGTTTAAAATTGTAAGACATTTCCAGGGGCAGATGTGGACTCTGAGCCCAATCTATTGGTTATGAACTGTAGATTAAAACTGAAGAAACTGCAAAAAGGTGGCAATTTAAGGAGATGGGATCTGGATAAACTGAAAGAACCAGAGATTCAGGGAGAGCATAAGGGAACAATTGACAGGAATGGGGGAAAGAAATACAGTAGATAGAACACTTTTCTATGATATTGCAAGTGGTATCTTCATGAAATCGACATCAACATAGCTCACCGATATATTAACAGTGTTACAGATCTCGCTAAACACATCTGACGAAAAACAGTTTTCCGACTGTACACACTTCCTTCTTCATTTGCACCATCTGCAGACTACCACGTGATTATGGGGTCGTAGCGGCTTGCATGCTGAACAGTGGACAGCGACTGCAGGAGTTCCAGGCCACCATCGGTAGCAGCCACCAGTCCCCTGCTACTTAATCCCCAAACGATGTATCAGCTGCCCACGTCCCTTTGATACCAGATTCCCTTTTTGTTTTGCTCCCAAACACACACCTTCCATATCATGTCAGTGGAAGCAGCTGCTCTATGTATTTGCCCTGCTGTGGAGATAATGAATGACTTAGTTCACAGTACCAACATAAGAGGACACAGGAAGTGTCCTCCTTCTCCCCCCCCTCCTCCTTCTCCCCCCCCACCCCATCGCCCCTCTGGGTACTTCCTGTCGAATGAAGCATCAGGTGGTGGGTACTCTATGATGTTGATCCTGAGAAGTTCCTGTCGAAACACATGCTCTCTCTCTCTCTCTCTCTCTCTCTCTCTCTGCCGGCCGGTGTGGCCGTGCGGTTAAAGGCGCTTCAGTCTGGAACCGCGTGACCGCTATGGTCGCAGGTTCGATTCCTGCCTCGGGCATGGATGTGTGTGATGTCCTTAGGTTAGTTAGGTTTAATTAGTTCTAAGTTCAAGGCGACTGATGACCTCAGAAGGTAAGTCGCATAGTGCTCAGAGCCATTTGAACCATTTTCTCTCTCTCTCTCTCTCTCTCTCTCTCTCTCTCTCTCTCTCCCTCTCTCTCCCCTCCATCTCTCAAGTGGCTTCTTCTTGCCGAGTGAGCATTTGTCATGTACCGCTCTTTTGCCCTGATGCTGGCTCATGTATGTCATTTGGCAGTAGGTCCGTTATGTCAGAGGTAGCTGAAACTTTCATATATCAGCTGATTCTCGCTATGTCCTTAAAAATTTGCAGGAAATGGGGTCAAAGGTTTGACAGGAGCGTGTGGTCACAATAGCACTGTCAGAAACAATAAATTTATCGGTTGGGAGTTTGACATTGGTGTTGGTTTTGAAAGCACTGTTTAACCCATAAGCTGGTTCTCTCACCCATACCAGGACAAAGAATGAGAAGGAGGAGAAAGACGAGGAGGAGGAAGGGTCTACTGTATGACAGGATAGTAACAACAATGAATACCACTCCCACCTTTCTGCTTCAAGGCCACGTCCTCTGGACTGTATTGAGAAGCCCATACATTTAAACCACATTCCATTCTTCAATAGTAGTTGTAATGGTTAGATGTCAGTACATCCCATACGCTCAAGTCCCGATGTCCACACCCATGGACCGAGACCAGAGAACCTGGTTGCCGCCATGGACTCATGTCTCATCATTCGCACTAGATCTTGAGCCAGACTTGGCACATTGAAGAGGACTGGCTGGGCATGGAGGGTGTCCACGATGACTGGAGTGGTAGGAATTTGATGTTTTCAATATGTCCAGCACCAACATTAGTCACTGACTGATATTGAATCATCTCAAATATCCATGTAAAAATCAGGGAAAACTCACAACACATGCGATCACAAACGCTGCCAAACACATCCTCAACATTAGTTCGTTTTTCTCCCGCCAGGAGGGTAACACGGTTCTGTTATGCCTGACCACATCAGTTGGCTCAGTGGTGGCTTGCACCTTAAGCCAGAAATGTTCATTTGCTCCGGCCACCGGTTACCTCCACCATGTACCTAAACGGTAGACAGTCATTCTAGGAAACCCGCCACGTATTTGTTGTATTTACAATTAAATTTTACGATTGCAACCCCAATCTGATGGCATTCGACAATTAGTGAAGTATCGGAAATACCTCCACCTTACGACTGTGGCTCTGGAGATATCGACTGCCCACGTAAATCTATATCCTTCTTAGGCTGGAGATAACTTTCCACGTAAAATATTTCATCCCAATTTACCAGTCTGGTGACTAATATGAGTGGGAAACAGAATATTTCATCACTGAAGTAATCACCAAAACCATCCAATGATAAAATACATTAATCATGAAAGTATACAGTGCAATATTACGATACTATAAGAATGTGCTGAACATTGAGATTCTCAGCACTGTGGCGGTAAATTTTGAAAAGTGTACAAATGTTGGATATAAACTTAAGCATCTCTTGGACACAATTTTCCTTAAATTAGTTGTAAGGTAATTTTCACTAACATCTCAGACATGATCTCTTACGGAATAGACAAGTTATATTGAAATAATTACACTTTCAGGAAATAAAATAACTTTAGCCTGTACTTAATAGCTTTGAGAGAAAAGGTCGTCACATCCAAAACCTGTGGTAAAATTGAGTGTGTAGCTTCAGTATCCACCACAGCAGTTACTGTCATCTGTGATCATAGCTTTCACAAGATGCATTCCTATCTTACAGCTCATGATAGACTAAACTACACAAATGAAACTTTATCTGTGTCTTTTACTCGGTGTTGAGCACAGTTTATCACCCTGAACAAGCAACGCTACCCAAAGAATAATTTGCAGCAAATAATAATGACGCCACAACTTTAGTTGTCGTTATTATTCCTGGTCAGTGTTACGTCTCGTCAAGTTGTGTAGTATGTACAGCAAGTCAGTATACACTATTTCCTAAATGGCAAATAAATATAGCCACTTCTTCTTACTGACAATTCTGTTGCTCAAAGTGCAGTATAGTGGTGTCAGCAGCTACTTTAAAATAGTTCATCCGAGGCTCTCTTCACAAAAGCTCACTTTGTCAGCGAATAAAGCCTTACATATTCAGTCTTATAAAGCTGTACTCGAACTATACAAAACTCTGTCCTCTTAGAGAAAAGCAGAGGTACCCTTCCTTGCGGCCAATTCACATTCAGTGGTTCCCTTTAATATTAAAACCATGCACACTTACATAAGTGTTTACATAGCCACTATAAATTTAAAATTATGGAACTCTTTTACAGAAAATGCTACACGTTAGACAACTGATTATTTAAACAATATCATTTGTATATAGGCCTCAGTATTCAGATTGCACTTGCTTCTTTAGGTGGCAGCACCCTTCAGCCACTTGTGTTCATTTTGCTTAGTTCTTTACTTTGGCCCGAGATGGCAGATGACAACACTAGGCCCTGACTTTCACCTCGCTGCCTGCTACATTTGAGCAGCCTCTGATACCTGGTGAACGCTTGTTATAAATAAAGTTATGAAGAATATTGCATTGGTTATAATGATACTTGTATCGTTACAATTAGTTTGTTGCAACAGGTGGCCAGGAATCGAAGTCGTTTCCAGGGAGCAGTCTAAAACTTTCTTTCCTGCACTGGAGGAAGACCATATCCCACACACCATCAGTACAATAAGAGTGTTCCTGTGTTGTTTTATAAGCAATTTTATGCATTGCTTTTCACTGTAACACACGCAAACTGTGTATGACTACAGCTTTGTACGCAGCCATACATTTTGGTCTTCTGCCATTACTTGAAGCTCTGTGTGAAGTGGTGAATCGACATTAACATGTTTCGATCCGTCAGCTCTCGTAGAAAGCTGGACATTGCCCGATGTAAGCTTCGCTGCTCCCACAACACATAGGTTGGTTGAAACAAAAGTCTGAGGTGGTGTTTCTTACTGACAAACATGGGCAACACACAGCAATATATGGAAACTGGGAGAGTTTGCGTCACTGTGAAGTGTTTCCAAGCAGCTGTTGGAAGGTGTTTATCTCTACATTTAATCTCGTCTTGCACAGTTATGCGGTAGCAGATGTCTCAGTCTTCTGTTTTTTAAAAGACCCGGAACATTGATTCCTTGTATTGGTGGTGCATATTGCACGCAGGTATATGATCACTGTTTTGGTGTACTACGTGATAGTCATCCTGACCTCTAAATCTTAGGACACTGAGTTTGTGACTTTGTGCGTAGCCACCTGTGGAACAAGGGGGTATTCCGCATTCCATAGCGCACGGATAGTATGCATCATTAGTTGTCGATCGCACTAATGGAGGAGTGGAATGATTTTCATACACCTGGGTGAGCCCGTAAGTGCCCTCATCCCTCCAGATTTTTTGCCTTTTTTTCATCAATTTTATGTATCTTCCACCAGTCTTCCTATTGTTGCCAAGTTTTCTGTAATTTCAACGCATTTTCTCAATTACTCGAGATCCAAATTATATCGTATGTGTTAGTAGTTACTTAAAGTAAGTATCAGATGTTATGACATATCCATAGAAGTTATAAAAATGTGTGTATTTAAGTTCCACATCTGCTCCTCCTAAACCTCTCGACCGATTTGAACCAGACTTCGTACGGACAACATTTACTGCCTAGAAAGAAGCAGTATGGGGTGGTTGTTAGGGTTAAAGGAAGTAGTCTAGCCCATGACGCGAGAGTATCACTATTTTACTTTTCTAGTATTAGAGAATGAGAGCACTTGGGGGCTTGCAACAAATTTTACACAGTTTCAAACCTTTACAAAACCTTATACTTCTGATGCCCTGCCCCCCCTCCCCCCCCCCCCCCCCCCCCGGCAGAAACCAATGAAAGGAAAAAACTGTGTCGTTTACTATCTGTATTCGTGACAGGTTTTGCAGACAATATTCACATATACAGGGTGTTACAAAAAGATACGGCCAAACTTTCAGGAAACATTCCTCACACACAAATAAGGAAAAGATGTTATGTGGACATGTGTCCGGAAACGCTTAATTTCCATATTAGAGCTCATTTTAGTTTCGACAGTATGTACTGTACTTCCTCGATTCACCACCAGTTGGCCAAATTGAAGGAAGGTAATGTTAACTTCGGTGCTTGTGCTGACATGCGACTCATTGCTCTACAGCATCAAGCACATCAGTACGTAGCATCAACAGGTTAGTGTTCATCACGAACGTGGTTTTGCAGTCAGTGCAATGTTTAGAAATGCGGAGTTGGCAGATGCCCATTCGATGTATGGATTAGCACGGGGCAATAGCCGTGGTGTGGTACGTTTGTATCGAGACAGATTTCCAGAACGAAGGTGTCCCGACAGGAAGACGTTCGAAGCAATTGATCGGCGTCTTAGAGAGCACGGTACATTCCAGCCTATGACTCCTGACTGAGGAAGACCTAGAACGACGACGACACCTGCAATAGACGAGGCAATTATTCGTGCAGTTGACGATAACCCTATCGTCAGCGTCAGACAAGTTGCTACTGTACAAGGTAACGTTGACCACGTCACTGTATAGAGAGTGCTACGGGAGAACCAGTTACTTCCGTACCATGTACAGCGTGTGCAGGCACTATCAGTAGCTGATTGGCCTCCACGGGTACACTTCTGCGAATGGTTCATCCAACAATGGGTCAATCCTCATTTCAGTGCAAATGTTCTCTTTACGGATGAGGCTTCATTCCAACGTGATCAAATTGTAAATTTTCACAATCAACATGTATGGGCTGACGAGAATCCGCACGCAATTGTGCAATCACGTCATCAACACAGATTTTCTGTGAACGTTTGGGCAGGCAGTGTTGGTGATGTCTTGAGTGGGACCAATGTTCTTCCACCTACGCTCAATGGAGCACGTTATCATCATTTCATACAGGATAATCTACCTGTGCTGCTAGAACATGTGCCTTTACAAATACGACACAACATGTGGTTCATGCACGATGGAGCTCTTGCACATTTCATTCGAAGTGGTCGTACGCTACTCAACAACAGATTCGGTGACCGATAGATTGGAAGAGGCGGACCAATTCCTTGGTCTCCACGCTCTCCTGACCTCAACCCTCTCGACTTTCATTTATGGAGGCATTTGAAAGCTCTTGTCTACGCAACCCCGGTACCAATTGTAGAGACTCTTCATGCTCGTATTGTGGACAGCTGTGATACAATACGCCATTCTCCAGGGCTGCATCAGCGCATCAGGGATTCCATACGGCGGAGGGTGGATGCATGTATCCTCGCTAACGGAGGACATTTTGAACATTTCCTGCAACAAAGTGTTTGAAGTCACGCTGGTACGTTCTGTTGCTGTGTGTTTCCATTCTATGATTAATGTGATTTGAAGAGAAGCAATAAAATGAGCTCTAACATTAAAAGTAGGCGTTTCCGGACACATGTCCACATATTTTCTTTCGTTGTGTGTGAAGAATGTTTCCTGAAAGTTTGGCCGTGCCTTTTTGTAACACCCTGTATAACTGAATTTACCAGAATAAATATATCATTGTACGACACTCAGTTCATGACAGCCGACGTCATAAAATCTGAAAGCGTGAAAAACTATCACATTATGAAATACGTTAAAATTTATTACTTCGTTGTCTCCCTTCACAACACAATCCGTAGACAGTAGACACATATACAACCGGATATACTGTAAAATTATAACATTGTATCGCCCATACTTCAGGAGATATGATGTCATAAACATTAATTTGCGTGAAAATGAAACTTCAAAGCGAAATTCATTAGTCGTACAGATGAATTTACGTGTGAAGTATATTTGAAATGTGCCTATGTGAGCAAAGCGTAAAAAAAAGAAAAAAGAAAAAAAGCTCATTCAAAACTCTGGAAAGATTTCAGTCAACTTTAGTTTCTGAAAAGAGACACTGTAGGGATAAGAACTACTAACCTCCTACTTAAGTGAGTGTAATGTGTGGAGAGAGAGAGGAGAGAGTGGTGGTGACAGACAGCGAGAGGCATGGAAAAGGTAGGAGGAGGAAGAGGAGTTTGGCAGAGGGGAGACGTGGACAAAGAGGGGGGAGAGGGGCAGAGAGAGGTGCGAGGAGGAGATGGATACAGAAATGAAAAGTGAGCACATGAGCAGATGAACAGGAAGAGTGGAGGTAGGGCAGAGAAAGATGAGAGAAGGAGATAGGCTGAGAGAGGCATAGGAGGAGGTTGACAAAAGAGATTGGTAGGTGGAAATGGAATTACAGAGAGGAGGAGGAGATGGATGGGGTGGAAGGAGTAGGTGGGCGGAGAAGTGAGAAGGAGACTGACAGGTAGGGAGACCTTATCAGTCCACCTAATTTTCAACATGCGCCTGCAATACCACATCTCAAATGCTTCGATTCTCTTTCGGCTTTTCCACTGTCCATGTTTCACTATCATACAGTGCTGTGTTCCAGACGTACGTTCTCAGAAATTTATTCTTCAAATTAAGGCCTATGATACCAGTAGTCTTCTGTTGGCCAGGAATGCCTTTTCCCAGTGCTAGTCTCCTTTTGATGTCCTTCTTGCTCTGTCTGTCAATGTTATTTTGCTGCCTAGGTAGTACAATTCCTTAACTTCGTCTACTCCATGACCATTATCTATAATGCTCTAATTAACTCGTTTCTATCTCGAGCAGTCCACTTTACCTTCAAGAGGCCTCTGTAACAACACAGTTCAAGTGCTGCTAACAGTTTCACTTATGTCTTTCGCAGTGTCCATGTCTTACACTCATGGCTCAGACTCCTATCAAGCTGTGCTCTCAGCATTTATGTTCGTAGATGTTAGTAAGTGTTGTGGGTTGGCAGGAGAGCCAACACCGGGTCTTAGAGGAAGCCGAAAGTCACACGTTTTAGCTCACCCAGGCTGGCATGAGGTCTGGAACAGGACAAGGAATTTAGACTTTAGAAAAACGGACGTAGCTGGTGGAATACTTAACTTAAATCCATTAATGATGAGCGTCGCTCTTGACGGTACATGATTACAGTATCAATAGTAACTGGTACTGGTGCCTTGCTAGGTCGTAGCAAATGACGTAGCTGAAGGCTATGCTAACTATCGTCTCGACAAATCAGAGCGTATTTTGTCAGTGAACCATTGCTAGCAAAGTCGGTTGTACAACTGGGGCGAGTGCTAGGAAGTCTCTCTAGACCTGCCGTGTGGCGGCGCTCGGTCTGCAATCACTGATAGTGGCGACACGCGGGTCCGACGTATACTACCGGACCGCGGCCGATTTAAAGGCTACCACCTAGCAAGTGTGGTGTCTGGCGGTGACACCACAGTAAGCGTCTCTATTTATCGTCCGCAGCTCGTGGTGTAGTGGCTAGCGTTGCTGACTCTGTAACTGTGGTTCCCGGGTTCGATTCCCAGCTGCGTTGGGGATTACCTCTTCCTGGGGAATGGGTGTTTGTGTTGTCCTCAACATTTGATCGTTTGGACTGTGTACAAAATTGTACTGTGAAAAAATTGGGGCTTTGTACGGGAGCTGATGACCAAGCAGTTGAGCGCCTCACAAACCAAACATCGTCATCATCTATTAATAGACAGCCCTGCCTACTACGTCTCTAGTGTAAGTATCTTCTCTCTTGATCGTATGTAAATAAACGTGGTTTGTCAGAAGAAAATGAGGACTTTGTAAACTCCTACAGGTGTTTACTACTATTATTTGTTGACAATCTGGCTTAGTTAAAATGAGAAGCGGCTGTCTCACAGCCGTAGGGTTCATTTGTTAACATTAACTACACGCCCTGATAGTTACTATCACGATTAGAATCATTATTTAAAATTATATACCATTAAAACAAACGTACTGAGAGTAGTTTGAACACTGAATGTCACTATCGTCTGTGTTTATTTTCAAGTGTTCACTTTATACTCGTTCATTCAGTATCAAACATATCTCTTCTATAAGGCACAATTTGGCATTTCTGATTTTGTATCGGAGTGATCCACTAGTAGAGATGTTACGTTATTAACTCAGTCAAAAGTTATTTGACCTGAATTCCGTTTGCTCTCGTATCACTCGCAGATGTTAAACTTCTTAGTCAGTGTTATAAGTATATTCAACAACTGTATCTGCTGCCGTGATAAGTAAAACCGTTGTTACGGGATTATAACTAAGTATACCAATGCTCGGCCTTTATTTAACAATTTGTGGTAGTGAGAATTTAATACAGTCGAACTAACGGTAATTGTGCTAGCGAAAACTGTAGTGCAATCAAACTAAAAGTAATATAAAAATTCACCGAAAATTTAACAGTCGGAAGTACTGGGGCTTTATTCCACTTAAATACAGTGACCGTAAACCGTGGCAGCCATTGCCGTCTTGCATTCAGGGACGGTTTCTCCAAGCAGTACATGCTGCAGCCCTGCAATTTGAGGAGCCACGTTCAACTCTACCCATTTTCTAATGGGGAAGTTTACTGTTAGCAAATGATAAATAAAAAATTGTAGCATAGTTTAGGCTTAAGTGCGCACAGTTGTGCAGTACTTTTCCCGAGTTGAAAGTAATAGACCGCTGACACTAAATTGTGCGTATTGCCGGGTGTTTGAAGAATAATGGATGAAATTCTATTTATTTGAATACATTTTAGCAGTTGGTATAGAATTTTACTTTCCGTGCTCTCTTTCACTAGAGTCAGCTGTGCATTATTACGGACCTACGACAGCGAATATTCAACAGAGATTGTTTGCTTTACATTCTTAACAAAGCTTGCTAAATATTATTTGCTGACATACCTTCGCACCAAACGGCATAGGCCACTCGGCGAAACAGTCGGGGAACCAGATTAGTGCACAAGTCTGACACTTTTCATTTGAATAAAGATTAGTGATAACCTTAGTCACACACTAGTAGTGCTGTTTTTGCGATTCTATTTTACGGTCCTTTCACTAATTTTGAGTTTAGGCACAGTGTTTCTTAACTGCATGTCTGTACCGGGTTTCAAAGCGTTTATGTAACGCCATTGTTCTTCTCTCTCGCGTAATGTCGAAGTGTTAGGACTCTGGCTCCCACCGCTAAGCACAACCAAGATTAGGATTTCCCTCTCCGTGTGACCTATCGAGTGTCTTTCGAAATGTTGTTCTCTCCAGTGGTCCAAATATTAAAACGCGACGCATTTTACATTTTAGCGTGTAATAACTTCGAAATTATCGTTACAGAGCCAATACTTCAAGCAGTGGACAACTGTTTTGCTTGTCCGGTAATTCTAGTAATGCTTCAAATTTTGAAGAGCCGTTACCTTCCACTTACAAAGAAACCTTATTTGTTGGTCCACTTCATATTCACACTTCTAAGATTTGAAGGTCAGTGGTCGTACATCAGATTCCTAAGGCAGTACATCGCAGTTCCCAAAATAACTGACCGCTACGGTCGCAGGTTCCAATCCTGCCTCGGGCATGGATGTTTGTGATGTCCTTAGGTTAGTTAGGTTTAAGTAGTTCTAAGTTCTAGGGGACTGATGACCTCAGATGTTAAGTCCCATAGTGCTCAGAGCCATTTGAACCATTTGAACCAAAATAACTTGACAAAATCGCCTTTGAGAAGAACAGCTTTTCCGACCATGTTACGTACAAAAAATTTCGAGTTTATTAATATAACTGCCGGTAGCTGAGTAGACAGCATGTGAAAAATATGATCGTTGAACTTTGGAACACCTTTCAAATTTTCGCATTTAGCCTGACCTGTAATATTTCCTTACTCCACTTTCAAATGATATCCTTCATTTTATGTGTGCTGCAGTTATTTTCTAAATTTGCAAAAATTACATCGGAAAAGTAAGTTTTTTTTCTTATTTTCGTGGAGAACTGTTCCGAAGTATAAATTGGTCATGATACTGGAAACGAATACTCTATTCAAAACTAAAAGTATTGCAATCGAGAATATCTTGTCAACACTGTATTTAATAGATGTATGCTGCATTATTACTCAGCTATAGACTAATAACGAGTAAGTGGAATCAAATTTTCAAAGAACAATAGATTAACCGACCACAGGTTGCAAATACAATTTTCGGGTTAGCCGCCGGATCGTATTCTGTAAATACCAAAATATTTCATCGGTGCAACTGTTCGACATCTTTACATGCTGATAGTTACTGCTGTCTGTTGCAAGACGCTGCTGATGGTAATCGCGCGGTGGCGTCGAAATGTCTTAGGCCAAGAGAAGGCAATACGCATGCGCGGGAAGACGCTCGCAGTTGAAGGAAAGCGGCGGCCCGAATGCCCCCCCCGCTGGGGCGGCAGAAAGGCCTTCCGCGGGTGCAGTGTGGAAAACGAGTGCGTTGCCGGACGCTCCTGTGGTTGAAATCTCAACCAAATATCAGGAATCCGTTGCGTCGAGTCGTGAATCGGAAGGTCTAGTTTTTCCTGTTTTGATTTAACGGCAGCCAGTGCTGAATTACAGGCGATAGTTAATTGGAAGCCTGCGTGCCCGTTGATAAGATTGTCCGCCATGCGGATATGTATGGCCTCTTTAATCACGCCGTCCCTGTAAGATGACTCTGGTGTACAATTCGAGTCTTTTATGTGATGCCCTGTGTCCAGGCAATCTTCCACTACAGATTTATCAGTCTGCCCCAGGCATGTATGACGGTGGTGTTCGACGCAACGTTATTGCACGGTTCGGCGTGTCTGCCCAATATGATAGCTTCCATATTGGCATGGATATAATATATGCACCATGATTCTTATGGATGCGGCCGTCTATGACTGAGCACAATACATTCCTCAGCTGTGCTGGTGGCCGAAAGACACAGTTCATGTTGTGCCTTTTGAGGATTCTTTCTGTTTTTGAAGACACACCGCCGAAATAGAGCAAGAACGCCGTAGCAATGGATGTCTCAACATCTTCATGTACATTATCCCTGCTTTCAATTTGCTTAGAACTGAATGCGTGTCGTGGATAGCAATTCTGATGGAATACCAATCTTAGGTGTTGTAGCTCACCAGGTATACTGTCGGTATCACAGACCACATGTGCTCTATGCCCCAAAGAGCGTAAGACACTATCGCGTTGTGCAGGGTGATAACAACTTGTGCCCTGAAAAATAGTGCTCCGTGTGAGCTGATTTGCGGTAGATACTATGTCCCAGTGTACCATCGGCTTTTCTTCCGACCTTGACGTTAAAGAATGGCATAATGTCAGCCTTTTCCATTTCCACTGCGAACTGCACATTCAGATGTAGTGAGTAAAGATATCGAAGAATCAGAGGTAATGCCTCTACTCAATGGTGCCACAATAGAAATGTATCGTCTACACACCGCCAGAAGCAAGGAGTTTTGAGACTTGCCAACTGCAGTGTGTTTCCTCGAAGCCTTCTATAAAATAGTTGGCCACCAAGGGAGATGGAGCACTTCTACTTACTCGTTATTGAATAAGAAATAAGTTGCGTTAAGTACATGTTTAAACAATGCTACAATGTCCTTCTCAAACTGGCTACTGATAGGCTCTAGCGAGTCCTGCAGAGGTGCTTTCGTAAATAAAGACACAACGTCAGAGTTAACCAAAAGGTCCGACGGTTATAGCTTAAGTGTCTTCAGGCGGGGTATGAAGTCCTCTGAATACCGGATATGGTTAACACACTTGCCTACGAGAGGTCGCAACAGCATAGTGTATTTGGCCAGAAAGTAGGTAGAAGCTCTAATGTTGCTCGTTATCAGGCGGAGACCCAACCTTACGTATTTTCGGTGGGGCCTACAGTCTTGGGGAATTGCAGTCTGCTGAGGTAGGCTCTTGATGACTAGAAGGAGTAGAACGCCTCTTGAGACGTTCTGATGTTTTTTTCATGTTCTTGCCAGTCGGACCCTCTCTTCGCTAAGAAGCAGGATTATCGAGCAGTACCTCCTTCTAGGTCTTGTATTCAGCTCGTAGTCCACCCCGATAGCTGAGTGGTCAACATGACGAATTGCCGTCCTCCGCCCGGGTTCGATACCTGTTTAGGTCGGAGATTTTCTCCGCTCAGGGAATGGGTGTTGTGTTGTCTTCATCACCATTTCATACCCATCCGGAGTGCAGGGCGCCCAATGTGTCGTCGAATGTAATACGACGTTCACCAAGGCGGCCGGACCTTTCCGCAAGGGGCCTCCCGACCAATGACGCCAAACGCTCATTTCCATCGTCGGAGACGTGTTTGGAGGAAACTCGGTCAGGCTGAACGTCTTAGACACACTGTTCAGCGAATGCAGCAAGATGGAGGTTCCCTGATGTTTTGGGGTGGCATTATGTGGAGCCGACGTACGCCGCTGGTGCAATTGGAAGGCGCCGTAACGGCTGTACGATAGGCTAATGCCATCCTACGACCGATAGTGCAACCATATCGGCAGCATATTGGCGAGGCATTCTTCTTCATGGACAATAATTCGCGCCCCCATCGTGCACATCTTGTGAATGACATCCTTCAGTATAATGTCGTCGTTCGACTAGAGTGGCCAGTGTGTTTTCCAGACATGAACCCTGTCGATCATGCCTGGGATAGATTGAAAAGGGCATTTTATGGACTCTGAGGGATCTACGTTGAATCGCCGTTGAGGTGTGGGACAATTTGGACCAACAGTGCCTTGCTGAACTTGTGAATGGTGTGCCACGACTAATACAGGCATGCATCAACGCAAGAGGACGTGCTACTGGGTATTATAGGTACCGTTGTGTACGGTAATCTGGAACACCACCTCTGAAGGTTTCGCTATGCGCTGTTACCAAGCAATAAAAAGAGCGGGAATGATGTTTATGTTGATCTCTATTCCACTTTTCTGTGCAGATTGCGAAACTCTCGGAACTTAGGTGAAGCAAAACTTTTCTTGATGTGTATAGTACTCGGTCCAAAACGACCGCGGCCTTACGAACATGGCGTGTATAATATCCCACGCTAATATGGAAGATCTTACCTTGGGTAAACATTCCTAACCGTGCAATAACGTTGCGTCGAACACCATCCTCATAGACGGTTGGGGTAACCTGATAAACCAGTGGTAGTGGAAGATTGTGTGGATACAGGGCATCCCCAAAGTCGTCTTTGTGGGACTTTGTTGGTAGGAAGACCATACACATCCGTAGGGCGGACGATCTTATCAACGGGGATGGAGGCTTCCAGTAAAGTACAGCCTGTAATTCTGCACTGGCTGTCATTAAAGCAAAACATGGAAAACTAGAACTTCCGATTAATGACTGGACGCAACACTCTACTGATATTTAATTCAGCTTTCAGTCTCAGGAGCGTCCGGTAGCGCAGGCATTGCCCACAGTGCACGCAGGGCTCCCAGCAGGGGGCACTAGGAGCGCCGCTATTCTCGAACTGCAACTGCCTGCTCCTGGCCCGATAAACTTCGTCGCCGCCGCGCTTTTATCATCAGTCGCGTCTTGCAGCAGTGACAGCAGCAACTACCACCATTCTGTACATGTCGATAAGTTGCATCGATGAAATATTGTGGGATTTACGGAGTATGGTCCGACGTCAAATCCGACAAATGTTTTGTAACAGATCCGTCGGAAATGCCTGAAATGTCACGTGACACGTTGTGTAACTCATTTTTAAAAATATACTGATTTTTACTCACGATAAAATTTTGCAATAACAGTTAACAAACTCCTCTGCTAGATGTAATGTACTATGCAACACTGAAATACTCTACGTAGAACTTGTATTGTTTACAAAACACGACCACTTACCTCACGACAATAAAACCAATAATAAAAGGCGGAAACTCTTGTTTCCAGACGCGTCCGTCATGTAGTTCAAAATACACTCATAACACTGAAACACCAACCTGATTCTAAAATCATCTACTTGCTAGGTACACTATTCTCCAGGTGCAGCACTTTCCCCTACTCACATCATACAGTCATAGCTTCGAATCCATTGATGGCAGCCTCTATAAGTTTTATTTAATTCCATATTTATGAACGAATGGAATGTTAATTAACAAAGACTGAATCAATATTAGAAATAATTGTAAAAACTTTCTCATATTAATTAGTAATTACATGAAAGTAATTTAAAATTTTTCTAACACGGAAGATGCTTAATTCTGAAATGAAGACAGTATAAGGGTGTTACGAAAGAATTCTCAATGTGGGATATGGCAGGAACGATCATTCGAAACAAAAGAATGTAGTAAACATGGACTCTAAAATGCATGAAACACACCTCTCAACTGAACAGCTGCTAATATCTCCCAATCTATGTATTTTAGAGCTCATTTCCTATTGTTTTGGTCCATACTACCTCCTCCAATATATGAAAAGCAAAAGCTCTTGGTGTAGAAGATATTTGTTTCACAGTCTCGAAGATGTAGAGGTGCTCTTAGTTCCCAGAGACTTCAGAAAAATCAGTTTATGGGTACTGGACTTACGCGCTACATCCTCTTCTACTTATAATCTTCACTGACTGACAAAAAAAGTTAAGCACCCATGAGTGGAGGAATAAACCAAATTACGCTTCTCGAACAGAGAGGGTAGTGACGTTATCTTCATGATTCTAAAATCGAGATCAGTTTAGAAAAAAATTTCGCAGTATGAGACCACTTATAAGCATAATGATGTATACGCTGGTATGGATGTAAACTCTGATTCACCGAATGCAAGTCTCTCGATTTGACGCCACTTCGGCGACTTGCACGTCGATGGGGATAAAATGATAGTGATTAGGACAACACAACACCCAGACCCTAAGTGGAGGAAATTCCGGCCCAGGTGGGAATCGAACCCGGGCCATTACGATTGACATTCTGTCGCGCTGAGCACACTGCTACCGGAGGCGGACTCTGATTCGATGCAGGTGGATGACATGAACCCGTTGTGCCTCTACAGAGAGAATCTGGCCAACAACTGTTGTAACTGAATCTTGATATCCCGGATACTGTGAGAGAGGACAACTCACTCTCTCACTATTCTCCACATTCAAGTGGACAAATTACTGTTGATTTTTCACCCAAGATACCGTGTTTGTGATGCGACTGGAAGTTATCAGCATGAGTAGGCATTGATTGAAGCGTGTACATTCTTAATGGATGCAGGGTCTTTGGTTCAAATGGCTCTGAGCACTATGGGACTCAACATCTTAGGTCATAAGTCCCCTAGAACTTAGAACTACTTAAACCTAACGAACCTAAGGACAGCACACACACCCATGCCCGAGGCAGGATTCGAACCTGCGACCGTAGCAGTCCCGCGGTTCCGGACTGCAGTGCCAGAACCGCTAGACCACCGCGGCCGGCGCAGGGTCTTTATGCTTGCTCTCTTTCGAATAGTATTTTTCTCGATTTGAAAACAAGCAGTCAATTGGGTCATATATCAGTGAATCTTGCACTGGACATTCGGGGTTTGGGAGTCAACTGCAATTATTAGGGAAAGGGTCATCTCGACGCACTTACTTGGGACAGAAAGTTGGGCTCAAGAGTTTCTTCCATAGTGTGCAGACAATGCGTTCGGTCGGAGAGGTGGTAAAATGACCTTCCTGCACCTACCTGTTAGGCTACTTTTGCCAAAGCAGTGGCCGGGAGCACGAGCGAAATATTAGTCTCCCAGCCTAGACAACAGCGTCATAATCTCCCTTTGTCAACAAGCGCGATGGCCATAAAAATTCACGAGTTTTCATGTTCACCGTGGACCGGACATGATCGAGAGAGTCATCAGGTGGTGTGGTGCCTTGGTTTGCAGAGTTTTTTGCGAAGCCTCAGCCCTTCAAACCAGTTATGGAAAGAACACAACATTGATGATCAATGTTGGGACGCCAAAACATCTTAGTGTAGCTGGGGACCCTGTTAGCACACGGTAACGTCTTAGTCGTAAATGTGATGTTCATGTTAGAGCTATACGGAAACTCAAAATAACGCTCTGCCAAAAGTGGTTGTGGAAAAAATCAAGTCGGGTGCACAACTTCTCCTCTCCGTGTGGGAATTTCTAAGCCAGGGATTGTCCGCATCTCCTGAAAAGAGTAGAATATTGTTAACTTTGATCAGGATTGGACGATGAGTAGAGCGGACGAGTAAGAGCGGAGACATGGAGCTCCAGGAGTCTCATAATAGGCACGAAACCTTTGTGGGGGTGGTTGCGGGAGAGCCTTCGTAGAGTTTACCAAGGTTTGATGAGAAGTGAAGAGAGGAGAAAATTGGCGTTCCGATTCAGATTCCGCGCTGTAGTGCGTCTTTTGATTCAGACTCCGGTCTGGAGAGATTTCTGGTCTTGACTTTTGTTATGAATTGGTTGCACTAGCACTGGTCTTGGCTGGGGAGCGAGTGGTCAGGAATTAGCTGTACCGACCGACAGTTTAGACCTCAGTTATCACAGAAAACTCGCTGTGCCAATGCCCGTCTTAGTCGTGACAGGTCTGCCTGTCTGGCATTTGATCTCCTTCTGTGCGCTGCCCAATGTAAGTCAAAATGGACAATGGTACGACCAGCGAACGGGAGTGTCACACGTTGGAGTCAGCTGAGATTCCAGGGCTTCATTACAGAGTAATTGTGATCCGTCTTACACAACTGAGAGCCGCGACTTTGCATGTTTTGTGCCCACAAATGGAGTTATAAGGGCCGCACATCGCGGCTCGTCAGACACTTGGGCCACGACCCTCACCTGAGGCAGCGCTGCACATCTAGAAAAATGGCAAACATGATAACAATCTCACAGCTTGTCCTGAGCTGTACCATCGTAGTAAAACTTCTGTGTAGAATGAGTCCATCAGGGTCCATTAACTATTAAATAATTTCAGATTGTGTTACCCTTATTTAGAGCCAAAGTAAATAGTTCAATCAAACAAACCGCTATCTTTGCCAACAAGCCGCCACACAGGGTTGTCAACTGTCTGTCGGATATTTGTGTTGCCATCATATCATGTTTATTTTTGTCATCATGCTTAACATGTATTTTCGTCTAAGTTTTAATCAATAAACTTGTTAACAGTCGACAAAAATAATGACAGGGGCACCACTCCCTTAAGGATATTCCAGCGCTCAAATTCATTTAGATTCTGATAAGTTTGAAAACCTCTAATGCAGGCTATTAGCAACAAACAGTGTTAAAGGGATAAATCAGTTTTTCCGATGCATGGAACAAGTAGTCTAGCGGAATGTTTACTAGTTGAAGTGATTGGCGTCGGGGCGGTAACTCATACTCGCCTGTCGCCTTCCAAAACATACCGAAAGTCCAGTGTAGCCTAGCAACTGGCTCTTGGACAAAGTTAAGCTCCGAGCTCGTCACACACAAGTTATGTCGGAAACAGGTCTGAAAACCTTGATGGCTAACGAAGTATCTACACTTCAAACAGAAAGTCCATACAGAAAAGCGCCACGTATAAAAGAGCAACATACTGTCGAAAAATTACGGCACAGTACTGTCACGAGTGAGGTAACACATGAGGAAGCAGAATGTCCGTGACATGCCATGGTTGACGTCAAAGTTCCTCCCCAATAACTATCAGCTGTGCCTTCAAGTCATATCCAACAGCTCCACACACAATGACACCCAGACTGACACGGAATGGAACCTCGTCCCAGTACTCTGCCAAGCTCACTGACAATGTTCATACGGGTTATGGTTAAACACAACCCGTCACTGATCACAGCAAGCCGATGTGGCCGAGCAGATCTAGGCGCTACAGTCTGTATCAGCGCGACCGCTACCGTCGCAGGTCCGAATCCTGCCTCGGCATGGATGTGTGTGATGTCCTTATGTTAGTTAGGTTTAAGTAGTTCTACGTTTAAGGGGCCTGATGACCTTAGAAGTTAAGTCCCATAGTGCTCCGAGCCATTTGAACCACTGATCACAATGCGACAGCATTCTTCAGAAGGCCACAGAATAATACTCTCTGGTGTCCACTTTGCCTGTCACAGAGAGCTGGAGCTCCGTTTACGTACTTGCCAATGTTTTGCAACTGTACGAAGTTACATTGATATCAAATGATATCTCCTCAGTGTTTCCCTTTTTTCATCAGGCAGTGTTTATTAATGCGCTCGAAAATTTTGTTGTTATCAGAGGTCGAAAACATCTTTTGAAAAGCGAAGATTTCTAGTTAACTGAGAATTGAGTCATACTCATTTAGGAAACTAATACTCACTTACCATCAAGTACTGTAACCATGAAGAAAAACGGAGGGAGCCACCTGGTAAATTCTCCTCGTTAGTGGAGACAAGGGCAAAGGTCTTGCCGCAGTGTTAACACCAGTTCCCGCCAGATCACCAAAGTTACGAAGTTACGAGTTTTCGTACTCGGCTATCACTTGGATGGGTGACTGTCCAGTCTGCCGAGTGCTGTTGGCAAGTGGGGTGCACTCAGTCGGGTGCACACAGCCCTTGTGGGGCCAATTGAGGAGCTACTTCATTGAGAAGTAGCGGCTCCGGTCATGAAAATTGACAACGGCCGGGGCAGCTATGTGATGTCCACCTGCACCTCCATATTTGCACCCAGTGTCTCCTGTGGGAAGAAAATGACAGGCGGTCGGTTGGTTCCGTTGGGCCTTCGGAGGCCTGTTCGGACGGAAAGAGAGAGAGAGAGAGAGAGAGAGAGAGAGAGAGAGAGAGAGAGAAAGTAGAAACATGAGCATGTATGCACCGCTCAGCTGGTCGGTGTCTACATGCCTTCAGCAGGTAGCGTTTAAAAATTTGGAATCGCAAAAGTAAATGAGTATAATTAGTTCACTTTCGATTGGTGACCTTCATTTACACCACAGCTTCTTATAGAAACGAATTTTATAGATATTTCTTTATGTCACCGAAAAGCGAAACGAGAAAGTTGTTATCGACAGTTTGCACGGCGGCAATTTCTTCCTTCGGTTTGAAGATTTCGTTCGTAGCCGACTTTCTCGGGCGGCAGCGGCAGTGCTCCATCGACTGGCGAGCCGAGTGGTCAGCGTGGAACTTCGAACTGGCGCCAGCGCGAGTCCAGCTGCGGCCAGCCAACAGGCGCGATTGATGGCCGCGGACGTGCCGAGTGCGACTGGCCGACCACTTCCAATTGCGCCAGCGGAGCTACGCTAGTGGCGGCGGCGGCGGCGGCTGCCCGGAAGTTTTTAATGGGATTTCCGCAGCCGCTGCGAAACGCTTCTTGAACCCTCTCGCCACGCTGGCGTCCTTTACCACCCCACCCCAGAACCTTCGCCACGTCCGCAAAGTTAAATGAGTTTTCTGGTTACGGCAGCGTTATTTTTGCGGTCAGTTACGGACCCTCAATTAGAATTAAATTACGGGGACGGATGCCAGCGGTCGTAAATGAAATTCATTCCACGTGGACGACGCCACCACCAGCGTTTGGAGGGCCAGCAAACAATTAACAGAATGCTCCAATGTATGACGCTGCGAATCGTAGAAATGGGATTTTACATGTGAGGTGCGGCTTTAATAGTTGAGTGTAAGTGCATGAATCCAAGAGAATCCTCGCCCCAGAAAAAAAGAGGCTATGGAGAAGAGGCATTTTAAGCTCTTTTTCTTTTCCCACAACATTAGTAATTGAACATAGTGTCCGCCAATGACAGTCGGTTGCCTATCACTTGGGAAGGAGAATTAGGGGTGAGGTATTTTGGAATGTACCGTGTATTGACTTTATGGAGACCGAAATTCTTCACTACAGGAATCAACACGGAATCCGCAATCAACTACCTATGATAGTCTGACCCCTCTGTTCGTGAAAGAGAGATGGCGGTAAACACCGGCAACCAGGTTGATGATGAGTTCGCTTGACTACCGGAAGCCTCTTGCTACAATTCCCAATAGTGGCCTAGTGAGCAACATAAGGGGCTACATTATATCAGACCAGTTCTGTGATTGGTTCAACTGACACCACGCATTCTGCAGGGCTGTCCATAAATCTGTTAGAGTACGAGGGAGTGGAGATGTCTTCTAAACAGCACGTTACAAGGCATCCCAGATACGCTCAATATTGTTTATGTCTGGGGAGTTAGGTAGCCAGCGGAAGTGATTAAACTCAAAAGATAGTTCCTGTTGCCATTATGGACGTGTGTGGTGTCGAATTGTCCCGCTGGAATTGCCCAAATAGTTAGAATGCACAATGGACATGAATGGATGTAGGTGATCTGACAGAATGCTTATATACGTTTCACCTGTCAGAGTCGTATCTGTACGATCAGGTGTCCCATATCAATCCAACTGCACACGTCCCAGACCATTACAGGGCCTCTATCGGCTTGAACAGTCCCCTGGGGGCATCCAGGGTCCATTGATTCATGAGGTTGTCGCCATAACCGTAAACGTCGATCTGCTCGATACAATTTGAAACGAGACTCGCCCGAACAGGCAACATGTTTCCAGTGATCAACAGTCCATTGTCGGAGTTGACGGGCCCATGCAAGGCTTAAAGCTTTCTATTGTGCAGTCATCAAGGGTACACGAGTGAGCCTTGGTTCCGAAAGTCCATATTGATGATGTTTCGTTGAACGGTTCACACGCTGACACTTGTTGATGGCCCAGCACTGAAATCTGCAGCAATTTGCGGAACGGTTGCACTTCTATCACATTCAACTATTCTCCTCAGTCGTCGTTCGTCCCATTCTTGCAGGATCTTTTTGCAGCTGCACCTATTTCGGCGAGTTGATGTTTCACCGGATTCCTGATATTCGCGGCACACTCGTGAAGTGGTCATGCGGGAAGATCCCCAATTCATCGCTACCACGAGATGTTGCGTCCCATCGCTAATGCACCGACTATGGCACCACGTTCAAACTCACTTAAACGTTGGTAACCTTACATTGTAGCAACAGTAACTGATGTAACAACAGCGCCAGACACTTTTTGTCTTTTATAGACTTTGTCGACCGCAGCGCCGTATTCTGCCCGTATATATCTCTCTGTATTTGAATACGCATCCCTATAGCAGCTTCTCTGGCGCTCCAGTGTAGGAACTGTACTGTATACGATTTATACAATCCAGTGTTTCAGAAATAAGTACACAAATTTTGCAGGATGAGAGGTTGTATATAGGGAATCATTTTAAGTGTACTAACATGGAATTGCTGACGTCTATTTAAGACGGGTAAAAGTGTTGGATCCATCTGATGATGCAGTAATCGACGGTTTGTATCCGTAAGTTTGAATGTCTTGTGTCATTTGTCTTCATTAGTATTCACACCCTGCGTCCTCATTCGGCACTGTGCACGTGAAGTGAGCTGTTGTTTTCGTAGTTCCCTTCCACCTGAATGTAGTTAGTAATCAAATGTAGTACCAAAGGTAATGTACTGTATTGTAGAATAATGACAAACACTTGCAAATGTAAAAAGATTGTTTACTATGTGCTATCATGCTTAGCACATGGAACGTTTCATGCGGAATGAACCTACAGACATCCTCTTGACCTTTGTTGCTGCAAGAAGTATGGAGAGCACGGCGTTTGTATTCAGAACGTTATCCAAAAAAAGGAAAACAAAATCATAGGATGGTTCAAATGGCTCTGAGCACTATGGGACTTAACATCTATGGTCATCAGTCCCCTAGAACTGAGAACTACTTAAACCTAACTAACCTAAGGACAGCACACAACACCCAGCCATCACGAGGCAGAGAAAATCCCTGACCCCGCCGGGAATCGAACCCGGGAACCCGGGCGTGGGAAGCGAGAACGCTACCGCACGACCACGAGATGCGGGCAAAATCAGAGGAGATTTGATGGTGTGGATCGTCATCTCCATGAAACGGGCGCATTAGAGGGAGATTTCCAAGCTCGAGCTCGACCACGGGGTGTGCCCAATCCTGGATTCAAGGAACGAGTGCTACCGATGTTCGACAACCATCCTTCGGACAGCGTACGCTCCATTGCTCATGCTCTAAATGCTAGTTCTAGCAATGTTTGGACAACTCTGCGTAGTGACCATCGTCAGCCTTACAAGGAAGGTGAGGTACAGGGCCTTGAACTCCCTGATTTTTCAGTTTGGAACGAATTTTCCATACGGTTTTTCCAACGAGGAACGCTAGCTGCTGTCTTCGCAGACATTGTCCTGTAGACCGATCACTCGAGTCTTTCCCGCGAAGGAATGTTCAACAGTCGCAACCCCCATGTATGGTCTCGTGAAAATCCTCGAGGTATGGCTCTCCATCATTTTGAGGAACTGTTTTTAGTCTGGAATTATTCACAACTAAGTAGCGCTGCCTTCATTTTTCCACACCGTCTAATTTTAATGTTTGCCACGTGTTTCTAGAATACATACTTTCCGGTCTTCTCGAAAATGTGTCGCTTCAAACCAGAAGACGAATGTCCTTCCAGCATGATGAGACACTTCCCTATTTCACAAATCGAGTGAGAAGACTCTTAGGCAGACAATACTTGGGACACTAGATTGGATGTAGTGGATCAGTTCACCTACCTGCGAGATCCTCAGATATCACACCACGTGATTTTAATTGTTGGATCCATATGAAGTGTGTATCAAACTCCTCTAAACAATGTGGAAGAACCCGTAACTCGAATTGCTGGTGCTGCAGGTGACGTCCGAGATCAAACCAATGAAACACGACCCAATGTCCACCGTTCCGTATTTCGTTGGCTTAAGTTATGCAATCAAGTCAATGGCACACACTAGTATTTATTGCAGTAATCACAATGTACAGTGATACTTCCTCCTGGCAAGGGGAATGCGCTTTGGCGTTGTCTAGCAATTCTGTAATTATTTCTTAAACGCCCGGTATATGAGCTAACGAACAAATGTGTATTGTGTATCGAGTGTTTAAACTGGGGACCAGGAAACGAAGGGGAGGCTTCGTCCTGCCGCAGGCCACAGCAGTCCACCCACCCCATCGCCGCCGCACACCGAACCCAAGGTGATTGTGCGATTCAGGCCCCCAGTGGGGCGGATTCGTGCCGGGGACCGGCATGCCTTCCCGCACGGGAAGCAGCTTGTTAGACCGCGCGGCTAGCCGGGTGGGCATGAACAAATTTTATGCACATTGAAGATGGATGGGTGGAGAAAGCAAAGCAAAGAGCAGGAACTGATAATGTTAGTTGCATCAAGATTTTATGCGGAATTGGGAGCGACGTGTGCATATGTGTGTTGGACCGGGACTCGAACCCGAATTTCATGCTTACTACGCAGTTACATTAACCGCTGCACAACCCCGACATAGCGTTCATCCCAAATGTGTGGACTACCTCGGTACAGTCTTTGGCTGTCCCACATTCCCACGTAGTGCCACCACTTATCCGCGGTTCCTACACATATCTTCCAAGCTCGCTAATTTTAAATTTCCATTGGAGGTTGAACGCAAAATGCACCCATTATGGTGAATCAGTTATGTGAATGCCCAGTGTCTGTTCTTTCAGAAATGTCCGAAATAAGAGACAACATAATTCATATAACTAATAAACAAAGTCGCAGGCTCTAGAGTTAGATTTTAGTTTTGAATTGCTTTCTGTTTTTACTTTCTTCTTGTGAGACTTTCGATTTCTACTGCTCTTCATGTATTTCTTTCATCCAGTTGTTACCGAGCGGGGTGGCGCAGTGGTTAGACACTGGACTCGCATTCGGAAGGACGACGGTTCAATCCCGCGTCCGGCCATCCTGATTTAGGTTTTCCGTGATTTCCCTAAATCACTCCAGCAAATGCCGGGATGGTTCCTCTGAAAGCGCACGGCCGACTTCCTTCCCAATCCTTCCCTAATCCGATGAGACCGATGGCCACGCTGTCTGGTCTCCTTCCCCAAACCAACCAACCAACCAACCATCCAATTGTTCTGTGATTTAATTACATTAACTACGATAAAATTTTTACTAGAGATTCTGTTTTCATCCATCCTACATAGGTGCTCTGAGAAATGTTATCGTGTTTGCCTAAATTCATAGGCGTGCAATGGTGAAGTTCCTGGCGACATGGTCCCCCAGACGTTAACTGGGATAGATACCGGGAAAACCGTCAGACAACACCCGAAGGCCAATATCTTGAATATGTGGTAGTTGTGAGGAGTAGGGGCGGGCAACGTTTCTCTAATAGAAGTTTTATTTTACGTTTAAAATTTTACAACTTTATTAACATCATTTTAATATAGTAAGTGAACATTCGTTATCACGAACAACCAAACCCTCAATGTGGTTTCTTAATGAAAGTTCCTGAAGCATAATTTAACCAACAGTCATTTGAATAATAACAGATCAAAGAACAGCTCTCAGAATCAATTTACTACTCTTAACACTCAATATCCTTTTTTAAGAAAGAAAAAACTACAAATTGCATAATGCAAGGTAAAATAAAAGATTCTAACACCACATGGCAATACTAAAATTTTCCTAGATATCACCTGTGATATCAAGGAAAATGCATTGGCATGTCTTCTCTTTAATGCCGCCCTGGAGAAGTAGATCAGAAACGCAAACCTTCTGAATAGGGGAACGATCTTCTATAAATCAATGCAGATACTTGCCTATTCAGATGACATAGATATAATAGCAAGAACCCTAAAGCAATGGAAGAGACATTCACAGATCTTGAACAAGCTAGTAGGAACATGGGGTTTATTATTAATGAACAAAAAACATAATATATGGCAGCTGGAAAATCACATAGAGAAAATATGCCAAATGCAATAACAATGGACAATAATACGTTTGAGAGCAGTGGCGGGCAAACGTTGCACGCGGCTCATGAGCGCACAGCGCTGCACGTGTGCTGCTCACAGATGTTTCCTCTCCCGTAACACACACAGAAGAAGTAGGAAATGCCCACAAGTAAACCCTACCTTACAAACAACGGAAGGATAGTAGTTAAGAAGAAGTGGGTAGGAGCGTACAATCGTTGACTGGGGCAGTGGCGACAGCCGGCAGGTTGCGGCAGTGTAGTACAAGGCTAAGCTGCGGACGTTGATGCGCAGCGACCACCGGAAAATGCAGAGTGAAACAAGGAAACGGAGAAGTGGAGATCTGCTATCTTTTAAAAAGTAATGGGATAATCATTTTTTCTTTGTGCAAAAACGTGAAAATTCAAAATGTTTAATATGTGGCAGTATTCTCGCTGGTCAGCGGAAGTTTAGTATTGAAGGCCGTTATTAAAAATTTCACAAGAACGAGTACAATTTATTGTCGGATTCTGAGCGGATGGGGAAATTGACTGAGCTTAAGAAGAGCGATCTGACGATACTAGATGAATCTGTCGTAGTTGCTGTGGTCACGAGAGATCTGCGACTTCCTTTCGTCATGTCTCTCATGTAACTGATTTAATATTTTATGGAGCACCGTTTTCAATTTTTCAGGACGACAACAATAATAGCCCAGCGGTACGAGTTTAATATAGCGAGAGATGGAAAACCATTTGCTGAATTAGTAAGTGTCGGTTAAGAGCAATCATCAGTGATGAAAATTTAAGTAACTGCTTGCGTATGTCTGTATGCAGAAATTTTGTTCCACTCCACCTGTGATAATTTAAAAAAACGTATCGTAGGTAATAGGTACTCTTTCAAAACACGACATCTTTCAAGCACTCCTACTAACCTTATTTTGTTCCAATCCACCTGTGATAATTAAATAAAACGTATCGTAGGTAATAGGTACTCTTTCAAAACACGACATCTTTCAAGCACTACTACTACTAATCTTATTCCTACATTCAATAAAGCAAGCTAGGAAACAAAACACATTACAGAGGAAGGAGCGGACAGAGGGTATGGTTGGGAGGGGAGATAAGGGGGTGACCAGCTTGCCCCTGTGTGCACGCAGAACACCTGTTAACTACACGCGTGCAAGTGCACCGCACACGTGCAGGATTCCTGCCCGCCCCTGTTTGAGAGAGTTGAACATTTCAAGTATCTGGGCTCGACAGTTACGCATCCAAATGATACCTCGTATGAAATTAAGCAGAGATTAATAGAGCCTATTTTGCCCTAACAAGACTTCTATCCTCATGGCTCCTGACTCGTACCACGAAATTATCTATGTATGAATCACTTACACGACCAGTGCTTACATATGCCTCTGAAGCCTTGACATTAACAACTAAAGATACTGAAACACTGGACGCATTTGAAAGAAAGGTACTTAGACGAATTATCGGCCCAATCTGTGAAAGAGGAAAATGAAGAAGGAGATACAGCCATGAGTTGTTTATCATATACAAATACCAACCCATCAGTAGGATAGTGAAATCATCCAGACCGAGGTAGGTGGGACATGTGGCTAGCATGAATGATACAGAAGTACCAAAAAGAATATTATAAGGAAGGCCAGGAGGGCAGAGAGGCCGTCGTCGACCAAGAGACAGATGGAAGAGTATTGGCAAAGGACAGAGAGAAATGGAAGGAAATTGTAGAAGATGCCAAGGCTCATCATGAGCTGTAGGGCCAAGAAAGAAGATCACCTGTGATCTCCAAAGGCCATAAAATACTGATCTCAAAATTTTAATTAAAACAACTTAAATGCTATAAAATCTGGTTACTACCAATCTACATTCAAACCCCGTATCCTCTAAGATGCGCATGGTATCACAAAATATTTTCCTTCCTTTTAAATACTTTACACCATGCGTACGACACCCAACGAATTATGACAAATAATTAAGTGTAGATTTTATAATTAGACAGATATGTAAATCTTTTCCTTTCAAAATAAATAATAAAACACACAAATCAGCTCTTAAGCTCAGTGGTTACATCTGTTGAAGAAAATAATATACAATACGTAACTTTTGATTTCGCCGCTGTCACGCGCTGTTGTGCACCGTGCTCTCCTTCAGGATCACATACGGCATGAGAAAGATTTTCCACGATGTACAAAAAGTTAACACGGCGCGCAACCAACTTACACAAATTGCATGCTGGGATTATACGTCGATATAGATGCGGCTCGAAAATTTTAAAACAGGCGAGGTAGTAGATGCGGTACTACTGAACACTTCGACGATACCGCACCGCACCAAACCGCAGTACATTGGGGTAGACAAGAGACAAATCAACAACTATTGCAAGAGAACCTCAGGAAAGGCAGTAGGAAAATATTTGGGGCCTTAAACTCTTGGGGGAGCTACACCAAACCACGGAATGACGTCTCAAGGTAAATTATGAAAATACTGTAGGGCGATTTCGCCACGACAAGTAGAACCGTAAAATACCATAAGACGTGAACTGCAGTTAACACGATTCATAAGCGTCCGACTGAAAAGCTCCACAATCAATCTTTCCCTTACTACTAACACTTAATAGTACCTCCAATGTTCAGTCGTGGACACTACCAGTGTATTAAATTACACGTTATAACTGTGGATAACAGATTTTAATACGCTGGGGCCGACTTAGGTTTCCGAATAAGACAAGCAATAATTCAGCCCTTCACATGGATTCTCGTTCGATTCAAAGCAGTCATTTACCTTAAAGCAGCTAAGTAGATGACAATGCCGATATCAACACTATCCTCCCAAGTAGCGTTCTATCTGGAGACTACAGCACCGAAGCAAAGCTTACACCACTCACAAGTCTGGTATACGTGCCACCAACGTGCACCTTTTTAGAATTCTTAAGTTCACCTCTAACACCGAAAATCGTAATTCTTCGTCGGAATCCAAGGGCAGAACCAAGAAATCAATTCTCAGCCCTTTATTGACCACACGATGACCGCCATCGGGACAACAATGGTCCTCCAAACTAGGATCTTGGAGCCCACGGCATTCCATCCCCAACCGACTGCTTCCGCGGGGCCCACCGACAAAGCGGCCTTGCCCTCCAACACCTACGTCGCTCCTCGCGCGCAGAACTATCTCACAGCACGCGGTGGCCGTGCGGTTCTGGCGGTCCAGTCCGGAACCGCGGGACTGCTACGGTCGCAGGTTCGAATCCTGCCTCGGGCATGGGTGTGCGTGCTATCGTTAGGTTAGTTAGGTTTAAGTAGTTCTCAGTTCTAGGGGGCTGATGACCTAAGATGTTGAGTCCCATACTGCTCAGAGCCATTTGAATCATTTTTTGAACTCACAGCAACCTCCTTCTTCCTCGTTCTGTCCTCTCGCGGCGCGCGGGAAGCTAACTCACCGAAGATATGCGGCGACGAGAGACTCCGATCTCGATACTGACTTCGCGGCGAGTACTGAGAAGACTGGTGACTTCAAAAATAAAAAAGTTTAAATAGGGAGCCGTACTGGCTCACCTGATAGGTCATCTGGTCCTATTCCCATCTTGGGAGAACAGAGAGTTTCTTAACAGGTCGACCGATTCAAGTCCCATTTCGGAGAACAGGTCAATGAGTTCCTAAGAATTTTTCGGTGATGTTTCTCGATGCTACAAATCTTCATCATTCCTCTACTCCTAATTACTAGAATTTGTGCCGATTACAACAACGCTCATCGTTTAACAATCGTACTGTTCTCTTGTAGTTTTGTACTATAAATAATGCTCCTTTGCTATAGTGATTCCACAACATTATAACTGAAATGAAAAGCTCAATATCACCGCATTAGCTGTTTATGGTACTCCTTTCGATTTAAGGAAATAACATAACCTAAATCATGATGGTCCGACAGGGAGCTGCGTGTGTGTGTTTCTCCATAAAAAAAAGTCTGAAGCAACGGCCTAAAAAAGTCACGTTATGCATCTCGTGACACAAAGAAGGTGTTTTGTGTTAAGAATTACAGCCCAGGGCTATGTCTATTACAGTTCGCATCTGTTGGTAACAATTGAGACGTCTTGCGGTTTCATCATCAAAGAAGTGATCAAGGAAATTGTAACAAGTGTTACAACTGTACAAGAATCCCAGTCCACACACTGCTGATTTCACGGAAGAACCTAGCCAGGAGCGTGCAGATTTTTCTTATATACAGCCCTTTGTGGCCTACCTTCATCGCTCCTTTTATGGTATCCAGGAACTGCCTTGCCCTCATCAGTCTGTAATGTTTTGTGTAAGGGAAAAATTGCTCATGATTTTTTTATCTGTTGTATTCAATAAACCAACGAGAAACGTCGTAAAAAATGCAGTCTTTCAGTAAATGTGAATTAAAACGTACCTGTAAACCTACAAGACAAAAATCTAACTTAATATAATGAATAGTATCTGTAATACAAGCCTGCCCGAAACCTCACGTTTTAGCAAGGTGTTACGCACTTTTGACGCCAGTATGGTCTGTCTGTATGTGGGGTCCAGTCTCCTTCCCAAGAAGCATTTTCCTATTACCAGAGAAATATATAAACCTGGCAGTGAGAGTAAATCCAAAAAGAAACCAAGTTAAATTATAGAGGCCGGCCGACGTAGCCGTGCGGTTCTAGGCGCTACAGTCTGGAGCCGAGCGACCGCTACGATCGCAGGTTCGAATTCTGCCTTTGGCATGGATGTGTGTGATGTCCTTAGGTTAGTTAGGTTTAATTAGTTCTAAACCCTAGGCGACTGATGACCTCAGAAGTTAAGTCATGTAGCACTCATAGCCATTTGAACCAAACCAAATTACAGAGTGTCATACATAATGAACAGAATTTGTTTACAAAAATATAAGTTGCATGTGGCCTTAAGCAGAAAAATATAAGAAGAGTGCAATATCAGAATTTCTTATTATGTTCATCTTTCGATCTAGAGGATACCAAATCGAGATTGCCATAAGACTAAAAAGTCATGAAATTTGGATTTCTTTAACGGTTTTCGGTCTAGAATATTGTAATGTGGGTGCGTATTCTATAATTGAAAACAACTGTGTAAGGTGAAACGACAAATTTAATGTCGCAAATTTTAGCGTAAAAATTACAGCTTTTACACAGTTTTAAACTCGATGACATAAAAACAGCACACTGGGTAACGCATATCGCTAACATCAAATACTGAAATAATCCTGTACAAAGCACTATTAAATATTAACTCTCTGAAAGAACATTAATCCTAAGTACAGTAATATGAAAATTTAATTGGAAATTTCTTTACAAAATTGCTGCCACACATACACTATGATGTTGGTCAGTACTACGAAAATCGTCCGATTCCGGTTCAAAGTTCGCTACTATTTAGGATGGTTAGTTAAGTGAAAATCTGCGAGCAAGATTACCCAAGGTTGCTCGAGTTTACAGTGAATGCGAGCTGGTGAACCAACAAAGTTTGCGCCTATGCACACGGTATTTACCTTAAGCTGCGACGAGCTGCTGACTTCCAGGCCGCTCTATCCCACTCAAATTCCTACGAAACTAATCAGGCCTTTGCTGAACTTTCCAGCAGAAACTTTCCCCATGTTTCTCGTTATGTAAGAAAACATGTAATCAGCCCCAGTCTTAGTATGTGGCAACATGCACGGACGTGGTTGGAGCAGCATGCATATTATAGTGCCCTCTCAATTCTCGCAAGAACAATTAACTAATTTGGCTGGTTCGTTTCTCCACAGTTGGAGCTAAACGTAGCTATAGCTAATCTCTAACAGGATTGCAGCCGCTGTGGACGCAGTGTCCACACAAATTTCTTCTCTGCGTCATACAGAGCGATAAGCGCTCCATTCTGTACTTGACGGCAGTTCAGACAAGAGTTCCTCAAAATATCTCTCTTGTCCTACTCATGGCAGAGCTTCCTCCCCCCAACTTGGGTTCATTCGTTCTTCACATCATGGCCTTTGTCGACCAATAGGAGCGTTCCTCTTGTTTTGTGGAAACTGTCTCTACCATTCACAATGCTCTTTCTATCAAACTGCGTTGAAACTTCAGTATTGTTCTGCTCCCTAGTGCGTTTCCGCCAAACGGAGTTTTGTACCCATTCTAGATGACTAAAGTAAATTGACCTCTCCGTGCGTCACACTCGCTGGACACTTGATCGAAATGTGTTACTAGATTTTGTTCGTATCCCGTTGGAATTCCGAAACGCAGCTTTATAAAGCTTTTTCTCAGTCCCTTGTGCAGAAGTGCCACTACACGTGGTCCTCCCTCCTGAATCACCTGGCCGGGACCAATGAGCTTCCACCTGTCACCCCTTTAAGTGGTTTCAGTCGTAACCTGTGCAGTGCGCCTTCGCTACGCCATTATCCGCCTGGCTTTTCAAAATAAAATCGACTCACATTGCCTGTTCCACCTCCCACTCAAAGACATGCATTGTATAGGAATGGTGTGTTAATTACCGCCGATTGACTGTCATCCCTTTTTGCATTACATACTGATAGGCAAATGTTCTTATAATCTGCCGAATTATGTTAGGTGTTATACTATTCATCTTTTCATTATGATGTATAAAGTTCTCACGTAAGGTGCGAATCTGACCATTTATTGTGCCACCTTACAACCTTAAAAACTGGTAAAAGTAAAAATGAGATAAGACGTTTGTTCCCTTGGCGTAATTAGCTTCTAGAACTGATGCATCTTTCCCTCCACAAATTGGCAACCTTATTACTTAGTTAACGACGCAATACTGCCAGCACTATGGTCTCACTGACGTAGTAATCATTGGAGAGATATTTCGATATGTGAGATGTGAGATTCGTTATCGATTCAGTGTGGAATAATTCAGTGTGGAATAACGTTTCTGGAATAATACATTTGAAAGACGAATGTTACTCCTTAAATTCGAATTATCGGAGATAACAAGGAAATATTCATAGAATTTAGCGGGGTCAAGTCTAAACCATTCCAGGAAATAAATCAGCGGTCAAATAGTTCCCAAATATATTTTGCAATGTTGCCAGTTCGCCACTAGACCAGCAACAGGAAGAACGCGTTCTCCCAGCCGATGTGCTGCGCTGGCTAGAGTTTTGGAAGCTCGCACTTCAAGTAGGCAGCGACGTCACCTTCTACCGTCTTGAGTGGCAGCCGAAGTACCTAAAATGCAGCCCAGTGAGGTTTATTTACATTTATGTAATCATTATATGAGTCTGAAGAGTAGCTAGAAATGGCATCCAGATGAAGCGACTGCAACTGAAACATTATAAATAAAGAGGAGAGGACTTACTTATACGGTCCTCCTTTTCAGCAGCTATCGTAGCTATTTTTTTTTTTTTGTTTGATTACTTATGTGTAGTGCAAACAGGAAGCTCATTCACTGAAAGGTGATTCACTTTTTTAACATCACCTGACGCTTATAACATTATGAGGAAATAACATTCAGTTTAACACTGTACATTTAAAACAGTTTTCCTTAAGAATTCTTTCATTGGCACCACCTGCAACAGACAATAACAAATGAAAAGACTACAACGACAGAATGTAAACATGCACAAAAGCTTTCCATAAGCAGCGAATAACATGTAGTTCCAAGTCGGAAAAGCAATCTGTGCCAGGATATCTTCCTCAGTAATCAAATACGGGACTCAAAAAGCCGTGAAGATAATGAAGTGAACCAGTACAGTGCAAACTGGATAATGTCAGACAATGAGCGAGACTAAATTGTTGGTGATAAACTGTTGTGTACAATAAACTGTTGTATACAATAAACTAAAGAAAAACCACAAAAAGTATGTTCTACTCCAAGACAAATGAAGTGCAACTTACAATGATGACCTACAACACAAGTTTTCTACAATGGGGTACAATCAAAAACCCGCGACGCATTACGAAGAAGTTATCCGAATGGGACTTGTTGTGAACCGTTGTGACCGCGACCGGAACAGTCGCGGGGTGGCCGACAAAGCGCGGCGGGAACAAACGTACAGCGGCCCGTGCACAAACAAACGAACGGACAGGACGGACACGAAACAACGATGGTCGATGGAGAAAGACCTTACGACGAAAACACGCAAGACGCATTGGAGTGACAGAGACCACCAAACGAATCCAAGAAATCGAAGTACGATAAACACCCTGTCTTGTCGAGGCGATGTGTCGAGACTGACGCAACGATTAGACTCGCTTGCACAGCTTTTTTTTTCCTTTATTGAATTTCAATTCCCCCCGAAGGGGGGCGGCTGGCAGCAGCTTAGTATGCCGCTCTTCAGCCTACAGACTTTGTTAAAAAGATGAAGAGAATAAATAATAAAAACAGGCGATAAAATCGGAGACTTAAAGAGTAACATGGCGAAAAAAAATCGTGGAACTTAAAAAAAAAGAACAGAGGGATGATGATGCTAATAAAATACATACGAAGCAGACAGGTAAAACAATAGACAGACAATTAAAAAACACGGCGACAGTCTGGTTTCTGTTCGCAAAAGACATAAAATTCACACCTAGCGACAGCATGGTTTCTGTTCGCAACACGAGAAAGACAAACAACACTGAACAGTCACTGGAACACTGAACTAAAAAGTCGGCAAATGTGACATACCACAGCCGAGAGCAGGTGGGGGGAAACTGGACAGATGATGGGAAAATGAAAAAGGGGGGAAGGAGAGTAAAAGCGAAGGGGGGGGGGAGGCGGGAAAGGAGATGATGGAGGATGAGGACCCATAAGAGGGGTGGGGGGCGCTGGGCAGACGCGAAAGGGAGTGGGGTAGGCAGAGGAGGGGAATACAAAAGGACTCGGGGAGTGGGAGAAGGGAGGTAGGGAGAGGTTTAATGGGGAGAAAACAGGACAGAAGGGGGGAAGAGGGAGCCCAGGGAAAGGGCAGAGGAAAGGTGGGGTAGTGGGGATCAGAGTTGACTTGCACAGCTTTTTTTTCTGTATTGTGATTTCATTCCCCTGCCCCATATGGGCAGGGGAGGGCTGTCAGCAGCACAATCCGCCGCTCTTCAGCCGAGTGACACGACAACTAAAACAAGAATAAAATAATACATACATAAGGAGATAAAAAAGGGGAACATAAAACAGAGTAAGGGGAGAAAATGGAGGTAAAAATACACTGACATGTAGACGTTCATTGGGGACAGTTAAAAAAGTCACCAGAAACTTAAAAAACACAGTTGGCGATTCTTAAAACACAGAGAAGGCACTGGATGCGCATGCACAGGTTAAAAGTTGGCCACAGTATTAAAAACACTCCGAAACAACACACTTGAAACCCACTTGGAGCACACATGACGAAGAATAAAACCACCAGGTGGGACCTGCCGAGGGAAAGGTCAGAGAGGACGGAAAAGGAGGGGAGAGCATGGGGCAGCTGGGGAAGCGGCGGGATGAAGAGAGGAGGGGGCAACCGTGGGTTCACGAAGAGGCAGGAGACACATGGGGCGGGAGAGGAAAAGGGAAGACAGGGCAGGAGGGAGCGCAGAGACACTGAAAGAAGGCACAAGAGATGGAGGGGGAGTAGGAGGGGAAATCCGCTCAGAAGGAGGGAGGGGGAGGAGAGGGAGCCCTGAGGAGGATGCAGGAAGAGGGGGTTAGAGTTGGTAGGAAGGGTAGATGTCAGGGCGAAGCTCATCATCTGGGAGGGGTAGAGGTGGAAGTTGTGTTGGGAAAGGAGATCGTGGGTGTGGAGATGGAGAGTGGGAGAGACACAACGGTAAAGGTGCGGCAACTGGTTGGGAGTGGAGAGGAAGGGAGACACCAGGGGGTGAGGGGGATCAAGGCGGAGGACAATGCGTATCTTCAGCTTTTGGTACTACGTGTTCCTGTATTACCAACAGCTGTAGGTGCTTGTCCTTGGCTTGTCCAAGGCAACACTTGCAGGTGGTTCCTTCAGGACACTCCCGCGTGATTCAGGTTGTGAAAAAGCCCCTAAACAGATGACTCTGAAAGGAGGGTGTGTAAAACCACCAGAACCCTGTTGTCTAGAATTCAGGCCCTTGTTAAATAATTACCATTTCAAATGAATAGCAGTAGAAACTTTCTTTGTAAAATGTGTGTGTGTGTTTGTGAATGAGTTTCTATTTCAAGTGTTGTTGTTGAATTTCGCAAGAATCATTTTCCCACAATTAGGTGCTATCTTTAATATAATGACCACGGTTCCGGTGTGACAGTTTCGTCCACGCGTTCGATGCCAAAGGAACGAAAACAACCTAAGAAAGGAGACAAATTATCCTTTGAAGTTCACTAAATAAATAATAAAGCTAGTAAAATTTTTGAAAATCTGAAAAAAGTAAAATGCTTTATGAAGTGATTTGTCTAAAGATAAGATGTAACATAGATTAATGAACGTTCGCTGTACCTTAGAATGATACTGAAAGTCATGAACAGTATATATGTGCCAACTGAGAATTAAAAGTTCAATGAATTAACACAGAATTTTAAAATTTACTACAGGATATTTATGTGGTGGATTATGTATACCATGTGGTATGCTGTTGTGTGGCCTTGTAATACCATTTCTGTGTGAAGTCAAAGCGGTAAAATGCAAGGGGCGTCCAGCATGCAAGTTTCACTACTTTATATAAAAAAAGTTATACACAATTTATCATGACGGAACAGTTTTATTGACATCGCATAATTCTGTTACTTCTTTGCATACTCGTTCTTTTTACAGAAGTTTTTGGTAACGTATAGAAGTTTATTAAAACTAGGGTAGCACCAGGCCAGGTCTTCCACTCGTAACCAGCTGTTCATTGATGTGTGACTTTTTCATAGGTGTTGAACTGCTTACACCCAAGATAACGTTTGAGCTGGGGGAACATGTGAAAATCACTTGGAGCAAGATCTTTAAAACATGGAGGATGCGGATCATACGAGCTGTACGAGGCCGTGTATTGACATGAATGAAGAGATCTACCAGACAAAAGTCCGAAATGATTCCTTTTGATGGCAGCGCGCGGATTCATCAAGACAAGCACAGAACTCGACCTAGTACAACACTTGATTTGAAAAACCTGTCTCACTTTAACAGCCCGGTGCCCAAAACAATTTGTAAAATTTTTTGTGGGGAGCATGGGGGCTATGTAAGTAGGCTGTTTAGGTTCTTATATTGGTAAAGCCGCCGCCACGTAGCGCTCTCTGTATGAAAATCACTGGCTGTGCTGTGTGCAGTCTGTGGCTAGTTTGCATTGTTGTCTGCCATTGTAGTGTTGGGCAGCGGCAGCTGGATGTGAAAAGCGCGTAGCGTTGCGCAGTTGGAGGTGAGCCGCCAGCAGTGGTGGATGTGTGGAAGGAAATGGCGGAGTTTTGAAATTACATATATTATGACTTTTGATGATATTAAGGTAAATACATTGTTTGTTCTCTATTAAAATCTTTCATTTGCTAACTATCCCTATTAGTAGTTAGTGCCTTCCGTAGTTTGAATCTTTTATTTAGCTGGCAGTAGTGGCGCTCGCTGTATTGCAGTAGTTCGAGTAACCAAGATTTTGGTGAGGTAAGTGATTTGTGAAAGGTATAGGTTAATGTTAGTCAGGGCCATTCGTTTGTATGGATTTTTGAAAGTCAGATTGCGTTGCGCTAAAAATATTGTGTGTCAGTTTAAGCACAGTCATGTATAAACTTTCCTAAGGGGACGTTTCAACGTTGGTGACTATAAAGAAGGTAACAGATGCATTTTACACTGTCAATATAATTGTTCCAACATAGCAAATCGTCTGTAACTGTTTTTTTAAATAAAATAGTGAAACTTATTTACTGGACGCCCCTCGTATTTTACCAGATTAGATACTTTTCTATAAATGATTTCAGGCGTCATTCATTGGTGCGTCAAACGTTCATCTAACTTGTTTCAATTATCACTTTTAGGCAAAACGTTTCACAAAACATTTTACCGTTTTTCTCAATTTTTTTCAAGTTTTCTTCTGAGAACGTGAAATATCACAACAGTGTAATTTTGCATTTGCAAAATAGCAAAGGCTTGAAGAGATTAACTGCTTGACACTTCATTCACATAGCTAGCAGCAGCTGTTCGAGAAATATTTCAGTCTTTCCTCAAATTACCAATTAAGATATCTTAATCGAGACGATTATTTTCAAGCAATGAAATACGATATTTTGTTCGAACAGTCCACGGGTATACTGTCGGCTCATAGTGGCCAACGGGCACAATATTTCGGCGATCAGACATGACGCCATCATCAGGTGCGCTGACGAACTAAGCTCTTGAGGGCGGGAAGCCGATTTAAATCCCCTCCCCCCGCGGACCGCTCTCTTCGCCGTCCGCGCCCGTGCGCCGGCGGTTGCGAAGACGTGGGCGTCAGTGCTACGTCCGCCCTGGTCGGCAATTCGTACTTCTTGCTGAGAGTCTTCTTAATTACATTAAATGTCGGGTCCCAATCCTTGCTGAGATTGTAGCCGCAATCTCGGTTGATAAGATCTTCCCTGGTGCGAATTTCGATAGCCTCCCTTATAACGCTGTCCCAATATTTAGGGGTCCCTCATGAGCTCAGTTGGTCAGCGCACCTGACGATGGCGACATGTCTCATCGCCGAAATATTGTGCCCGTTGGACACTATGAACCGTCAGTATACCCGTGGACTGTTCGAGCAACAAATACGCCGGGAGACACTGAAGATTCACACAATGTTTTGTTTTCCAAAAGTAGACCTCAAGTCGATGAGTCTGATACCTCAATTTACACTCTTTATCTAGATTTCTAAACTGGGAGGAAAATCTATTCTGTAGTTTCTAGGGAATCTTGATTTCACTTCGCTCAAAAATTTGAGCAAATAGCCGGCCGGAGTGGCCGAGCGCTTCTAGGCGCTATAGTCTGGAACCGCGCGACCGCTACAGTCGCAGGTTCGAATCCTGCCTCGGGCATCCATGAGTGTGATGTCCTTAGGTTAGTTAGGTTTAAGTAGTTCTAAGTTCTAGGGGACTGATGACCTCAGAAGTTATATCCCATAGTGCTCAGAGCCACTTGAACCATTTTTTGAGCAAATTGTATAGAACATGAAACTATCCTGCAAGTAGACAAAGAAGTACAGATTACGCGTGCTAGGAATTAGGTACATTCATTCACAACCCAAATAAATTGTAGCTCCAGAATTCGAATCGAGAACAGCTGCCAAAATGAGTAACGTAGGAGTAAATATACCTGGAGTAGTGAAGCAACTTAAATCACTTAAAAAAAGGCAATTAGGTTCCATTCGGAATATGCTGATGCATTAGCTCCATACTTGACAATTATATACAACCGTTCGCTCCACGAAAGATCCGTACCCAAAGACTGGAAAGTTGAACAGGTCGCACCAATATTCAAGAGTGGTAGTAGGAGTAATCCACTAAATTACAAGCCAATATCGTTAGCTTCGACATGCAGTAAAATTTTAGAACATATATTGTGTTAGAAGATTATGAATTACCTCGAAGGAAACGGTCTATTGACACACAGTCAACATGGGTTTAGAAAACGTCGTTCCTGTGAAACACAACTAGCTCTTTATTCACATGAACTGCTGAGTGCTATTGACAAGGGATTTCAGATCGATTCCGTATTCCTGCATTTCCGAAAGGCTTTTGACACTGTACCACACAAGCGGCTCGTAGTGAAATTGCGTGGTTATGGAATATCGTGTTATGTGACTGGATTTATGATTTCCTGTCAGAGTGGTCACTGTTCGTAGTAATTGACGGAAATCCATCGAGTAAAACAGAAGTGATTTCTGGCGTTCCCCAAGGTAGAATTATAGGCCCTTTGGTGTTCCTTATCTATATAAACGATTTGGGAGAGAATTTGAGCATCCGTCTTCGGTTGTTTGCAGATGACGCTGTCGTTTATCGACTAATAAAGTCATCAGAAGATCAAAACAAACTGCAAAACGATTTAGAAGAAATATCGCAATGGTGTGACGTGAGTGCTAAAAGGAACTTGTTAAACTTCGGTTACACGATAAATCAGTCTAATCTAAAAGCCGTAAATTCAACTAAATACCTAGGTATTACAATTACGAACAACTTAAATTGGAAGAAACACTTAGAATATGTTTTGGGGAAGGCTAACCAAAGACTGCGTTTTATTGGCAGGACACTTAGAAAATGTAACAGACCTACTAAGGAGACTGCCTACACTACGCTTGTCCGTCCTCTTTTAGAATACTGCTGAGTGGTGTGGGATCCTTACCAGATAGGACTGACGGAGTACATGAAAAAGATCAAAGAATGGCAGCATGTTTTGTATTATTGCGAAACATGGCAGAGAGTGTTACAGAAATGATATAGGATCTGGGCAGGAAATGATTAAAAGAAAGGCGGTGTTGACTGCTACGGAATCTTCTCACGAAATTCCAATCACCAACTTTCTCCTCCGAATGCAACAATATATTGTTGATACCGACCTACATAGGTAGGAACGATCACTACCATAAAATAAGGGAAATCAGAGCTCGTACGCAATACGAGATTGGAATAATAGAGAATTGTGAAGGTGGTTCGATGAACCCTCTGTCAGGCCCTTGCACCTCCTCCCACACGCTTCCACCCCCCCCCCCCCACCCCTCTATGGAAGTACAGGTGCCACACACGGTATTCTTCATTACTGGAGCAGTTCACTGCAGTAATTGACTAAATGCTGAGCAATGACTAAGCGTAAGGTGCTGCAGATCTAATAATTGCTACACGAACCGCTTGTTATGCCGAACGTGCGAGGATTGCCAGATCGAGACAGCAAGGCAAACAGGTTTTCCTCTCCTAACGGGTGTGCCAGTGGTGTGTGGCTGCAGAAGCCCGCGCTAGCAGGGGGAGAGAGGCTTCGCTGTGTTTTTGCAGCTGCCAGACGCCGTCGGTGACTCTCGGGGCGTGACCCGCTTTCTCAGCAGCTTAGCGCCTGTGTTTTGCAGCCACAGCAAAGACACGTTCTTGTTCTACCAAGGTGTGCTAGGCAGTGCAAAGCGTAGGAATATTTAGTGAGTCCAACACAAAGCTGAACATGTTTTACTAGTGTAAAGTTAAATCGTGAACATGTGATTACTGCATAGAACAAAATTGTAGTCTACGCTGTAGAGTACATTCTGAAGGAGAATAACTGTTCGATATCTCTCTTCTAATGTGGTGTCTTTGTCAACGGATTGACGTACAGTTGTGTTACTTTGTCTGCTTAAAACCGAATGTCGATATCCGTGCTCGTATAAGCAAGAAACTCCACTTGTCAATAGAAGAAATTCATTTGCGTGAGACGAACGACTTTTCGTTCGCACTTCAATATAATTAGATCAGTCAATAGCCATAATAATAGTGGGCCGTAGATCGAGTGTGCGTCTCCATAAGCTGCAGCTGCAAACAGTGCGAAATACTGTTCTGTGAGAGTGCAGTTTTTATCATCATCACCACAGGCATCAGATATATAAACACGAGTATGCGTTTAATTGATTATCAGCTAACAAAACAGGATAACAACAAGTTAACATACAAAGAAGATCCTGTAGGGATCCCATAGATGCGGATACATCGAAGGTTTAAGTACGTAGTTCAAATGACAAAATATGTATCACGTAAACAAGGATAAGATTTAGTATTCTAAGTTTTGTAGCTGACAATTTTCTGAAAAGCCATGGCATTACCACGTTAAGATAATGCATTGAGTGTGACAAGAAGTAAAGGGTCAGAAGGTAAGATCAGGAATAATAAGGGAGTAAATTTTCCTTACGTTCAGTTGGGTCAGTTGGCTGGGCAACTCAGTAATGGAGGAAGTTTCAAACTTTTGCTGTTGCTGTGGTCTTCAGCACGTAGTGTTACTTAGAGTAGCTCTCCACCCTAGGCTAACTTGTGGAATGTCATCATCTCTTTATAGTAGCGCACCCTGCATCTCGTCAACCTGTTTAATGTAGTGGAACCTTAATGTTGGTCCACAAAAAACAACGCTTCATGTTTGCCCTGCCCATTCGTATGAAACATACAGTAAGCGGTATGGGAAATTTTCTAGCGATCACTCACGGTATTCATCTCCCACAACTTTGCAACAAAGGAAGCGAAATTAATTCGTTGTACTTTATCTTCGTCGTAAAAATAAATAAATCAACAGTCTACATATTTTATTCGTTTATGATAACTAAGCAGAACATGAAACACAAAATCAAATGGGCTTTCCATATTGGTATTGTATTGTATGTTAACCGGGGACCTAGAAACGACGGAGAGGCTCCTTCCCCGCCGCAGCCGCAGTGGTCCACAACCCCTAGGACTACTAGCTCAGTCCACTTCACCCCTCCACCGCCCCACACCGAACGTAGGTTTATTGTGCGGTTGGCCCCCCCCCTCCCCACCCCGTGGAACCCCCAGGAAACGCCTCACGAGTGTAACCCCTATGTTTGAGTGGTAGAGTAAAGGTGCTGTACGCGTACGTGGAGAACTTGTTTGCGCAGCAATCGCCGACATAGTGCAGCTGAGGCGGAATAAGGGGAACCAGCCAGCATTCGCCGAGGCAGATGGGAAACCGCCTAAGAACCATCCACAGACTGGCTGACTCACCGGACCTCGACACAAGTCCGCAGGGCGCATTCGTGCCGGGGACCATGCGCTCCTTCCTATTCCGGAAAGCCGTACTAACTGGGCGGGCTTCGATATTTAGTGTGAGCAGTTATAGCCCATAAATTTGACAACTGAAGGAGCAAAAATAATAATCATGAAGATACTGTGAATAAAAATGTAGTAAAGTATTTAAAAAAGGGAAAAATCCCTGATTGGCTATTTGTTCATTATTAGGGAGGATACCGACGTTTGAGCCCCGCTGTACTGCGTAATAACGACGTAAGAAGAATAACTGGAAAGTATTTTCATTGGACATTCTCAAAATTATGCTGGGATTTAGTCATGGAAGTTTCCAGTATTATGTCTCCAGGTAGATAACATCAAAAATTTGATTCATTTATGAGTAAGGCAAAGACACACGAAAATAATGAGGAGTAGAACAAATGTGCTTAGCCATAAACGTAATATCAAAATTAGGGACAGCATTGTAGCGAAGTGAAAAAATTCCGTTATCTTGGAAGCATAACCCACGACGGACGAATTAGGGAGGACATAGGAAGCAGCCTAGCACCATAAAAGACAGAATTCCAGGCTCAAAGTAGTCTAGTAGTATCAAATATTCCTTAATTTGAGGAAGACGTTTCTGAGAATGTACGTTTGGAGCACAGCACTATATAGGAGAGAATCATGGACTGTGTGTGAGACCGGAATAAAAGAGAAACAAAATGTCTGAGATATAGTGGTTGCAGAACAGTTGAAAATTAATGTACTGATGAGGAATAAGGAAACTCTTCGCAGAATCAGAGAAACATGTGGAGAACGTTCACAATTCACAAGAAAACGGGAAACTGTGACAGAACATGTATTCAGGCATCAATGAATACCCTCCATAGCAGCTGAGGGAGCTGTGGAGGGTAAAAACTCTAGTAGATGACAGAAATATTATTGTATCGAACAAGTAATTAAGTATGTGGGATGCAAGTGCTACTGTGAGATGAAGAGGTTATCACAGGAGAGAAATTTGTGTGCAGGCAGCATCAAAGAAGGCTGATGGCACAAAGGAAAAGATGGTGGTACAAATCCTTTACTAACATCTAGCATTTAACCCTCCTTCCAAAATGACTTTATATTACCACATTGCGTAGGATCGAAGGAACTAATACACTGATCGTCCTAGAAAGATGAAGCTCTATTCACCTGAAAAAAGCTTACTAATAGCAGAGCTCAGCATGGATTTCAGTGTCTGACAATGAATAACGGTTTATAAACTGATTTTTCCTGTAGAATTAAAAAAAAAAACCAAATACATACACTTAAGGAATTCTCAGAAATGTGTTGTTTTGTTGTACGGTCTTGATATACAGTAAAATCTCAACAACCGTCACTCTTTAAACCGTCAGTTTCTGTTAACCGTCACTGCTGTAACAGCATAATAATACTATAATAACATAATGCTCTAAGCTGCAGTGACGCGTTCGCTTTGTTTATTTACTCTATTTTAGTGACTGTACCCGCCCGCCGTAGAATGGTACATAAAATATGACCTTCAGTTGACGTGTCAACACATCTCCCCCTTTTCTTTTCTTTGTCTCACTTGTGAGTCAACAATCACCACTGGATCGGTTTCCAGTTGTGGCGAGAAGACTGTAACTGTCGCAGTGTATCTAGCGGGCTGTGCCGTGTTACATGTTTTACACTTGAATAAGCTTTATTGACTAATATTTTACACTGCCGTATTTAGTGCAGGTGTGTGTGATACAGTGACTTCATAAAATATCTGAAAAACGTAAACGTGTTGTTTTAGGACTTAATCAAAAACTTGAAATTATAAAACGCTTATGAAAGGGCGAAACTGCGACAAGTGTAGCGCTGATTTATGGTATTGGAAGAACAACAGTTAACGATATAAAGCGTGATGCTGATAAAATAGAACAACATGTGTCAATAATGCAGAGCATGGATGGAGATGTGCGAACAAGAAAGACAAATAAACCTGAAAATTATGATGAATTTGTCACTGCAATGTGCCGATGGATTATACAAGCAAGAACTCAGGAGATTCCACTTTCAGGGCCTATAATAATTGCCAAGGCTGTTCAAATGAACAACAAACTTGATGGTGACTCGTCTTTTAATGCAAGTATCGGATGGCTCGATAAGTTTAAATTTCGTCATGGCATCCGCCAACTTGAAATCAGTGGAGAAAAACTCAGCACGGATAGCTCTGTAATTGCTGAGTTCCGGGAACAATTAAAAAAAAAAATGGCTGAATTGAATTTTTTTATAGGGCAAGTTTACAATTGTGATGAAACTGGGCTTCATTGGAAGGCTTTACCACAAAAGACATTAGCATCACTCCCTGAAAAAGCTGCTCCAGGTTTCAAAGTACAAAAAGATCGCATCACTGCTATGGTTTGCGCAAATGCGACCGGCAGTCATCGGCTACCCCTACTTGTGATTGGGAAATCAAGAAAACCTCGTGCCTTCAAGAATTTGATTTTGAATGCTCTCCCTGCACAATACTACGCCCAGAAGAGTTCTTGGATGGATCAGTCAATTTTTTCTGACTGGTTTCACAAACAATTTGTACCTCAAGGTAGAGCACATTTGGTTGAAAAAAAGTTGCCACAGAAAGCGCTATTGCTATTAGACAATGCCCCAACACACCCTACTTGTGAAATGAAAAGTGATGATGGCAACATAACATGTCTCTTCCTTCCAGCAAACACAACTTCACTTATACAGCCCATGGATGGGGGAATCATCGAAAACATGAAACGTCGCTTTTCGAAAAATATTTATCGAAAGTTTGCTCTCATCTGATGAATCAACATCTCTAAAACAGTTTTGGAGGTCTTACAGTATTAAAGGTGCCATTTTCGATGTTTCCAGTGCATGGAATGATTTCTCAGTGTCAAATCTCAAGAACGGCTGGAATAAACTTTGGCCTCAACCTAGAGGTGAAGAACCGGAGGACCCTGAGTGTGTGACAGTTGACGAGATGGTCAATTTGTGCAATAATTTACAAATCAGCACAAATTTGACATCAGGAGAAGTATCAGAGTGATTAGAGTGTGACAAAGTGGACAGGGGTTTTCAAATTTTGAATGATGACGAAATTGTAGCCAGCGTAAGTGCCACCAAAGAAGAAGAAGGAGAAGAAGGGGCTGAGATGACGAGTGTTCAAACCATGAAGAAAAGCAAACTATTAGCCAGTCAGAGGCCGAAACAATGCTGTCCAAGTGCACAGAATGGTTTGAAAGTCAAGAAGAGGCTAATGCAACGCAGACACTACTGTTCCGAAAAATACGAAATATTGCCGCGGTGAAGGCTCCAACATCAAAAAGGCAAAAGAAATTGACAGACTATTTCCAAGCTAGATAAACTATTTCACCTGTAAGTTTATAGTAAAGTACAGTACTGTACATTACGTATTTTGCAACGTTTGTAGCTACTGTACGGGTGTTTTTATCATGTAATAAATACTTTTATTTGCTAATACAATCGTGTTTGATTTGTTTTCGCTCCGAAATATTATTATATTACTGTGAGAGTGATATGTGTCTATACATAAAATAATTGATCGAGTTTATGTTTTGGAGGAATACATTGTTTCTGTTATCCGTCTATTCGCTCAACCGTCACGACCACGGTCCCGAAGACGACGGTTAATCGAGTTTCCACTGTAGTTGAAATTATTATAGGAATTTATTGCAGTGTGATATTTTGTTTCATTGCAGCTTGATATATTTGTTGTTGTTTCAAGAAGTTGAAATCCGACAGTGATTTTCTTCTACATACAAAGGAAGAAGCGAAGTTCATCATTGAAGTGTTGTGACCAGAGTTCTGCAATAATCAGGATTTATCGTAGTTTTTTAAATAGAGCCGTGATTGGTTAGATTTGTGGGTCATACGCTGTGCTTCAATAACGAAGAAATATCACAACTTCGTGAGAGATTCATATCTTGCCTATTTTGCATCAAACTTGGTGAGCAGGATAAAACATTCGCTGTGCTTAATGTACGTAACACACATACTGAAGATTTAAAGTTATGGATGAATGACAAGATAAAAAATATGGCCTTTGCCATATCGTTGGTGTTGAAGGAACCCTTGAATCACAGTGTTGATTGCCATATTTGGCAAGTGAAACTCTATAATTATAGCGCAAGGAACAATAACGGTATTGCGTATCTCAAATTGCGATTTGCTGTGATACCTGTGCTGCCTGATGACCTTATTCTGCTCACACCCTCCCCACCGATACCACATCAATCAAGGAGCGCTCATTCGGACAGTGATAAAGACGCTGTACCACATTCAGACAGTGATGACCATCACTCCAATGTTAGTGTCACCTCATCAGACATATTTACGCAAGCGGAACTTAATGACATGATCCGTGAGCTAGACTTACCAAGAGAAGGTGCAGAAGTGTTAGATTCAAGACTCAGATCCCAAAATTTGCTTGCGTCTGGGACTACTTTTGCATGGTACGGAAAGTGGGCGAAGGGCAATGTATCTTTCTCTTCTGGACATTGGTTTGCTGCAGTGATATACCAGGAGTGACAGACTGGCTGGATGTGAACTGTCAGGTGGAGATTTTTTACTGGTCCGTTGCATTCAAGATCAAAATGTCTGTTATTCTACAATGGTCTTTTCCTGTTGCCCTTTTTAGACACATGAAGTATACTTAAGTAAGTATGAAGTGGTTGCTGTAGTGCATTAGCTGCAAAGACTATCAGTAGCTTTTGTGTGGTGATTTTAACATGATAAATCTGTTACTGGACTTACAAATGAGCTACAGCAAACAGACCTGTCTTTTGTGCGAATGGAATAGTTGTGCAGGGAGTGGGCACCAGCATCAGAAGGAACAGCCACTCCAAAGACCTCTGTCTGCTGGCCCCATGAATGTTAAATGTGAGCCGCTCGTGGAACGCTCCAAAATATTACTCCCTATCATTGTGCATTAAATTAGGTATTATGTCCCAGTGTGTGCGTGCCATAGATAAGAATGGTAATGTCTTTAAATATATCTACACGATATTTACAACAGTGAGTTGCATTTACTTGCGGATACGTAAAGAAAATGTATGATCCGATGTTTGAGAACACTATGACCCAAGCTGCAAAACAAGACTGGACAAAATTCCGAGAAATGTTACTGAAAACTTTTTGGGCAATAGCATGAGGCCACAGTACAAAGAAATGGTTAAAGCGCTGTTGGAAAACTTGAAAATTGATGGGTGCAACATGAGTGTTAAATTGCAGATTCTACATTATCACAGAGACCATTTCCCTCACAATCTTGGGGTCTGCTGCGAGGAACATGATAAACGATCTCACTAAGACTTAGACATTTAATGGAGTTATTATGGAGGTTGAACCGTCAGCGTGATGGCCGACTATTTTTGGTCTCTGAAATGAGACACCACCCCTAGAGAAGGTCACGGTAAAATGGCTATTCGAAAAATGTTTCTTACTTAAGCAGTTGTAGCTTCAATGTGTCACATTGGTTTTTTCCATTGTTTATTGTAAATTATTGACTATGAGAACTAATCTGTAAGAAATAATATGATTGACAACATATGATGTATTTGACTGAATTTTCTACTGTTGAGAAAATTAGAAGCCGCGGTTTATTTTATTGGTAGCAAATCTTCTATAGCCAAGATCGTATAAATTCTTCTTTCGCTTCGACTCATATAACTGTCATCTTCTGGTCTTCAAAACATTTTTACGACAAAACGTGTTCATTGTTAGCTAGCGCCTCCTGCAATATTGTCATTATGGTCGATAAAATGTAACACTTTGTATAGACTTACGTCGAAAATAAACCGTTTACAATTAAAAAGCTCCTTGTGCACGTGATCATGTCTGTATACATAGCACTCACACATAATAATCATCTGTGAGCCCTACGTGTACTGACATGGCTACGTCTACAAGGTTCTTTTCGATTGTAGATGCTTTATTTCTGACAAGCCACTATGTAATATGCTACATTTCTATCCACAATAAAGACAACACGGCATGAGGTTGTAGCTTACTAAGAAAATGTTTTGTAACAAAACTTTTTCGAAGGAGATAGTTATATTTGTTGAAATCGGTTCTCAAATAAGCAGAAGAGCATCTGCGACCTTGGCTATGCTGCATAGGGCCTTTCACCAAACTTTTTCTTTTATGTGGCGCTACATTCCAGGATGAACCCTGGCCTTCTCAACGAGCTTCCGCCATCCATCACGGTCACATGCTACCCTCCTCCAGTTTCTGCATCCGATCTTCCGTAATTCTTCTTCGACTCCATCCAGACATTTTTCTCGAGGTCGACCTCGTTCTCTTTCTCCTCCTGGGTTACCAAAGTGAATCTTCTTTACCACCTCAGACTCCTCCAATCTTACCACATGACCTACCCGTCTTATCCTTCGTGATCGTATGAATTTTGTTACAGGAGTATCTGCGTATATACTATACAATTCTACATTGTATCTTTTGCTCCATTGATCTCTGTCATACACGGAGCCAATTACTCTCCTCAAAACTTCCCTCTCTTATCTGTCGAGCATAGTTGCATCGATTTCCGTCAAGGGCCATGTTTCTGAAGCATAAGCGAGAACTGATCTAACAAGGGTTTTATAGCCAGTGAATTTTGTTGGACGGCTTAGGAGTCTTGACCGGAATAAATTACTAAAGGCGAAATATGCCTTATGTGCTGATAGCAGCCTAATCTTAATTTCAGTTGAGATGTCATTAAAGCAAGTGACTGTGGGACCAAGATACCTGAAGCTATCAATTCCTGCAACTGTGTATCGACACACTGAAAGTTAATGGCATATTGGGTTGATATGCTTTCCCATAGGCCATGTATTTAGTTTTCTTTTATCATAAGATGTGTCTTCTTACTTACTTGACTTAAGGCTGTCAAAGATTCTTTCAGTGGTGATACTGTCCGTGCTATGATGTTTACGTCATGTGCATATGCTAAAATCTGCACTGACTTGCAGAAGATGGTGTCTCTAGTCTGTAGTCCTACTCCTGTAATCACCTTCACCAGTGATACATTAAATAAGAAGCATGCTAATGCATCTCTTTGACGCAGCGCATTTTTTATTTCTAGTGGGTCTGAGTTATTTCCCTTAACTCGAATGCAAATTCTTACGTCAGATTTCTATTGATGCTGTCGTATGCAGCCTTAAAGTCAATATAGAGGTGATTCAACAGTTTCCTCCAAAATTTGGCACAGGTTGAAAATTTGGACTGTTGTTGACCTTCCTCATCGAAATCCGCTTTGGTATATTCAGATTTCTTTATCCACCTTCGGTAGTAGCCGATCAAAAAGAATTTTAGGTAACACCTTGTATCTCAGGTTAAGGATGGTGATTCCGCGGTGGTTTCTATACTCCAATCGCTTGCCCTTTTTATGTATGGGACATAATATTCCTTCATTCCATCCATCTGCTATCTTTTTCTGTTCCCATATGAGAGTGATAAGTTCAAACAGAGACTGCTCTAATGTTGATGCTACACATCTCAGCAATTCTGCAAGAATGCTATCAGTGCCGGAGCTTTGTTATTCTTCAGTTTTCTTAGAGCCTTTTTAACGTCCTCTAACCCTAGGCCAGCCAGTGGCTGTTCGTCATAAAATCCTTGCTCACAATCATTAAAGACATCCCCTGCTTGCTCTATCTCTCGATTCAGCAGGTCATTGAAGTATCTTCACCATTTTCACCAAACATATGAAGGATAATTAAAAATGTTAGTGAAAGTATAACTTATTGTCTTCAATTCCAAGAATATGTAACGTGGCGATGAGAAACTTACAACATTTTCCCTTTCGGCGACGAAAGTATGACAAAACGTTGTTCTAAACAAAACATCCCTTGAAATATTTTAAATTGCTAAGGTGTGTAATCGAAGGAAATGGTAATTAGAGAATCTCATGCGTAGGTTTAACTGGCGCTACGCTCTCAGTAAGGTAGAAAGCCCACCTCCGGAGCCCCCCTGTACTTTGTTCAAGCTTCTCCTTCTCCGGCGGCTACGCGCGGTGCAGCCACTGCAACACCCGGTGCCAACATTACGGCATTCATTTCGGTTTTCCTCCAACAGAACTCCCGCGGTCGCCCTACAAGGAAGCAATTAAGAGGCGTTTCCGCAATGTTGGTAGCTCCACCTCGGACGGCTTTCATTAGCGGCGGCAGGTCGTTATCACGGGGATTCCCCGAGCAGGCGGCTGCCTGTCCGCCGATAATGACGTCTTCTGCCCCGGGCGCAGGCCGTCCCAGCCTGGTCCCCCTGCAGCAGGCGCCTAAAACCTCGTTACCAGAGAGCCTGTTGTCGGGGAAAGGGGAACTCGTGATCGCTTTACCTTCCTTTCTCCTTCCGGTTGCGAATTGTTAGTGAATTTTGACCACAGAATTTACGTGTATACAACAGTTCAGCTTTGATCCACAGGCGTTTGAAGGCCATAACTGTGTAATGGTTGACGGTATTCAATTAACCATTGAATTAATTACCCATTGGGGTCCTCATTTATCACCTCGAAACAGGGTCGAACCTTCTCGGTCCATTGTTCAATAACCGGCTGATTAAGACCGGTAGCAGTATTTCAATTACGAATAACCGGTTAGTAGGTGTTCTTTAGTTTTTACTAATAGCCGACTGAAACCACCAACGCATCAGCAGTGCTAAAATATTTCATTTTTTAATAAACTTGCCTTAAAAAGGAGTAATTTTTATTCGTAATATTTGCATCGGTCTGGAATACTGCGTTAGTACAGATAATGGGAAAAGTAATTATAGCTGTTTTAATAACAGTGCCGAAGGAAACGAGCAACAAACATGTGGTGTGATAACGGGCACATTACTGCAGAGACAGTGAAGTCTTTGTTAGCGCGTGTCATGAAGTAAGGTATGCGTTTACGTGCAGTGTGCAAGACCAGCCCCCACCTGGTTAAACGGTACTTTCTCGCTGTTAGCACCGGACATTCGTTGTACTGCAGAGTGGCACTAACCCTAGCCTGGAAAAATTTCTGCAACGTGACATAGCAGCGAAGTACAGTGCCTAATTTGCTTTAAACCATAAAAGATTTGTCTGCCATATCTATGAAATCGCAAAAGGGAAGGAAATGATGGTAAAAATTAAAAACTTTGCAACAATTAACAGAATACAATGAAAATAGAAAGTAGCTAATCTGCTACCTCACTGTACATAATATGCTTTTATCTGCTTGTAGCACTTGAAAATGTACAGATTAACTAGAGAACCAGAGTTCTTTAGCCTCAGTTTTCGTCCCTTAGAGCTGCCTAGTCGAAAGCCCAAACAGAACCCCCTCCCCCAGTTACATATCTTCTGAGCAGCGTTTTAAAAAATTAGAATCAATACGACAACACAGGTGATTTTTGTGTAGTATTCAACCACTTACCACTTTTCGAGGAAAGAGGCGAACGGCGGACGGACTCAGTTTTCTTTTATTTACCTGTGTAATATAATATTTTCATACTAAGTATCTTGAAACTGACAGTAGAAATTTTTCAGTATTCCTTCAATTACTGAGTTTGTTACACGAAATAATAGGAATAAGAACAGAAAATCGGTCACGTCGGAAACTGCATGTTTTGAGCGATTGTAAAGTCGTGTTAAACTGAGATGGAAAGCGACCGATGCAACCGAAAACCGGTTGTTTCAGTGATAACCACCAACGCTATTCCTCAAGTCTACCTTCTCCATAATGATTTACCTTTGTGAGCGTGTGGGTGCTATTCTGTCATTCTGCACAACGGATTAATCCGCTGATTCTGCAGCTCCCCGACTGTCCTATTCTCTGATTCACCGTCTGTCCTATTCTCAGGCTCGTCTTCTGTCCTATTCTCAATAAGTTCGTTTACTTTCTGTCTATCTGGTTGATTCTACCCCATCTCGTCTGCATGCTGTCTCTCACGTACCCATTTGGCGTGTGCTCTCGTTAACAAGGAAATTCTTTCAACACACCACAACCCTATCTACAAAACTCTACGACCACTTACCAGTTGGTTGAACCAACAACAACAACAACGTCGTGACTTCTCGGCTAAAGTTCTGTCTGCTCTGCTGCTGTCTCCAATCTCCACCTGTGCGCTTTCAAAGGGAGAAAAACGTTATTTCTTAATTCTAACTTATATGATGCTCCGTCACACTGCGTCTCTGTGTCACTCTGCGTTTGTGCCTATCACCTGAAAATCCTATGCCCTAACAGCTACGCAAAAATAGTAAAAAAGGCAAAGATTTCCAACACAATAAGACACGCCCATTTCCCTACAATTATGCTTTCTTCACTACCTGTATCGATTCTGATCCCAATCTTTGCAAATAGGTACTTAATACATGGAAGAAAGTTCTTCAAAGTGCAACTGCTGCGATCTGCCATACCTAACTATCCTGCCACTTTCCTATCCTGGTAGCTTACATATTTTACCTATCCTTACACGGTCGCCGTTTTCTGTGAGCGTGTGGGTGCCATTCTGTCATTCTGCACAACGGATTAATCTGAGATGTACCCTTTGCCCTGTGGCTCCTGCAAGATGCAATTTCCACCCCCACACTACTACAGAAGTCACACAGACACTCCTAACGTTCTAAAGAGAAATTCCTGAAAAACTTACAGCAATAAATATGTTCTGGACTAGTCCGCTGTAAGGAAATGACAAAAAAATCACAAAATTTCTTACGTAAATAGTGGGATTCTTGGGTACTGGAGTGGTGCTAATTCGTGTAAGAAAAACATAAAACTAACGAAAATTATTATTTATTTTGCAAAAATTCTGAGAAATCACAAGGGCACTTTTAGTTAAGAACTGAACAAGTTATTTCTGGGTTCTTTTTGGAATGTGAAGCTATCTCTTAAGGATAGGATTCGCTAATGAAATTTCTGTACAAAGTTAAAAACTGTTATTGACTGGGCAGAACGGCTGAGAGCCATGCCTACTCAACTAGAATAATTATCCATTAGAATGTTGCTAGGTACGGTCGAGGCTGTCCAATGTGAAATGCAGTGAAGTTTACTGTTGTGGAGGAAATATGGGGCTCGCAAGAGCTGTAGCACATAATACCGTAAGCTGAGATGACTGCTTCCTGCGCCGTTCGCTGCTGTCAAATAAAATAACTCTCGTTCTATCTGGATTGACCATTACCAATCAAACTGTCCCTACGCCTTTGTGAAGTCAAGGACTCCTATTCGCCCCTAGTCTAACTATTGGCGTGGTACACCGGTCAGATACCCAATCCACCATGATGCCACTCAAAAATTGGCTTGCAGGTGTTTAACTATAACTCTGTCCGTTCACACTTCACAATAAGTGTGGCGGCCAACACAGTGGACAACACTTAACCGCAAGGACTCAATATAGAGTCGCACTCCGATTCGCTCACGACAGAGGTGCTCTCCCAGTGAAGTACTGAGGAGAGACTTGTTCCTCGCTCTTTCAGTACATGTACAAGCGCAGACACTCCAAGAGCGACAACGGACCGGCCTCTCTCCACGCCAGATGTGAAGGGGTATATCTTTCAGTCTCTTCCATTACTGCTTCAGCTCAATGCATCAGGAGTATCGTCTGCCAATCAGCATTACTCTTCTAAAATGGGAGAATGACGTTTCGTTTAATGCAACCAATCCAGAAATCTGTAGCATCTGCGATTGGCGTTTTCTGTCTCCCTGTGAGAACCTCTGAAACTGCATGCTATGTTTGTAAAGAATGCGTATGCTGGGCGCTCCCACACAATGTAGCGGAATTTGCTTTTAAGTTGAAGATGGAGTCATTCTCCCCTTTCACTCGGGCAAACACTGTCCGCTCCACGGGCGGTCGCTGTCCGATGTAGATAGGCTGAATCGTCCTCTGAATGGACTGGCCTCTCGACGTTCGGTCCGCCTCTCCCGAACTAATAGCTTTTGTGACCGTCGTATCTTGAATGTGTGTGTGTACGGCAGCCTCGAGTATCTCAACCCCGGTGCGCACTTGTTATTTGCGTATCGTATACATCAATTCATACAACACTGACTTTATCTTATCGAGTTTTGGTTCGAATGAAGTGTCTTGATGTGCGTAATATAATTCATGTAAGAAAAACATAAAACTAACGAAAATTATTATATGTGAGCAATGAAGGTCAGGAGACCGCGACGTCTTACACCTTTAATAACCAACTGGTCAAAAATTTCTATAAATAGGTAAGTTGTCAGCATTGAAGATGGAATCACGTCCTAAAACAATGATCTAATGCGATGTTTCAATCGTTCCTTATCGTGATATGGGGTGGTAAAGTGAAGTCTGATGTGGAGCTAAGTTTTCCTGTTATGTAATATTTCTCATCTTGTTATATCAGTGCACTCGCCATCTTCTTTTAACTGCATTTACTTTCTCGAAGTGCTGCAGTTACTGCTGAAAGCTAAAAGTACAGATCCAAGATCCAACACCCGAAGTAAATGCGAGGCTTCTCATAAGCAACGTTTTGCATATTGTGCTCTTGTTTATAATAACTATGTGTTAAAAAGCAGTTACACTATACGGAACATCGCAGGATCATTTGTAAGGACAGAGTCCAAAAACGGTCTCTCTTATTTAATAGATATCAGTCGAATTTGTCTATTAAGACATTCATTTTAGAATTCATGCTTAGTACATTTTTTGTTTCTTCGTGTTATGTGAGGAATCAATCCAGAAGATTTCCCATCAATATCTGAAATAACCTCTATAACAAGTTTCCTGTTGTCCTCGTGCCGACATAGGCGTTGCCACATCGGCTCTTCCTCTATAGTCTGCACCAAACCACCTACAGCCAAGGCCAAACAACCTCGTTGCTGCCTCCACTGTGATGTTTCTTCTGACTCCTCTCTGGACGGTGGTGTAGATGATTATGTGTAGGCTGGACAGATCGGAAAAATGCCTGGCACGGCATTTGAATCAAGCAGTGGTTTTCAAGGTGGAGCGGTTAAGGTTTTCTTCGCCTATGGCTGATATTTCGCAAATAATGTAGCTAGGTTTGAAATGCTTGTGACACATCTGAAAAATGAGCAGTGAAGTACATCAATCGTAATATATTCAAGCCAAGAGATGCGACAGATAATAACACACCATAATCAATTCCTCCAACCTAGGTCCTAAAGGGTCCAAGGTTGCGTGTCACAAGTCAGGATAAAGGAGAAGTGATGGAGGCGTAACACCTCTTTAAAGAACTTTGTTCACTTGGCCTGTCCGATGGTAACATGAAAGGGCCACTTGCCAAGTTTACGCTAAAGACATCAACGCCAAAGAAGAAGCAGAAGATGGACTTCAGTACCGCGGAGCTGCCGAAAGAGGCAGTCTGTTGTCCAAAGCTAAGGTGGACACAGGTCCCGACAGTTCCACATCTTAGTAGCAGTAAACCGACAACGTCTGTTCCACATGTTAGTGACGACTGAATCAGTAATATTCCAGGCTAACGACTTGGTCTTATCTTGGGAATACAGGGATGACCTAGATTTTCAGCTCTCTGCAGTTTAAAACTTCCAATCGCAAAATGGAATGTTCGCACAATGGTAACTCTGATGAGTTCACCATTAGTTCTTGTAATGCACTGGGCAGTAGGGTTTTGGCTGAGTCCCTACTTTTTTGGTTGTGATGAGATCGACTACACTTGAAAAGTTTTCTAATTTAAAGGCCAAATAGAAGTACTACTCTGGAAATTTAAATGTAAATTCTCTTCTGAAAATTAAGAAGCAAAAGGAATTGGAATTATTTCTATAGAAGGACTGTGTAAAAATATTATCAGTGCAGGAAACGAGTCTCGTAGATGAGAATGTATAAAGGGAAACCAGTAGTAAGAATAATGATAACGTGACAATGTTTGGAACAGTATTTTATGTACGCAAAAGATTGTACACAATATAACATAATTTGCGCCGAAAACAGAAAGAATGTTCATGTCAAAGGTAAAGTGCAAGAATAAAAGATACACCCCTTTAAATTGCCATGCACCTACAAATCGTGAGAATTGAATCAGTGTTGGGATCTTTTAGAATCTGAAATCTCCAACACACCTAAGAATAATGTTAAAATACATCTCCGTGATTTCAAAGCGCAAGTTGGGAAGGAAAACGAATTTGCGAATAGTGTAGGCGAATATCCAGCATACTTAAGAACAAACAGAGATGGTGCAAGACTGAGCAATACGTGTAAAACATTTCAGTTATGAGTGATGTCCACAAATTTTAGCAAACTGCCCATGAAAGCCAAAACTTCGACATCTATAAATACAGGTCTCCCGAATTTCAACTTCATCACATAGCCATAGGGAAAAGGCGTGTCACCTAAATTATGAACGTTAATGTAATGAGAAATGGGGAATCTGATTTAGGTTATTATTTTTATATAATTAAAGTAGTATTTCACCCATCTAAAACAAAAAAGGAAGTAATCTGATCCTAACCCACTACAGCTAATGTTAAAATATAAAATACAGAAAAATTTAGCGACGAATTCAGATAACAAAACAAAAATGATTGGCATGATCTCCAGGTACAAATTACTAATGTAGAACTTTAGGACTGGTCAATAATGAAAAGAAGACATTGCAGAATGGAGTATCTGCCGAAATATTGGAAGATAAAGCTCAAAAACGGAGAAAAATATGTTCACAAGAGGACCACCATTTAGAAAATTCAGGGAACAAAGAAAATAAACACCAAAAATAACCCAAAAAATCAAAAGAACATTCGAAAAATTCAGTTTTTGGAAATATAAGAAAATTTTACAAAAAGTAGTACTAGATATTTTTACCTGTATTTTATACATGTGCTTAAAGGGTATCAAGTAGTAGTGAGATAATTGCGAAATAGTGGCAACAATTTTGACCTCCTCTTTAACCGTCCAGTTCTAACAGTTGAATTGGAATTTTCAGCAAACCACAACATTTTGAATAAAATTCCCACCAACAAAGCAAGAAATTAATAACTGCATGAAATCGCTCAAAAACAACAAAGGGTGAACAGTCCATTTCACTAGAATTATTGAAATTGTCAGAAACAAAGTTTATAAAACATTTACAACTCCTTTGTTAGAACCTTTTGAAAACTAAAATGATTCATCAAGCGTAGAAAATAACGTTAATGCACCAGCTACACAGAAAATGGAGCAAATAAAATATTAACAGTTACATAGTAGTGTCAGTTTTTCAAGTGGCATACAAAATATATTCAAAAATTTTCCTAGGTAGATGGTAGAAACTATAGACAGCCAATTGGGAGAATATTTTGGAGGTTTTCGAAAAGGAAGATGATGCATAAAACATATTTTTAATGTAAAATCAACAAATGACCACAGGAAAACCTACAGTAGTAATATTTTTTTATTTAAAAAAAATCTTGTGATTCTGTAGATAGAAAGACAATAGATAAAATGATTACAAAATCTGGTGTTAAAGCAAAATTACTAAACATAATTAATGAAACTGTAACAAAGGTGATATCAAAAACGAAATTTGTTGTTGGAGAACTATCTCATCTATTTGGTATAAAAACTGGTGTTAGGGCAAGGTGATGATTTACCTCAATTACCGTTTAAATTCTTTTTAGAAAAAATTGTAAGAATCTGAAATTTGGAGCTAAGGAATCACAAAATTGAACCAATAACTCTAGGAAGGAAAACAAATGCAATTAATGTAAACTGCCAAACTTTTGCAGACTATATTGCAAAACTCTTAGAAAATCTGACAGACACAGTTTTTTAAAAAAAAATCTTATGGAAGAAACAGCAAATGGAACTGATCTCAAAATATCAGCTGGAAAAACAAAATTCATGACAGACATAACAAAAGGCACCAAAATTCATAGAAACACAAATAGGTAATAATGCTTTAGTAAATGAATTCAAACATCTTGGAGAAATTACACAACAGAATGGACTAGAAAAATTTGTAGTAGGTGTGAGAGTTAACAAAATGGAGAGAACCTGTGGTTTAGCAAAGAATATTTACAACAAGAAATGCACATCTAGAAAAACCAAACTGAAACACTATGCGACAGTGCCACGACCAGAATTTTTATATGCTTGTGAATGCCTAGGAATGAACTATAAGTTGGACAAATGGTTCAAATGGCTCTGAGCACTATGGGACTTAACTACTGTGGTCATCAGTCCCCTAGAACTTAGAACTAATTAAACCTAACTAACCTAACACATCCATGCCCGAGGCAGGATTCGAACCTGCGACCGTAGCATATAAGCCGGACAGAAGAGAGGTAATTGAAAGACGGATGATTAGAAAAATAATGGGCGTAATAGCAACCATGGATGGCAGGAAAATGAGAAGTAATAACGAGATGAGCAAAAAGATATAGAAAATATCAGAAGTGATAGATAAAAGAAGATTAATCTTTTTTGAACACCTCTGCCGAATGAGTGAGAACAGGATCACGAAACAAACATCCTTGTATTTCTGGAAAAGGAAATCGACACTAGCAGTTATTACAGAAACAAGGGCAGATCTACAAAGACACAACATTAAAGAACTGGGAATAACAGAAAAAAAATCTTTTCAAGAATCAAAAATGAAATTTAGAAAGCTTTCAATACAGAAGATATAAGAAACACTGAACTACACGGATAAAAGAAATGAAAAGACAGTGAGGAGAGAAGATGAAGGAGTACTGTAAAAACAGAAAACAACAAGGAAAGGAGAGGAACTGAAGTGGTTACATAGCAAACAATACTTACCACTGAATAATTGGTAGCTGCGATATCCTGTCCTGGGGTGGGATGAAGCGATTTCTGTGTCATTGCGTCCTCTGTTGAAAACATGGAAAGATGAACCTTGTTTCCTGCTGCATAATTTCCATTAGCTTATGGAGCGCAATACCTCATAACCGTGATAAAGATGGAACTACGTAGAGGTACGTGATGTTGCGTTAAACTCACACAAACACAGTTTAGTAACGCACAATATTCCTTTCGAATACTTAATTACAAATCTCGTAACAGTCACACAGAGCGACGAGTTTTTGTGCCCAACACATTGTTGATACAAGACAGCTTTTCACTTCACCGCTTCTGATTGATCACATAACTTCGAAATCTCGCAGCTCTTCGGCCTTTCCATCTAGGTGGTGTTGCTCCCGCTACATCTTCAAGGCAGGAACCGATGACACGGAATAAAGTTCTCCACCAGAAGATACCGCCTACTTGGCACAACGTCGTCGCCCGATTTGCCGATCATCGTCCGTCAATTCGAAAAATGCTTGTGCAATACATTACTTCAGGAAAGCGATGTGTTACACTACAGTAGGTTAACCACATGCCATCCACATCGAACTGTGGTTTAGAACTGCGGATGTCCATGAAATAAAGGAATAATTAAAACAAATAGCTGACTCTGCCTCATTTATTTTCATCCATGGCGCGTTGTGACGTATTACCCCAACATCTTGAAGTGTGTCAGTGGATTAACTGATAATTTTATTTCATGGACTTAGATAGGTGTCTCCTCTACACTTCATACCGTACAAAGCCTTTATTATGTGCCACCTGTTACCACGTTACGGCACTGAAGGCATACGAACGATAACAAAGGTACAAGATACTCCAAAACAACACAAACTTTTCAGCAGCGTGTGGACCAAATTTGGAAGGGAATAAAACAGAGATTCCGAGTTGCGTGGATTCGACAAATCCTTTGTAGGTTTACAGAGGTACGTGCCACAAGATACCTAAGCATAGGTTATTTGACAACACATGTTTACGCACAGGTCGCACAAATCCCGTAAATTCTGCACCCGTGGCACGTATCCAAGGAGCTTGCTTCCACAGTGTCCGAGATTTCGTCTATCGGTTTCAGATAAGGGGAATTTGGTGAGTATGGCATCAACGTGACTTCATTACATACTCCTCAGTCCACTGTAAAACTATTCAGACAATTATTTTACTGGAAGATGCCGTACGGAGTAGGACATCAAGCATCAAGAAATGCAGTTGGTCCGCAATAATGTTCACATAGTCCGCAGTATTATGTACTACTTCGTACACGTCTGGAAGAAGAGGTGGGCTGCAGAAAGGAGCAGCAGCTGTCGTCGTAAGGAAGTTGGAAGGATCAGAAACAATTAACGAACACTTAAGTACAAAAAACAGAAGTTTAATTTAACTTACTGTGTACTCCAAGTATTGCGAAGAACCTTTACAAAGGAACAAAAGGTAGTATGGTCCCTGCTATTACAAGAAGAGAGCACAGTGCAGTGTGAGGCTCTCACTACTAATGCACAATGAACTCTTGCGGGGTAATTAAGAATGAAGACTGACGAAGGCTGCGACTGAGACTCGGCCATGTAGCTGCCGTCTGCCACATTATATCGCAGCGGGAGAAGGCGCTCATAGTCGAAGCCACCGAAGGCGTGGGACCGTGGGAGTGCACCAGTGGTTCTACAGGTCCCTACGCAAGTGCTTTCACTGAATGTCGGATACACCCGTTTTTGTTGCCGACTGTGAGATGATATGGTAACGGTCTATCGTCCCACACTCAGATGTCATGGTTTCGCAAGTTACAGGTACAGTCATGCTCAAAAGTATCCGAACGACCTGAATTGCATTTTGCCTGGTTTGCATGCAATCCACATAACGCAGCTGTCTAGCAGGTCCTCTAATCACTCCTTGGTACAGTCGTTTGACTATTGAAAATGGTTCCAACAAGTCACCACTGCGAATCTCTGCTCTGTATCGCAATAACTCAAGATGTAAAGTAATAACACGAGACTACAAATATCAGCTAACACCTTATCACAGATAAGACTGTCCTTAAGGTTTGTAAGCTCACATTTATTGTAATAAATGACATACCTGAAATGGTACCACTCTCATTATTACGTCAGATAGGTAATACACGTAGTAAGTTCGTCGTATTTATGATTTCCTCTTCAAAGTAACATACCACACTTTTTATTTAACACAAAATGGCATTAAAAATTAAGTAATTCACGAGCAGCTAGGTGAGAGTATGTATGAACTTCATCTGACACGACGCGCCGTCTCGTTCTGCATCTGGATTCAAACCCATTTCATGCAGACTAAGATTTCATGACTGACGGAAACTGACCGTCAGTCATGACTAGGCATACAGACAGTGATATACCTCGATTTTAGACAGCATCAGTTAGCAAATATCAACTTCAAATTACAAAACGTAAACATTTTTAACGGACACGAATTCCTACCCAGCATCTATTGTCCCTGTTAATGAACTACGAGCGATGTTAAATATTACTTCTTCACAAGTAACGTACTTAAAATGCCGTGAGGTAAAGCTTTGTGTCAGATAGGGATTCGAACCCAGAACCTAATCGGATTGTTATCGAAGCACAATCAACTGTGACATACCGGATATTCTCGGCAGTAGCTAGATGCTTTAACTGAAATGACGAGACGAAACATCAATTGTTTCCTTCCCAGGACTCCAACCCGGAACCTATCGCTGTTATATTCTAGAGGAAACGAACGTTAAATATGGGTTTGTTACAACAGCGGCGACATGTGAGCATATTTGAACTACAAATAATGTGACGAAGAGTTCAATGCTGACTCGGAAGCAAACCCCACACATACCGTTGTCGACTACACACAAAGAGACGTCAGCTACCGAATTTTTTCTCCACCAGCAGCTCGGAATAACATCCTCGAACTTACAGTGATCTTTCAAATAGTTCTGTGTCTCACTGGGAGTCAAAAAAGTCTGATATCGTTAGTGTTGACAACAAATGAAAACGCATTAAAAATCAAAATGAATATCCATCAGAAGATAGGTGTTCTCATGCTAGAGCTTGATAATACATAATGAAAACTTTAGTACCGGGCCAGTATTAGAAGCCATTCACGCGCAATATGTGGGGATGTTGAGGAATCGGCAGTTTTGAACAACCAACATATTGTAGTCTAGCCGTATTGTCAAGAAGGGATCAAATTCCGCATTAAGGGCGGACTGAGTAGCATTCCAAGTTCAAAACCAATTTTATCGACATACAGAAGCTCAAATAAAAGATGGAATATGGGCAAAGTGACCCTACATAGCGTTTGTTTCGTCATTAGAAACAAATAAGTAGTATAAGAAAGGTTACTGGTGATAGAGTTCCCACATTACACCACTTTATTGTGGTTCAACCTAACGTCTACTTGGTAGAGAAGGAATATCATGTTTAATGTGAATTTCAGATCACAATGCCATTATATCTTCATCACTTTGCGTAGCCAGAAGAGAAAAGAATCTGTCTCTGCCTATTAAAAATCATCGGCAGAAATTGGAATCGTTCCCAGACCATCATCATCGGAACCTAGCATCAATCCAACGGAACACCAAATCCTCCTCTGTATGACTCATTTTTCTATCGTAACACCGTTGCGGCAAACTCGATGAGAATTCTGACACACAGGCAGAATGTTCAGTATATTAATTGACTTGGTAGACCGAATGGCCATGCACTAGCTGCCTCAGCTACGTGGTGCATACACTCCACTCTATTTTGTAATCACCGAAATGAAATCACTTAACTGCCGCCTACACAGAACTGCTAACTGTGTAGGATGCAGATATTTAAATAGGAAGTGTTCGTTTCCACTTGAGCTACTCTACTGCGCTATCTGTTAGTCGAAAACGCCCTGCAGTGCAAAAAAAAAAAAAAAAAAAAAAAAAAAAAAAAAAAATAAAAAAAAAATAAAAGCTGTAACTGTCTGTCTCTCAGAAGTCTAGATACAACCATAAGCAATATCTCACAGCACTGTGGAATGCGTAATTGCTGGAGGAACTGTTGTTGGCTTCTGGAGGTGCTGTAACTGATTGCTAGTAGCGTCACGGTAATTGCCGGCACGGTAGCTCAGAATGCTCGGTCAGAGGGTTAGCTACACTCTGTAATAATAAAACTGAGTTAACCGATAAACAACGAACTTAAACGGATGTCTTAAGATGTCCGCCCCGAGCAGATGCAACGAACAAAAGGGAACAAAATGAGATTTAAAAAAAAAGTGTCCCGCACCGTAGATAAAACGTCGCGAGTTCGATTACATTTGCTGCTACATTTTTTACAACGCAATTCTGCTGTCTGCTGAAGTTACCAATTTAATGGAACTTTCAACATGATTCCCTTCACTTCTCAACCCAAAATAGCCTCATGAGGGAAAAGGGCTAACTTCTTGCGACATATTGTTCTTTTCAGGTTTAATAGACAGCCAGGCAGCAGGTGCATCTCGAAGCTTTTGTATTATGTATGGGGAGAGCACATCGTACCAAAATTGTCATAAAAGTATTTTCTACATTAGCTGTCGTCTGGTAGTGGCATTTTATTCTCCTTCAAACCTTGTTTGACAACTTTAGCTCAGAACAAGTTTCCTACATGCATGTAATCAATAAACTGCATGTGCATTGTCAGACTGTTAGAGATAACAAGAGATATCGCGTATATCGTTGATGATTAATTTCTCTCTCATGTTTAGTGTTGTTTTAACAACACTAAAAGAAACCTCACAAATATTGTGCACTGTATTATAAGAAATGAAATAAAACTACCCACGATAAACTTACGACGAAAGTCTGTTTTGATAAAACTGACTATCTGTACACAAGCATGCCTCTATCGGCGTGAATTAGTAATATACTACTCACTTTGATTTCGTTTGGGTCTATGTTTAATTGTTATGCTGTGTCATTCTCAACAAATGGTTCAAATGGCTCTGAGTGCTATGCGACTTAACTTCTAAGGTCATCAGTCGCCTAGAACTTAGAACTAATTAAACCTAACTAACCTATGGACATCACACACATCCATGCCCGAGGCAGGATTCGAACCTGCGACCGTTGCGGTCGCTCGGCTCCAGACTGTAGCACCCAGAACCGCATTCTCAACAGGTATGCAAATGTGACATTTCATAAATAAAGTTATGTATTTCTAGAGACCCAAAATTTGTTTGTCAGCAGCGGGAAGAGGCGTTACCTGTAGTGCAACATAGTGAGTTTTCACCATTGCACTACTAGCTGAAAGTATTATCTTGCGATTTCCTTATAGATGTTTGAGCAGACTGCTTGTAGCTCTTCCACAGAAGGGATAAAAAAGTTTCTTTCAGTGAAACTGGAACCGTGAACTATTTCAGAGGTCAGCGCGTCACCACAGAGCTAGCGAAGAGGTATGTGTAGTACATTCCTCTTACGAGGTCAGTGGTTGCTAGAACTCGTAAACCGCTATTTAAAGGACGAGTTTAGTTGCGATTTCCACACGCAACGACTTTTCTAGGCTGAAAACCGTAAATTTAAAATCTTTTCTTACACCTCAAGCAATAATAACTCAGATTATTCAATGGAAATGACAGGAAAAATCAAGTGAACATTGAGGCTTAATACCGTGCACACCAGGAAGTAACTCGTCGATCACAAAGTTGCCAAATATACCGTGCCTTGTTGCCAAATCTCAGTTACAGTACTAGCAGGAAGAAGACGAACCGATGTGATCCTACAGCGGGCTGGGAAGTGACCATAGCTGACGTCTCAAAGACGCGGCTGCTACGGCCTGGAATTCGTAATGCGTCTGATTCGCACTTCTGTAACTACAGGGTGTTTCAAAAATGACCGGTATATTTGAAACGGCAATAAAAACTAAACGAGCAGCGATAGAAATACACCGTTTGTTGCAATATGCTTGGGACAACAGTACATTTTTAGGCAGACAAACTTTCGAAATTACAGTAGTTACAATTTCAACAACAGATGGCGCTGCAGTCAAGGAAACTCTATAGTACGATATTCTCCACATATCCACCATGCGTAGCAGTAATATGGCGTAGTCTCTGAATGAAATTACCCGAAACCTTTGACAACGTGTCTGGTGGAATGGCTTCACATGCAGATGAGATGTACTGCTTCAGCTGTTCAATTGTTTCTGGATTCTGGCAGTACACCTGGTCTTTCAAGTGTCCCCACAGAAAGAAGTCACAGGGATTGATTTCTGGCGAATAGGGAGGCCAATCCACGCCGCCTCCTGTATGTTTCGGATAGCCCAAAGCAATCACACGATCATCGAAATATTCATTCAGGAAATTAAAGACGTCGGCCGTGCGATGTGGCCGGGCACCATCTTGCATAAACCACGAGTTGTTCGCAGTGTCGTCTAAGGCAGTTTGTACCGCCACAAATTCACGAAGAATGTCCAGATAGCGTGATGCAGTAATCGTTTCGGATCTGAAAAATGGGCCAATGATTCCTTTGGAAGAAATGGCGGCCCAGACCAGTACTTTCTGAGGATGCAGGGACGATGGGACTGCAACATGGGGCTTTTCGGTTCCCTATATGCGCCAGTTCTGTTTATTGACGAAGCCGTCCAGGTAAAAATAAGCTTCGTCAGTAAACCAAATGCTGCCCACATGCATATCGCCGTCATCAGTCCTGTGCACTATATCGTTAGCGAATGTCTCTCGTGCAGCAATGGTAGCGGCGCTGAGGGGTTTCCACGTTTGAATTTTGTATGGATAGAGGTGTAAACTCTGGCGCATGAGACGATACGTGGACGTTGGCGTCATTTGGACCGCAGCTGCAACACGGCGAACGGAAACCCGAGGCCGCTGTTGGATCACCTGCTGCGCTAGCTGCGCGTTGCCCTCTGTGGTTGCCGTACGTGGTCGCCTTTCCAGCACGTTCATCCGTCACATTCCCAGTCCGTTGAAATTTTTCAAACATATCCTTTATTGTATCGCTTTTCGGTCCTTTGGTTACATTAAACCTCCGTTGAAAACTTCGTCTTGTTGCAACAACACTGTGTTCTAGGCGGTGGAATTCCAACACCAGAAAAATCCTCTGTTCTAAGGAATAAACCATGTTGTCTACAGCACACTTGCATGTTATGAACAGCACACGCTTACAGCAGAAAGACGACGTACAGAATGGTGCACCCACAGACTGCGTTGTCTTCTATATCTTTCACATCACTTGCAGCGCCATCTGTTGTTGAAAATTGTAACTACTGTAATTTCGAAAGTTTTTCTGCCTGAAAATGTACTGTTGTCCCAAGCATATTGCAACAAACGGTGCATTTCTATCGCTGCTCGTTTAGTTTTTATTGCCGTTTCAAATATACCGGTCATTTTTGAAACACCCTGTAGGTCTAGGGACTTGAGCGTAGTTACTAATAATACTCAGAACTGACTGCTAACTAAGCATCAGAAATCAGTAACTCTCCTAGTTGTTTTTATATTTCTTGCGTTAACTGTACTCGAAACTAAGAAACTCATAAATGGACGTTTTCGTGCCTCGCCGATAATCGAGCATGCGAAAAAAATAAAAATAGAAAACGAATAAGTGTGTGTCTGTGTGTTTGTGTGTGTGTGTGTGTGTGTGTGTGTGTGTGTGTGTGTGTGTGTAAGAGAGAGTGAGAGAGAGACAGAGAGAGAGAGAGAGAGAGAGAGAGAGAGATATAGAAGAGAGGGAGAGAGAACGAGACAGTCAGAGAAATAAAGATGAAAAAGCATGAGAGAGAGGGTGAAAAATTGTTATAAAGAAATTGAATGCTGGTATGTAAAGAAATCTTTCATTAAAATAACACGTTCCACATCATTACGAAGTGTCGTATTCATGAGGTGTGGAACAAGTATTAATCTAATCTAATCATATCGTTTTGCTGACTAGCTGTGAAGACTCATGAATTACCGAAATTTTCGCCAATATTAGTAACCAAGCATAAACTTGAAAATAAAAGACGACAGTTTTTGTAATAAACCGGGACTCCTATCAAGACTCTTTCATCCTTGTTAACTAACCACGAAAGATGTTTGATATACCTCCATTCAGAAGTAACGAAGTGTGTATGCATTTAAAGATGAAGTGCATGATGTGAAGTTCTGTGACGGAGGTACGAACCCAACACGTAATCGGATTGTTAACTAAGTAAAATCAAATGTTACGTATCGCATTTTCTTACCAGCTGCTAGGTGTTTGAATCTAAAATAAGGACACAAATTTTTGTGTCTGAGCGACAATCGAACCGCACTCCTATCGTTCTTCTTTATTGCCCACGAATATAGCTTAAGTAGCAACTGCTTACTCACCAATAGTAAGATGTGTGCGTGTTTGACCAGAAATTGTTGGCAACACATGAACAGACATTAAAAATACACGTTAATTTTCACTAGCAGGCCGGTGTGCACGTGATAGGACTTGAAATGAAATTATGTATATTTTTGTACTGGATCAGGAATCGGACCCACATACTTACCTTTGGAGGAGACCTAGAGAAGATTGCAGTCTTGTATAATTGAACGAAATGATAAATCTTTGAAAGAGGAGATACGAATTCGAATCACAGTCCAGCAGCCAATTTTTCAACATCTCTAATTCAATCAAGTACAAGTGAAATAAGAGCCTTGTTGCTTTAAATGGCTATCAGTTCATCAAATAAAATAAAATTTTGTAATGTAAGTATGTTTACTGGCGACGGTATTTCTGTTTACAATGAACTCCAAAAAAATGGTTCAAATCGCTCTGAGCACTATGGGACTTAACAGCTGCGGTCATCAGTCCACTAGAACTTAGAACTACTTAAACCTAACTAACCTAAGGACATCACACACATCCATGCCCGAGGCAGGATTCGAACCTGCGACCGTAGCAGTCGCGCGGTTCCGGACTGGGCGCCTAGAACCGCTAGACCACCGCGGCCGGCCAATGACCTCCGCCTATGTCATTTCCCGAAGCAAACCGGCACTGTCCTGTTGGGAATGAAGGAATGTGATGTTTAATGCGGATTCTGGTTTATAACGTCTTTCTGTTGAGGTTACTAGAGGTAAAGTAAATCTGTTTGTGCCACTCAAAAGTAAATGCCTGAATCCATTCATTGCACTTGTGATAGTTCGTTCCACCAGACCATTGTAGCCACATTTCCCAGCCCCAGGGGTGTGCTGTAACGGATGATGTGCTTAGCTTACAAAATTAGTCATTGTGGAAAAATGCGAGTCTATTAAATGGTTAAGTAGAAGCAAGCTTCTGACGCGGAGATTATGCTATTCTCGCGTCAGCCGGATGTAAAGACTCTTCGAGGTATCATAGCCACGATGCGAAGCCATTTTGAAATTTCGACAAATTGAGGAGATCGCTGCTGGAACACATGTGCTTGATGCTCATTTTCATTGCGATACATAATGCAAAAATAGAACTTTTAAGTGTATTATTGCGTAATTCCAGTTATTGACAGTCTATTCGTGAGCTTGCTCGCATTGAGTGGGGTGAAACCTATCACAGAAGCAAGCAAAGTACAAATATTTCTTGCACCATGCGCATCACACAAACGAAATCTCGCTGCACTGACACGTTGTCCGATATATTGCACGGAAAACGTATGCGATTCATGTTGCTAAATATATCTCTACCAGATATCAATTTGGATGCGTACCAAGTGTATAAAAGCATATCTCCAAATACGCAGAAAGTCACATAGAGGTATTCGACTGAAACATAGCCATGACCAAGACTGTAACTGGGGTCAACAGCATCGTCGGCTACCACCTTGACAACTCGAACGGTGACAGCGCTCGGCCGTTTACTTACGTTTACTGGTATCAAAGCTACAGCATGAAAGCACAAAGATGTTAATAACCCTAAGATCGTTAACTTTGGAACCCATAGAAAGTAAAGCAGTCATCAGTCGGAAGAGTGGTTTGAACAGCACAGTGCTTTAACAGGCACTGTCTTGTTGGAGGTGGTTCGCCGTTGCTTTCCTCCGACATTTTGAGTGGACTTACCTAGCCAGTTAATAGGGTAACCTACAGATTAACGTGGCTTTCGAACCACAGTTCAACTCGGCATTTTTCACAACAACAAATACTGCCTGACGGGAAACAACAATCGTGAGCCTAACTGAGACATTTGTATCCGTTCTCTTGCTTTTTATCACTTTGTCGCCATGCAGCACCATGGTTTCTGCTTAGCATTAAAATTAAGGATCTCTCGTTTGTGCCTGCGTTGGCATATGCATGACCCTTAGGAGACCTTACTTTTGGGATTACCCTCACGTACGTGTGTGTAAACGCCTTCCGATGCCCACTCAAGGAAGACAAGGATACACAGTGTACCTTCAATATTATAAATGCGCCTCTGTTTGTGGATGGACGCAGACTTAGGTTGACACTTATTTTGAATATTTAGCAGTGCTGTACCCACTGGTGTTAAATTCTTTATCAACCAATGATTCCCACAGCTACAGGAACACTACTTGTGATACCTCTTAGACAAAATACTTACGCAGTGCTATCAGACGAAAAGATCAACCTACCACAAACTTTGGGAAGTTTGTTTTACAACCTTCGTACATGGATAAAAAGCTTTTCCTATTTAAGATATCTGTGAACGTTGCAGCATAAGACGATTTAAGAAGAAACTAAACTGCTTTAGCTACGCCAGTGTTTATAGAAATCGTGTTAACGGCACTAAATCGTGGTATGTGAATCGTTTACCGGCCGTACTCTGCGGCATTTCTCTGGTTGGAAGGCAAAAAGCTCACTGACAAATTTCACACGAGGACAAGGGATACGAAATGTCTCCCACTGAAAGGTCATGTTGTTTTATTTAAATAATTACAAAATCAGGTAAAACGAACAGTGAGGCTGTCAGTATAAGCACATTACTGTTGTCAGTATGATGTTGCACCACCCAGGGCCTGTAACGATAAAGGGCCCGTTTGGGTCAGTCATATTGTATACAGAAATGGAAGAGAGCACCACTAAATTCTACAATCTGTATGCATTGCATACACACAGAAATTACTGTTACAGTGTACTTATGAAGCCCAATGAGTGAATTGCATATTTTCCGGTGCGAAAGAGCTCTGACAAACAGTCTTCACTACATTAGGTTACTTAAACTGGTGTCATTCTGAGCTAGAATTTATGGTCAGCGACTAAGTCTAAGGACAATGGGTCGAATGCGGGTTTTGCAACAGAAAAATACTTTCCTACGTTATACAAGCGAATATTAAATTTGAACTAATATTGAACTTGGATAGTTTACAATGAAAACTTTTCTGTTTATTGCAAAGGAAAGCAATTGATTTCTCTGTCATACACAACTTGAAACATGTCATATCGACCAAATCATATGGAAGAACTGACAGCGACGCATATCGGAAGGCAGTAAGAACCCTTGGCTCTTTGTTTGGAAGTATTCGACAGGAAATGAAGAAAGGCAGCTCGTTTTTGTTATAAAGTAACGTCTTCATCAATTACTTTAATTCCAATGTATCTAAGAGTAATTGCTGATTTTTGATATTAACATGAAAAGGATTCCGTAGACAGGGAAAGAACCTGTTCTTGGGCAACTACTTCCATAATGAGCAAAAGGCATTAAATGAGCTTCAGGCACATGTGTTCCAGCAGCGATATGAATTAAATGATAGTAATAATGACGGTAATAATCAAATTATCCGGTAACTTCACACTTCACAGTGGTTTTTCTCGAACAAAGAAATCTCCTCAATTAGAGAAAAATTTCAAAATGGCTTCACATCGTGGCTATGATACCTCGAAGAGTCTTTACATCCGGCTGACGCGAGAATAGCATAATCTCCGCGTCAGAAGCTTGCTTCTACTTAACCATTTAATGGACTCGCTTTTTTCCACCGTGACTAATGTTGTAAGCTAAGCACATCATCCGTTACAGCACACCCCTGGCGCTGGGAAATGTGGCTACAGTGGTCTGGTGGAACGAACTATCACATGTGCAATGAATGGATTCAGGCATTTACTTTTAAGAGGCACAAACAGATTTACTTTACCTCTGGTAACCTCAACAGAAAGACATTATAATCCAGAATCCGCATTGAACATCACGTTCCTTCATTCCCAACAGGACAGTGCCGGTTTGCTTTGGAAAATGACATAGGCGGAGGTAATTGTAAACAGAAATACTGTCGCCAGTAAACATACTTACATTACAAAATTTTATTTCATTTGATGAACTGATAGCCATTTAAAGCAACAGGGCTTTTATTTCACTTGTACTTGATTGGATTAGAGATGTTGAACAATTCGGTGCTGGGCTGTGATTCGAATTCGTATCTCCTCTTTCGAGGATTTATCATTTCGTTCCATTTTACAAGACTGCAACCTTCTCTAGGTCTCCTCCAAAGGTAAGTATGTGGGTTCGAGTCCTGATCCTGTACAAAAATATACATAACTTCATTTCAAGCCCTATCACGTGCACACCGGCCTGCTAGTGAAAATTAACGTTTATTTTTAATGTCTGTTCATGTGTTGCCAACAATTTCTGGTCAAACACGCACACATCTTACTGTTGGTGAGTAAGCAGTTGCTACTTAAGCTATATTCGTGGACGATAAAGAAGAACGATAGGAGTGCGGTTCGATTGTCGCTCGGGCAAAAAAATTTATGTCCTTATTTCAGATTCAAACACTTAGCAGCTGGTAAGAAACTGCGATACGTAACATTTGATTTTACTTAGTTAACAATCCGATTATGTGCTGGGTTCGCACCTCCGTCACTTCACATCATGCACTTCATGTTTAAATGCATACACACTTCGTTACTTCTGAATGGAGGTATATCAGACACACAGACACACACGCATCTGTTTTCTATTTTTATTTTTTTCGTATGCTCGATTATCGGCGAGGCACGAAAACGCAAGAAATATAAAAACAACTAGGAGAGTTACTGATTTCTGATGCTTAGTTAGCAGTCAGTTCTGAGTATTATTAGTAACTACGCTCAAGTCCCTAAACCTAGTTACAGAAGTGCGAATCAGACGCATTACGTATTCCAGGCCGTAGCAGCCGCGTCTTTGAGACGTCAGCTATGGTCACTTCCTAGCCCGCTGTAGGATCACATCAGTTCGTCTTCTTCCTGCTAGTACTGTAACTGAGATTTGGCAACAAGGCAAGGTATATTTGGCAACTCTGTGATCGGCGAGTTACTTCCTGGTGTGCACGGAATTAAGCCTCAAAGTTCACTTGATTTTTCCTGTCATTTCCATTGAATAATCTGAGTTATTATCGCTTGAGGTGTAAGAAAAGATTATAAATTTACGGTTTTCTGCCCAGGAAAGTCGTTGCGTGTGAATAACGCAAGTAAACTCGTCCTTCAAATATCGGTTTACGAGTTCTAACCACCATTGGCCTCGTAAGAGTAATGTGCGACACATACCTCGTTGCGTGTGAATAACGCAAGTAAACTCGTCCTTCAAATATCGGTTTACGAGTTCTAACCACCATTGGCCTCGTAAGAGTAATGTGCGACACATACCTCTTCTCTAGCTGTGTGGTGATGCGCTGACCAAAGAAAAAGACACAGTTATGGTTCTATGTTCCAGTCACGCTGAAAGTCACGTTTTTATCCCTTCTGTGGAAGAGCTACAAGCAGTCAGCTCAAACATCCATAAGGAAATCGCAAGAAAATACTTTCAGCTAATAGTGCAATGGTGAAAATCTCACAATGTTGCACTACAAGTAACGGCTCTTCCCGCTGCTGACAAACAAATTTTGGGTCTCTAGGAATACATAACTTTATTTATGAAATGTCACATTTGCATACCTGTTGAGAATGACACAGCATAACAATTAAACACAGACCCAATCGAAATAAAAGTGAGTAGTATTTTACTAATTCGTGCCAATAGAGGCACGCTTGTGTACAGATAGTCAGTTTTATCAAAAGTGACTTTCGTCGTAAGATTATTGTGGGTAGTTTTATTTCATTTCTTATAATACAGTGCACAATATTCGTACGGTTTCTTTTAGTGTTGTTAAAACAACACTAAACATGAGAGAGAAATTAATCATCAACGATATACCCGAAGTCTCTTGTTATCTCTAACAGTCTGAGAATGCACATGCAGTTTATTGATTACATGCATGTAGAAAACTTGTTCTGAGTTAAAGCTGTCAAATAAGGATTGAAGGAGCATAAAATGACACTACCAGACGACAGCTAATGTAGAAAATACTTTTATGACAATTTTGGTACGATGTGCTCTCCCCATACATAATCCAAAAGCTTCGAGATGCACCTGCTGCCTGGCTGTCTATTAAACCTGAAAAGAACAATATGTCGCAAGAAGTTAGCCCTTTTTCCTGATGAGGCTATTTTGGGTTGAGAAGTGAAGGGAATCATGTTGAAAGTTCCTTTAAATTGGTAACTTCAGCAGACAGCAGAATTGCGTTGTAAAAAATGTAGCAGCAAATGTAATCGAACTCGCGACGTTTTATCTACGGTGGTGACACTTTTTTTTTTTTTTTAATCTCATTTTGCTCTCTTTTGTTCGTTGCATGTGTTCGGGGCGGACATCTTAAGACATGCGTTTTAGTTCGTTGTTTATCGGTTAACTCAGTTTTATTATTACAGAGTGTAGCTAACCCTCTGACCGAGCACTCTGAGCTACCGTGCCGTTAATTACCGTGACGCTACTAGCAATCACCTAGTTACAGTACCTCCAGAAGCCAACAACAGTTCCTCCAGAAATTACGCATTCCACAGTGCTGTGAGATAATGCTTATAGCCGGATCTAGACTTTTGAGAGACAAACAGTTACAGCTTTTCTTTTGCACTGCAGGGAGTTTTCGACTAACTGATAGCGCAATAGGGTAGCTCAAGTGGAAAGGAACACTTCCTATTTAAATTTCTGCATCCTACACTGTTAGCAGTTCTGTGTAGGTGGCAGTTAAGTGATTTCATTTCGGTGATTACAAAATAGAGTCGAGTGTATGCACTGGGTAGCTGAGGCAGCTAGTTCATGGTGATTCGGTCAACCAAGTAAATGAATGTACTGTACATTCTGCCTGTGTGTCAGAATTCTCATCGAGTGTGCCGCAACGGTGTTAGGATAGAAAAATGAGTCATGCAGTGGAGGATTTGGTGTTCCGTTGGATTGATGCTAGGTTCCGATGATGATGGTCTGGGAACGATTCCAATTTCTACCGATGATTGTTAATAGGCAGAGACAGATTCTATTCTCTACTGTCTACGCAAAGTGATGAAAATATAATGGCATTGTGATCTGAAATTCACATTAAACATGATATTCCTTCTCTACCAAGTAGACGTTGGGTTGAACCAAATAAAGTGGTGAAATGTGGGAACTCTATCACCAGTAACCTTTCTTATACTAGTTATTTATTTCTAATGACGATACAAACGCTATGTAGGGTCACAAGACCCTTATTCCATCTTTTATTAGAGCTTCTGTATGTCGATAAAATTGGTTCTGAACTTGGAATGCTACTCAGTCCGCCCTTAATCCGGAATAATTTGATCCCTTCGAGACAATACAGCTCGACTGCAATTTGTTGTTTGTTCAAAACTGCAGATTCCTCAACATCACCACACATGGCGCGAGAATGTCTTCGAATGCTGACCCGGTACTAACGTTTTCATTATGTATTATCAAGCTCTAGCATGAGAACACCTATCTTCTGGTGGATAATCATTTTGATTTTTAATGCATTTTCATTCGTTGTCAACACTAACGATATCAGACGTTTTTGACTCCCAGTGAGACACAGAACTATTTGAAAGATCACTGTAGGTTTGAGGATGTTATTCCGAGCTGCTGGTGGAGAAAAAATTCGGTAGCTGACGTCTCTTTGTGTGTAGTCGACAACGGTATGTGTGGGGTTTGCTTCCGAGTCAGCACTGAACTCTTCGTCATATTATTTGTAGTTCAAATATGCTCACATGTCACTGCTGATGTAACAAACCCATATTTAATGTTCGTTTTCTCTAAATATAACAGCAATAGGTTCCGGGTTGGAGTCCTGGGAAGGAAGAAATTGATGATTCGTCTCGTCCTTTCAGTTGAAACATCTAGCTACTGCCGAGAAAATCCGATATATCACAGTTGATTGTGCTTCGATAACAATCTGGTTAGGTTCTGGTTTCGAATTCGTATCTCACACAAAGCTTTACCTCACGGCATTTCAAGTAAGTTACGTGTGAAGAAGTAATATTTAACATGTCTCTTAGTTCATTAACAGGGACAATAGATGCTAGGTAGGATGTTACTTTGAAGAACGTACTACGTGCATTACCTATTTGACGTAATAATGAGGGTGGTACCATTTCAGGAATGTCATTTATTGCAATAAATGTGAGCTTACTAGCCTTAAGGGCAGTGTTATCTGTGATAAGGCGTTAGGTGATGTTTGTAGTATCGTGGTATTACTTTACATCTTGAGTTATTGCGAGACAGAGCAGAGTTTTGTAGTGGTGACTTGTTGGTACCATTTTCAATAGTCAAACGACTGTACCAAGAGCGATTAGAGGACCTGCTAGACAGCTGCGTTATATGGGTTGCATGAAAATCAGACAAAATGCAATTCTGGTCGTTCGGATACTTTTGAGCACGACTGTACCATGAGAGCTGCAGTAAATATCCCTTAGTGCACAATACTTCGTCCATTGGCCATCGTCTGAGGCATGGCCTAGGTTTCATCAAGGCATATCTGGACGGAATCATCGATCTGTGTAGGAAGAAATGTGACTGATCGAACAAGGTAGAACGATTCGACCCATCCACTCTGCAATCTCGACGATCCGCTGACAAACACTGTCGTAATTGCTGATATGTCCTTGGAACAACATGGGGAGGCGTCTACAGTGGACTCACAAATTCAACAATGTGTGCTGAACGGCGTGTACCTAACCACTTACACTCACACACTCTCATCAGTTCTGCCACAGACAGTCGCTTTTCCCGCTTCATACGGCGACCTCCAAGTTCGGTGAGAAGACATGAGTATTGGGACAATATGTGTATTGCTCCAAGTACCGTTATCCAAGATGGCGTCGATGACGTCATCCAAGATTTAGATGATAACGTCATCCAAGATGGCGGCGATGACGTCTTTCCAGATGGATTTTGGCGGGAAGTTTTAATTTTGGTGGGAAAGTGCCACACTTCGCCCCCTCCCCAGAAAAAATGGCACGAAGTTCAAATTCAAAATGGATAATACATCACACCCCAGTTATCTCTACTAAGCAAAAAAAATCGCAGGAACATTGCTCACTTGGCCTACCTCCACTAACCTAAGTCACCCGACTGCCACTTTCTCCTATGAACTGGCGCCAAGTTTGAATTCCAACTGGATAACGCATCACACTGCTGTTATCTCTACTAAGCTAAGAAAATTGGGGGAAGATAGCGCACCTCGCCTGCCTCCACTTACCTAAGTCACCCAACTGCTACTTCTTCCTATTGACTATCACCAAGTTTGAATTCTGTTGGTAAACAAAGGTCAATTCGCATATCTCTACTAATCTTAGAAAACTGCGCCAAAGAAAGGACACTTGGACTAATCTCAGTCTCCTGACCACCACCTCCTCATAAGGACTTGGACATAAGTCTTTGTTTAAATAATTTCAAGCAGTACAGCCATCCGATGTGTTCACCACGAGTTCCATACTCAAAATGACTTAGTTCACATCGCCACCACCAGAGAGCACTCTCATATGTGACAGTATTCAAGATGGTGGCAAACATTGCGTTCACCAAGAGCTCCAGACTCCAACTGACTAAGCACACGCTACTGGCACCAGAGGGCACTGTCGTTACGTCAGGTGATGATGCAAGTACCGTTATCCAAGATGGCGGCATACAATGTGTTCACCACGAGGCCTAGTATATATTGACACCAACAGAGAGCGCTACCGTGGACTTGGAATCAATTTTCATGAATGCCACACCCACCTGCACTTGGAATGAAATAGTAAAAATCTCCACCATGATCCTCAACCGACCGCCATATCCTCTACCTGCCCATGTTGTCAGGCTAACGTGCACTATCATGTACTTATGTGCATAGTGCATGACATAATCCAAGATGGTTGAGGGAAATGGTGGGAAAACGACTCTATCTATTATGGACATAAGTTTTTATTTCGCAAGCAATGGCTTCACCATGAGATCTAGACTCCAACTGCCCTAGTACACATTACTGCCACCAGAGGGTACTGTCATCCCTCCTGTGACATAATCCAAGATGGTGGTATATTGGGGAAAAATGGCGCGAAAATGACTCAGACTGCGCTAGGCTGCTGGATAGAGTAAGGAAGTAGTGTACTCTATTTTGGAAACTTTTATTTAGGCATGGAGTACATTTATGACACTGATACAAAACACATGCTCTCACATGCTTGGGGCCATCTCACACAGCCCACAGACCTGCAAACTACTTCTAATAAACTCTCTCCCAACAAGCAAAAAACTCCTAAATTAACGAAATAATTTCAGTACACACTTGTGGACTACTCCTAAATAATGCTGCACAATGATGTGTAGACATGCTCAGCGATCGTCAACTGTCCAAATAACGCATTGCAAAATAATGCAACAGACACATGCAAGCACCCTCCACCACCCCCTGTCCCCTCGAGAGGTGGATGCACCCGTCAGCTGTCAAACCACTCACAGCTTCCCTCAAACATGAGGTGGCGACAGCCCTTTCATACTTGCTACCTAAGAAATTTCTCTCTAAATACGTGATCACCTAGACACCATTGATCACATGATCAGACGGGAGCCAAGACTTATTTACAGAGTGCAGATGCTCCAAGCAGGGCCGTGCATATGTGTGGTCAATGCTGCCGATATGAACCCTCCTCCTACATGTGGTCCAGAGAAGAGCTAGTTGCCGAGCAGTGCAGCAGAAATCCGTTCCAGAATACCACAAGCTTCTTTCTCCCAAGCATTTGTAATGGATCATGCGTGACGTGTTCTTCAGTACCAGCACACCCAATGTCACTGACATCTCGCCACCAAACGTCCACATGGTGATCTACATCTAAAAGGTTCTCAATCTTATTCTTGCATCACATGGCTTTCTAAAAATTAACAGCTAAGTGAACCTCTCGGGAATTGTATAGTGTCCCAGAAATAGTTATCGCTCGCGTTCTTGATGTCTCAGTTGTATGCACGGAACTACTTGCCCTAATAGAACCTGTTTACGAAAATAACACCGAATGCAGTCTTCCCTGAAGACCTAACGTCATAGCCTCCCTGCTCTCAACATACGCAAATGATCTCGCCATTATATAGAGACTCCTATATCACAAAACAAAGGGTGTGAATGAATCGAGGATCATCGAGTTTACCCACCGAATTACTGATAACGTTAGTATCGAAGCACAATCCGCCTTTTCTTTCTCTCTGCAGATAGGAGTTTCAGCTGTAAAATTATTTTGCACAAATCGCCAAGTTGCATTGACAGTTAAACCTGCAAGTTTGTCTACAGATCATCAAATACATACGAGACTCACAAGAATATTGGAAGCCAGGAACATATTCACCTACCTAACTGCAATTAAATATTACGATTGCTGCTACTGTCTTACACCGATCGATGTACAGGTAATGTCTCCTCTTCACGACTGTGCTTCAGTATCTACAGTGCACATAATTTTACACATGAAAACTGTCTCTCATACCCTCACAGTTATCGATGTGCTGAATCTATACATCCCTCAGGATAGGACCCATAGTCATCCTCTGTAGTCATGTCGTAACATAAAGCATACTGACTTTACAATGCAATATTTATACATTTTACACAATGTAAGCTACAGTAACTTAGCAACACAATCTATACACATTTTACATAAACAGTACAGTTATCTTTTAACTTGTAAATAATAGATTTCAGCTATCAGTCGTCCGTTTAAAACTTTTTTGGCAGATCTAGATTTCAGCTAGAAACTAGCCACTCTCAATGCACTATCATGCACTATATTGTATTGGCATTACATACATTGATCAAAAATTTAAAATTTTAAAAGGACGACTGATAGCTGAAATCTATTATTTACAAGTCAATATTACGGTCGCTGACTGCAACAGCCTTCTGAATGGAAGGTAACCTGTTGGAGTTATCTTTTATATCTGTACAGCACCCGAAAAAGTTATCTTATGCCTACACTCACACCGGCTATATGTCACGATGCTCCCCGGTCTTAGGGAAGCACCGTCAGCCGTTTCTTTCTTTCTACAGACGCAGCATTCAGTAGTAATAAACTATTTTACACTGATCACCATATTGCACCGAAAACTTATACCCGCCAACTTTGTAGAGAAATAAATTCAAGTGTATATCTTGGGAATTATGTTGCGCTAGCGATCGGTAGGATGGTGCCTAGGGCTTCATATCGGTAAGTACCGCGAAAATGGTGTAATATTATGGAGAGAATACGTGTGTTCTTGTACTCCCCCAGTCAGGAGATGTGCGTAGAAAAGTGAGCAACTTAGGAAGCAGAAAGAGTAACGCGTTTGTGCCAAGGAGAAACGATCATGAACTTGTAGAACAGCAAAAGGGGGTTAATGCAGCACGATGACTCTCATGACATAAAATCATTCAGAAACTGCAAACGAATTGGTCTGGGGAAGGGCGCTTTGTTCTCTTTGTAACACATTCCTATGTATCCGTAGTTAACAAATAGTTTCCAGCAGTCTACATAACACTGATAGTAGACGGTACCATTACCGTAGCCTCGCCCTGCGAGAGAGACACCGTACTTCGATGCCCGGGTGGGAACACCTGCTTGGGCGAGAATTGTCATAACGACGGATGAACCTGGTATGTCTTCGCCACCGCACAGCTTCCACTTCAGTTTAAAATATGATACAGGGAACTTGGTAGGCCTTGCCATCTTGGTATTTTCTTTGTTTATTAAACTGGGAACGTCAAAATTATCCTTCCCCTCCTGTCGATGATAATCTAAGCCAAGAAGTCTTCGGCGGTGTATGCTGAAGTGGGAAAATGAATTTAATGGTATAATAAGGCAATTAAGTAGGTAATCTTGTTAAAAAACTAATTGGTCTAATTTTAGTATCAAATTGTTTAGATTTTTATCAGGAGCCCGGATCTGTGATCGAAATCAAAGAGTTAATTTTATTTCTCTCTATTACTTTATCCTGCATGGTAGGTGTGGCCTTGCCAAGTGAATTCCCTGTGATTACGTAAGCCACTGCGTTTCAGTATCACATAGAAAAATAATCATTGCTACGTCTTTGTCAGATATTTTTAACAATATCACCTTCTTCCATGATTTTATGTTTTGTTTGAACCACCTTGAATTTCACCTGTCAGAACAGCCGAACAGATATTCCACTCAGGTACCAGCCAGCCTACCTCAGACGAAATTAAACAAAAATAAAGAAATTAAGTTATATTCGAACGACTGTATGTGCTTTTTTAAAATATGTTGTGTTCCGTTCTGTACGTCAAGTCGTGTGGTTTAATTGTGAGTACATGTGCAGTTCATTAAACCTTGTAGGCACATATACATCAAATTTCGTAAGATACACTAAAGTGACAACACAACTTATCACGGGCAAATTACACAGTTCTTTTATGGAAATAGTAATTGTAGGTTTAGCGCTCAAAATATGGAACACGTGAAGAGCTGTGTGAAGCACCGCACTAGTTCGTCTGTTAAGAAGACCTCTCAGGTTCTTTTGCGTTGCAATTTCATTGAAATTAATACTTAATGTCATGCTTCAGATGTCTTCCCATATGCTAATGGAAGAGAAAGATTAATATATGGTTGAGTAAGAAGAACACTTTTCCACGTACTTCAAAGTGTTTCGTAGATGTAGACGAGGATGTACTAAACATCGAGCTGGGTTTCCCTTTAATGAGCCCTTTGTATTTCAGTAATGTAAATTTAAGTGACGTAGCTAAAACTATGTTCTGCGATAGCTACTGTATAAGAGAAAAATGATAAAAATCATTTCTTTCAAAGAAACAGTTTTTACTGTGAAAAGCGTGTTGCCATATAAACTTTCTGCAGCATAATTATTATGTATGAAGTATGCTATTCGATATGAAATCTGTTGAAACAGTTGTTGGATCTGTTGAAACAGTTGTTGGTTCTGTTGAAACTGAGTGCAACATCACACTTATCACTTGTGGTCTGTGGGTTTGGGGAACTTGAATCTCATCCTCCTGCCAGTGACCAGTTGTGTCTGATGAACAGGATTTGGTGGCACATGCTGTATGAAGCCTAATGTGTTTCTTTGTTTGAATGCCCCGTTCCACTGGATCCCTTGTTTTCCTGCGCCCAGGTGTTGTAGTGTTTAGTTTGCACAATTCCTCTGCTAAGTCAAGCCTGAGTTCAGTTGAATCAATTGTTTTCCTTGGAAATCTTGTCTCTTCTTTACACACGTTTGTGTAATGACCAGTAATTTTTTACAGTAAATGGCTAAGATATTGGTATATCACACCTCTAGGTCCTGAAGAGTATTTTATATCTTCTGACAATACTGTCGATGAGATTCACCCCAACCATGTCGCAATTATGTTCACCGACAGTGAATGGTATGTCAGTGGAAATATACTTTCTCTGATATTTGTCATACCGCAGCACCTGTGACTTAGGCATGACCCCTGCATATATTCACGCCTGATTTACTGTCTTACTATCCGTCCAATTAAACAAAGAACCTTTTCACAGATTTGAATATATTTCTGATCCCTAAATACTTCCATAGTTTAATCTGTAAAAAAATACTGGAAAACCTGGAACTCTAGAACAGGTGATTGTAGGACTGTGCTACAAAGAAACGATACCTGTTGTTCATTTAATATTAGCCTTTTCTTCTTCGAGCGAGTTACTTCGTTAGATATACATACAAAAACTAGCAGTGCGTTCTGCTGATAGCTTCCTACCTGTTCAGAAATGGTATCACGTTCAGTGTTTTCTATTTCCGCAACATAACCGTAGTTTATATTGTTTATCAAGACATTGTGGAAATTGTCGTCATTTGTTTCACGAAATATTTCATCTTCTGAAGCAGACTGTAGCAAGAAAATAGAATCTTCAATCGTGTCTCGTGTATAAATCCAAGCCACCTTCACTCCCCTCCCAGTTTTTCAGCAAATCCTCCGTTTCATGCAGCCTTAAACCTCTAGCCGTTCTGCAAAATAAATACCTACAGTGCTTAAGTTAGTGAGAAAACGTAAAATGAACTTGTAATAAGACTGGGCATTAGGCATGAAACAGTCACTTTATGAGGACAATATTTACGCAGTGCAGTATTTCTGCAAGAATAAAATAACTTCATTTGCATAAATAAAACGGAAAACTTCACAAATACATCGATCAGAATTGGTAAAATGGAAGTGTATGTGTTAAATACGGTTTCGGTTTGGTCGTATGTAACACTTCTTTCCGATTTTTCGTTCTTCAAACTCAGGTGTCTTCAGATGCAGGCATCCTTGAAAAATATTTGACGATTCTCGCAGCATAGCTATTTTACGGAATCTCTGATAATCTACAAACGAAGAGAAAACGGTGGAGCGCTGCAGCACTCAGAATTTAGTGTTCTAAGATTCGAGAAAAATTGCTGATGAAGATTTGAATGGTATGATGTAGAACAGTATCATGATGATAAAAAGCGAGGAACTCTTGCTCTGGACAAGTGTTCTTCAAATTTTTCTCCTGATATTGTGATACATTTTTTCCCTTGGTACTTAGCATCACTTCAGTGGAATTCCAGCGTCGTTACATAAACAAGTCTATAAACAGCATCCATCCCTACTTTTCTACAACTGCTTAACTAATGGCCTCACGTCACCGTTCAACACGAATGCGGCACTGTAATTCACCACCTAGTGGCCCAGGGAACTGTATAGCGGAATGCAAGTAAAACCGGAATATACAGCATGAAAATTCAGTTTTAAGCATTTAGGACACTATCTCAGAAATCATAGTTCATCTGTAGAATTACACTTGAGATACCCCTCTCCGGATTGTTAAACAATCTGTAACAACGCGATGTGGCCCTGAAGGTCAGGCAATTATGATCGGCTGGAGTAACCTCTTCTCTCAAACGCACCATAAGGAACCGCATGGTGGATCTTGATATCAGCTCACCGCTTTTCCGTCTGATTCGAGTTTTCCAGCCTTGGAGCAATTACTTAACATCCAAGTGGCCTTTCAGCCTCAGGGTACCGAGTATACCACGCACAAGTTTCCGCATTAAGATAAGGAACAGCGCACTAAAGGTTTCGTAACACTACTTCAGATCTATGATTTCATTATATGGCTCTTTTTTTTTTTTTTTGGTCATTTGGTCATCAGTCTACTGACTGGTTTGATGCGGCCCGCCGCGAATCCTTTCTTGTGCTAACCTCTTCATCTCAGAGTAGCACTTGCAACCTACCTCCTCAATTATTTGCTTGATGTATTCCAATCTTTGTCTTCCTCTAGAGTTTTTGCCCTCTACAGCTCCCTCTAGTACCATGGAAGTCATTCCCTCATGTCTTAGCAGATGTCCTATCATCCTGTCCCTACTCCTTATCAGTGTTTTCCACATATTCCTTTCCTCTCCGATTCTGCGTAGAACCTCCTCATTCCTTCCCTTATCAGTCCACCTAATTTTCAACATTCGTCTATAGCACCACATCTCAAATGCTTCGATTCTCTTCTGTTCCGGTTTTTCCACAGTCCATGTTTCACTAACATACAATGCTGTACCCCAGACGCACATCCTCAGAAATTTCTTCCTCAAATTAAGGCCGGTATTTGATATTAGTAGACTTCTCTTGGCCAGAAATGCGTCTTTTGGCACAGCGAGTCTGCTTTTGATGTCCTCCTTGCTCCGTCCGTCATTGGTTATTTTACTGCCTAGGTAGCAGAATTCCTTAACTTCATTGACTTCGTGACCATCAATCCTCATGTTAAGTTTCTCGCTGTTCTCATTTCTACTACTTCTCATTACCTTCGTCATTCTTCGATTTACTCTCATGGCTCTAGCACCAAGTTAATTTGTGATTATATTATGCCATCTTAATCAGATGAAAGGATAGACCACGCACAGAGATTCTTGGCGGCAAGAGAAGAAGAGGATCTATGCTCTCGTTGATGAAAGAAATTACAAATGGATGTCATCGTTTTTAGATGGTCATGAGCGATATTTTGTTGGAACGGGTAGGATTAAAGCTGTATATAAGATAGCTAAAGTCAGCAATATAATCCGAGTATTTTATGGCATGTAAGGGTTGGATTCGGTAGGTAGAAATGTATGTTGATGGAGGTTTTTTTTTCTAGGTTAACGTATCGAAGATGAGGAGGAACATTTGATCTTGAACACGCTTTGCAGAATCCCTCTCTGGCTTGGTGGGGGAACCAAATCACTCTTGGATGCTAAAGAAATTTGGTACGGTACACAATAACAGCGTAAGTATACGAGTACATTTACACACAGAATATGGATAAAACATGAAAAATGTGGAAAAGTGGGAAACATATGGAAAATACAGAAAAATGTGGAGCATATGAAGTAAATGGGGCAAATAGATGTTAAAATAACTTGGTATAATATGCAAAAGTACATCATGTAGTTTACTCATAGAATATGGATAAAAATATGGAATAATTATGGAAAGTATGCAAAAATGGTAAAATTGTGTAAATGTATGGATATTAAATTGGGAGGAAGGAGTCTTTATGCAGGGGTAGTAATGGAAATTTTCAGCATAAGCACGGGGTAATTGGAGATAAAAATAAGACATATACCTGGAGTCAAGCATTATACAGAGAGAACGATTGGATTTTCTGGTAAGGCTTTTAATTATGGCCGCAATATAGATATACACCCCCCCCCCCCCCCCCGCATGAACCATGGACCTTGCCGTTGGTGGGGAGGCTTGCGTGCCTCAGCGATAGCCTTACCGTAGGTGCAACCACAACGGAGGGGTATCTGTTGAGAGGGCAGACAAACGTGTGGTTCCTGAAGAGGGGCAGCAGCCTTTTCAATAGTTGCAGGGGCAACAGTCTGGATGATTGACTGATCTGGCCTTGTAACACTAACCAAAACGGCCTTGCTGCGCTGGTACTGCGAACGACTGAAAACAAGGGGGAACTACAGCCGTAATATTTCCCGAGGGCATGCAGCTTTACTGTATGTTAAATAATGATGGTGTCCTCTTGGGTAAAATATTCCAGAGGTTAGATAGTACCCCATTTGGATCTTCGGGTGGGGACGTTGTTATCAGGAGAAAGAAAACTGGCGTTCTACGCATCAGATCCCTTAATCGAGCAGGTAGGTTAGAAAATTTAAAAAGGTAAAAGGATAAGATAAAGTTAGATATAGTGCGAATTAGTGAAGTTCAGTGGCAGGAGGAACAAGACTTCTGGTCAGGTGAATACAGGGTTATAAATACAAACTTAAATACGGGTAATGGGGGAGTAGGTTTAATAATGAATAAAAAAATAGCAATGCGGGTAAGCTACTACAAACAGCATAGTTAACGCATTATTGTGGCCAAGATAGATACGAAGCCCAGCCCTACCACAGTGGTACAAGTTTTATGCCAACTAGATAAGCAGATGACTAAGAGATTGATGAAATGTATGATGAGACAAAAGAAATTATTCAGATAGTGAGGGAGACGAAAATTTAATAAACGTCAGTGACTGGAATTCGATTGTAGGAAAAGGGATAGAAGGAAATTTAGTAGGTGAATATGGATTGGGGGGAAGAAATGAAAGAGGAAGAAGCCTGGTAGAATTTTGCACAGAGCATAACATAATCATAGCTAACACATGGTTCAAGAATCATAAAAGAAGCTTGTATACATTGAAGAAACATGGAGATACTGGAAGCTGTCAGATAGATTATATAATGGTAATACAGAAATTTCGGAACCAGGTTTCAAATTGTAAGGCATTTCCAGGGGCAGATGTGGACTCTGACTACAATCTATTGGTTATGAACTGTAGATTAAAACTAAAGAAACTGCAAAAAAGTGGGAATTTAAGGAGATGGGATCTGGATAAACTGAAAGAATCAGAGGTTGTAGAGAGCTTCTGGGAGAGCATTAGGAAACTATTGATAAGAATGGGAGGAAGAAATACAGTAGAAGAAAAAAAACGGGTAGCTTTGAGAGACGAAATAGTGAAGGTAGCAGAGGATCAAGTAGGTTAAAGACGAGGGATAACAGAAATCCTTGGGTAACAGAAGAGATATTGAATTTAATTGATAAAAGGAGAAAACATAAAAATGCATTATATGAAGCAGGCAAAAAGGAATACAAACGTCTCAAAAATGAGATCGACAGGAAGTGCAAAATGGCTAAGCAGGGAAGGCTAGAGGACAAATGTAAGGATGTAGAGGCACATATCACTAGGGGTAAGAAAGATACTGCCTACAGGAAAATTAAAGAGACCTTTGGGGATAAGAGAACCACTTGCACAAATGTCAAAAGCTCAGATGGAAACCCAATTCTAAGCAAAGAAGGGAAAGTGGAAGGAGTATATAGAGGGTCTACACAAGGGCGATGTTCTTGAGGACAATATTATAGAAATGTAAGAGAATGTAGATGATGGTAAATAGGAGATATTATACTACATCAAGAGTTTGACAGAGCACTGAAAAACCTAAGTCGAAACTAGGCCCTGTGAGTAGACAACATTCCATTAGAACTACTGACAGCCTTGGGAGAGCCAGGCCTAAAAAAAACTCAACAATCTGCCGATTAAGATGTATAAGACAGGTGAAATACCCTCAGACTTAAAGAAGAATATAATAATTCCAATCCCAAAGAAACCAGGTGTTGACAGATGTGAAAATTACCGAACTATCAGTTTAATAAGCCACTGCTGCAAAATACTAATTCTTTACAGACGAATGGAAAAATTGGTCAAAGTCGACCTCGAGGAAGATCGGTTTGGATTCCGTAGAAATGTTGGAACACGTGAGGAAATGCTGACCCTATGACTTATCTTAGAAAATAGATTAAGAAAAAGGAAACCTACGTTTCTAGGAATTGTAGACTGAGAGAAATCTTTTGACAATGTTGACTGGAATACACTCTTTCAAATTCTAAAGGTGGCAGGGGTAAAATACAGGGAGCGAAAGGCTGTTTACAATTTCTACAGAATCCAGATGGCAGTTGTAAGAGTCGAGCGGCATGAAAGGGAAACAGTGGTTTGGAAGGGAGTGAGACAGGGTTGTAGCCTCTTCCCAATCTTATTCAATATGTATATTGACCAAGCAGTAAAGGAAACATAAGAAAAATTTGGAGAAGGAATTAAAATCCATGGAGAAGAAATAAAAACTTTGAGGTTCGCCAATGACATTGCAATTCTGTCAGAGAGAGCAAAGGACTTGGAAGAGCAGCTGAACGGAATGGAAAGGGTCTTGAAAGGAGGATATCATATGAACATCAACCAAAGCAAAACGAGAATACAGGAATGTTGTCGAATTAAATCGGGTGATGCTGCAGGAATTAGATTAGGAAATGAAACACTTAAAGTAGTAAATGAGTTTTGCTATTTGGGGAATAAAATAACTGATGATGGTCGAAATAGAGAAGGTATAAAATGTAGACTGGCAATGGCAAGTAAAGAATTTCTGAAGAAGAGAAATTTGTTAACATTGAGTATAAATTTAAGTGTCGGGAAGTCATTTCTGAAAGTATTTGTGTGGAGTGTAGCCATGTATGGAAGTGAAACGTAGACGATAAATAGTTTGGACAAGAAGAGAATAGAAGATTTCGAAATGTGGTTCTACAGAAGAATGCTGAAGATTAGATGGGTAGATCACGTAACTAATGAGAGGTACTGAATAGAATTGGAGAGAAGAGAAAGTTGTGGCTCAGCATGACTAGGAGAAGGGATCGGTTGGTAGGGCATATTCTGAGGCATCAAGGGATCACCAATTTAGTATTGGAGGGCAGCGTAGAGGGTAAATATCGTAGAGGGAGACCAAGAGATGAATATACTAAACAGATTCAGAAGGATGTATGTTGCAGTAGGTACTGAGAGATGAACAAGCTTGCACAGGACAGAGTAGCATGGAGAGCTGCATCAAACCAGTCTCTTGACTGAAAACCACAACAACAACATATAGACATACGAGAAAAGAGGACGTCCTATGACCATCTGGCTCTAAAATGTACGATTAACAATGAGAAGACTTGGTGCATGGGAAGAATATATATAAGATCGGAACATCTGGAGAGACATCCCGAGGTGATAAATTAAGATCTAATGTTAACAGATGTAATAATTTCAATGTGTTTTTTATGTTGGGTAAAACCCTTTGTACACAGGAAAATCTTAATAAATAAAATATGGATATAGGTGAGGAATGCCACTTCAAAGAAATGTTTTAATAGGGGTAAAACAGCACGCTGTAAAGACATGATTTCAAAGACGAAACCGCCATATTCCCTTACACATCGTCCTTACTGCATCACCAATAGGAATACCAGAAAAAAAGTTTGGCAAAAGTTCGCTGTAAATGGAAAATATAAAAAACCTACTGTTGTGGCCACGTATAGTAAGTGTTGCTTCACGCAATGGAGAATGGAAAAACAGAGGCACGCTGGCGACCGAGGCGTTGCGAAATAAGCACACAGATAGCTTTGCTGACAGCAGTGGTCTATCATCAGACTGACGTAAGGACGCACACACACCGAGCGCCAAGCAAAGCCTGGAGAGTGCTGAGTAAGGGGAAATGAGGCACGCACGCTAAGTTACGCTGCAATATACTGTGGGAGCAATAACAAAAAGCTACCACCGAGGGTAAAATGCCTCCTCGTGCCGGGTATAAATAGTGGAGCTCAGGGAGCAACAGATAGAAGCCATTAGGAAGCAGTTCGGATCTGAAGACGGACGTGGTCCATATCCGAATGTTCAATCTTCGTAGGTGACGATTCTGGAAGTCTGTTCCAGCTCGCAGGAGCCATCCGCTGCCAGATGTCAACTTCAGCTCTGGAGATTGGCCCGAGTTCGGTCGGCACAATGGCTGACCAACTACAGCGAGAACTTCCAGCAGTACTGGCCGCAGCGCGGTCTTGGTCATAGGCGCCGCCGGGGACTGACACCCGGACTGCATGCAACCCGGCCCCACAGTGCATGGTCCGTCCAAGACGGGACCTCGCGGACATCGCGACTGATGGCTTCTCAGCCGCTGGTGCAGCAGGCGTCGGCAGCTGTCGTCACGGCGATGTCGCTCTGTGAGCGTGCTGTACAGAGGCGCCGTGTTCATCTGAACCACAGGGCATCCTGGCTTCAGCGGAGCACTCGTGGCCTGGGGCTCCCGAGTGCGATCAGCGGCGCGTGTTGCGAGCATTGCTGGAGAATCTACACAGCAGCAGCCAGGCGGAGGGATCCGCAGGGCTAGGCAGCGACGGCGAGGGAGAGTTTGTAAAGAAAGTTCAGTAACTAATTGTAGAACTCCATGCCGTCTCAGTCTTTGGCGCAGCCACTGTGTCTGCTGCTAACAAGTGGTGTAAATTCCGTGACACTACAGTTATGTCATAGGTGAACGTGAAATGTAGTTCCCAATGCACAGCCCGCATGTGACACACAATTGATCTGATGGAAGCCTGCATCTAGCAGTTCGTTATATATATATATATACACACGTCTGTGACGAAGGTTAATGACATCTTAGAGAGAGTAGGTTCCTTGAAATGGCAGTGGGCTGGCAACGTTGCAAGAAGAAAAGACAACAGATGGAGGAAGCTAGTACTGGAGTGGAGTCCGAGAGAGCACCAGAGGCCTAGAGGAAGACCACCAGACAGATGGGACAAAGACATCAAGAAGATCGCTGGTAACACCTGGCAGAGAACTGCCCAAGACCGTCCCACTTGGAGAAGACTTCTGAAAGCCTACCTGAATCCACGACTCGAAGAGGCCACATCATCTAATGATTGAATTGGCTGATGATGATGATATATATATACATATTTTTTTTCCCACCACATTTTACTTCGTCCCAGAAAGGACCCTCGTAGAAGTTACAAAATGTCATATACTAGCAGGTTAATATTTGTGAAAGTAACGATGAGAACTAGTTATGCTTTTATTTTGTTTATTGGTTTATTTTTTCAACCTTTATGTAAGTATCATGGTGGATGTGTATGTTGTACAAGACTTTGCTGAGAATTCCAGATGCAGAATAGGAATACAGGACATTATATATATTTTACGTTGAATTCGAGATCCCACTATGGAGTTAGCAAATCATACTATTTAATTGCATACACGTTAATGGATGTCACTGTTTTTGTTAAAAGTAAAACATCACACACGTCGACTTTCTCTATAGAGATATTTCACCAGCAGCTATCGTTGGTGACAGACCATTTTCTTCAGCTCAGCTTCACTAACAATAATAAAAAAGAGAAAACTTCTGACGATATTGTTGTGCTGGATGCATTCCAAGAATGGGAAGAGCTATAGGTGAATGGTGAACTTGCTGAAACTGCTTTTTTGCGAGCTGCGTATTACATTGCTGTCATCGGAACACTTCACTAGCTAGTTATTAAGTCCTGTGTGGAATCAAATTTTTTGAAAACAAATGTTGAAGATAGATTCGAGTTTTTGCAGGGAGGTATCGCTTTACCAAGTGACACACACAAACACACATACACACACACACTCTCATACACACACGTACACATACACACACACACGTATTGCTTCAGACATGACGGATGTAGAGGACACAGGAAGAGGAATTGTAATGTACACCTAATAGCAAGGGTAAAATTAGGTTTCAATGGAGTCAACAGGAAATGTTTCCTTTTATGACGAGGAAGGTTGGTGGTAACATCTCATAGAACTTGGTATCCAGAAACTATATAAAAAAGCAGGCTTGAGGCTGCAGGACGAATGGATAAAGAGTTTAGAGCATTCAAGCCTTCTAACTCATGAATTACAAGATAAAGTAGACGTTGATAGAGAAGTGAGATACAGAAATGCTGATTGAGGCTGGACCGAAACCACGATTTTTCAATGCAAAGGGCAGCACATCTGTCTGCGCTGTCGTGACTGGGAGCAATTAATTGTTATATATCAGTCCAATCTGTATAACAGCAGAACTAATGTAGACCTCCTTCACAGCTTCTATAGAATGATAGTCATGGTGTAGGAATGTGAACATTTCATGTGTTTCCATGTCATCTGTCAACAGGTGATTTGTGATAAGAGAGTATGATGTCAGAGGCCGCATCTAAATGTGGTGGTTTGGATGTTGTGTACCTTGCAACACAAAAGCTGTTTGTAGGGAAACTGGTGGAATAATCATTTTTAATGGGCACATGTTTGCAGAAGATGGGATCTTTTGTTCAGATATTTCACATGAATATTTAGACACAAAATTTTAAAATAGGAAAAGCAAAAGGCAAACCACTATGGGCAGCTCACACTTGTCCAGCTGCGGAGCATCAAACTAAGTTTTATCGCTTTATATTTATTTTATACGTGACATGTCAGTTTAATGTTTTACTTCTGATGAAGGCACTCTTAATAGTGGCCGAAACCTAGGTCAAAAAGACTTCATTTTTGCGATCGAGGGCCGTTATTGCTTTAATTTTCCTTATAGGATCATTTAGTTGTCCGTCTATGTGTCTGTCCAACTGTTAAAAACCCTTTTCCTCAGGAAACTATCAGCTTTAAATTTATGCCAGATACTAAAATCTACGGTCCCTTGGTTGTGTAAAAAATTGAAGTTTTTAAGTCAGTGCAAACAAAAGATACGGCCATTTATGTGACATTTTTCGATGGTCAAAAACTTACTCTTCAGAACATATTTAGGACTCCTCGTTGACATAGAGTACTGAAATTTAGTAATAAGCCAAGTTTAACAGTACAAATAAAGGAAAAAATCATAATATTGTTTACTTCTAAATATGTCACCCTTTTTTTGTTTTTTATTCTCAGACTGTCTGTCCGTCCGCCTGTTAAGACGCCTTTTTCTCAGGAACGGGTAAAGCCACCAAGTCTAAATGTGTGCCACATTCTAAGATCTACGCTATCATAGTGGTGTAAAAAAGTTAAGCTTCTAAGTCAATGAAACCTGAAGACAAGGCTATTTATGTCATATACTTTAAAAAAAAGCATATTCACTCCTTAAAGTCAATAGTCTATTTTCCATTGACCTAGCATCATAAAAGTTGGCAAGAAGAATGGTTTCATAGTACAAGTAAACGAAAAAATACGGAAACTGTTACTTTGTAACTACATCACATGCAAAAATTTTGCAATTGGTTATCCGACTTCAAACTTGTAATTAAAACATTCTCTAAAGTTTCGGAAGTCCTGGGACGTATATATTAGCAGTATCAATACCGATAATAGGCAACAACTGTCGAGATTCACGATTCCCGTGACGGATGACCTGTCTGTATACATAATTAAGTTTGTATGGAACCCTTACAGAGCGTGTCCTCTTCATACCTGACCAAATATTTATTGTAATAAACATTTGCCTGTAAAATAAATAAATAAATATGTTACGGTTGTACAGAAATGGATGTTTTCAGTCGTTATTATTTACTGGTATATAACATTATGGTATAATGTCAGACACTTCTCACGCATTATTATAGTGATGTCACGTACTAACAGTACAGGGATAATATAGACTTGGAACATAATTTTTTCACTATGCTAAATGTTTACCGTGCGATGTGGATGTATTTCCCAAAGTGATGCGAAGAACATTAGCACAAAATATCGATGTTCAAATGGTTCAAATGGCTCTGAGCTCTATGGGACTTAACTTCTGTGGTCATCAGTCCCCTAGAACGTAGAACTACTTAAACCTAACTAACCTAAGGACATCACACACATCCATGCCCGAGGCAGGATTCGAACCTGCGACCGTAGCAGTCGCGCGGTTCCGGACTGAGCGCCTAGAACCGCTAGACCACCGCGGCCGGCAAAATATCGATGTAATTTGTTTAAATATCGCAATGTGACCATTGGTTACCTCGTATTTACAAGTCTGTCTTTAGGATACTGAGGGAGAATCGATTACATTGTAAACGTATTTAGACAGATGTAGTCATGTTAACAGTGTGCTTGGAAAAGATACAAGCAGAAGTGTATTTATTGTAAAATAAACGCATTGTTTAAATTGTTGAATATAGGATATAGATATATTTTGTTAAAATAATATACTGCGAAAATTATTAAACATTAAAATCAGGTATTTAGATATAGCTCAGACCTGAAACGTGGGTCTTTGGGGAAAAACCATTATAAAATATAAATAGCGAGAGAAGGCGGAGTGCTTATGTCGTTTTTGACACAATGTGACATCAAATAACGCACGGACGAGTTTCTCGTACAATTTTTTTATATTTTTACATTTTTTATATTTTTTTCGCATTGTGGTAGTTATTGTGTCGTTTTTATGTGTGTGTCCTTGGAGAAAATGGTCAAAATCATAAACAGATAGTGCCTTTGTATTTCTTGTGCCATTATTTTTAACTAATTACAATATTATACATTACTAATACAATGATATGTTCGTCACAGCAACAGTTTACTTGTTGCCCAGTCTCCTCATTTGAGTAGATATTTGTGGAAAAGTTGTAAGTAGTAACTGGAGAAGCAGTGCTTACAGAAAATGCACAACAAAATTGCTACTTATTTTTTTAAACTAAGAAACTAAACTTTAAAACAACCATTTTAGACCATGTTTTATGGTAATAGTGGCTACCATTTCTAAGCAGGATGACACTCTGTCAAAAAATTCGACTAGAGGACTAACATTTTCCGCCATTTTTTGGGAGCATGCGTGATATCGTCAAATTAAAGTAATTCAGCCACATTTTGTATTGTCAGAGAATCATATCTTCTACATTCCTTTAATATTAACAAACATTTAGCAGTATGTGCAGTGGTGTCATTATTTTATAGTTATTCAGCCACTCACAATGTCAGTCCTGCCTCGTAAATTACGGTGATATTTACCGCCATTTCGTAAGTAAAATAATTATGCTGCTGATGATCCTTACACTTCAGTGCACAGAACTCGAACGAACAGGCCATGCAATGGCTCTAGTAATAAAACAGGGGAGGGGGCTGACGAACTTGATTATAACTGGTGCTAGTTGAAAAATCGGAGAAAATTATTGGAAGCAATGTGTGCTTTAGTGCTTACAGAAAATGCAGAATACTTACATACGGATTTTGTCGATTAAGATACAAAACTTGAAGGCAGCATTTGGAACGGGTAATTATGATAATATTGGCGTCTGTTTTTAACCAGGATCACACCCTGCCACTCTGTTACATAGATAGGTGGATGGTCTAATATTTTACGCTGTTTTTCAGAATATCGCATAATACTGAATTACGGTAATTCAACCACATACTTTAAGATCAGGCTACTTTAACTCTTACATACGTTAATATTAGCCATTATTTTGCAGAATACGTTATGATGCGGTTAATTTATTGTAATTCAACCACACCCTGTAATGTGTAAGTGTCTCACTTCGTAAATTACGATAATATATAATATATGACACATAATATATGATAATCAAGGAGGATGACTCTGCTGCTGATGGCCCTCTCACTGCAGCCTTCTGACATTGAATCATTAGACCCACCCAAATGCTGTAGTTACTAAAAGAGGGGAATGGGGGTGGGGCTCAGCTTGATTATTATCGGCGCAGAGAAAAAAGAGTGGAGGGGGAGAGAGATTCCCACCAATTTTACACCTCACAATTGCCCAAGATGCATGGGTGGGGTATCAGGTAATGTGATGTGCCACATACAATTGTCACAAGAGCTTGGGCAGGTTGGGGATACCCAGGGGTAAGGATAGTGGGGGTTTGCTTTGAATATAAGAAACTCAAATGCCTCAGGTATATCAGGTGTATCAGTGACGTTGAATCTGATTCCAGAACTCTCATGTGCTCCTAGTGACATGCAGTTTCTTGATCGCACTAATTTATTTTTATGTTTCAGTTTCTTACGTGTTCTATGACCGTTTCAGATTTGCCGAACCGTAATTATGATTATCTTAGAGACCGCTGAAACGCATATTTTGCTGCCATACTATGTTCATGACACTGTATTGCGGTATCTCTTTATCTCCAAACTAGTACTAAACTGCCTTTTGGGTATACGTTTGTTACAAATTAATTATTTTTGTTGTTATAGTTCACTCCTTCGTGTAACTCTGCTTCTCAGCCCCATAATACGGTTGCGAAATGAACAAAGAATTACGCCTGTCAGTAGAGTCAGTTATGTGTTGCTCATTGCAAGAACAAATCACTAACGTAATCGGATAGTCAGAAATTTACCTACTTTGAATGCACCATGGATGTAATTCCTTGATGTGTTAACACATGTTTTATACCACTGTCTCTTACTCCTACTAATATTTTCTAGATATTCACCTCCTTGCCGCATCTACAGAGCACTTCTCCATTTCTTTCCTTATCTGTCCACCTAATTTTCAGCAGCCTTATATAGCCTGCATGTGAAACACTTCTACTCTCTTCTTCCCCAGTTTTCCCACGGTTCTGGATTCACTTCCATACAAAATGCTCCAAATGTACATTTTCAGATATTTCTTCCTCAAATTACAGCCAATATTTGATACTATTAGAATTCTTTGCACGTGCTAGTCCATTTTCTCCTCGTATATACTCTTTTATTTATCCGGCATTTGTTTTTTTACTTCCAAGTCGGAAGAGCTACTTTACTTTGTGCATTTCGCGGCCGTTAATTCTGTTATTAAGTTTATAGCAATTCCCACTTGTGCAACTCCTCATTATTGTAGTTCATCTTCGCCCTACTCTCAGTCCACATGGTATTGCGAACTCGTTGGCTTTCATTCCATTCAACAGATCTGGCCGGCAATTCTTCCTAATTTTCGGCTGAGGATAGGAAGCTAATCAACGAATCTCGTCACCGATATCCAATTACCCTAAATTCAGCGAAGCTCATTCTACGTTTCAGTGGCACATACTACAGCACCATTCATCTCTATAATAGGGACGTGATTCGCCTTTCTATATCTTCAAAATCCCTCTGTGCACTAACCTTTCACAGTCCGAAGAGAGAAATAATTTGGGTCTACTGCTTGCTTTATGGTATACTCATCGTAGAAACATTCTTTTCCCTTAAATTAATATCTCATAATTGATATTATTTACAGGCGTAGAGAGCTATAGACATGTATGTAATCAGGACAGAAGTAGATTTTGAAATTATACACAAGAGATGGGATGACCACCAGGTACAGACTGGTGGGCCACTGAAAGCAACGTGGAACCAGGAGGGAGGTGAGAGGCCGCTCCAGGCCCCCTGGGATAGCTCCTTTCACGCTGCGTCAGTGTCTCATTAATACGGAAGGCGCAGATTAGCATCTACCTCCTGAAATATTCACAGCCTCCGCGATATGTCTACCCCTCACGATACGACGGCGACACTACGAGTTAAAAGTCAGCGCCGAACAACTGCAGGTTATCCGTGCAGCAGCGTTTAAACTTAACACGACTCCATATTTTAAACCTATATCTGGTTACAATACAGATGTGGTTCGCATTAGAAAACTTAATAGAACGTCATGTTACTACATGCATGATAACCAGGGTGCTAAATTCTTATGAGAGTACGAAACGGATCTGCTACAGTCGGAGACATTGTAGGCTGCCGCATCATCAGTTATGTCATCGTTCATTCATAAACGATTTGTATGACGGTGTTGCAGCCTATTCGATTGTTTACAAACGATTGTTTTGTGTTCAGAGAGGTACCAGTTTGATAATACACTCACGGAGCTAGAAAGTGTTACACCATGAAGCAAAGACGCGATATTATCAAAATTGGTCGATATTTTCACCTCATAGAGGGCGTTAAATGACTAGTAAATCTCATTTCCACTCGGAACTGATATCCGTTGACAGTGGAAATGGAAATGCCGTGTGGCTACTGCCTCCCGTTGGGTAGAACGTTCGCCCGGTGCAAGTCTTTCGAGTTGACGCCACATCGGCGACTCGATGGGGATGAAATTATGATGATAAGGGCAACACAACACCCAGTCCCTGAGCGGAGAAAATCTCCGACCCAGCCGTGAATCGAACCCGGGCCGTTAGGTATGACATGCCGTCGCTCTGACCACTCAGCTACCAGGGGCGGACATCCGTCAACAAAATTAGTATGACATGTGATATCCATAGTTACGAATACACTTTTGTAACAGCTGTAGCATGGAAGCCAACAGCCTCCGAATGTCAGTTTGAGGAATTTCTTGACAAGCTCGATACACTGTATCATTTCAAGAGGACTGCTGACTGTAGACTGGTATGAAAGTACACATGGTGATTCAGCTGCCGCTACCTACGCCTTATATTCAACCAGTAATGCCTTCATATACCATTTGCAAATTTTCATATTCTCTCACTCTCTACATGCAAACTATGAGCCCTACCGAAGAAAATTACTAGACCCTTTATGTAGGATATTTAATGTAGTTAAATATTGTACTGGGTTACGTTCTCGCTAGAAGCCGTAGTTCTCGAACTACTGAAGCAAAACAAACAAAACTAACCCTGAAACGCGCTTTTCTTAAATAACTCACACACCGTGTATCTCAGCGTAATCGTATCCCAGTACTAAATCTGTTTGAGTTAAATTTCCTATAAAATATCGTGTTTTTTTTTCTTAAGTACTGATAGTTTGTGCATAGCGGGAGAGTGAATACGAAAATCTCACACGCTCATTTAGAAGGTAATGTGGGTTGCATAAGGCCCCTAGGTAGGGGACAGCTGTACATCTTCCCATCATATTCCATATAAGCTCTTCGATTGACAAATCACAAAACATAATAAGTTTGTCAGGGATCCATTCAATCCTCAAGGCGTTTATGGTGTGAAAAGCAGTATCAGGTTTTACATTATCATGTTGGACATACCACTTAGTACTTTAATTATATTTTTTCATAATGCGGGGCCACAGTCATATTATATTTCTTTAAAGTCAGTACCGGCATTAGACTGTAGTTTATTTGCAGCATACATATACACTAACACTATCATGATTTCGGCTTCAAAGTGCACATTATCAAGTGTTTTAAGCGTCATAAAGTGCCTAAGATGGCATACTCTCGTCTCTAAAATACGCTATTAGGCACATTGTCTAAGGGTCGATATTTCTGGTAAAGCCTACTGCTTTGTTTCAACACTGAGTATACTTAGTACTTTGGTCCTAATGAGTACGAGACAGGAGTTACAATTCTTCCCAGAGTGCGTTCAGCCTCAATTAAATGTACTACCTTGCCAATAAAGATGAAGCAACCAGAAGACATGGCCGGATGTCAGTGTAACTTCGTATCCGGACACACCATCGGCGGGTGCGTGAATGATTAGGGTAACGGTTCTCTGTTACAGGTAAAAAGACCACTAGAGTGCATTAGTGTTGTTACTGTTTTTACCCGGCCTTGGAGAATAAACAGGGGGCATGAACAGTGACACTTGTTGAATGATCACTGCAAAAGACAAGGGCATGCTGTGCACTCGTGTGACAGCGTTATCAGCGCCTGTGAGATTTTGAAATCGTCCTCATTTTAAGACATCATTTGGCCAGTTCGTAGAATCGTGCAGTATGAGGATTCGTGGGCATTAGAATATGACAATGGACTGCATGGCAATATGAGGGCAGGCAAATTCCTGGACAAGGTTTCAGTTAACCACGTCTGACCACCACAATAATGGATCAGCGTATTTCGTGTCAAGCTCATCGTAAACCCTTCAGAACTGTGCCTGCCTTCCGACAACAAGTAACGGACATCCTGCAATATCCATACCATGCTGAAGTAATGAAATTGTACTGATATGCAGGAGGATCTGCAGAGAATTGACGCATGGTGCAGGGAATGGCAATTGAATCTCAATGTAGACAAGTGTAATGTGCTGCGAATACACAGAAAGATAGATCCTTTATCATTTAGCTACAAAATAGCAGGTCAGCAACTGGAAGCAGTTAATACCATAAATTATCTGGGAGTACGCATTAGGAGTGATTTAAAATGGAATGATCATATAATGTTGATCGTCGGTAAAGCAGATGCCAGACTGAGATTCATTGGAAGAATCCTAAGGAAATGCAATCCGAAAACAAAGGAAGTAGGTTACAGTACGCTTGTTCGCCCACTGCTTGAATACTGCTCAGCAGTGTGGGATCCGTACCAGATAGGACTGATAGAAGATATAGAGAAGATCCAACGGAGAGCAGCGCGCTTCGTTACAGGATCTTTTAGTAATCGCGAAAGCGTTACGGAGATGATAGATAAACTCCAGTGGAAGACTCTACAGGAGAGACGCTCAGTAGCTCGGTACGGGCTTTTGTCAAAGTTTCGAGAACATACCTTCACCGAAGAATCAAGCAGTATATTGCTCCCTCCTACGTATATCTCGCGAAGAGACCATGAGGATAAAATCAGAGAGATTAGAGCCCACACAGAGGCATACCGACAATCCTTCTTTCCACGAACAATACGAGACTGGAATAGAAGGGAGAACCGATAGAGGTACTCAAGGTACCCTCCGCCACACACCGTCAGGTGGCTTGCGGAGTATGGATGTAGATGTAGATGTAGAAGTGTATAGAAGAGAAGAAGGACGTACACAAAAATAGATTTCCTGTTATAAACTGAAAATTATAATAAAATTGCCAAACAATATAGTAAAAGTGCGTCATTCTAAGCTTTTACGTTGTTCTCGCGGCAAGCAGTTCGTTAAATTAGAGGAAGGAAGCTCGAGGAACGCAGAAAACAACCGTACAGTACCCATCGCGTATACCGCGTAATTACTGCAAGAATAAGGACGAGATAAAGTAGAGACTGAAGCGAGACATGCAAACGGTCATATTTCGCTCGTTCCCTTTGCAAAAAGTACTCACCACCATGCGCTTTTCAGTAGCTTGCGGAATGCGTGTGTGGGTTAGAACCAGCCGAACACAGATCAATACGTCTGTCAGCCAGAAACGACAGCAGGCTTTTTAATCTGTAACGTTATTTCGTTTCCTCGGTGGCTTACACAATTTAATTGAATGACAGACGTGACAGACGTCTGTAACGAATTTTTTGTCGATGTTTATATTCTTACGTCTGTCTAAAGAAGGCAGTTTCGACATGTATTCATTTACAGCATTATTTAGGGAGATTATATTGTGTGAACATCATAATTTGTAATGTAATCATGCTTTGTGCAGAACAACTAGCATCTGGAGTTGCATCTCAATGAGCCACTGTTTTTCTTCTTCATTCCTGACTAACAAGTACGTTTCGCAGTCATGTGTTACAGCTGTAACTGCACATATTTTACGTTAATTTTCGTTCTTTCTTAGTTTATCGCGTTTCCATTGAATATATCGAAACTGACCTCCTGTATCAAAATCTTATACACATCAATCTTACTACTGAATGAAATATCACAATACAGAACACTCAGATATAGCAATTTCTGAACTAAGCGGTCACACTTCACTGTCTTAATTAGCTCATGTTGCACCCAGTTTTCTCAGTTACCATCAAGACTTTTAATTAGTATATTGATCTCAGTACTTTACCGTCTCAATCCGTATTTCAGCATCCAAGTTCAACTTAATGATCTTCGAACTCTGAACGGAACTCCGTGCAAACAGGCCTTGGAAGGCCCAACGGAACCGACCGGCCACCGTGTCATCCTTAGCGCACAGGCGTCACTGGAGGCGGATATGGAGGGGCATGTGGTCAGCACACCGTTCTCCCGGCCGTATGTCAGTTTACGAGACTGGAGCCGCTACTTCTCAATCAAGTAGCTCCTCAGTTTGCCTCACAAGGGCTTAGTGCACCCCGCTTGCCAACAGCGCTCGGCAGACCATATGGTCACTCATCCAAGTGCTGTCCCAGCCCGACAGCGCTTAACTTCAGTGATCTGACGGGAACCGGTGTTACCACGGCGGGAAGGCAGTTTGGCAATGACCTTAAAGAGTAACATTATTTTCATTTGCTGAAGTAAATAACGGATTTAATTCAGAATCTTTAATTTACTGGCGTTAATTCTATGTGCGTTTGACTTGTTACTTTGCGCAATTCTTTTATAACTTCAAAGTTCTGCTTAAACATTTCACAACTTTCACATAAAAAGTTTGCATTGATGTTAAAAGTGATGTTGTTAGTTGTATCAAGTTGTACTTTGTTTAGTTTAAATTCTTGAAAACTATCCAATAACATGAGTACAGTCGTAGTGCGGCATAAATCAATGTGGAGAATGATAATCAAGTATTTTATCTAATGATTGGATTAATGCCCTACGATTACACTAACGCCTATTGCAGTTCCCGCACATGTGTTATTGATTTAAATGGGATACTAAATTAAAATTTCAGTATTCAGTTTGCCAAAGACAAACATGTTAGACATGTTTTGTCAGATAAATAGTTCGTTATTACAACGAAAACTCCATATTCGACAGCAAGTTCGAGAGTATTCTCTTGTTTTTCTTACTTTAATACTTGGGAAGAGGTTCCTTTTCTCCTATGTGTCTCCCATAGCGTTACTTTAATACTTGGGAAGAGGTTTCTTTTCTCCTGTGTGTCTCCCATAGCGTTACTTTAATGCTTGGGAAGAGGTTTCTTTTCTCCTATGTGTCTTCCATAGCGTTACTGAAACGTACGTTGCCGATAATCGGCTTCTCGACTGGATGTGACATATCTGATAGCAAACTACTTCTCCCACAGAACTCTCTATTGATCAGTTTCGGCCGGCCGGGGTGGCCGAGCGGTTCTAGGCGCTACAATCTGGAACCGCGCGACCGCTACGGTCACGAGTTCGAATCGTGCCTCGGGCATGGATGTGTGTGATGCCCTCAGATTGGTTAGGTTTAAGTAGTTCTAAGTTCTAGGGGACTGAGGACCTTAGGAGTTAGGTCCCAAAGTGCTCAGAGCCATTTGAACCATTTGGATGAGTTTCGATGTTGCGTTGTCAGCAGAATTTGAATACATTTGTAAGGGATTATGAAAATAATTTAAAGGGCGTATATGGAAGCTGGAGATATTTTCAGAAGATAATGAACAACTGTTCCCGATCGCAGTTAGAAAAAAGAAAGAAAATTAAAATATATGTTGTTTATAACAACATGTAAGTTTCAGCGATACAATGAAAGCAGACGACAAAGAGAGATAATGTAATGACGGTTTTCTTTGTCAGAAGCAAAGTAAATACTTTATATCTACCAGGTCTTGTTTTTATAATAATTGCAATTTTATTGATTGTTATCATACGAAATTCGTAATCTATGACGCAAGATTTCTCATGTTTACACATCCACATTTCTACCTTCATTGTAGAAGAGTAGACTATTCGATATGGAGGTACTGTATGATAGCTTGAATAAAAGTTTTAGCTAACGAAACTTTTACATGCAGTGTTATAACCAGAAGTTGCTTTCACGAGGACCTCGGTCATCTCCTATGCGTTTCGGGCCTAACGGTAGTCGTGCCTCTTCATGAGTGCCGGACACATATCATCGCGGAAATGTGGGATAATGGAGGATGACGCGATCGATTAGCTCGCACCTCATGTTGAATTATGGGAATATTATCAGGCGTTTCAGCTCAGCTAAGGCCGTAAATAGCCTACTCACGCCGAAGAACTTCGGAAGGGACTCTGCGTCATGACTGGCTACGGAAGTGGGCTCTTGGAGCGGACCTTTCTTAGGTTCCTTTTCCTCCCTAGCTCCGCTCAATTGAATTCTATTGCCAACCCGGCGGCCCTACTATTTTAACATAAGTCTGTGAAATGGGATCGTATCTTTGCTGGGACATATTTATGCTCTCATTCGATTCTAATTTCCTGCTAGCGAAGTCTGTCTTCTGCGGTGTCCCAGTAATTCAAGTGGAACTTAGCTAGTGGCTCGAGATCCACCATTGCATTTGCCAACTCCTCTCAAGCGTGTGTGCGCTATTTCGACACCTGCAAGTCTGTTTATAACCTCGTTCTCAGACGAAATAAGTGGCAGCAGAGTACTGGCTTCCATATTGTTTCAACGTCCTGTATTCATAATGTGAGTACTATACGTACTGCTTTTCCGAAACGCATGGTTTCACAAGCAAAGACAAATCAATGTTTTATAATTATTTATTTATTTATTAAACCTGACAAGATTAGGGCCATCAGACCCTCTCTTACATCTAACCAGGCATTCTACTTATTTTAAGTTCATATGTTTTCGTAGGCATGTTGAACTACTTCTAGTCCAAAAAGTGAAATAAACAATTACAAAGGCACATTTGGAAAAAATACATACATATAGAGTTTATATTCGTAGATGATAAGTACTGTTATAATTAGACATTATGAAAGAGACAAATTGTAGATAGGAGTGTTAGCAGCAGGGAGTATGAGGGAGACTGATGGTGGAAGGGAGGAGAAGAATAGAGACATGGTGAAACATAGTTAAGGAAATATAAAGGAAAAGAAGATTGCATGGCTAATAGAGATAGATGAAGAGGAAGAAGAGAAAGGAGGAAGATAGGAGACACTACCTTTGCTATTTGACAGAGGAGAGGACTGGCCTTGTACATTAACTTTGTGGAAAACCTTATGAGGATGATTGTAGGAAATGCTTCAGCTTCTTCGTAAAACCAGCAGGTGATTGAATTTTGCGCAAGGTAACTGGCAGTTTGTTCCAGAGGCGGACAGCGGCAACTGAGAAGGAGTTTGCAAAAGATTTTGTTTTGTGAGTAGGCACGGTTAGGATACCAAAGAAGAGTGACATTATGTTTCGATTATGATGGCAAGAAAGGTGTACAACCTCAGAAGCAAGGTACTGGGGTGCACGCGCGACGAGGAGTTGGTGAAGTAGCCATAGAGTGTTGTAGTCACACAGTTTGTCCGGCCGCAGCCACCCTAGCTGGGAGTATGAAGCACTAACATGATCACATCGGCGAATGTTGCAGGTGTAACGCACACAGGCATTCATGGTTAGTTCTAATCGGTTTTTGTTTTCACTACTCATGCCTTGTTGAATTACATCATAATAGTGGAGGTTCGGTAGAACGAGTGCTTTGCACGAGCTGGCGTTTCAAGTCCTATGGAAATATGTTTCGAAACTATTTGAGAGCATGGAGACAAGCGGACGCCTTCCGGGACACTGCGACTGTATTCTCCGCCCAGTTGAGATGCTCATCCAAAATTTCACCCAAGTTCTTAACTTTTTTCTAATATGGCATTGGAATACCGTCGAGCAGGATAGGAGGCAGTCGTTCGCGGAAATCTGAACTTATTAATTTCTGATGGGCTATTAATATTACTTGTGTCTTCTTAGCGTTTAGTTTAAGTCCCAGGTTTTTCGTCCATGTCACTACTGAAGACAGATCATCATTCATCTGAGCGACTGCAGTGTTTACATCTTCAGGTCTGGCGCTCAGGTGGAGCTGGAGGTCGTCGGCATAGAAATGATATTTACAGGAGGACAGAACCGAAAAATATCGTTGACATATAAAGAAAACAAAAGTGGTCCTAAGACTGATGCTTGTGGCTTTCCCGAGGGGACGTGTTTCCAGGAAGATTTTTCATTTACGCAGACAACACATTGCTGTCTGTATTTTAAGTAGCTTTCAAACCATCTCATTGCACTATCTGAGAAATTAAGCTGTTGCATTTTTCTGAGCAATATGTCAAAGCTAACAGTGTCAAAACTTTGCTGAAATCTAGTAGCGTCAATATTGTGGCCTTTCGGCTGTCGATGGCATATTTCAGGTTATCAGTTACTTTAATTAGAGCAGTGTTTGTACTGTGATGTTTACGGAAACCGGATTGAAATTTGTCATATAGGCTGAATTCATGCAGGTGTTCAGTGATTTGATCATGAACAATATATTCAAGTGCTTTGGAAACAGCAGGCAGTATGCTAATTGGTCGGTAATCACTAGGCAGTTGCGGGTTGTCGATCTTAGGGATGGGTCGCATTATGCTTCTTTTCCATGCAGTGGGTTATATTCCGTTCACGAGAGAAAAATTAAATATGTCAGTTAAGACAGGTACTGAGATATCGGCAACGTTCTTAATCATGGTTATACTGATATTGTCATTACCTATCGCATCAGAAGAGATTCTTATTATTGCTTTTCTTGCCGTATGTTTTCAGATGGAAGGGATCATTGTTAGTTATACAGTTGGGGGATTCTTGTGGACGGTAATTATCAGCCGTGTGGGTATTCAGAGGTGCAGAGAAGAATTCATTTAATTCGTTAGGTGAGACATGAAAAGCAGTTTCCGATTTTGCCTTTCCGACCCCAAGCAACGGAGATTCATCCATAGAGTCGTGGGCGTCAGATCGCTGCATACAATTGAGCGAGCGTGCCTGATTTTAGCATTGCGATTGCATTGTTTCACTCTGTTCCGTAGCTTTCTATATTCTTCGAAACGTTCGAGTTTCGGATCTGCCTTGAAACGCCTGTGGGCAGCATCCCTATTATTCGTCATTTGACGTAATTCAGCTGTCAGCCATGGAGCAGGAGATTTTCTACACGGATTGTCCGTACAGGTGCAGGTTTGTCATAGAGGGCAGTGAGTTTACCACCAAGTTCATCAAATTTGCCATCGATTGTAGGTTCTCTGATTATTTGATGCCAGATTTCTGAGCAATCGGCTGTTAGAGCGTGAAGATTAATATGTTTCATGTTCCTACAAGTTATGTAACGCAATTTGATCCTTGGGGGTTGCACAGAGTAGGCCAGGAATATTACATCATGTGCTGAGAGGCCAGGGGCCGAAGTTTGGCCAACATCCCTTATTTTGTCAGTCTGTTTCGTTGCGATTACGTCTATAAGAGTATGACTGTGCGCCGTATGGTGTGTAGGTTGTAATGGAAGAATGTTCATACTATTGCAACTAAACAATCTCCTTAGGTTTATTGTGGAGGATGTGTCTCTTAGCTGATCTACGATGACATGTTCGTATTGACACTGAAGTGCATGTACTTCCGACTGAAAGGAACTCATTGAGCTTATTTTTGGCGGCTTGTACGCGACACCAGTCAAGAACTGCCGACTTTGTATATTTATTTCAGTGAACATGAATTCAGCCTCTTTTTCTTCGGCAGGGTTTGACGTACATAAGACTTTCGCTCTGAGATATGTTCTTATATACGCGCTGATCCCGCCACCTCGCTTTTTCAATCTGTCCGTCCTAAGAAATGTGTATCCTAGGAGATGAATGATGCAGAGGATATGTGTGGTTTTAGCCACGTTTCGGATAAGAGTATTACGTGGTAGTTTAGTTGGTTGAAGAGGAGGCTAAGTTCTTCGTAATGCGGAGGTAAAGACTGGATGTGGCAGTGCGCTACTAAAAGCTCTGACGCTTTCCGCTGGGCAGCCTGGAGTAGGGTGGCAGGCTGATTTGTGCCTTTGTTAGGCACTACCTGTGTCACAGTTGCATTAATTTATAACGGCGACTAGTTCAAACGCAGCCGCTCCGTTTCAAACCGGAGCTAAATTTCACTGACTAGTGAAAATCATAAATTACATGAAATTGTGGAGGAAATTCAAATAAAGAATTATCACATAAAAGTTGCTGTTCCTGCCCCAATAAAATTCTGGAACTACATAACTCAGGGTTTAATGTCCAGTCGACGACGATGTCACTATAACAAAGAGGGCACAACGGGATGGCAAAAGTCATGGGATAGCGATATGCACATATACAGATGGTGGTGATATCACTATATAAGGTGTGAAAGGACAGTCCATCGGCGGAGCTGTCATTTATACTCAGGTGATTCTCACGAAAAGAATTTCCACGTGATTATGGTGGCACGACGCGAATTAACAGACTTTGAATGAGGAGTGGTAGTTGGAGTAAGACGCATGGAACAATCCATTTCGGAAATCATTAGTGAATTCAATATTCCGAGATCCACGGTGCCGTGAATACGAAATTTCAGGCAGTTTCCTTTCATCGCTGACACAGCAATGGCCGACGTCCGTCACTTAACGTTCGAGAGCAGCGGCGTTTGCATAGTATTTTCAGTGCTAAGTCACTAGCAACATTGTTTGATATAACCACAGAATTCAATGTGAGACGTACAACGACCCTATTCGTTAGGACAGTGCAGCGATATTTGGCTTAATGCGCTTTGGCAGCAAGCAGATTACCAAAGCAAGTGCCTTTGCTAACAGCATGACATCGTCTGAAGTGGTGACCACATCGGTTGGACTCCAGACGACTGGAAAACCGTAGCTGGTAGGATGAGTACCGTTTTCATGTGGTAAGAGCTTGATGGTAGGACTCGTGTGTGGTGCAGAGCCCACGAAGCCATGGACTCAAGTTGTCAACAAGACACTATGAAAACTTGCGGTAGTTCCGTAATAGTGTGGGCTGTGTTAAGATGGAATGGATTGGGTCCTCTGGTGCAACTAAACCAATGATTGGCTGGAAATGATTATGTTCAGGTACTTGGAGACCATCTTCAGCCATCCATGGACTTAATGTTCCCAAATTACGACTGAGTTTTTATGGAATATAATCGAGAGGTCAGCGACTTGATAAGTCAATGCCACGTCGAGTTGCTGCACTACCCCGGACAAAATGAGATCCGGCCCGATATTACGAGACATCCCATGAGTTTTGTCACGTTAGTGTAGGTTATCTACGGTGAATGAAAGCGTCAGCTTTTCAAAGTGGCTGTGGTGGTGCCATGGTTTTAATCGATTTAGGGAAAGTACTCGTCTGCATGGTCCCACAATAATTTGGAATTCCTTTAAGCAATTGCATGTCCAGTTACTAAACATAGAGACGATTCTGTCATTTTTATGACACTAAGATTAGGAATCTATTGTAAATTTGCTCGCTGTATAATGTAAATGGGCAGACCGCCTCCCCGAGTCGCAACGTATTGGGATACTACTCATTATGTGTCTACTACGATTACAAGCAGCACTGCTCGTTAGTGCGTTTGCCAATGGTTGGAGTGTTTTAACGCCCGCAAAAGCGTCATCTGGTAAATAAAATACACCACGCAAGTAATTACGTAAGTCTGTCTAATCCGTTATTTTTCATTTACTACATTCATTTTGCGTCTATTTTTGTAGACTTCTAAGCCAGCGTCTATTTTTAATCGTATTTAAACCGGCATTTCATTTTTGGTGAGATTTTTAGGTTTTTCAGGGGCAGTGTTGCTGTTAGATATCCCAATAATCTCACTGAAGGCGAAATTTGTCTTATCCTATACACTTCTTGAAGAAACAACTGAACTGAATAACTTCTCTAGAGATAAAGGAATTTTTCTGAGGAATTAAGAAGACAAGAAATCAGTAGGTCGAGCAATAAGCCTAATATATAAGTACAACAAAATGCTTCTGATGACAACGATGTAAAACATAGTGGCAACAACTACAGGTAGATTATATGACGAGCATTGAAATTCTGTATGTTTTATTTGACATGTTAATGGAATTACCACGTGGAGGTAAAGGATACTGTGATGTAAAGAGCTTTAGCCATAGTAGAGAGATTTCATCGTTTAACGATTTCAGTAACGTTTATTTACACAGGTTTCCGAATTATTACCTCTGTTTTTCATTAATAAATTTTAATAATAGTTAACGCTTCTCTTTACTACTATATCTCGTCAAGTTTTCTTTTTATTTATTTTATTTAATAGCATGGCTAGGGCTCCCCGTCGGGCAGGCCGTTCGCCGGGTGCCGGTCTTTCAATTTGACGCCACTTCGGCGATCTGCAATCGATGAGGATGATGGGATGACGATGAGGGCAGCACAACTCCCAGTCCCTGGGAGGAGAAAATTCCCCGAGCCAGCCGGGAATCGAACACGGGCCCAGAAGACTGACAATCAGTCACACTGACCATTCAGCTACCGGGGGCAGACAAGTTTTCTGTTGATTATGTGCGTTAACTGTTTCGTCAGCACGTTTGTACGGATTAGTAATGTGATATTTACTTGTTTTTTTAACCAACTGGTTAACGAACAGTGTTTGTCCGATTGTGCTGAAGACTGTATTTATGAAAAGATTCATTCATTTACTGGCGTTACCAGAAAGTTTCGTGGTAACTTTTAGTTTGTCTTTATCAAGCGTGTTTTATACTCGTTTATAAAACTTATTCTGAATTTGCGTATGAAGAGAATGGAGTAACTGATTTCCAAAAATATCTTCTTGTACACTAACTCCTCGTATAATTTTTCCCAGTAATCAATTATTTATTTCTAGAACGGCTGTCTTGTCTAGTGTGTGTGAATTCAGATTGTAGAGGGGTTATAGAACAGAATATACAAACAAGAATAATGTTTATACGCTGTTTATATTTGCTTGTAGTGATCAGTAAATCAGTACTACTTGCTGACGGCAATTTTCTGTTTTTATTCTCATATTCTTAAATATTTTGATGATTTCTGATAACTTTTTAATCAGGTGTACAGAATACACCACCTATGTATTTACGATATATATTTAGGCTGCTGTCATTGAGGATTAAATCACAGTGTTGTTTGTAGGTATGACCATACTGGGCAAAATAATCATGAGTATACTACTTTTTGCAACTTTTCAACTCATTCTCTTTGTTTCCATATTTTTTATGGGCCTGCAATAGAAAAATTGATCTGTGAAGAAATATCATCTACTCATCTCCCATTAAACAGCTCGATATTTTCTTTCCTGTTTAGTGCTAGAGCAGAACTTACCTAGTGCGTATGGCATCGTTCAATGGGTTCATGCCTCTGCCTCTGCTAGAAATTCCCAGATTGATTTCCTCTCTTCATCGCTGACCAACTGTTTTTGAATGGCTTTTGAAATTAAAACTGCCCTAAGCAGGAGGTAACAATACAACTCATTGGAAATATTTCGTTTCAGACACTTCAGCATTTAAATGTTAAAACTGCATTCAGTTTAATGATACAGCTCCACACCACTCACACCTTCGGTTTCCAGCTAATCATTTCTCATAATCAAAAACAAAACTTATCGAGTGCTTTTTTGAGTTCAGTTTTTTCTTCTATCTACCGACCATACATCATTAATACAGTCGGTTTCATGATCTACTTTGAAATTGTTTGTGATACATTTATAAATTTATCTGCTCTACAGGCAAACAATACTGTTGGTTCAGGAAAACTAAGTTCATTTCGGTATATTCCATTAAAATTCCCCCACGACTGTCAAAAGAAGCTTCCGTCGTAAGACATCAACTTCCCAGATATGTCTATTAATAGTGACATGCCCACTGTCATAACGAAGTTCATGCATTCAAACTGTGGAATATCCAGGATGGAATGTAACAATTTTGTGAGGAGGAGAGTTGATACTCACCATATAGCGGAAAGGCTGTGTCGCAGATAGGCACAACAAAAAGATTCTCATAATTAAAGCTTTCGGCCATTAAGGCCTTCATCAACAATACGCACACATATGCACACACGCACTCTGTGGTTTCAGTTGCCCACTGCATTCATGTGTGTGAGTTGCATTTGCGTAAGTGTATGTGTGTGCGTATGTGTGTCTATTGTTGACGAAGGCCCTAATGGCAGAGAGCATTAATTGTGAGAGTTTTTTTTGTTGTGCCTATCTGCGACTAAGCGTCTCCGCTATATGGTGAGTAGCAACTTTCCTTTTCATACTATTGAAGTTCATGCATTGATGTATATTCTATTCGGAGTATGATCTATGTACTATTCAGAATAATGAAATCCCTGAAACCAATAAATTTTACTCCCATTCTGCCTGTACAGTTTTTACTGAAACTGGCTCAAATGATTTCTTAAAATCTCTTAATACAATACCGTTTTAGTGAATATTTTGCACATTACGGAGTTCAAACAGATCAGGACGCAAATTTTATGTCTTATTAACATAATAATAGACCTGATCTATTTTACGCAATTTATCTCCCTCCGTAGTTGTTCCGAACATAGTTTTGAATCAACCTGTTTCATTGCGTTTTACAACTGCTTTAATCATTTCCGTTGAAACATCATCGCTGTGGGCGCCTTTCCACTTTTCTTACCTTCAATAGCTTAATAAATTACGTCTTGCCTTACTTCCGGAGTATCTACATCTAAATCTACATGGATACTCTGCAAATCACATTTATGTGTCCGTTAGAGGGTTCATCGAACCACCTTCACAAACTCGTATTGAGCGTGGAAAGAATGAACACATTTATCTTTCCGTACGAGCTCTGATTTCCCTTATTTTATCGTGGTTATCGTTTCTCCTTATGTTGGCCGGTGTCAACAAAATATTTTCGCAGTCGGAGGAGAAAGTTGGTGATTGGAATATCGTGAGAAGATTCCGTCGCAACGAAAAACGCCTTTGTTTTAACTATGTCTAGCCCAAATCCTGTATGATTTCAGTGACACTCTCTCCCATAAAAAACGTGCTACCCTTCTTTGAACTTTTTCGATGTACTCCGTCAGTCTTATCTGTTAAGGATCCCAAACCGCGCAGCAGTATTCAAAAAGAGGACGGACAAGCGTAGTATTGGCAGTCTCCTTAGTAAATTTGTTACATTTCCTGTCCTGCCAATAAAACACAGTCTTTTGTTAGCCTTCCCCACAACATTTTATTTGTGTTGCTTTCAAAGTAGGTTGTTCGTAATTGTAATTCCTGGGTATTTAGTGGAACTTATGGACTTTACATGTGACTGATTTATCGTGTAACCGAAGTTTAACGGAATACTTTTAGCACTCATGTGGATGACCTCACAATTTTCTTTATTTAGGGTCAACTACCAACTGTCGCACCATTCCGATATCTTTTCTAAATCATTTTGCGGTTTTTCTTGACCTTCCGATGACTCTGTTAGTCGATAAACGACAGCATCATCTGCAGACAACCTAAGACAGCTGCTCAGATTGTCTCCCAAATCGTTTACATGGATAAGGAACAGCAAAGGGCCTACAACAATACCTTAGGGAACGCCAGAAATCACTTCTGTTTTGCGCGATGACTTACCGTCAGTTACTACGAGCTGTGACCTCTCTGACAGGAAATCACAAATTCAGTCATATAACTGAGACGATATTCCATAAGCTCGCAATTTCACTACAAGCCGCTTGTGTGGTACAGTGTCAAAGTCCTTCTGGAAATCTAGAAATACGGAATCGATCTGAAATCCCTTCTGAATAGCTCTCAACACTTCATGTGAATAAAGAGCTAGTTATGTTTCACAAGAACGATGTTTTCTAAACCCATGTGGACTGTGTGTCGATAGGTCGTTTTCTTCGTCGTAATTCTTAATGTTCGAATACAATATATGTTCCAGAATCCTGCTACAAATCGACGTTAATGATATGGGTGTTTCACTCCTACTGCCGGTCTTGAATATTGGTGTGACCTGTGCTACTTTCCAGTCTTTGCGTACGGATCTTTCGTCGAGTGAACGGTTGTATGATTGTTAAGTATGGAGCTAATGCATCAGTATACTCCAAAAGGAACCTAATTGGTATACAGTCTGTACCAGAAGACTTGTTTTTATTAAGTGATTTAAGTTGCTTCACTGCTCCGAGGATATTTACTTCTACGTTACTCACGTTGGCAGCTGTTCACGATTAGAATTCTGGAATATTTACTTCGTCTTGTTTCGTGAAGGCATTTCGGAAGGCTGTGTTTAATAACTCTGCATTTGCAGCACTGTCTTTCGTAGTATCTCCATTGCTATCGTGCAGAGAAGACATTGATTGTTTCTTGCTGCTAACATACTTCACATACGACCAGAATCTCTTTGGGTTTTCTGCCAGGTTTCGAGACAAAGTTTCGTTGTGGAAACTGTATAAGCATTTTGCACTGAAGTAGGCCCTAAATTTCGAGCTTTAGTAGAAAAACGCCAATCTTGGTGATTTTGCGTCTATTTAAATTTGGAATGTTTGTTTCGTTGTTTCCGCAATATTATCCATGAGTCTATCTGTCTACGAAAAACAGAAGTGCACAATCATTATCACTGGCCAATTTAACTGTCAGTCTTGATCTCTATTTGTATGATTGTATCATTGACTGTTTGTGGTAGAAGTGTACATGCGAACTGACGATAAACAGCGTATCGAGATTTAAATATGATTCTGACTATAATTCTGGGTGAAACACTCTTAGACACAGATTTTAACAACTTAAAAAAGTAAATAGCAGCTATGACGGAAAATTATATTGTCGTTAATGTACCTGTTTCATCTATTGCATCAGCTACACACACACAAAAATCAACGAGTTCATGTAAATTATCTCTGTGTTGTTAGTTACTATGTTCTAATGAGGTGGGATGCCTACTGAACATCAGTTTCTATGATCCGACTCCTAAATTACAGAAAGAAGTAAGGTCAGCCATTAACAATGCAAAATTTCTTATAAAACCTTTCCAAAAGAAACTACTCATCAATATGAACCCTCATCCCCCTAAACTTCGGTCTCAGTTCAAAATTCATAAACCTTATCATCCAATACGTCCAATCTCCAGTAGCATGAATAGCGCTTATCACGATTTGGCCCGATTTCTACACGAAACATTGAGAAAATCCTTCGTTTTCGAAAATAATTATTCCGTTATAACAGCTACGTTTTGATCAAAAATATTAAAAACTTAGTATGCAGTTCAGACACCAACTTGTTTCCTTAGATATTAAAAATCCTTATACCAATGTCCCGTTACATGAGACGCTCATCATTGTGGAAGAAAACTTACGTCAATTTAAAAAAGATCTATCAGATGAACAGATTACCGACTTTAGAAATCTCATTAATGTCGTTGTCAAGTACAACTACTTTGAATTCAACGGACAACTGTACCAGCAGTCTGATGGGCTCGCTATGGGCAACCCTTTAGCCAGCATCCTGGCCGACATCTTTATCAAGTCCTTGGTAAAAAAGCTGTTTAACCGTGTCTCAGCAGCTCAACTAGGTATCCTTTCTTACACAAGTTACGTTGATGATATTCTAGTCATCTATAACGGACCCGCCGATAGAATTTATCATATATTTAAACTTTTTAACGACCTCCATGAAAAATTTATTTCACTATTGAACTCGAAAACGAAAACCAACAATTACATTATTTAGACTTGACGCTTACGATAGAAGACAATAACATCAATTTCAATATTTTCCGAAAAGAAACATATACTGACCAAATCGTGCCTGCCTCCTCTTTTCATCCACAGTCTCAAAAAGTGACCTTTTTTCATTCTGCCGTCCACCGAACCACCTCCATACCACTTTCAACAGAATAGCTTAATGTGGAGATTAATTTACTTAAAACCATAGCAGCCAATAACGAATATACGCCTAACATAGTGGACGATATCCTAAAAAAGAAAACTGCAAGAACTACCACGCTCAACACCTCATACACTGAAATTAACCCCCCAAAAAAGTTTTCCCTATTCCTTTCATAGGACCCATTTCCTATCAGATTCAGCGCATGCTTCGCAACAAAGACAACTGCAATGTTGCCTTCTCTACTAATAATAATCTAAAGAGAAGCTTCATTCATAATTTGAAATCCATACGCTCCCCTACAGAAAGTTCTGGCGTTTATAAGATCATCTTCGATACCTGCTCCTCCTATTATATAGGGCAAACTGGACGTGCAGTCAGCATCAGATATAAAGAACATCTTTTGAGAAAGAACGGCACCAGTCCCCTAAATTCATCCTTTGCCGATCATCTCTTAATTACTGGACACGTGCCTAAAGCCATAGGCGATAACAATATTCTGCATATCGAAAAGAAGTGCCGTAGGTTAGGTGTCTTGGAGGAATTGGAGATTTTCAAACATCTCACTCGTCATGATGGCCTCATTCTCAACGAACAGCTGCAGCTGCGAAATAAAAACTTGTTCGACTGTATAAAGCCATTGCGTGATCTTTGATTCAGATTTCCTCATGCAGTTTACCGAAATGTTGTTTTCCTGTCACATCTTTGCTGTTTTCACGTATGTCATAACTAACGTTTTTTACTTTACAAAATGTATCTCTATTTAAAGCAGATAAATATGTAACTTCATCCTGTTATTATTAATGCTTACTTTATGCCTGAATCAGCTGCCTCTCAATTTTATGTGTCCAATTTTGAATGTACAGTAGCCTAGTTGTTTCTGCGGCTACTAGATGGTGCTCGTAGCAACACCATGTTTACTTGCCCACACTTTCTAAAGTGGGCACCTCAGTCTCGTTGCAACCCTTGTTCACAGTACGAGCAGCCCTTAGCGGCTCGCCATCTCACAACTGTTCATGACGTCGCCTTTCCGGCTCAGATCTTTAATATGTGACTTGTAAGTACTGCATCTTTTCCAGTCAGTACAAAATTTAATTTTATTAATTTACTGTACACCTAATATGTTTTAGAACAGTTAGTCTAATTCTGAAGACGACGCTCATAGTAGCGTCGAAACCAGGTCAATTTTGACTTAATATTTTTGCCCGAGGGCTTATTTGTTCCAATATAGTTTCTATTTTGTTTTCATCCTACTCTCATCGCTTTGCACCAATTTTATCAAATCTGCTCTGCACTGTCTTATATATGCTATTCAAGAAACCACTCTTACACCAAAGGAACAAAAAGTTAAAAGGACGAAGAAAATGAGTTCCACATTCTGCGTGAAAAGCAGCAAATTTTAACGTAGCGCACAAAAGACATACGACATGTTCCACCACAACATACAGGGAGTGCAACACAAAACAGTGGCTATTCGTGGATACTATAACAGAAGCGGTATGGATATAAAATTGTGTTTGTTAAATACAGCACTTATCTACAGCAATAAAACACTTGTTATATCGTTTGTAGTGTGTTATACAATTTATGTAAATAAAGTGAACTGCAGTAATGTGGCAAAATTCTAGCTAGTCTCGGTTTCATCATTAGCTGATTTATAACTGTGTGATTGTTGAGGGGCCATCATGTGAAAGGATAAATATTTGAATGTACGTTACGTAATGGTGAGCAGATTCTTCTGAAAAACTGTCATTATTGGTGGCGGACTCAGACAATTAATATAGTCGCTAGAGTGCAGATGTCTTTTATCCAAATAGCACAAGTAACTTACACTTCGGTTAAAACTGGAGTATAGGAAGGTTATAAAGAAAAAAGAATTCTGTGCAGGGGATATATGAAAAGAATGATGTATCATCTCAATGCGCCTGAATAAGATAGGTGAATGTGAAAACCATTGTGGTTTTTTAATGTGATAGTTCTCTAAGATACAGCAAAAAGGAATAGATGAGCAGGTAAAGTTGAAGAGGTATGGACATCGCTAAAAAGCTCAATCACAGAAGATGGGAAGAAAAATGTAGGATCAAAGAAAACAACTGCGAAGAAACCATGGGTAACAGAAAAAGTATTTCAGCTGACCGATGAAAGAAGGAATTACAAAAACTTTCAGCGATATTCAGGAATAGAGAAGTCCACGCTACTGAGGAATGAAACAAATAGGAAGCCCAGGGAAGCTAAGACGAAATGGCTGCAGGAAAAATGTGAAAAATAATCGAAAAACAAATGACTGTCGAAAGGACTGAGTCAACATATAGGAAAGTTAGAACAATCTTCTAAAATTTAAAAACAAGGGTGGTAATATTAAGAGTGCAACGGGAATTCCACTGTTAAATGCAGAGGAGAGAGCAGATAGGTGGAAAGAGTACATTGAAGGCCTCTATGAGTAGGAAGATTTGTCTCATTTTAAAGAAAAATAAACAGGACTCGATTTAGAAGAGACAGGAGATCCAGTATTTGGATCAGAATTTAAGAGAGCTTTGGAGGACTTAAGATCAAATAAAGCAAAATGGAGAGATAAAATTCCATCAGAATTTCTAAAATCATTGCGGGAAGTGGCATCAAATCGGCTACTCCCAGTGGTATGTAGAATCTATGAGTCTGGCGACATACCATCTTATTTTAGGGAAATTTCATCCACACATTTCCGATGAACGCAAGAGCTGACAAGTGCGAAAAACATCGCACAATCAGCTTAATAGCTCATCCATGCAAGATGCTGACAAGAACAACATACAGAAGAATGGAAAAGAAAACTGAGGATGTGTTAGGTGAAGATGAGTTTAACTTTATGAAATGTAAAGGCACCAGACAGGCAATTCTGACGTTGCAGTTGATAAAAGAGGCAAGACTCAACAAAAATCAATACACGTTCATAGTATTTACCGACCTGTAAAAAGCGTTCGACAGTGTAAAGTGGCGCAAGGTGTTCAAAATCCTGAGAAAAACAGGGGTAATATATAGGGAGAGAAGAGTAATAATATACAATATGTACAAAGCGAAAAGGGGATAATAAAAGTGGACGACGAAGTACAAAGCGTTCGGATTAAAAAGGCTGTAAGGCAGAGATGTAGTCTTTCATCGAAGAAACAATGAAGGAAATCAAAGAAACGTTCAGGAGTGGGATTAAAATTCAAGATGAAAGTGTATGTATGATACGATTCGTTAAGGACATTGCTATCCTGTATGAAATTGAAGAATTACACGATCTGCTGAATGGAATGGACAGTCTGATGAGTACAAAATATGGATTGAGAGGAAATCGAATAGCGACTATAGTAATGAGAAGTAACGGAAATGAGAACGACGTGTAACTTAACATCAGGATTGATGGTCACAAAGTAGACGAAGTTAAGGAATTCTGCTACCTAGGCAGCAAAATAACCAACGACGGACGGAGCGAGGTGGACATCAAAAGCAGACTACTACTTGGTAAAAGGGCATTCCTGGCCAAGGGAAGACTGCTAGTATCAAACACAGTGCTTAATTTGAGGAGTAAATTTCTGAGAGTGGAGCACAGCAATGTATTGTAGAGAAACATGTTTTTTGGGAAAACATGAGCAGAGTAGAATCGAAGCATTTGAGATGTGGTGGCGCAGATGAATATTGAAAATTATATGGGCTGATAAGGTAAGGAACGAGAAGGTACTCCGCAGAAACGGAGAGGAAAGGCATATGTGGAAAGACTGACAAGATTGAACAGCTGTTAAGATATCAAGGAATGGCTTCCATGGTGTCCACCGTAGCTGTGTGGACGGCGCAGCGGCTTGTCATGCCGGGTGGCCCAGGTTCGATTCCCGGCTGGGTTGGAGATTTTCTCCGCCCAGGCACTGGGTGTTTGTGTCGTCTTCATCATCATGATTTCCTTCTGATCGACGAGCAAGTCGTCAAGTGGCGTGACCTCAAAACACTTGCACCAGGCGATCGGGTGTACCTGCCGGGGGCCCTCGCCACACGACGTTTTATTTTTTTCACTTCCATGGTACTGGTGGGAGCTAAAGAGGACTAAAACCGTAGAGGAAGTCAGAGATTGGAATACATTCAGCAAATAATTGAGGATGTGGGTTGAAAATGCTGCTCTGAAATGAAGTGGTTGACACGGGAGAGGATTTCGTTGGGCGCCGCATCAAATCTGTCAGAAGACTTATGACAGAAAAATCTGATGTTCCTAACAGTTTTCGAAACATATGCAGGAATTTTCCTAACAAAAAGTAAATATTGCTTGAAAAATTACATTCTTCTAAACTTTACTAGCCTGTAGCGAATTCTTCAACGTACTGCACAACATTCATTAATGATCGATTTAAACAAGTAACTTCTTGAATACTCTCAGCTTTCTACATTTGCATCCGTTGTTGTCGTTCGATTCTAATCGCATAAGCACCTCGATAAGAAAGGATAAAGATAACACTCAGATTGTGATTGCGTTCCTTTACAGACTATAGAACATAGTTTGACGTGGTACATAAATCCACCATATGTTCAGTCTCCAAAGTGTAGCAGAGACTGGAAGTGCATATGAAAGTACTACTTGCAAGATGCTGAGAACAACGACGGGGGCCATGTACGAAAAGTATTACTTCATATTTCTGATAACATATCCTCAAGGCTTATGCCGCTATACTATTTGCAGGACTGATATTTCCCTAGGGATATGATCTATGGAGAGTATGAAAGGCGCCTTTGCTCATTGGATAAAACTGCCGGAAATGACACTGAACGCCTCAGCACACAATTTCCTCTCTGGCTAAAGAAGAAATCTGTTGTATTCCGATACAGATGCGGCGGGAAAGCTGTCTCAACTTTGTGTAAGTAATAGCGGTCTAGTGCCATAACATAAATCACTTTTAGTAAGCCACAGAAGCTCTGATAATTTATCAGGGCCTGGCGTCGGCTTTCAGAATAAATTCCGCGAAGAGGGGCATAAAAAAATGAGCGAGAATTAGCGCTGTTCATGTGCAGATAGTTGCAGAGATCCATAAATCGTTGGCCGCTCGAGAGCGCGAAAGCTAGCCGATAACTCTGAACCAAACAAGAAAAAATGTGTGTCAGAGAGAAAGTTGGCGAGAGTGAGCTAACAGGAATTCCAACATGGGCGTTTCCTTGTTTCTGTAGCGGAAGTAGAATCTTAGGACACACGGAAATGAATTTAGAGTCATAGCTGTGTTTTCACACACAAGTGTACACTTCTACAGGGCGTGTGACCCATGATGGGGCCTAGAAATCATGCAGTTTCTGAAATATTTTGCTTTAATCAGCGACACTAAAGAACTTAGTCACTCTGAAGCGATTTCCTTCAGCATATTGTGAATGATAGACGTAAGATATCTGCAGATAGGGAGATTGGTCGCACTTAAGTGATGTCAGAGTTATACTCTTAAGTACTGACTTTTACATCGTAAACAGCGTATCAGCATTAATTTCAGTGGCAGTTGTATGGTACGGAAACATTTCATGTAATGAGACGAATGTTGTTTTGGTGCAATATAAAGTCATCGTTTCTGTGCTACAATAGAAGAAATTCCAGCAGTTCTACAGAAAAAGTAAACGTAACCTGTGCACGGTCCATTCACAATAGTGAAACCACCACTTATGTTCGTTGTCAACGTGCAATAACCACACACAGCTGGCAGGTGGCAACACTATCAGTGGAGTGTATACAAAGCGTCAGGCGGTGTGTGTGAGGGGGTGCGCGTGAGGGGGTGCGCGTGAGGGGGTGCGCGTGAGGGGGTGCGCGTGAGGGGGTGCGGGTGACTAGACGTGCCACTGTTCAGCACCTGACCGCCCAGATGAACCACGGGGCTACCAACAGCGTCTCCTCAACGACCGTTCAGCGTACGTTGCTGCTTATGAGTGTCTGCTGCAGGCGCCTGATTCATGCTCACGTGCTTACTGTATTCATAGGTGACGAAGGCTGGAAATTGCACGGCACCACTGCAACTCGATGCCCACTGAGTGGTGGCAGGTAGTCTTCTCAAACGGACAGATGGCCCTGCAGTAATCGTTAGCATTCCCTGCGTGATCGTTCGGGAAGACGCAGAGTATCAACACATGTACACATCTCACCCTTGAGGAAAATGTCCACCCTAGCCTGCGCTTTGTTCTTTCCTCAGCACAATGGCATCAATCAGCAGGACATTGCAATGTGCCACATAACTCACAGCGTAAGAGCGTGATTTGAGGAGCACCAACGTGAGTTTGTAGTACTCTCATGGCCATCAAACTCACCGGTTTTTTGTCCAATCCATATTTTGTGGGACCACTTCGAGTGGGCTATTCGCGCCACGGATGCTGAACCGTGAAATCTGTCGCATTTGACCGCGCAACAGGAGAAGGCTAGGCCGCACATCCTTGTCGGTACCTTCCAGCACGTGGCTGAGTCTCTTCCTGTATATCCGCGTCACAAATGTGGTTATTCAGTATTCTGGCAGGTGGTCACATTATAGTATTTCGATCGTGTAATTGGCTATGAAGAGCAGTTCTGTTATCCAGTTCTGTTGTTACGCTCATGTATTGATATAGAAAAAAAAGGACGATGTGGATTCCTAATGTATTTCAGAACACAACTGCATTAATTAGTTATAAAATACTTGTATGTATTTATTGTATGTGAACCGGGGACCTAGAAAGGACGGAGAGGCTCCGTCCCCGCCGCACACACAGTGGCCCACAACCCCACAAAGACCACCGCAGTCCACTTCACCCCTCCCAATGGTTCAAATGGCTCTGAGCACTATGGGACTTAAATTCTGAGGTCATCAGTCCCCTAGAACTTAGAACTACTTAAACCTAACTAACCTAAGGACATCACACACATCCATGCCCGATGCAGGATTCGAACCTGCGACCGTAGCTGTCGCGCGGTTCCAGACTGAAGCGCCTAGAACTGCTCGGTCACCCCGGCCGGCTTCACCCCTCCGCCACCCCACACCTAACCCAGGGTTATTGTGCGGGTCGGCCCCCCGGTGGACCCCCCGTGGGAACGTCTCACACCAGACGAGTATAGCCCCTATGTTTGCGTGGTAGAGTAATGGTGGTGTAAGCGTACGTGGAGAACTTGTTTGCGCAGCAATCGCCAACATAGTGTAACTGAGGCAGAATAAGGGGTACCAGCCTGTATTCACCGAGGCAGATGGAAAACCGCCTAAAAACCATCCACAGATTGACCTGTTGACTGGACCTCGACACAAATCCGCCGGGCGGATTCGTGCCGGCGACCAGGGGCTCCTTCCCGCCCGAAAACCTGTGCATTAGACCGCACGGCCAAGCGGGCAGGCCGATAAAATACTTAATAGAACTAGAAACAGGGTGCACTGGAATCATTGTGAGCTAATAATCGAACTGCGCTCTGCCACACACGATAATTGTATATTTCGTGCATTCTGATACAAATTAGGTATCCATGCTGTCAAGAAGGAAGGGAATGTTCCAGATCACTTACCTGCTTTATGTAGAAATAAATCTGAACGTCACGGCATAATTTGGTTACCATTGAAACATACACAGTGGCAGTTGAGATACCAATGACGTAATAGCTTGTGATACTAAAACAAATTTTAGCTACTAAGCGAACAGTGAGATCCGCCAGTGTTTATGTACCTCCTTACGTGAGTAACAAGTTACTTTCATGTGAATTATGTCAATGGCTATTTTAAAGCAGCGTTGTAAACAAAGGAACTTTTGCATCTAAAATGTTTTTGGTTAAAACCCTAGGTAACATACTGACGTAACAAGTCATGGGGTTAACAAGTAAGTCCAACACCTGCCGACTGCATGTGGATGGATTGAAACTGTCGCCACGTTCGTGATATTTTATAAGTCACGCTTGAAAATGGTGACAGTTACCAAGAGTACCGGTGGTTCTGATTGGGTATGAATTTGACAAATGCAGGTAATCTGAACCGGAGACTGGTGAGCGCCGCCAACCCTCTGCAATCGTGAGCCCTGGGCATGCGTGAGCGACCACCGTGTGGCGCGATTCTGCCAACGTTTCGTGTTGAGGGGAACGAGAGATTTTCCTTTAATTATCCAGTTAGCAATAATAGGGCACCAGTATTCAAATGTCAGACGGTACTTTCGGAGTAAATAATGAGTTCATTGCGCAGGGCATGGATAATGATTTAAATAACTTCTCCTTTTCCAAAGTGATGTTATGAACAACAAGAAAGATACGATTTGTGCCACACGTGGTAGCCGAGCGGTCAGGGGCTCCCCCCGTCGGAGATTCGGGTCCTCCCTCGGGCAGGAGTGTTTGTGTTGTCCTTATCGTAAGATAGTTTAAGTTCGATTAAGTAGTGTGTAAGCTTAGGGACTGATGAGCTCAGCAATTTGGTCCCCTAAGACCTTACCAACAATTTCCAATACGATCTGTATACAGTTCAACATACTATGTACTTTCTTAGATTTTTAACAGATTTTGACGTAACGTATTTCAATTATGTACATGACGATCGTTAGGTAAAGACTGATATATAAATGTAAATATTTCTTAAAATTTTAATGTAATCTGTAGATGGAGAACATTATAATTCCCTAATACCGGTTATAGTTTCTCAATAAATAGTTCTTAAACATGACTGTCTGAGGGATTTTTCTACAAAAATCAACTCCCCATATTACAGAGCTTCCATTATGCTGATTGGCTGAAGAATTATTGCAATTGATTGCTTGGTTAGATGAAGGGTGTATCAAAAACGACTTTACCATATTGAAAACACATACTGATGTATTCATTTAATCTACGAACATCGTTTAATTGTCATTTATAACAAAATCTATTACGTTTGGCATCTTACGCCTAAACCGGTTTAGCGTGACTTCAAATGGTTCAAATGGCTCTGAGCACTATGGGACTTAACATCTGAGGTCATTAGTTAGTCCCCTAGAACTTAGAACTACTTAAACCGAACTAACCTAAGGACATCACACATATAGATGCCCGAGGCAGGATTCGAACCTGCGGCCTTAGTGGTGGCGCGGTTCCAGATTGTAGCGCCTAGAACCGCTCTTTCATCCCGGCCGGCAGCGTAAATTCAATTGGTTACACAAGAAACATCGCATCTGAAGTCGAGTTGTTGCAAAACTCGCTGCAGCATGTCAGTCGTGACTTGTTCACTTGCGAGGTACAGCCGTTTTCTTAACACCTGCTAAACAGTTTTAACATTTTTCCGGCGAACTGAATGTTCTAACATATTTCGGGTTTGGAGCCGGTTGTCGTTTAATTTCTCGCGTGATATTTCGACTGGGTTATTGCCAGCCATCTTCAGGTGAGCCATCAAAGTCCTCCTGAAGAATGCTGGTGGTCGCCCAGTCGAAATATCGTGCGACGAATTACACGGCTACCGGCTGCAAGACCGAAATTAGTTTGAACATTCGCAAAACAGTCAGCTCTCAAGAACCACCCCGGATCACATTTGTAGGACTGTTCACAAAGCTTTGCCTTCCTTGCTTGTCCGTGCTTTTCAGACTCTATGGAACGACCTGAGGATTTGTTATTTTTTACCGAACATCCAGTTTTAATAAAACGCTTACGCATCTCTTAAATAGCGGTCGTACTGGGGGTACCATAGTATACACTACACGGAAATTATGCTCTAGAATTATCGCAGACTTCGTCTCTTCAAACCAAAACTCGCAGTGAGCACCCTCGCGACCGATAAAGTCAATCTCTCTCGAACTACCGCAGGAGCATGCGGTGGTGCGATTCTGTACTGACATACCACGTGAGCATAACTTGATCTATTTTCCTTCAAGATGAAATCAAAGGTAAGCCTGTAAGTCGTATGAATAAGTCTGTACCCATTATCAGATTAGTAACGCCCTTTTTAATACATCTTGCATAGAGCGAATTTTTAATCTTAAAAGAATTGAATGTCCAGTGAGAAATACTTTCTTTGTTGTTGCGATACATAACAAAACATAGCCATAATGGGAAACGAATCTTTCTGTATAGGATTTAATCATCAGTCAATGATAGGAACGAAAATTTTACGATGAGAAGCAGAAAAAGATTTTTTTTCTAATACGAGAATTTCGTATTATCATTGTTTAGAGAAGTCTTGGCACGAAGGATGTGAGACTCCCTGTATTCTTTTGCGGAAGGTGTTTTATATTCTGACACCAAGGCAGCAGTAAATTTACTTGGGAAAGACATGTCATGTATAACTAAAATATTTGTGGATTTAGTCAATTCCGTGATGAGCTCTAACGTTCGAGGCTGAAGTGTGTTGCGTAGGGGCAGATCCATAATTGACAAACAAGAGTCTTATATCTGCTGTAGTTTTTAAATTCTTAGACATTGGCACCTGTAGTAATTTATTTCTAAAACTCCAGGAATAGACGTATTTCTTGTTCTTATTTAATGTGTTTGTGTGTGTGTGTATCGATTTTAGAGAGATGTCCATTGCTTTGTATGCTAAAGGTTTTTTGATTCGGGAGAGAGGACCAAACAGTGAGGTCATCGATCCCGTAGGATTAGGGAAAGCTGGGGAAGGAAGTCGGCCGTGCTCTTTCAAAGGAACCATCCCGGTATTTGCCTGTGGCGATTTAGGGAGAACACAGAAAACCTAAATCAGATGGCCGGACGAGAGTTTGAAACGTCGTCCTCCCGAATGCGAGTCGAGGGTGCTAACCACCGCGCCACCTCGCTCAGTGTGTATGCTAAAGGACATGTAATTTCCCTGGGTGTACCTCTCGCCTACAAGAGACGACCTTACCCCGATCATGGCAAAAATTCTAATGTGTTATCCTCTGGAAAACGATTATCCTTTGTGGCTGAAAGTTCTATGAATCCATTCTGATATAAATCAAGTCAAACAAGAATCCGCTTCCATCGAATGTAAATATTTTCTAAGCCCTCTCGAATCATTAAAATGCTTAAGGTAACGGCAGAGATTATTCCCCTGAAAAGAACACGGTCTACTAATATTTGCATCATTCTCCTGCCTGATCTTGTACTTCACCTGAAAAGACCAACTCAAAGACGCGATGTTGAACATTAGTCTCCTGTTTTTTTTTTTCCGTCAGTGTAATCGCACAACTTTGTGAGTAGTAGAAAGTTACGGTCAATTGGGTGTAACTGCGCTCTTAGTGATTCGAATGCAGTTCATTCAGTTTCCGATCGGAAACGAGTCACTAAATAGCAAAGTTCACTTTCTGAGGCAGGTAGTATCTTTCACCTAACAGGTTTTTAGATTGTAGTCGGGCCGAAACTAATGATTCAGTAGGTTGCAGTCATCTTTCGGAGAGAGATCTGATGCTAAATTTGAGAGTTGTAGTATTAATAACTGTTGACATAATTTCTAGCAAAGATATGGTTCAGAGGTAATGACCTACCGTTAGTTCCACAATAAAAATTCTAGAAGGCAAAGTTTTCATTCTAGTGAGCTGAAACGTTTTCTCTGATTTCAAACTACTGAACTCAATACAAATTGAAATTAAAAGGTCCTACCCCCTTAAATCATATTCCTCATCCCGCAAAGAATTAGGAGAATAGAAACTTTTCTTTCAGTGGGTTGGACGAGAATGTTGCCGCGCAGACTGGAAACTAGTGTCAGTATGTTTCCCTTCGTTTTCTAGCTGAGCACTAAATCAGTTTCCAGGCTCGCGTGAATAAGACTGCATTTAAATAATTTTTACCCGCGGCCCCACACGATGTTGCACATCTTGAGCCTGGATCGTTCACTTGTAATATTTTGCTTCCTTTTTCATATTTCAGTACACCTACTTCGCGTTTTTATGCTTTATCTCTGTTCAGTGTTTGATGGGCTATCCAATGAGCCATCTAGCCACTGAATCTGAGGGGGGGGGGAGGGGGGGGAGGAGTGAGAGTTCCCTTTTGAGTAGTTCGTGCTCATCGCCTGTAGCAACGAACTGGCGTTGGGGCGCGCTGAGTATTGAAGCATACATAACGTATGCACAAGCCGGACCGTTTCTAAGCGTCCAGCAGTTCGGTGGAAATCAAGCCAGAACGTTGTACGTTGTATGCCAAGGCCTGTGTGAAGACGGCGGAAACCATTCCTCCGCTAACTGTTTCTTTTCGGAGTGCTAGTTTCGCAAGCTGTGTAGTAAAACTTGGCGAAATTTACAAGATAGAGGAAGAGGTACTTGCGGAAGAAACAGTGTGAGGGCGGATCGTGAGTCATGCATGCTTTGACAGCGCATTCGGTGAAAGGCGAGGTGCGAATTCCGGCTGAGACCGCTGTCGTAATCTGTTGGGTAGTTTCTAAGACCGGTCATCATCGGCAAAATGTGCGCGAGTTATTCTCGGCCCCCTCTCGCATGTAGCGGGTGAGTGAAGGCCACGCGGATCGCTCGTGTGCTTGCAGACCTCACCGTTGTTTTTTTTTTTTTTTTTTTTTTTTGTGGTTTTAGGGCGCACAACTTCAATGGTCATTAGCGCCCTGACTACTCTAAGAATGCACCGCGAGGCACAAGTTGACAACAACAACTAAAAGGGAAAACACGATAAAAGAGACTGACAGGCATAGAATTAAAAACAACATCATCAAATGTCCTTAGCGAGGTTCGTCAAATTGATAAAACAAAGAACACGAGCAGCTGCTCGTGGGTCATCCGCTAAAATGGCATCGAAAGTATTAGGCAGGTGAAGATCGAGGCGCAGTTGGTTAAGATCTGGACAGGACATTAAAATGTGTCTAACCGTCAGCAAGTGCCCACATGGGCAGAACGGCGCCGGCGCAGCCGTCAGCAGATGGCGATGGCTGAACCGGCAGTGTCCAATTCTTAACCTTGCTAAAACGACCTCCTCCCGCCGAGAAGGGCGTGAGGAGGACGTCCAAGCCACGGGAAGAGGTTTTAAGGCCCGAAGCTTGTTGTCGGTAAGTGCAGCCCAATCGGCATGCCACAACGACACAACGCGCCGACAAATGACCCTGCTAAAATCGGACGAAGGGACACAACAAGAAGCTGTCCGAGGCTGGAGGACCGCAGCCTTGGCTGCAGCATCTGCAGCTTCGTTCCCAGGGATACCCTCACCGTTGTGGTCACCCCGTGCTGGCCAGGTGTTGGGAGGTGGTCAGAGGCAGCCACGTTCGCTCCCAACCGCGGCTGCGGCCACGGCCGTCGGTAGCGGCGTCCCCCGGGCGTCGTGCGCGCGCATCGGCTGTCCCGCGTGTGGCCTGATGCCACGCAACGGCCCCAGTGCGGCCGATATCACGGCCGGCGACCGCAGCGGCACTCTGCTCCCACCGTCCCGGGCTCAACTACCCGGCACGGCACGGCGCGGCCTTGCTGCCGGCCACCCTCGGCCGTCTGTTGCGAGACGCCCTCTCAACACATCGCCGAGCAGCCTCCCTCTCACTCCCTGTTGAAATTTGCGTCCATTTAGTTAATAACTGCTTTAATATCCATACACACACTGACTGGGAAAAAAATCACAAAACTAAAAAGTAATTGATATAGAATAATGACATTTCGGGAGAAAATTTGTCTAAGTAACATATATTATTGACAAACACTGCAATTAATGGTCTTTACAAAGATAGTCAGGCATCAGTTAGAGTTGACGGTAAATTGAGTTTATGGTTCAGAGTATTTCAGGAGTAAGGCAACGCTGCAACCTGTCTCCACTGTTGTTCATATTATTTATGGATCATATGTTGAAAACAATAGACTGGCTGGGTGAGATTAAGATGTGAACACAAAATAAGCAGTCTCGCATATGCGGATAACTTAGTTGTGATGGCGGAATCGATTGAAAGTTTGCAACGTTACATTTCAGAGCTAGATCAGAAATTTAAGGACTATGGTATGAAGATTAGCATCTCCAAAACGAAAGTAATGTCAGTGGGAAAGAGATATAAACGGATTGAGTGCCAAATAGGAGGAACAAAGTTAGAACAGGTGGACAGTTTCAAGTACTTAGGATGCATATTCTCACAGGATGGCAACATAGTGAAAGACCTGCAAGCGAGGTGTAGCAAAGCTGATGCAGTGAGTGCTCAGCTACGATCTTCTCTAAGACGGAAGTCAGTACCAAGCCTAAGTTATCAGTGCACCGTTGAATCTTTCGACCAACTTTGTTGTATGGGAGCGAAAGCTGGGTGGTTTCAGATTACCTTATCAGTAAGGTTGAGGTTACGGATATGAAAGTAGCTAGGATGATTGCAGGTACTAGTAGATGGGAACAATGGCAGGAGGGTGTCCATAATGAGGAAATCAAAGAAAAACTGGGAATGAACTCTATAGATGTAGCAGTCAGGGCGAACAGGCTTAGATGGTGGGGTCATGTTACACGCATGGGAGAAGCAAGGATACCCAAGAGACTCATGGGTTCAGCAGTAGAGGGTAGGAGGAGTCGGGGTAGACCAAGGAGAAATTACCTGTATTCGGTTAAGAATGATTTTGAAGTAATGGGCTTAACATCAGAAGAGGCACCAATGTTAGCACTGAATATGGGATCATGGAGGAATTTTATAAGGGGGACTATGCTCCAGAAAGGCCTAATCAGTCTTAAATGATGATGATGACACTGCAAGATCACAGGATAATGTAAGCGCGAGATAAGCCACACAAATGTGAAATGATGGTACATTAAAAACCGGTATAACCTTCAGAATGTTGAATGCAAGAGTGCAAACGTGCATGGATTGCGTTGTACAGGTGCTGCATGTCAGTGTGAGCGATGCAGTTCCATGCCTGTTGTACTTGTTCGGTCAATACAGGTATTGTCAATGTTGTTTGTGGATCGCACAGGAGTTGTCATCGGATGATGTCCCACATGTGCTCCACTGGAGACAGATCTTGTGATCGAGCAGGAGGAAGCTACACGTCGACACTCCGTAGAGCAAAAAATGGTTCAAATGGCTCTGAGCACTATGGGACTTAACATCTGAGGTCATCAGTCCCCTAGAACTTAAAATTACTTAAACTTAACTCACATAAGGACATCACACACACCCACGCCCGAGGCAAGAGTCAAACCTGCGACCGTAGTGGTAGCGCGGTTCGAGACTGTAGCGCCTAAAACCGCTCGGCCACATCGGCCGGCTCCGTAGAGCATGCTGGGCTACAACAGCCGTATGCGAGCGACCTTTATTCTGTTCGGTAACACCCCCTGGAATGCTGTTTATGAATGCCAGCTCAACAGCTCGGAACACCAGACCGAAGAACAAATTTGCTGTCAGAGTACGTGGGATAACCAAGAGAGTGCTCCTGCTGCAGTAAGAAATCGCATCCCAGACAATGACTGTAGGCCCATCGTGGTAACATGCAGACAGGTTGTTTGCAGGCCTTCAACTGGTCTCCCTATACGTAACACACGGCCATCACTGGCACCGAGGCAGAACCAGCTTTCATCAGAAAATACAAGAGACCTCCACCCTGCCCTCCAATGAGCTCTCTCTTGACACCACTGAAGACCCACATGGCAGTGGTTTGGGGGTCAATGGAATGCTCGCTACAGGGCATCTGGCTCGAAGCTGTCCATGAAGCAGCTGATTTCACACAGTCCATTGTGTCACTAATGTCAACTGCTGCTCAGATTCGTACTGCAGATGGAAGGCGATGCGACAGAGTCATACGCCAAATACGATGGTCTTCTGTGTCGGTAGTGCCACTTGGTCATCCGAGGTCCGGTCTTTTTGTGACTCTACATTCTCGTTACCACCGCCGCCACCAGTGATGTGCAGCGACTACATTCCTGACAAGTCTTTCTGCAGTGTCATAGAAGGAACATCCATCTTCTCGTAGTCCTATTACACTACTCCGTTCGACGTCAATGGGGGAGGGGGGGCCTTGATAATGGCGTTTTTGTCGCCTTAAGGGTGTTCTTGACTAACGTCAACTCACCACGCCCAATATCAAATACACTCCTGGAAATTGAAATAAGAACACCGTGAATTCATTGTCCCAGGAAGGGGAAACTTTATTGACACATTCCTGGGGTCAGATACATCACATGATCACACTGACAGAACCACAGGCACATAGACACAGGCAACAGAGCATGCACAATGTCGGCACTAGTACAGTGTATATCCACCTTTCGCAGCAATGCAGGCTGCTATTCTCCCATGGAGACGATCGTAGAGATGCTGGATGTAGTCCTGTGGAACGGCTTGCCATGCCATTTCCACCTGGTGCCTCAGTTGGACCAGCGTTCGTGCTGGACGTGCAGACCGCGTGAGACGACGCTTCATCCAGTCCCAAACATGCTCAATGGGGGACAGATCCGGAGATCTTGCTGGCCAGGGTAGTTGACTTACACCTTCTAGAGCACGATGGGTGGCACGGGATACATGCGGACGTGCATTGTCCTGTTGGAACAGCAAGTTCCCTTGCCAGTCTAGGAATGGTAGAACGATGGGTTCGATGACGGTTTGGATGTACCGTGCACTATTCAGTGTCCCCTCGACGATCACCAGTGGTGTACGGCCAGTGTAGGAGATCGCTCCCCACACCATGATGCCGGGTGTTGGCCCTGTGTGCCTCGGTCGTATGCAGTCCTGATTGTGGCGCTCACCTGCACGGCGCCAAACACGCATACGACCATCATTGGCACCAAAGCAGAAGCGACTCTCATCGCTGAAGACGACACGTCTCCATTCGTCCCTCCATTCACGCCTGTCGCGACACCACTGGAGGCGGGCTGCACGATGTTGGGGCGTGAGCGGAAGACGGCCTAACGGTGTGCGGGACCGTAGCCCAGCTTCATGGAGACGGTTGCGAATGGTCCTCGCCGATACTCCAAGAGAAACAGTGTCCCTAATTTGCTGGGAAGTGGCGGTGCGGTCCCCTACGGCACTGCGTAGGATCCTACGGTCTTGGCGTGCATCCGTGCGTCGCTGCGGTCCGGTCCCAGGTCGACGGGCACGTGCACCTTCCGCCGACCACTGGCGACAACATCGATGTACTGTGGAGACCTCACGCCCCACGTGTTGAGCAATTCGGCGGTACGTCCACCCGGCCTCCCGCATGCCCACTATACGCCCTCGCTCAAAGTCCGTCAACTGCACATACGGTTCACGTCCACGCTGTCGCGGCATGCTACCAGTGTTAAAGACTGCGATGGAGCTCCGTATGCCACGGCAAACTGGCTGACACTGACGGCGGCGGTGCACAAATGCTGCGCAGCTAGCGCCATTCGACGGCCAACACCGCGGTTCCTGGTGTGTCCGCTGTGCCGTGCGTGTGATCATTGCTTGTACAGCCCTCTCGCAGTGTCCGGAGCAAGTATGGTGGGTCTGACACACCGGTGTCAATGTGTTCTTTTTTCCATTTCCAGGAGTGTATAACTACCGCTCTGTTTTTATCCCAGACCTGATATGCAATGTCATAGCGTTATAGCGTCAAAGGCGTGAAATCTGAACAGATATCATCTTTCAGATGAGGAAACAGGCCTATCAACTTTCGTGTATGACACAACTACTATTTCTTGTAGCGACTATTTCCCGTCACTATAATACAGAGAAGGATGTTTTCATGAGTGTTTGTTCCACGTCTCTTCCTCAACCACTATACCGATTTTAACCAAACGACGTACGCATATCACTTACTGTCTGGGAAGTTTCGTTATCGGAGAGACAATCACGTACCTATCAAAGGGGTCCGGGTGGTATTAAAGTAGTTCTGTAGCTCACGATGGGCGCATATTCATATTTTATTAATTGAAAATTCAGAACGAGAGCACGTTACTTGCAGCAAGCTTTACACATAATTTAAAATCAATATGAAACTATTTCTCGCGTTGAGCACACCCCGCAAAATGATGAAACCAAAAAAATTTATACCTTACTACATTTTCGACGTCCGTGCTATAAAACTACCGCAAATAGTATGGTTTAATTTATTACTTCTCTTCTGCTCATTGTACTCATTATGTATTTTGCATACAGTATTCGCGTATAGTTCTGAATGTACCGGCAAGTTAATATAATTGCACAATAGTTCAGTAGATGTTGTTGTTGTTGTGGTCTTCGGTCCTGAGACTGGTTTGATGCAGCTCTCCATGCTACCCTATCCTGTGCAAGCTTCTTCATCTCCCAATACTTACTGCAACCTACATCCTTCTGAATCTACTCAGTGTATTCATCTCTTGGTCTCCCTCTACGATTTTTGCCCTCCACGCTACCCCCCAATGATAAATTTGTGATCTCTTGATGCCTCAGAACATGTCCTACTAACCGGTCCCTTCTTTTTGTCAAGTTGTACCACAAACTCCTCCCCAATTCTATTCAATACTTCATCATTAGTTATGTGATCTACTTATCTAATCTTCAGCATCTTTCTGTAGCACAACATATCGAAAGCTTTCTATTCTCTTCTTGTCCAAACTATTTATCGTCCATGTTTCACTTCCATACATGGCTACACTCCATACAAATACTTTCAGAAACGACTTCCTGACTCTTAAACAAATTTCCCTTCTTCAGAAACGCTTTCCTTGCCATTGCCAGTCTACATTTCATATCCTCTCTACTTCGACCATCATCGATTAGTTTGCTTCCCAAACAGCAGAACTCCTTTACTACTTTATCTAATTCCCTCAGCATCACCCGACTTAATTCGACTACATTTTATTACCACCGTTTTGCTTTTGTTGATGTTCATCTTATATCCTCCTTTCAAGACACTGTCCATTCCGTTCAACTGCTCTTCCAAGTCCTTTGCTGTCTCTGACAGAATTACAATGTCATCGGCGAACCTCTAAGTTTCTATTTCTTCTCCATGGATTTTAATACCTACTCCGAATTTTTCTTTTGTTTCCTTTACTGCTTGCTCAATATACAGATTGAATAAAATCGGGAAGAGGCTACAACCCTGTTTCACTCCCTTCCCAACCACTGCTTCCCTTTCATGCCCCACGACTCATAACTACCATCTGGTTTCTGTACAAATTGTAAATAGCCTTTCACTCCCTATATTTAACCCCTGCTACCTTTAGAATTTGAAAGAGAGTATTCCAGTCAACATTGTCAAAAGCTTTCTCTAAGTCTACAAATGCTAGAAACGTAGGCTTGCCTTTCCTTAATCTTTCTTCTAAGATAATTCGTAAGGTCAGTATTGCATCTTGTGTTCCCATATTTCTACGGAATCAAAACTGATCTTCCCCATGGTCGGCTTCTACCAGTTTTTCCATTCGTCTGTAAGGAATTCGCGTTAGTGTTTTGCAGCCGTGACTTTTAAACTGATAGTTCGGTAATTTTCACATCTGTCAACACCTGCTTTCTTTGGGACTGGAATTATTATATTCTTCTTGAAGTCTGAGGGTATTTCGCCTGTCTCATACATCTTGCTCACCAGATGGTAGAAGTTTGTCAGGACTGGCTCTCCCAAGGCCGTCAGTAGTTCCAATGGAATGTTGTCTACTCCCGGGGCCTTATTTCGACTCAGGTCTCTCAGTGCTCTGTCGAACTCTTCACGCAGTATCGTATTTCCCATTTCATCTTCATCTACATCCTTTTCCATTTCCATAAAATTGTCCTAAAGAACATCGCCCTTGTATAGACCCTCTATATACTCCTTCCACCTTTCTGCTTTCCCTTCTTTGCTTAGAACTGGGTTTCCATCTGAGCTCTTGATATTCATACAAGTGGTTCTCTTTTCTCCAAAGGTCTCTTTAATTTTCCTGTAGGCAGTATCTATCTTACCCCTAGTGAGATAAGATTCTACATCCTTACATTTGTCCTCTAGCCAACCCTGCTAAGCCATTTTGCACTCCCTCTCGATCTCATTTTTGAGACGTTTGTATTCCTTTTTGCCTGCTTCATTTACTGCATTTTTATATTTTCTCCTGTCATCAATTAAATTCAATATCTCTTCTGTTACCCAAGTATTTCTACCAGCCCTCGTCTTTTTACCTACTTGATCCTCTGCTGCCTTCACTACTTCATCTCTTAGAGCTACCCATTCTTCTTCTACTGTACTTCTTTCCCCCATTCCTGTCAATTGTTCCCTTATGCTCTCCCTGAAACTCTGTACAACCTCTGGTTCTTTCAGTTTCTTCAGGTCCTATCTCCTTAAATTCCCACCTTTTTGCAGTTTCTTCAGTTTTAATCTACAGTTCATAACCAATATATTGTGGTCAGAGTCAACATCTGCCACTGGAAATGTCTTACAATTTAAAACCTGGTTCCTAAATCTCTGTCTTACCATTATATAATCTATCTCATATCTTCTAGTATCTCCACGATTCTTCCATGTATACGACCTTCTTTCATGATTCTTGAACCAAGTGTTAGTTATAGTCCAGTAGATATACGAAGTCATAAACACCGAGAAGCATGAAACCTGCAGCATCATGCAAAGCCTTTCAACTTTTTACGTCCTTACTGCTAACTCTATTCGCAACATTATGCGCTTAGAGTATCCACATATATCTCTGAATAACCTGCAAAATTATATCTCTGAACGACACATTGATCTGGAGACATGACGTCATAAAAACTGAGCTGTGTGAAATCGAAACTACTGCCTGAAATTCGCTACAGTCACAAAAAAATGGTTCAAATGGCTCTGAGCACTATGGGACTTCACATCTGGGGTCATCAGTCACCTAGGACTTGGAACTACTTAAACCTAAGGACATCACACACATCCATGCCCGAGGCAGGATTCGAACCTGGGACCGTAGCAGTCGCGCGGTTCTGGACTGAAGCGCCTAGAACCGCTCGGCCACCGCAGCCGGCGCTACAGTTACAGCTGAAATGCGTGTACAAATATGTGTGCAATATTTTAAATATATGAAAAATATATCTGACATTTGCGTATTTCGGCAAAGCTGCAGGCAAAAAGATCCTCCTAAACATTTGGACTGATTTCAGCCAAAGTCCGTATGTATATTACTATTTACATGAAAAGAAATACTGTGGAGGTACGAACCACCAGCTGGCTATTGGGGTAAGGGTGGTAAGTTTAAGAGAGAAGGTGAAGAGGACGAAATGGACAGAGGAGGAAGGAATAGATGGACACAGATGGAGGGGGGGAGGGCGAAGGAGGCGGTGGCCACAGGGAGAGAGGGAATGAAGAGAAAATGAAAAGAGAGATGTGGAGGGGAAATGACAAAAAAAAAAAAAAACACACGTTCTACAAACTTAATAATGCCTTGAAAGATTGTCATTATCCTCCTCAGTCAAACCAATTTGAAAACTGATCGCATAAGACTAGTGATCAGGCTCAGTCTCGCGACTGTGGAAACGACATTTGTCATTCAGTGTCCTCCTCTCCCTCTTATCGATGTAAAATGATTCCGACACACTACTGGTTGGTTGGTTTGTTTGGGTGAAGGACGGCCAAACAGGTGGGTCATCAGTCCCTTCAGAGTAGGGAAGGATGGGGAATGGAGTCAGCCGTACCCTTTTCAAAGACCCCATCTAGGTATTTGCCGGAAGATATTTAGTGAAATCAAGTGAAACCTAAATCAGGATGGCCAGACCCTTGTTTTGAATCTTCGTCGTCCAGAATGCTGTCAGCAGCTGGTGGTCTAGTGGTTAGCGTTGTTTCCTCTGGATCACGAGGTCCCAGGCTCGATTCTCAGGTAGGTTGGGGATTTTCTTTGCCCGGGGACTTGGTGTCAGTGTTGTCCTTATCATTTCATCATCATCATCCTCATCATTCGTGACAGTGACTGCACCGGACTATACAAAGAATTGAACTGTGAAAAAATTGTGACTTTGGACGGGGACTTTTGGAGCGCCCCACAAACCAACCTCATCATCCCGTACGCGGATCCAATGTGCTAACCACTGCGCCACCTCGTTCGATCATACTACTGGATACACCCAGCCAACTAGAAATGTCTCTGTCAGTGCGCCCGCCCACACGGTGTAGAATGTCAAGTTATTGCCGTCCTAACCTCATGTTAGTTCCCTTGCGTCCCACGGTGTCCTTGTATTCGACGCGGCAGGACGGGAACATGTCATACCAAATAACATGTGCGTTCCTTACAGAAGGGCCACAAATCGTGTTTCTATTTGACCGAGAATTGAATGATCAGTCCTTTACGATATTCCCAAACCACTTACTAAAGAAAATAGTTTATTTATATTTTATAATGATGCATTATGCACCTATACTCAAAATTTTTCTGTGTAGATGACGCTTTGTTGTTTATTTACGAGTTCGTTTCAGCAGACTGCCGTAAGACAAAATAGGAATAAACATAGACAGACACTATTTAACACGTTACTAAAGAGGAGTGCTCACAAAATTTTGAAAGGCGCATGCACTACACAAATATGGGAGATAGATACCAATAACTTAATCCGTACAACGTATTACGTCAAATAGTACATGACTATACCAAAGATAGGCGCACTGTGCCGTAAACAAAGTCGCCGATGAGAAAGTAAATTCTTTATACGTCATCAGATAGAGCTTTGAACGCAGGAAGAGTTGACTCTTGTTTGAAAGAAGCGTAATAGGTTAGGAAATAAGTGAAGCACACATTATATTCAAAATGTATTTATGTTTCATGTCAGTTTATAAGTTTAAACACTATGTAACAAAACGACATTGGTAGATCGAATTTTAGTAGTGGAAATGACCTTGTATGTAACTGGTGACCTAATATTATTTTGTTCGAGATATTAATCTGAGCATGTTAATCACAACTGATGAAATCCAAAGCGGAACATTACAACACAAAATTAGACTGAGTAATGGTGCAACTCATATACTGGCGCTTGCCGGCTTCCTCAGCCAAACCAGTTTGTGACCTATAAAAGCACAGAACCAAAGTATTACGCAACAGTTTCTTAGTGGCATTAAAATTAGCTACCCACAAACATTTAGCACCTGCACCGATAAGTCGAAACATTAAAGCCACTACCCACCGCGACATTGGATGCCTCCTGTTGGCGCTGCGGGCACGTGACGTGGTAACGAAAGTATGTAAGTAGAGCAGACACTGACGGAGGATCACCCCAGCGAAGACGGGGCTTCAGATGGTGAAATCCATCTAGATAAGCGACTTTGACAAACGGTAGATCATCATTACGCCGAGCCTGTGAGGGTGTATCGCTAGAACGTCGAAGCTGAGCAAAAGTTCACGTGGTATACTACTGAGTATCTACAGAAAGAGGTAGAAGGACAATGAAACTACCATTATGCGCCAAATGGTTGGAAGTACAAGACTCTTCAGAGAACAGGAGGGTTCTATGAAGAGTCTGGTCTGTCAAGGAGGATAGATGGTGATCTGCCGCATCTCTGTGTACATACAAGGGTTTTGGAGAACACCGTTCGTCGTACATTGTTGAAAATGGAGCTCTGCAGCAGACCTCACCCACGTGTTCACATGTTGACCTGCTGCATTGTCAATTATGACTGCAGTGGCCACAGGAGCATCGGGATTCGATAGTCGATCAATGGCAATGTGTCGGCTCTTCGGCTGAATCAAGTTTTTGCTACACTAGGTCGACGGTTGTCTTCAAAATGTCGTCATTGAGGTGAACAGTGGCTCAAAACGTACAGTGCATCACCGACAAAAGCTGATGGCAGCAGTATTATGCTGCAGGAGACATCGTCCTGCGGTTGCATGAGACCTGTGGTAGTAATCGAAGACAAGATGACAGCAGCGAACCACCTGCATGCATTGATGCTTGATGTCTTCCCCGACGGTGATATCATCTTTCGCAGTTTAATTGTCCGTTTCTTGGAACCGGAACCGTGCTACAGTGGTTTGAGGAGCATTATTGTGAACTCACGTTGATATCTCGGCGACGAAATTAGCCTGATGTAAATGCTATGGAACCCATATTGGTCGCTATCCGGCTCCATCAACGCGTGCGCATATCAGCGGTCCGTAATTTACGCCAGTTATATGATCTATACGTAGACATCTAATGCCACTTACTTCCACAAACCTACCAACGAACTGTCGGATCCCTGATATGCAGGATTTGACGTCTTCCGTTACACACGCGGACAGGCCGGCTATTAAGCAGGTGGTCATGATGTTCCGGCTCTTCATTGTATAATATGTCCCATAAATATATTAACATACCAGAAAACACTGGCTAATATATCCAACCACACTGCGCAAAACTTAACACAAAACTACGCAAAACATGCCCTCCAGATAACAAATTTGAATTTTTGGACAGCTGCTGCTGTCAGCCAATGAGAACCAGACACAGATTATGCTAGGATAGTTCGCATGATGTATCATGGCGGACAGCAAGCTTCCTCATTTCGTATCTAGGAATGTTTATTATTTGCAGAATTGAAGCCTAGAGTGTTTATAATTTGCAGTGATTGATTTATAGTGGATTTGCTGACTATTGCAAAAGTAACTATTAACTGTTGGCAATATTACTTACAGTAAAAAAAATTAAACCAAAACAAAGTGATCATTGGGAATGTTGTCCACAGACGTTCGAGGGATTTACATTACCAATTAGGTATTTCATACTGACAAAAATAACCTGTAGAACAAACACACCTAAGTAGAACTGGACACTACTTTAATAAAATAAATACACCAATAAATAAAACACGGCTGACAAGCACGGAATAGGTAATACACTAGACATACACTTAAACTCTTTTACAGTACGTGCCGGCTTGCATACACATTCGCCCAAGAAGCAGTACCCAGTAACGTGGTATGTAGGAACCGAAATCCAAATTACAACTATGTTCGCCACAAATCGCGAATGTGTGCCCATAAAGATCGGCAAAACACAAACTGGTAGAGAAATACAAGCGAGCACCTCCACTCACAGCAGAAAATCGGATGAACGACCACAAATATCATATAGATGGGAAAGAAAACTGGCTGCAGTGGGTGACATCAGTTAAGCAAAAAATTACTGCCTTTTACAAAACGAGGACTCGCCAACTTAAGCGCACTATAATCAACAATATAGGCACGCAACGGTTCCTCAAGCATACTCGCTTTCTCCAACAATCGAGTAGCCGACAGCTGAACTGCAATCGGCATGTGGTCCAACCTCCCACAGTACTTATGTCCGCACTGTAACACAACAAATATTCCGTGATACCCTAATTTATTTGACCTTCTGTCACTCAAAACAAAACTTAAGTTCGACTACACAACACTTCGCTGACTGTAGCGCCAAGGAGAAATCAGAGTCACTAATAGAGAATACAAGTCCAAACCACTGCCAACCAGTCGATACCGACGCTTCGCAAGTTTCTAGCCAGGGAGGCCACAGTACGATTCGGTCGTCGTGAATCCAGCAGCCGGGTAGTGACACAGTCATCGGCGAAGATTGAACTGGTTAAACGGGCTCAGGGAGCTCCCTTAAATCCGCAGGTCCGGCCAATCAGAGTGTTGGTAGGTGGCGCCCTTATACGGATGCTCACTCTAGTGGCAAGGGCAGCGCCGCCAGGGTAATCCGTATCGATAGTGGTGTGTACGCTGGCGCTAACCCCGCGACGACGCGTTCACTGGCGCCAGTTGTTGACATCGTGTGCGGCGCCAGCGGTACTCGCTGTGTGCCGCGCGTTTTGTAGCCCGCCGCGCCGAGTTGGCGGCTGCTGCGCGGCGGCCGATACGACAGCTCACAGCAAGTCCCTCCTACTCGCTCGCTTTGCGCGCCCCTGTATTCCCACCCACAGGTGCTCAGCCGCCCTCTTGTGAGGCGGCCTCCGCCGGTTTCACAGCCAAGGGGCAGAGACTTACACAGGTGCAGATACGTTAACTGAACCTATGTACGGCACAGAAGTGATCAGATAAACTGAAATGTATTATTAAAACGCCAATAATCGTACATCCAGCGTAGGCACACCATTTAAGTAACCTCTAGGGCAGCATTTATCCACCAATAAGACCGCAATAGTAACCAGAAAAAAATATAGATTTCACATTACGTAACTTCTGCTACCAAAAGTTGTTTTTCGCCTAACAAAAATATACCATAAAACTACAATGTAGGAACAAATCCGTAATTATTATACAACGCAAATATTTCATATAAAAACAAATAGTATTACAGGACACTGAATCGCTTCACGAATGAAAAGAACTGAAACGTGTACTATAACGCTTCCGTTCGGGCGTACGTTAACTCTTTAAAGCCTGTACTATGGTAAGTTGACGGGCTTCACCTTATAACAAAGGATTTTAGTAAATATGTTGACCGCGTGTACCTGAATGGAGGCAAAATCAGACTTACACCCACTCAGTAACAACAATGATACGTCAAGCAAGTCTAATGTGCAACTACACGTTAGGATGGACAAGAAACATACACAGCAGATGCTACCAATTGTTAATAATACGGTCGCCAGCCTAATTAGGCATTAACTGAGTTTCTTCCCTGTACAAGAGGAAGTACGTTCAAGCATAACAACACGTAGTAATACTGCATTATATGGTAAATTTTAGAACCAGAAAAATCTACTGAACTAAGAATCTCACTTTCTGTACTAATATGGACACACCACAAATACACATCAATACACTATAATGTTTACTACAACCTGCGTTTTGTCTATTGATCCGACTGAAATCGGGCATGGGTTACCCTAGAAATAGCACTTTTGAAACACATATACAATGTCAATTTTAGGAAGGGTAAAACACTGATAAATTTAGGTTTTATATTGACTTTAACTTTGCTGGTCAAAGCAGTTCAGTACACTTCAGGATTCAAATGAATAGAAAAGAAAGAAAGGAGAAGGGGGGGGGGGACCCTGAAACTGTTATGATCACTATAGTGAAAGTTTGATCATTGAGAGCCTTAAGCATTCTAGATTTCCAATATATGATTTACCACTCTTTTTGTCTTATTTCCTGCTCATTTAACTACCGTTATTTTTGTCTCAATTTAAATAAACTTCATTACTAAACCAATTTTAATATTATCTTCCAACTTGGTCAGACCTATATTATTCGTCCAATATTTCATTAACAACAAAGTTCTTTAAACATCATTCTAACATAGATAGGGCTGCAGGTAATTATTATTAACATAAACTTTAAATCTTCATCTTGGGATACTCGGATTGCACAACATGTGGAAAGGGCCCTGTCTAGGTTAGTTGTGAGGATAATTAATTGATAGGACAGTTCTGGTAAAATTTAAGTTGTTATTGAACAGTATGTAGCAAAAGTAACACTGGTCCACACGAATACAGTACTGAAAGTTTCAATCTGTTCGTATCGATGAGGCGGTCGGCAGGCGGCGAGATGGCGAGGCACAAAGCACACGTGCAATTACATCAATGGCTCATGAAATATCGGCACTTTACTTCTTCATGGCGTCGCAATGCTTTTCCATTTAGTGCCTATGGAATATTGTCATGCTGTGTAGACGTCGGAAACAGCGCATCCGAGGCTCAACGAAACCACTTTTTCCAGGAGAGCCTCCTCGATCCAGCACGTGTTTCTCAGATCGATGCCCAACTCCGACTACTACTGTAGAGCCCGTTGTGCCGTACCGCGCCCGTGTGCATTTTCCCCCGCTCGCCTGTCTCCACCTTTTACCGCTCCCCTACAGACAGGGTATTCACCAAAGGTTTTACATTCCACCTAGTCTAATACATTGCCTACAATGGACCAGGCGTACAAATACAACTTTCACATCTTACAATAGTTTCAACAATAGGTACACTTCCCTTCGATTACAACATTACTTGAAATTTGACATAAATATTAAAATTTACATCGAAATTTGCTTATAGCTTTTTCAACATAATGTCATGAAACAAAAAAGAAATGAAACCAGAATATCGATTATACTAATTTATCGAAATTCAGAAGACAAAAATTTATTACATATACAGTAGGATAACGTTAGTGCTGTTACAGTACGGCACAATAGAAACAGGCTTTCGTTTAGTTCCATTAGACGAACCACATCACAAGAATATAGAAGCAACTGAAGAACATCAAAAAACTTTAAAAGTTACGAAATTATCTATGTTCACACATACACCACTTTTGGATTATTACCAAAGAAATCTGTCATTTTGAAACGGTCAACAATTAATATACAGCTTGGGAATTTGAGAGCTTGCTTTCCATGACAGTCCGTCACAGGTCTCCTTTTTAACGCATGGCAGGATTCCAAAGTTCCATGACGACAATGGTTGGCGATACTGCGATCGGTGATCTTGAAATCCAGACATCCTATTGATCCATTCTGGGTCAGGTTCAGTTAACCGCTTGATTTCATCGTTGAAACTTTAATATCTTAGCATTCAAGTCTTCAGATATGTACAACGTCAAAAGAAGATCACACGCTCAATAGAATAACTGCGCCTACAATGTACCGCTTGTAGTAATCACTAAACTGCATTTAAATTCTGTTCATATTGATTCACACTCTTTTTTGTTATATCACATACAAAACTCATGAGAGCACTGTATACTGTTATGGATCACCATTCCTTGCAGGCAAATGTCCCAACAGACTGGGAGTGGGGCAGAGGGAATACCTGTTGAAAATAGTTGGGAGAGGATTTTCAGTTGCCGCATTCCCAGGATGACGAAAATTTTGACTATGTTATACGTACTTGTGTGCGTTTCTTCACTCACAGTTCTATGACATAACACATACATTTGGAATTTATAAGCTTAAATGGAGAAACATCTAAACATTTCAAAACAAAAACATATGAAGGAACAAAATCTGTATATAGTTACGGGTGGGCAGCACGATATCTTTCAGAGGGGACTTAAAGATAAAGTATTACAGGCGCCGTTTCTGCAACTTTCAGATGTATTCTGCAGTTTGTAGAAAATATGGCTCTAAGCAATATGTGACTTAACACCTGAGGTCATCAGTCCCCTAGACTTAGAACTACTCAAACCTAACTAACCTACCGACATCACACCCTTCCATGCCCGAGGCGGGATTCGAGCCTGCAACCGTAGCAGCAGCGCGGTTCCCGACTTATGCGCCTAGAACCTCTCTGCCACAGTGGCCGGCTTAGAAAATATCTAGAAACTATTCAGTATACTTGTTTTTTTATCTCAGTATATCACAATGACTATGATGTTTTTATGGCCTTTAGTGTCTATAATGTATATTGTAAACGGATCAGTTATTGCCTGTTCGGGATTATGGTTGAGATAGTCATGCTCACAGGAAGTCAGACAAGATGAACTGAAGTATAGGCTGAATGAGTGAATGTGCAGCAAGTGCTGTTTAACAGTGTTTTTCGATATTATTACAAAGATGAAAGTCGTGACATGACTGACCTCCTGACGTAAACCACAATTACACACGCGAAGACGTTGTGTAGCTCTCGTTCATTGTTAAGGACAGAGTATAGTTCAAAATAAAAATTTTGGGAAGAAACTATGGGCTCTTATTCGTGGAATTACTCGTACTACGGCGTCTTGGGTCATTGTTATTATAAAATTACAGATATTGTATTACAACGAGACTTTAATGACATGATAAGATTCAATTTCATGCTGTTAGTCTGTTTGGATGTTAAAGATTCGTAATGTTAAAAGAAGTAAATACCGTTTTTATTTAGAAGAAATGAACTCTCACAGAACAATAGCAGAACGTTCAAAAGACTGTAGTCAAGGAGGCAGCGACTGGGACAGCTTCAAACCAGCCAGCCGTGTTTCCAGAAACGTATAATTTCTAAAGTGTTAGGTGCCACGACACCAATTAGCAGAGGACTCTTTGTACCGAGCGGTTTTGGTGTTTACAGCGCCGTTGCAAAGATGCCACTTGCAGCATCACTCCGTAAATAAAGCACTGGGTGGAAGAGGTTGAGGATGATGTAAAGGAAGTCTTCTCAAGCGATGAGGGGATGCTCTTCTGCAACAGTGCGCTGGCAGAGTCGTAGCGCTTCCAGAAGACGCCGGGGGAACAGCTACGAGTGACAGACGAAGTACCATAGCGCCGAGAGTATCGCTTGCTTTAGTGGGTCCTCCACTCTCTCTGGAAGCGAGAGGCCTCTTCGGCTCCCTGAAGACCACTAGTTCACAAACGCACAGAATCCTCCGTCGGCTGAGCAACGCGGGAAATGAGATCGACGAAATACTCACTCTAGTTCGTAGTGAGTGGTTGGGTGGGCGACATCTTACGATACTCTTAAGATAATACTATTACTAATTAGTGCTTCTTTATCAGATACTACGATCCACACTGTGAACCATTAAAATTTTAATAGGGCAGGATTCACCAACAGAAGAGACTGCAGCTCGTGGTCTAGTGGGTAGCGTTGCTGCCTCGGGGGCCGGGGTTCGATTCCCGGTCGGGTTGGGGATTTTCTCGGCCCGGGGACTTGGTGTTTGTGTTGCCATCATCATCATTCTTGACGGTGGTTAGATGGGATTGTGTAAAAATTGGACTTTGTACGGCTCTGATCACTGCGCAGTATTGCGCCCCACAAACCGAACATCATCATCACCCTATATCTGGACAGTGATGAAAAAACTATTGAATTATTATTAACGTACTTGCGTACAGTTAATTTTTCAGTAATATGAAATGTTAAGTAGCATTTCTGCCTAGTCACTGTAATAGGCAGCCTCAGACATCCTTCTAGCAACCAAGTGCGCACAGATGACTCTGTACGATCAGGTTGCTTCTAGAACACTTTTCACGCTAGGCATACATAACTTCCTGGTTCTTTGTGAATACACTGTTTGAGTTATTAATGTATAGCACTGAATAATATGTTAAATGGGTATGCGTCTACTCTCACTGATAGGTTCGCAACTATTCGTGACAGTTCAGAAATTGTATTTCAGTATGTCACAGAATTTCATCTAGACATAAATATTTTCAAGGTCTTAAAGTGAGCAATATTTATCACTAACGGATTATTTCAGTTGATGCTTCATGTGCCACAATCCTAGTTGCAGGTTGACTATCAAACGGGTTCCGGGAGCAACAACATTCTGATTTTCTCGGAGGTTTCATCTTTTCACGTAAGAATTCACCCAGTTTCGAAAATTAACACACACACACACACACACACACACACACACACACACACACACACACACACATATACACTCCTGGAAATGGAAAAAAGAACACATTGACACCGGTGTGTCAGACCCACCATACTTGCTCCGGACACTGCGAGAGGGCTGTACAAGCAATGATCACACGCACGGCACAGCGGACACACCAGGAACCGCGGTGTTGGCCGTCGAATGGCGCTAGCTGCGCAGCATTTGTGCACCGCCGCCGTCAGTGTCAGCCAGTTTGCCGTGGCATACGGAGCTCCATCGCAGTCTTTAACACTGGTAGCATGCCGCGACAGCGTGGACGTGAACCGTATGTGCAGCTGACGGACTTTGAGCGAGGGCGTATAGTGGGCATGCGGGAGGCCGGGTGGACGTACCGCCGAATTGCTCAACACGTGGGGCGTGAGGTCTCCACAGTACATCGATGTTGTCGCCAGTGGTCGGCGGAAGGTGCACGTGCCCGTCGACCTGGGACCGGACCGCAGCGACGCACGGATGCACGCCAAGACCGTAGGATCCTACGCAGTGCCGTAGGGGACCGCACCGCCACTTCCCAGCAAATTAGGGACACTGTTGCTCCTGGGGTATCGGCGAGGACCATTCGCAACCGTCTCCATGAAGCTGGGCTACGGTCCCGCACACCGTTAGGCCGTCTTCCGCTCACGCCCCAACATCGTGCAGTCCGCCTCCAGTCGTGTCGCGACAGGCGTAAATGGAGGGACGAATGGAGACGTGTCGTCTTCAGCGATGAGAGTCGCTTCTGCCTTGGTGCCAATGATGGTCGTATGCGTGTTTGGCGCCGTGCAGGTGAGCGCCACAATCAGGACTGCATACGACCGAGGCACACAGGGCCAACACCCGGCATCATGGTGTGGGGAGCGATCTCCTACACTGGCCGTACACCACTGGTGATCGTCGAGGGGACACTGAATAGTGCACGGTACATCCAAACCGTCATCGAACCCATCGTTCTACCATTCCTAGACAGGCAAGGGAACTTGTTGTTCCAACAGGACAATGCACGTCCGCATGTATCCCGTGCCACCCAACGTGCTCTAGAAGGTGTAAGTCAACTACCCTGGCCAGCAAGATCTCCGGATCTGTCCCCCATTGAGCATGTTTGGGACTGGATGAAGCGTCGTCTCACGCGGTCTGCACGTCCAGCACGAACGCTGGTCCAACTGAGGCGCCAGGTGGAAATGGCATGGCAAGCCGTTCCACAGGACTACATCCAGCATCTCTACGATCGTCTCCATGGGAGAATAGCAGCCTGTATTGCTGCGAAAGGTGGATATACACTGTACTAGTGCCGACATTGTGCATGCTCTGTTGCCTGTGTCTATGTGCCTGTGGTTCTGTCAGTGTGATCATGTGATGTATCTGACCCCAGGAATGCGTCAATAAAGTTTCCCCTTCCTGGGACAATGAATTCACGGTGTTCTTATTTCAATTTCCAGGAGTGTATATATATATATATATATATATATATATAGGGTGAGTCACTTAACATTACCGCTGGATATATTTCGTAAACCACATCAAATTCTGACGAATCGATTCCACAGACGGAACGTGAGGAGAGGGGCTAGTGTAATTGGTTAATACAAACCATAAAAAAATGCACGGAAGTATGTTTTTTAACACAAACCTACGTTTTTTTAAATGGAACCCCGTTAGTTTTGTTAGCACATCTGAACATATAAACAAATACGTAATCAGTGCCGTTTGTTCCATTGTACAATGTTTATTACATCCGGAGATATTGTAACCTAAAGTTGACGCTTGAGTACCACTCCTCCGCTGTTCGATCGTGTGTATCGGAGAGCACCGAATTACGTAGGGATCCAAAGGGAACGGTGATGGACCTTAGGTACAGAAGAGATTGGAACAGCACATTACGTCCACATGCTAACACCTTTTTATTTGTCTTTCTCACTGACGCACATGTACATTACCATGAGGGGTGAGGTACACGTACACACGTGGTTTCCGTTTTCAATTACGGAGTGGAATAGGGTGTGTCCCGACATGTCAGGCCAATAGATGTTCAATGTGGTGGCCATCATTTCCTGCACACAATTGCAATCTCTGGCGTAATGAATGTCGTACACGCCACAGTACATCTGGTGTATCGTCGCCGCAGGCTGCCACAATACGTTGTTTCATATCCTCTGGGGTTGTAGGCACATCACGGTACACATTCTCCTTTAACGTACCCCACAGAAAGAAGTCCAGCGGTGTAAGATCAGGAGAACGGGCTGGCCAATTTATGAGTCCTCCACGTCCTATGGTAATGTACATGTGCGTCAGTGAAAAAGACCAATAAAAAGGTGTTAGCATGTGGACGTAATGTGCTGCTCCAGTCTCTTCTGTACCTAAGGTCCATCATCGTTCCCTTTGGATCCCTACGTAATACGGTGCTCTCCGATACACACGATCGAACAGCGGAGGAGAGGTACTCAAGCGTCAACTTTAGGTTACAATGTCTCCGGATGTAATTAACATTGTACAATGCAACAAACGGCACTGAGTACTTATTTGTTTATATGTTCAGATTTGCTAACAAAACTAACTGGATTCCATTTTAAAAAACGCAGGTTTGTGTTAAAAAACATACTTCCGTGCATTTTTGTATGGTTTGTATTAAACAATTACAGTAGCCCCTCATCTCAAGTTCGGTCTGTGGAATCGGTTCGTCAGTATTTGATGTGGTTTACGAAATACACTCCTGGAAATTGAAATAAGAACACCGTGAATTCATTGTCCCAGGAAGGGGAAACTATATTGACACATTCCTGGGGTCAGATACAACACATGATCACACTGACAGAACCACAGGCACATAGACACAGGCAACAGAGCATGCACAATGTCGGCACTAGTACAGTGTATATCCACCTTTCGCAGCAATGCAGGCTGCTATTCTCCCATGGAGACGATCGTAGAGATGCTGGATGTAGTCCTGTGGAACGGCTTGCCATGCCATTTCCACCTGGCGCCTCAGTTGGACCAGCGTTCGTGCTGGACGTGCAGACCGCGTGAGACGACGCTTCATCCAGTCCCAAACATGCTCAATGGGGGACAGATCCGGAGATCTTGCTGGCCAGGGTAGTTGACTTACACCTTCTAGAGCACGTTGGGTGGCACGGGATACATGCGGACGGGCATTGTCCTGTTGGAACAGCACGTTCCCTTGCCGGTCTAGGAATGGTAGAACGATGGGTTAGATGACGGTTTGGATGTATCGTGCACTATTCAGTGTCCCCTCGACGATCACCAGTGGTGTACGGCCAGTGTAGGCGATCGCTCCCCACACCATGATGCCGGGTGTTGGCCCTGTGTGCCTCGGTCGTATGCAGTCCTGATTGTGGCGCTCACCTGCACGGCGCCAAACACGCATACGACCATCATTGGCACCAAGGCAGAAGCGACTCTCATCGCTGAAGACGACACGTCTCCATTCGTCCCTCCATTCACGCCTGTCGCGATACCACTGGAGACAGGCTGCACGATGTTGGGGCGTGAGCGGAAGACGGCCTAACGGTGTGCGGGACCGTAGCCCAGCTTCGTGGAGACGGTTGCGAATGGTCGTCGCCGATACCCCAGGAGCAACAGTGTCCCTAATTTGCTGGGAAGTGGCGGTGCGGTCCCCTACGGCACTGCGTAGGATCCTACGGTCTTGGCGTGCATCCGTGCGTCGCTGCGGTCCGGTCCCAGGTCGACGGGCACGTGCACCTTCCGCCGACCACTGGCGACAACATCGATGTACTGTGGAGACCTCACGCCCCACGTGTTGAGCAATTCGGCGGTACGTCCACCCGGCCTCCCGCATGCCCACTATACGCCCTCGCTCAAAGTCCGTCAGCTGCACATACGGTTCACGTCCACGCTGTCGCGGCATGCTACCAGTGTTAAAGACTGCGATGGAGCTCCGTATGCCACGGCAAACTGGCTGACACTGACGGCGGCGGTGCACAAATGCTGCGCAGCTAGCGCCATTCGACGGCCAACACCGCGGTTCCTGGTGTGTCCGCTGTGCCGTGCGTGTGATCATTGCTTGTACAGCCCTCTCGCAGTGTCCGGAGCAAGTATGGTGGGTCTGACACACCGGTGTCAATGTGTTCTTTTTTCCATTTCAAGGAGTGTATATCCAGCGGTAACGTTAGGTGACTCACCCTGTATATATATATATATATATATATATATATATATATATATATTACTCAAGAGCCAAAGAAACTTGTACACCTGCCTAATATCGTGTAGGGCCCCCGCGAGCAAGCGGAAGTGCCGCAGCACGACGTAGTATTGACTCGACTAATGTCTAAAGTATTGCTGGAGGGAATTGATTCCATGAATGGGGCGGAGATTTCTTCTGAACAGCACGTTGCAAGGCATCCCAGATATGCTTAGTAAGGCTCATGTCTGGGGAGTCTGGTGGCCAGCAGAAGTGTTTAAACTAAGAAGAGTGTTCCTGGAGCCACTCTGTAGCAATTATGGATGTGTGGGTGATGCATTGACCTACTGGCATTTCCCAAGATCCTCGGAATGCATAATGGACATGAATGGATGCAGATGATCAGGACAGGATGCTTACGTACGTGTCAACTGTCAGAGGAGTACCTAGACGTGTCAGGATTCCCATATCACTCCATCTGCACACGCCCTACACGATTACAGAGCTTCCACCAGTTTGAACAGTCCTCTACTTCCAAGCAGGGTCCACGGATTCGTGAAGTTGTCTCCGTATCCATATACGTCCATCCGCTCGATACAGTTAGAAACGAGACCCGTCCGACCAGGCAACATGTTTCCAGTCATCAACAGCCCAGGCGAGGCTTTAAGGTTTGTGTCGTGCAGTCATCAAGGGTCGATGATATGTCGTTGAATGATTAGCACGCTGGCACTTGTTGATGGGCCAGAAGTCAAATCTGCAGCAATTTGCTGAAGGATTGCACTTCTGTCACGTTGAACGATTCTCTATTGACTGTAGCACTTTCTTTGACTGTTCTATATATATAGCCTAGTGAGCTATGCACAATTACCCTGATCATATTGATACAGTATTTGAATATGAGAGCACTTGGCGAATTCCTAAAAACTTTATACATAATTTCAAACAATTAAGAAGTTTGTTCTCGCTCACATCCCAACTGAATCATCAGTAAAACTTTAGCATTGGGCATAACTTTTAAAGTCAATCTTTCCTTTCTACCGACTCTATTCGCAACACATTTTTAAAACATTATTCACAAAAACCGCTATAGGTATCTGCAAAGCCACATCGTTGAAGGACCCATCGTTCAGGACACGTTGTAACCTACCAAATTATTGTGAGTTGCCATCTTGCATTGAAAGCGTAGCTTGCGGTGTATCCAGTAAGGGGGCAGATTTTGGTTCTCATGCTGACGCAACTGACGCTGCCTACTGGGCCGTGCGACCCTTGTACTTGCATAATGCTGCGTGCAATACGTTACACATATTTTCTGCGAGTGTGAAGAAATATTAATCGACCTTTTCAACCGGCCGATGTGGCCGAGAGGTTCTAGGCGCTTCACTCCGGAACCGCGCTGCTGCTACGGTCACAGGTTCGAATCTTGCCTCGGGCATGGATGTGTGTGATGTCCATAGGTTAGTTAGGTTTAAGTAGTTCTAAGTCTAGGGGACTAATGACGTCAGATGTTAAGTCCCATAGTGCTCAGAGCCATTTGAACCATTTCGACCTTTTCATACTTAGTGTACCAAATTCTATGAATAACACCACCACACTGTTAAAAATTCAAATCAGTAACTTCCATATTTTCGGGGATGTCAATTTATACCTGAAACACATAAAAACCTTGCTGGCATTGTGAATCTGAGTTAGTGACTGTAATGTATTTATCTACATATGAGCGTAGCCTCCCGCGGCCATTCTCACAGTCAATAAATAGTTACCGGGTTTGTGACCGCATTGTCAATGTGCGAAACTACTGACGTTTCCGTCAATGTTGTAACTGACCTTCTTCAGGGTGTTTTTGCTTAACACTGAATGAAAAATCTTTGTTTCCTGTCAACCTACAGATGTGGCTCCGAAAACTGAAGCAGAAAATCAGTACCAAGGTAATGAATATTAAATTCAGTAAGCAGTGTGTCTCGCAGATGCTAAAGTGAGAATTAAACAGCGGTCAGCCCTCGCCTTATCAATTAAATCTAAAAGTGAGATCAACTGAGTTACGGCCCAGATACGTTCAAAAAATGGCTCTGAGCACTATGGGACTCAACATCTATGGTCATCAGTCCCCTAGGACTTAGAACTACTTAAACCAAACCAACTTAAGGACATCACACACATCCATGCCCGAGGCAGGATTCGAACCGGCGACCGTAGCGGTCACGCGGTTCCGGACTGAAGCGCCTAGAACCGCACGCCACACTGGCCGGCTGGCCCAGATACGTGAATCATATAAAGACTTGCTAAGTAGAGAAGATTACGAACTACATTTACAACTAAATAACAAACTTTCTTGTAGCCAGTTTCAATTTGTGGAGACAGAGATTACTAACAGAGTTAAGATTAATGTCGAGAAAATTACAGAGAGGCATAACAAAAAATTGGCTAAAGTGATGAAACCTCATATTGTGCATATTGTAAAAAGTAAGGATGGCACTGGGCATCATCGTTTCAATCACAGGGTAGCTAAATTAACGAATATTGTACTGAATAGTGATGACAATATGTTGTTGAATAAAGGTCTATAGCATAACATCACTCCACATGTTACTCAGGCAAATATTAAACGAGTAATAATTGAAACTAAATTGGCTTGCGAAGCGGCTGGGATGACGAAATTAGAATTTGCGGACACAGTTGTTAAGGTCAATAAGGCGTTGTCTGTTCAAAATAGTTCTAATAGTGTGGTTAATCACGAGAGCCGTATTTTAAAGGGTCTCAATACCAAGTTAGAGAAGGAGAAAGCAATGGTCATTCGTGCTAACAAGGGGAACACGGCAGTTCTTATATATGAAGATGATTATATTAAGAAAACAGAAGACTTTTTTGCAGTAAACGATATTATAGAAATTCACAAAGACCCAACTGATAAGTTTCAGACAAATTTGCGGCGAAATACTGACAGCTTCCAGTCTCTTCTTAACGATTATGAAAAGAAATCGCGTAAAATGATGAATGTCAAACTTCCCCAGCTCAGATATCAAGTTAAGATCCACAAAGATGGAAATCCGGTCCGTCCGATTGTGAATAATATGTCATTACCATGCTATAAATTAAAGAAGTTCCTTAATAATAAACTTAAAGCAGTTGACACGTTAGACCATTATTTTGGGGTCAAAAACAGTGCTGAGCTAGCAAATGTAATTAAGCACATACATATACCAAATAATGCAACATTAGCATCATTGGATGTAAAAAATCTTTACCGTAATGTCCCAGTAAAAGAAACTATTGACATTATTAGACGCAATATCCTCTCCCACAACAAGATTAGTACTGCAGAGCGTACAGAACTAATTGAACTCCTAGATTTCATCTTAGCTTACAATTTTTTTACCATCAATGACAAACTTTACTATCAAAAAGACGGGCTCGGAATGGGTAATAGCCTAGCTGTCACTTTGACAGACATTTTTATTAATGATTTTGAATGTAAATTTTTTGCCAAGTATCCACAACTAAAAGATAAAACGATTTATTACAAACGGTAAGTCGATGACATTTCATTACTGATAGGTGACACCAATGAGGTCAATGCATTTGCCTAAGCAATAGGTAGCATGCACCCAAAAATAGCTTCTCCACTGAAGCAGAAGAAGATGGCTCCGTTAACTGCTTGATCTCACTATTAAGAAAGTCAGTAACAAACATAAGTTTTCGATTTCTAAGAAACCAACTTGGACAGACAGTATCATCAATGAGAGTTCATGCCATCCTCCCAGATACAAAAAAAGCTTTCTTCACTTCCATGGTTCACCGGCTCCTTCGCCTACCTTTAGACGAAAACGAAATACGTGAAGAACATATCATTTTAAAGCAGATTGCGGTAGCTAACGGCTTTACTATAAATGACGTCACGCGCCCACTACAGTAGGTTAAAGAAACGTTTAACAAACGACAGGCACACACACACCCATACACAAAAGAGAACCGGCAATGATAAAATGAAAACCATTTCTAAGGAATTTAACGGCAAATTGTCCCTGCAAATAATATAATGTTTTAAAAAGTCTGAAGTCAGATGTGGCTTTCAAGTTAATAACACCCTAAAACTGAGAATAAAACGTAAATTGAAAGGGAACTATGATAACTTCTATGGCTCTTGAGTATTCAGGATTGACTGCAGTAACTGTGACAAACATTATATCGGTCAAACAGGCCGCTCTTTTAATATAAGGTTTAAAGAACACTCACAGCCACGAAACAAAACGGCTTTGGGACAGCGTTTATCTGATACTGGTCATTCCATAGGGAGCATTGAGAACTGTATGCGTATTCTTCACAGAGTGGAAAATGGTCGTGCTCTTAGTTTCTTAGAGAAGCTTGAAATTTATAAAGCAAAAAATAAAAAACCAACTAATCACCTTAACTAGAAAAATTACTTTGTGCCCAATGGCTACTTTGCTTTATCTGACAATGTTTTACTGTAATCAGTGCTCGCCTCTGTTATATATATTGTGTTCATAATTTCACCTAGTGTTGAGTGCCTCACATATTTAGTTAGTTTTCATACGTTTTACGCATGACTCTAGTATGTTCCTGTTCCTTATCTATTCATTTCATAGACTGCATTAATCAGATAATGTGGATCATCCACTGTTAAGGAATTTTATCATTCTTTTCTTGCAACGGAGTGCCTCAGGGTACTTGGGGCCCTCTGCCAGTCACGTTCCTCCAACCACTTCCCGCCTGTGCGGAATTCTGGCGTTAGCGCTAACACAAAGCGCTGATTATATGCAGCAGTATGTTTTCTTTCATTGGTGGCTCCTTTAACGATTTTTTAATGGTTGTTTAATATTACCCAGGGCACCATCAACAGTGTTTAATATTTATCTCATAATTTACAGTATTGGCACAAGAGCACATGTCAATGTTTCTTAACTCTTCATCTATTTAACAAATTTACTTTTGTCGTGTTCTTCTTTTTATTGCTTTTTATTACTGTAGATGCCCGCTCCCTCACCCTAGCAATCCGGAAATACAACTCCAATGCCCCCATCTCCCTTCTGATCAGCATGGGTTTCGAAAAAGACGGTCATGTGAAACCCAGCTTGCGCTATTCGTCCACGAGACTCAGAGGGCCATAGACACGGGTTCACAGGTAGATGCCGTGTTTCTTGACTTCCGCAAGGCGTTCGATACAGTTCCCCACAGTCGTTTATTGAACAAAGTAAGAGCATATGGACTATCAGACCAATTGTGTGATTGGATTGAGGAGTTCCTAGATAACAGGACGCAGCATGTTATTCTCAATGGAGAGAAGTCTTCCGAAGTAAGAGTAATTTCAGGTGTGCCGCAGGGGAGTGTCATAGGACCGTTGCTATTCACAATATACATAAATGACCTGGTGGATGACATCGGAAGTTCACTGAGGCTTTTTGCAGATGATGCTGTGGTGTATCGAGAGGTTGTAACAATGGAAAATTGTACTGAAATGCAGGAGGATCTGCAGCGAATTGACGCATGGTGCAGGGAATGGCAACTGAATCTCAATGTAGACAAGTGTAATGTGCTGCGAATACACAGAAAGATAGATCCTTTATCATTTAGCTACAAAATAGCAGGTCAGCAACTGGAAGCAGTTAATACCATAAATTATCTGGGAGTACGCATTAGGAGTGATTTAAAATGGAATGATCATATAATGTTGATTGTCGGTAAAGCAGATGCCAGACTGAGATTCATTGGACGAATCCTAAGGAAATGCAATCCGAAAACAAAGGAAGTAGGTTACAGTACGCTTGTTCGCCCACTGCTTGAATACTGCTCAGCAGTGTGGGATCCGTACCAGATAGGGTTGATACAAGACATAGGGAAGATCCAACGGAGAGCAGCGCGCTTCGTTATAGGATCATTTAGTAATCGCGAAAGCGTTACGGAGATGATAGATAAACTCCAGTGGAAGACTCTGCAGGAGAGACGCTCAGTAGCTCGGTACGGGCTTTTGTCAAAGTTTCGAGAACATACCTTCACCGAAGAGTCAAGCAGTATATTGCTCCCTCCTACGTATATCTCGCGAAGAGACCATGAGGATAAAATCAGAGAGATTAGAGCCCACACAGAGGCATACCGACAATCCTTCTTTCCACGAACAATACGAGACTGGAATAGAAGGGAGAACCGATAGAGGTACTGAAGGTACCCTCCGCCACACACCGTCAGGTGGCTTGCGGAGTATGGATGTAGATGTAGATGCAGATGATTCCTCGCAAGGACTCGGTCCTCATTAAATCCCCCAATGCTTCCTTCCTCACCGATCTTCTCTCCCACATCCCACATATCCAATTTGGCCAACGTGCAACCCTCACTCCCTACCACACCCCGTCCTCTCCCCGTCAGCCTCAACCTCCAATAAGTCCGCCAACCTTCACCGCTGTGATCACAAAGCTTAGCCCTGTGGTCACGGAGGCTAAAGTGTTGGCGGAACTCAACACCCGGCCTAACATTGAAATCTGCTTGGCCCGTCGCATCTTCAATGATGCCAGGCCGACTTATGTCATGTGGATATTTACTGAATCCTCCTCCTCCATTGACCGCCTCCTCACCGAGGGAGCCCTCATCTACAATCGCCGTCATAAGGTGGACCCCTCCAGTTTCCCAGTCCAATCCAACTGCTGCCAACGCTGCCTCCCATACAACGACCATGTTACCTCTGCCTGCAAGAACCCCCCTACTTGTCCCCACTGCAAAGCTTCCCACTTCCTCAAGAACTGCCCCAACCTCTCCTCTCCCCCCTCCTGCAACACCTGTAATGAACCACATCCTACCTACTCCTCGAAGTGTAAGGTGAAACCTCATCTAGTCACCCATGAGCTCACCGTCCCTGTCCGTCCTGTTGATGACACCATCCACCCCAACAACTCGCTCTGCCCTCCACCAACTGTAGAGGACATCATCCGTTTCATCACCATTGTGCTCCAAAACATCCACCCCTTCCAGCACTTCCACACCCTTTCCCGAATCGCCCTCACTGACCGTTCCATCTTCCATCTTACCAAATATGCCACATACTCCCACAACCAGGCCCACTTCACATTCCCCACCCTCACCACCCTCGGCTATCTCTCCCCTCCCATGGCACAACATCCCTACTGTATCCTGTACCACAATATTCGCTCCCTGCCCTCCCACAAACTCCTCTTCCTCCACAACCTCCGTCAGCACCGCATGGATGCCTTCGTCCTTCAACCCCATATCTCCATCTCCACAGCTCTTGACAGCCTTCACCACATAGATAACCCGTACCCTCTAGCGTGTAGCGGAGTTGCTACAGGCCGCCTCAAGCATCTCCCAGTCCAGACCCAACCTCTCCTTAAAAATCCTGCTGAACATCTCACCCTCAGCCTCTTCTTCCCCACCCTTACCATCACCTGTGCCAACATTTATGTCCGCCCTCTCACCCCCATCCCGTACGATTTCCTGGCCCACATTGACCGCACCTTCTCGACCTACGTGATTGCCGCTGACCTCAATATCCACAGCCATGGTCCTGCCAACCACCGGCGGTGGCATTAGTTTATCACTACCCTAAAGGGAGACCTGGTTCCCCTCCCTCAGCACAACCGTCCCGAATCCAACACTACTTCCGATGTGGTCCTTGCCTCTCCCAAACTCCTTGGGCGCATCACTGCAGATGTCCTTGACCTCATTGGCAGTGGCCATGCTCCTGTTCTCCTCACCATCTCTAATGGTCGCCCTCCCCGCAACGCTCCTCACCCCAACATCCCTCCTAAACTTGTCCATGATTACTCCAGTGCCAACTGGGATGCCTACCGGGACTCCATTGACATCCAGGTTGACGGCCACGACTTTACCCTCCAATCTCCTGATGACATCTCTCACACTGCTGTCTTCCTGCACCCGACCTTGTCTGACGCCGTCGCCACCCTTATCCCCACCAAACCCATCCACCCTCACCATCCTGCCCTGCCTCCACAGGCCGTCAATCTCCTTCGAGAGTCCCGCCGCCTCTACCGCTCTTTCCTCTGCACTCGTGACCGGGATACACTTACCTGCCACCGGCAAATACGACGACACATCTGCAACCTGGTTACTGTGAAGAAACGCCATGCCTGGCGCCAGACCTGTACACAACTCAACGCCACGCTCCCCATAAACTCTTCCATATAATGGTCTGCTTTCCACCACCTTACTTGGAACCTCCCCACCCCCCCAGTACCCTCTCCTCCTTGATGACCGTCCCTTTCCTGACAGCCTCAGTAAGGCCAGCCACTTTGCCTCTACCTCTCAGATGTTTTTTCCATCCCATATGATCCCCACTTTGATATTCCCTCATCCCTGACATCATGGACAGTACAAATACCTCTGTTTCTCCCCTTGCTCCTAGCTTCCAGTACTTGGGCCTCACTCCACCATCTGAACTTAACAGGGCATCAGCCTCACACTCCACACTAAACGCAACGCTGCTCCCGGCCACGACTGCATTATCTACCGCCACCTCAAACACTGCCCTCCCTCTTTCCTTTCAGTCCTTGCCACCCTCTACAATGTCATCCTTGTCACTGGCTTCTATCCCAACCTGTGGAAAACCTCCGGTATCCTGATGTTCTCCAAACCCAACAAGCCTCCACCTGATGCCTCTTCCTATCGTCCTATCTGTCTCTCATCGGTGTTCAGCAAGCTCTTGGAATCCATCCTTTCCCGGTGCATCCATTACCACCTCCACCGAAACCACCTCATCCCTGACACCAAATGTGGCTTTTGACCTTCCTTCTCTGCCGATGACCAACTCCTCCGCCTCACTCATCTTCTCTATCTCCAGCTTAACTCCTGTCACTACGCCATTTTTGTCTCCCTCGACCTCGGAAAGGCCTACGACCGTGTCTGGCATCCCGGTCTCCTGTTTAAACTCCAAACCTACGCCCTTCCTGTCAACTACATCCGTCTGATGGCCTCCTTCCAACCGCCCCTCCTATGTTAGCATCCTTAATGCCAATTCCCACACCTTCTACCCCTCTGCAGGTGTGCCCCAGGGCTCTGTCCTCTCCCCTCTCCTCTACCTCCTGTACATGGCAGATATGCCCCAACCACCTCTTGCAATATGCCGATTACACCGCATTTCTCGCCCTCGTTCCTACCCTCCAACGGTCCCAACGCCTTCTCCATAATCACTTTGAACGTTTTGCCGCATGGTGTAACCAGTGTCTCCTGAAAATCAGTCCTTGCAAGACCCAGAAAATCGTCATAGGTTGTACTACATGTTCCTTCTGGCTCCTGGATTTCTCCCTTACCATCTGTGCCTATCCTGCCCGCCTCACTCCCACCCTCACCTACTTTGGCCTCACCATTTATCGTCACCTCACCTGGATCCCTCATCTCTGCGCCATCCAATCCAATGCCCACAACAAGCTTCAACTCCTCTAACTCCTCTTTGGCCAGACATGGGGGTTGCACCCCTCTACCATCCTCCACCCCTACAAATCCTTAATCTGTCCCACCCTCTGTTATGCCAGTCCCACCTGGATATCTGCACCCGCCCCCCAAAAGTCTTTAAGTCCCTCCAGATCCTTGAGCGTCATGCACTCCATCTCACCTTCCGTATATGCTTTCCGTCCTCCACACAGATCCTCTATGACCTCATTCCTTTCCCCATCTGCTCCTGTTCCTCGAACATATCTGCATACTCTACACCTCCCGCCGTGTTGATCCCACTCACGCCCTGGTTGCTCCTCTCCTCTCCTGTCCCTGCCCCGTGCCAAGCCTACACTGTTGTGTCCCCCCTACCCCCCATCTCTACACCCTTCATCTCCTTTCCCAAGGTGGCTTTCATCAACTTCCCCTCCTGGATGATGCCCTCTCTCCCTCCACCTATCCCTCCTATCAACTCTGATCCCCAACACCCCCTCCTTTCCTCCGTCCTTTCCCTGAGCTTGCTCTTCCCCCCTTCCATCATGTTTCCTCTCCACCAAACCTCTCCCTACCTCCCTTCTCCCCCCCCACCGAGTCCTTTTGTATTCTCCTGCTCTGCCTTCCCCACTCCCTGTCGCGTCTGCCCAAGACCGCCCACACCTCATATGGGTCCTCATCCTCCATCGGCTCCTTTCCCGCCTCCCCCCCCCCTTTGCTTTCCCAGTCCTTCCCCATTTTTTTTATTTTCCCATCCTCTGTCCAGTTTCCCCCCACCTGCTCTCGGCTGTGGTATGTCACATTTGCTAACTTTTTAGTGCAGTGTTCCAGTGAATGTTCAGTGTTGTTCGTGTTTCTCGTGTTGCGAACAGAAACCATGCTGTCGCTGGGTGTGAATTTTATGTCTTTTGCGAACAGAAACCAGACTGTCGCCATGTTTTTTAATTGTCTGTCTATTGTTTTACCTGTCTGCTTCGTATGTACACTCCTGGAAATTGAAATAAGAACACCGTGAATTCATTGTCCCAGGAAGGGGAAACTTTATTGACACATTCCTGGGGTCAGATACATCACATGATCACACTGACAGAACCACAGGCACATAAACACAGGCAACAGAGCATGCACAATGTCGGCACTAGTACAGTGTATATCCACCTTTCGCAGCAATGCAGGCTGCTATTCTCCCATGGAGACGATCGTAGAGATGCTGGATGTAGTCCTGTGGAACGGTTTGCCATGCCATTTCCACCTGGCGCCTCAGTTGGACCAGCGTTCGTGCTGGACGTGCAGACCGCGTGAGACGACGCTTCATCCAGTCCCAAACATGCTCAATGGGGGACAGATCCGGAGATCTTGCTGGCCAGGGTAGTTGACTTACACCTTCTAGAGCACGTTGGGTGGCATGGGATACATGCGGACGTGCATTGTCCTGTTGGAACAGCAAGTTCCCTTGCCGGTCTAGGAATGGTAGAACGATGGGTTCGATGACGGTTTGGATGTATTCAGTGTTCCCTCGACGATCACCAGTGGTGTACGGCCAGTGTAGGAGATCGCTCCCCACACCATGATGCCGGGTGTTGGCCCTGTGTGCCTCGGTCGTATGCAGTCCTGATTGTGGCGCTCACCTGCACGGCGCCAAACACGCATACGACCATCATTGGCACCAAGGCAGAAGGGACTCTCATCGCTGAAGACGACACGTCTCCATTCGTCCCTCCATTTACGCCTGTCGCGACACCACTGGAGGCGGGCTGCACGATGTTGGGGCGTGAGCGGAAGACGGCCTAACGGTGTGCGGGACCGTAGCCCAGCTTCATGGAGACGGTTGCGAATGGTCCTCGCCGATACCCCAGGAGCAACAGTGTCCCAAATTTGCTGGGAAGTGGCGGTGCGGTCCTCTACGGCACTGCGTAGGATCCTACGGTCTTGGCGTGCATCCGTGCGTCGCTGCGGTCCGGTCCCAGGTCGACGGGCACGTGCACCTTCCGCCGACCACTGGCGACAACATCGATGTACTGTGGAGACCTCACGCCCCACGTGTTGAGCAATTCGGCGGTACGTCCACCCGGCCTCCCGCATGCCCACTATACGCCCTCGCTCAAAGTCCGTCAACTGCACATACGGTTCACGTCGACGCTGTCGCGGCATGCTACCAGTGTTAAAGACTGCGATGGAGCTCCGTATGCCACGGCAAACTGGTTGACACTGACGGCGGCGGTGCACAAATGCTGCGCAGCTAGCGCCATTCGACGGCCAACACCGCGGTTCCTGGTGTGTCCGCTGTGCCGTGCGTGTGATCATTGCTTGTACAGCCCTCTCGCAGTGTTCGGAGCAAGTATGGTGGGTCTGACACACCGGTGTCAATGTGTTCTTTTTTCCATTTCCAGGAGTGTTATTTGTTAGCATCGTCATTCCTTTGTTCTACGTTTTAAGTTCCACGATTTTTTCGCCATGTTGCTATTTAAGTCTCCGATTTTATCACCTGTTTTTATTATTTATTCTCTTCATCATTTTAACACAGTTTGTATGCTGAAGAGCGTCATACTAAGCTGCTGCCAGCCCTCCCCCTTCGGGGGGAATCGAAATTCAATAAAGGAAATAAACATATTACTGTAATGCATTTTATATGGTATAAGCTTATTACAGACTTCAACTATCAAAACCGATATAGGGATTAGTGAACACAGGTTTGTCGTAACGAGATTGAATATTGCAATCCCCAAATCCTCGAAAATAAAGCGAAAAATATAACTATTCAAAAAAGCAGATCAAAATTCACTTTACGCCTTCCTGAGAGACAATCTCCACTCATTTCAAATTAATAATATAAGTGTATACCAGATGTGGCTTAAATTCGAAGAAATAGTATCGGCAGCAATTGAGAGGTTTATACCAAATAAACTAACAAAAGACGGAGCTGATCCTCCTTGGTACACAAAACGGGTTAGAACACTGTTGCAGAAACAACGAAACAGACATGCCAAATTTAAACAGACGCAAAATCCCCAAGATTGGTGATCCTTTACAGAAGCTCGAAAGTTAGCACGTAGTTCAATGCGAGACGCCTATAACAGTTTCCACAACGATACTTCGTCTCGAAACCTGGCAGAAAATTCAAAGAGATTCTGGTCGTATGTGAAGTACGTTAGCCGCAAGAAACAATCAATGCCTTCTCTGCGCGATAGAAATGGAGGTACTATCGAAGACAGTGCTGCCAAAGCAGAGTTACTAAACACAGCTTTCCGAAATGCCTTCACAAAAGAAGACGGAGTATCTATTCCAGAGTTCGAATCGAGAACAACTGCCAACCTGAGTAGCGTAGAAGTAAGTATCCTCGGAATAGCGAAGCAACTCAAATAAATTAATAAAAACAGGTCTTCTGGTCGAGACTGTATTCCAGTTAGGTTCCTTTCGGAGTACGCTGATGCATTAGCACCATACTTAACAATCATATACAATCGTTCCGTACGCAAAGATTGAAAAGTGGCACAGGTCACACCAATATTCGAGAAAGGTAGTAGGAGTAAACTACTAAATTACAGGCCCATATCGTTAACGTCGATATGCAGCAGGATTTTAGAACATATATTCTGTTCGAACATTATGAATTACCTCGAAGGAAACGGTCTATTGACACACAGTCAACATGGGTTTAGAAAACATCGTTCCTAAGAAACACAACCAGCTTTTTATGCTGAGTGCTATTGACAATGGATTTTAGATCGATTCCGTATTCCTGGATTTCCAGAAGGATTTTGACACTGTACCACACAAGCGGTTCGTAGTAAAATTGCGTGCTTATGGAATATCGTCTCAGTTATGTGACTGGATTTGCGATTTCCTCTCAGAGAGGTCACAGTTCGTAGTAACTCACGGAACGTCATCGAGTAAAACAGAAGTGATTTCAGGCGTTCCCCAAGGTAGTGTCATAGGCTCTCTATTGCTCCTCATCTATATAAACGGTTTGGGAGACAATCTGAGCAGCCGTCTTCGGTTGTTTGCAGATGACGCTGTCGTTTATCGACTAGTGAAGTCATCAGAAGATCAAACCAAACTGCAAAACTATTTAGAAAAAAATATCTGAATGGTGCGAAAAGTGGCAGTTGACCCTAAATAACGAAAGGTGTAAGGTCATCCACATGAGAGCTAAAAGGAGCTCGTTAAACTTCGGTACACGATCAATCAGTCTGATCTAAAAGCAGTAAATTCAACTAAATACCTAGGTATTACAATTACGAACAACTTAAATTGGAAGGAAAACATAGAAAATGTTGTGGGGAAGGCTAACCAAAGACTGCGTTTTCGTGGCAGGACACTTAGAAAATGTAACAGGCCTACTAAGGAGACTGCTTACACTACGCTTGTCCGTCCTCTTTTAGAATACTGCTGCGCGGTGTTGAATCCTTACCAGACAGGACTGACGGAGTACATCGAAAAAGTTCAAAGAAAGGCAGAACGTTTTGTATTATCGCGAAATATGGGAGAGAGTGTCACAGAAATGATACAGGATTTGGGCTGGAAAACATTAAAAGAAACGAGTTTTTCGTTGCGACGGAATCTTCTCACGAAATTCCAATCACCAACTTTCTCCTCCGAATGCGAAAATATTTTGTTGACATCGACCTACATAGAGAGGAACGACCGCCACAATAAATTAAGGGAAATCAGAGCTCGTATGCAAAGATATATGTGTTCATTCTTTCCACGCGCTATACGAGATTGTAATAATAGAGAACTGTGAAGGTGGTTCGATGAACCGTCTGACAGGCACTTAAATGTGATTTGCAGAGTATCCATGTAGATGTAATCGCCTTTATTTTCGCTGTTTTAAGTAATTATTGAAAACTAGGGTATGCCGACATTAGCGACATCTGGTGAGCTTACAACACAAACATCTTGTGGCTACTGTACGGCAGCTTGTTTTAAACAGTAGTGCTACTGACAACATGACTCGTGCATATGATATTATTTATATGTATTTGACGATGCTGGTGCTGATTCCGCATTTAACATGTGACGATGCCACTATGGCTGCAGTACATTAGGACTTCGTTTTTATGAAACAGCTATGCTTCTTCATATTTAAAGCGCACTAACGTAAATTTTGTCAGTACTACTTTTCATTATGGTCTATGTATTGTTCTTAAGCTGTAGACAGTTTGCGAATGTATTTATGTTTTTCCCATTTTTGCTGCAGATCTGATGATGGTCATTAAAGACCGAAACTGGTAATCTGTAAGCAAAAAGTTTGTGACCATAGACGTAAATTAAAGGAAACTGAACCCTGTGTTCGGTGTGGAGCGGCGGAGGGGTGAAGTGGATTGCGGTAGTCGTCGTGGAGTTGTGGACGAGACCACTGAGGCTACGGCCGGGACGGAGCCTCTCCGTCGTTTCTAGGTCCCTGGTTAATACGCTGTACAATACAAATATCTTCTGGCTGCTTTCCGGTGTGAGCATGTACCAGAGACGGTCAGTAACATTGCCTAACTGTTGCCGGGATATTAATCAGGGGCGTGTAGCCATTTTCCGTGTGTTAAAGGCAACAAAACAACTTAAAGGAAATCTTATACTTTTTTTTTTCTTTCGAGTCATGCAAGAACCCCGAACGCTCGATAGTTTAACTTTCAGTTACTAGACATGGAGTGGAGTTGTGTGGTCTTTGCGTGTTAGGTATTTAGTCGAATTTTCGTCAACGCTGCTTTTGTCGTCTAAACCAGTATCTACCATCGCAGAGTCAGGGGGTGGACAACCTTAAAGCTATCCAGGTAGGTGGACTGATGTTTTAAAGGATAGTGAGAGACCAACACGCCCAACCGGAATGTGAAGTCATACACACTTACAAGGGGAAGGCCTCAGACACGGCCAATCGATTGGGCTCAAACTTGGCACGTCGCTTGTGTACAACCTGAAACGAAGGACCCTAAGATATTTTGGCTCAAAACCCTCCCGTTTTTGAGAAAATCACCCATAAAGTTTATGACGAGCAATTGTAAATAAATCACTTTTCGTCATCAAGTATGGGATCCGCAAACGCATATTTTTCCAGAAATCGCGGGAAGAAACTCATACAGCTGCCGTGTATGTACCCACACGGTAAACGCTTTTTGCCGAGAGCGCTGTGGGCTCAACGGCCAAGGTAACTAGTTGGTTCGAGAAAACCTAAGGAATGTTACTCTTTTCGTTTGCATTTTTTCATACCTCAGTTGATGGGTATAGAAGGTTATTAAGGTAAGTAAATCAACAAGGAATGGTAAACAGGAAGGAAAGTAAATTTCTCGAACATTTTGGGATAGTAAACAACTAAAATGTTACTCCTGGTCACTTTACAATGGCTCTTCCAGTCATTGTTACGTGTCCTCACTTTTCTTCGAACAACTAGATGGATGGTACTTTTGATATAAACATTCGAACAAATATACTCACAGCACCAAGAACATCTAATGAATGCAACCTTTCGACAGCTACACTGTTCCTTCCGAAGAGTCGTCAGCAAACAAACTTGGTTTACATTTAAGAATATGTCCTCTTTGGCAGTTAATTTTGATTTGTACCACGCATACGATATCATTGCCTGAAAACTCGGTTCTGAAAGCTGGTTACGAATCATGCAGTGAATAGTTATTGCATCCGTGCGGTTGCGCATTTTCCGCTCGGTTTCCCGAAGCACACTGCAATTCTGATGGCTCGAAATGAAGTTTTTAATCTGGCGATAGAAATAAACATCACACGACTTGTACACAGGTGTGCAGTTTGGCGGTATTACGTTTACCGTGCACGTCGGTTGACCCCACGTCATCTATAAACATGGAGTCATACATTGGAGTATTACTTTGTCCACCCCAGGAATACAATGTAATATCCCTTTCTTGTAAACACAGGAATACCTTAGACAACACTTCTCCAGAGGCTGTGAACTCATATTGCACCCTGTGCGACTGAATTAGTCTTTTCTTTACTGCCTACTGCGACAAGGATTCGTTTCCCTCCGTTATGCGATAACGTGCATCGAATGTTTACCCGATACTCGCATCCTGTTCAAATGGTTCAAATGGCTCTGAGCACTATGGGACTCAACATCTTAGGTCATAAGTCCCCTAGAACTTAGAACTACTTAAACCTAACCAGCCTAAGGACATCACACACACCCATGCTCGAGGCAGGATTCGAACCTGCGACCGTAGCAGTCCCGCGGTTCCGGACTGCAGCGCCAGAATCGCTAGACCACCGCGGCCGGCACTCGCATCTTGTCTGATGGGTGTTGATCACATAATCACGATTAAAACCGGTCATAAATGACGTCGTTTACGTGCTCCTTGTGGGAGACACATTTAGTGACGTGCCGTTAACGAATTTTATATATCGATTTGAAATTCATTGCCCAAGATAATGATACAGGAAACGTAAAATCCTTGTTGGTCGCACATTGAAGCGTTGCAACTGCATCCCACTGCTGGTGTATTCTCGTTGTTACATTCTCGTTACGACGACGAGATTCGACAAATCGGTCGTATGTCCACTTATTTACCGCCTTGTATTTGTCGGATCTTTTACTTCCTTTAACGATATCATTTGTCCACTGTTGTAGGTCCTTCTTCCTTTTCAGGGCTGTTGTTGATCCATTCTTTTGCAGAGTTTGTAGGTTCCAATTTGGATGATTCCTGGCTGGCGCCACTGCCTTTACTTTTCTTCAAGGGGTATAGCGCCGTAGTTCAGTCACTTAGTAACCGGTGCGTAATACAGATCGAGAGCAGATGAAGCGCAGATTGCCTGCGACAAGGAGATTTCCAAAGTGTTACGACAATTTGCGATCCACTGGTCGTGATATCTTCCACTGGATCACCTTCTGCTTCCCCTTCACGGTATAATTCTTCAGTATCAACAACAGTCATTTCGTCCGTCAGCTCCAAAAATCCTATCAATCAGCAACGCCGAGAAAGGGAACTGCCTGCTTCCGGTAGTGCTTTGATTATGCATCAGTTTTGTAACACTTTTACAAACCAAAACACAGCGTCGGTAACTACCTGCTTGACGTTGTCTGTGACAGGCTCCTAACTATATACGTCAGCGCTGGTCGAAGGATGTACATCCTCCATTATTCAATTATGCAACTGAAAGATATGACACAACATAAAATAACTAGTTACTACGGCATAAACAGAAAAGCTGATTATTACGAACTACATATTATACGTTACCTTTTTTATATCTTTATTACAAATTTATTATAGAATCTTAACCCACTTTCTTAAATGATTAGTGGGTCCTAATTTTATCCGGCATTAATTGCAGCTAGATACAAGATTAATTAATTAGTGAGCTACAGGTATAACTAGATAACAATGGGCTACAAATTTATTTATTATTATTAATGTTAACTTTATATACCTCCGCTTAACTAAACTCTACTGCCTGCAGCGCCACAGTTGTGTCAGTGTGAGCCTTGCTCATCGAGCTAATCCCGATGAGCGTGCCCCTGACACTCGGCAGGCCAAGCATGTTATTCGCTGCAGGTTCCTAAATAGCTAATTTCCTAATCAAAGTCCTACTAACTAGTTCTAATCTGAGTCAAGTCCGGTGCTTTGTCCTGTATCGGTGGTGTCGTACCCCACTCCCCCTAGTCCTGTACGTGGCAGATTCCAGACTATGAGGAAAGTCGGCCTGTCCACGCACAGGCGGTATTGGAATAAGGCGCTAGATTCAGTGTTTGGTGTGACTGAAATTGTTAATTTAGTTTATGTCCCTCAGGCATTCTTTTAACACTTTTCGTGATACCTCGTCCACCAATTGGTTAATAGTTTGAAGAGTGTCTTCTTGTCTAAGTAAGTGGTATGGTCAGGTAATTGGTCGCGTAATGTGGATGCTACATCTTTGAAAAGGGGGCACTCGTAGACCACATGATCGGGAGTACCCTCTGATGCACCACATTCACACGTGGGTATGGCCCTTTTCCCGAACCGACGTAAATATGTTGGGTATGGCCCATGACCAGTAAGAAAATAGATCAGTCCTCGGCTAGGTTCAAAATATCTCATGCCCAGTCGTCCCCTGACGTTAGGAAGAAGTTCAAATGTTCTGCGATCTGTTTCTTCCGCTTCCCATAATTCTTGCCACAATTGCTCGCCTCCTCGCCTAATCTCACCCTTATCCTCAACGCCAATGCCTAATACGTCTTCTATCTTCGCAGTATTCCCTTTTTTAGCCCAGAATCATGCAGCCTGTTCTCGAATTTTGATGTCCTGGGGGATCCCCCCGGGGATGTTCTGTGGGCCCCCACAGATCTCAGTATCATGTTTCTCTGAACCCTTCTCTCTGTCATGGCGAGCACAACCCTCGTGAGCCTGTGTGCCCAGACTTCCGAGCCGTAACCCAATACTGATGTTAGGATACTGTTGTGATATAGTCTTATGAGATGTGGGGGAAGATGAAATCTTTTATGTCCGATGGAGATGAGATTGTTTAGTGTTTGGATGGCATTCTGGGTTACGGTGTCAATGTGTTTCCCGAAGTTTCACCTTTCGTCAATGATGATTCCCAAGTACCGTGTCTCACGTCGCCGAAGAACTGGTGAGCCCTCGATTCTTACAGTTGGGTTTCTAACTAACTGTCCTTTTAGTAATAGGTATGTTGACTTACTTGGTGATATTTTCATTTTGGCGTTTTGGCACCATAGTTGCAATTTATTCATGGCACTTTCTATTTTAGGCTTTATGTCCTCGCCATTACGGCCGCCAACCAACAGGAGGTCATCTGCGTAGGCTATCACCTCTAGCAGTTCTTCACTTTGTTGTAAAGTATCCAGTAGCGGCTGCATGTGGATGTCCCGAAACAGGGGTCCTAATACGGGACCCTAGCGGCATCCTTTTGTTATTGATTTTCCAACTCTCCTTCTAGGGGATGATAGCCAGACCTCCCGATCCTCGCAACAGCTCTTCAGGCAGCCATATAGCGGCCCTGGATACTCTTTCTCCCGCAAGCTAGAGAAGAGCGAAGGCCACCACAGGTTGTCGAAGGCGCCATTGATGTCAACCATGATGCCAACTACGTACTTAATGCGGGGTAGAGCCACAAACCTGAGCCGCCAGGGCAATTGCATCAGATGCCGATCGCCCAGCCCTGAAGCCGAACTGCCTGCTGCTCATCCCAGACAGCACTCCGTGTGTAGCCACTCTGTTAGCCAGCAGTTTTTCTAATATCTTCCCAAGTATGTCCAGTAATCATATGGGTCTATATAATTTTGTTTCTGTTGGATCTTAGCTTACGGAAGATCACTGTATTCTTTCACAAAACATATTTTATTCGGCCGATTAACGATGAAAAATAATTACAGGTATCCTTGAGGTTCGCGGCAGCCTAATGACTGAAAACAGCTCTCTCCGATTGACTTCTGTAAGGTTCGTGCTGGACACCCCCACTTTCCGAGGTTCACAACTATTATATAACGAACAGGCGTCGGGGACAACACAACTCTCCCCTCGTGCATTCTGCCCCGTGCCTCGCTGTAAACAAGCACCGCGCGGTTGGCTATCTGTGGTTCCTCGTGAGGAATTCGCAGCACTGTTACTCAGTGTTGTTTTCATGTGATAAGGCTTAAAAATTTAATTCTTTACTAACTCACGTCGTTTGTGAAATTAGTTTGCCTACCTTATAACTAACCGGCCGCGGTGGTCTAGCGGTTCTGGCGCTGCAGTCCGGAGCCGCGGGACTGCTACGGTCGCAGGTTCGAATCCTATCTCGGGCATGGGTGGGTGTGATGTCCTTAGGTTAGTTAGGTTTAAGTAGTTCTAAGTTCTAGGGGACTTATGACCTAAGCTGTTGAGTCCCATAGTGCTCAGAGCCATTTGAACCATTTGAACCTTATTACTACTTTTATTCCGTGTTGAGTAGCGTATCTTATTAACCATCCTACTCCTACGAATCCTGATACGAAAAACTACAATTTGAAAAAATGAAAACCATACAGTTTCGTCGAGATCCGAACCCGTGCTCTCCGATTCTTAGCCAGTTACCTTGGCCGTTGAGCTGTCGGCGCTCTCGGCAAAAAGCCTTTGCCATGTGGGTACATAAGCGGCAGTTGCAAAAGCTTCTTTCCTCGATTTCGGGAAAAGTATCCTTTTGCGGATCCCATACCTGATGAGGAAAAATGCTCTATTTACACTTATCTATCGATCCCGCCAATTCTGAGTCGATTGCTCATCGCAACCTTTATGGGTTGATATTCACAAAAACGGTGGGTTGTTGAGCCAAAATATCTTATGGTCCTTCGTTTTAGGTTGTACATAAGGACCTGTCGAATCTGGCCGTGTCTGAGGCCTTCCCCTTGTTAGATGAGTGGAATACCAGCTTTCGCTTAAAACAGCGCATATTACCCAGATTAAATCCATCAATTGTTTTATAATGAGAGCGCTTAGTGACCTCCAACAAACTATAAGGAAAATTTCAAGCATCTGCAACACACTATCTCGCTTTTATCCTTAACGTCAAAAATGTAAAAAATCAATTCATTTGTAAAGTAATCGAACGTTTCAAGCTGTTTTATGCACCGAAATTCGATTCTTTAGATATTCGGGAGTTCATTGCTATTTTACGAATAGGTGAAGTTTTGGGCAAACGTGTATATGCAATTCTTTTTCTCTTATTACAATAGTTTGTCATGATAGTTACAGTTGTATTGGAAGATATCATGTTTTTATAGCGCTTTTCGTTACTTCATTGAACGTAACAGAAGAACGTCAGAGTAAACTAGTCATGGAAAATACAATTTCTGTCATTATGTACAACAGTTTGACAATGCTTTGGTAGTTATTAGACTGCATGTCAGGTTTGGAGGCAAAAATGTCATTAATGAAAGTTGAAAGGACTTTTCTTGATAGGCCTTCGATAAGGAGCGAAATAGGTAACAATTTACACTGCTTGACCAGGACGATTCCCGAAAGAGCCCTGGATAGTTCTTTTCCTCAAATTGGTAGCGACCAGTGACCTTTTTATGGCAACGTTCAGTCATTAATACCACTTAGATTGACACAGACGATCGGCGCTGCATGCTTAAAGAGTCATCCCTCTTTGAAAATCCTAAAAAAAAACGATTTTGCTGGCTTGACATGGTCTAAGGGATGTCTGTTCTCATGTATTGTTCACCTCAATTGCGCCAGAAACTCCGTTATGCACCTAATGTAATTTCTGATAAAGTATCGCTGAAAACCATTGCAGTAGGAAAAAGCCGTCGACAGCGCAGTCAGTGTGGCAGCATGTAATTTCAGCGACGGTGTAAATGAAATTATGAATAATTGTGAACGTGCTGGAATTTGAAATCGGCCCAGCCTATTACTTCTGTACTGGGCACGTAGAGTAGCGGACGGCAGAAGCTGCCAAAGAGTCCCTAAGGACCACCATCGCCACGAAAAAGGTGGAGGAAGAACTTCTTCAGGATTTGGAAGAACTTCTGAGAGGTCCAGTGATATCTGACTAGAGGTATCTTTAACTTCAAAAAATGTAAGAAAATAATATTGGTTTCAATATATCACCATTTCCTTAGAACTTTTCATTATCCTCCTTATACTGATAGAACATATATTGAAAATAATTTATACAGAACTATTTTGTTACAGCTCCAACAGGAGGTCTTTGGGACTTCTCATCGTTGATCAACGTTCTAGCTGCAAGGGGTTCTTCTACGTGGTACAGTATTACAGGGTGAGTCCAGCGTGGACACAAAAATGTTTTATTAAAGACAAAAGTGTAAGAAAGAAGACTGTATCATCAGATTTAGCAATAATTTTTATCTTACTTAAAAAAAAAATCACGCAGATCACCTATTTTGCATGCAAATCAAAGAGGTATGTAGGTCAAGAAGACAATTCGGAGCAATATCACGTGGAAGACTTCGTAATGGTGAATTATAGTGCTAGCCCGTATACTGGAAAGATGCTGGACGTAAATGATGATGAAATATTTGTTTTCAGAGTGGTAAAAAAAAAGAAATTTTGGAGATAGCCTGACGTTCCTGGCTGTTATTTCGTGTAACAGAAGCAAAATTATGCGAAAACTAAGACCACCAGTTCAAGTGCAAAATCGAGTTAATTTCTTAGTGGACATGAAGTCTTCATTCTACAATTTTGTTGGTATTTTTTATTTTATTATCATGTAAATTTTCTATGTTCATTTACTGACTTAATAATATTTTAATATTGTTGCACTTTTGACAGACAGTAGTACGAAGTGTACTAGCAATTGATAGACATAAAGCCGGCCGAAGTGGCCGAGCGGTTCTAAGCGCTACAGTCCGGAGCCGCGCGACCACTACGGTCGCAGGTTCGAATCCTGCCTTGGGCATGGATGTGTGTGATGTCCTTAGGTTAGTTGGGTTTAGGTAGTTCTAAGTTCTAGCGGTTTGATGACCACATCAGTTAAGTCCCATAATGCTCAGAGCCATTTTTGAAAGACATGAAAGTAAGAAACAGTCAACATCATTTGTCTTTCATATTTCATTGAAATAAAAGAGTCTTAATTATTAACTTGTGTTTATTCCTCAGAACCTGTTAACCATGACTAATTACCCCAGCACGTGTGCCAACTTGCCCCACATGTTTAGTAAATTGGCATGGATGTAACGTTTTAGAAAACTTTTTCTTACGAATTCAGCAAGCAATTCTAAGTGTTATTTTCATCATTAATTAATAGCCAAGGGGCACGACTATCTGCAGCGTCATTCATTTAAGCGGAAAGTACTACAGTAAAAATTAGAAAAATCGTAAAGTAAAAACTTTGCCAACTAGCCCCGGTCTCTCCTACAATGAATTTCAGAAATATATTAAAAACTGAGGAGAAAGAATGCAGATACTACCATTTATTTAACGTAATGGTTTTGTACACAAATTTGCAGCATGTACTCTTTTCTTAAGGCCTCGTTGTCGTTGCACATTAATACGTTTGTTGTATTTCAATCATACGATACTTCATCATATCGTCTTAAGTGGAAACTGTTGCTGAGTAAGGAAACGATTCATGGCTGAAAGGAAGAAACTACACACTGATACCCCAAGAGCAATAGTTCCTTGATAATGAGGACTGTTTCTTTTCATTTAGTGTCCATTTCGTAGACACATAAGTAAATTGTAGAATTCTCTGGTGCCCGCCCGTGGCACGTCGTAAGTTCTCCACATTATTTCGACCAACAGTCTCGTTGCCATTTTCAAATGGCTCGTGATGGCTGCTGCTCTCCTCGGGTTTGCGTCCTATAATACAACATCACCTCATCCATCACTCCGCTCCAGTCGCTACCTATGGAGCCTCCGCGGTGACTGGCGGTGGTACCGTTAGCGGGGACGCCCAGCTGTGAACTGTGGTCTCCGGGCTTCGCGCTATCGCCATCGGATGCGGATCGCCTGGAGGGAAACGGTTGCTTCTGTTAGGCTCAATGCGGCGATCCACGTCTGACTCTGTAGCAGGTCGCTGTCGTTGTAAATTAAACCGTCCTGGCACATAATTTCAATCATACGATCCCAGAAGGAGTAAGAGTGCCTAAATTGGCAATAAGACTGGGAAACATCAGATCGCACACACATAAACGTCTAAAACAATACAGAAACGTGTTGAGAAATCGAATACGTAAGTTCACCCCGAGCTACTCACTGGATGATACCTCATCAGACGCCGGCTCCGTTTCGTTCTTAGCACTCATTGTAAACGCGGATCGCTTGTACAAATTAGTTCATTTTTTAACCATGTATTTTTGTTGTAGAAGGATCACCTTAATATTTTTGTCTCGAATATAAACCGTACACCTTGCAAGGCATTCAAAAGCTTGTCTGGCACATATTAAAGTCACGACTCGCAACCACTCTTAAATTGTTCGAAATGTTTTCCTTCTGTGCCGAGTAGTATTAGAAACCCGGAAGATTCGACCAAAATGAAACCCAGCGTCCCCGAATCAATACTTCACGTTCACACGTGGATGCAGATACCAAAACTCTTGCTTCTCACTAATATTTAGCTAGATATTGCCCTTTATAATAAAATAGATATTTTTTTCCTAAGTGAACAGTACACTGTTGGCTTCGAAATGATTTGATAATTACACACGTGTCTGTTATGCGCTCACCTGTGTGTGTGAGTTGCTAAGTGAGCAATTGTCTTGTGAAAATTCAGTAGTTCCTGGGTCAGTACTTAGTAGACACTAGATTTTTTTTCAGAGATTCCCTCTCAATACGCCAGTCTACAGAATTACTACATTTGGGTTTTTCTAGACTCATCAGATAGGTTTGTAGTGAAGACGGGGTAAAATAAACCTATAGGCCAACATTCGTGATCATTCTTCAGATTGATATTACAAGCACTAACTTCTGTTGAATTACATAAATCTAGTTATTTAAGACACTAATAAAGGAGAATAAACAATAACAAGTCAAATTTATCAAGCAGTTTTCACTCCAAACGGATCTCCTACTCTCTATACAGCGTACCACGACGGTAGGAAAGAATACGTAGGATTGAAGTTTATCGGGTATCTTCTTGTGATCCATCATATGGTTTTGGCATTTCGAGCAGATCTCAGTTACATGAGGTTTCAAGGCATGTAGCAACACCAATATGACGAATGTTATCTACTTTCCACATGCCTCATCTTTATCTTCATCCAGCGATGAGCTCTTCTGATAGTCACGGGTTTTACGAATCTCTCTAGTCGAGATTTGTTCGTTAAGGCTGCCATCAACGATTTTAAGATATTTTTATAGGTGTCATCCACTGTTTACAGCGTAATCCATCCTGCTCAGTGTTGGTAATATTCCTGGTCTATCGGTACTCCAAATCAGGACATGACGGAGTGTGCCGATTGCAGCCTCCGCACCTGCTGGCTGCGTAAAAGCAGTGTGTGGCAGTTGATGCGATAACTACAGTCCCGGCTAATAGCCGCCTCGTAGAGCAGGGTCTACTGTCGTCCCTGATCCTAGCAAACCCAGGCAACACTAGTAATAATCACTCCCCGTCTGTGAATAATTACCATTTAAATTACACTACTGGCCATTAAAACCTCTTGACCACGAAGATGACGTGCTACAGACGTGAAATTTAACCGACAGGAAGAATATGCTGTGATATGCTAATGATAAGCTTTTCAGAACATTCACACAAAGTTGGCGCCGATGGCGACACCTACAACGTGTTGACATGAGGAAAGTTTCCAACCGATTTCACATACACAAACAGCAGTTGACCACCGTTGCCTGGTGAAACGATGTAGTGATGACATTGTCAAAGCTTCACTCTCCATTGCCGGTGGTGAACTGGAGCCAAGCTCGCGGCCGCACACTATGTGTACCTGGCGCGCCAACGTCTGAGGGCTTCTCCGCGGTCATTTCCGATGCGGTTCTCCTCTTGCTACCTGCGACGGTCGTTCGCTGCAGTACGGGAAGCCAGGATCCGTTTACCTTAAGGCTTTCCTCTTTCTTATTGAAACTGTTTGCGTGTTTTTGTATTTCTACAGCTTCTCTGAACAAGCACATGTGATAGTGCATCTCTACAGCCAGAACTTCCGTGTCGGCGAACTTTATTACGTGGTCGGTCTCATTCTAGGCCACGGCCCATTTCTACACCAGCCCCAACCTGCAATGTCGCTTATGCTCTTTGATCCTGGTGTTAATTGATCGTCCAGTCATTCCGACATAAACTTTTCCGCATTTGCATGGTATATCCCCCTATGAACCTTGCCGTTGGTTGGGAGGCTTGCGTGCCTCAGCGATACAGATAGCCGTACCGTAGATACAACCACAACGGAGGGGTATCTGTTGAGAGGCCAGACAAACGTATTGTTCCTGAAGAGGGGCAGCAGCCTTTTCAGTAGTTGCAGGGGCAACAGTCTGACTGATCTGGCCTTGTAACACTAACCAAAACGGCCTTGATGTGCTGGTACTGCGAACGGTTGAAAGCAAGGGGAAACTAGGGCCGCAATTTTTCCCGAGGGCATGCAGCTTTTATGGATAAATGATGATGGCGTCCTCTTGGGTAAAATATTCCGGAGGTAAAATAGTCCCCCATTCGGATCTCCGGGCGAGAACTACCCAAAAGGACGTTGTTATCAGGAGAAAGAAAACTGGCGTTCTGCGGATCGGAGCGTGGAATATCAGATCCCTTAATCGGGAAGGTAGCTTAGAAAATTTAAAAACGGAAATGAAAAGGTTAAAGTTGGATATAGTAGGAATTAGTGAAGTTCGGTGGCAGGAGGAACAAGACTTTTGGCCAGGCGAATACAGGATTATAAATACAAAATCAAATAGAGGTAATGCAGGAGTAGGTTTAATAATGAATAAAACAACAGGAATTGGGGAAAGCTATTACAAACAACACAGCGAACGCATTGTTGTGGCCAAGATAGACACGAAGCCCACGCCTACGACAGTAGTACACGTCTATATGCCAAGTAGCTCTGCAGATGACGAAGAAATTGAAGAAATGTATGATGAGATAAAAGAAATTATTCAGATAGTGAAAGGAGACGAAAATTTAATAGTCATGGGTGACTGGAATTCGGTAGTAGGAAAAGGGAGAGAAGGAAACGTAGTAGGTGAATATGTATTGGGGATAAGAAATGAAAGAGGAGCCGCCTGGTGGAATTTTGCACAGAGCACAACTTAATCATAGCTAACACTTGGTTCAAGAATCATAAAAGAAGGTTGTTTACATGAAAGAAGCCTGGAGATACTAAATGGTGTCAGATAGATTATATAATGGTAAGAGAGAGATTTAGGAACCAAGTTTTAAATTGTAAGACATTTCCAGGGGCAGATGTGGACTCTGACCACAAGCTATTGGTTATGAACAGTAGATTAAAATTGAAGAAACTGCAAAAAGATGGGAATTTAAGGAGATGGGACCTGGATAAACTGAAAGAACCAAAGGTTGTATAGAGTTTCAGGAAGAGCATAAGGGAACAATTGACAAGAAAGGGGGAAAGAAATACAGTAGAAGAAGAATGGGTAGCTTTGAGGGATGAAGTAGTGAAGGCAGCAGAGGATCAAGTAGGTAAAAAGACGAGGGCTAGTAGAAATCCTTGGGTGACAGAAGAAATATTGAATTTAATTGACGAAAGGAGAAAATATAAAAATACAGTAAATGAAGTAGGCGGAAAGGAATACAAACGTCTCGAAAACGAGATCGACAGGAAGTGCAAAATGGCTAAGCAGGCATGGCTAGAGGACAAATTTAAGGATGTAGACGCTTATCTCACAAGGGGTAAGATAGATACTGCCTACAGGAAAATTAAAGAGACCTTTGGAGAAAAGAGAACCACTTGTACGAATATCAAGAGCTCAGATGGGAACCCAGTTCTAAGCAAAGAAAAAAAAAAAGCAGAAAGGCGGAAGGACTATATAGAGGGTCTATACAAAGGCGATGTACTTGCGGGCAATGTTACAGAAATGGAAGAGGATGTAGATGAAGATGAAATGGGAGATATGATACTGTGTGAAGAGCTTGACAGAGCACCGAAAGACCTAAGTCGGAACATGGCCCCGGGAGAAGACAACATTCCATCAGAACTACTGACAGTTATATGAGTTGAGGGACATGAAAGGGAAGCAGTGGTTGGGATGGGAGTGAGACAGGGTTGTAGGCTCTCCCCGATGTTAATCAATCTGTATATTGAGCAAGCAGTAAAGGAAACAAAGGAAAAGTTCGGAGTAGGTCTCAAAATTCGAGGAGAAGAAATAAAAAATTTGAGGTTCGCCGATGACATTGTAATTCTGTCAGAGACAGCAAAGGACTTGGAAGGGCAGTTAAACAGAATGGACAGTGTCTTGAAAGGAGGATGTAAGATGAACATCAACAAAAGCCAAACGAGGATAATGGAATGTAGTCAAATTATGTTGGGTGATGCTGCGGGAATTAGATTAGGAAATGAGACGCTGAAAGTAGCAAATGAGTTTGGCTATTTGGGGAGCAAAATAACTGATGACGGTCGAAGTAGAAAGGACATAAAATGTAAACTGGCAATGGCAAGGCAAGCGTTTCTGAAGAAGAGAAATTTGTTAACATCGAGTATAGATTTAAATGTCAGGAAGTCGTTTCTGAAAGTATGTGTATGGAGTGTAGCCATGTATGGAAGTGAAACATGGAAGATAACTAGTTTGGATAAGAAGAGAATAGAAGCTTTCGAAAAGTAGTGCTACAGAAGATTGCTGAAGATTAGATGGGTAGATCACATAACTAATGAGGAGGTACTGAATAGTATTGGGGAGAAGAGGAGTTTGTGCCACAACTTGACTAGAAATGGGGATCGGTTGGTAGGACATATTCTGAGGCATCAAGGGATCACCAAGTTAGTATTGGAGGGCAGCGTGGAGGGTAAAAATCGTAGAGGGAGACCAAGAGATGAATACACAAAGCAGATACAGAGGGATGTAGGCTGCAGTACGTACTGGGAGATGAAGAAGCTTGCACAGGATAGAGTAGCGTGGAGAGCTGCATCAAACCAGTCTCAGGACTGAAGACCACAACAACAACAACATGGTATACGGTATATTCCCGACTTTTCAGGCGGGTCTCTTTTCTCCTTCGCCGATCTAAGACACTCTGTGATCTTCCTTGTCGGTTTGAAAATCTTTTTTACGCCATGTTTGCGCAATATTTGGCCGATTCTATCCGTCACTCTTGGAATATATGGCAGAAAGGCTGTACCCAACATTTCTTTTTCTTGTCCCTTACTTCGCCGAGTGTTTGGCTCTGTTACACTTCGAATATAATTTGTGGAGTACACATTGCTCTCAGAACAGTTAGCAGGTGTTGCATTTCGCGTTTGAGGTGTTCCGGCTCACATATTCGTCCTGCTCTCGTTACGTACTAATCATGCCTCTTTTCTGGTTCGGGTGGTGGTTTGACAGTTTGTGCTGATATCGGTCCATGTCTGCGGTATTTGATACACGCTGTGTCCCAGGTTTTCGCCGTCTCTTGTGACCAGCACAACTATAAATGGCAGTTTCTTGTCCTTTTCTACTTCCATGGTAAATGTTATGTTGGCATGGAGGCTATTCAAGTGTCTTAGGAAGTCACCGAGCTGTTCTTCACCAAGGCTCCACACCACGAAAGTTACATCGACGTACCTGTACCACACCTTAGGTTTGCAAGTCGCCGAGTCCAGTGCCTGCGCTTCGAATTGTTCCATGAAGAAGTTGGCCACCACTGGACTGAGAGGACTACCCATGGCGACGCCTTCCAGCTGTTCGTAGAAATCGCCATTCCACATCAAATAGCTTGTGGTGAGACATGCATGGAAGGGCTTTTTGATGTCTTGCAGGAAAATGGAACTGTAGTACTCCAGAGCGTCACTGAGTGGCACTTTCGTAAATAACGAAACAAAATCAAAGCTGACCAGGATGTCGTTTGGTGCAAGTTTCAGTTACTTCAGCTTCTCAATGAATTGTCCTGAGTCCTTAATGTATGTATCGGTCTTCCCCACGTGTGGCTGGAGCAGAGAGGCCAAGTGTTTTGCCAGTTTATGCGTCGGTAAGCCAGGAGCGCTAACGATCGGTCTCAGTGGAACGTTGTTCTTATGGATCTTGGGTAATCCATACACCCTAGGTGGTAGGGCTTCTGTGTTGCGCAGGTTTCTATGTATGTCCGCCAGCAGAGAAGACGCCTTGATTAGTCGATCCGTTTTCCGTGTGATACGCTGCGTCGGATCTGCGCTTTGTTTTCCACTGAGACCGATCGTTAGCGCTCCTGGCTCACTGGCGTATAAACTGGCAAAGCACTTTGCCTCTCTGCTCCACCCCACACGTGGGGAAGATCGACACATACATTAAGGACTCAGGGCATTTCATTGAGAAGCTGAAGAAACTGAAACTTGCACCAAACGACATCCAGCTCAGCTTTGATGTTGTTTCGTTATTTACGAAAGTGCCACCCAGTGACGCTCTGGAGTACATCGGTTCCATTTTCCCGCAAGACATCAAATAGCTCTTCCATGCATGTCTCACCACGAACTATTTCACGTGGAATGGCGATTTCTACGAACAGCTGGAAGGCGTCGCCATACGTAGTCCGCTCAGTCCAGTGGTGGCCAACTTCTTCATGGAACAATTCGAAGCACAGGCACTGGACTAGGCGACTTGCAAACCTAAGGTGTGGTACAGGTACGTCGGTGATACTTTCGTGGTGTGGAGCCATGGTGAAGAACAGCTCGGTGACTTCCGAAGACACTTGAATAGCCCCCATGCCAACATAACATTTACCATGGAAGTAGAAAAGGACAAGAAACTGTCATTTCTAGATGTGCTGGTCACAAGGGCGGGCGAAAACCTGGGACACAGCGCGTATGGAAAACCGACACACACGGACCGATACCTGCACAAACTGTCAAACCACCACCCGAGCCAGAAAAGAAGCATGATTAGTACGCTCGTAACGAGAGCGGGACGAATATGTGAGCCGCAACACCTCAAACGAGAAATGCAACACCTGCAAACTGTTCTGAGCAGCAATGGGTACTCCACAAATTATATTCGAAGTGTAACAGAGCCAAACACTCTGCGAAGTAAGGAACCAGAAAAAGAAATGGCAGGTACGGCCTGACGGACAGAATCGGGCGTACATTGTGCAAACATGGCGTACAAACGATTTTCAAACCGACAAGGAAGTACAAAGAGTGTCTTAGATCGGCGAAGGAGAAAAGAGACCCACTTGCAATGTCAGGAATATACCGTGTACCATGCACATGCGGAAAAGTTTATGTCGGGATGACTGGACGATCAATCAACACCAGGATCAAAGAGCGTAAGCGACATTGCAGGTTGAGGCAGGTGGAGAAATCGGCCGTGGCCAAGAATGAGACCGACCACGTAATAAAGTTCGCCGACAAGGAAGCTCTGGCTGTAGAGAAGCACTATCACACGCGCTTGTTCAGAGAAGCTGTAGAAATACAAAAACACGCAAACAGTTTCAGGAAGAGAGAGGAAAGCCTTAAGGTAAAGGGATCCTGGCTTCCCGTACTGCAGCGAATGACCGTCGCAGGTAGCAAGAGGAGAAGCGCACCGGAAATGACCGCGGAGAAGCCCTCGGACGTTGGCGCGCCAGGTACATATATTGGGCAGCCACGAGCTCGGCTCCAGTTCACCACCGGCAATGGAGGGTGAAGCTTTGACAATGCCAACCACTCGTGCTGGCGAAACGTCAGAAGAAGCATTAGATGAACGTCGGCCGAAGAACCCGAGACAGAAGCAAATAGGCAGTTTGTCAACAAGTGGCCACGAAAGCCTTAACAATTTTGTGTTGTTGTGATGCCTCGTGTAAGGAGGAGAAATGCGTATCATCACGTTTCCGACTTTGATAATGGTCGGATTGTAGCCTATCGCGTTTGCGGTTTATCGTATCGCGACATTGCTGCTCGCGTTGGTCGAGATCCAATGACTGTTAGCAGAATATGGAATCGGTGGGTTCAAGAGGGTAATACGGAACGCCGTGCTGGATCCCAACGGCCTCGTATCACTAGCAGTCGAGATGACACGCACCTTATCCGCATTGGCTGTAACGGATCGTGCAGCCACGTCTCGATCCCTGAGTCAACAGATGGGGATGTTTGCAAGACAAGAACCATGTGCACGAACAGTTCGACGACGTTCGCAGCAGCATGTACTATCAGCTCGAACACCATGTCTGCGGTTACCCTTGACGCTGCATCACAGACAGGAGCGCCTGCGATGGTGTCCTCAACGACGAACCTGGGTGCACGAATGGCAAAACGTCTTTTTTCGGATGAATCCAGGTTCTCTTTACAGCATCATGATTGTCACATCCGTGTTTGGCGACACCACGGTGAACGCACACTGGAAGCTTGTATTCGTCGCCGCTATACTGGCGTATCACCCGGCGTGATGGTATGGGTTGCCATTGGTTACACGTCTCGGTCACCTCTTGTTCGCATTGACGGCACTTTGAACAGCGGATGTTACATTTCAGATGTGTTACGACCCGTGGCTTTACCCTTCATTCGATCCCTGCGAAACCCTACACTTCAGCAGGATAGTGCACGACCGCATCTTGCAGGTCCCTTCTGGATACAGAAAATGTTGAACTGCTGCCCTGTCCAGCACGTTCTCCAGATCTCTCACCAATTGAAAACGTCTGGTCACTGGTGGCCGAGCAACTGGCTCGTCACAATACGCCAGTCGTTTCTCCTGATGAACTGTGGTATCGTGTTGAAGCTGCATGGGCAGCTGTACCTGTACACTCGATCCAAGGTCTGTTGGACTCAATTCCCAGGCGTATCAAGGCAGGCGGTTGTTCTGGGTACTGATTTCTCAGGATCCATGCAGCCAAATTGCGTGAAAATGTAATTACATGTCAGTTCTAGTATAATATACACTCCTGAAAATTGAAATAAGAACACCGTGAATTCATTGTCCCAGGAAGGGGAAACTTTATTGACACATTTCTGTGGTCAAATACATCACATGATCACACTGACAGAACCACAGGCACATAGACACAGGCAACAGAGCATGCACAATGTCGGCACTAGTACAGTGTATATCCACCTTTCGCAGCAATGCAGGCTGCTATTCTCCCATGGAGACGATCGTAGAGATGCTGGATGTAGTCCTGTGGAACGGCTTGCCATGCCATTTCCACCTGGCGCCTCAGTTGGACCAGCGTTCGTGCTGGACGTGCAGACCGCGTGAGACGACGCTTCATCCAGTCCCAAACATGCTCAATGGGGGACAGATCCGGAGATCTTGCTGGCCAGGGTAGTTGACTTACACCTTCTAGAGCACGTTGGGTGGCACGGGATACATGCGGACGTGCATTGTCCTGTTGGAACAGCAAGTTCCCTTGCTGGTCTAGGAATGGTAGAACGATGGGTTCGATGACGGTTTGGATGTACCGTGCACTATTCAGTGTCCCCTCGACGATCACCAGTGGTGTACGGCCAGTGTAGGAGATCGCTCCCCACACCATGATGCCGGGTGTTGGCCCTGTGTGCCTCGGTCGTATGCAGTCCTGATTGTGGCGCTCACCTGCACGGCGCCAAACACGCATACGACCATCATTGGCACCAAGGCAGAAGCGACTCTCATCGCTGAAGACGACACGTCTCCATTCGTCCCTCCATTCACGCCTGTCGCGACACCACTGGAGGCGGGCTGCACGATGTTGGGGCGTGAGCGGAAGACGGCCTAACGGTGTGCGGGACCGTAGCCCAGCTTCATGGAGACGGTTGCGAATGGTCCTCGCCGATACCCCAGGAGCAACAGTGTCCCTAATTTGCTGGGAAGTGGCAGTGCGGTCCCCTACGGCACTGCGTAGGATCCTACGGTCTTGGCGTGCATCCGTGCGTCGCTGCGGTCCGGTCCCAGGTCGACGGGCACGTGCACCTTCCGCCGACCACTGGCGACAACATCGATGTACTGTGGAGACCTCACGCCCCACGTGTTGAGCAATTCGGCGGTACGTCCACCCGGCCTCCCGCATGACCACTATACGCCCTCGCTCAAAGTCCGTCAACTGCACATACGGTTCACGTCCACGCTGTCGCGGCATGCTACCAGTGTTAAAGACTGCGATGGAGCTCCGTATGCCACGGCAAACTGGCTGACACTGACGGCGGCGGTGCACAAATGCTGCGCAGCTAGCGCCATTCGACGGCCAACACCGCGGTTCCTGGTGTGTCCGCTGTGCCGTGCGTGTGATCATTGCTTGTACAGCCCTCTCGCCGTGTCCGGAGCAAGTATGGTGGGTCTGACACACCGGTGTCAATGTGTTCTTTTTTCCATTTCCAGGAGTGTATTTGTCCAATGAATACCCGTTTATCATCTGCAATTCTTCTTGGTGTTGAAATTTCAATGGCCAGTAGTGTACTTCGAAAAACATGTTTTCATTTGTGGCCAAGTTTGGTGCAGTAACGCTGTAATCACTCTATCTGTTTTTTTTTTTTTTTTTTTTTTTTTTATTGGTCTCCAGCACCCTTACCAATACTACGTGAGATAAAATCACATTTTCTCTCTCTCTATCTCGCATTAGTACACTCATTATTCTCAACGTTTGAAAACCGAGAATTGTTAACATAGACTGTGTTTTATGACATACTATTAAAATATGATTGGCTGGCCAGAAAAGCCATTGAACAGCGTGTCTGGAAACGGTCTTTGGCCGGTAACATGCACGATAATTGTAAGAGCCACTCAGCCTCTGTCTACGCTAAAAGATCCTTCCTAATACTTGAGGTAAAGCGTCAGACACGACAGAAAATCTTGAAGGACACAATTCAGTAATCGTTTAATTTAAAACTAAGGGAAGGTCTGCTAATAAACTGTTACCTGCCGTATTGTGTTGATATAAACTACACTCTGGTAAAATGTGGTGAACTGTAATCAGCACGGCAGAAGCATGCTAAACTGACGGGTTTTCACATTTGGGAAGAACCCGTGTGTCAAAGGGGTGTGTCCTGTTCAAACACGTGTTATGCGGAATTTATCACCAATAACTGGCCTGGGGGGCGTATCCCACATCCTTGTAGACCTTTTCACTCGTCTCAGCTTGCTGTTCATCGTGTCTAACCAATATTTTTTCTCTTAGACGCATACGGACCTACTTAACAATGATATTAAGGCTTGTAGAGTGATAGGACACTGATTTACTCTCAGTTGGGTAATTGACTTACTGGCTGCGGTGTTGACTAACTTATGTCCACGAATTTCCAGGTGTCCTGATACCCACTAGAATAACATCTCCTTACGCTGTCCTTGCTACTGGAGAAAGTCGTCTAAGATATGTTGAACTGGTCCATCTCCGATGTAAACATGCTCGTTGGTCTACAGAGCACTGAACGAAACTGAGCAGATCAGGAGGTTCAACCCATCACACCTCATTTGATCCAAAGCTTTGCGACCTTGTCTCTTCTTGGAACTTAATAAATAATGTGGATGTAATAGTTAGGGGTGTCTCAGGGTCCCAGATAAGAGGGCCGCGCTTCCACTTTCATGCCTACCGAAATATAACAATGTCATCAATTGTTGGAATTGCGATGCATGTCAAAAGTAGTTGGAATTACGATGCTTGCCTCAATGAAATGTAGTTATAGGAATCTTTGAATGAAGCGGATAATCGAAACGACTGTAAAACTTCCTGGCAGATTGAAACTGGTCAGTGACTCGAAATCGGGACCTCTGCCGTTCGCAAGCAATTTCTCTACCGACTGAGTTTCCCTAGTACGTCTCACGCCCCGTCCTTACAACTCTACATCAACAAGTACCCTGTCTCCTGTCTTCCCAATTTCAGAGACGTTCTCCTCCTCTTCTGAAAACCACTGCAGTGTCAGTAATATTTATATGGAACAAGTAAAACCCCTGCAATTACTGGTTCCTCACACAATGACATAGTGTGAGTGACATCTAGTTTCAGTGGCTACTGATCAGCGTTCGAATGTACTTTCTGCTGCCGTATTCCCGCTTCAAGTAAATTCTTCGGTCCTAACTCTGAAATATCTCACCAAGTCCAGAACTGTCTGCATGAAATCAAAGCACATACGAACTTTCATGACCATTGGTTCGACGATTTCCTGCTGAGGAAATATTTCCAAGTCCAGCGACACTTCAAAAATTTCAGTCCAACTACAGTCACAATATGTCTGTCTAAGACCTAGCCCCTACGAGAATTTCGACAAAGGAAGTCGAAAATATTTGAAATTTCACTACTAGACAGGGTATTTCAAAGTCCCGTAACTTAGTAACTAGCAGAATTTCTGCAAGTCCACATGCCGGCCTTTCAACACTCATCTTACGATAGCCGCTAGTGTGATCGTCCGCAAACTTAGGCGGAAAGCTACTGCTTGTACGTGCTCTTCTCTCCACCATCTATAGTAGAGCAAACTGTTTTCTCAATCCCATTAAAATTACATGCTTTACCATTTTAAAATGATTCAGTCTGCATACCTTTCATACCCGTCAAATCACGCCTCCTTCCATTGCGCATCTCAGGATTATAAATTTCCTGTGATTAATATTTTCCGTTAATGTGTAGAAAATTAAAACAATTTTCTAGGTACAATAGTTAGACAAACTCAGGTTGCTTAAAAGTAGCTTAAGTGAAATTATTACCTCATATTGAGGAAACGTGTAATTCCAGGTTTTATGTGGTGGATGATATTGGGATTGGCTGCCGTTGTAGATACTAGTTTCGACCATCAGAGTTGAGATCGAATTTTTTTGATTTATTGTCTTGATTGAAAGGTCAACACAGCTTCCAGCATCTCAGGCGACTTGTTTTCATCTCTGCTTAATCATGCTGTGTCTGTTTCGTAATCTCTGATTAACAAGAACAATATTTTCAGTCAAACTGCACTTAGAAATGGAAAAGGACAAATAACACTAAAATGAATATTAATGCCTAACTTTTGGTACCCCAGTAATATGAACATGTTTGCGACTCCATACCTTTTATTTCTTTTGCGTTATGAGGTTCAGAGAAGGTTTATCTGTTTCGTCTCGAAGAGAATTATAAACTGATATGCTTAACATTTTATTAGCTATAGTGCTTTTATGCGTTATCTGTTGTTATTGTGGCTCCGAAGGTAGCAGCAGCTACAAAGGACCGCCAATTGCACCAAGTGTTTAGGCCCAATCTCTCTGTCTTCTGCTCTTCTACCTAGATAAATAAGTGGTGTCAATGCATCGCTTTGGACAGACCCGTGACGAATAACGCAGCCTGCAGGTTTGCCAGTGGGATACACCTTCGCTTCTGATGTTTGAACTCACTTGACAGACGGATTGTGGGAAAACGGTCGGAACGATAAAACCAGTGGAGTAACTACGTTAAAATAATGTTTCTAGTTTATAATTGTAAAAGATTTTTTCCTAAGACATAATTTTCCGTGAAGAATTGGTTGCAGTGCTAGTTCTAAAATTTTTCTAGACTTCATCTACAGCGTGGCATATGCTGTGCTCCAACCCTGTCTCAGCGTGTTTGTGTGAGGTACATCTAGATCCGTTAACTGCTGTTTTACTCGAATACCGAACTGTTCTGCCCCTTATGGACGATGTTTGTAAAAAAATTCCAGGGTTTTTCGCATATCACTTGTTTATGGAGAAGCCAGCAATTCCATAAAACCACTGGAGGTTATATGCTTTCTTGGCCACAATGAACTTTTGTCAATTTTATAATGCCGCTCACTTGCCTCTGTGCATAGCCTCAGTGTAGGTTTAATAGCACAGGACGCCTCGGTTGTGCGCCGAATCCAGTATTATCAGATACTCTGGTCGTGTTGAGCTAGAGATTATGCAACTGTAATATACACTCCTGGAAATGGAAAAAAGAACACATTGACACCGGTGTGTCAGACCCACCATACTTGCTCTGGACACTGCGAGAGGGCTGTACAAGCAATGATCACACGCACGACACAGCGGACACACCAGGAACTGCGGTGTTGGCCGTCGAATGGCGCTAGCTGCGCAGCATTTGTGCACCGCCGCCGTCAGTGTCAGCCAGTTTGCCGTGGCATACGGAGCTCCATCGCAGTCTTTAACACTGGTAGCATGCCGCGACAGCGTGGACGTGAACCGTATGTGCAGTTGACGGACTTTGAGCGAGGGCGTATAGTGGGCATGCGGGAGGCCGGGTGGACGTCCCGCCGAATTGCTCAACACGTGGGGCGTGAGGTCTCCACAGTACATCGATGTTGTCGCCAGTGGTCGGCGGAAGGTGCACGTGCCCGTCGACCTGGGACCGGACCGCAGCGACGCACGGATGCACGCCAAGACCGTAGGATCCTACGCAGTGCCGTAGGGGACCGCACCGCCACTTCCCAGCAAATTAGGGACACTGTTGCTCCTGGGGTATCGGCGAGGACCATTCGCAACCGTCTCCACGAAGCTGGGCTACGGTCCCGCACACCGTTAGGCCGTCTTCCGCTCACGCCCCAACATCGTGCAGCCCGCCTCCAGTGGTGTCGCAACAGGCGTGAATGGAGGGACGAATGGAGACGTGTCGTCTTCAGCGATGAGAGTCGCTTCTGCCTTGGTGCCAATGATGGTCGTATGCGTGTTTGGCGCCGTGCAGGTGAGCGCCACAATCAGGACTGCATACGACCGAGGCACACAGGGCCAACACCCGGCATCATGGTGTGGGGAGCGATCTCCTACACTGGCCGTACACCACTGGTGATCGTCGAGGGGACACTGAATAGTGCACGGTACATCCAAACCGTCATCGAACCCATCGTTCTACCATTCCTAGACCGGCAAGGGAACTTGCTGTTCCAACAGGACAATGCACGTCCGCATGTATCCCGTGCCACCCAACGTGCTCTAGAAGGTGTAAGTCAACTACCCTGGCCAGCAAGATCTCCGGATCTGTCCCCCATTGAGCATGTTTGGGACTGGATGAAGCGTCGTCTCACGCGGTCTGCACGTCCAGCACGAACGCTGGTCCAACTGAGGCGCCAGGTGGAAATGGCATGGCAAGCCGTTCCACAGGACTACATCCAGCATCTCTACGATCGTCTCCATGGGAGAATAGCAGCCTGCATTTCTGCGAAAGGTGGATATACACTGTACTAGTGCCGACATTGTGCATGCTCTGTTGCCTGTGTCTATGTGCCTGTGGTTCTGTCAGTGTGATCATGTGATGTATGTGACCCCAGGAATGTGTCAATAAAGTTTCCCCTTCCTGGGACAATGAATTCACGGTGTTCTTATTTCAATTTCCAGGAGTGTAAATGGCAGCGCACGAAGCATTTATAAAACTGCAGCAAGCAGGATGCTTCAGTCCCCAATTCATCCTGTTCAAGCAATTCATGACGGCAAGTGCTTTAAGATCTATTACGTGTACCTGCATTAAATGAAGCGGTCGAGACAACTCAATTTTCTACGAAATACGAGACTGAGGAATCTCATCGAGTACTTAAAATGTAACCAGCGTTCCACAGTCTTCGCTCAGGTGAGTCAAAAACGGAACAACCAAACGGAACAACCACGATTAATATCAAAACACAGTTTTTTTCAATTAAGACATTAAGATCAGTTATAGTAATAAATTCTTCCAATCTCTTAGGAGTAAACTTTGATTACTAGAGGCTGATTTCGGACTAGAAGTCACAGAGTCAATGGATAAGTCTAGAAATGAGTTCACAGGACTCCTCATCGTGGACAATATGTACTGATAGCTTACGATCAAACTCACGCTTAAATGTTGCCCCCGAGCAACATCGTTTAGTGGAAACTTAGAAGAGAGAGTACTTCTAGCTCTACACCTGTAATGAAGTTCGGTAAGTAAAGACTACAGGAAAACATTGATACAGCTGTAACATGATGGACTTGTTGCAAGAATGAGAATTCAGTTTGGTGAATCAAGGACAATATATGGCTGGGCTCTCGTCCCGACCAAGCGTTTGTTAAAGCTGGTGAATTCTGTGAACTGAAAATTTTCCCTGAGACAGCATTGGAACTGTAGATGGCAGAATATGTTGAAAACAGGCAGCCACTACAGATAACGGTAGTGCATATTGAACAATCCGGAATACACTTTAAATCGGAGATGGATAATGGCTTCCTTTCTGATTATGTTCGGTGTGTCTGAATATGACGAATGCTACTCTTAAGTTCGGAGCTAGTACGAGAATGGCAGAGTAAGAATTTTCTAAATTCCCATAGCCCAGCACTGCTTCAGCACAAGGATGTTTCAGCATAAGGCAAAGTGCAAGTTGTAAGCATTTCGATACGGGTAGCGGTCACCAAAAGTACGAGACCGTCACTTTTGTGCGTGAGTGCGAGCGAGCTAAGCAGAAAGGTATAAGTCAAAGGCACCCCGAAGGGCATTCACTGCCATTGTAACATTATGCAGGATGCACCATGTGAAACCCTGGCACGGATATGACGGAGAAGTTACAGAACTCAAACGAACCCGTTCAGCAAATGTAGTAGAGAACGGGACGGTCGCTATGAATGGCATCTCACAGCAAAGCCACTCCTCAGTTCAATATAAATACCCAATCTAGTTTGCTTAGATCAGTATAATCGGTCATATCAATGCCGTTCGCACTCGTATCTCTGATTATTGTTTTGTAACAAGTTGTGTAAAATGGTTCCACTATTGTCACTTTATACCATGCATAATCTCACTGCCTGTCGTGATGACTGCAGTTCCGTAACCACGGATAACCAACGCCAGAGTCCAGGGCTGCAGCTGGCACTAATGGGTCATCCAACGGTTCACAACCACCGTTCTACTTCAGAGCACGAGCTGCCCTGATACTTCAGCTTCGTATGGTTAAGGGGGCGTTGCTAACTGGCGGTGCAGGATCAATGTACGACATCAGACTTCACGACGCCCAACATCGCGATCCGTCTGACGGGATAATAAGGTCACTGACCAGACAGATACTGAGAAATCTAAGGGCGGCGTGTGAATCTATTATACATGCACCATGGTCACACTTCCTTCGCAGTGAAGCACAAAAACCGCCTACGGAATACCGCATGGCAACCTACGAGACATGAGTCACTGGTTGAAGCTTAGACTGACACACTGATCATTGACATCTCAAGACAGCCACAGATGACGCCAGAGTCCACTATGGACTATGAATAAATTAGGTAATAGTTAAGTTCGTTTTACTGGCGTCTGACTACGCCCGACAGATCGCCACACCATATATCCCGAAACAACAATTGGGGTTCAAGCCCGGAAATTTGCGACTCTTACACTATTACAAAAAGACATTGTAACCATAGGGTACAGCCCAGGAGTGAGCAACCCTTACATTATAGCAAAGGGTCATTGTAAGCATAGGAACCGATATGCTTCACAATACCCATTACACTACTGTATAGGGAATACAGAAGCAAAATTTGTGGTTTAGCGATAGACAATTCTGTTCAATCATATTCATGTTACAAATAGGAAAGTACAGTACCAGATGTTACATTTGCTTTAGTGGAAGTTATATTGATCTGGCTTGTAACCTTGCGAAAATTTTCTTGTTGTTCTCACCTGGGTTCTCGGCCCCCTGGGCACTGTGTTCTGAAGTGATTCGGGACACTGGATGCTGCATCCGAATTAGATTGACCATAATATATAATTACGACATTTCGCCCGCAATATTAGACAGATCAGGATATGTCTGAATAATTCACTACTCAAGCAGCACAATCCATACATTTAACTGAAAATAGTTATGAATGGCCTCAATTTGTATAATTTCTTACATGCTTGCAGAAAACCTAATACATACTTCCGTTTTATTATTACCCACTTCTAAGGGAACATAAAAGAGTCTCACACTTCGAAGACCTATACCCACCTGCGTTAGCTCTACCTTGCTAGAAACAGTCTCTTCATTTACCAGATTTACTTTTCGCACTGTTCGCTATTACTTTGAATTTAATTGCCAATACACAAGAGTATACCAGAAGCTGAACTAGGAGAGAAGGGAATGCGACGGGGGTAACTCAGATTCATGATGAATTTGGGAAGAGGGATTGAGATCTCAGGACAAATGTTTGGTGACTAGTTTTCGTTACAAGTTCCGAGTTTCATCAAACTGATATTACATGAGGATTCGAATTTGGAAAGATAATTTTTCTAATATATGGGGGACAGGGAGAGCCAAGCTACCAGCGGCCACCCCGATAGTCTCCCCAACCTCCACCTGTTACCCACTAATCGCCAATAGTAACTAATAACTGCATGTTTTATTAATGAAACAACAAAAAAACACAATGTCGGGATATCCTTATTACCAGGGGAAGACTGTTGCTGTAAGACGTCGTGGTCTCCTGACCTTACACACTCCGCCCTCACAATTATATTCCGCACATTAAGACTCTTCATTCGATCCCAAACTCGATAAGATAAAGACAATGTTGTATGCATTCATGTAAACGATATCCAAATAACAAGTGAGCACACTGTGGTTGAAATACTCGAGGCTGGCGTATACACACACACTCAAGACATGACAGTCACAAGAGCCTTTAGTTTGGGAGAGAAACTGCACAATGGGACGCTGGTCCCTTCACAGGATGACTCAGCCTATCTATGTCGGCTGGTGACCGCCCATGGAGTGGACAGTGTTTGCCCGAGGGAAAAGAGGAACGACCCCCTGTTCGGCTTAAAAGCAAATTCAGCTACATTGTGTGGGAGTGGCCAGCCTATGCATTCTTTACACACAGCACGCCGTTTCAGAGTTTTTCACAGGCCGACAGCAAACGGGAAACACCGATACTACAGGTTTCCAGATTGGTCGCCTTAAACGAAACGTCATTCTCCCGTTTTAGAAGAGCAATGCTGATTGGCAGACGACATTTCTGATTCCTTGAGCTGAAGGAGTAATGGAAGAGACCGAAAGATATACTCCTTCACGTCTGGCGTGGAGAGGGCCATTCCATTGTCAATCCTGGAGCGAGAACACATAACGAGAGCGTGCGCACTCGTACGTGTACTCAAAGAGCGAGGAACAAGTCTCTCCTCAATACTTCACTGGCAGAGCACCTCCGCGAGAGCGAATCGAAGTGCGACTCTATATTGAGTCCTTGCGATTAAGCCTTGTTCACTGTGTTAGCCGACACACTTATTGTGAGGTATGAAAGGACAGAGTTATAGTTAAACGCCTGCGAGTGAATTTTTGAGTGGCATCGCGGTGGACTGTTTATCTGACCGATGTACCACGCCAATAATTAGACTAGAGCGAATAGGAGTCCTTGACTTCATGAAGGCGTAGGGAGAGTTTGATTGGCGAAAGTCAATCCCGATAGAAGGAGAGTTATCTTATTTTTCAGCAGCGAGCGGCGCCGACCGCAGTCATCGCAGCTTACGGTATAGTGTACTACAGCAATTGCGAGACCCATATTTCCTCCACAACAGTAACTTTCATTGCATTTCGCACAGCCACGACCGTACCTAGCAACATTCTAATGGATAATTATTCAGTTTGAGTAGGTGCGGCTCTCAGCCATTCTGCCTAGTCAATAACAAACATCGTATAGAAATTTCATTAGCGAATCCTATCCTTGAGAGGTTACTTCACATTCTGAAAAGAACCAGAATATAAATTATTCAATTCATAACTAAAAGTGCCAATGTTATTTCTCAGAGTTTTTGCAAAATAAATAATAATTTCTGTAAGTTTCATGTTTTTCTTACACTAACTAGCACAACTCCAGTACCCAAGTATCCCACTAGAATTTTATGAGTCATTTCCTAACAGTGGACGACTCCAGAAGATAGTATTGCTGAAACTTTTTCAGGCATTTCTCTTTAGAACGTTAGGAGTGTCTGTCAGACTTCTGTAGTAGTGTGGGGGTGGAAATTGCATTATGCAGGAGCCACAGGGTAAAGGGTACATCTCAGATTAATCCGTTGCACAGAATGACAGAATAGCAATCCCACGCTCACAGAAAATGGTGACCCTGCCAGGATAGGTAAGATAGGTAAGCTACCAGGACAGGAAAGCGTCAGGATAGTTAGGTACGGCATGTCGCAGCAGTAGCACTTTGAAGAACTTTCGTTCATGTATTAAATAGCTATTTGCAAAGATTGGAATCAGAATAGATACAGGTAGTGACGAAAGCAGAATTGTAGAGAAAAGGACGTGTGTTATTGTGTTGAAAAATTTAGCATTTGTTTACGATTTTCGTGTAGCTGTTAGGGCATAGGATTTTCAGGTGATAGGCACAGACGCAGTGCCATCCAGAGGCGCAGTGTGACGCAGCATCATATAAGTTAGAATTAAGAAATAACATTTTTCCCCCTTTGCAAGCGCACAGGTGGAGATTGGAGACTGTAGCAGAGCAGACAGAACATTAACCGAGAAGTCACGACGTTGTTGTTGTTGTTGGTTCAACCAACTGGTAAGTGGTCGTACAGTTTTGTAGATAGGGTTGTGGTGTGTTGAAAGAATTTCCACGTTAACGAGAGTACAAGCCAAAAGGTTACGAGAGAGACAGCAAGTAGACAAGATGGGCGAGAATCAACCAGATAAACAGCAAGTAAACGAGCTGATTGAGAATAAGACAGAAGGTGAACCTGAGAATAGGACAGACGGTGAATTAGAGAATAGGACAGTCGGGGAGCTGCAGAATCAGCAGGCTCAGTTAGAGTGGGGTAAAACTGAGACTGATCAGACAGATGGGAACCGAAGGGACGAGAACGTCGAATTTCCAGAATACGAAAATCCAGGTAGGGCACATACTGAGCCAGAGATAGACAGCCCACGTATGAAATGGCAAAGTTTAGAAGCGAAACTAGCACAGGAAACGCGGTTGTTTGGCGCATATTCAGGGACAGAATACGCGTCAATACTGTCAATGAACCGGCAGTTAGCTGACGTTCAAAGAGAAGTAGACAGTGAGGAAGAGGGAGAACATTTAGAATACGTCGAACCTATCGTACACATTCTAAATATGCCCCAACAACAGACACAGAATTTTGTGGAGTTACGAGCACCACGAAAAGGTTCCGTAACAGACCCAACTGTACATGCAAACACAAGACATACACAACAGAGAGGGCAGAATGCGGAGTTGTTTGCGCCACTTAATGGTTCAATGACAAACGCAGCTAGTCCTCAACACAGACAGCATGGGTTATTGCTTTTATCAAACTTAGAAACGTCACAGCATAGCTCAGTAAACGACGTAACTGACCGAGTAGAAAACAATAGATCGAGAGTACATAGTTCAGCAGAAGATAGTGTTACAGGACAGGACGCGATCATGGAGGTGTTACAAAAATGAACGCTAGTATGACGAAACAGAATCAGGATATTAAGAAACAGAATCAGGATATTAATACACAGATAACGAAACAGAATACACAGATGATAAATCAGTATCAGGAACTGAAACAGGATAGTCAGGCTATTAAGACAAAGATCCAACAAGTCAAAATTCAGATGGAAGAAGGGAACGCTAGAATTGAGAGTCAGATCACACAGATAAACAAAGACCGAAAGAGTCTAGAGAAGGAATTAAGGTACTAACACAAGGTCAGCAGCAGTTACGTACTGGACAAGGTCCAATTGGACATCGTAAACGTCGACAAAAAGGTGGAAGGTTTTACGAAAAAAGCCACTCGAACAGCAATACAAATTTCGGAAGAACAAGCAATTCAAAGCAAGGTCGCGAACGTTGCACTGAAAAAATATGATCAGCGAATCAATAAAATAGAATTTAAAAACAAAGATCTGTTTGAAAAGCTTCGAATAGAGTTGATACAAACTATCGAAGAAAAGATCGAGACCGATTACACCTGTAGCGAAACAACTGACACGTCAAGCATTAATTCAATACACGAACACGCGCGGTCTAAGAAAGTTCAAGTAGAACCAAGGCTAGACATAACACTCGCGCAGAAATCGAAACAGAAAACCCCGATTAATGTAATACATGACATGCCACAGGACGAGGCACAGTATCTAGAAAAACGGAACACATACAGTCAGCCTATACCAATCGAAAGACAGGAAACTGAACCAGTAAATCCAGTGACACAACATAATAGCAGCACAGGTACTATACCGCGATCGACGAGAGTAGAAACGCACGAACAACACTTTTGTCCATCAATGATACGATATGATGCGGATATGAGTCAGGAAATTGAGAATAGGCAGACAGACAGTAGATTACCAGAGAATAAACACGACGACACAAGCAGTGGCAGATTATTTGAGTCCATGAATCAGCCACAAACCGGCTTTATGAGTAGATATGATACAGATCACTTCCTTACAGTTAGAAAATTTCAACATTTCAAGGAAGAAGGCGGTAGCTTGCATGCACGCACATTCATCGATCAGTTTCAAGTAGGCTTACCGAACCACTGGAGCGTAGACCACAAACTTGACTTCATTTGTGCACACATGTTAGGGACAGTAGCGTAGGTGATGCAAAAGATCGCGCCTACCTGTACGTCTTACCTACAGTTCAGAACAGCATTTCTCAAAAGATATTGGTGTAAGGAGGAGCAAAAAAAATTAAATACGAGTTACTTCAGATGACACCATTTGAAAATACAGGAGAGAAAAGCTTCGTAAAATTCTTTGATACTATGGACAAAAAGAATCAGTGCCTAGACAAACCATACAGTAACGGAGAGCTGATACGTTTGCGTAGAATGAAATTACACGCGACAGTAGGAAAAAATGAAAATACCGAAGAATTCAAAGAGGTTCTAAGGGAACTTGAATTTATGTATAAAGAAGACGAGGTGACAGAAAAAAAGGAAAGGGCACAGCAAAGGGAGAGGACTAGGAACGAATATTCTAATAATAATTATCTTAACCCTAACACGAATAATTTCAGGCAATTTAACAGACAAGGACAGTGGCACAAAGGAGACAATTGGCATAGAAACGATAACCAGAATAGTTGGTACCGAAAAAGGAACGGTAATGGTCACTCATACAGTGGCGGATATGGATTTAGGAATCAAAATGCCAACGGTGAAGGGAACTTTGAAAGAGGTCACGATGTTAGAATCAGCAACTGGTGAGACCAGGGCGCGAATAACTACAGAAGAAATTATGGTCCACAGAGACAAGAACAACACAGCAAAGAGAAACCAGATGTATAAGTTAGGCCACCATATACTGCAAAACGTAAAAATTGAATTGAAAAATGCGGAAGAGGTTAGACAAACTAACGCCCACCCTATCTTATACTAACCCCTAAATAAAAGTTAAATTAATTGATCAACAAAATAACACATTAATTAAAAGAAAAAGACACACAATGCGCACTAACAATCTGTTGTAGTATCAAGTGCACTACAACATGCACACAAACAATAAATGGTACACAACAATTTAAAGAATGAAGAAGTTGTAGAACATAACTAGAATAAAGAAAAGAAATTATATATATACAATAATTTTTGCCGGTATCAAAAAATTTTTGCGTTATATAAAATCAGAGTTGTAAATAACAAATATATGTAAAACAAAAATTGTAAGTATTTCTACGCATCAGAGGGACATCGCCACTAACACCAATCACCAGCTCCCTTAACACCAGATGCTTCGAGATAGCGATGGAGAGGGTACAGACATGTTGAGAAAGCACTTAGGGCAACAACAACAAACTGAAGACCAACGCGACACTGGATGATGATGATGATGATGATGTTTGGTTCGTGGGGCGCTCAACTGCGTGGTTATCAGCGCCCGTACAATTACCCAATCTTTGCTCAGTCCAATTTCGCCACTTTTCTGGATGATGAAAATGATGAGGACAACACAAACACCCAGTCATCTCGAGGCAGGTGAAAATCCCCGACCCCGCCGGGAATCGAACCCGGGACCCCGTGCTCGGGAAGCGAGAACGCTACCGCGAGACCACGAGCGGCGGACGCGACACTGTAAATGCAGGTTGCAACCAGGTTGGACATCAGGAGGACAACGGACAGCACGGACATTTCATATGTCACGACACCACTACACAACAGAAGAGCATGGGGGGAATCACAATTCGAGGTGAATACAATGAAGGTACAAAGAATTACTAAGATCTACAAACTTATCAAGTAACATTTGGAAAGGCAGTCAGATCCTACAAATCCTATATCAATCCTACACTGAAATTCACATATTCCTAGCCCAAGAAGAACAGAAGATTGCAAGAAAGAAGAAAAGAACAGAAGATGAAGAAGAGCAGAAGACAGCAAGATACCTTTCTCTCCTATTCTACAAAACAAATTCCTACAAACATCTTTCCATGAATTTTGAGGCATGGCAACTACTGCAACCACCTCTCCAAAAATAAACCTTGAATCATCAAACAAATACAAGCAAAGGCAAACGGAATATTAAGTAGTACCAACCCACATTATCTAGAAATAGATTCAGCAAAATGGACAGTATTCTCCCTACAACATCATGAGATTGACATACCGAACCTGGTGTGAAGAACCAAGCGTCACAACACAATATTGGGTGACGATCGTCGGTAGTCAACTACAATAATCGAACTGCCGCCCCATCCCAGAGGTGACTGCAAAGGAGTACCAAGACATCAGTGTTTATGCAGTAAACCACAGTAATCATCATCGGTTAAAAGTACGACTCCATGATGACAATGTCAACAAGTAAGACCCGGCATCACATCCTAGAGCGCTTCTCTCATGATTTGTGACACCCATACAAATGAGTCGACGCCTTCCAGTATTTCAGTGGGGCTCGTCGAGCACAGAAGCTGACGCAGCACAAAACAAAAAAAAAAAGGAAAAACTAATAAAACGCAAATGGAGAGTTAAGAAAATGATATATTTATAAAAATATTTTTTTTCCTTTTTTGTAAAAGTAATTATTTTTATTATGTATGTAAAGTCCATAATTTATAGATACCTTAAAACCTTTTGTAAAGAAACTTAGTATAGTTATATAATCTCATAAACTCATGTAAAGTCTATTTACTTCATTTATAAGTGAAATTAGAAAAGGATTTATGCAGGATATTTCATCTTTAAGTAATATTCAAAAACGACTTTTTGGGGTAATAATATTAATACTGAGGATAGAATTAAGAGGAAATGCTTCTTCATTCTTACACAAAAAAAAAAAAAAAAAAACAAGCAGACACACATAAAGGAAAAGATAATGCCTAAATAATTAAAACAAAGTAACACAAAAGAGCTTTTGCGACATTTACGCAAAGCCTAACTGAAGAAAAGATATCACCACACAAATACATGATACACTGTACACTAACGAGATTAGAAAAATTAATATTGTAAAAACAATTTTTGGAAATGAAAAATAAAACAGAGACACCTACTTTTGTCAGAAGGGGGAAGGTATGTAAGATGTCGTGGTCTCCTGACCTTCATTGCTTACATATTCCGCCCTCACAATCATATTCTGCACATCAAGACTCTTCATTCGAACCCAAACTCGATAAGATAAAGTCAATGTTGTATGAATTCATGTAAACGATATCCAAATAAGAAGTAAGCAGACCCTGGTTGAGGTAGTCGAAGCTGGCATACACACACACATTTAAGAGACGACAGTCACAGGAGCTTTTAGTTCGGGAGAGAAACCGCACAATGGGATGCTGGTCCTATCAGCGGATGACTCAGCCTATCTATGTCGGCCGGTGACCGCCCATGGAGTGGACAGCGTTTGCCCGAGGGAAAAGAGGAACGACCCCGTGTTCGGCTTAAAAGCAAATTCAGCTACATTGCGTGGGCGTGGCCAGCCTACGCATTCTTTACACATAGCACGCAGTTTCAGAGATTTTCACACGGAGACAGCAAACGCCAAACGCCGATACTGCAGATTTCCAGACTGGTCACCTTAAATGAAACGTCATTCTCCCGTTTTAGAAGAGCAATACTGATTGGCGGACAATATTTCTGACGCCTTGAGCTGAAGGAGTAATGGAAGAGACCGAAAGATATACCCCTTAACGTCTGGTGTGGAGAGGGGCCGTTCCGTTGTCGCTCTTGGAGTGAGAACACATAATGAGAGCGTGCAAGCATGTACTTGTACTCAAAGAGCGAGGAACAAGTCTCTAATCAGTATTTCACTGGGAGAACACCTCTGTCGAGAGCGAATCGAAGTGCGACTCTATATTGAGTCCTTTCGATTAAGCGTTGTTCACTGTGTTGGCCGACACACTTATTGTGAGATGTGAACGGACAGATTTATAGTTAAATGCCTGCAAGCGTATTTTTGAGTGGCATTGCGGTGGACTGGTTATCTAACCGGTGTATAGAAATTTCATTAGCGAATCCTATCCCTGAGAGGTTACTTCATATTCCGAATAGAACCAGGATATAAATTGTTCAATTCATAACTAAAATGCCTTGTTATTTCTCAGAGTTTTTGCAAAATAAATAATAATTTTCGTACGTTTCATGTTTTTCTTATACTAACTAGCACTACTCCAGTACCCAAATATCACACTAGTTACGTAAGAGATTTTGTTAATTTTTGTGGCATTTCCTAACAGTGGACGACTCCAGAAGATATGTTTTGCTGAAAGTTTTTCAGGCATTTCTGTTTAGAACGTTAGGAGCGTCTGTCAGACTTCTGTAGTAGTGTGGGGGTGGAAATGGCATCTTGCAGGAGCCACAAGGTAAAGGGTACATCTCAGATTAATCCGTTGCGCAGAGTGACAGGATAGGAACCCCCCACGCTCACATTGCCTTGCATTTTATTGTACTTTCTATGTTTCGCATTCATACAGCCAGGACAAGTTGGACAGTAAAGACCATTTGTCTTATGTGATTTAGAGAAATAATCGTATTCTGAGAATTGAGTCCAGTATCATAGTGCTATGCTGTCTCGTACGGGAAACAGAGAATTTCAAACGTGTGATTTGTTTGAAAACTAATGTAACTTGGTGCACTGTAAATTTTCCTTTATAAATATTCAACCATGTATTATACGGAACATGATTGAGGCTGAATTAAGAATACTTCAAATAATGGAGACCTAAAAAAAAAGTGACAAAACTGGAGACAGGGACAGAAAGAGAGAATACGTGACACGATACCAGTTAAATACTTTTCGACCATTATTGCAATTTAGAAAAAAGGGAAACGAGATTCATGTTGAGTCTGCGATCATTATAGGCGTTTTCTGAGCGAAGCCGCCTACATTGCTTAACATATTACGTATTTCTAACGTCCTTCCGGCTACTGTCATCGTCAGGTCAAGAAGTAGAACATGTAAACCAACGTTCAGTGCCAGTCAGTAAAACCTATATAGGGTGCATACCCCCTTAGGCACAGGATTCATTAATTGGCACTGACAGTTCAATTAAAAGTTCTACGTTGGATTTTATGATGAGAGTAGTGACAACGACGTTATGTATAATGTAATATACATGGAGGAGCCAAAACATTATGATCACCTATTTAATATCTTGTCTGTGAGCGTTTGCGGTATTTGCATTATACAGGGTGATTCAAAAAGAATACCACAACTTTAGGAATTTAAAACTCTTTAACGACAAAAGGCAGAGCTAAGCACTATCTGTCGGCGAATTAAGGGAGCTATAAAGTTTTATTTAGTTGTACATTTGTTCGCTTGAGGCGCTGTTGACTAGGCGTCAGCGTCAGTACTTGCTAAGATGGCGACTGCTCAACAGAAAGCTTTTTGTGTTATTGAGTACGGCAGAAGTGAATCGACGACAGTTGTTCAGCGTACATTTCGAACGAAGTATGGTGTTCAACCTCCTGATAGGTGGTGTATTAAACGATGGTATAAACAGTTTACAGAGAATGGGTGTTTGTGCAAAGGAAAAGTTCTGGACGGCCGAGAACGAGTGATGAAAATGTAGCACGCATCCAGCAAGCATTTGTTCGCAGCCCAGGAAAATCGACTCGCAGAGCTAGCAGAGAGCTGCAAATTCCACAATCAACTGTATGGAGAGTCCTACGAAAAAGGTTAGTTATGAAACCTTATCGTCTGAAATTGGTTCAAGCACTGTCTGCAGCTGATAAGATTAAAAGAATCGATTTCTGTGATTTTGTATATTAAGGATATGGTGTTTCGGCCACCTCTCCGAGCCACCATTGATGATTTGAAACGAGAAATAATAGCAGCTATCCAAACTGTTACGCCTGATATGCTACAGAGAGTGTGGAACGAGTTGGAGTATCGGGTTGATATTGCTCGAGTGTCTGGAGGGGGCCATATTGAACATCTCTGAACTCGTTTTTGGGTGAAAAGAAACCTTTTTAAATACTCTTTGTAATGATGTATAACAGAAGGTTATATTATGTTTCTTTCATTAAATACACATTTTTAAAGTTGTGGTATTCTTTTTGAATCACCCTGTATATCTGTGCACAGGTCATGTAATTCGGGCGAATAACGGGCCGCTGATCTGCGTACTCGGTGACGGAGATCGATAGCGACCCAGACGGGTTCCATAATATTTATACCAGGCGAATTTGGCCGCCGAGCCATCAAGTTCTCTATGATGTTCTTCAAACAACTGTATCTCAGTTTTGCCTGCGAAACACGGACAGTTATACTGCTGAAAGATGATATCACAGTCTGGGAAGAAATCAAGCACGAAGGAATACAGGTGGTTCGCAGCAGCCATCTTGTCTTCGATTACCACCACAGGTCCCATGCAAACATAGGAGTATGTCTCCTACAGAATAATACTGCTCGCATCAGCCTGATTCCATGGCGCGCTGCACGTTCCGAGCTGCCATTCACCTGAATGACGGCTTTTGTAAAGACGGCCATCGACGTAGTGCAGCAAAAATGTGATTCACCCGAAGAGTCGACACGTTTACATTGATCGTCGATCGAATCCCGATGGCTCCGTGCCCATTGCAATCGTAATTGACGACGTCGTTGGGTCAACATGTGAAGACGTAGGGGCGGTCCAATACGGATCTCCATTTCAACACTACACGATGTACGGTGTGCTCAACACTTGTGCGATCACCAGGAGAGGCCTCTCTCGGCAGAGATGCTACAGATACCATCTGTTCTACTTTACAGGGCAGACAGGCCTCCGACCCCATGTCCTGTGAAGACTCGTAGATGTCCAACCATTTAGCACCTAGTGGGAGTTTCAGAGTCCTATTACCTCTCTCCATAGATACTCGCGACAGTAGCACGTGAACATTTGACCAGCTTAGGCGGTTTTGAGATACTCGTTCATAGGCTCGGGTTGCTAATAACAAGCCCTTTGCCAATGTAGCTTATCTCAATGGATTTGACCAATTGCAGCCGATGTCTTCCATAGGGTGATCCCCCTCCGTTTCTGCTCCGCTTACATACTTCTTTTACCGCGTCTCGTGCCCGCAACGCCACATGGTGGCATGCAACGTTGCGGTGGGCAGTGTTCATAATGTTTTCGATTATCACTGTACGATGGCGTATTGAAAAGTAGAGTTGTAACTCTGCGCTAATGCACACGATACTTTTTAAAGCCTGTACTATAGTGAGTTGACGGGCTTCACCTTATAAGAAAGGATTTTGGTATATATGTGGACCGCGTGTACCTGAATGGAGGCAAAATCAGACTTACACCCACTCAGTAACAACAATGATACGTCAAGCAAGTCTGAAGTGCAACTACACGTTAGGACGGACAAGAAACCACACAGCATATGCTAAAATTGTTAATAATACGGTCGCCAGCCCCTTTAGGCATTAAATGAGTTTCTTCCCTGTACAAGTGGATGTATGTTCAAGCATAACCACACGTAGTAACACTGCATTATATGGTAAATTTTAGAACCAGAAAATCTACTCAACTAATAATCTCACTTTCTGTACTAATATGGACACACCATAAATACACAACAATACACTATAATGTTTACTACAAACTTCGTATTGTCTATTGATCTGATTGAAATCGGACATAGGTTACCCTAGAAATAGCACTCTCGAAACACACATACAATGTCAATTTTAAAAAGGGTAAAACACTGAAAAATTTTTGTTTTACCTTGACTTTAACTTTGCTGGTCAAATCAGTTCAGTACACTTCAGAATTCAAATGAATAGAAAAGAAAGAAAGGAGGGAGGGGGAGACCCTGAAACTGTTATGATCACTGTATTGAGAATTTTGATTATTGGAAGTATTAAGCATTCAAGATTTCTAATATATGAGTTACTATTCTTTTTGTCTTATTTCCTGCTCATTTAACTACCATTATTTTAGTCTCAAATTAATTAAACTTCATTACTAAACCAATTTCAACATTATCTTCCAATTTAGTCAGACCTATGTTATTTACCTACGTATTCATTAACAACAAAGTTCATTAAACATCATTCTAACATAGATAGGTCTGCAGGTAATTATTATTAACATGAACTTTAAATCTTCATCTCGGGACACTCGGATTGCACAACATGTGGAAAGGACCCTGTCTAGGTTAGTTGTGAGGATAATTAAATGATAGGACAGTTCTGGTAAAATTTAAGTTGTTATTGAACAGTATGTAACAAAAGTAACACTGGTCTACACGAATACAGTACTAAAAGTTTCAACCTGTTCGTATCGATGAGGTGGTGGCCAGCAGGCGGCGAGATGCCGAGGCACAAAGCGCACATACAATCACAGCAATGGCTCTTGAAATATTGGCACTTTACTTCTTCATAGCGTCGCTATACTTTTCCTTTTAGTGCTTATGGAATATTGCCATGCTGTATAGGCGTCGGAAACGGCACATCCGAGGCTTAACGAAATCACGTTTTCCAGGAGAGCCTCCTCGATCCAGAACGTGTTTCTCGGACCGATGCCCAACTCCGACTACTACTGCTGAGCCCGTTATGCCGCACCACGCCCGTGTGCATTTTCCCGCGGTCGCCTGCCATCCACCTTTTACCGCTCCCTACAGACAGGGTATTCACCAGAGGTTTTGCATTCTACATATCCTAATACATTGCCTACGTATGGACCAGGCGCACAATTACAACTTTAACATCTTCAATAGTTTCAACGTTTCTTACATTTCAATTCTGTTATAATATTGCTTGAAATTTGACATAAACATTTAGATTCACATCGAAAATTGTTTACAGTTCCTTTAACATAATGGCATGAAACAAAATAGAAATGAAATCAGAACATCGATTACACTAATTTATCGAAAATCAGAAGAAAAAAATTATTATATGTACAATAGCATAGCGTTGTTGTTGTTACAGAGTCTCCGTATTTTTTAAGTGGAAACTCTTAAAGGCACTCAAATAAAACCAACTTGTTAACATCCTACACCTTTATACTTTCTGTATACATATTTGCAGCCACCTTCCGCTATTCGGCTCCGAAATGTAGGGTGTAACATGGCGGTATGTGACGTACCGCTGTCGGTGTGTAAGAAACAGAATGAATAGTTCGTCCATAAATGACAGTGACAGACCACACAGGATCCCTACAACATATCCAGCAATCCATCGCCTGGGTTCACCATTATTCTACACACAGTCCTGACTCGGTCCCACCAAACTGACATCTGATTCCAGAATTTAAAGAACACAATCGAAGACTTCATTCTGATGGTGATGAAGTGGTGCAAGCAGAGGTGAGTTTGTCGATCTGTCAACAAAGTCTAGCATTCTACAGTGACGGTATCAAGAAATTGGTAGTTGCAGGGGTAACACTTTGGATGATTAATTGATCTGGTCTTGCAGCGAAAACGGCCTTGCTGTGCTGGTACAGCGAACGGCTGAAAGCAAGGGGAACTATAGTCATAATTTTTCCTGAGGACATGCAGCTCTACTATATGGTTAAATGGTGGTGGCATCCTCTTGGTTAAAATATTCCGGGGGTAAAACATTCCTCCATTCGCATTTATGGGTGCAGGAACATGTTGCTATCAGTAGAAACAAAAGGGGCGTTCTATGGATCGGAGAGCGAAATATCATATCACTTAATCGAGCAGGTTGGTTAATAAATTTAAGAAGGGGAATGGATAGTTTATGATTAGATATAGTCGTAATTAGCGAAGTTCAGTAGCGCGAGTAACTGTACTTCTGGTCATGTAAGTACAGGGTTACAAATAAAAAGTCAAATTGGGGCAAAAATGAAATGCGGGTAAGCTGTTATTAACAGCATAGTGAATGCGTTATTGTGGCCAATACAGACACAAAGCCCGCATCCACGACAGTAGTGCCAATTTATATGCCAACTAGCTACGCAAATGGTGAGGGGATTGAAGAAATGAGCGATGAGATAAAAGAAATTATTCAGATGCTTAAGGGAGAGGAAGATTTGATATTCATGGGGGACTGGAATTAAATAGTAGGAAAAGAGGAAAGGAATGAGAGGGAATGCCGCCTGGTAGAATTTTGAACAGAGCATAGTTTAATCAACGCTAACACTTGGCTTAATAATAATGAACGAAGATTGTATATATGGAACAGGTATGGCGACACCGGAATGTATCAGACTGATTTTATATAGATAATACAGAGATTACGGAACCAGATTTTAAAATGTAAGGCATTTACAGGGACAGATATTGACTGTCATCACAGTTTATTGTTTATGAACTATATATTAAAACTGAAGAAAGTAAAACAGGTAGGAAATCAAGGAGGAAGGACCTGCGTGAACAAAAGTTGTTGAGGGTTTCGAACGTAGAGTAGGGAACGACTGACAACAACAAGGAAAAGGAATACAGTAGTAAAACAATGGATAGCTTTGAGACTTGAAATAGTGAAGACAGCAGAGGATCAAATAGGTAAAAAGACGGGGTTAGTAGAAACACTTGGATAACACAAGAGTTATGGAACTGACTGATGGAAGGGGAAGATACAAAAATTTAGTAAATGAGGCAGGCAAAAGGGTTTAAAACGTCTAAAAAATGAGATTGATTGGAAGTGCAAAATGGCTAAACAGGAGTGGCTAAGGTACAAGTATCAAAATTTAGAAGCACATGTCACTAGGGTAAAGATTAATGGCACCTAAAGGATTATTAGACCTTTGGAGGAAAAGAGAACCATCTGTATGATAATAAAGCACTTAGATGGAAAAACAGAACTAAGCAAAAAAGTAAAGCATGAAGGTGAAAGGGTACATATAGGGTCTCTACAATAGAGATGTACTTGAGGGCAATATTATGGAAATGGAAGAGGAAGTAGATGAAGGTGAGATGGGGAACTGATACCACGAAAAGAATTTGACATAACTCTGAAAGACCTAAGTCGAAACAAGACCCCGGCAGTGGAAAACGTTCCGTCAGCTCTACTAACAGCCTTGGGTGAACCAGCCTTGACAAAACTCTTCCACCAGTTGCGCAAGATGATGAGAGAGGCAAATACGCTCAGACCTCTACAAGAACATAACAACTCCAATTCCAAAGAAAACAGGTGCCGACTGGTGTGAATATTGCCGAACTATCAGTTTAATAGGTCGTGGTTGGGGATGGACACATGAATGGAAAAAAAACTGTTAGAAGGCAACTTACGGGAAGATCAGTTCGGATCCGACGAAATGTCAGAACTCGGCAAGGCAACACTGACCCTACGACTCATAGAAGATGGTTTAGGGAAAGGCAAAACTACATTTGCAGCATCTCTAGACTTAGAGGAAGCGTTTAACAATGTTGACTGGATTACTATCTTTCGAATTCTGAAGGTGCATGGATAAGGTGCAGGGAGCGAAGGCTATTTACAGGTTGTACAGAAAGCAGACGGCAGTTAAACACTCAATCGCCATGAAAGGGAAGCAGTGGTTGAGAAGGGAGTGAGACAGGGTTGCTGCCTATCCTCGATGTTATTCAATACGTACATTGAGTAAGCAGTAAAGGAAACGAAATATAGAAAAGGAGTGGGAATTAAAGCCCACGATAAAGAAAAAAGTTGAGGTTTGACGATGACATTGCAATTCCGTCAGACACAGCAAAGGACTTGGAAGAGCTGTTGAACGGAAGGACCCCATGTTGAAAGAAGCGTATAAGATGAACATCAAAAAAAGCAAACCGAGGGTGATGGGATGCGGTCGAATTAAATCGGGTGATGCTAAGCGAAACAGGTAAGGAAACGAGACGCTTAAAGTAGTAGACGAGTTTTTCTCTTTGGGCAGTAAAATAACTGACGTTGGGCGAAGTAGAGAAGATATAAAATTTAGACTGGCAATGGCAAGAAAAGCGTTTCTATTCGAGGAGAAATTTGTTAACATCGAATATAAATTTAAGCGTCAGGAATCATTTTCTGAAAGTATTTATATGAATTGTAGCCATGTATGGAAGTGAAACGCGGCTCTGCAGAAGAATGCTCAGGGTCAGATGGTTAGATCACGTAAGTAATGAGGAGGTACTGAAGATAATTTTTGGTGAAAAGATTTTTGTGGCACAACTTGACTAGTAGAAGGGCTTAGTTGATAGGGAAGTTCCTGTGACATCACCAATTTTGTACTGGAGGGAACTGTGAGAGGTAAAAATTGCAGAGGGAGACAAAGAGATGAATACAGTTAGCCGATTCAGAAGGATGTAGGTTACAGATGCTACTCGGACATGAATAGGCGTGCACAGGAAAGCGTAGCATGGAGGGCTGCATCAAATCAGTATTTGGACTGAAGACCACAACGACAACAAAAGTTTTCTGAAAAAGAAAAATCGGAGGCATTACTACGCAGCACGCACTGGTATTAAGGGGTCTAGATGGTTTATTCCCAAAATATAATTACGTTAATAACACATAGCCAAGTATTATTTTCAAGACAAGTGTCTATCTCAAAAGAATATAAGTAGCTTCTCACTAAACAGTAAAAAAATTACCGTTTTTAAAAATTTTTCCACCTTATAATCATTCGTATAAGGTAGTTATTCGGCATTTTTTTCTATAGTATTTTATTTTTACCAATACGGTTTTGTGTGTGTGTGTGTGTGTGTGTGTGTGTGTGTGTGTGGGAGAGTGAGAGGTAGGTTAGTTACGAAATGTCACAAAAGAAGAAGTATATGGACTAATTTATACGCTCTCGATAACTTCCAATCGATTCCTCAGTTGAAGAGCGTAATTATATAGCCAGTGGCATTATATAATCACATAGACCTTTTATCCAAAGGGGTGAGATACTTGTCTAACGAGAGACCCGTTGTGTTGTCGACAGTTGGACCGACAGAGTACGTGACACAGCAGGACAGCTATCGCCCAAAATGAACGATCGGGTAACGAAGCGTGTGAACGAAATCGCGTAATAAATTGACGCTCTATCAGCCTTCCATATGACATAATTAACATATAATTTGTTTAACCCACGATACTGGGTGTTCCAGCTAGCGCGGACTGCATTAATATGCCGTAAACGGATTACAATATCGAAATGAGGCTTTGAAAATGACAAAATTTTGGAGAGGGTTGGGGAGAGTAATTTCACATGTAGTAAATATTCAAAAATTTTGCTAATATCGTTAAATTACATTTTTAAATACCAGGAATTTTAAGCATACATATGTATAAGTTGTCTCATTAAACACAGTCGATTATTTCTGACACACACTCTAATGAAATAACACTATATTGTATATGAACAAAAATGAGTCCTGTGCTGAGGGTGACTTTGACTGCTCAAGCAGTTAGTTACGTGCAGAAACCAAACTGCAGCATCGCTTTTTGTTACTTTGTGGCAAATATCGTATTATACATTTGCCAGCACGACGCTGAAACACGTCAGAATTTGTAGCTCCTCGTCCTCGCCAAAAGGAAGGATCGATTGTACGTATGCTTATCACAGGGTAAGGACACAGTGAATGGTTTAACGAGATTTCAGTTGTTTGAGTGAAAGCCTGTAATTGATTTACTCTTATTCAAAGCAAGTGAATCTTTAAGTGTAACTGATTAATCTTGATATTGATACACATGTACAAATGATCATTTGAGCACATGTGACTAGTGTTTAATAAACAGATGCAACGAACTGATGAAGAATGTACAAACACAATGGACTGATAATGAATTCCAAAATGCAGTAGACTGCATATTTGACAACAATGAATATGGAAAAGCAGTGGAATTAATTTACTATCATGTAAACAAAAATGTGCACATGGACACCGTTTCTGACTACAGAAGAGCACCTTATTACGAGGTATGTTGTTCTGTATCCAACCACACTTTAAATTTCCTGGTAGCCTTGTTGAATTAGTAGACACTTTACATCTGTAATTTTACTCACAGTGTGCTTCATATGGGAACATAAAGCTGAAAGACAAAGAAAAATGAAATTCGACGCCACAAGAAAAACCATTTTTATACCGCAAACGACGTACAGCTTCTAGCCTCATTAATGACCACCTATTAAGGAAAGGGCTTGATGCACTGTAGTGATCACGTGGTACACAAAATCCCGAATTTACCAATAATTTTCTTCCCAGGAGATTACAGATACACTCACACATTTCAGCGCAACAAATCCCCGAACAGTAACGAAATACGTGGTTGAGAAGCGGAACCAATAAGAACAGGTTGTCTCACACAATGCAGCGTAGCAACAAACTCCAGCCAACATCTTGACACTTTAATATGTGAAATATTATGTGTAGGGAAACCCGTTGCAATGGGACTCTGCAAGGCGAATCGATCATGTAATAAGCGAGCAAGGTAAAATTAGGGCCACATATTTGTTGAACAAGCCTCATTCCAGGAAATATTTTACTTAGCATTTTCATGAATACCGGAACTCATACCAGTAATTAATGGGAGAGCCAGACATGAAAAAAATCTTTCATCTGGTGTGCAATACATATGATACAGGCGAAATAGCCTCACACTTCAAGAAGAGTGTAATAATTTAAATCCCAAGTAAAGCAGTTAGTGATGAGTGTGAATGTTACCGAACTGTCGGCTTAATAAGTTCGATTACAGAAATTCTTTGCGGATGCCGACCTCGGGGACGATCAGTCTGGATTTTGGAGAAATGTACGAACAAACGAGGCAATACTGACGCTACCACTTATCTTACAAAGTGGGTTAAGGAAGGGCAAACCTACTTTCATTGCTTTTGGAGACGTAAAGAAACCTTTCGACAATGTTCGCTGGAATACTCGCTTTAATATTCTGAGGGGTTGAAAGTGGAGTGAAACAGGGTTATTGCCTGCCGATTGTATTCGGTCTATACAATGGGCAAGAAGAAAAAGAAATCAAAGAAAAATTGTAAGAATGAATTTAAGTTCATGGAGAATAAACAAAAACTTTGACGTTTGCCAATGACATTTCAATTCTGACAGAGACAGCAAAGGCCTTAGTAGAGCAATTGAACCGAATGAACAATGTCTTGAAAGGAGAATATAAGATGAATGTCAATAAAAGCGAACCAAGCATAATGGAACGTTGTCGAATTAAGTCAGCAGATGCTGAGGGAATTAAATTAGGAAAAGACACACTTAAAATAGTACATGAGTTCTACTACTTGGGCAGCAAAATAAGTGATGATGGCCTAAGCAGAGAGGACATAAAATGTAGACTGGCAACGGCAAAGAATAGATTTCTGAAGAAGAGGAATTTACTGACACTGAATATAGAGTTTAAGTTTTAGGAAGTCTTTTCTGAAAGTATTTATGTGGTGTACAGTCACGTATGGAAGTGAAACATGGACGATGAACAGTATTGAATAGAAGAGAATATAAGCTTTTGAAATGTAGTGTTACAGAAGAACGCTGAAGATTAAATTGGTAGATTACATAATTAATGAGGAGGTAATGAATAAAAGCGAGGGAGAAATAAATTTGTGGCTCAGCTTGACTAGAAGCAAGGCCCGGTTAATAGGACACATTTGGACATCAAGCGTTCACCAATTTAGTACTGGAGGGAATTGTGGACGATGAAAACTGTAGAGGGAGACCAAGAGATAAATACAGTTAGCAGATTCAGAAAGATGCTAGTAGCAGCTGCACAGAACGGAGTAGCGTGGACCGCTGTATCAAACCAGTCTTTGGACTGCTGACCAGTACGACTTTAACAATTAATGCAATGCCAACAGTGATATTGAAGTTAAATCTCACTCTTTCGCGCAAGGTAGAGACGAGGTACACAATAGATGTCGTCTGTACAGCGCAATATATTACATAATTTTTATATTGACGGTCTACTGCCTATCACTGAAGTGCCTACGCCTCAAAGTCTTCTCACGTTTTGCTTAAATTTTCCAGCATTGCGGCTTCTCTGTGTATAACGGCGTCGTCCGCAAAGAGCTTCATGGAACATGCAGTTTTCTTTTCCGACAGAACCATCTGGATTTACATGGGTATACCGTTTAGAAGCATACACTTATTACCTTGAGGTACTTTCCTACAATGGCACTGAGGACGAAAGTTTACAGTGCGCTCTCCACCAAACGCACGACGGACACCTGGGCAATATCCGAACATGCCCAGTCTTTTAGCAAGCATATCCGGAGGTACTTCTTTCACCGTTGTTGCGGCGACGAAGTTCACTAAAAGTAGTTGAAATGGGAGGTACACTGACGGGGTCATAGAAAAAAAATAAAAAAAAAGTCACCTATCGTGAGATCAAGCGATAGTCGCCACCAATGTTGCAATGCGACAACCATGTTTAATTCATCTTTGTATGAGGTGCTTCTGTTCAGTAGAAGTATTGAAAAAAATTAATTGGTAAGAAAAAGGACTAATCACATTATTCAGTCTTCATTCTAATCAAAAGCTTTTCTCGGTTATGATTAATGATTATCGGAAACATTTATAGGTCATTACAGTTTAAAGGACAATATAGCTATTCCGTACTCTGCATGACTGTAGTAGTGGTCATTCTAATGTTCCCATTTATGTACGCATCTTTACTATGTCAGCTCAGAAGTATATCTACTAAACTTAACTTAACGTTGAGTCAGTAGTTTATTATTTCTTATAGCGGAAGGCCTTATGAAGTGTAGTAGTGATTCTAAAGACATCTCTGTTCTTATAAAAATAACTGTCAACAACTCTGCGAGATCTTAGCAGATACAGCACCCTCATGTTTCACTTGTGTTTTGCATATTGCGAATAATGTTCCCCTCGACATCGTTTAGTAATCATAGTAGTTAGCATAACTGTTTGGTCATCATTTCCTTATTACTATATGGCAGGTGTGAAGTGTAAGAGTCATCTCATGTCAAATTTAGTTAAGCCTTTCTCTTATTGAGTGATACTATGTAAGGAACGTCATATTTTTTGCTTTGAAACAGACCATAATCGTAGTTAGAAATAGTTGGTTGTCAAGACATTTTAAGCTTTTCTCTGCTCATGAATAGTTACTTTGCCAATACCTGCTAGACTGTGCTATTGTTTTGTATCCAATTTAAAAACTATATTACAGGTTAAGTCGTGTACTCTAATCAGTTTCCTTCAATAACAGTGTATTTACTTGTGATGACTTTGCCTAATTAGGCTTGCGACCGTTTTTGTTTCACACGACTACAGTTAATTTCACAATTTGGTTAATACTGGTTCGATCCCCATTAGTATAACTACTGTTCACTATTAAAACATAATCTTCCTGGTAATGACACGTAGTCCCATTCCTTTCCATTAACACACGATCACAGCCAACTTCAATTCGTATCATAGCAGTAATAAAATCGGATAATTCCTCTAGCGGCAATAGCCGGTAGTGTTATAGACTTATAGACTGCTGAGTGTTTTAAGATTTAAAATTCGTTTTGGGTTTACAGTAGACCTCACACGTACCTAATATGAGTTCTCTGTGTATGCCTAACAATTTTCGAGGTCTCACTTATCAGGAACATTTGACTGGTTATGTGTTGGGCGACGAGGTACACCACTAAAATTATTTGAAAACGGAGTGTTCCACAAGCCCCACAAAAAATTCCATCTTCAGATCAGGCGTCCACGATGGCCAGAGGTGCAACACGAGATACTTACTTACTCCTCTTTGTTTGTAGGAGCTGCTGTGCAGTACACTCGAGAGATGTGATGCCACACAGCTGAAACTGAATTACTTCTGTTGAAACGGCGAACATACTAGGGGTCTTCCACAAGTATGTTATACATGTACAACTCAAAGACCAGTGTGCAAAAAGAGTGGCACATTGTCAAAAGACAATACATGTTCTAGGTGTCCAACAGGCACATTTCTGCTGCGGTACTAGCAACAGTGTGTGAGTGAAATTGCGAGGCATCCAAAAGGGTACTCCAAAGACGATGTACGTCGGGCAGTTTGATTCTCGTGGGCGAAACATATAAATTTCACACAGATTCACCGCGAAGTTTTGGTGGTATATAGAGCAAATGATGTGTCACCTCCAATCGCAGGGAAATGGTTGCAGTAATTTGACCCAAGCCACACAGACGTCGATGATTTTGACCGGGAAGGACTGACATCGACAAGAAGACAGACGACTATCTCTAGGCAGCCAAGGAACTGATTTGCAGCAATTGACGATTTTCCGACTGTGAGGACCGTTACGGTGGCGTTCTCCAGGGGCTCCTTGACCAAGGATTGGGTTTCTATCGTCGAGGAATTGAACTTTGGTAGAATGCTCCGACCATTGTTTGCAGAGGGTCGATGACTATTTTCTTTTTCTTTTTATTTTATTAACTGCCTTACTGCCATCGTCATCTCGACCAGACAAACAAATGTGCGGGTATAGCGTTGGGTTCCCGAGGATCACAGTTTACTACTTTCTCCTTCACCTCCCCTCCCTCCTCCCAACCCAGTATAACTGTCTGTCAGTTCCACTTTCACCGTTCCCTAGGATTTTAATGATAATAATAATAATAACACAATAAATAAATTTTAGTAATAATAATACGTTTACGGTAGTGCTTAGTACATCAGTTCTGTGTATCTTGCAAGAAACTGAAATTCAGAATATTATATAATTTTGAAAGCATTCATCCGGAAAGTTCATGAGTGATGCAATTGATTTAAGAACCAAGACCGCAAAACGCTCCTTACTTTGACGACGTCAGTGTAAAACCCGAATGTGAATCCATCATTATCAGTACTACACTTAGCTCTAGTATTGCGAAGGCAGGTCTAGAGATAATAGCTGTGCGAGGCCTTGAATGGGACTGGAAGAGGAGGTGCGTGGAATTCTTTTCTCTAAGTCGTTTTCGCTTCCATTCTGGAAATTCTGTTCATGCTATTTACCTCTCAGTGGAAACTTCTTCCTTTTTATCTTACCTCACTCATCTTCTGTGGTTTGATGTTTCCACCTGCAGACTAACGAACTGAATCAGATTTGTTGTTGACATGAAGTATGGTGAAACCGTAAAAGTACGGCTTTATTTGCCAGGGATGTTTAGTGCAGGTAGTCAGGCCGAAAACACATCCATGTAGGCAGACCCTCTGGCAAACAACTGAAAAGCATTCCGTCTTAAACATAGCTTGTAATTTCCTACAACTTCTTGCCATTTTGGACTGTTTTCATGCAACAGTTCACGAAGATTAGCTGAAGAAGTTGATAAAACGCTATTTCTCACTGAGAAATAGCGCTTGAGTGACATTTGGTTGTGAGAAGATCACTTCATGCGTTGTGTAAGGAGAAACATACTCCACCTGTGGTCGGAATATGAGATAGCCCGGATTAGCTAACAAGACGACGATTTATCGTTTCGCAGTAGTGCTGCTGCCGTTTGTGCCGTCTCCTGGCGTATTTTTCCCAGTGAATATACTCGAAAAAAAAATGACTTAATATTTCTCTGTAATGTGTGAAAAACACTGGTATTTTTTCATGAGACGTGGTTTTTTAATGAAACCCTATGTTAAATTTTAGCGTACCATGATGGGCTTAAAAAGACGGTTCAAGGTCATAAGCAAGATTTATTATCTGTGTAGGCAATAATTAAAAAAGAGTGTATATATATTCTGTTAATTTTCGTTTTTCTGATAAACGAAAAGAAATTGTACTCCTTTTGAATAGTAACACTGGCCTAGCAAGAGGCTCTCTTCCTACGTTCCATAGTAAAAAATCTGTAATAAGTATAATTACTGTTAATTGATGTAAATCGTTGGCAGAATACAAAATGTAATTTGTTGCTACGGAAGCTATATTTTATTTATAGAAGAAATGTGTACGTTCCTGCAGTTATTAAACGTTTTATTGGTTACGATCGTACCCTACTGTTGTCCGCCATTACGGTTCGAACAAATATTTGGTAACTAAAAATGGCTCTGAGCACTATGGGATTTAACATCTATGGTCATAAGTCCCCTAGATCTTAGAACTACTTAAACTTAACTAACCTAAGGACATCACACAACACCCAGTCATCACGAGGCAGAGAAAATCCCTGACCCCGCCGGGAATCGAACTCGGCAAACCGGGCGCGGGAAGCGAGAACGCTACCGCACGACCACGAGCTGCGGACATTGGGTAACTAAGGCTCTTCTAGCAAAGATATTATTGAGATAACTTATTCAGTCAATGCATTTATGAAAGTACTAACGTATCTCAGTCATTACTTTCATTTTCTGATGCAAATTCTGCCGCACTGGGCCGTTATTGACGAGTACGTTATTTTTCCAATAGGCGCCATTACAGAGAAACCTGTAACTAAATATTCTTCATGCAATTAAAATTAACAAGCCAGTGTACTACTAATAAATACATTTATGTACTAACCCTAAAGTTTCAGCCCTTGAGACCAAAACAGATCATGTTTATGTGTTGTTTTTGATTTGGTGGGCAATAACGAGTCTGCACCATAACGTAATTTTAGTATAAGGAAGTAATTATAATTAGTAATTTAGCACACCGAAGTGTTGGGTGTAAAGAATCTGTCTTAAAATTTTTCTGGTTTAAAATATTGTACGGAGATGTGTGATAGAAATCATGAAAGATTATTGGTTTAAAAGACAGTTTCATACAACACGTTACAATCTCATTAACACAGATCATTCATTAACATACACACACACACACACACAGATGCCGTTTGGACAGTGAATTGCAGGGACAGGGGCTACTTGAATACATCACATTTCATGCTTGTGCTATTTTTTATTACAGAGATATGAGGCAATCACTGTTGTTTTTCTTAATGGAACCGTATGTTGAATTTTAGCGTAACATGATGGGCTTAAAAAGACGATTTCAAATATGTGTGTATCATAATATTTAAGTGAATAGTTTTTGAGACACAGATATGTTCTCTTATCGTGTTCGTCCTTCGAAGCGGCGTTGTTCAGTGCGACCTCCTTTTATGTAAAGTACATGGTAAACGTCGCGAGTCCATCCTTACACAAACACGCCCATTTACAAGACAATAGTAATACATACTGCGATATTGTGCGCAAAAATTAGCCGAAGATGTCGCGCAAATCTTATTCAGTTATGTGACAACTATGATACCAAAATAGTAGATAACATGCAGCATTAAAATATTACAAGATGTTAATACATTTTAAGTAACAGAAATACAATTGTAAATGAGGCGGACCTTATTGGTCACAATTATTTCGTACGTATTTGTTTTTTATTTGAAAATATTTACTATTGATCACAATACGAAGCAAATACACACAAAGATGCAAAATACCTACTGTACATGATACAAAACTTCACTGAAGCATGTGCTCAAAATGCTTACCCTCTGCTACAATGCACATTTGTAGTCGTCGTTCGAATGATTTGTGAACGGCGAGGGTGTCACGTGAGATATCAGGGGACGCTTCGATGATACGTTGCTTCATATTGTCTGGCGTAGTTGGTATTTGAGCATACACTTTATGTTTGATTGCTCCCCACAGAAAAAAATCAAGATTCGTCAGATCAGGAGATCGGGCCGGCCACTTCACATCAGCACGTAGTCCTGTCCAACAACCCAGGAACTTTTCATTTAACAGCTCTGTAGCCACACCGTATGAATGAGCAGGACAGCCGTCATGTTGGAACCACATGCACTAACGCATAGTTAGTGGTACCTCTTCCAGCAAAATGGGAAAAACGTTTGGCACGAACTGTGCATAGTTATGGCCATTTACTATACCCGGAATGGCGTACGGCCCCATAATGACCATTTCCGACGATATTATGCAAATTCACATTACCGTGGTTAGTGAAAGTCGCTTCATCAGTAAAAAGCACCCATTGAAAAAACGTTGGATCATCTTGTAGGCGCTGCAGAGCAAACCGTCAAAATTCATGGTGCCTTTCGAAATCCACACCGGAGAGGGCTTGATGTAATGAGAGGTGAAACGGGTGAAATCTATGCCGGTGCAATATGTGTAGAACACTTCTCTGACTTATACCACATTCCGAGGCGGTACGTCGCGACGAAACAGTAGGGTCGTTATGCGCCAACACCAGAAGGCCCTCTCCATGTACCTCGCCAGTTGCAGTTTTCTGCTTTGTCCTCTGTATGGCGTTCCACCATCCCGATTCTAGTGTTCCTTGCAAATACGTGCAAGAAGCTGGCGCGTAGGACGCTCACGGTCAGGATGCAGCTCTCCATATCGCTTTATTGCTCCAACAGAATTTCTTCTGTTTTCACCATACACTAGAAGCATATCTAACTTTTCTTCGTTGGTGTACATGTCTTCTCCAAGAAACTATGACGGAAATGTGAAGTCTCATTACCACAGCAGTACATTTATACCCTTCTCTCCAGCTACCTCGCGCACCACCTTGCGGCGTTATCGAGAAGCAGGAAAACAATGCCTTCCCCGTTAAGTTGCTCAGTTGTCAACAGGAAAGGTCGCATAGGACAACGCCGCTTCGAAGGACGCACACGATACTAGAACATATCCGTGTCTCAAAAACTATTCGCCTAAATATTATGATATACACATACTTGAAACCGTCTTTTAAGCCCATCATGTTACGCTAAAATTTAACATAGGCTTCCATTTAAAAAAACCAAAGATGGCCTCATATCTCTGTAACAAAAAAAGCACAAACATGAAATGTGATGTATTCAAGTAGCCCCCGTCTCTGCATTTCCATGACAGGGTTGAGGTGTTACAAGGGGTGTTGTGACTTAGCTGCCTCACCCTATATATATTTATCCTGCACGTCGATCGGAATTACGTAAGTATAATGTGATTATAGTCTAGGGGTCCAGAACGGTAGCTCAGCGCGTTCGGTGAGAGAGCTGGCTGAACTCTGTAAAAAAACTGGTGAAGGAATCAACGACGAAGTTGAGCGGACATCGTGTGTCGTCCGCCCAGACCAAATGCCACGAAAAAGAAGAGGGGGTAGCGTACCTGATCAATCATCAAAACGAACAACACTACCGCTTAACATTTGAATAAAAATCACCAGCAATGACGGCCGAAGACTTCCAGCATAATAAATCACCCTCATTCAGCCAACGACATTGTAAAAGAGGGCGGAAGAGCGCACAGAGCTTCAGGGCACTCTTGCCCTTAGGGCAGGAAACTGTGCATATAGGCGGAAGAGCCAGAAGTGAGGATGCAGAAAGTAAAGGAAACTATTAGATAAAAGACACATAATGAGGAACATTAGGTGGATTGAAAAGCTAAGGAATGACAATGTTCTTAGCAGAATCTGCGAGGAATGTAATATACACTGACAAGAAGAAGGGGCAGAATGGTAGGACATTTGCTAAGACCTCAACGATTAGTATCCGAGGTACTAGAGAGAGCTTTAGAGGAAGACGGAGGTTGGGACACATCCAGCAAATAATTGAGGACGTAAACTGTAAGTGCTACTGTGGGATGAAAAAGTTTGCACAGAAGAAGAATTCGGGGTGAGTAGCATCAAACCAATCAGGAAACGGATGACTCAGCAAAAAGTTGTATCGACAGGAGAAATGGCCCTTAATCGAAAAAGTGTCGTTTTGACCTCACCATTGGAAAAAGGAAAAAGATCCGGAACTCGTCCCGCATTCGAATCTCGGGGGGGAACTGTCGACAGGGAGATGATCATGAGCAAAAGACTGGATAACCAACGAAAGGATAACGTTCTACGAATGGGTGCTTGGACTGTCAGAAGTTTAAACGTGGTATGAAGCTATAAAGTCTGAAATGTAAAATGGTATGGCTCAGCCTAGATATAGCGACTATCAGTGAAGTGAAAAGGAAAGAATGATACCTGGTCAGATGAGTATAGGGTAACATCAATAGCAGCAGAAAATGGTATAGCAAGAGTAGCATCTGCTATGATTAGCAATGTAGGACAGAGAGTGAGTTACTGTGAACAGTTCAGGGACTGCGCTATTCTCATCGCCATCGATAGCAAACCGACAGCAGTATTTCTGGAACACATGACGACGTAGCATGCAGATGTTGAAGAGACAGAGAAAGTATATGAGGATACTGAACGGATAATTTAGAACGTAAATGAAGAAAAAAATCTAATAGTTATGTTGGACTGGAATACGTTGTTAAGGAAGGAGAGGAAGAAATTCGTACCGGAGGATAAGGAATTGATACAGGAATGAGGGAGAGCCCCCCCATGACACATGGACCTTGCCGTTGGTGGGGAGGCTTGCGTGCCACAGCGATACAGATAGCCGTACCGTAGGTACAACCACAACGGAGGGGTATCTGTTGAGAGGCCAGACAAACGTGTGGTTCCTGAAGAGGGGCAGCAGCCTTTTCAGTAGTTGCAAGGGCAACAGTCTGGATGATTGACTGATCTGGCCCTGTAACAATAACCAAAATGGCCTTGCTGTGCTGGTACTGCAAACGGCTGAAAGCAAGGGGAAACTACGGCCGTAATTTTTCCCGATGGCATGCAGCTTTACTGTATGATTAAATGATGATGGCGTCCACTTGGGTATAATATTCTGGAGGTAAAATAGTCCCCCATTCGGATCTCCGGGCGGGGACTACTCAAGTCGTTATCAGGAGAAAGAAAACTGGCGTTCTGCGGAACGGAGCGTGGAATGTCAGATCCCTTAATCGGGCAGGTAGGTTAGAAAATTTAAAAAGGGAAATGGATAGGTTAAAGTTAGATATAGTGGGAATTAGTGAAGTTCGGTGGCAGGAGGAACAAGACTTCTGGTCAGGTGACTACAGGGTTATAAACACAAAGTCAAATAGGGATAATGCAGGAGTAGGTTTAATAATGAATAGGAAAATAGGAATGCGGGTAAGCTACTACAAACAGCATAGTGAACGCATTATTGTGGCCAAGATAGATACGAAGCCCACGCCTACTACACTAGTATACGTTTATATGCCAACTAGCTCTGCAGATGACGAAGAAATTGAAGAAATGTGTGATGAAATAAAAGAAATTATTCAGATAGTGAAGGGAGACGAAAATTTAATAGTCATGGGTGACTGGAATTCAAGTGTAAGAAAAGGGAGAGAAGGAAACGTAGAAGGTGAATATGTATTGGGGCTAAGAAATTAAAGAGGAAGCCGCCTGGTAGAATTTAGCACAGAGCACAACTTATCATAGCTAACACCTGGTTTAAGAATCATGATAGAAGGTTGTATACATGAAAGAACCATGGAGATACTAAAAGCTATCAGATATATTATATAATGGTAAGACAGAGATTTAGGAACCCGGTTTTAAATTGTAAGACATTTCCAGGGGCAGATGTGGCCTCTCACCACAATCTGTTGGTTATGACCTGTAGATTAAAACTGAAGAAACTACAAAATGGTGGGAATTTAAGGAGATGGGACATGGATAAACTGAAAGAACCAGAGGTTGTACAGAGTTTCAGGGAGAGCATAAGGGAACAATTGACAGGAATAAAGAAATACAGTAGAAGAAGAATGGGTAGCTTTGAGGGATGAAGTAGTGAAGGCAGCGGAGGATCAAGTAGGTAAAAAGACGACGGCTAGTAAAAATCCTTGGGTAACAGAAGAAATATTGAATTTAATTGATGAAAGGAGAAAATATAAAAATGCAGTAAATGAAGCAGGGAAAAAGGAATACAAACGTCTCAAAAATGAGATCGACAGGAAGTGTAAAATGGCTAAGCAGGGATGGCTAGAGGACAAATGTAAGGATTTAGAGGCTTATCTCACTAGGGCTCAGATAGATACTGCATACATGAAAATTAAAGAGAACTTTGGAGATAAGAGAACGACTTGTATGAACATCAAGAGCTCAGATGGAAACCCAGTTCTAAGCAAAGAAGAGAAAGCAGAAAGGTGGAAGGAGTATATAAGTATATAGAGGGTCTATACAAGGGCGACGCACTTGAGGACAATATTATGGAAATGGAAGAGGATGTAGATGAAGATGAAATGGGAGATACGATACTGCGTGAAGAGTTTGACAGAGCTCTGAAAGTCCTGAGTCGAAACAAGGCCCCCGGAGTAGACAACATTCCATTGGAACTACTGACGGCCTTGGGAGAGCCAGTCCAGACAAAACTCTAACATCTGGTGAGCAAGATGTATGAAACAGGCGAAATACCCTCAGACTTCAAGAAGAATATAATAATTACAATCCCAAAGAAAGCAGGTGTTGACAGATGTGAAAATTACCGAACAATCAGTTTAATAAGCCACAGCTGCATAGTACTAACACGAAATGTTTACAGACGATTGGAAAAACTAGTAGATGCCGACCTCGGGGAAGATCAGTTTGGATTCCGTAGAAATACTGGAACACGTGAGGCAATACTGACCTTACGACTTAACTTAGAAGAAAGATTAAGGAATTGCAAACCGACGTTTCTAGCATTTGTAGACTTAGAAAAAGCTTTGGCAATGTTGACTGGAATACTCTCTTTCAAATTCAAACGGTGGCAGGGAAAAAATACAGGAAGCGAAAGGCTATTTACAATCTGTACAGAAACCAGATGGCAGTTATAAGAGTCGAGGGACGTGAAGGAGAAGCAGTGGTTGGGAAGGGAGTAAGTCAGAGTTGTAGCCTCTCCCCGATGTTATTCAACCTGTATATTGAGGAAGCAGTAAAGGAAACAAAAGAAAAATTAGGAGTAGGTATTAAAATCCATGGAGAGGAAATAAAAACTTTGAGGTTCGCCGATGACATTGTAATTCTATCAGAGACAGCAAAGGACTTGGAAGCGCAGTTGGACGGAATGGATGGTGTCTTGTGTAAGTAGGCTGTTTATGTTTTCTTTATGTAAGTTTGCTGTTTATGTTTTTTATTGGCAACGTTACATAGCACTCTGTATGAAAATCACTGGCTGTGCTGTGTGCAGTATGTGGCTAGTTTGCATTGTTGTCTGCCATTGTTGTCATGAACTGCTATAGCTGGATGCGAACAGCGCGTAGCGCTGGGCAGTTGGAGGTGAGCCGCCAGCAGTAGTGGACGTGGGGAGAGAGATGGCGGAGTTTTGATAATCTGTAAGACTGAATGTCAATTATGAATATTAAGGTAAATACATTGTTTGTTCTCTATTAATATCTTTCATTTGCTAACTATCCCTATCAGTAGTTAGTACCTTCAGTGGTTTGAATCTTTTATTTAGCTGGCAGTAGTGGCGCTCGCTGTTTTGCAGTAGCTTGAGTAGCGAAGATTTTTGTGAGGTAAGTGATTTGTAAAAGGTATAGGTTAAAGTTAGTCAGGGCCATTGTTTTGTAGGGGTTATTGAAAGTCAGATTGCGTTGCGCTAAATAATATTGTGTGTCAGGTTAAGCACAGGCTTGTATAATTGTTCTAAGTGGACATTTCATATGTACAATTGTTCTAAGGGGACGTTTCATATGTCGACCCTTAGCCTAGGATACCTCACTGGAATCTTCTGATTTTTTCTTGTAGTTTGTGTATTTAGTGTAGCTTTTGTTTATTGCTAGCGCGTAATTGTAGAGAGAATCTCCTTTGTAGTTGCAGTCTTTCATTGTTGTACAGTAAAACAGTTGTGGCATGCATGTAGATTTGCAACAAGTATTTCGCAGCTGCGCTTGTAATTAACTACATATTATTTTCAGTGCTATGTTAATGTGTTCTCTTATTTTTGCTCTTCAAATTGTGTTTTTCTGTGTTATCGTGTGAAATATTGTCACAATAATGGCGTGTGAAAAACGTAACACTCGGCTCCAAAGTAAAATGAGAAACGACAGTGAAGACGAAAGCAATGTGTTAGCGCCACTGTGTAATGAGTTAACTAATGTTCAAAGTAGTAATTTGGTAACTGTGCATAGGGAAATGGAGCGGGCGTCAAACAATGGCGTAGACAGTCAAACAGGTAGTGAACAGGGAAGCATTATCGATCGATCGGTCGGCAACAGCTCGCCTCAGGAATCCGAAATGATAGGACACAATTTTGTAAATACTGTAGATTCAGGTTTTGCGTCCTCACCGTCTTCTCAAATGAGTCAAGACACATTTTCTGCTTGTCAAAATGTGAATGTTGTTGGTGCAAATGCACTGCCGAAAAGCGTAGAGGAACAGATTCCAGACACTAATGCATTGTTATTACAATTAATGCAACAGATGGGACAAAATCTCCTAAAGTTAGACACAATGGAACAAAATCTTAATAAGTTGGACACAATGGAACAAAATCTTAAAAAGTTAGACACAATGGAACAACACCAGAAACAAACACAGCAACAGTTACACACAATGGAACAAAATCAGAGACAAACACAGCAAAAGCTTCAAAAGTTAGACACCACACTTGAACAAACACGTGAAGATTTAACTACTGAATTACATAACATTGAATCGAAATGTCAAAAAGTCTGTAATGACGTAAAAACACAAATTTGTGAGCATTTTCAGCCTATTTTTTCGCGGCATGAAAATGCATTACAGAATCACGAAGCAGCCATAAAAGAGCTGCAAACCATTGTTCATGAAAATCATGAGACCTTGTGGGCTAAAATTGACTCAGTTGCATCTACCGATTCGGTTACGCAACTGGCAAAAACTCAGGAAAACTTAAAGAACACAGTAGATTCGATTTCAACACAAATGGACACTCTGAAACTTGGTTCAGAAAAACACACTGAGGAAATGTGTTCACTATCGGAGAAAGTAGCTGAACTTTCGGATCAGGTCACTAACTTATCTACAAAGGTAGATGATGATCTAAATGACACAAGACCCGTAGCCTTCACGGACACAGAAGAGTATGAACAAATAAGAAAATTCAAACAAAATCAGAATCAAATTAATACGCAATACAAAAGAGAAATGCGGGAAGTACAAGATCAGCTGACACAGGTAATACAAGAATTACGTATTTCAGAGGACACTCGCGCCCCAATAAGGGAAGAGGGACATAGAAATACGGAAAAGCCACAAAATAATAACACAGGGCATTTCGGTAATTATGAAAGGAATTGGCAAGGTGCACCGAATTTTGAGATGGAACCGCCGACACGACGTAACAATGACCGATATGTGACTCGCCGACATGATGATTTTGACTATAAGCTGTTCATTACTACACGTAAATTCAAAACATTTAAGAATTCTGGCAACGACATTCATCCACAAGCATGGCTCCATCAATTCTCTCATTGTTTTCCTCCCAACTGGTCATTAGAACACAGATTAGAATTTATGTGTGGCTATTTGGAGAATGAACCAGCTGTAAGAATGCGATCGGTCATTCACGATTGCCACAGTGAAGGAGAATTTTACCATGCGTTCCTCTCAGCATATTGGTCACAAGCTACACAAGATCGCGTGAAACATAGTATCATGATGATGAAACACTTTGAACAATCTGAATTTTCCAGTCTTGTCAAATATTTTGAAGACATGTTGCACAAGAATCAGTACCTGTCAAACCCATACAGCCCCTCAGAACTCATCCGCATTTGCTTAATCAAACTGCCTGAACATTTGAGACATATTATTTTAGCAGGACGTTGCAAAGACGACATTGAAGCTTTTCAGGGACTGTTACAAGAACTGGAAATTGACACAGACAGTCGCGGGATGCGAAAACAGGAAAACAATCATTACAGGTCACATCCGTCACAATTCCGTGACGACAGAAACAATAAATGGCCACGACAAACCTATTCTTACAACGTAAATCGTGACCAAAACAGACACCACCCATATGATAACCACTGGCAGAGTAATAGTTACAGGGAAAGATCACCTTTCCGCGGTAATGACTATCACAGAGACAATCAGAGAAACAGACAATATGGGAACCAAAATAACTATTATCAAGGGAGACAGAATAACTTTAGACGCAACGGTCCAGCGCGTAGTTACGATTCAAGGAGAAATTCTCCACCATGTGACCGACAAGAAAGAAACTATGGAAACTACCGACATGACGACAGACGATATGATCGTAACGACAGACCTGAATTGCATCAGAACTGGCGAGATTTAAACAGAGCAGAGCACTCTCGTCACGATGAATTTGTAGAAGTTAGGTCTCCAAATCCCAATAACGACGCGCGCCAACAAAGAGACAATAGGCGATGACTCACACCACTGGCAGCCACAAGACGTACTTATGAAACTGATGACGCAGCTGCCGTAGCTAGTAATTACGTAAAAATGGAAGACATTAGGGACATCTTACTCCAGGAACACGACGTAACACGTAACACCATTGCATATCCTGTGATTCACATTACTGTAAATGACGTAAAATTTACGGCAGTACTTGACTCTGGCAGTCCCATTTCAGTAATTAGCGAAACAGCTTTTAGCAAATGCAACAAAGCGAACGATTGCCCCACACTTCCGTTACGTAAGATTAAATTACAAGGTGCAATCTTTGGAAAAAGTGTAGATGTACGCCAACAAACCAACTTAGAATTCTTTTGTCAAAGCCACAGCTTCTCTATGAACTTCCTTATTGTTCCATTATTGTCGACGGAAATTATACTGGGAGTAGACTTTTTGAATGAATACAAAGCAATCTTAAGCTTTCACGATGCTGAAATAAGTTTAGAGAAAGAAGGTAAGTCAATAGCTTTGAAATTTGAAGACTGGCTCTCAAACCATGATGAGGAAATTAATCGGCTTTACGTTCTGTTAGACAACAGTTCGGAATTTTCTACGGAACTAGACACTAACAATCACTCTGCAAGTACTGACAGGGATGACATCGACGGCATATTTGAAATTAATGAGTTAATTCAGAATAAAATTCAAACAATTGAGAATTGTAATGACACTGATAGGCAGGACCTTTTTGAGATTTTACAAGCACATTCCACAGTTTTTACTCACAAAACAGGAACAATCAAGGGGTTTCAATACCAATTTCGTGTTCGTGAGCATACTAAATTTTGTGTTAGACCTTACGTAATTCCGGCGCATTATAGGGACCGTGTTAGAACAGAAATACAATCTATGCTTGTCGAGGGCATTATTGAGCCTGCAGTAAGCTCATACAACAACCCATTACATGTTGTTGAGAAGAAGAATGGATCGATCAGGCTTGTTTTAGATTCGAGACAAATCAATACTATCATCATTCCTGAAACAGACAGGCCGCAGACGATGGAAGAACTTCTTCAAAATTTTAATGGTGTAAAAGTGTTGTCTTCCATTGATCTCAGATCCAGCTTTTATCAGATCGAACTTCATCCAGAATGCAGAAAATACACAGCTTTCCTTTGTTTCGGCGTTTGTTATCAGTTTCGGAAACTTCCTTTTGGTTTGAACATTTCTTCAGCAGCATTCATTCGTGGGTTAAATTCCATATTACCTGAGTTCTTAAAACGTCACATCACTTTATATGTGGACGATATTCTAATAGCAGAAGCTTCATGGGAACAACATAACCGCATCCTCAACAGTTTGTTATGTATTTTTGCAGAATCTGGAATTACAGTTAACTTGGAAAAGTCTGAATTCGGTAGGTCAAAGGTGAAGTTTTTGGGACATATTATTTCTTCTGAAGGCATTCAGCCGGATCCAGAAAAGTTAGAAGCAATCAGAGCCATTCCTGTTCCATCCACAAAAAGACAAGTCCGCAGTTTTCTAGGTCTCGTAAATTTTTACCGTCGTTTTCTGAATATGCAAATTCTAGTTACACCAAAACTTTGTTCTCTCACTGGAAAAAATACTATTTGGAACTGGGACGAACAAGCACAGTTGGAATTCAATTCTTTGAAAGAAGCGTTACTTCACGCGCCAATACTAGCTCATCCAGATCTGTCACAAGATTTCTGCCTTAGCACTGATTCTTCCAAAGTTGGTCTTGGTGCCCATTTATTTCAAGAAGCCATAGAAGATGACATTACTGTTCAGAAAACCATTGCTTTTGCTAGCCGAGTGCTAACAAAATCTGAAAAAAATTATTCCGTTACTGAATTAGAAGCTTTAGCTATCGTTTGGGCATTTAACAAATTCCGTTTCTTTCTTTCTGGTAAGCACGTAAAAGTATACAGTGATCATCGTGCATTACAATTTCTTATGTCTTCAAAATTAAATCATGATAGGTTAAAACGTTGGGCATTGTTTCTGCAAGAATTCCGCTTCACAATAGTCTACATTCCCGGCAAGGAGAACATTGTTGCGGACGCGCTGTCACGCGCACCGGCTGGGCTTGAGAAAAGTAACACAGAAGGCAACCTCGAGAAAAATTTCAGTATTCTTTACATTCAGAAAGTCGCCTTTGAAAACTTCATCACCACATCTTTAAAGGACATTGCTCATGAACAAGATAAAGATCCGATTTGGAAAGATATCAAAAGTAAATGGCATGAAAAGACACACACTCAGATTCGGCATTATTACCTGGTTAGAAACAACATACTCTTCAAACGCTGCACTGTTGATGACAAGCTATGGGTACTTTGCATTCCAGACGATTTTGTTAATAAGCTCATTTGGTACATTCATTTCAGCTACGCACATTTTGGCCCACGAAAATGTTATCATATTCTTCGAACGACTTGTTATTTTAACAATATGGAAAAGCGAATTCGAAGAGTCTTGTCTATTTGTAAACTTTGTCAAAAGGCGAAACCATCTACTATCTCACATCGTGCTCCGTTATTTCCTATTATTCCTTCTAAATTAAAAGAATTTGCTGCTGTTGATCTCTTGGGACCCCTTGTCAGAACATCGAATGGATTTTCGTACGTTCTAGTCGCTGTTGAACTTACTTCAAAATTTGTTTCTTTCACTCCGTTACGTAAAGCCACTGGACGGTCTGTATCCAACGCCTTTGTTAAAAATTTCTTACATGAAGTTGGACACGTTAGTAAAGTCATTTCAGATAACGGACCGCAATTCAGATCTGCTGTTTGGTCACGCATGCTTCGGAATCATAAAATCAAACCTGTTTTTATTTCATTGTATTCACCACATTGTAACCCGTCTGAACGGATTATGAAAGAAATCAATAAGCTTTGCAGACTTTATTGTCACAGAAAGCATCAGCATTGGGACAGATATTTACACTTATTTCAAAATGTGCTGAATGAAATGCCTCATGATTCCACTGCTTTACCACCTACTCTTGTACTGAAGAATGAAGAACCTCCGAACAGAATCAGAGAGCTTGTACCTTTCCCGAATACACGTAAACTTCGACACAAAGACATAATTGATTTGGCTCTTAAAAATATAAAATCTGCAGCAGACAAAAGGAGAAAACTACACGGTAAAGCAAATGCAAAGAAATTATATATTGGTCAGAAAGTTCTCATTAAAGCTCATTCATTGTCACATAAGAAGAAACACTTGAGTCACAAATTCTTTCTAGTTTACAATGGACCTTACAGAATCCGACGTATACCACATGATAATTGCGTTGAAGTTGAAACTCTGCGTACTAGGAAGAGTAAAGGTTTACACCACATTTCTCATGTAAAACCATTTATTGACAGATAATCTGCTTTTTAACTTAGTCTTTGCAATTTTCACTTCACGCTACTTGTACAATTTGTCACACTGAGAAACTGTTAACATGCAACTATGTTTTAAAGCTAACTAACCATCCAGTCAAGAACCAAGAGAAATTATTTAAACAGAAATTACGAATGCATTGTTATTGCGAACAGACGACACAGTGTAATTGTGTGTGTACATTCTTGCTTGTTAGTTGCACGATTAGAACATTTACCAGTACTGCTAATGAGATTTTAATGCAACATTTTGGTTTACTTGAAAATACATTTGGGATTTAAAGTACTTTCTGTGAGATTAAAGATGACTTAGTATTTGGTTTCTTTGACAGCTACACGGTTATACCAGATGAGACAGTGGTTAGTTTATGTGACAGCTACACGATTTTATCACGACGCTACTAATGAGTGACAATTTAAATTGTTGCTTTTGCGGTGTATCTGTTTTATATCTGCACAGTTTTTTCTGAATTCTTCTATAAAGTGAGACATGTTTTAGTGGTGACTTTTGTGCTATTGCTACAAGGAGACAGCCTTTTCCGTAGGACAACAATACGTTACAGCACAGTACTTTCCTCATCACGGCAATAAGCGTAATAACTAAGTTATCTATACGCAAAGCATTTCACTTTGTTTATCATGAGGTAAGTACATTGACTTCTGCAGAACTTAGCTTTCGGAGGACAATGACTACGACACTTCCCAGAGATTATCTTACAGCAAGACGCACATTTAGCGCTACAGGACACGTATTTAAGTGATTAATTTTGTACTTAAAACATTTATTTTTAAAGATTTTTGAATTACAAAGAAAGTTTTCCATGATACATTTCATTCCATTGCTGTAATCTGTAACACCTGAGGGTATAATTACAATAACCTCAGGGGGGTACACGCCTACTTTGTGTACCATGTGTTTGGCAAGCACAAGGAGCCCTAGCTAATATGGTATTTGCTTATACAACTTTACACATCGGTACCATATTTCTCTAACACATAAATTACACACCTATCTGATCATTTAACAGAGAAACAAACATCCTTTTACTACGTCAGTGACACATGTTTACGCAATTACAGAGTTGGATTACTTCACACTTAAGAAATTGTATTTTGTCTGTACTGTGTGAACTCTTCATATTTTTTTGGAACCATTGTGATACTATGAGAGCTTTGAATGATGTATTTGGTATGGGATCATGATTTTTAAAGTACGTTTGAGGCAGATGACACTTTTGACATGAGCAGAGAATTTTTTTAGGTTTTGAAATTATTGGAGGAAGCTACGACGATTTTGAGATTTGACTGAGGTGTTATGATGTAATTTTTACGACGACGATGTGTATTATGCTGTTGCGGTAAGTTTATGATCCATAAGCTGATGCTATATGAGTTATTTGATTATGCTATGTATCTGTTATGACGAAATATGGAAAAAGTGTCGACGAATAAGGTAAGGAGTAATGAATAGTGGTTAGGGACTCTTAACCTGTGAAATATTTTTATATGAGACTGTCACTGTAGCGGAAACTGCTGTCGTAAATATTTCCGTAAGAAAGTTAAGTGACCACCTGCACATAATGCGACGTGGGCACCCAGGTGTGTCAGACACCTGGAGAACAAGCCTTTTCAGACGCTCAGGTAGAAAAGAAAGCCATTAGGGTGTGCCAGAGGCACAGGTGGAAGAGAAGGACAAAGAGAGGCCTAGATCTCTGTTAATGACATTCCTTTGTAGAGGGCATCGCTAATGCGACACGCTCGTTACTTGAAAACATATGATTTTTGTAATGCGTTGTGGGCACACAGCTGTGTCAAACACCTGGAGAATAAGCCATTAGGATGTGCCTTTCATCGCTAATGCAACACCCTCGTTACTTAAAAATTTATGATATTTACTGAAATGCCTAACAAAATGACAAGAAATATTTTTACATCTGCACACCTGATTATGACACGTGTCTTTTTACGAGAGTTGAGAGCAATTAACTTATGGAACGAAATGCCACATGACTATTGCATGATATTTTTATGCTTTGCTTTTCGTAGTTGCTTATTTCATTTGATATCTGGTTTCCAGCTGTGTTGCAGCATTGCTTTTATAAAATAAAATGCATTTGCTAATGTGAACTCTTTCTGTCAACAGATCTATTAAATAATTATTTTATGATCCACATTCTTTCAAAAAGGAGCACTTGGAAAGGAAAGAACAATAAGAAGGAACTAGTAACTGGACACATAGTTTTCTTTTCAAGTACATGGTAATATTTTTTTTACAATAAGTTGTTATGGTGCACCACTTTAATTACATAGACATTAAGATGTGAATATGCTTTTCCCTTGTCTGCATTGTTGTTTTTACTGCAATATTTTTTCTGCTTGAGCTATGTCATGTTTAGGTATAAGTTGCTGCTGTTTGTCAGGCATAGTGTTACTGAATTTGACTTTGTGTTACTCTTCTAAGCTAGTTTTTCTTGTTTCCTGCACAGTGCCTTATATTAGTTGTAATATTGCACTTGCATTGCTAATTTATGCTGCTAGCTTTGCCAATTTGCATTTTTTGTCATTTCTGTTTGTGTTGATTTGTTGTGATGCTGCATTGCCTCGTCCCTTGGTATATATATCTGAGCTCAGTAGATTTAAGTTAGCTTAAGAGGGGGTAGACTATATAAGAAACTGACTATGGAGAATAGGTAAAGAATGCATTGGGAAGAAAGATTTGGGCCCCAATGATTATTGTACAATCAGAAATAATTATTTTGAAAGAAATATGAATAGAATACACGAACGAGGTATAGGTAGGATTTTCTTGGAAATAAATGATGAGGTAAGCAATGTGTGAACATATAAATACAGAAAGCATGCTTACATAGGATTTTTTTTTTGGTGGAAGCAAAGGTTGAAAGAAGACGAACAATCTATGGAATGAAGGGAGATCTCCGAGCAAAATACTGCAGTAAAACAAACCCTGTCCTTTCCTCTTTGCTGCTTTTTCCCAATATGTAATTGTGTGTTGTCCTTTCCTTTTGTGCTATCCCACTATGTGTTTGTGTACCCTTGTGTATTTCCTGTCTTTATGTGTTTAGCTGATGAGAGCTATGTTGTAGAATTTTTCTAATACTCTGTTATTTTCTTTGTAAAGATGCTTAGACATTATTTATTTTGTGTTGTTTTCATGCTCATGTGTGAAGTTGACGTTTCAAAAGTGATTCTGATCTTTTATGTATGTACTCATGTTATAATTCCTGTAACACTGATGTATATGTTAGTTCAATTCTTTTGTAAAGCCCTATTACTACAAATATTATCTGTATTGTTATGTTTTTAATGATGTATTTTGTACCTTTGTAATTGTATTCTTATGTTATAATATTGTGATTGACACCAGTTCATCTCATCAAGTAACTTGGAAGTTCCATTTCACTGCACACATTTCTGTTGGTCACAGTATATGGACAACATGTGAGAAGTAGGGACTGTTAGTGTTTGCATGTGTGTTAATAATTCAGCAAGGGACTGGATAACAGCATTGCTGGTTCTAAGGACAATTCCACAAACTTTGTGAGTGCACAAGTGGGGGTATATGGACTTGCTATCTTCTCTGCAAGACTCTTCGATGGTGATTGTGCACCTGCACAGTCGCAACAGATGGCTGCTGGCCATCTCTACAAGGACTGCAGTGGGTCTGCACCTCTGGTGGCCCACCAATACCACAATCTCTACCAGGACTACAGTGGGTCTGCTCTGTGATGACCTACCTACCAATCTTCTTCAAAACGTCGAATGACTCTGCTGTGGGTTTGCTCTATTGTGGCCCATTACCTGTCAGCATGTCAAGAGTCAGCACTGTCTTTCTGTTAGAAGGACAACACTACTTCTTCAAGACTGCATGGACATCCACTACTTCTGTGTGCAATTTCTTTTACTAATGAGACTTTGTAAAAAAAACTGTAATTACTATTATGATGAACGATCAGGACTGTCTTTATGGACTGTGAGAAAATTTTAGCTGTTGACCAACATTGTATCAATAAGTGTGTGCATTGGATATCTTTGTTAGTGTAATTATGAAAAATTTTATCAAATCATTATTGGCCACTGGCCAAAAACATTTGTAAAATTTTTTGTGGGGAGCATGGGGGCTATGTAAGTAGGCTGTTTATGTTTTCTTTATGTAAGTTTGCTGTTTATGTTTTTTATTGGCAACGTTACATAGCACTCTGTATGAAAATCACTGGCTGTGCTGTGTGCAGCATGTGGCTAGTTTGCATTGTTGTCTGCCATTGTTGTCATGAACTGCTATAGCTGGATGCGAACACCTTCAGTGGTTTGAATCTTTTATTTAGCTGGCAGTAGTGGCGCTCGCTGTTTTGCAGTAGCTTGAGTAGCGAAGATTTTTGTGAGGTAAGTGATTTGTAAAAGGTATAGGTTAAAGTTAGTCAGGGCCATTGTTTTGTAGGGGTTATTGAAAGTCAGATTGCGTTGCGCTAAATAATATTGTGTGTCAGGTTAAGCACAGGCTTGTATAATTGTTCTAAGTGGACATTTCATATGTACAATTGTTCTAAGGGGACGTTTCATATGAATTTGCTGCTGTTGATCTCTTGGGACCGCTTGTCAGAACATCTAATGGATTTGCATACGTTCTAGTCGCTGTTGAACTTACTTCAAAATTTGTTTCTTTCACTCCGTTACGTAAAGCCACTGGACGGTCTGTATCCAACGCCTTTGTTAAAAATTTCTTACGTGAAGTGGGACACGTTAGTAAAGTCATTTCAGATAACGGACCGCAATTCAGATCTGCTGTTTGGTCACGCATGCTTCGGAATCATAAAATCAAACCTGTTTTTATTTCATTGTATTCACCACACTGTAACCCGTCTGAACGGATTATGAAAGAAATCAATAAGCTTTGCAGACTTTATTGTCACAGAAAGCATCAGCATTGGGACAGATATTTACACTTATTTCAAAATGTGCTGAATGAAATGCCTCATGATTCCCCTGCTTTACCACCTACTCTTGTACTGAAGAATGTAGAACCTCCGAACAGAATCAGAGAGCTTGTACCTTTCCCGAATACACGTAAACTTCGACACAAAGACATAATTGATTTGGCTCTTACAAATATAAAATCTGCAGCAGACAAAAGGAGAAAACTACACGGTAAAGCAAATGCAAAGAAATTATGTATTGGTCAGAAAGTTCTCATCAAAGCTCATTCATTGTCACACAAGAAGAAATACTTGAGTCACAAATTCTTTCTAGTTTACAATGGACCTTACAGAATCCGACGTATACCACATGATAATTGCGTTGAAGTTGAAACTCTGCGTACTAGGAAGAGTAAAGGTTTACACCACATTTCTCATGTAAAACCATTTATTGACAGATAATCTGCTTTTTAACTTAGTCTTTGCAATTTTCACTTCACGCTACTTGTACAATTTGTCAGACTTAAGAAACTGTTAACATGCAACATTTTGGTTTGCTTACGAGTGGATTCTGGATTTGAGGTGCTTTCTGTGAAATGCCAGATGACACAGTGGTTGGTTTGTGTGACAGCTACACGATTATATCACGACGTTACTAATGAGTGACAATTTACAATGTTGCTTTTGTGGTGTATCTGTTTTTTATCTGCACAGTTTTTCTGAATTATTCTGGAAAGTAAAACATGTTTTAGTAGTAACTTTTGTGGTATAGCTACAATGAGACAGCCTTTTCCGTAGCACAACAATACTTTACAGCACACTAATTTCTTCATCGCAACAATAAGCATAATAACTAAGTTATCTATACGCAAAGCATTTCACTTTTGTGTATCATGAGGTAAGTACATTGACTTCTGCAGAACTTAGCTTTCGGAGGACAATAACTACGACACTTCCCAGAGATTATCTTACAGCAAGACGCATATTTAGCGCTACTGGACACGTATTTGAGTGATTAATTTTGTACTTAAAACATTTATTTTTAAAGATTTTTGAATTACAAAGAAAGTTTTTCGCAATACATTTCATTCCATTGCTGTAATCTGTAACACCTGAGGGTATAATTACAACAAACCTCAGGGGGGTACACGCCTACTTTGTGTACCATGTGTTTGGCAAGCACAAGGAGCCCTAGCTAATATGGTATTTGCTTCTACAACTTTACACATCGGTACCATATTTCTCTAACACATAAATTACACACCTATCTGATCATTTAACAGAGAAACAAACATCCTTTTTACTACGTCAGTGACACATGTTTACGCAATTACAGAGTTGGATTACTTCACACTTAAGAAATTGTATTTTGTCTGTACTTTTTGCACTGTTCATATTTTTTTGGTACCATTGTGATACTATGAGAGCTTTGAATGATGTATTTTGCTATGAGATCATAATTTTTAAAGTACGTTTGAGGTAGATGACACTACTGAAATGAGCAGAGAATTTTCTTTAGGTTTTGAAATTATTGCAGGAAGCTACGACGTTTTTGACATTTGACTGAGGTGTTATGATGTTATTTTTACGACGACGATGTGTATTATGCTGTTGAGGTATGTTTATGTCAATAAAATTCTTGACCTGTGAAATGTTTTTATATGAGACTGTCACTGTAGCGGAAACTACTGTCGTAAATATTTCCGTAAGAAAGTTAAGTGACCACCTGCACATAATGTGACGTGGGCACCCAGGTGTGTCAGACACCTGGAGAACAAGCCTTTTCAGACGCTCAGGTAGAAAAGAAAGCCATTAGGGTGTGCCAGAGGCACAGGTGGAAGAGAAGGACAAAGAGAGGCCTATATATATCTGTTAATGACATTTCCTTGTAGAGGGCATCGCTAATGCGACACGCTCGCTACTTGAAAACATATGATTTTTGTAATGCGTTGTGGGTACACAGCTGTGTCAAACACCTGGAGAACAAGCCATTAGGGCGTGCCTTTCATCGCTAATGCGACACCCTCGTTACTTAAAAACATATGATTACTTGCACTTTGTGCTAATTATTGAAATGCTTATGAATTGACAAGAAATATTTTTACATCTGCACACCTGATTATGACAAGAGTCTTTGTACGAGAGTTGAGAGCAATTAACTTATGAAATGAAATGTCACATGACTACTGAATGAAATTTTTATGCTTTCGTTTGCGTAATTGCTTATTTCATTTGATGTCTGGTTTCCAGCTGTGTTGCAGCATTGCTTTTATAAAATAAAATGCATTTGCTAATGTGAACTCTTTCTGTCAACAGATCTATTAAATAATTATTTTATGATCCACATTATTTAAAAAAGGAGCACTTGGAAAGGAAAGAACAATAAGAAAGAACTAGCAACAGTAAAACAAAATTTTCTTTTCAAGTACATGGTAATATTTTTTTTACTGAAGGGAGGATATAAGATGAACATCAACAAAAGCAAAACGAGGATAATGGAATGTAGTCGAATTAAGTCGGGTGATGCTGAGGGAATTAGATTAGGAAATGAGACGCTTAAAGTAGTAAAGGAGTTTTGCTATTTGGGGAGTAAAATAACTGATGATGGTCGAAGTAGAGAGGATATAAAATGTAGACTGGCAATGGCAAGGAAAGCGTTTCTGAAGAAGAGAAATTTGTTAACATCGAGTATGGATTTAGCTGTCAGGAAGTCGTTTCTGAAAGTATTTATATGGAGTGTAGCCATGTATGGAGGTGAGACATGGACAATAAGTGGTTGTGACAGGAAGAGAGTAGAGGCTTTCGAAATGCGGTGCTGCAGAAGAATGCTGAAGATTAGATGGGTAGACCACATAACTAATGAGGAGGTATTGAATAAAATTGGGGAGAAGAGGAGTTTGTGGCACAAATTGACTAGAAGAAGGGACCGGTTGGTAGGACATATTCTGAGGCACCAAGGGATCACCAATTCAGTATTGGAGGGCAGCGTGGAGGGTAAAAATCGTAGGGGGAGACCAAGAGATGAATACACTAAGCACATTCAGAAGGATGTGGGTTGCAGTAGGTACTGGGAGATGAAGAAGCTTGCACAGGATAGAGTAGCATGGAGAGCTGCATCAAACCAGTCTCAGGACTGAGTGAGGACAACAGTGAGGGAGAGGAGGTAGACTGAGTTCTCCAATAAATTCCAAATAGTAACAGTTATTCTCTGTCAAGGAACCACAAGAGGAGGTTATGATATACCTGGAAAAAGCCGCGTGATACGGGCAGATTACAGTTAGATTAAATAACGGTCAGGCAGAGGTTTCGTAATCAGATGTTGGAGTGTAAGGCGTAACCAGGATGAGATATAGACTCATGTCACAAATTAGTAATGATCAAGAGTAGGCTTAAGTTTGAGAGATTAGCCAGGAAGAATCAATATGCCAATAAGTGGGATACAGAAGTTCTAAGGAACTTCTCTGAGGCTATGGGCTCAGTAGGCGGTACAGTTGAAGACGAAAGGACATCTCTAAAAAGGGCAATCACAGAAGTAGGGAAGAAAAACATAGGCACAAAGAAAGTAATTGCGAACAAACCATGGGCAAGAGAAGAAGGGAGTAAAAAAAAGTTCAGGGAAATATAGAAATACAGAACTACAAGTCACTTAGGCATGAATTAAAACAAGTACTGGGAAACTAAGGATAAATGGCTGCATGAAAAATGTGAAGAAATCAAAAAAGGAATGATTCTCGGAAGGACTGACTCATCATGTAGAGATGTCAAAACATCATTCGTTGAAAATAAAGCAAGGGCGGCATAATTAAGAATGCCCAGGAACTCCACTGCTAAATGCAACGGAGAGAGAGGATGGATGTAAAAATTACGTTGAGCGCCTCTTTGAGTGGAACACTTGTCTGATTACTTAACAGAAGAAGAAATAGGTGACGACAGGGTATAGGAGATCTAGTGTTAGAATGAGATTTTAAGAGAGATTTGGAAGACCGTCGTTCATGTAAGGCAAAAGGGTAACATTCGATCAGAATTTCTGAAATCATTGGGGAAGTCGGCAGAAAAAACGACTATACACGTTGGTGTGTAGAATGTATGAGACTGGCGATATACCCTCTAACCAAAAAGTGGGGGAATTATCGCACAATCATTTTAACAGCTCTTGCATCCAAGTTTCTGACAAACATAACATGCAGAAGACTGGATAAGGTGAAGGCATCAAAAGGCACTACCGATGTGGCGGTTGATACTGGCAGAAAAACTGAAGAAAAATCGACAGATGTCCATACGTTTTGTCGACCTACAAAATGCGTTCAACAATATAAAATGGTTCAATACGTTCTAAATTGTGCGTAAAGCAGGGGTAAGCTAAATGGAGAGATGGGTAATATACAACAAGAACCAAGAGGAAACATTAAGAGTAGAAGGCCAAGAACGAAATGCTTGGATTACAAAAAGTGTAAGATAGCGATGTAGCCTTTCACTCGTACTGTTCCATCCAGACATCAAAGAAGTAGTGGTTGAAATAAAGGAAAGGTTCAGGAGCGCGACGAAATTCAGCGTGAAAGGGTGTCAACGATAAGATTCGTTCACGACAGTGCTGTCGTCAGTGAAAGTGAAAAAGAATTGCAGAATCTGTCGAATGGAATGAACAGTCTAATGACTGCAGTATACGGACTGAGAGTAAATCTAAGAATAATAGGGGATCACGAAGTACATAAAGTTCAGCAACTCTGCTACCTAGATTTCAAAATAACCCTTGACGGACGTAGTAAGGAGGATATAGGAAACAGACTAGCAATATCAAAAATGGTATACCAGGCCAAGGAGATTACTAGTATCAAAAATAGGCCTTCATTTGCGGAATAATTGTCTGACAAGGGAAACTGCCCATCGTAATCATCTGACACTTAGTGGTAAGGGGGCCGAGTGGATAGCCCGTCGGAAACTGAACACAGATCGAGCACGAAAACAGGAAGAATGTGTACTGAACTGTGAAAAATAAAAAGCAAAATAGAAACAGTGAACGATCCAAGAACAAGAAGTACACTAAAGAGCAGCCTGGAACAGCGGCGTTGGTGAGAGGTTATGGGGTTGAACTGTAAAGTGGGCGAGCCGTGTTCGACAATTCCTGCTTGCAAATATTTATTTATTTTATTCACAGCTTTTCTGTCCGTCCACTCACTGAAATGCTTGTTCTCCTTCTGTAGTCTTGACAGTCGTCATACTATACATTGGTTATAGAATATGAGTCATGTAGTAAAAATATATTACCGTAGCAAATAAATGTGATGAATACTGAGAGCAGGTGTGATATCACATAGACTTCTCGCAGAAATAAAAACAACAAACAAACGGATGTGCATTATTTTACGACAACGGAATTCAAGAGTCGAGACTTACAAAACGGAACGCATCTTCAAAAACTTGTATTAAGAGAGCACAGTGATTGTGAAACAGTTGAGTTCATCAGCTGCAGCTTATATGACAAACTAGTGTTTTCATTATTTACTTGGGAGAGATCACAAACAAAGTCACACAAACACCTATAACGGGCAAGGAGGCACACCTAACCCACTTAGCAGTAGTACTCATTAGGTACGTCGATAAGAGAATCCTATAATTTGACAAAAGTACTGTCACTAATGCCGTGTATGACACAGCAAACGTGTTTTCCGGTGAAGGATTCGGTTGACTTATCGCCTTGTCATCAAACGTTTGTGGTTCCCATTCGAATTCCTTTCGCCTGCTAAGGGAGTAGTTGTGCAGAATCAGCTGTCATTATAGGTTCCTACCTTACACCTTGCTGTTGCAGACATAACACTACAGCACAGACACAAATTTGAATAAAGCAAACAGAGAAAAAAGAGCATAAAAAACTATTGGCACGAGGAAGGTTTGCACACGGCTCGCCCTCTTAGTGATCCAACACCCTAACCACAGTTTTCCTTTATCTCATTTTGTTTGTAATTGTTCGCTCTATTTGTTTGGGGCGGACGTCCCATGACGCTTGTTCAAGTTCATCGTCATTCCATTAACTCAGTTTTTTTTATTACACAGGGCGACTAAACCTCTTTTCTTTTTCGTTATTTTACTCGATATTGTTCGTTGCGTTTGGTCGGGCAGGACGTCACATGACATCCGTTCAAGTTGATCGTTGATTCCTTTAATCAACTGTTTTATACAGGGGGCCACCGCCTCTCTAAGCGAACACATTGAGCTACTGTGCCGGCTAACTCGATGACTTACTGTGCCGGCAATTTAATGGCGACACCGTTTGTTTTACCGGCTACTCCGGATTGTACTTCTTGTTCTTGGACCGTTCATTGTTTCTATTTTGCTTTTTTTCGCAGTCAGGTACACTTTCTTTCTTGTTTCAATCTTGATGTGTGTTCAGTTTTTGACAGGCTGTCCACTCGGCCCTCTTGCCACTAAATTTCACGGGGATGAGAATATGCAGTATCCTTGGAGTACAGCATTGTATGGTAGTGAAAGATGGGCTGTGGGAAAACTGTGACAGAAGAGAATCGAAGCATTTGAAATATGGTGCTACAGAAGAATGTTGGAAATTATGTGGATTGATTAGGTAAGGAATGAAGAGATTCTCTGCAGATTGGTAGAGGAAAGGAGTATAAGGAAGATGCTGACAACAATAAGGGATATACTGATAGGATATCTGTCAAGAGACTATGTTGCATGGTGCTAGAGTAAGCTGTAGAGATCAAAAACTGTAGAGGGATACAGAGACTGAAATACATTCTGCAAATAACTGAAAACGGTTTTTGCAGGAACAGCTCTGGGACGAAGAGCCTGGCACAGGTAAGGAATTCGTGGGGAGCCGCACCAAACAAGTCAGATGACTCAGGAAAAAAAGTTTCCGCTTCTACGGATTCAGGTATGAAACCTTAAGAAGTCTTGTCTATTACCAATATATTACTGTAACAAAATGTATGAAATGAATTAGATGCTGACTATGTCTCAAGACGGTTAGCGAAGGATTTCTGTTACTGATTCAGCCAAATATACCTACTTACGCTATTTTATGTTTTACCTGGTTTTATTGCGACCCATAACGTTTAGACATATTTTTAACTAAACAGTAGTACTAACATTCAGCGTACCAACAATTTAAGAACCTAAAGAGCTTACAATCGTTTGACAAAGATCAAGATACGATCATCCATTAAAAATTAATTCTGTATTGGGAGGAAGGAATAGGTTTATAGTCTTTAACAGGGTTTAACCTTCTCGGATCATCACGGTGGCCCTTCTCACAAGTAATCTAAAGACGTGGAGGACTGAAGACCTGTTACTAAATGTAGCTTAGGATCCTCCTCTTCCGATGTCAGTGTAGAATTACTCTAAACTAATCATGAGGAAATGAATAGAAAACGTTTTCACTCACCTACCAAAGGACTCCAGCCTAGAACAAGCACCTACCCACACAATAGTCGACGCTGTATTCAGACTAGTTGAAAGAAAAGTTTCCAGCTGCTCAGTGGTACCTTCTGTCAGCAAGGGGCATCCTTGGCATACCTGGCCATCAGTCTGCAGCGGGCCCCATACCGCTTTGCCACATTTGCCTTATTTTCACCAGCGCCCATTTTTACACCTTCTCCTCTACAGTAGGAAGATTGCGTGATCAACGTGCTAGCTAAGTTGGAGATATGCTTGGTGCCAGCCCTGGCACTCTGGCAGCAACAGTGGTTCGGACTCGTCGGTTGACAGACATGCGTACCGTCCGAGATTCCATTCTGATTCTGTACCAGGGTTCATCAATCGTTGTAGTTCACGCAAAGTCTCGTTGTAGTACACCTGATGATTTAGTCAACAAATTAATTTCGCACACGTACTTAAGCTATGCACATTATGCTTCACGAAAATGTTTCCTCATTAACTAACAGAATTGTTACTTTGCAAATATGATAAAAAGTATACGGCGTGTACTTGCAGCATGCAAGTCTTGTCAGCAAGCGAAATCATCGATGACTTCTTACCTCGCTCCATCATACCAATTAAATTACGTCACATGGCTGCCGTGAATATCCATGGACCAATCCGCAGTAGAAAAAGAGGATTTTCTTAGCATTTTCGAAGCTATTGAGAAACTTCCAAATTTGTAACATTCACACCGTTAAGTAAAGCTACAGTCAAAACTGCTTCAGCAGCTTTTAAAAAACAGTTCTTACTGGCAGTTAGTCGTGAACAAAATGTTATTTCGGCTGATGGACTACAACGCAGATCAGCCATACGGACATGAAATCTGAAAGCCAGGAATATTACACCTATATGAATATCCAGTTACCATGTTTCAGCAAACCCATCTGAAAGCATTACGAAAGGAATTAGTAAGCTTTGTTGTCTATACTGCTGCAAGAAACACGCCGAGTGGGATAAAAATCTTTACACATATCTAGAAATTATTAACTCCATTCGAAATGATTCTACATTGTTGTCTCCGTGAATGATATTAAAGAATGTTGAACCGCCGAACAAAATTAAAGAATTAGTAACATTTCCTGCTTCACGACAACTACGTCACCATGAAATCATCGACATTGCAATCAACAATATTCAGCGTGTAGCTGAATGAAGAAAGAAACAACAGAAAAAAGCAAGTCATCTCCGCGAATTTAAAATCGGTCAAAAATTATTAGTATATACTTATCATCTTTCCAACAAAGCCAAAAATAGGAGCAACAAGTTCGAGTTGCTGTGTAGTCTGTACGGGATAAGACATATTCCGCATCCAAACGTCGTTCTTGTTGAAACTCTGCGTACGAAAAATTCGCGAGGGAACATTCATATCAGTAATTTTATTGAATGAAACCATTATTTTTCCTGATTGGGACAATATTTGATACTGCACTGTCACAGAGTGACACAATAATTCCTGTTGAATTTTTCTCTAGATGTAATACTTTTATTGCCACTATATACTATGTATTTGTTATTTGTCTTCTAACTTAGTGCCATTTTACGCCCTACTGTGTTTCCACAGATTGCCACCTTTTTGGTAGAGACAAGGTTTCACTTTCGTATTGTATGTTGTCATTGCTATTTACTCACTGTGCTCCTTCAGCGTTTCAGAACAAGTTGTTACCATGTAAAGTAAAATAAAACGAAGTAAACATACGTACATTTTGAAGCATTGAGCATACGCAACACGTTAATGAAAAATGAACGAAACAAGTACAACAAGGCTCATCTTTGGTCATATACTAAAAAATTTTTTTCTTGCAGGTTTTACAGGAGAAAACGAAGTATAAGCTTAAGGATAACATCCCTATACTATAATGCTCTCAATAATCTATTCTTTTTCAGCGTACTACGTGAATATTATAGCAATATTAAGAATGAAATTTACCAACGATTTTTCTATGTATGCTAGATAAAAGTTTCGAATTGATAATGGTAATATTTTTGGAACTGATAATAACAAAGACACAATTATATTCTACTAATGATAATAATGATTATATGTGAATGATAAGATAAAGAAAAGTGATGACACAGAGGTCACATTGTTATGATGAGAAACGTTTTATGACAATTTGAAGATAATGAAAACACAATAATGGATTAATGGAACTACAGATACAATTTTTTAAACTATTGTAGAATAACATGACATTACATGGTACAGATATATATCATTACTTGGACTATGAAGAAAAAATTTGCTTTTGAATGGTAGAGTAGTCATTCATACTCGCTTGATACACTGTGTTTCTCTGAACTAATGATGCTTTTACATGATACATACACTGACATTTAGTACCTGTTGATATTACTTTTGTTTGGATTAACTATGACATTAACAATTACAGCATAATAATTTCCTTGTGTTTTTCAGTACAACAAGACATTTCTCAACACTCATTTTTTATTTCATTTTGTATGCTTTGCAGTCTATGCTCATACTATATGCTTCTAGTTGTTAAGTCATTCTCATTTTCTTAACATTTTCATGTCTATGTTTAGAAAAGTCTTGTGATCACACATTTTTGTCTTCTTTTGTTCTGTCTGACCAGTTTGAGGACTATGGACAATAATGATTTTCTTTAGTGGCAAAAGTGCACTTACCTTTGCCTTATTCCCCCTTGTTCCAGTAGTCATGTGCATTCCTACTATTTTTTCTGTGTGAGGTATATTACTTATGTTTATACAATATTTGTAAGAAATACCATTTTAAGATCTCATGTACTATACCAATCTATCTTATGAGCTCTGACAGTATATATCCTGATTAATTATGAACTACATATTTTGTGATTTACTCTGTTCAAACTTCATGTATTATGATCTGGAATTATTGCCTGTATAGATTAAGTTTTCAAGTCTACCTACTGTCACAGTCACTCTGATTCTATATGTAACCACCAGTGTTCTGTAGACAGTCGCTACCTGTAAATCTATTTATCACTAGCATATTACCAGAAAAGCTCAGCTATGAGTCTAAAACATATTCTATGTGCCATATTGTTAGATAATGAACTATGAACACAATTTCTCACTTATATATTGTGGAGCTGCCATAAATACTGCAGTTCTTAACTCCAGAAGTTTATGATTTTGTATTAATATCCATTACTGCCATACTCTGCAATTGTAAAAGCGTTTAAGGCCTCTTTAAGTCCCATTTCCTCTTTATGCTCCTATCCTTCTCTACTTTATCCACTGAGATGATCTTCAGACATTCAGTTGTTCATTTGTCTGCAACAATATAACTATATGCTAGCTTACTGATGTTGTCAATAATACACTATAATGAGAGAGCTGCAAGACACCATTCATTGCGCTCATGACTGCACTAGACAGCACTTAATATATATTTGGCTGAGTTGTCATTGGCTATCATATCTACTGCTGCAAGCAGTGAGCCTACTCAATGCCAAATCTCACTAATTTGACATACCTAGTGATGTTAAAGAAAATGCTCAAGATAACACGACTTAAAAATACAATCCTCTAATGCAGAAATATGAACCAATGTGTAGGGACCTTGATTTGCACATCATCCACACTATAACTTTACCTCAACCTGACTTTATCCTTGCCTTTTTCCCTCTTTGCTTTATATTACATACTCATGATACAGCTACACCACACTTTGTGTCATGATGTCTATAATTAGTCACAACTGTGGAAATGAATGGTATAAATGGACACTTGATCTCACATACTAGTGCCCATAAACACTACACATCTTAACAAATTTGAAAATACTTAGTAATGTTTCTCTATATTTCTGTATTGTATATATCATGTTGTTTTAACTCCCATGTTTTTTGTAAATAGCGAGTAGCTCATACTTATGTGTTTTTCTTGCATATTAGGCTACATTTTAAAATTTTGTGGTCCATATTAGCACTGTCATACCTGAATATTTGGGACATTTATGATTCCTAACCACAAATGTTAGATGGTTAAAAAAATGCTTCGCAAATTAGCCACAATACATTTATGCTGTTCAAAGAGGCAGATGCTGATAAAAAATTATTTCTTTATTAATTATCTCTTTTATGCTACTTCCCGATTTTCATAAACCAATACTTATGTAATGTTAAGAATTCGATCTATTATTATGGGCAATTGCCATAAAAACTCTCCCAAATTTTTCAGATGGATGTGGCAGGGTATGAAAGTGTATACACAGGGTAAATTAATTTAAGTTTCGTAAGAAAATATTATATAGAACCAGAGATGGTCAGTTGTAGTATCGACTGTGTAGTAGCATCGCTGCTCAATGGCGATCACTAATTCAAGCTGTTATGTGTAATGTGTTAAAGTAACTTTAGATTGGGAGATGTATGAGGACTCTCAAGTGTAAAGACATGTTGTATCTGATGTGTGCTGGATATATACTTACTTGCTATGGGCAGTAATAATTTTTATATTTGCAAGATAGTATGATGTTTGCTAACTGTGAAATAAATCTCAACAGAAGTTGGAAATAATTAAGGTAAAGAAAGTTGTTTTGTTACTAATGTAATGTGGGTACTCATAAGTAATAATTGAGACAATGTATAGCAATCACATCCAATGATTTTGTAAAGCTAATTATTAATGGATAATCAGATTATGAGTGTGTTAATTGTGACAGTTATAATTTTTAAAGAGTCAAAATACAAGTTTTAAAGAGAGTGTCATACTGTTTTGTATCCCAAGTCAATACCAGTTCCCAGATTCATGCCATTTTTATTAACTATTTTTCTCAAGAAGTTATTGAGCCAGTCATATTGGATTCAATTAAAATGTATGCTAAGCAACAGCGTTGCACATGGCTGTTTGCTACCTATAAAATTTAAAGTACTAACACACAGCAGTGCGAAGGGTGTTACCACTGTGCAGATAAAGGTAAGAAATATTATTTCAGGGATAGGATTTATTAAGCACAGGGACCATTTTTTTTCAAATGTATCAGGTTTTGTTTTATTACCAGGACTAAATTACAATGAATAGTTTTTCATTAGATTCATTTTTTATGTTAAATTCCTGCAGTTTTGGTTTGGTTTAAAGTTATTAACAGTTTACATTCTCACAGCTAAACTAAATTTACACTCTCAGATTCTGAAAAGTTAGGTAAAGGGAATACGCTTAAGTGACGAGATAAAATGCACTTTCACATGCTATTCCCATTGTAACAGTTGCGTTTCAAACTACTGTCAGTTATGTAATTTCAATCATAATTCAAACATACACGTTACGCCATACACGAAATTCTACATTATCACTTATTTGGTTATCTATTCACAGCAAAAATAGAAAATATTAACTGAAATGGCTCTAACAGCCAATTACCACCTGGTGTTTCAAAGCCACAGCTCTTTTCTTTTACTCACCAGGATCACAAATAGTAACTCAGTTACTGTCCCCTTACTATCTACAGACATATATCGACATAAATTTTTGTGTAAGAGGAATCTAAGTATTATGTGCTTATCTGATTTTGCAGTTTTTTAAAAATTTTGTTGATCAGTATTATTAGGACTGCCATTTAATGGCTGCACTACTGCTCTCTTTCACTGATCGCGGTAATTACAATCCTCCTCACATTTTGAACACAGTACTTGCAAACTTATATATATATCCAAATGATTTACCAGTTTGCAGTTCTAACTTTGCAACTAGGTGGGTGAAAGAATTCCTTCTGTTGTATCATATTCAAAGAATACTTTTGTAATACACCTATGAATAAACAGTACTTCAAGTTCTACGTTCAGGACTTCAGCCCAAAGTACAACTGCTTATTCCAGTATTCAGCACAGTTAAGCTTTCACTTTTAGGAGTATTTGCCACGACGTGACTCATCCATTCAGTTCTATTGGTCACTAAGTTCATGTGAACAAACTTTCTGTTTCTGTATGAGAGAACACTTGTTTTCCCATTTATACTTTTTAGGGAACATCTTTTACACCTCTTCCTTATCCATCATTGAATTTCTGCACCTCGTGGATTGTCGATACAGACCAAGCAACAGCTCCTTTAGCAATAGATGACATACCCTCACTTGCTGAGGTGGAAAAGTTAACTACGTTTTCAGTGGTGAATTCGACACTATGTTTTTGGTCTGATACATTTCTTGCATTTGGAGAATCTGTGGTATGTTGACTTCTCATCCTAACCATACTGGTGTGCAAAAACAATTTATGAAAGGTACTGCCAATCTTATTGCTATGAATATGTAAATTAGTCACAGATGGTATTCACGTACTGTAGAACTTCCATGTCAGGAAATATTTCTTTGAACGCAATAGCACATGGTTACTGCAAACTGCGCACACCTAACAACAAACATCTGCTATCTCGTGGTTTTCTTATGAAATGTAAAATAACGATATATTAATAACAAATTTTGTGCACTATAAAATTTCTGTGAAGGAAAGGATTCAAATAAATGGATTCCTATCAGTACAGAAGCTGGGACTACTACTGCAATAGAATGAGTGGAATAATGCCTTACCTTGTTTCGATGTAAGCGATTGTATCGTTATTTTACCAGTTTCTTCTATTTTGTGGTTTTATTTAATTACTTCAAGGTTGTGATCTGAGGTTTTCCCGGCGTAGGCCTATTTGCTGTCTGAAGGGTTCTCCGATGTAAAGCCGGATACGATCGTGGAATGCCATCGATAATTGGGTGAATAACCGTTCCGCCATCATCAGGTGCTGCTAATGCAGTGGTCTGTCTACTCCCCGCCGCTAGGATTTATTCCTCGTGGGTCCAGGTACGACTCCATGCGCTGATGGCACAAGGCATGTCGGATGGTGTGGAGGCGGTTTCTGTTCTATTTTATCATCCTTTTAGGACACAACGGTATTCTTATACATTTTTTTCAAGAATCATCTCTGTAGTTATGTTTATTTTCAGCGCCCTTGCGTCAGTAAAACAAAATTTCATAATAGGAAAGACAAACTCTATCCTTGGTGTTAGCTTCCAAAAATCCATTTTCAGTAAAGAATGGTAGTATTTTTGCCTTTAGATTTTGATGTTTTTCCCTTTTTCTCTGTTGTCACCATTTTTTATTTTAAACTGATCACATTCAAGACTCAGGTCCCTATTGAAAAAGGGACTGAGGAGTCGAAACCTAGTTTTGAAGTGATGTAGAGAAGTTTTACTCAGCGATGTATATTAGAATGTCGAGAAACCGTAGACGAGTGCCATTGTAACCAAAAGCTGTTAGTTATTTGGCTGAAATATAAAAAGGAACACTGGGGCTACAACCACTTGGACCTTGACTTAAAATATTCAAAAAGAGCTTAAACTCTTCTGGTGTTGGCGCCTGTTTACTACAATTCATTTGTTTAATGGTTCCCTTTACGAAATTGTAACGTAGGAGCTTAAACTGAGCCAAAATGTTATAGAAAAGTTAAAATTTATCTGTAACCAAACAATTCTGGAACTGACTATCTGTTAATAACGATTATATGTGTATTATGAATGTGCAGTATAGTAAATATGGCTGTAATACTTTTGAGGACAGTAGTAATGTGTTAATATTTTGCAGTACAACGTATGAAAGGTGGGGCACCATTTGGATATTTACATCAATTTTTTGATTAATTAATTAAGACAGTAATGTATTCATAAATTTAATTGTTCTTAGAACTGTTCAGAATTTGACAATCTCCGAAGACTGCGCGACTTTTGAATGTAGGCAGATGTTCAAAAAGCTTGTAAAATCATTCACCTAGTATCGTTAACTTAAACTTGTTTCTTAATAATAAATTCTGTAATGTTTCTGTGTACGTTAATACTGTGTTAAACGTCGTATGAGAATCCCAGTTTTGCCGCAAAGAATGTCGAACATAAACTGTACTTAAATTAGAATATAGTTTTGTTGAGTTATTATTGTTTCAAGTAGGTGTAGTGATCACTTAGATAACTGGACGATGATTAACTTTCCTCGAATACAACTTTATAGTTTTTTAAATAATTGATTTCTATAATTATTAGGTAATTCGAAAATTTTAAAGATGGCGAGTTAAAGTGCTCCTTCATAGAACATTATTATTTTGCGGAGGGATTGCGACACGTTAAGGTAATAACAATGTTCTTCGAGTCCTGAAACTATTTACTGCTGTAATTAAGACAAAGCCAAGTTGTAAGATGTATAACTCAGGTAGGCAGTGATGTGTCATTTACATGTACGCCAAGATTGTAATTCGGGCCCCTTACATTCATAGCATTTTGGAAAGAAGTCAGTAACAATTTTTCACTGTCGTAAGTATTAAGTGAATTCCAGTTATGTTCCACATAATCAAAAGTAATTATCAGTGTTTAAAGTGCGTTAAAAATATATTTGTTGAGTGTGGAACAAAGGCCAATTCAGTAATGAGAGAGCCAAAGCGTTAGCGTTTTTGGAAAGAGTCCGTGCTGTGTACACTAGTTCTTCGGGGCCACGCATGTGCAGACGAACTGTGAGACACTCGAGCACAGAAACAGAGGATGGGACAGCATTTTGTACGCAACACCATTTACCTGCATTTGTGGTTTCCAGATGTTAGCAGTTCCGTTCTGAACAGTATATAAATATTGCTGCAGCTAAAATTAGTTAATGCAAATTATCACAAACTTGTTATTTGTAATTAAAAGTATAGTCCCAAATATGAAAAATGTATAGGTTGGATTCCACGCGATCTGCTCCTTAAAAATTTTGGGGATCGGTTGCAAGGAAAATCGGTGAGTTTGGTCATAAAATCCTCAATAAGACAGTAGTTAAAATTCTTATGCGTGATACCAAAATATATAACGCACCACTAACTTTGTTCCTGAAACAAATGAAAGATAGCTACTCGCAAAAATATACAGCAATTACATCATTCCTGTGAACTCAGTACAATCTCCACAACCAAACTCTATCACTTACAATCAGAAACCTTTCTGTCTGTCGAGAGTGTTCTGTGCAGGCCCACCATTTCAACGACATTTAATCCAAATCGGACCCAGTGCCTATTACCTACAACCCTACCATCAGACTCTTTCCTCCGACTGAACAGTCAGCGTACGTCAATCAAAGATAAGCCCTAAGGGATTCACCCACCAATTTACTCCTATTGCAATTAGGACAATAGAGTAAAATGGAATAAAACGCGAACAGCACAACTCAATAATTATACCTTCTCAATACTTAGTCTTACAGATGATGCGTAACAAGTTGTGGCAACAATCTGACCGATAAGGTCCACTGCAATATATTTTATGAAAATTACATTATCTGTCTAATTTACGATTAATCTGGATCTTACCGAGCCACAATATTTGTGGAACCTGGGCTATAATCTTACTAAATTAGCCTCAACTGCTTTAACAATCAAGCTATCGACAGGTGATGACACTCACGGGCAGGTACCTTTTCCTTATTCGGAACTCAATGGCATCACATCCGAACTGGAAGTAGTAATTAAACCCATATTAAAACCACATGAAACCATTAAAATAAATGAATGAACAGCGCTAATATTACTTTTAACAATTAATTCATTGTCAGACTCTGGCCGTTGGGTTTTGTATTAGTCTGACTGCAGCTGCGTAAACAATCTTTGCGGCACGCGACGCTGTCTGGATGCAAACCATTTTTGCGCAAACAGGCGTCTCCTCCCTTTTATCCATCAGTTTTCTCCAACATTTACACATACGACATATTATAAAACACCAACAGTATATCTCAATAACTACACCTACTCAATACTTAATCTTATGGATGATTCGTAATGAGTTGTGGTGACAATCTGACCCATAACGTCCACTGCAATAAATTTTAAGCTAGTTACATCATCTTTCATAGTTTAGTTAGTGGAAATATGAGCTCTCATTTAATCACCGTAAAACTCCGTGGGGACGTTTAGCTCAGTTTCTGAGTTTGACAACTCCTGCCCCAGTACTGATACTGCATCCACCACATATGGACGCAAAGCTACAAACAGCAGCCTCATCACTGGATGCCACACAAGGAGCAGTTAACCAAATGACTTGACACTACTGCTGTCAGAAGCTGGCCGATGGGTTTTTCTGAGCCCAGGGACTTGCTAATGGACAGGTTTTGAAGACTAATTGTTTTCAGAAATGAAAATTGCACACCGAAACAAGCCAGTTCTTCATCTGATTTCTGCACCCATATTTTTGTGTTTTTCCGAGCCTAGGGACTTGCTAATGGACAGGTTTTGAAATCTAATTGTTTTCAGAAATGAAAATTGCACACACGAAACGAGCCAGTTCTTCATCTGATTTCTGCACCCATATTTTTGTAGGCAGCGATAACGACCTGGATATCAATGCTGAGGATACACCAGACTTGAGCGATACAACGGGCAATTTTCGCGACGAAGAGTTCTTTCAAGGCACTTGCTGAGAAACGTAGGGTAAACATGTCATGTGCCAAAATGCGCCGGGGCTGAAGCAGCCATTTAACTATGTGATTTTTGTGAATAATTTTTGATTCCATGTTCATTTCAAATGCTTCAATAAATAAGGTACTTCACGTACACTAGTGTACCGTTTTGTAATGTTTTAGAGAACTTTATTAAAATTCTAGCTACCACACTCGGCACTGCTTGAAGATTTATCTTACCAGTTAACCATTAGAAACGAAAACCAAAAAATAGCTGTGGTTGTAGTATAATACCGAAAGAATCTCGTTTCCTTATGGTTGTTAAAACACATTTTACGTTATGAAAAAGTCACAAAAAGAACTATGCAGAAGTAAAAATACAATAAATACACTATCCAAATAAAGAAACATAGTAAGCAAAATATTAATTTTCTGTAATGTTAATTAACTCAGACCTTGAATGTAAACGATACGTCTAGTTAATAAAGAAACATACACTCCTGGAAATAGAAATAAGAACACCGTGAATTCATTGTCCCAGGAAGGGGAAACTTTATTGACACATTCCTGGGGTCAGATACATCACATGATCACACTGACAGAACCACAGGCACATAGACACAGGCAACAGAGCATGCACAATGTCGGCACTAGTACAGTGTATATCCACCTTTCGCAGCAATGCAGGCTGCTATTCTCCCATGGAGACGATCATAGAGATGCTGGATGTAGTCCTGTGGAACGGCTTGCCATGCCATTTCAACCTGGCGCCTCAGTTGGACCAGCGTTCGTGCTGGACGTGCAGACCGCGTGAGACGACGCTTCATCCAGTCCCAAACATGCTCAATGGGGGACAGATCCGGAGATCTTGCTGGCCAGGGTAGTTGACTTACACTTTCTAGAGCACGTTGGGTGGCACGGGATACATGCGGACGTGCATTGTCCTGTTGGAACAGCAAGTTCAATTGCCAATCTAGGAATGGTAGAACGATGGGTTCGATGACGGTTTGGATGTACCGTGCACTATTCAGTGTCCCCTCGACGATCTCCAGTGGTGTACGGCCAGTGTAGGAGATCGCTCCCCACACCATGATGCCGGGTGTTGGCCCTGTGTGCCTCGGTCGTATGCAGTCCTGATTGTGGCGCTCACCTGCACGGCGCCAAACACGCATACGACCATCATTGGCACCAAGGCAGAAGCGACTCTCATCGCTGAAGATGACACGTCTCCATTCGTCCCTCCATTCACGCCTGTCGCGACACCACTGGAGGCGGGCTGCACGATGTTGGGGCGTGAGCGGAAGATGGCCTAATGGTGTGCGGGACCGTAGCCCAGCTTCATGGAGACGGTTGCGAATGGTCCTCGCCGATACCCCAGGAGCAACAGTGTCCCTAATTTGCTGGGAAGTGGCGGTGCGGTCCCCTACGGCACTGCGTAGGATCCTACGGTCTTGGCGTGCATCCGTGCGTCGCTGCGGTCCGGTCCCAGGTCGACGGGCACGTGCACCTTCCGCCGACCACTGGCGACAACATCGATGTACTGTGGAGACCTCACGCCCCACGTGTTGAGCAATTCGGCGGTACGTCCACCCGGCCTCCCGCATGCCCACTATACGCCCTCGCTCAAAGTCCGTCAACTGCACATACGGTTCACGTCCACGCTGTCGCGGCATGCTACCAGTGTTAAAGACTGCGATGGAGCTCCGTATGCCACGGCAAACTGGCTGACACTGACGGCGGCGGTGCGCAAATGCTGCGCAGCTAGCGCCATTCGACGGCCAACACCGCGGTTCCTGGTGTGTCCGCTGTGCCGTGCGTGTGATCATTGCTTGTACAGCCCTCTCGCAGTGTCCGGAGCAAGTATGGTGGGTCTGACACACCGGTGTCAATGTGTTCTTTTTTTCCATTTCCAGGAGTGTAGTATGCCAAATACAAATCTTTTGTAATGTTAATTTAACTCAGAACGTGAATGTAAACCATACTTCTAGTTACATTTCCAGGAGTTACAATGCTATTTTTGAACCGTCTCTGTGGCAATGCGTTTTTATAGCTAAATAGTCGGTTTTTGCTTTCGCGTACAGCCGTTTGAGCTTCGCAGTTGAAAGCTGTTGAAAGCGCTGCCAGGTGTCATGCACTTCCTTAAGTAGAGTCTACTTTGGTAGTGTCTTAGTTGTAAAGAACAAATTTATTTTAACTTTATGCATGATGTGGCATTTTTTTCCTGCCGCGCGGGGTAGCCGTACGGTCTTAGGCGCCTTGTCACGGTTGGCGCGGCTGTCCCCGCCGGAGGTTCAAGTCCTCCCTCGGGCATGGGTGTATGTGATGTCCTTAGCATAAGTTAGTTTAAGTATTGTGTAAGTCTAGGGACCGATGACCTAAGCAGTTTGGTCCCTTAGAAATTCACACACATTTGAACATTTTTGAACGCAAATGATAGATTTAAACGTCGTGCATGATGCGGCAGGTTTTGAAGCGTCTAATCGTTTATGACGCTGTATCTCATGAACTATGATAGGAAGGTGGTTCTTAGTCGCACAGTGATTCTTATCTGAGAGGAAGGGATACGTGTACCAAATTTGATTAAAATCAGTCCAGTGGTTTAAGAGGAGATTCCAACATGCACACGTGTTAACATACATCATCAAGTTTTATATAAATTTTAAAAGGTTTTTGCGAAATTTCTGCATCAGATTTCTCAGTCCCTTTTTACAAGATTTTTTTCAAACCTTAGTTTGCGGAAAGAAGTTTCTGGTGTTAGGCATTGTTTTACTTCTGTCATTTAAACCTGCTGTTCTGTTCGGGTCTATATAACCCGAAATGGTTAAGAATTTCTTATCTTATTATTTAAATATCAAAATAACTTCATGAAATTTGGTGACTTTGTCTGAAAATGCAAGGGGGTATGTGGTTAACAAAGTTTTAAAATATTTTAAGCCATTAGGTCGTAAACCATAACAGCTACATACATAATGTAATAACTACTGTAGAGTAAAATACTTCCTGGTTGTTTCATATTTTATAGTAGCAATGACTTTCTTTATTTATACCTACTCTCGACATTCAACAGCTCAACAAAGGCACTTTATTTACAAGAATGGACTTGTCACTACGACTTATCAGCTGTTCGAATTATCCATTGTTTCTGCTCAGTTTGTGTTCTATATCGTTTGTGATAAGTCTGAATTGTGACGTCATGGCGATTACATGATTGACTGACGCTGAGTTGGAAGAATTAGTAAACAGTTAATGAGACGAAGGATTACTTTCCGAGTTCGGAGATCATGTTCAGAAATGCATCTGAAAGCGAGTGTTCTGATGTAATGTCGACAATCCACAGCCTATCCAAAGTAGTGTATAGACTTCAATTTCTAAAAATGGAACACACTCTGGCAATTGAAACCACCAGCACAACACGGACGCCTACCTGCTTCGAATGTCATCAGAGGTACCTTGGGAGTTATTAGGTGCGCACGCCGCTGAGTAAGTGATGTAACAAGTTAATTTGAAGTATTATTTTCCACAGCATTCAGAATGAAATAATAGAGATCTCAAATATTGAGGGGCAACGAGTTTATGGTATACAATGCACAAACAATGATGACTATCTTTTTCACTCATACTTAGGGACCCTATTCCTTGCGGTTTTAAATCACTCACATGCGAAATCTACAAAAAGGTTTTTGAGGTAAAGATACTGGGCGGAACGTATGTCGAGTAATCATGTCCCTAGAAACATTTCGTAAAATATCGCGCGTCTTGCAAATTGATAAGAAATTCACAAAAGAGGAAAGACGATGTACTGATAACTCGCTGCAATTCGCAGTGTCTGTGAGAAGTGGTTAGAAGACCTTTTTGAATTGTATAATCCAGGGGAAAATGTGACAGTCGACGAGCAGGATTTGGAGCCTGCTGTCCGTTGAACTAGTGTAACCCAAGCAAACGGGCAAAATATGGGATCAAGATATGGAGTCGGAGTGACAGAAAATCTTCGTATGCACTAAAAGCCCAAGTTTACTGTGAGGGAAGCGGTACCAGAAAAAAATTAAGCAATGACAGTAGTTGCTGATGTTACTTCTGATTTGCGAGTTCAGAATGTCACATTTGATAATTTTTTTACATCGTACAATTTGGGACAACTGCTCCTGAAAAGGAAACTGACTATTTTAGGAAGCATACGTAAAAATAAGGCAGAGCTTCCACAAAATATGACCAACAAGGAGGGTCATACGTCTTCATTTTTTTTCACAAATGGCACTATGGTAGTCAGTTATATTCCTCAGAGGAATAAGAGTATTGTACCAATAGGTACTCAATTCTATTCCTCAGAGAAATACGAATGTTGTACTAATGAGCACTCTCCACCATGGTGGCTGGAGGGCTAATAGGAAGCAAAAAATTATTTTAGATCATAATTCTACCGAATCGGGTTTAGACACACGTGATCAGCTAACTGGTACATATACTTGCAAACGAAAAACCAAAAGATGGTCCATGATAGTTTTCTAGAATATTCTTATTATTGCTGTTTATAGTGCATATGTTTCGTGGGCTTCGATTGAAAGCAAGAAAATTGACTTGAAGGAGAATATGTTTGCAGAAAATTGTGAAGTCACTGGTTGCTGAGTTTTTTGCACGAAGGTTCAAAAATGGTTCAAATGGCGCTGAGCATTTTGGGACTTAATTTCAGAGGTCAACAGCCCCCTAGAACTTAGATCTACTTAAAACTAACTAAACTAAGGACATCACAAACATCCATGCCCGAGGCAGGATTCGAACCTGCGACCGTAGTGGTCACGCGGTTCCAGACTGTAGCGCCTAGAACCGCTCGGCCACTCGGGCCAGCTTCCACTAAGGAAACATTTTTCAAGAACAGAATATTCTTTGAGAATGGTCAGGACCATCCAAGACCTGAAGGAGTGGCATGTGTTCTGTTGTTCAGTAAATGACAATAAGACAAACATGTTGTGTGGGAAGTGTAATAAACATTTATGCAAAGCACACATCACCGAACTGTGTCCAAACTAGTGAGTAAGAAGGAAATAAAGTGATAAGGGCAGACAGACAGATGATTGTAGAGAATCACAATCTGGTGGAAATGTCTGTTGTTTCGAATATACCCTGCACGAATATTAAAATAGTAAATTTTCTTTAGTGAAGCTCCGTGTATTATTATTATTATTATTATTATCGCTGTGATCGTTAACAACATACTGCAATATAACAACAGTGTCGATGGCCTGCAACTGTACGAAAAATATGTGTGAGTAGAAGTTTGTTTCAGCATTTTTTTTTTTATTTTGTCGGGTCATATTGATTCGAACAGTTCATTTGCACAGTGAAAGTGAGCAGAACAGCAGTGTTAATAAACTTGTTATAGCTGTTAATGAAGGTAATACATTAATCAATTTCTTGATGGGAAGCACCTTCAAGGTAAAAAGGAAGAAGATCCCCATTTTTACAGCCTCTCCTCTACTTTATACGCACATCAACTGAAAGTTCGTTATTTGCTAGCTTTCTTGGTCTGATAATTTCAACATCCAACTGTGTTTACATCCGTTTCCTCCCTTGCAAATCCGCTAGTAGAGCTACAACCAGTAACTGAGTTACGATTGTCACTGACGCATGCGAAAAAAGCATATATTTTATGTAAGTACCAACTGTCTGATGTATAGAGCGCTCAGAAGTATTCGGTATTCGTCCTTGAGTGAAGGACAGGACGTCGACGACGAGTTAAGGTCACGGTTGCTTGGTATGCGGCGGTGGTGACGCCCTCCTTAAGAGAGGCTAACCACAAAGTATTCTGCGCCCTGGGGCAGGGTGGCTGGTGCCATTTTGCCGGAGAGCTTCCTTAAAGCAGAACGCTAAACGGCACCCCGAGGTCGTTTCGCTCACTCCCGGCCCGCCATTCTCCGGTCTACTGACGAGGGCGCCAGCGCGACCTTGAGGCGCAAGTAGCCCACCCGGCGAGACCCTTCCAAGGACAGCAGCGCCTGTCAACAAGGGGGAGATATGACGGCGACCCAGCGCGCTGGTCGTTCCGGGGATACTGCGGCGCTGGGGTCGGCCCCACTGCCGCCCCGGTAGCCGACCTGCGCCCGCCGGTATGCCGCAGTTCTGAGAAATTACGGAACTTCTCATTTATATGTCGTCTGAGGGCGAAGATCTGCGCGATAACCGCGCCGTTAGGGCGGGATCTGCGTGAAGTGGGTGTGCGGGCGCCGACGCTCTGCCCTAATACCTGCTTTTGCCCATTTCCGTGCTACGCTTTGAATTACCCGCGCTGATATTTGGATTTACGTTTATTAAACCATTTTAGAGGTGCTACAGCCCGCTACTGTGTAATTCCTCGGTTAACTATTCCATTTATTATTTGAGGGTATTAATAAAGTTAATGACACAGTCCGTTCACCGCTCGGTATTTTATTACCAAACCCTGTGTCTGTTACGCTTGCGACTCGTAAAGGTGACAGAAACTACGTACAGTCAGTTTCACAACAAAGTTTGCGCCATAATTTTAAACGTAACGTCGGCAGTGACATGTCTGCTAGCGGTCTCGAATACGTAACCAATGCACTTTGCGCAGTGTATAGATAAACAATATGAGAGCTGTATGTTTTGTTTGTCGGTTGCATTTTAAAATGAGTGCAAAATATCAGGAGTCTCTCGAGTCAGTGTTCCTTGTAAGTCATCTATTTGGGCCTGGTCTCCTCTTTCATAAACCTTGTGTACGAAGTGTGAAAGGTTGCTTCAACGGACTGTCAAACCCCGGAAAAGTGCTTGTTTGGGGATGTTTCCCTAATCACGGTTTTAGCTATTTGCATTTATTTACATTCAGTTCAAAAACTGAAAAACTTTTAATATTCATCAAAAATGCGTTGTGAGGTTCGTTAAGAATCTATTTGTTTCGAACGAGGCAAACTGGGTGCTTCAACAGGATAATGATCGAAAACATCACAGCTGTCACAAGACAGTGGCGTTTCAACCCTGGACTGGCCTGCAATATCTCCGAATGAGAATCCGATCGAAAATGTTTCGTCCTATATCAGGATGAAGCTTAATGGAAAGCCAATACACACTTTGAAGCAGCTGTCATATTAAATCGGGAAGATACGGAAATCGTTACCGAGAGAATATGCAGAAAATCTCGCCAAAAGCATGCCAAAAAGGTGCCAAGCTATAGACGATAATGGCAGGGATTGGATTAATGGTTCAAATGTCTCTGAGCACTATGGGACTTAATATCTGAGGTCATCAGTCCCCTAGAACTTAGAACTACTTAAACCTAACTAACCTAAGGACATCACACACATCCATGCACGAGGCAGGATTCGAACCTGCGACCGCAGCTGTCGCCTGGTTCCAGACTGAAGCGCCTAGAACCGCTTGGCCACACCAGCCGGCGGATTGGATTAAATATTGGGTAATTGTGCAATTAGTAATAACATGTATTTTCATGTAAACATATATTTATAATAGTGTCTTTTATTTCATACAGATAATGGCGTACACTTTCTTGTGGAACTGACTGTATTCTCACGATACCTATTGGAAACGACGATAGAGATAGGTCAAATAACTTATAAACCATGTGACTTAATATGGATATCTTTAGAACGTGGAAGCGCCGTAACAAATACGTACCAAAAAGCCGCGCAGATTTGCGGTTCGCGGCGCTCTTGGTGCCCCCCATCCTATTTGCGCTAGGAGTATCCGACAGACACGTGCTCAAATCAATTACCAGAAATTTTTATTACCGGATGTGATTCATAACCCCGCAACGAAAACTGTAGTTGTGAATCGAATACGCGGCCACACGTCCACAAACTTTTGGCCACGACGAGAAATCAGAACTGGTTATTGGACGTACATTAACGATCGGCTACGTGCACTCGTTCGTAACCCCAGATAAAAGTAATTCTTTTCCAGCTGGAGCGCATTTCACGATCCGCGTTCCAACCGGAACGTCCAAGCAACTAGACGCTGACGCTTATTTTGGCGACATGACGCTCTGAACGAGCTACACTCTTGGAAATTGAAACTAGAACACCGTGAATTCATTGTCCCAGGAAGGGGAAACTTTATTGACACATTCCTAGGGTCAGATACATCACATAATAACACTGACAGAACCACAGGCACATAGACACAGGCAACAGAGGATGCACAATGTCGGCACTAGTACAGTGTATATCCACCTTTCGCAGGCTGCTATTCTCCTCCCATGGAGACGATCGTAGAGATGCTGGATGTAGTCCTGTGGAACGGCTTGCCATGCCATTTCCACCTGGCGCCTCAGTTGGACCAGCGTTCGTGCTGGACGTGCAGACCGCGTGAGACGACGCTTCATCCAGTCCCAAACATGCTCAATGGGGGACAGATCCGGAGATCTTGCTGGCCAGGGTAGTTGACTTACACCTTCTAGAGCACGTTGGGTGGCACGGGATACATGCGGACGTGCATTGTCCTGTTGGAACAGCAAGTTCCCTTGCCGGTCTAGGAATGGTAGAACGATGGATTCGATGACGGTTTGGATGCACCGTGCACTATTCAGTGTCCCCTCGACGATCACCAGTGGTGTACGGCCAGTGTAGGAGATCGCTCCCCACGCCATGATGCCGGGTGTTGGCCCTGTGTGCCTCGGTCGTATGCAGTCCTGATTGTGGCGCTCACCTGCACGGCGCCAAACACGCATACGACCATCATTGGCACCAAGGCAGAAGCGACTCTCATCGCTGAAGACGACACGTCTCCATTCGTCCCTCCATTCACGCCTGTCGCGACACCACTGGAGGCGGGCTGCACGATGTTGGGGCGTGAGCAGAAGACGGCCTAACGGTGTGCGGGACCGTAGCCCAGCTTCATGGAGACGGTTGCGAATGGTCCTCGCCGATACCCCAGGAGCAACAGTATCCCTAATTTGCTGGGAAGTGGCGGTGCGGTCCCCTACGGCACTGCGTAGGATCCTATGGTCTTGGCGTGCATCCGTGCGTCGCTGCGGTCCGGTCCCAGGTCGACGGGCACGTGCACCTTCCGCCGACCACTGGCGACAACATCGATGTACTGTGGAGACCTCACGCCCCACGTGTTGAGCAATTCGGCGGTACGTCCACCCGGCCTCCCGCATGCCCACTATACGCCCTCGCTCAAAGTCCGTCAACTGCACATACGGTTCACGCCCACGCTGTCGCGGCATGCTACCAGTGTTGAAGACTACGATGGAGCTCCGTATGCCACGGCAAACTGGCTGACACTGACGGCGGCGGTGCACAAATGCTGCGCAGCTAGCGCCATTCGACGGCCAACACCGCGGTTCCTGGTGTGTCCGCTGTGCCGTGCGTGTGATCATTGCTTGTACAGCCCTCTCGCAGTGTCCGGAGCAAGTATGGTGGGTCTGACACACCGGTGTCAATGTGTTCTTTTTTCCATTTCCAGGAGTGTATAAACGGAGTCTCCATCAAAATTTCGAGAAGATGCTAGCGGCTACTTGATCTCTGATATAATGAATAAAAATTTAATAATGAAAGAAAGAAATAAAATACAATAACGAAGAATTACAAAAAGGTAAATACTAATAAAAGGAAAAATAATTAACAATAACGAATATTTACAATAAGTTAATTAATAATAAAAAGCAAACAAAAAAAGGAAACAAAAGCAACTTGTGAGTAAACGAACACTGCGCTCTCATTTAAATACCGAAAGAGTCAGCCACCAGGAATTGTGAAACTAACCCTGTTGTCCAGGAGTGCGTGTCACCAAGGGCGCAGATTCACCACGAGATGGGGAAACTTGCAGAGGTCTGTTGCCTATTGAGGCCTAAGCGCTGTAGTGTGCAAGTGAGATAGACGAGAACCTACAGCAAAGAGAAACACAGCAGAAGTCATTTGTGACCGTGGAGACGTAGCAGTGTTACACATGGCGGACATTAGATGGGCTGTAAAGGGAAACATTTATGAAAACTATTTATTTCTATACTAGCGCAGGGAATGAAGCCACAGCAATATTAATCTACCATCCTCCATAAAATTTCATGGCGATCCCAAGAAAACATCAATGTCGATCATATCTGTAATACTTTATCATTTACTGTTAAAATGAAATTCACAAGTTTTCTAACAAAGACCTGTATTCTGAAATCTGAACGCTTTGGTCGATCTTAACGATCCACACATCATTAAAATGATAGACTTTGCAAATATCAAATCTGTGACTCTATTTGTTTAAAAGATACAGTAAATTTAAATTATCAGTAATTACAGTTAAGTTCAGATCATCATTGCCTCAACACATTGAACGATGACAGCATGACACCTTATTGAATCATAGGTAATAGAATATTTGGTGTTACGTTTAGCACATAGTACTTACTTATGTTCTTTAATTATTTATCAAAAAGCACATTGGTGCAAGGCTACTGGCCGTGGCATTGGAAGCTAAGAATTGGTTTTATGTATAAGAATTTAACGTTTATTATATAATGGATATTATTGTTATTTTATTTAGAACGTGAAAGTGGTCAAGCATTGATTATTTAAATATTTTAAAATGTAAAAAAATGTAGAATTAGCTGTAGCCAATCAGATGGACGGTTTCAGGAAAGGAAACTGCCCTAGTTAGTTGAGCGAGGATATTCGGCGCTCGGGAAACTTTAGTTCTCGATATTATTAAAACTGTTATTATATGTTACGTTAACTTTGTTTTTCATAAACCTGCCATCAGCCAGATAATTTAACCAAAGGGTCAAAAGTGTCTAATTTAGGGCGTGTAATGTGACAGTGCGGTTCAACTCCTAGACGAGCTTGAGGCAAGATGTTTCGACGAAGAGGAACCACATGTGAGTCCGAACATGTTTGGGATGTTAGCTCGCACACTACACAACTACTTTCATTTTCACTTCTAATCTGTATGTTCGCCCCCCCCCCCCCACCGTCCTTTGTTTCTTCCCTACACCCTTTTAGTAATAGGTTACTTGGTTTGGGATAGATGCCAGTGCCTAAGAGATGCTGTTTTACTTTATTTATTTCATTTTAGGGCACAAGTGGCGGTAGTAGTTAGACCTTTTTTTGTAGTTTCCCCTTACTGTCCAGGGGCGGAAAAAGGAGATAGTCAAATGGTAAGATTGACGCTCGCGACAAGCATCCGAGTTCGAGCCCCAGTACGTCGCAAATTGGTAGTGTCGTTATTCCATTATACCGCTGATGGTTTTCCTTCATGCTGTAACATTCATTTCAATATAGTCTGTCTGTGCTGGTATCGAGCTTTTCGTTTTAGCTGTTTAGGTCAAGGGAAGCTTTGGGTGCTATTCACAGCAGCTTTATAAATTGTTGCCTTTATTGGCGTCCTTAACAGTAATTGTTGTATCGCGTTTTCTTTTTTTTTAAGTTTATATTGTCACATTTTCGTGATTTTTATGGTTATTTTCGATTTTAGTTTTTCTCCATACAAACTGTGGTGTCACCGCCATACACCACACTTGCTAGGTGGTAGCCTTTAAATCGGCTGCGGTCCGCTAGTATACGTCGGACCCGCGTATCGCCACTGTCAGTGATTGCAGACCGAGCGCCGCCACAAGGCAGGTCTAGAGACACTTCCTAGCACTCGCCCCAGTTGTACAGCCGACTTTGCTAGAGATGGAACTGACAAATAGCGCTCTCATTTGCCGAGACGATAGTTAGCATAGCCTTCAGCTACGTCAATTGCTACGACCTAGCAAGGCACCAGTAACATTTAATATTTATCTATGGATGCCTGTACCGTCAGACCGATGTTCTCCAATTGTGGATTAAAGTTAAGTATTCCAAGAGCTTCGCACTTTATTTATTAGACTCAACTCCTTTAACTGTTCCAGACCTCACGCCAGTCTGCGTGAGCTTAACGCGTGCATTTCGGCCTCCTTTAGCAACACGGTGTTGGCTCTTCTGCCAACACACCACAAACCACCCAAAATCGGTCGGTTTCCTCGTTCCACTATTTTATACTATACGATTGCGTATTTGAGGTATGTTATTCCCGACATGAAAACAGATGGTTGTAAATTCATAGACACAATTTTGTAATCATATTTAATTTACACCTCGGGTTTTACGAAGACGTCACGGGTCAAAGTCAGTGTCTAGTATCGGAGTCTCTCGTCTATCCTGTCATTCATCACTTACGTCAGTGATTTTACAGAAAACCATTCACATCATCATGAAACAGACAGACATAGATGTTATTTCTTCTACTCATTTCATAAAAAAAAAGCGAAACATTACGTTAAAGATGCAAACATTCCACTGTGATGTCGCTTAATCACAGATAATATTACCAAGATCTGTTGGTCCCTGAGAGGATGTCATTTTTGTGTCATCTTCGACAAGATAACATTGTTACGATCAGTGCTAAACAGACAGAGTTAGCGGTGCATGATTCTGTGCATACATAGCGACATGACTGCAGCATTTGGAGGTTCTGCGGCATTAATGTATCGTGCAAAATTAATCGTATATGCTGCCCTGGGCGTCTGGGAAAGAGCATCTGCGAAAACACTAGGAATTGTGTTTAGTACGCTATGTGAAATAACAGTTGGGCCTGTGCTGGGCGGTGTCATAATACCATTGCATTAAAGAGCTGTGGACGCAAGATGTGCGTGCACGTTTGTTTTTTCGCCATTTGTGGGATCAGCCACAAAAGTTCGTATATCAGAGGTAGTCTTTGCCACTCTCGCAAACGCAACGTTTTGTGGATTTATCTGTTGATCCTGTAGATAGTTCAATGAGCGTTCTACACACTAACAAAAAACGATATTTTGTTGCTGAATACACAGCAAAAACGGCGGGACCCTATGATTTAAATAGGATCGGTATCCAGCGAGTATCGACGAGAACTTATACAGTTAATTCGCTTTTGAAAGGTGTGAGTGAGTGCTAGAAGAACTGAAACTGTGAGATTAAAGATTCATGATACCGAACTAAATTTTAAAATTTAACGAAGCGGAGATAATCAGTAAATTCACACGCATCAGTAAAATACATTCACTGATCCAGAGCGCATTCTGGGAACGAATTCGATTAGTTATACCTCCAAAACCAGGTATTACAAAAGAATCGGGCTTACATGTACAAGACAACTTCAGATTTCTAATTGGTTTACAAATGAATTAATGTGTTAAATATTTGACCTTCTACATGCAAGCGACAAAAAAATACTGAAAAGGATAGAAATTACGTTTAAAGTTTGATGGAAGTCGCTACGTTCTCTGATTATCAAACACTGGATGAATGTCGTGTACGTAATTTGATGACGTCTAGGTTACTTTCGATCCATTTTAAGAAAAAGGTAACTGTTCGCGCATTTCAATGTTTGTCATGTCATATCTCTTGAAGTACGTGCCGTAACCTGACATAATTTTGCAAATATCTCCTGTAGTATATATGGATATTGCAGGAGGAAAATGTTGAAAATGGGGCTTAGTACTAAAGAAGTAAATTAAAACGTCATACCAAATGCAGTAGTTTTACTGCATAAACGGCGGAAATTTAGTAAGCGATAAACATTTTCCCTTTCATCAATTTGTGCCTGCTTGTGTGGGGGGACAGGAGGGCGTTGTCATCGACAAAAGCTTCGTACATGTTTGAAAGAATGCGTTGGTTTCAAGTCATTAAGAGAACTAATTCTAAAATACTCGATGAATATAGTCTAGATACTTGCATACGGTGAGTTGCGCTGCCACAAGAGGTATAGACACTGTCTAAATGTAATACGTGTTTCACTTACTTCAACATAAGATTGTGCTGCTGGATTAGTAAATTGTGAGAAAATTTTAAAATTTTAAACTAGGTCACTAATTATATGAGATGTTAGAAGTCGTTAGATACCCAGGGAGCAAACAGGGGTTGGGTGTCATGAATCGCGTTAGCCGTTCAGTACACGGGTTATTAACACCAGCCGTGTAGCTCTCATACATTATAACTCATAAAACAGGAAGTGCATCTTAGAGATAAAACAATGGAAGATCGATATGCCTACCTGTTGTACCATATTTTTCACTTGAATCCAACTATATTTGGAAATATTTATTTTTGTTTTGTTAATACGTGTATTGGCTGCTTTTTTGAAAAGACTCTTCAGTCTGAGCCATAAAAACCACAAATGAATTGTTAGGTGACACATTTTCCCGTCAGTTTCACAATGTCCTTAGGTACTTGACAGCCTTCCAGTCCCTCACGTTTTTCAATGTGGGAAAAATCTCTGTCACACGACATAATTGAATGGCCAGAGACCAAAAATTTATGATTTATGTCATCATACTTTCCTAAAAGCGTCAGATAAATCCAAAGAAATACGATCATTTAATTCTTATTCTGGACAATGCAGTTATCAGACCAGATGGTAAGCTTCCGTTTCCTTCAACACTCTGGTCTACTAAGCGCTCCAAGGAGGCATGAAGCAATTTAATTGCCGCCACGGCCACTCATACCTTCGTGCCACGAAAACATTAGCCCCTTATTGTTGTCGCCAACACGAACAAACATATCTTAGCATGAAAGCTGATGTGAATAATACATCTGAATGTGGGTTAGAGAATCCAAAACCAACACTTGTTCAAGATCTATTGAACACATGATGACGTCACAATAAGGAAGCTGAGGAGATATCCTCTTTCACTGCTTCTCTTGCTTTCTCAGCTTTTTTATGGTGTATTTCTGTTGTGATGTTCGTACATTTATATAGATATATGGAATCCAATGAAGAGTGATATATCGTTATAGCAGAACCGTTTCGTTCTTTGCGTGTTTTCTCACTCACTGTAAAAAGATGGATGTGTGTAGTTGTACCATGATTTGTACATAACCTTTGTTCTGAATAAATATTATCAACATGGTAGCTGTTCACGGTTGTAAACCACAAACGAAGTGTATACCTCAAAATAATAGTGATCGGTTGTAAATTAAATGGAAGACTGTTATTCGATAAAGTATTATTTGTGAAACTGAACATGGCTGATATTAAGATATCGGTATTTGACGGAGAAGACTACGGGAACTGGAAAAGAAGAATGGAAAGGTACCTAAAAATGAAGAAATGCTATACACTGGCTTCAAGAGCGAAAACAACTGCAGACAAAGCGGATATGTGGGAAGAAGAAAATCTGATTGAAATTAACTACATATACGGAGCAGTTTCCAAGAGGCAACAAGAATTCGTGAGTGATAAGGAAACTGCATTTGAAATAATTAAAAAGTTTGATGATTTATACTGCAAAGAATCAACAGCACTGCAACTTGTGTGCAGAAACAAGTTTAAAAACTGAGGTTAAAAGATTATAGTGATATGGCAACATTCTTCAGTGTCTTTGAAAAAAACAGTGAATGAATTAAAATTATCCGGTGCAAAAGTGACAGAAAAGGAGAAGCTAAATTATATGTTGAGAACATTGCCGGAAACCTTGGGCTATATTGGGGACTTTATCGATGTTTTGAAAGAAGAAGATCAGACAGTGGAATATGTTAAAAGTAAACTTCAGATCATTGATCTAAAAGGAGAGGATGGAAGTGAATGTGTAAAATCCAATGCATTTCACGCTGAAAAGGAAACTAGTATGAGATACAAAGAGCAATTGTGTTACAGATGTGGCAAAACAGGTCATATAAGGAGGGACTGTCGCCATTCAGAAACAAGCAGAGATTCAAGGACACGTGGCGGACATCACTGAGGAGGCGGTCGCAGCAGTTGGCAACATGGGCAGAGTGATCACTCCAGCGGGAACAACTGGTCATTTGGTCAGAGTAAACATCACGTTACAAGAGGAAGTCGTCATCCTGGACGCCGAGGATGTCAACAGAATGGAGTCAGCATGAGCAGCTTTGTAACAGAGGTACAACCTACAGTGATGTGTAACAACCTTGAGTCAGGTAACAATGTACAGATTGATTGGTTATATTGGTTATTGGGTAGCGGTTGTACAGATAATGTTGTTAACAATGAGAGTTATTTTTCTGAGTATATAACCTTAAGAGAGTCGGTAAATGTTAAAATTGCGGATGGAAAAGTCTTGCAGGCCACAAAAATAGGAAACATTATCAGTTATTTTCCAGTTTATGATGATATGGTTGCAATCGAAATGAAAAATCTTTTTTATGTCAGAGGCATGGACAGAAATTTGATTAGCTATGGTAAAGTAACAGAAAAACATAAAGTTGTATCTGTGGGCAACACTTCAAAGATTTTCGATAAATACAATAGCTTCCTTGTGACTGCTTTGAAAGAATATAGGCTGTATAAAGTGACAAGTAAAATCTACACGGAGGAGATAAATGTAAACACTGTCAAATCAAATGGTTCAAATGGCTCTGAGCACTATGGGACTCAACTGCTGTGGTCATAAGTCCCCTAGAACTTAGAACTACTTAAACCTAACTAACCTAAGGACATCACACACATCCATGCCCGAGGCAGGATTCGAACCTGCGACCGTAGCGGTCGTGCGGTTCCAGACTGTAGCGCCTTTAACCGCTCGGCCACTCCGGCCGGCCAAACACTGTCAGTAGTGGAGATAGTATGTCAGTTAAGGACAAATGGCATTGTGTACTCGGACATGTAAATTTTAACGACTTGAATACGTTGTGTTAACAGCAGTTAGCTTATGGATTGCCAACAAATTTAGAATCAGAATTTATGAAGTGTAAAGTCTGTGTTGAAAATAAAATGACAATTTACCTTTCGAAAACAAAAGAAGCAAAGCAAAAAAAAAAACATTGGAAATTATTCATACTGATTTAACTGGGCCTCACTCAACTTTTGGATTGCATGGGGAAAGATATTTTCTCACTTTCATTGATGATTATAGCAAAGCAGCTAGAGTGTATACTATTAAATCTAAAAGTCAGGTTTAAGATTGTTTTGTGTAATACGTAAATGAAATTGAAGATTTAACTGGTAAAACTATTAAGAAATTGAGATGTGACAATGGGAAAGAATATTTAAATTCAGATGTGTATCAGTTTATAAGACAGAAAGGAATAATATTAAATACATGACCTCCCTATGTACATGAATTAATGGTACAGCTGAAAGATATAACAGGTCAATTATGGATATGTCACGACGTCTGATATCTGAAGCGAAAGTAAATAGGCGATTTTGGCCAGAATTGGTATGTGCAGCTGCATACTTTAAGAACAGAACTCTAGCTAATACTATAGGAAAGGAAACTCCTTATGAGATATTATTTGAGAAGAAACCTGATATTAAACATTTAAAGTTATATGGAAGTAGGGTTTTTGTACGTGTACCAGAATATTTGAGGAAATTAAAGTGGGACTGTGAAGCTGACGTGGGAATTGTAATAGGGTACAGTGAAGTTGGGTACAGAGTATTGATTAATAACAAAGTTATCATTGCCAGACATGTTGATATTGTGAAAGAGGATGTCAGGTGTATTAATATTAAGGCATCCAATTCAAGGAATGAACATTTTAGTGTTTCTGAGTGCAAAAACATAAACAATGAATAAGTAAATGAGCGTATGGAAGTAAGAGGTGTCGAGCATTGTCCAAGTAAGCAAAAACAAAACCAGGAACAAGACTTGAGAAGGTCAACTAGGGAACATCGATTGTCTGATAGATTAAATGATTACGTCTTTAGTAACTGCATTTATGTAAACTTTTGCTGTGCTGATAGTCTAGAAAATTTTGAGGATTCAATGAATAGCAATGAGTCAGAAATATGGAAGGAAGCAATGGATAAAGAAATTGAAAGTTCAAATAAAAATAGAACTTGGTAACTAGTAACTAAACCAATAAATGTAAATGTTCTTACTATAAAGTGCGTTTTTACAAGGAATTCAGATAACACTTGTAAAGCAAGATTAGTTGTTAGGGGCTTCCAACAAAAGGAATTTGTGGTTGATATTTATTCACCAGTTGCTATGATGCAAACATTGAAAATGTTTTTGTCGTTCTGTTGTCAAAAGGGCTTAATTGTAGAACAAATGGATGTACAAACTGCATTTCTTAATGAAAAAATTTCGTCAGAAATTTATGTTAAGCGACGCTCTGGATACATGGATGGAACATGTTGGGTTTGTAAGTTATTTAAGGCACTTTATGGCTTGAGGGAAAGCCATAGAGCACAGTATGATTGTCTGGATGAGTTTCTAAAAGGTCAAGAGTTTCAGAGAAGTAACTTTGACTATTGTCTGTATGTACTGAGGACTACAATTTGTGTTGTCTATATAATTGTGTTTGTTGATGATCTGCTAATTTGTTGTAAAAGTAAAGAGAAACTACAAGAAATCAAATGTCTGTTATCCAAGCGATTTGAGATGAAAGACTTAGATGAAGTAAACAACTATCTTGGGATAGATATTAATTATAATTATGCAGAAAATGTAATGACTCTGAGTCAGGGTAGCTATATTGAATCTCTAGCTAAGAAATATCAGATTGAATGTGCAAAATTGTACAGTACACCAATGGAAGAAAATTTGAAACTAGATGAAGCACATGATGGAAGTCTTGATAGCAAGTACAGGAACTTGATATGTTCTCTCCTGTACATTAGTTCAGGAACATGGCCAGATATAAGTTGCAGTGTGAATTATTTGAGTAGATTTCAAAGCTGGTAAATGACACTCACTTTAAGTATGCTGTGAGAGTACTGAAATATTTGTATCAAACAAAAGATTTCAAGCTGACATATAGAAAGACTGAAGATTTGGATTTGTTATATTGTTTTGTACATGCAGATTGGGCAGGTGATTGTGTGGATCGTAAGTCCACATCAGGCTATGTAATTAGGTTATTTGGAAATGTAATATTTTGGAAATCCAGGAAACAAAGAAGTTTTACAATATCTTCTACTTCCTCTGAGTATGTAGCATTGTCAGAAGCTGTCACTGAGATTAAGTTATTTCTAGATATTTTGAATACTTTTGATGTAAAGTCTGACAAGCCCATTAAAGTTTATGAAGACAACTCAGGGGCAGTCACTATTGCTAGATATGGTAATCTCATTAAAAATTCAAAGTATATTGAAGTGCATTACCATTTTGTGAATGAATATTTTAAAAACTGAGTTATAGACATATGTGAGGTAGATTCACAAAGCAATGTAGCAGACTTTTTTACCAAATCTCTGAGCAAGCATAAGTTTGTCAAATTTCGAGACATCCTAAATGTAATCTGATTATGGTATGAATGTAAGGAGGCGTGTTGGAATGTTCGTACTTTTATATCGATATATGGAATCCAATGAAGAGTGATATATCTTTATAGCACAACCGTTTTGTTCTTTGCGTGTTTTCTCACTCACTGTAAAAATATGGATTTGTGTAGTTGTACCATGATCTGAACTTAAACTTTGTTCTGAATAAATATTATAAACAATTTCTAAAGTGGTTTTTGCTTTACTGTTGCCACGTTTTGCTTATAGCTCCACTGATATAAAGAGGAATCTAGGGAAATTATCAGGGAGTGATCGTTGGAATGAAATTTGCGGAAAAGGTTTTTAAAGGTTTTAGAATAAAGCTTTTACGTAATTCCGGAGTCTGAATATCTATCCTCAAAGGCACGTTAAAGCCTGCTGACAATCAAATCTTGGCTCATATACTCCTTGTTCCTATTTCTTCTTCCATAATGACTCTCATTCCTTGGAAATGAGTTGACATGCTCCAAAAGAAGCTGCTCATATGCTTTTGTAAACTTACTTGTCTGTGCTTTGTTACCGACTTTTCTGTGAACACTGTTTCCCCTTTCTTCTTTTCTGACAAAATAGTTTCGATTCTGTGTTTTGTTATTGCGAAAACAGGCATAAAAGTGTTCTCAAAGAGCTGTACAAAGTCACCCTTTCATCTGGCTACGAGTAACAAACCGTAGCTAGGCTTCTGCTCTCTTTGGGATCTTCATACTGACGATGAAAACTTCTTTTCACACTTTTAATGATCATCAAACCCATCAAATAGGAGTTTTGTTTCACAAATCTTTGAAGGCATTAAAGCTTGGAAGAGAACTTTTCTTGGCTTATATAAGGCACAAGCACACGAATGCTTGCAGCTGAACTGAAATATGACAGGATACAAATTTATTTACTCATTATACAAGCTACTAATCTAGCTGGTAAATCATTCCTTTGTACAAATTCCACCAAACAACCAAGTAATACGTGATAATATTATATATTTGTAATGAATGTATAATACACATCTCTTCTGTAGGTTTAGTTTTTGCTCCTACCAACGAGCTTTTACTGTTCACGTAGGATTATCCTTCACTTCTTAAAAGCTTTCTTTCATCACGAATTGATTCTTCCTTCTTCACTTTCCTGAATGGTTCAGTGTGCAAATTCATTGTTTTCAGAAAGAACGTTCGTGAGTTTAACAAACAAAATAAAATAACGAAGTGTTGATGTACAGTATTGCCGCAGACAATACTCGCAAACAGTGGCGAAGCTTTGTGGCAATTAGCCCACTTTAGCCTCTCCTGTGGGCTGCCACATACAGCTAATGCCATGTGTCGGGCCTTATAAGGACTAATAGAAATGATTGTAGAAATTAGCCCGCTTTACACACTTAGCACGGTTCCTTGGGTCTAAACAAAAACAATTTTTTTTTTGGCTCTTAGCCCGTTATTGGTTTCCACTTTACAATACGAACGAAATTCTTTCATCCCTCAGTAAAATGAAGACAAATACGAAAAATATTAAAAGGACAGTGTTTATTCGGAATTTCATCGGTAATATTCTTCAGTTTATTAATCTTTCTGCATCTATTACAAAAAAATCTTCTGCATACAAGCTGGTATAAGCGTTATTAACCAAGTTCCATGGTACTATAGTTGGTATCACGTTATAAGTTTTCAAGTCTTCAGTAACAGCAAAGTATTTTAAGATATGGAGCCAAACAGGCGACACACGTCGGATATACAGTCTTTCAGATGCTAAGCGTCTGAGCACAAGCCGATTATTAGAATATAGCCTCACTGTTCCTTCCACAACTGAGATGAAAGAACCGCAGGGAAAATTTAGACGAAGTAAATGCGCTTGGCTAGTGCACTGTAACAGTTTTACGTAATGGAATGGTTCCACAAAATAAGTGCTTTTAGCCTGCGGCGTGTGCTTGAATTAAATTTGTTTAAGAAGTAATCTGTGGGCAGATGCTTGTACACCATTATGGGGAAACTAAACTACTTTCGTTTTTTGCAGGGTCACAATTAATCAACTGTATGAAAAAAGGTGAATTCGTTACAAACAACGTCTTGCACACACTTTACTCAACACGTAAACTTCAATAGTGATATTCGGTTTTAGGTTATGACATGTTCGATATGCCTGTCATAATTGGCGATGATGTAGCGCAGACAAATAGCGAAATTCTACATGACCCGCTGAAATGTCGGAACATCAAGGTTGTCGATGACCTCCTGAATGACTGTTTTCAGCTCAGTAATGGTTTTGGAGTTATTGCTGTACACATCGGTTTTGGGGTTATTGAGTACACCGTGTATTTAATATAGCCCCGCAAAAAGAAGTCCTGAGAATACGGCGCCAAATCGAGATCCATACCACTCGCCTCTGGGTAGCCGGAAGTCAGAATGCTGTCCCCAAACTGCTCCTACAGAATATCAAACTCTTTCCCGCTTCGATGCGGTCGAGTGCCATCTTGCGTGAACTACTCGTACATCTTGTCGAACTCAGGGTCACTTTGGATAATGCAGATGAAATCACCTTCCTAAACCTTCACCTACCATTACGTAGTCATGGCGCTTTCAAGGAATATAGCACCGATTACTCCATGTCTGGACATTGAACACGACACAGTCACCCTTTGAGGACGAAGAGACTTCTCGATTGCGAAACGCGGTTTCTCAGTCAACCAAACGCGCCAGTTTTGCCTGTTAATGAACTCAGCTAAATGAAAATGGGCTTCATTGCTAAAGGAAGGCGCATGCGCATAATAATTCACATCATGCCCCGTGGCCAACCATGCTGTTGTCACCTTGTATCATTACGGCAGACAGATAAACAGTTCAGCTCAAATATTTATGCAACCCTTTATGATATCATAAATCAAATGTGAGAAAATGTTCACTACATGAGGTGCAGTTTAAAAAAAAATTTTGCCTCCACGTCAGTCTTCAGTATACCATTAAAGCATGACGGCTAGTTTCAGTTTTTCTCTACAACCATCTTCTGATCATTCACATGATAAAAAAGCGGTGGCATTCATTGAAATCATCGTCATTATCTGTAGTCACGCATGAAGTCCATGCCTATTAGAGTATGTTGTTAAAAACGTCATCATGAGCGAGCCAGATTGTTAACCGCAGTCTCACAAGCTCACGGTAATTAGGAAGGAAAACTGCCAATGGCATTAGTAAGACTTGCTTCACAGGCCCGTGATTTGCAGCGGTATAGCAGGTACTATAGTGAGAGCAGTATGCGCACGAGGTATAGTGCCATTTATCACAGGAATATTAATTACGGGGTGATCCTGATAAACTACAGTTTTTCAAATGGAAGTGTTGCTGATATCGTAGTTCTAAAGGAGATGAATTCTGCGGCGTTTCACTCTTCAAAATCCTGTTATTCAGCTCTTAGAACTTATCAGAGCATGAAACTGATTCCTGTCTTTTCTGGAAATTCGTGACTTTATACCCAAATATGGAAATACGTCACACTGCATAAGGTGCTTCGGTCCGGAACCGCGCTGCTGCTACGGTCACAGGTTCGAATCCTGCCTCGGGCATGGATGTGTGTGATGTCCTTAGGTTATTGGGCTTTAAGTAGTTCTAAGTCTAGGGGACTGATGACCACAGATGTTAAGTCCCATAGAGCTTAGAGCCATTTGAACCATTTGAGCGTAAGGAGGAAACAAGTGCCGCAATTGTAATGGAGCAGCTCATCTATCACTGCGTGTAGTACTTGTCAATGCATTAAAATATATGTATCATTCGATACACTCTGTAAATTCGCTATACGATGCACACAAGATCGAAATTTTAATTTCGCATTCCGTATGGTTTTAATGACATCAGTAGCATAGTTTTATACAGTTATTTACAGAATATGCGTTAAAAGAGCGTCAGCATTCCTGGAATGGTTGACGTCAGCTTTAGCTCTCTCGGGATTCACCAATGTCAGCATCTGGCGCTCTGGCCCTCCACTCCGCTCCACTCCGACTCACACCATTGTCAATGGCGCCACGCGATTTTGTGAAAACGTGGAGTAGGCAATGGCGTGAGAGCTTGGCGCCTCCTCCCACGATAAATTTTAATTTTTATAGTTCGACTGCGCAATTGCTGTCATTTACTGTCTGTAGGTCCATCCAATATGAAACACTGCTAGTAGCAGCAGCAATCAGTTGGGAAGATGAAACCTACCAGTAAGCATTCATCTGCCTCTAATTATCATACTTTTTTAAATTATTATTATTATTGCGTCATCTCGTTGTCACTGTAGGCTTGTACCATGGGAATCAAGGAGAGGGTGTTGTTTGGTGGCCGGTATCCTCTTTCCTGGTATCCTCTTTCTATACCACAACTGCACGCATGTGTTGCCAGGGTTGTTTATTCATACGAACAGGAAGTTACTTAACTGAAGACAGTCCAAGTATTGTGGTACAAGCTCTTCCGTAATAGTAAATATTGGCCTCACTACTGGTGATTTAAAAGTCCCGCAATGCACACTACTCTGATCCCTATGTGCCGCCTGACACAGAGACTCTGTCTGTGACTGCAAGTGACTGGGCTGCGACTGAAAACTCGACTCAGTGACTCACTGTATGACTGACTGGGCCCTCCAATCTACAGCGGCTATCTATAACACTAGTGGTCCAGAGGGCTTTTGTGGCACATTCCTTGCGAGTGCATTTTGGCGGCGCGTTGCTTGCATCTGTTATCGATCTTCTCGCCAACTCTTTGCACCCAGTGTGCTGGCGACAGCTATTGCCAGCACAATCGTTGTTATTGTTGTACTATGTATGTGTGTTTTATTATACTTAGGACATTATTATTATTGTTACACACGAGGAAATGCAGAAGTTCTAGCCTGAACAACAGCAGCAGTCATTGACCAGAAGATGTCTTCGATACTTTTCAAACACAGGCTGTTTGCAGTGCTAGAATAATAAATGGCGTCAATGCTGATTTTTGCTTTTTTCCATGGACATGCAACCTCCCCAGGGTGATACTGGGTGAACATTCAGTCTCTGCTAGGGACTTCCCACGAACAGTTAAAATATTTAACGACAGTTAGTGTACTCATCTACATGGCCACACATTAGAAATCTAACGCTCAGTGGCTATGCAATACAGGTTTATCTAGAGTGTTGGCTAAGTTGACAGCAGAACGTCTACTAGTTCTATCAGAAATTATAGACGACTCCATTCGTCCAAGGATAACGTTACTTTGATATTGCTAAATCGTCGGTTTTCAAGTACTACCACTGGGTGGAATTCATGATCCTACTTCACGCCTAGATTGAATCAATTAGTATTTTATTTGTTTGCAACGAAAGTACAGTAATATAAAATTATCTCTGGACCAGGTTACTGCTGATTCTGTGATGGCAGGTCCCCATCTATTTGGAGAAAAAGTACTTAAACTTATTATAATCATATTATCATCAGCATTTATTTTCTTCATCACCAATACTAAACTTACTCACTCACTGTCTTGACACTGTACGTCTCCACATATTCAACATCTGAACATTCTCACCTCATTGATCATTGGGAGTACAACTCACTCATAGCTCTAAGGGAATATGATTGAGTATAGTGAATGATGTTACATTTAACATTAAATATGGTGTTCGTGGTCCCTTTAGCAGCAAATCTGCAGTGGTAATAAATAGCTCCCATGTGTGTTAAAGACAAAATAGCGAACAATGAGTGTACATCGTGAAAGATGTGTTGTGCTGTTGCTGTGTATATGCTGGGTAAAATATTACACCAGCTTAATATATATGTCAGCATTAGCCAAGTGTATGCATGAGTAAAAAAAAAAAAAAAAACCGCAGAGATAGGTGAAGTACTTCATATAGTTATTTCGAGCAAAGTGCACAGTCACTTCTTGCATGGTGTGATACCGGATGTATATTTTATAAAGGGCATGGAATCCCAGAAAATGCAAGATGTTAGTTTTTAGACTAGATAAGGCAATGCATCTTCTCACCATTCCACTCCAATGTAATTTTTTGTGGAAATATTTTCCTCATGTCTAAGAATATATGCTCCGCCGTTTCATTCTTCACAGAGAATGCTGTGAGCATTCGTTCTGATATATGTTTACAACACATACAGTTGTTAAAGTCGTCTTTGCGCAATGCAAGCATCTCGTGAATTGAACAGATAAGTCCAAGATGTGCGCACAGACAGTGAACAATGACAGCGCTCGTGCAGTCCAACAATAAAAATTAAAATTGCTCTACGAAACGGGGAATCTGAACTTACATGCCATTGGCGACGTCACATATTCGCATAACGCCTAACGCCATTGGCCACAGGGGAAGTGGGAGCGAAGAAATTCTGGGAATATTGTCATTGCCAGACCACAGGATACTGATGTCAGCAATATTGGGAAAAGATGATGCTGATGTTATCAATACTAAGAATGTTGATACTATGTCAGCGAAATTATTGTCCGAAGCCCTTTGATCCTCTGCTGACGTGAAGTTGCTATTTGTCAGTCTTTTCACCTCAATTCCCTACTGTAGAAACCCATTCAACTTTTGATGTGCACTTTTCACTCAAGTATCCTGCAAAAACAACAACAGAACTTTTACAGAAGTTAACTAGCGCATCACCCTTCGATGCCACGTCGTTTGCCTCCCAGTTTGTGTGTCAGTCCCTCCACATATTACCAAGTGTAGTTAGTGTCAGTTTCAAAGCAAAATTTTCTTCTCTATTCCGCTTTCGGAAGTAGACTCACAGCTGCATCAAGCTGGTGAACCAGCTACGGTTGATGCAACAGTTTCGTATAACAACATCAACTTATGCATAATACAGCTGTCTTTGACATTTTCAAAACAAAGAGTTTCTAACTTTGAAATTTTGTAACTTTGCCCCACCTGCTCAAAGGATTTTGAAATGTGCCAATTCGCTGAAGCTGTATCTTTCAGAAATAAAAATTTTAGTAGCATAAACTACTACAGTTCCATTTGAGAAAGTAGCCAACACCATATAATTAAAAAAAAGTATGAAAAGACTCTCTACATCGTTCAGCCACGGAGTTTCCAAGATTTGTTTGTGTGAAAATAGTATTATGATGCTTTAAATGGTTCTCGAACTAATTGGAGGGATTACCTCCGCTAAATAACCTTTTATATACAATTTAAAATATGACATCGAAATGCCAGAACATATTTGGTAGCGTTTTAATGTGGGAGGAATTCATGACTTTTTCTCCATTCACTCGCAATGTAATAAGGAGGCGGTAGCATTTCTTTAAGAAATGGTGTTTACTTTTTCATCGTAGCAGTTTCTTCAGTGAAGTAAATGCCAGTCCTATAGTCTCCATTAATAATACACGAAACATTCACACTCATTTGGCTTGATGTTCAACCTGCTGCCACCAGTACGTGTTCTCAGTGTCTCAGTAAAGCAAATGTCTTACATTCTTCTTTTCATGACCTGTAATGGTAGTTTCATCGGTAAAGAGGATTACTTGAAGAATCTATTATCCTCATGTCGCATCAGAACCAAGGAACGGAGTTTCAAATACGTTCTCCAGTCAAGCTGGATATTCTGCTTGTGAAGCGACACATAATATGGATATAGGCTGTTTACGTGCAACATGCGAACTCTGCTGCGTTGACTTACCTGCAGGTACTCTCATTTTCACTGTAACTAACATGGGTTATGAGCTGCCATAAAATCTATTTCGTTTGCTCCGCTCGTCGCCGGCTTACTCCTAACTCTGCATAGTATTCCATTACCCTTCCAGTAATAATTGTTTGCATATTTGCAGCATAGTTATTCTTGCTGAACAGCGTTGTCGAGCTGCCTTTATACGAAAAGGTCTCTTCACATTCCTTCTGCATTCTACGTAAGGAAGCAAATGTAGTTTGTCTTGGCCTGTGAAAGACATTCACTTTTTCAAACCAGCCTGCGCTAGTAACACGCAGAATGGAAGCTACACTTCCTCTTATGTCAGTATCGCAGCGTTGCCAAACTATGTTTCCACTGTACGTTACATGTCCTATTTGCTCATTTCGGTGTGAGATCACGAACTTTCACACAAGACAGCTGTCACTGTCATGGTCGGAACAGTACATTATCTTAACATGTAATTTCTTCGAAACTAGTCAACATATTACGAGAGTGTAACCCTGTTGAATTCGTCTCTGTTGTAACTATGATACCACTGGCGAAAATTGCTATGATTCCTTTAGTAAAAAAAAAAGTAGGTAACAATTATAGTTCTGAAAATAGTCTCTGTGCCGTTTACTGAGGACTTTCCCGTAATTCATTTGGGTGAAAAATGTAATAACTGAATCTTATACGCTTCACGCTGTATATGGGGTAAGAATCTCAGCGAATCACACGGTATTACAGGAAGTACGTGCATGGTGGGCACCTAAGAATCTGCAGCTACGAGTAATTGGGCCTGATGACTTCCGCTGTCTGCATACAAGCACCGCTACAGCGGTGGACGTTCTATTCAATAATCCGAAATACTGTGAGCGTTTCTAAGTCTACTTGCTCGTTCCTCAACTAATTATGTCCGGTTCCTTGAGAGCGTAACCACAGAATATTTCTTTGGGCTATCTCTACGCGACGTTGGCGCCTTCCTACTATCCTCCTCTAGGCTTCTTCACGTTAATTATCACAAGTATATGAACCGTTGAACCAAAATATTATGAGCCAATATTTAATAGCACGTTGCTTCACCTTAGTAATGCAGCCAGCATCGAGTCTGTGTGGCATGGATTCGATAATTCCGGAGGTAAGTTGTAAGTTGTATCAGGCGTCTGCGCATGGCTGAGTCAATTGCCGTAAATCATGGGGCACCATGGATTTGTGGGTGCAGAGTTGGCACCAAATACAGTCTTACACGGGGAATTTGGTGGCCAAAAATTCAAAGTGAGTTCACTATTATGCTCCTCCAATATTTTTAGCACGATTCTGTACTTATGATGCGATAACAAGACGTCTTCACCGCCGGGGAGGACACAAACCATGAAGGGATGCAGCTAATCCGCACTAAAGCTCCCGTAGCCCACAGCAGTCACATTGCCGTCGACACTGCACAGTCACATATACAGGGTGTTTCAAAAATGACCGGTATATTTGAAACGGCAATAAAAACTAAATGAGCAGCGATAGAAATACACCGTTTGTTGCAATATGCTTGGGACAACAGTACATTTTCAGGCGGACAAACTTTCGAAATTACAGTAGTTACAATTTTCAACAACAGATGGCGCTGCAAGTGATGTGAAAGATATAGAAGACAACGCAGTCTGTGGGTGCGCCATTCTGTACGTCGTCTTTCTGCTGTAAGCGTGTGCTGTTCACAACGTGCAAGTGTGCTGTGGACAACATGGTTTATTCCTTAGAACAGAGGATTTTTCTGGTGTTGGAATTCCACCGCCTAGAACACAGTGTTGTTGCAACAAGACGAAGTTGTCAACGGGGTTTAATCTAACCAAAGGACCGAAAAGCGATACAATAAAGGATCAGTTTGAAAAATTTCAACGGACTGGGAATGTGACGGATGAACGTGCTGGAAAGGTAGGGCAACCGTGTATGGCAACCAGAAGAGGGCAACGCGCAGCTAGTGCAGCAGGTGATCCAACAGCGGCCTCGGGTTTCCGTTCGCCGTGTTGCAGCTGCGGTCCAAATGACGCCAACGTCCACGTATCGTCTCATGCGCCAGAGTTTACACCTCTATCCATACAGAATTCAAACGCGGCAACCCCTCAGCGCTGCTACCATTGCTGCACGAGAGACATTCGCTAACGATATAGTGCACAGGATTGATGACGGCGATATGCATGTGGGCAGCATTTGGTTTACTGACGAAGCTTATTTTTACCTGGACGGCTTCGTCAATAAACAGAACTGGCGCATATGGGGAACCGAAAAGCGCCATGTTGCAGTCCCATCGTCCCTGCATCCTCAAAAAGTACTGGTCTGGGCCGCCATTTCTTCCGAAGGAATCATTGGCCCATTTTTCAGATCCGAAACGATTACTGCATCACGCTATCTGGACATTCTTCGTGAATTTGTGGCGGTACAAACTGCCTTAGACGACACTGTGAACACCTCGTGGTTTATGCAAGATGGTGCCCGGCCACATCGCATGGTCGACGTCTTTAATTTCCTGAATGAATATTTCGATGATCGTGTGATTGCTTTGGGCTATCCGAAACATACAGGAGGCGGCGTGGATTGGCCTCCCTATTCGCCAGACATGAACCCCTGTGACTTCTTTCTATGGGGACACTTGAAATACCAGGTCTACCGCCAGAATCCAGAAACAATTGAACAGCTGAAGCAATACATCTCATCTGCATGTGAAGCCATTCCGCCAGACACGTTGTCAAAGGTTTCGGGTAATTTCATTCAGAGACTACGCCATATTATTGCTACGCATGGTGGATATGTGGAAAATATCGTACTATAGAGTTTCCCAGACAGCAGCGCCATCTGTTGTTGACAATTGTAACTACTGTAATTTCGAAAGTTTGTCTGCCTGAAAATGTACTGTTGTCCCAAGCATATTGCAACAAACGGTGTATTTCTATCGCTGCTCGTTTAGTTTGTATTGCCGTTTCAAATATACCGGTCATTTTTGAAACACCCTGTATGTGAGCATCTGTTAGAAGCCTGGTATCTTCTGACGCGTGGACCGCTGCGAGACATGCAGGAACTGGGTCAGTGAGATTCTGGGAAGTACCAATAGGGGATGTGCAGTCATTCCATGTATAGTTTCTCTGCGTTTCTCGGTTCGAGATTCTTGGTACAAACAGGTCAAACGAGGTGGTGCCACAGATTTGCGACTGGGTCTAAATCAGGCTACCTTAGCGGACAGGGGAGTATGGTAAGTCATCCTGTTACTCTTCGAAACACGCATGTACTGTGTGAGCTGTGTGACGTGTTGCATTGTCTTGATGGTAGACTTCTTCGTACCGAGAAGAAAAATAATACTTATAGTGGTGGTCTTGGTCCCCAAGGATAGATGGATATTTGTGTTGATCGACTGTGACTTCCAGAATGACGAGACCACACAGGGAAAGCCACGATAACATTCCCCAGACTATAACGCTCTCTCCTCCTACACGACCCCTTCAGACGATAATTGAAGGATGCTTACCACCTGCCTGATGTAGCATAAGTCGTGATTCACCTGAGAAGGTCACCTGTCGCCACTCAGTGGACGTCCGGTTGTGGTACTATCACGCCAATTGCAGCCTTCGTCGTCTATGAAAAACAGTCAGCATAGATGGATGAACAACGCGCCTGTTGTGGAGGTCTATACACAGCACCGTTTGCTGAACGGCCGTTGCAGAGACCATGTTGACAGCCCCTTGGTACATCTGGGCTGTGAGTTGCTCAACAGTTGCACATCTACTCGCGGACGTCCAGTTGTGGTACCATCACGCTAATTCCAGCTTTCGTCGTCTGTTGAACAACAGTCAACACAGACGCATGAACAACGCGCCTGCTGTGGAGGTCTATAAACAGCAACGTTCACTGAACGGTCGTTGCAGAGACCATGTTGGCAGCCCTTTCGTTCATCCGGGCTGTCAGTTGCTCAACAGATGCACATCTACTCGCCCGTACACATCTCTGCAGCCGTTGATCACCCCTATGGCCCGTGGTGAACCACAGCTGCCTTGGCGCAAAATTCGGATAGTGCAATTTTGCCATGCACGTTATATTTTAACTACAGCGGCACGAGAACAGGTTACAAACTTAGCTGTCTCGGAAATTCTTCCATCCTTGGCCCGAAAGCCAATGATTACGCAGTTCTGAATGTCACACAAATCGCTACACTTCCACATTACGACGACGTCAGCACTGTTTTCGCCGTCCCCAAGACACGATTTATATACCCTTCTCTGCTAGTGCTGCCACCTGTAGTCTTTTAGCGGCTATTGAACGTTGGTGTCTAACACAGGCCGTGGTCACATTAATGTGACTGGACAGTGTATAACTAGCACGGGTCGCATGGACACCCATGTAAAATCTACCATAACATGAAACAGCCTCCACTAGCCTGTGTACGTAACACGATTCATATTGCGAGCAGCCATTCGCTTGGTGACGGAGTACACGGACACCCCACCGACCAGGTGTAACATTAAACATTAACAATCTGACCGACTAACATGTTTCCATTGTCTGCATTCTCTTTACAATCTCTACAGTTTATCAGTTCACAAAACGTGACATGTGATGGAAGCATTAGTCTAGTAGCACAGTTCTACGTTTAAAATCGGTTCTCTAAATTTTCCCAACAGCCTTCGATGTCGTCTGTTATGAAACGCCCCCTTTGAAAAATTACACAAGACTGTGCTTAAACTGACACACAATATTTTTAGCGCAACACAATCTGAGGGTTGGGTTGGGTTGTTTTGGGGAAGGAGACCAGACAGCGAGGTCATCGGTCTCATCGGATTAGGGAGGGTGGGGGAAGGAAGACGGCCGTGCCCTTTCAGAGGAAGCATCACGGCATTTGCCTGGAGTGATTTAGGGAAATCACGGAAAACCTAAATCAGGATGGCCGGACGCGGGATTGAACCGTCGTCCTCCCGAATGCGAGTCCAGTGTCTAACCACTGCGTCACCTCGCTCGGTGCAATCTGACTTTCAAAAATCCCTACAAAAGAATGGCCCTGACTAACATTAAGATATACCTTTCACAAATCACTTACCTCACAGAAATCTTCGTTACTCGAACTATTGCAATACAGCGAGCGCCGCTACTGCCAGCTAAATAAAAGATTCAAACTACTGAAGGCACTAACTACTGATAGGCATAGTTAGCAAATGAAAGATTTTAATAGAGAACAAACAATGTATTTACCTTAATAATCATAATATATATAGTAGTTCATGCCATCCAGTATTACAAATTTCAAAACTCCGCCATCTCTCTCCCCACATCCACCACTGCTGGCGGCTCACCTCCAACTGTGCAACGCTACGCGCTGTTCACATCCAGCTGCCGCTGCCCAACACTACAATGGCAGACAACAATGCAAACTAGCCACAGACTGCACACAGCACAGCCAGTAATTGTCATACAGAGCGCTACGTAACGTTGCCAATAAGAAAACATAAACAGTCTACTTACACTGTTTCTAAATGATTAGAATTGAACTTACCTCAGAATCTCTATAGCAATTTCGTATGGTTTGCGTCAAGGTATATACTCGTAGAAAGAGAAGGTAGGCCATTCTGGTCTCTGGCGATCGCCGGTCGCCGTGGCCGAGCGGTTCTAGGCGCTTCAGTCCAGAACCGCGCGACTGCTACGGTCGCAGGTTCGAATCCTGCCTCGGGCATGGATGTGTGTGATGTCCTTGGGTTAATTAGGTTTAAGTAGTTCAAAGTTCTAGGCGACTGATGACCTCAGATGTTAAGTCCCGTAGTGCTCAGAGCCATTTGAACCATTTGAACCTCTGGCGATCAAAAAATTCCCAGACGCCCTTGCGCTCCTTGACGTCACTTTGAGGGCTGACGTGGCTTTGTGTTCGGCCTAACACAGAACTCGTGGTGTATATCCAAAGAAAATAACTCGTTTTGTATCAGTCATAAGCAAATGTCACTGGCCGGTTGCACAATGCACTGAAACTGCTGGAAAAACGACAGACGTATTTTTATCATAAATTTTCAAACGATGAGCACTTGCAACGTGAATGGATAATTCTATACAAACGCACGAATCAAGTGAATGCGAAAACTGCACGTATTTGTTCAGTTCATTTTCGACCTGAACGAGATATGAGAAACGAGTTTCTAGCGTTACCTTCGATAAAGAAGCTTCTATCCACAGCAATGCCCACGGTAAAAGTTCCAAAATCACATCGATAAGAAATTATAGAAAGCAGGAATGCAAGAGACAAGGTGAAAAGTTAGTACATAAATAACAGTCAGAATATTTATAAAAATTACCTTAAAATAAATACCTTCACATAAATTTAGTGCCTTTTTGCACCGGACCTGGATTACTCTAAGACAGTGAATGACTCGCTACATTGTGTATGAAATAAATCACGCGGCTGACGTTTCTTAGATTTTGTTCCTGCATGTTATAGCTTCATTTCTCGTGGAAACAGCCTCAAATCTTTTCATATTTCTCAAGATGTATTCACTATTTCAGATTAAGACTACAGTACAGTTTCCGATTGAACTCTTATGCTGGAACATTTCACGTAGACACTTAGGTCTTAATAATAACAATGTTGGCCAAAGTGTCTTTAAGTGCCGTGGAAAAAAATCGTCGCCTCACCAGCTGAAGATTGTGAGTTCGAATCATGTCTCCAGCATGACTTTTTATTCTTAGATTTAATCGAAATTAATGAAGCGAATTATGTGACTAATTTTTTATTGCTTTTTTCTCTCTTTTTTATGTGTCATCAGTCTTCTCTCTGGTCTGATGCGGCCCGACACAAACTCCTCTCCTGTCCAACCTCTTCATCTCAGGTAGCACTTCCAACCTACGTCATCAATATTTGCTGGATATATTCCAACTTTTGGTTTCCGCTACAATTGTTGTTCTCTACTGTTCCCTCTAGTACCAAGGAAGATATATCCTTATGTCTTAGCTGATGTCTTACCATCGAGTCCATTCTTCTTGTCATTGTTTTCCATACATTCATTTCCTCATTTATTCTGTGGAGAAGCTCCTCATTCGTTATCTAATCAATCCATCTAATTTCCAACATCTCAAATGCTGCTTTGAGCCTCTTCCGATTTTCTCACTGTCCATGTTTCACTACCACACAATGCAGTCCTCAAAACGTACATTCTCAGAAACTTCTTCCTGTAATTAAGGTCTATGTCTGATATTCTCTTGGCCAGGAGTGCCCTTTTTGCCAGTGCTGGTCTGTTTTGACCTCCTCCATGTTCCGTCCGTCATTGGTTATTTTGCCACGTAGGTAGGAGAATTCCTTAACTTCATTCACTTCGTCATCACCAGCCCTGATGTTCGGTTTCTCACTGTTCTCCTTTTTCCTACTTCCCATTACTTTCGCCTTTCTCACATTCACTTTCAGTCAAACTCTGTAGTCTTTAGACTGTTCATTCTATCCAGCAGATCCCGTAATTCTTCTTCACTTTCACTGAGGATAGCAATGACATCAGCGAATCTTATAATTGACACCATTTCTCCCTGAATTTTAATTCCACTCTTGAACCTTGCTTTGTTTCCATCATTGTTCCTTTGATGTATACATTGAACAACAGGAGAGAGAGAGACTACATCCTGGTCTTACACCCTTTCTAATCCGATCATTTCGTACGTAGTTTTACACTCTTACTATCCCTCTTGGTGATTGTACGTATTATACATTACCCGTCTTGCCCTACAGCTTACCCCTATGTTTCTCAGAATTTCGAACATCTTGCACAATTTTACTTTGTCGAAAGCATTTTTTAGGAAGACATATCCTATGAAGGTGTCTTCAATTTTCTTCAGTCTTGCCTCCATTATCAATCGCAACGCCAGAATTGCCTCTCTGATGCCTTTACCTTTCCTTAAATCCAAACTGATCATCTAACCCGTCCTTTTTCCTTTTCCATTCTTCTGTATACTATTCTTGCAGCAGCTTGGATGTATGAACTGTTAAGCTGATTGTGCGTTCATTCTCTCACTTGTCGGCATGGACTGTGTGGATGATGTTTCTCCGAAAGTGAGATGGTACATCGTCAGTCTCATACATACTACACACCAACGTGGATAGACGTTTTCTTGCCACTTCCCCCAAAGATTTTAGAAATTCTGGTGGATTGTTATCCATCCCATCTGCCTTATTTGATTTTAAGTCTTCCAGATTTTTTTTAAATTCTGGTTCTAATACTGGATCTCCTATCCCTTCGTTATCGATTCCTGTTTCTTCTTCCATCACGTCATCAGAGTAGTACTCCCCTCACGGAGGCCAACAACGTATTCTTTCCACCTATCTGCTATCTCCTCTGCATTTAATAGTGGAATTCCCATTTCACTCTTAATGTTAACGTATTTGTTTTGACTTTTCCTTAAACTTCCTCTGTCCTTCCGACAATTATTTATTTTCCGATTTCTTCACATTTTCATGCTGCTGTCTCGTCTTAGATTCCCTGCACTTCCTATGTATTTCATTCTTCAACGGCTTGTGTTCCTATATTCCTGAATTTCCTTGACATTTTTATAATTACTTCTTTTATCACTCAACGGAAGTATTTCTTCTGTTTTTATGCTCTCTTCGCAACTACCTTCTTTGCACCTATGTTCCACTCCAACTTCCATGATTGCCATTTTATAGAAGTCTGTTCCCCTTCAACTGAATTGAGGTATTTATTATCGCAGTATCTATAAATTCACATAACTTCAAACATACTTCATCATTCCTTACAAGGGAACCTCCACATCGCACCTTCCTCAGATTTAGTTATAAGTTGGCACAGTGGATAGGCCTTGAAAAACTGAACACAGATCAATCGAGAAAATAGGAAGAAGTTGTGTGGAACTATGAAAAAAAAAGCAAAATATACAAACTGAGTAGTCCATGCGCAAGATAGGCAACGTCATGGATTACGTGAGAACTGGAGCGCCGTGGTCCCGTGGTTCGGGTGAGCAGCTACGGCATAATAGGTCTTTCATTCAAGTCTCTTTCGAGCGAAAAGTTTAATTTTTTTATTTTCAGGCAATTAACAATGTTCAGGCACTCACACATAATCAACTTCGCTCTCCAAAATTCCAGGACGTGTTCAGATTTGCTTGGACATATGCAGGATTTGACGGTGTACACACGGAAAAATTTGAATACGTTAAAAACATATGTTTCGACAAAGCACAGGGAAAACTTTGCGACGGTAAAACTGTTGCAATCATTTGTTGCAGTTTATATGACTAACTCTTACGTTTTCATCACTTTTTTGGGAGTGATTATCACATCCATAAGAACACCTAAATCGGGCAAAGTAGAAAAATCTTTTTACCCAATCGCCAAGTGTACAGGTTAGGTGGGTCGACAACATATTCCTGTCGTCTGACGCACATGCCGTCACCAGTGTCGTATAGAATATATCAGACGTGTTTTCCTGTGGAGGAATCGGTTGACGTGTGACCTTGCGATCAAATGTTTTCGGTTCCCATTGGAGAGGCACGTCCTTTCGTCTACTAATCGCACGGTTTTGCAGTGCGGCCGCAAAACACAGACACTAAACTTATTACAGTGAACAGAGACGTCAGTGAACGAACGGACAATTCATAGCTTTGCGAAAATAAAGAAAGTAAACTTTCCATTCGATGGAAGACTTGAACCAAGGACTTCTCGTTCCGCAGCTGCTCACGCTAACCACAAGACCACGGCGCTCCTGAGCTCACACTATCCTTAATGTTGCCTATCTTGCGCATGGGCTACTCTGTTTGTATAATTTGCTTATTTTTTTCATAGTTCCACACAACTTCTTCCTGTTTTCTCGATTGATCTGTGTTCGGTTTTTCAAGGCCTATCCACTGTGCCAACTTATAACTAAATCTGAGGGGGGTGCGATGGTGAGGTTCCCTTGTTAGTACTTCCGTATTCCACATCCTTGTTATTTATTCTTCTTTGACTAGTCTTTTTAACTTCAGCCTACTCTTCATCACTATTACGTTGTGATCTGATTCTATATCTGCTCCTGGTTACGCTTTAGAATCCAGGGTCTTATTCCGGAATCTCTGCCTAACTATAATGCAGTCTAACTGAAATCTTACCATATCCCCCCGGGATTTTCCCAGTATATCTCCTCCTCTCGTGATTCTTGAACAGAGTATTCGCTATTGCTGGGTTAAATTTATCACAGCACTTAGTTAACCTTTCTCCTCTCTCACTCCAAATTCTCCAATAACTCTTTCTGCCACTTCTTCCTCTATAATCGCATTCGAATCCCCCATGTCTATCAGATTTTTGTCAGCCTTTACGGACTGAATTACCCGTCCAATATCCTCATATACCTTCCCTATCTCTTCATAAGCTTGCGACGTCAGCATGTATATCTGAACTATCGTTGTCGGTGTTGCTTTGCTGCCGATTCTTATGAGAAGCACCCTATCAGTGAGCTGTTCACATTACCTCACTCTCTGTCCCATCTCCTATTCATAATGAATTCTACTCCCATTATACCATTTACTGCCGCTGTTGATGTTACCCTCTACTCATCTGACCAGAAATCCTGGTCCTCTTTCCATATCACTTCACTGACCCCCACTATATCTAGATTGAGACTTAACATTTCCTTTATCAGATTTTATAGCTTCTCTTTCGTGTTCATACTTTTGACGTTCCAGACCACGTCCCGTAGAACGTTATCTTTTCGTTTGTTATTCAATCTTTTTCTCATGGTCAACTTCCATCGGCAGTCCGGTCCAAGAGATACGAATGGGGATCTAGTCCGGAATCTTTTGGCAATGGAGGAGGGCTCACCATGATACTTTTCAATTGCAGACCACGTGTCTTTAATGCAGTGGTTTAAATTGCATTCTTCATCCTCATGCCGTTGATCATAGCTGATTCTTCCGCCTTTAGCGGCTGTTTCCCACTCCGACGCCAAGGGAGCGCCCTGAACCTCTGTTCGCTCCTCCGATCCCTTCGACAAGGCCGTAGGCTGAATGAGGGGCGAGTTCTTATGCTAGAAGTCTTCGATCACACTGCCGACAATTTTTATTCAAAATTTAACGGATACATAAACGAATACATAAATATTTGATTCCTCAAATCAGAATACCACATAGTTTGGATGTATGACATACACAGTGTGCTGCGTATGTTTTGATTGCGTGTTGTACAATTTCAGCAAGTTATGATTAATGTAACATGAGATTTATTTAATCACAGATTTTCTCGGGTAATGATCGTTATTTTGTTAAAGAAATCTCCACCTGCGAACGTGTAGCGATGTGGTCTGTCAAGCAGTGTAAATGGCACTAAGTTCATGCACAAAAGTAGTCATATAGAACACGCAAAAAACTAAATCTATGTTGAGTAATCTTAAATAAACAAGAGTAAGGATTTTTAGTAATTTCAATGCTGTTGTATAATAGTCTCTTTACTAGTTGCAGATCCTTTATCGAATTTAGTGCTACTGTTATTCGAGGTGCAAACATTTTACTTTAAGCCAAATGAACAGTTTTGTCACACAATACCACACGCACACAACACTATTCTTTTGGTTAAAATATTTCATACAAAATGTTACGGAATAACCAGGCTTCATACATCAGCAGATAAGAACTTATATCACGTAAGATGCAGTTCGCATTCATAGACGTTCACTGTATTCACAGTCAGACTGGAATCTATTACCTCAGAGTGGGTGCTGGGCTGCCAATACACAATTACTATCGCAATTATGACCAACAACATATATGTCTGTATAGAAAATCAATTGAAAACTGCCGCTGCAATGTTTCACTATGATGAAGGCTAACATAAGACAATCACTTATCCACTCTGCTTCACGCCCTGTTTTGCTACTAACAAATAATATATGTTAAATCCTTTTGTACTTTCTCTATACGTATTAACGTTTAAAAACACTTCTCAATGTTATTCACTTAGTATTCAGCATTTAACACTAAACCACATTGTAGATCAATAGCGCTAATGGCTGTGCTCTTTTGTAGCTGAGCCGAAAACTTAACATTTATATAGGATGAGAATTACGATGAAATAAAATTTCAAACAAAGAAGATTCATTTAAATGACGCTCAAACTCTATTTTTCAAACATTAAATTAGCAACATAATACATTTTTTTACACCAATCACATCCTATCTGTACAACAGTTCGAACAAGAGGAAGGATTTTTGTAGAAGAATCATAGATAACCAAAATATTGAGATATTCACTATCTTTTTCCATGGGTATTGTCTGAGATATAATTTTTTTACAAAATAGTAAAATATGTCATTGACCATAATTATTTATTATTTTACTATCGATGAAGTTCTTTTTACTAATATCTCGAGAATGCGATTAAAGTTCATTGACATTCCACACACAATGCTATCGTGAATACTATTCCCAATAAAATATAGGTGTGGATGTTGTTGAAGTATCAGATTAAGTTAAAATCGATGAAGTTCTTTTTACTAATATCTCGAGAATGCGATTAAAGTTCATTGACATTCCACACTCAATGCTGTCGTGAATACTATTCCCAATAAAATATAGGTGTGGATGTTATTGAAGTATCGGAATAAGTTAAGAGGAGGTGAAGCACCGCGGTAAATAAATCAAAAGACATTAAAAAGTAAGAAGATAAAACGTCAGAATAAGAAAACCCTTAAACAGTTGGTTCAGGGTCATAAGGTGGTGAGAGAAGCAATACTGTTAGTTTAGTATCTCAGTGGACTTATTTGGAACATTTAATTTGTGGAAACAACTCTTATACTGTCTTATTCTCTATCGACTTTGGCTAATTACGTGTCTCATCATTGCTTGCATAAAAACAACGTATATAACGAAACTGACAATATCTTATACATGAGGTTGACTGTCCTGTGAAAAATTTGCCCTCCAGCTGCTGGGGGGGGGAACACTGCACACTGCCAGAGTCCAGTTTGCCAGGAAATGTACCGATGTTACTTGGCTCACTTTCATGTACTCCACGTTCTATGCTACTGACCATAATGCTTGGTCGAGTCTTCCGATTACACTAGACTATATCGTCTATCTTAATGATTAATGATACATGGGCGAATTTAAACATGGGCGGAAGACTGCAGCGTTTTAATTTTGGAAAGAATCAGATGATTTTCAAATATTTGGTCTCTATGTAAACACTTTTCACAGTTAAGTAAAGAAATATGGTCATTTACCTTTCACAAGTGTTTATTGTTTCCTCCACCAGATGCGCATAAAACTTCCATTCTTTTAAGAACATATACAGAGATCCTGCATTCAGTACCATTGTTATGAAACATCACATTCATTTAGTGTTATTGGAAGAGGGGCACACGAACAGATTCTGTCATAAACCCCACAAAAAGTAGCCACATATCATGAAATCAATCGCCCTTGGCGGAGAATGGTGCAATGCATGACTTGTACACCACTTACAGCCTACCTACTCTTGAGAAGAGAATAGAAGCTTTCGAAATGTGGTGCTACAGAAGAATGCTGAAGATTAGATGGGTAGATCACATAACTAATGAGGAAGTATTGAATAGGATTGGGGAGAAGAGAAGTTTGTGGCACAACTTGACCAGAAGAAGGGATCGGCTGGTAGGACATGTTCTGAGGCATCAAGGGATCACCAATTTAGTATTGGAGGGCAGCGTGGAGGGTAAAAATCGTAGGGGGAGACCAAGAGATGAATACACTAAGCAGATTCAGAAGGATGTAGGTTGCAGTAGGTACTGGGAGATGAAGAAGCTTGCACAGGATAGAGTAGCATGGAGAGCTGCATCAAACCAGTCTCAGGACTGAAGACCACAACAACAACAACAACACTCTTGAGGCAGTTCACTGTTAAGAGAACAGTCTTACATGCAGATGCCAGGGCCGTAATGCTCTAGCCTGTCGAATTTATTTCGGCATTTTCTAGCAATTGTAGGAAAAATCAGACCCCCACCTTAACCAGATATGCGGCTCCTGTTGTACCCGACTTTCCCACAAAGAAGACGTGGCAGTAAATCATTCTAGGTAACTGCTGACGCCATCGCAGATTTTGGCAATTAATGGACATGGTGTCATACAATACTGTAAGAACAGCTGAAGCACTGAAGTTGGCTGCGTGGATGAAAGGTGCACACGGATCAGGCAGAACGTTATGACCACCTACCTTACATGTGGTATGTGCACCTTTAGCACGGTTAACAGTGGCGATGCATCATGAAATGGAAGCAATGAGGTCTTGGTAGGTCGTTTGAAGGAGTTGTCATCACTTCTGCACACCCAAGTCACCTAATTCCCGTAAATTCAGGGGAGGGGTTGGGGGGGGGGTGGCAGGTGATGAGCTCTGACACTATGTTCATTCACATCCGAGATGTGTTCGACCGGGTCCAGATCTGATGAGTTGGGGGGCCAGCACACCAATTAAAACTCGCCACTGTTTTCCTTGAACCACTCCAGCACACTCCTGGCGTTGTGACACTGTGGATTATCTTGCTGACAAATGCCAGTGCCATCGGAGAACATGATCACCATGAAGTGGTGCAGTGGTCTGCAATCAGTGTACAGTACTCCTTGACCATCATGGCGCTTTGAAACAGCTCCAGTGGACCCACTCAAGCGCACGCCAGTGTGTTTCCCAGAGTGTAGTGCTGCTGGATTCAGCGTGTATCTGTTTCGCAGTACAGGTGTCATGGAGCAGTTCCTCTGAAAGACGACGGATTCGTGCCCTCCCATCGTTATGGTTTGTAGATCCCAAGGAGTTCGTCTTCCATCTTGACTGTGTAAACCTTTATAATTACTGTGAAGCGCCATTTATCATTCGATGTTAATGGCGCAAATTAATGGTTTGTTCTGAACATTTCTTGAATTTCGAGCAACATACCTCTCCTGGCTGTGTTGAATGTAGCGGAATAGGAGGTTTCAAAACAATACCGTATGCACTGAATTAATTTCCCAGAAAATTCAGTCACGCGGCGCTGCGAGGAAGTTTACACTGCCCACACTCAACCTATTCTGGATGAGGGCATGTATGAGATTGACTGGCAGGTCGCAAAGTGTTCCTCCTCAGGAGGTCACCAACTTATCGATTCCTGGAGCCGTAGGCAGATGCATAATGTTTCTTAGTAGTTGCTACTGGTTGGTGTAAGTCAAATATTCGACAGTCATCGGAATGCACTGTATTTGTTAGTAGCCGGCTGGTTCGTCACATGATGCCTGCATTTGAATGCTCCCTCAGCTGTAACGCACACTCGCTGGAAACATTCATTCATTCATTTATTCAAGCGATCAGGCCCAGTCCACCGCGCGCCACCACAGTTAGAGCTCTCCATCTGTCTCTGTCTTCCGCTATCTGTCTCCAGTTCTCCCTGACTCCCGGCTGCAACTAGTCTTCTCTCACTCCATCGATCCACCTCCTCTAGGTCATCCCACTGGTCTGCTGCAATTTTCGGCCACCTTTTTGCCTCCATTCTAACTACATGTCCAGCCCATTGCAGTCTTTTGCTTCTGATGACTCCCAAGATGTTAGGCTCCTTTTACAGTTCTTCTAATCCTGTGTTATGGCGTCTTCTCCATTCTCCAAGTAGTCTGATCTCGGAATGGTCCAAATATTTTCCTGGGGACCTTCCTTTCAAGTCCAAGCAGTCGGTTAAGGTCTTGTTTTCGAGATTTGAGGACCATAAAGTACTACTGGCATTATTAATGTCTTATACAGTCGTAGGTTTTAGTTGTTGAGAGACACTTTAATATAGAGTCTGTAGAGTAATAGCATCTGCTTCCCTCCTGCAGTCATTCTTTTATCTCTGCTTTAGTTGAAGTTACTTCTGTAAAAATTGATCCAAGATATTTGAACTCTTTCACATGTTTCTACCCTGTGTGGTTCACAATTAAATCCTGAGAGTTCTGGATCTTTCTTCCTATGGTCATATACGCAGACTTTTCAGAGCTAATTTGTAGGCCGATCCTTGCTGCCAATGACTCCAAGGTCTAGATACTTCTTTCAGATCTTCTTGTATGAATGCTAATAGTGGAATGTCGTCTGCATAGGCCAGATACGTAATGTGTTCATTGCCAATCTGAATGCCCTGGAAGTTTTCTTTGTTGAAATGCTGCATTACCTTCTCAAGTGCCACATTGAAGAGGATAGGTGATAGCCCATCTCCTTGGCGTAATCCTGTTACAACTTGAAAGCTTTCTTTCATTTTATTGCCTACCTTAACCTTAAATTTTGTGTCATTTAGGCATACCTCTATCCGTCTGACCAATTTCTTTCGCATAACAAACTCTGACATAGTTCTAATCAGGTTAGGTCTATGTATAGTGTCGTAAGCCTTCTAGAAGTCTATAAACAGGAGATGTATCTCTCGGCCGTATTCGTACATTTCTTCACAGACCTGCTTTAGGACAAATATCTGGTCCGTGGTTGATCGTCCTGCTTGAAAATCTCCTTGGAATTCTGTAATAACGTCTGTTACTAGGGTTTTTATTTGTTCTAACAGGCAGTTGGAGATGATCTTATAACAGATGTTGAGCAGCGCTATGCTCCTGTAGTTGTCACATACTGATTTTTCTTTCTTTTTAAATATCACATCTACCTTCAATTCGTAGGGTATTTCATGTTTTGTCCAAATTTGCTCGATTAGCTTGTGGATTTTGAAACAGAGGATTTCCTCTCCAGCCTTGAGAAGCTCAGTTGGAATTCCGTACTCCCCTGGACTTTTACCATTCTTAAGGTTTTTTTATCTGGTTCTTTATCTTGTCAATGGTGGGTGGTGGATATTCTGGGTCAACTGTTACTGGATCATCAAACTTGAGTAGTTCGGTTGGTTCATCAGAGTAATTCTCTGAAGTATTCCGCCCATCTTCTCACAATTTTTTGGTCTTCAGTTAACTTTGTTCCATTGGCATCTTCTATAGATTTGTGTTGATGGTAGGTCCCTCCTTTAAAACTTTTCACTTTTCTATAAAATTCTTTATACGTAGTTCAATGAAAGTCTTGCTGAGTTTGCCCCATGATGCTTTTTACATATTTTCTCTTTGCTGTCCTCAATGTGCCTTGTGTCTGTGGTCGTATTTTGTCGAACTCTAATTTTTCTTCTTCCTGCATATTACTTTGTATCCACAGTAGTTTCACCCGTTGTCTCTCCCTGATACCTTCCTCACTCCCTTTTTCCCTTAGTTCGCTTTGGGATTACTTCTTGGGCTATTTCTTTAATAGTCTCTGCAATCGCCTTCCAGTTCTGATATACCACAGTATCTCCTTCCTCCTCATTCAAAGACTCAAAACGGTTTGTTAGTGATATCTTGAAAGTTCTTCTTATACTATCTACAATCAGTCCCTGCTGGTCATATCGAGGGACTCTTTGCATTCTTTCGCACTTCTTGGCTCTCAATTTTGTTTTCGTCCTTTCCGTGACAAGGAAGTGTTCTCATCCACATTCCGTACCTCGCCCTTTTGACATTTCGTATCCACCTCTTTATTCTCGTCTCTACAATTAGGTTGTCAATTTAGTTCGCTGTCTTCCCATCCTGAGACACCCAGGTTCCTTTACATATTGCCGGCCGAAGTGGCCGCGTGGTTCTGGCGCTGCAGTCTGGAAACGCGAGACCGCTACGGTCGCAGGTTCGAATCCTGCCTCGGGCATGGATGTGTGTGATGTCCTTAGGTTAGTTAGGTTTAACTAGTTCTAAGTTCTATGGGACTAATGACCTCAGCAGTTGAGTCCCATAGTGCTCAGAGCCATTTGAACCATTTGAACCTTTACATATTCTCCTCCTGTCGAAATCGGTATTACTTACAAATAAGCAAAGCTAACCAGTCTAGTGCCGTTATCACTGCTTACATCATGTAAACTGTGTTCTCCGATGGTCCCCATGAAGATGCTTCTTTCTCTATTTTAGCATTAAAATCTCCAAGGATAATTTTGTAATGTTCACTTGGTATATTGTCTAAAACCATTTCTAATTCCTCGTAGAAAATATCTTTTTTAATGTCATCGCTTTCTTCGGTTGGGGCATAACAATTTATATGCGTGAGTTTGTGTTTTCCTGTGTCTATGGTTAGGAGTGAGATTCTGGGGTTGATTGATTTAAAATCTATGAGAGCGGTACAGAGTAATTTCTTGACTACAAAACCAGTACCTCGTGGGGTTTGCTTTTGAGGCTCCATGGAATATGACATAGTTTTCCATTTCTGTAGCTCCGGTTCCTGTCCACCTCGTCTCCTGCAGAGTCAGAAGACTTATTTGATACTTATCTGCTTCCTTTAGTACGTATTTTGCTGCCCCAGGCTGGTATAGACTTCTGACATTTAAGATCCCCACCAGAATTTCCATCTGTAGTCCTTGTTCTTGCTTAGGTCGTTTTACAGAGATCAGTCCTAACCGAGGCTCTTATGTGATGCTCGTACCAGTGATTTTTTTTCTATGTCGGGTTGGTAGCCCTTCACCAACCCCCAAACTGGAGGACCAGTACTTTTCATTCGGGATTTTCTCCCGCAGAAAGATTGGCTTCTCCACGCCTATAGAGGTCTTTCTGCTCTTTTGTACATACACCAGGGAATGACAGGTGTCTGGCTTCTCCCCTTTTGCCTGTCGGTCATGGGTGACCCTGCTCGTAGCTATGCTACAGCCGGGATAGCCCTGCGGATCCAGGACACGCAAGCCTCCTCGTCAGCACGGACAGTGCTACGTTAAGGCGGTGTACCCTGAGGAGTTGCTAGAAACTCTTTCGTTAATAAAATACTATTTATGTTCCCGTAGCGCATGCAATTTCAAAACTCGAGAAATACAGTTATATGACCAGTGCTTCGAATGTAAAATGAAAAGTACCCTGCACATTAGTAATTTTGTGCAGCGACTACCAGCGACCGAATGTGCTCCAGGAGGCATCCCTGCCAATGCTAAACATTGCGTCTTCTGCAAAATCGAGACTCTACTTATAGATTGCTCATGGGGTAAAGAATAAGAATATAAAAATATATTTAAACAGAAAATGTATTTGCTGATCTAACACAATGGCCGTTCTCTAAGCTATGTATCCTTAGTGGAAGCTATTGCTGCATTCCTGGCTAAGCGTAATGTATTCTAATAGCACCAGTGGATAATACGATGGCCTGTACTGAGACCGCCAAAACCAAACAACGAAGTTCTATGTACTGACTTGGCAGAATATCCTAAGAAATTTTGGTCTTATGTCAAAGCGGTAGGTGGATCAAAACAAAATGTCCAGACACTCTGTGACCAAAATGGTACTGAAACAGAGGATGACAGACTAAAGGCCGAAATACTAAATGTCTTTTTCCAAAGTTGTTTCACAGAGGAAGACTGCACTGTAGTTCCTTCTCTAGATTGTCGCACAGATGACAAAATGGTACATATCGAAATAGACGGCAGAGGGATAGAGAAACAAAATAGCTAAAAAGGGGAAAGGCCTCTGGACCTGATGGGATACCAGTTCGATTTTACACAGAGTACGCGAGGGAACTTGTCCCCCTTCTTGCAGCGGTCTACCGTAGGTCTCTAGAAGAGCGTAGCGTTCCAAAGGATTGGAAAAGGGCACAGGTCATCCCCGTTTTCAAGAAGGGACGTCGAACAGATGTGCAGAACTATAGACCTATATCTCTAACGTCGATCAGTTGTAGAATTTTGGAACACGTATTGTGTGCGAGTATAATGACTTTTCTGGAGACTACAAATCTACTCTGTAGGAATCAGCATGGGTTTCGGAAAAGACGGTCATGTGAAACCCAGCTCGTGCTATTCGTCCACGAGACTTAGAGGGCCATAGACACGGGTTCACAGGTAGATGCCGTGTTTCTTGACTTCCGCAAGGCATTCGATACAGTTCCCCGTAGTCGTTTAATGAACAAAATAAGAGCATATGGACTATCAGACCAATTGTGTGATTGGATTGAGGAGTTCCTAGATAACATGACGCAGCATGTCATTCTCAATGGAGAGAAGTCTTCCGAAGTAAGAGTGATATCAGGTGTGCCGCAGGGGAGTGTCATAGGACCGTTGCTATTCACAATATACATAAATGACCTGGTGGATGACATCGGAAGTTCACTAAGGCTTTTTGCAGATGAAGCTGTGGTGTATCGAGAGGTTGTAACAATGGAAAATTGTACTGAAATGCAGGAGGATCTGCAGCGAATTGACGCATGGTGCAGGGAATGGCAATTGAATCTCAATGTAGACAAGTGTAATGTGCTGCGAATACACAGAAAGATAGATCCTTTATCATTTAGCTACAAAATAGCAGGTCAGCAACTGGAAGCAGTTAATATCATAAATTATCTGGGAGTACGCATTAGGAGTGATTTAAAATGGAATGATCATATAATGTTGATCGTCGGTAAAGCAGATGCCAGACTGAGATTTATTGGAAGAACCCTAAGGAAATGCAATCCGAAAAGAAAGGAAGTAGGTTACAGTACGCTTGTTCGCCCACTGCTTGAATACTGCTCAGCAGTGTGGGATCCGTACCAGATAGGGTTGATAGAAGATATAGAGAAGATCCAACGGAGAGCAGCGCGCTTCGTTACAGGATCATTTAGTAATCGCGAAAGCGTCACGGAGATGATAGATAAACTCCAGTGGAAGACTCTGCAGGAGAGACGCTCAGTAGCTCTGTACGGTCTTTTGTTGAAGTTTCGAGAACATACCTTCACCGAAGTGTCAAGCAGTATATTGCTCCCTCCTACATATATCTCGCGGAGAGACCATGAGGATAAAATCAGAGAGGTTAGAGCCCACACAGAGGCATACCGGCAATCCTTCTTTCCACGAACAATACGAGACTGGAATAGAAGGGAGAACCGATAGAGGTACTCAAGGTACCCTCCGCCATACACCGTCAGGTGGCTTGCGGAGTATGGATGTAGATGTAGATGAACTTCATCAAGCCAGCCTCTCCCTCTCCCCACCGCCCCCCCCCCCCTCCGCTGTCCTCTTAAAACCGTGTCCATCCGCTACAGCCGTGAACGTTAGAATTTTCATTCAGTAATTTTATTATCAGTTGTAACAATATGCGACGCATGCGTATTTTTCTTTACAGTTACAGAAAAATTTATCCGCTACATTCGGACGAAAGTCTAAAGATGTAACCGTAATTACCTCCACCAAAGTCTTTACGGTGACTAGCGTAGTTCGTATGTTTATGTCGATAGGTTTGCGATGTAGAGCAGAGTCGACTTTGCTGTAACACAACACAACCCGGAGTATTGCCGCCGCCTAATGACATGTGATTTTATTTGACAGCGATCGCCTACGCTCCCAGCTCTCCAGAATTCTCCGATGGCATTGCGGAGGTTCTGACTTCACTCACAGTAATGTGTAATTCTCTTAAATTTCATTCTTTTTCTAACTCACCGAATGAGCCAAACGTATGAAACAACTAGATATTACTGAGTGCTACGTCATGGTCTATAGCAGTTCCCGTATACACTGAAGCACCAAAGAAACTAGTATAGGCATGCATATTCCAATACAGAGACATGTAAACAGGCGGAATACGGCGCTACGGTCGGCAACACCTATATAAGACACCAAGTGTCTGGCGCCGTTGTTAGGTCCGTTACAGTGGCAGGTGACAAAGAATTAAGTGATTTTAAACGTGGCGTTATAGTTGGCGCACGAGTGATGAGACATAGCATTTCCGAGGTAGTGATGAAGTGGGGATTTTCCTGTACGTCCATTTCACGAATGTACTGTGAATATGAGGAACCCGGTAATACATCAAATCTCCGACATCGTTGCTGCCAGCAAAAGATCCTGCGAGAACGGGACCAACGGCGACTGAAGAGAATCATTCAATGTGACAGAAGCGCAACCCTTCCGCAAATTGCTGCAGATTTCAACCATACAACGAAACATACAACGAAACATGATCAATATGGGCTTTCGGAGGCAAAGGCCCACTCGTGTACCCTTGATGGCTGCACGGCACAATGCCGTACGCCTCGCCTGAGCCCATCATTACCGACATGACACTGTTGATGACTGGAAACATGATGCTTGGTGGGACGAGTCTCATTTCAAATTGTGTCGAGCGGATGGACGTGTACGGTTATGGAGATAACCTCATGAATCCATGGACACTGGATGTCGGCAGGGGACGGTTCAAGCTGCTGGAGGCTCTGTAATGCTGTGGGGCGCGTGCAGTTGGAGTGATATGGGAACCCGGATACATCTTACATCTAGATACGACTCTGACAAGTGACACGTACGAAAGCATACTGCCTGATCACCTGCATCCATCCATGCCCAATGTACATTCCGACGGACTTGGCCAATTCCGACTGTACGATGCGACATCCCATACGTTCAGAATTGCTACAGAGTGGCTCCAGCAACACTCCTTTGAGTTCAAACACTTCCGCTGCCACCAAACTCCCCAGTCATGAACATTATTGGGCATATCTGGTATGTCTTGCAACGTGCTGTTCAGAACAGATCTCCACCCCCTCGCACTCTTTCGGATTTATGGACAGACCTGCAAGATTCATGGTGTCAATTCTCTCCAGCACTACTTCAGACCTTAGTCCAGTCCATGCCACGTGGTGTTGTGGCACTTCTGTCGCGGGAGTCCTACACGATATTAGGAAGGTGTGCGAGTTTCTTTGGCTGTTTAGTGTAAGATGTGATATTAACGCCTCCCCCCCTCCGCTCACCTCCAATAATCGGATTTAGTCATAATATCGAATTTTTACAGTGTTTTAGCTACCGCGGTATAGATGGTACTGGAAGGTCTATTGGTAATAACAGTCATTTATGTTGTTACAGTGTATATAACTTTAAGACAGTAGGGATAATGAAAGCTACTTCTACGACTCTGACTTACCAGGAGGTATTCTAATAACCTCAGTGGACATAGCAGAGCAAATGTTGCGTAGTTTAAACTATATAGAATCATTTGACGTAACTGCACAGTAAACATTGTTTATCTATTCCGCATCCCCCATCTTCAGGAAATTGGATGGTGGGAAAAGTTGGCATAGTCTAAACTTGTCACAAAATATGGTAGGCAATGGAGTCACTGAGAAACAACATGGAGGCGGGAAAAATCTCATCAGTATGGCAAATAGTTGCTGGCGCTGCAGTCGCTTTCTCCCAACAGTCCATCTTGGCCTTACTGGCCAACCGGCATTCACGCTCTACTGAAAATTATGGACTCAAGATAAGCAGAGATCAGGTAATTTATTTGGAATTCATGGCCCATGCTCGCAGTTTTTAGCGCGATTAATTCAGTGCATACAGTATTGTCTGAAAACTTCAAGGTCTGCTACATTGAACACAGCCAGACGAAGTGTGTTGTTTATACGAGAGATGCTGCAGCTTTCTCTCAAGGAGCCCCTTAAGTGCGAGATTGCAAGTTCAGTCTTTGCCTTATTTGAAAGTACTGAGTTAACAATTTTGATGGAATAAATATTAGCTGCTAATTGTGAGTGTGTGGGTTCTATCTTGTCAAGTTGCACAATGTATTGATCCAACAAGTACCCTTTGGCTCCTGCCAGAAACAATTTCCACCTCACACTACTACAGAAGTCAGACAGACGCTCCAAATGCACAAACAAGAACTGCTTGAAAAACATACAGCTACAAATATCTTCTGGAGTCGTCTTCTGTAAGGAAAAGGCACAAAGATATTCTATATTCTTACGTAACTAGTGGAATACTTGGGTACTGGAGAATTGCTAGTTAGTGTAAGAAAAATATTTTTTTTTATGTCATCAGTCTGCTGACTGGTTTGATGCGGCCCGCCACGAGCTCCTTTCCTGTGCTAACCTTTTCATCTGAGAGTAGCATTTGCAACCTACGTCCTCAATTATTTGCTTGACGTATTCCAATCTCTGTCTTCCTCTACAGTTTTTGCCCTCTACAGCTCCCTCTAGTATCATGGAAGTCATTCCCTCATGTCTTAGCAGATGTCCTATCATGCAGTCCCTTCTCCTTATCAGTGTTTTCCACATATTCCTTTCCTCTCCGATTCTGCGTAGAACCTCCTCATTCCTTACCTTATCAGTCCACCTAATTTTCAACATTCGTCTACAGCACCTCATCTCAAATGCTTCGATTCTCTTCTGTTCCGGTTTTACCACAGTCCATGTTTCACTACCATACAATGCTATACTCCAGACGTACATCCTCAGAAATTTCTTCCTCAAACTAAGGCCGGTATTTGATATAAGTAGACTTCTCTTGGCCAGAAATGCCTTTTTTGCCATAGCGAGTCTGCTTATGATATCCTCCTTGCTCCGTTCGTCATTGGTTATTTTACTGCCTAGGTAGCAGAATTCCTTAACTTCTTTGACTTCGTGACCATCAGTCATGATGTTAAGTTTCTCGCTGTTCTCATTTCTACTACTTCTCATTACCCTCGTCTTTCTCCGATTTACTCTCAAACCATACCGTGCACTCATTAGACTGTTCATTCCGTTCAGCAGATCATTTAATCATTCTTCACTTTCACTCAGGATAGCAATGTCATCAGCGAATCGTATCATTGATATACTTTCACCTTGTATTTTAATTTCACTCCTGAACCTTTCTTTTATTTCCATCATTGCTTCCTCGATGTACAGATTGAGGAGTAGGGCCTTACTTACACCCTTCCTAATACGAGCACTTTGTTCTTGATCGTCCACTCTTATTATTCCCTCTTGGTTGTTGTACATATTGTATATGACTCGTCTCTCCCTATAGCTTACCCCTACTTTTTTCAGAATCTCGAACAGCTTGCACCATTTTGTACTGTCGAACGCTTTTTCCAAGTCGACAAATCCTATGAAAGTGTCTTGATTTTTCTGTAGCCTTGCTTTCATTATTAGCCGTAACGTCAGAATTGCCTCTCTCGTCCCTTTACTTTTCCTAAAGCCAAACTGATCGTCACCTAGCGCATTCTCAATTTTCTTTTCCATTCTTCTGTATATTATTCTTGTAAGCAGCTTCGATGCATGAGCTGTTAAGCTGATTGTGCCATAATTCTCGCAATTGTCAGCTCTTGCCGTCTTCGGAATTGTGTGGATGATGCTTTCCCGAAAGTCAGATGGTATATCGCCAGACTCATATATTCTACACAACAACGTGAATAGTCGTTTTGTTGCCACTTCCCCCAATGAATTTAGATGGAATGTTATCAATCCCTTCTGCCTTATTTGACCGTAAGTCCTCCAAAGCTCTTCTAAATTCCGATTCTAATACTGGATCCCCTATCTCTTCTAAATCGACTCCTGTTTCTTCTTCTATCACATCAGACAAATCTTCACCCTCATAGAGGCTTTCAATGTATTCTTTCCACCTGTCGTCTTCTCTCCTCTGCATTTAACAGTGGAATTTCCGTTGCACTCTTAATGTTACCACCGTTGCTTTTAATGTCACCAAAGGTTGTTTTGACTTTCCTGTATGCTGGGTCTGTCCTTCCGACAATCATATCTTTTTCGATGTCTTCACAGTTTTCCTGCAGCCATTTCGTCTTAACTTCCCTGCACTTCCTATTTATTTCATTCCTCAGCGACTTGTATTTCTGTATTCCTGATTTTCCCGGAACATGTCTGTACTTCCTCCTTTTCGTCATTCCTTAGTACTTCCGTATCCTACTTCTTTGCGTATTGATTCTTCCTGACTAATGTCTTGAACTTCAGCCTACTCTTCATCACTACTATATTGTGATCTGAGTCTATATCTGCTCCTGGGTACACCTTACAATCCAGTATCTGATTTCGGAATCTCTGTCTGGCCATGATGTAATCTAATTGAAATCTTCCCGTATCTCCCGGCCTTTTCCAGGTATACCTCCTCCTCTTGTGATTCTTGAACATGCTATTCGCTATTACTAGCTGAAAGTTGTTACAGAACTCAATTAGTCTTTCTCCTCTTTCATTCCTTGTCCCAAGCCCATATTCTCGTGTAACCTTTTCTTCTACTCCATCCCCTAAAACTGCATTCCAGTCGCCCACGACTATTAGATTTTCGTCCCCCTTTACATACTGCATTACCCTTTCAATATCCTCATACACTTTCTCTATCTGTTCATCTTCAGCTTGCGACGTCCGCATATATACGTGAACTATCGTTGTCGGTGTTGGTCTGCTGTCGATTGTGATTAGAACATCCCTGTCACATTTCTAACAGAAAAACATTAAACGAACGAAAAATATTTTTATTGCTACAAATTCTGAGGAATCAAGTGAAATTTTTCTTATAAATTAATAAATTTCCAGGTTCTTTTCAGAACAGTAGATTGCCTCTTATGGATAGGATGCTATTATTTCACAAATTATGGAAAGGTTCTTTTCTCCCTTTTCTTTAACAATGTTATTTATTCGACAGAATGGCTGAGAGCTGCCCCTATATAACTTAACTTTTCTAGGTACAGTCAAGGCTGTCGTGTGAGAAATGTAATGAAGTGTACTGTTATGGAGGACATGTGTGGCTCGCATACACTGCAGCGTACAATACCGTGAGCTGTGACAACTGCTGCCTGCGTCGTTTGCTGTTGACAAATAACAAAACTATCTCTTTCTATCTGAATTGACCTTCGCCAATCAAACTCTTACGCCTTGATGAAGTCAAGGACTCCTACCCACTCCCAGTCTAACTATTGGTGTGGTATACTGGTCAGATAACCAGGCCTGGGGTGTTGCCACTCATTATTCGCTCACAGGCGTTTCCCAAGTGCTCTGAATGTGTTCACACCGCACAATAAATGTGGTGGCCAACACAGTGAACAACGCTTGATGACAAGCGACTCAGTATAGAGTATCACTCCAATTCGCTAACGACAGAGGTGCTCTCCCAGTGAAGTACTGAGGTGAGACTTTGTTCCTCGCACTTTGCGTACACATATGACCGCACTCGCTCTCGTTACATGTTCCCGCTCCTAGAGCGACAACGGAACGGCTTCTTTTTCTGGAAAAATTGCAAGGGTATATCATTCGCTGTCTTCCCTCACTCCTCTGGCTTTTTACGTCAGAAATATTCCGCCAATAAGCGGTGCTCTTATAAACCAGAGAATGACGTTTCATTTAAATCGACCAATATGGAAATATGTAGCATCTCTGTTAGGTGTATACTGTCGTCCTGTGAGAACTCCGTAACTACGCAGTCGGTCCGTCAAAAAATGCGTCCTCTGGGTGCATCCACACAATGCAGCGGAATTTGCTTTTAAGTCGAACTTTGCTCTGGCAAAAGCTGTCCTCTCTCTGGGTGGTCATTCTGGCCGAAGTAGGTGTGTGTTGACTCACCCCTCTGAAGGGCTGGGCCTCCCAGCGAGCTGGTTGCCTCTTTAGAACGAAAATTCCTGTGGCCGTCATGTTGTGTACGCTAGTCTCGACTTTATCAACCTCAGTGCGCACTTGCGATTCACTTATTAGATTTGCATATCGCTTACATGAATTCATTCAAAGTTGACTCTACGTTATCGAGTTTGGGTTCAAATGAATCGTCTTGATGTGCAGAATACGATTGAGAGGACGGAATATGTAAGAAATGAAGGTCAGGAGACCACGCCACGTTACATAGTGACTCATTATGTGCACCAGGAGAGCGACAGAAGTTAGTCTCCGAGAAGTTCAGAGATCAACCTCCTATAGCGTGTATTACATTTCACGAAATGGACATCGTAGAAACTCTAGAAATGTTAAGAATGACCATTAAGTTGCACCATGAACACCGAATGAAAAATGTTGTGCCACATTAATCACAAAGGTTCAAACCATCAAGATCGAAGGCGAACTCCTTAGGTGTTACAAACCACACAGAGCATTCAGCTAGAAGTCCACTCTTAAAAAATGTGTATATGGTAGAATCATATTTGTGTAACGAGGTGATAAGAACTGACGGAATGTGATGGCATGCAACCGAATGGGAAACAGTCTGTCATGGAGCTTATCGTGAAACAAGCTATCCTTCAAGGTGTAGCTACTGTTAATGTGATAATATGTTTTGTAGGCAACGAAAGAACGAACGTCCAGAATCTGAATTGGTCCAGTGCTTTCAGCTGGTATGAACTGCAATGTCACACTTTTCAGCAGGGACAGTTTGCTTTATAGGAGTATGATTTTTACACGCAAACCAGGAATGAAGTATAAGCATTTTGACGAGCTATTGGCCGAAAGCTGTGCTTATTCCATAGTTATAGTTCTCATACCCCCATTTTACCACTCTTGAGTGCTGTGACGTTAATATTTCCTACTGACCTTGCAAGATCATGCACACAAGAAAGAGTTTTAGGGGGCAAAACATGTCCAGCTTCTGGCAGAGCAATAAATAACTTTCCAGTCTGAAAGCCCAGTCAACAGTGAGCATAACTGTATACGAATCAGTTAAGGTATTGATCTTAGTTGATCGTGATACAACTCTCTAGGTACCTCTAATTTCCAGCGTTCCTTTCATATGCATTTCCTATTGGCAAATACCTTTCGGTCAGAGTTAAACACGAATTATTTATTGAACGGTGGGATAAGTTTATCTCATTTACAAAGTTCCAGATCAGTTCTGCCATTTGCTGTGCATCGTCTGCTCACCTTCAAATCACAATAATCAATGTCACAAGCAATTTGAGTATACGACACCACACATTTTGCTGACTTTTTTTGCAGAAATGCTAATATTTCATCTGCCACTTCTTTCTCAGTGTGCGAAATTGCTTTGGTTCTTTTCTGAGGAAAACATCGGCAAGTGTTTTTGCAGATATACTGCAGTGTTCGCTCTGTTTGTCGCTGCCATTGCTCTGCTTTGTGTCTACAACTCTAGCACTGTAGTGACCTACTCATCGACTAAGCAGTACAACTATGCCCTGTAGCCTCATGCTGTGTCACCTTTGGATGCCACCTGTCCCGCCACCTCTTCCCATTAGCAGCCACTTTTGTGGCTGCATAGTAGACAATATGTGATGCCTCGAATGCCGTAAACGTAATTAGCCTTTTGCGACCCTCTGAAAAGCTTCCTTATTAGCTCTGTGCAGCAGGTCTAGCCACGTTGTTGCGACATGCTGGAGCTTCACCAGTGGTATCTGTTACACACAACGACATTAAAACTTGATGGGCCAGCCTCTACAAGGTTGGGATATGATCTCGTTGGAGACAAGTGGTTTGATGGCGTGTTCTCAGCGCACAGGCCACGGTGGGTATTGGCCTGTGCTGTCGTTGCACAGGAGGTGAGCCCATGAGGTGTTGAAAATGCTCTCTTCTCTAGGACACAGTGCAGAACTGTTTTCTATCACAATATGTGCACTTTTTGATTATTCTTCTCCTTAATTAGTCTGTTATTTTGGCATATGTACAAGGCAAGTGTGGCACTATAGAAGATGCAATTTTCAGCAGTGAGGTGATGTCATATAGACTGCACTCGGGCATTGCATCCCAGTAAGCGATAATTTCCTTTACATAGGACCACACTGGGTGGCCAGATTGGGTTATGATGTCACCATTGTGCAGGCAGTCAGAGGCAGCCTCAGGGCCTACTACTGCTGTATCGGTATTGCGATGCATTTTTGTTGAGGGTGCCTCACTGGAAACAATTGTGAGTCAACAGATGTATGTGTGGAGACACTAGAACTACACTAGGAGAGGGTAGAGAAATGGGGGTCTTTTGTACTTCTATAGCACAGACAACACCCCAGTTCCTCTACTGACACGTGACCAACTGGTCATGGAGAACTTGCTGAAAGAGGAGGGGACTGAGAACAACAGCAAATTAAGTTACAGTTGCATCCATATTGTATCCGCCTTCTTGCATAAATCTGCCAGCAATTAAGTATCAGCTAGGACACACATTGCTCCCCTACTTACCAGCTGTAACAAAGAATGAGAAACATCTTTTGTAGTTGTGTAATATCCTTCTTGACTCAACACACACTGGGTAATGAATGAGCGAACAAGCTGCCTGAAGCAGGGAGACTCCTTTGAACAGCTACATGAACCAGCAGCTTACAACTGCCGTCAAGTCGTAGGGGTAGTCACAAAACTTTAGTAGCGACTTTAAGAAACTTACATAACAATTCTCTGTTTACTTTCTGGTCCATCTTTAGCCCTGCTACACTTTGAAAATCTCGTGTCATGGTATTGTAAGCAGGCAAAAAGAAAGATGTAGGCTATCGATGAAGAGGCGTATGATGCGTTAATACGTTTTCGTCTGCGGCGGAAGTGTTGCAGCTTTGCTATAACAATTCTGATGACTAAAGAAGTCATTTAGATTGTCCTCACACAGCTTTAACATTTCCGCTTCTGTCAGACACAAATAACGGAATCGAACATTATATTATCAACAGGCGTGCTACGGTGCTGTTGTTGGGTGGGAACAACGGAAGTGATGGGCATGAAATGGTGGAACTGCATCCCTAGGTGTGTGGCTTTGAAACAAGCACCCCCTACCACATCTCTGGCTTCACGAAACCTAAGGCATGGAATTCATTTCCTACAACAGACATGACTGAACTTGTCTGTATGAAAAGAGGGTAGTAGATCCGATGTGATGCCAGATTAAGTAAAATGCGGTAGCACAATTTACTGAAATAATACACTCCTGGAAATTGAAATAAGAACACCGTGAATTCATTGTCCCAGGAAGGGGAAACTTTATTGACACATTCCTGGTGTCAGATACATCACATGATCACACTGACAGAACCACAGGCACATAGACACAGGCAACAGAGCATGCACAATGTCGGCACTAGTGCAGTGTATATCCACCTTTCGCAGCAATGCAGGCTGCTATTCTCCCACGGAGACGATCGTAGAGATGCTGGATGTAGTCCAGTGGAACGGCTTGCCATGCCATTTCCACCTGGCGCCTCAGTTGGACCAGCGTTCGTGCTGGACGTGCAGACCGCGTGAGACGACGCTTCATCCAGTCCCAAACATGCTCAATGGGGGACAGATCCGGAGATCTTGCTGGCCAGGGTAGTTGACTTACACCTTCTAGAGCACGTTGGGTGGCACGGGATACATACGGACGTGCATTGTCCTGTTGGAACAGCAAGTTCCCTTGCCGGTCTAGGAATGGTAGAACGATGGGTTCGATGACGGTTTGGATGTAGCGTGCACTATTCAGTGTCCCCTCGACGATCACCAGTGGTGTACGGCCAGTGTAGGAGATCGCTCCCCACACCATGATGCCGGGTGTTGGCCCTGTGTGCCTCGGTCGTATGCAGTCCTGATTGTGGCGCTCACCTGCACGGCGCCAAACACGCATACGACCATCATTGGCACCAAGGCAGAAGCGACTCTCATCGCTGAAGACGACACGTCTCCATTCGTCTCTCCATTCACGCCTGTCGCGACACCACTGGAGGCGGGCTGCACGATGTTGGGGCGTGAGCGGAAGACGGCCTAACGGTGTGCGGGACCGTAGCCCAGCTTCATGGAGACGGTTGCGAATGGTCCTCGCCGATACCCCAGGATCAACAGTGTCCCTAATTTGCTGGGAAGTGGCGGTGCGGTCCCCTACGGCACTGCGTAGGATCCTACGGTCTTGGCGTGCATCCGTGCGTCGCTGCGGTCCGGTCCCAGGTCGACGGGCACGTGCACCTTCCGCCGACCACTGGCGACAACATCGATGTACTGTGGAGACCTCACGCCCCACGTGTTGAGCAATTCGGCGGTACGTCCACCCGGCCTCCCGCATGCCCACTATACGCCCTCGCTCAAAGTCCGTCAACTGCACATACGGTTCACGTCCACGCTGTCGCGGCATGCTACCAGTGTTAAAGACTGCGATGGAGCTCCGTATGCCACGGCAAACTGGCTGACACTGACGGCGGCGGTGCACAAATACTGCGCAGCTAGCGCCATTCGACGGCCAACACCGCGGTTCCTGGTGTGTCCGCTGTGCCGTGCGTGTGATCATTGCTTGTACAGCCCTCTCGCAGTGTCCGGAGCAAGTAAGGTGGGTCTGACACACCGGTGTCAATGTGTTCTTTTTTCCATTTCCAGGAGTGTATTTGACTGTAGATGGTTCTGAACCGATGTAATCTGAAAAGAGAAGATCATAATTTCATCAATAATGAAACTCAAAAAAGGCACAAGACCAACAGAAATGAGTGGCAAAGGTGCTTGGAAGCAAGACAATGACTGGCCAGTAAAGATCGGGGTGGGGAGCTGCGCTAATGCGGGGGCAGGAGACCCTGTGCGCCCACACTGCTCGCCCGTAGGCGCTGTCAACCAGCGGTCTCCCCACCCAACTCTCTGATGTCATAGGTCGTTTGTTCCGCTGCACACACTGACAAACGGGCCTGTTTACTTCGTCTGGTTATTGTTGTCGGCATCGATGTCTCTTTTCCGTTGGTGGTAGGACAGAATTAATGAGATGAAATTGGCTGAGGAGGAGTTAAGGTACACTGCATAGTGGCAAATAGGTTACCGTTTCTATTGAAACACAAGCTGGTCCTCATTGTCTATTTAATAATGGTATTTAAATAGCACGGAAGAAGTACAATGTAAAGGAACATTTTCACCTCCTTCATTAGAAACTCCTGATCACTTTGGATACTGAGAAAAGGTAGCCTAAACATCTCGAACCGCAACAAACTTGTATCCAGCGATTCTGTCTATATCCAAAACACTTTCTATTTCTCAGAGAACAGTTTGCAGACGCATCGAAGAAATGATAACGTCTTGAAAATGTCACTCAAAGCTAACACTAAAGTTGTTTCTTTTCTTTTTTTTTTTTTTTTTGCTTTGGATAAAACCACGGATATAATGATTATTGCTCAACTTCCTGTATTTGTGAAAGTTGTTGACGCTGAGTTCATCAAGTCGGACGATCTCTTTCATTTAGTGATAATGCACGACAGAGCTACGGAAACGACACACTTTCATGCTTAGAAAACATTATTGACCTTTGTTGGGAGAAATTTCCTTCGACTGCAACAGGTGGAGCGCCTGTAGCAATTTAGCAAATATTTGGTGTCCTTTCATGATAACGAAAAAGATAAAAGAAGTAGATGTCCAGCAGGAAATACCAGCCATACACTGCGACATGCTTCGCGTTAACCTGCTGGCAAAATGTGTCAAAATAAAAGGCGTCGTGGGCATTGTTATAACAACCGTTGATAAACAGAAATTGCACTGTTTGGGACATCGACACGTTAAATGCTTCCTCGCAGAGATAAGAGTGTGACTACGGCGATGTGCCGTATTTTTGGCAAGTACGCTGGTGGAGTGGAGGTGCTGTTTTAGGACGTTTTTTCAACATGTGTAACGACATATAACGTCATTCATGGTTATGAAAGGAACGCATGTAAAAGAATGTATCTTACAGTACGCATTTCTAGCTGACCTTTCAAAGCACCTCAATATCTTGATTACAACTTTGCAGGGTCTGTTTAAATGTTAACAAGGCTTTCTCCAGTTTTGGGTTTTAAAAGAAAATAGCTGTTGGATAAAATAATTTTCAGCTTGCTCATTTGCACATTTGTCGAATGTTGCAGTAGCTACAAATGAAATAAATCTTGGAAAGGAGCCACTGAGCGGACATTCTGACGAATTTGGTACTGTACTGCTGAGTTTATTTGAAAATTTCGACACTTGATTCGGTGACTTAAATCCTTTTGTAGTGGGCGTTGAAAGCGTGCCTCCTGAAATTCAGTTGCGGCTCAATGACTTCCTGTGTAGTGTTTTCTCAGCAGTGAAATTAACTAAATCAAAGCTTAGGAGCAGTTTGATGTATCTGACTGGTGTAATTCTTTGATGAGCAGTAAATTCACTCCAAACATCACAATGTTAGTAACATAGTAGAAAACAAGTGTAGAGTGATGAAAATAGACGTATCTTTTTTTTCTCATAAATAGTAGACCAGCAGACAGCAAAAGACTAGGAAGAGCAGTTGAACGCAATGGACAGTGTCTTGAAAGGAGGATATAAGATGAACATCAACAAAAGCAAAACGAGGATAATGGAATGTGGTCGAGTTAACTGGGGTGAAGCTGAGAGAATTAGATTATGAAATGAGACACTTAAAGTAGTAAGGGAGTTTTGCTATTTGGGGAACAAAATAACTGATGATTGTCAAAGTAGAGAGAATATAAAATGTAGACTGGCAATAGCAAGGAAAACATTTCTAAAGAAGAGATATTTGTTAACATCGAGTATGGATTTAAGTGTCAGGAAGTCATTTCTGAAAGTATTTGTATGGAGCTTAGTCATGTATGGAAGTGAAACATGGACAATAAATAGTTTAGACAAGAAGAGAATAGAAGCATTCGAAATGTGGTGCTACAGAAGAATGCTGAAGATTATATGGGTAGATCACATAACTAATGAGGAGGTATTGAATAGAATTGGGCAGAAGAGGAGTTTGTGGTACAACTTGACTAGAATTTGTGATATATCGTACTGCTGTACCTGCTGTCAACTTATGCAATGTATTTCTTGGCGAAGCTGTACTCATTATGGCATTACGCAATGAAAAGATGAATCTTTATTAATGAGCTGCTCGGGGGAACAAAACGGTAAGCGCCAAAATCAGAGTTTCGGGATAGAGCGCATCTAAAGTTTCAATTGCTCTGCAAATCTGAATAATTTTTTTTTACAGTACTTATATTCTGTAGTGATTCTAACATCTTCTACTATACAGACATAAATGAAACTCAGAACTGACCAAAACATATTAAATACACAAAAATTATTACATTGCCATACACCATTAACAACACATAGTGATAGAACATTACATATTAAATTTTACAGGTAGAGCGACGCTCACAGTTTGACAGTTTTAATCGGCTTTTGGTCGCTTGTGTGTGTTTACCGTTAAACAGTATGTTGTCAACTTGATCTGGAAGTTCGCATCTTGCGGTTTCGTGTCGTGGCTTTCTTGTAGTGTTCCCCGAATTTTCCTGTTGTTGCTAACATGCACCGTTGAATGAAAATTTCTTTAACGGCAAGCAACAAGAAGAGCCTTTCGACAGAGCGCCGTTGCGTGTTCAATCAGCGTACAGTTGAAATTACTGTTATTACCAAATACGTCGTTGCTCTGTGATTCAAATGGTTCAAATGGCTCTGAGCACTAAGGGACTTAACATCTGGCGTCATCAGTCCCCTAGAACTTAGAACTACTTAAACGTAACTAACCTAAGGACATCACACACATCCTTGTCCGAGGCATGTTTCAAACCTGCGACCGTAGCAGTCGTGCGGTTCCACACTAAAGCTCCTAGAACTGCTCCGCCACCGCGGCTGGCGCTCTGTGATTATTAAATACTGTTGGCAAGATTACTACCTTTCGACAGAGCGCCGTTGATATTCCGGTTGTTGTTAAGGTTCGCCGTTCAATGACAATTTGCTTAACGGCAAGCAACAAGAAACTTTCGACAGACTGTTATTACCAAATGTTTTGCAGCCACTAGTAGTTGTAATCTGTGCTTGTGACTTGGCTGATTACATACTTAATTTTTTTGATATATATTGCATCATTCGTCAGTAAAAACAACTTGTCTTAAACAAATTATTAAATTCATTGAAAAAAGCAATTTACATTCAGTATCCTCAACATTTGCTCGTTTAATTCCTTAAATGACAATTTAGCCAGTTTATCAGATATATTTATACACTGACTTTCATAACACCTTTCACCGATAATTTTTTTGTGAATTAATTTCACCAATGTTCAGAGGAATGAAAATTTAGCCAGTGTTATACCCTTGTGATTGTTGAAACGGAGTATCAGGCACACATTTTATCTATAACGTCAACTCCACCTTTCGTCGTGTTGTAGTCAAACATGATTTAAGATTTGTGTTTCTTCATCAAACGTCGCCTGGGCGTGCACAGTAGACAGAAGTATGACAGCATGCTTTTTACAAGGAAATTATGAAACTAAGGACTTATCGTTCTGAAATCCAGACATAGCACTTCCAGTTTCTCTTGTTAGTCATCGTACCATTGCAAATATTCCTATAGGCGCCACATATCTTTTCACTATGTCCTCACTTGCTTTAGATACCCGATATGACCCTTTGGTTGCATCAGCAGCAAACGTCATGATTACTGCAATAAAATGTTTTTGCACCACACAATGCAAACATTTTTATCCCACATTTAGCTGGTTTGTGGTTATGTACTGAATCCAACCACAGCGGTCTCTGCAGCATGAAGCAAAGCATCACATCTATTGTCGAGCATTTACCAGGCTGTAAGAACATTGACAGTTAGCAGCAAAAGGGTCCAATACTGCACGAATTGCAACCAACTTATCAGTTTTTCTCCTGTCATTCCTCGTTTCCCCGCATACAGCGTAGAAAAACACAAACCTTCTGTAACTCACCGCAGTTCTAAGCAGATGCATCCCAGTTCTGTTTGCCGCCCAGAGTTCCAGTACATTATCATGAGGGCATTTTCTACTTCTTCTTCTCCCTAAAAAAATTGAATAAAATAATTCCCGGACACAGCCATTATTTCGTCACTTTATTACCTCTTTTGCGCAAGAACTGGTGTGTGCCTCGCCCTTTATTTATCTAGGTGTTTGTATAGTTAACGATTTCATCAATAAAGTGAAGGACAATTATTTACAGAAATGAACTACCTTCATTAGTTATACCCATCACCTCTCTCTTTGGACCTGGTAGAATTTGCACAATGTTTTTTCTGTTGGTTTTTGATGTTTTAGCACTCTCGCTTTTACACCAACATAGAACTTTGTCTTTTCAATAAAGAACTCTGGTACATCTACTATCTCTTCAAGATCGTCAACATCCTCACCTTCAAGTTCAGATTCATTGCCATGGTGTCCAAATCCGATGTTTTCATCTCTCAAATCTGCTTTACTTTACTCCAGGTCTGAGAAGTCTGGATGGACTTTATCATCACCTTCGAGTAGTTTCCGAATTTATCCTTCTGATACGCCCTTTGAATTGGAAGAGAATATCAACGAAATGAACTGAAGAAATACTTGTCATTGTAACAAAAGTAACGTTTAATTTGCATCTGTAGAAACTAAAAAAACAACGAATAAGTATAGTTAACCTTTTATTACACTTTCCTCTGGATATAGGCTGTTGGAACAAAGCTTGGAACTCTCACATCTACAGGTACCTTGTACATTTTTACAACATTCGACTTATCGTAGCTTACTATTCAGAAACCAAACAGTGTAAGCTAGCCAAGGAAACTGAAGCCATTTCAACATTTTCGAGGAAACATCAAAAAGGGCTAACATTGCAGCGCTGACGCAACAGCTCAAGGTTAATGCTGCAATTAAGCATAAGAACTGCTGCGGTTGGCCGGCCGGGGTGGCCGAGTGGTTCTGGGCGCTACAGTCTGGAACCGATCGACCGCTACGGTCGCAGTTTCGAATCCTGCCTCAGGCATGGATTTGTGTGATGTCCCTAGGTTAATTAGGTTCAAGTAGTTCTAAGTTCTACGGGACTGATGACCTCAGCAGTTGAGTCCCATAGTGCTCAGAGGCAATTGAACCACTTTTGCTGCGGTTGTGCCCCATTATTTCTAGAGAGTCCGGCGTCAGACAGACTTAGACATTGAAATAATTCAATGGCGAAACTTTACAGAACTCAGACCCCGACGTCTCACTTTATGTGAATGGTCGCTATTAACGGCATCTGAGCACACATTCTCGCCAACCCAAATTCTCAACTTATCGCACATTACTAAGTACCATCCCTGTGCGTTAACAAAATTTGCTCGCGGCGTTCCCTGTATTCCTGCAAGAGGTTCAGCCCTACCGTGCACCTACACTGAGGATATGATAGCAGTCCCTCAAAGTATTGATATGTATAGCTGCTGTACCAGAAACAGTGGTATCTGTATTATCGGACTTCTGCTACAGAACAAACAGCAAGCACATATCTAATGTACTCGCCTGATTAGGTATGACCTGTCCTTACCACTTACCAGGCATAAATTTAAAGTGGCTCTGAATCCAGGCCTTGCCAGGTAAGAAGACATCTAGGTATCAGAATAATGTATGTTATATATCACCTAAATTATGTCAATGATAAAGGGTTAACACCTACTTTGGATTAAACAAACGATTAAACAAATCTTTTAAAATTAATAATTTCACTATAATAATCTCCATACTCAGAGGGTTCAGGTTGCATACCTGGCGATGAAGGAACATCTATACTTAAGAAGATCCCTTACAATGAACATAAGAGAATAAAGATATGGTTTAAATGGCTCTAAGCACTATGGAACTTAACATCGGAGGTCATCAGTTCCCTAGAAGTTAGAACTACTTAAACCCGACTAACCTAAGGACATCGCACACATCCATGACCGAGGCGCCTAGAACCACTCGGTCACCGCGGCCGGCAAAATAAACATAACTTCAAGCAAGACAAACACATGTAAATTTACCAAAACAGTTCTTACACTAGCGTAATCTCAAGAGAAAAACCAATGCTAACGTAACTGCGAGTACACTGAACGCAAGAAAATCTACCCCGAAAATACTACACTGACAGAGTTATAAATTCATACAAATTACTGTACACTGACTACTCAATTGTACCTCGACAATGTCGTCCCTCTGCCGAATGCCTTCCTCGAATTCAAGCCCCTAGGCCACACTCACCATACGTAGCTTACATGGACATGAGGGATTGAGAAAAACTACACAAATAAACTCCAATCTAAACCAGATCTGAACTGAATACACTCTAGTGACTCCCACACTTAGAGCCTGAGCAACGTGGTATTTACATTGTGCAGACTGCGGCGATAAGGGCGGCCATGGTCGGCTGTGGCGTGTGTCGGTGACGGATGCGTCGATGCCGTTTGAAGTGTAATCCCAACAAATCTACTCTGGCCTTGGTTGGATATGCAGTCGTAAAGTGACCTAAGTTTTCATGAGGGGGAAAAACTACGTTTTTGTCTGGCTAAATAAACTGGCTGTGCCCACTTGGTAAGGCTGAGCAATGTGTATACTGTTGCCCTCAGATGTTCCGCAGAAATTAACCAACACAGCTCGTAGCTCGTAATCTCCGAGACAGTTAACCGAAATAGGGATGTTATCAGAGATTCATGAACACACACAGGAGTCCACAACAAACTCATCCGAACTACGACAGGATGGGATGCGTCCTGTCCAGCACACAGCCCTTTTAGAAAGACTGTGACTTGAATTACTCACTCCTAACTGCCTATATTTTTACAGAATTCCACCACCGTATTGCGGGGTAGCCTCCTGACACAACTATGTCGGCCAAGGAGAGGTTTTGCTTCAGCTTTTCTCGTTTCTTTGTCCAATGGGGTTTCAGAAACGAAGTGGGGCCTACGACAGTTTCACCCAGTCCGATGAACATTCACCATTCTTCCATTTAGTAATAAGTCAACCCAAACAGGAGCTGTAGACGGGGGTTTCATGCATTGTTCATGTCCCTATCGTGCTGTATTTGGATGTTTACAAAAATCCCAGTGACTCACGCTGTTGTGCTCCTTCCTGCAACCCAAAGTGCGCTTCCACTGCATTCCTGAGTGCTTTCGTAAGTTAAAAGGTTTTCGTAGAGCAGCTGTCCGTCTCTCGCCCTATACATGTGAGTGTCAAATGGATTTTGTTTATGTCAGGCTGATGACGCTCTTTCTGTGTTCTTACATTTCCGCGTAAATTGAAGGGCTGTGTTCCCCTTTGAGACCACCCAAATGAATCCCGTGCTGCATTAAGATATTTATTTCGGCGCAGGTGTGAGTCCGAAGGCGCGTAAACAGTGACTGACTGTTTCTCGGTTATCTCCGCCGGAAATGCGAGGTGCAGTCCGCGCTTCGCATCCCAAATAGACCTCCCGCGACGAGGGTTCGTTGGTTTATAGCTTTTCTAATTCGACTTCCATGTCGCAATGCTCGGGTTGGCTGGGAAGCCTCACTTACACTACAGTCCACTGCTACAGAAATGCTACTTGTCTATCAACATACAAATTAGGTGGATTTTATTAGTATCGAGTACATGTGATCTATTTGCTTTATTTGTTTACTCTTCATGTGCGCCACATATGAATTAATTATTCTCCGTATTATGCAGATAACGTGATTCTAAGCAAAGTATGGCTTGTATCAAATTCATTGGCTTGATGAGTGAGGCGATTCTTCGATGTAAAAATTATGTTAAATGGAAAAAATTATCCTGTTCCCTTACATACGCACACACACACACACACACACACACACACACACACACACACACGCACACACACACACACACACATATATATATATATATATATATATATATATATACGCTAAAAGGGTGCAGGCGTCCACTTCTTTGGAACAACGCGTAGAGGACAATACATCGGAGCCCTGCTACCTTGCATGAATTCTATATATCATACTCTCTACTTCACAGCTGAATGCAATGCATGTAATACAGTTTCGATTCCTGGTTCTGCCAGAGATTTTTCATTATTGGGAGGACTGTTATGCGATGAACTCAGGTTTGTGTGCCAACTGAGGAGTTAATCAGGATTAAGGAATGCGACAATGAGCAGGAGAGCTGTGTGCTGACTACATGACGCTCTATACTGCATCCAATGACGCCTTTTGCAGAGGATGACATGGCGGTCGGTCGGCGCGATTGACGCATCCAGGGCCAGAATGCAGAACTTTATTATATGACTTGCGCTCTAATAGTTAAAAGTGAAAGGATAAGGATGTGGGGACCCAGGAGTGTTTAACGACTGAGCTGACACAAAACGATTCTACATATTTTCTTGGATGGTTATCTGACACAAACATTTAAAACATAAACTCTTTTCAGACCATGAGACAATATGAAAGCTACCTTACAACAATCGGCTTTCTTAATTACCAATTTACGCAAAATAATGAAGCCGATACAATGATTGAAATAGGGCTTTCAAGGATCAGAAAGGAAATGTATTTAAGACCTGATTGAACGAATAAACACCACAACCATTTCCATGATGATTTTTAAAATGTTACCGTTCTATAAGTAAAGCCTCGGCCATTATGCTACGGCGCTACTGCCTAAACTCATGTCACTGTCCATGGTTTAAGGTCTCACGAGAAATTATTTTCGTCACATTATCACAAACGTTGGTCCAGCAGGGTGGATGGCTGTACTGTGTGAAACCCACTCAGTCCTCCCCCACTGTGTGGGTTATTTAAAAAAGTCAGTTCCATCCTTGGTGTCCAATTGGCAAAAATTCTTTACTGTATTAGAATAAATGAATTAAGACGATGACATTTTATTATAAGGTCATCCACATATAAAGATACCTACATTGTCATGTGCGTTGAACAGAGATACTACCTGGTTTTTATGTACTTGGTAGCTTATATAAACAGAAGAAATAAGTTCACCTTATTCTTCAGTCGTTCTCGTTTTCTTGTCAGCATATTTCGCTATCACTAGACCAAATTGTATTTCACTATCTTAACATCTCCTACCGTTAGTTACCAGTAGTCTTTTATCCTTTCAGCCCACAGTGACCGGTAAAGGGACAGTGACACAAATGAAACACAGGAACCACGAAACTACAACACGTTATACAACAATAGTCCATGAGGGAGAAAACAAACTGCACTCTTGACGGCTTGTATGAAAAAGTACTGTAAGGAAAGTAAGTACGCTTGAGAAGGAATGAAAACCTGTAATAGACTAACAGATATAAATATTGTATGCATTAATTACTTCTTGTTGTTAACCAGTAGAAACATATTCTACTTGATCGGATTATTACGATTTTCTCGGACAACATAAAGGAATTTATCTGTTGTTTTGTGGCGTAGTCAGCTTACGATACATAAAGTATGATGTGGCTAGCGCTCACATTTAGAAACTATCTAAAATGGTTAGTGCTTATTGTAGATTTAGATACCACTGTATTTTATTCGACTGTTGGTAAAATACCATTCATATCTCACTTCATAATTTTTTTTATTTTACTGCCCAGCTACGGGGCCGACTAATACGCAGCGGAATGTAGCATTTGTTGTCTCTTGCTATGTATCTGATGCAATACTGACTATCATTTTTTCTAAACAATATAACGATAAAACTGCTTTCGTAGACGAGAACGTAAGTTAAGATTTGTAACCGTTGTGAACGATAGTGAAATTCGAGACAATCAACGATCATCATGTAATACATTACCAAAACCTCGAGAACCTCCAACCACTTAACGTTGATGAAATCTCAACTGAGGCGGCTTCCGTGAATCAGTACGAGAGCATGCTAACTTTTGACACCTTACGAATTAATTAGTTATTTTTCATTGAAGACCGTTAAACGTAATGTAGATGCGATATTCGGGAATACATAGCACTAAAACTAACGTGGTATGTTACATTGCAACACCTCTAGATTCTGTGAAATTTGGGATAAGGTAAACTAAACTGCCAGATTTTATTGTGGGAAACGATTATTGGGGAAGCAAGAATGAATACCTGGTATTATTCTATACTTGTCTTCCAGAATTTAATAATGAAATTGTACTTCAAAAATATATACTTTACGTAAAGTGAAAGTATCGTCAAGTTAGGATTATAATTCTGACATCATAGTTATGTCTCACTGGTACGAAAAATTATCTGTGGTATGGATATTACATATTTTTCTTTCTGACTCGAACAAACGGAAAATTCTTTTAATTCTGAAATACTTCATCGTCAAGCTCAAGCCGATGTTAATGGATTTACGTAAAGATAAATTTTCAACAATCAAAGATAACCATGCTGCATTAACTGAAAATCAGGCTTCGTAAATCATTTTAAAATGCTGGTTCCTCCGAATGAAGAGAACGAAAAATGAAAGAAAACTAATATAAAGCTACTTTTGGAATTAAATTAAATTCCCACATGAACTTCCACCCATACAAAGCATTGGCCACGTTTACAAAAATGGTAAGGAAAGGAAAACGTTTCCGTTTGACACGAAGAACAAATTTTTAAAATGCTACACTGTTAATTATTATCTAACGGTAATTCAACTTAACTGCATCGACAGCAAGCCTCAATACATCAAAATGCATACAGGACCAAGAGCGCAAGACAAGAGCTAAGCATCAGGGTGAAAAAGACAAGCGATAAGAAAGATAAGATGGCCTCTTTCCTTCATATAGTAGTTCATGGAATCTTTATATGTCTTCAAGAAGTGTAAAATTTCAATACACTATATGTAATAAATATTCGTTGTTAAGCATATACCACTGTAATTACTTCTGCCACTAATTAGAGGCATCACACAGCCCCGTGGAAGGCTGACGGCACGTGTGCAATCACTTCGTCCTCAGGATTCCACTAGCAACAACCTTTCTTTAATTGCGATTATGAAAAATCTTATCTTTTCCAGAGAAATTCTGTCCACTGATACTTATTATCAAATACCATTATCTTTATAGAATGGCATTATTTCGTGTTCGGTACAGCTTTTAAAATCACTATTACACCTCGTAAGAGCAAGTTCATGTGTATCAGTACAATATTTTGAAGTTTTGGGGTTCAAGTTCATTTGTTTATTATTAAAATCTTCTAGGTCGTTAGACCAAGTCATACTTCTTTCTAAAATAATCGACGTTTCGACCCCTGTGCTGGGATCTTCTTCAGGATGTTTCAGTGTACACTACTGCTAGAACGCTGTCAGAGACCGGTGTCCCATTCTGTTATAAAGGCGAGATTTACAGTGTTTGTGCTGGAGAAGTGGGAGTACTGGTAAAACTCTTCTGGCTACGATTGGTGTACCATCGCCATAGGCAAATATTCCCGCGCTGATCAAGAAGAATGGGTGTTATTGGCTTAACTATTGTGGATACGATTGGTAGCCCATCGTCATTGGGTAGAAAGGCACTATTGTACACTTACGCTGGAGAAGGGTTATTGGTTGAAATTTCTCCTGTAATTTTTTGGTTGGCCATCATAATTGGGTAGATGCGAAACGGACAGAGAAGGACTAGACGAATATTCACTGAAAATATTATTGTCCGCCGAGATGACTTGCAGCACGTTGTTCATATTGCTCTCACACTGAGGCCGCATATTCATTCACTTCGTTGACAGCGGGGAGCCACGCTGCCGGAAGCCCATAGCCATCATCTCTATTGAAATGACATGCATTCATGAAAATTTCAACCGCTTCTCGGACCTTTCTTCTGTAAATGTTGGTTTCTTTGGCTACTACATGTACCCTTATTAAAATCGAAGTCGGAGCCACAGTTCACATGATGTTTCGCTACTGTCGATTTTACACTTCGTTTTAACTGCGTGTGCCTTTCGTGTTCTTTAATACGTTCTTTAACAGTTCTTCCCGTTTCGCCTACATAGTCTTCTCCACAGCCTCAAGTAACTTGACTGACTTCTGCATTGTGGAGGCAGTCACTTGCATCCGTTTTTCGTCGGAAAAAATGTTTTATTGTGTTTTGACTGAAGAAACATGTCAGGATACCATTTTTCTTTAGAATTCTGCTTATGCGGTCAGTGACCGCGCAAACAAGCTGTAACCTTCTAGCAATGGTGAACACCGGAAGATTCTGAAGAAGATCCCAGCACAGAGATCGAAACGCTGATTATTTTAGAGGAAATATGACACGTCCTAATGACCCAGAAGATAGTAACTTTAGTGACAGAGGCCACGAAAGCCTGCAGACTTATATAAAACGGTAACCAAACGGAGTGAGAAGGTGGTTCCTCGTCATTGCTATTAGCGTGATTAATATTCCGCTTAAAAGCCGTGTCGATTGAACAACTACCATAGCCATTTGGCTTCATTGTCCTCTTGAAAAAATCCGAAACGGGTAGTGCTGAACCTCTCGTCTCAAGTACTAGATTAAGTGGCAGTTTCTGTTCTTGGCAAAGGTCTGAATTTTACCCTCCATCGTTAAAGCTGGAATTCAACATCATGTTGGCCCACCCTTAGCGTTGATGACAGCTTCTACTCTGAGAGGCATACTTTCAATCATGTGCTGGACGGTTACTTGGGATATGGCAGCCCATTCTTCACGGAGTGCTGCACTGAGGAGAGGTATCGATGCCGGCCAGTGAGGCCTGGCACGAAGTCGGCGTTCCAAAACATCCCAAAGGTTTTCTGTAGGATTCAGGTCAGGACTCTGCGCAGGACAGTCCATTACAGGGATGTTATTGTAGAGTAACCACTCCGCCATAGGCCATGCATTATGAACAGGTGCTCGATCGTGTTGAAAGATGCAATAGCCATCCCCGAATTGCCCATCAACAGTGGGAAGCAAGAAAGTACTTGAAACATCAATATATGCCTGTGCTGTGACAGTGCCACGTAGAACTACAAGGGTTGCAAGCCCCCTCCATCAAAAACACAACCACACCATAACACCACGGCCTCCGAATTTTATAGTTGGCACTACACACGCTGGCAGATGACGTTCACAGGGCGTTCGCCATACCCATACCCTATCATCGGATCGTCACATTGTGTACCCTGATTCGTCACTCCACACAATGCTTTTCAACTGATCTATAGTCCAATGTTTACGTTCCTTACAACAAGCGAGGCGTTGTTTGGCATTTACCGGCGTGATGTGTGGCTTTGAGCAGCCGCTCGACTTTGAAATCCAAGTTTTCTCACCTCCCGCCTAACTTTCATAGTACTTGCAGTGGAGTCTGATGCAGTTTGAAATTCGTGTGTGATAATGTGGATAGATGTATGCTTATTACACATTACCACCCTCTTCCACTGTCGGCGGTCTCTGTCAGTCAAAAGACGAGGCCGGCCTGTACGCTTTTGTTCCGTACGTGTCCCTTCACGTTTCTACTTCGCTATCACATCGGAAACAGTGGACCTAGGGATCTTTAGGAGTGTGGAAATCTCGCGTACAGACGTATGACTCAAGTGACACCCAATCAACTGACCACGTTCGAAGTCCGCGAGTTCCACGGAGCGCCCCATTCTGCTCTCTCACGATGTCTATTGACTACACGCTGATATGGAGTACCTGGCAGTAGGTGGCAGCACAAGGCACTCAATATGAGAGTTTTTTGTGGTGTGTCTGGATACTTTGATCACATAGTGTACATAAGGAATCGGTTCCTTTGAGACCTATCGTCAGTGCGATTAACTCGCCAACTTATTTTTTAGCACGTCGTTCATCTCTTAAACTGTGACATCTAGTTGGTAAAGCAATAGTTTTTGTCAAAGATTCGAGACATTTTTTACAAATTATACGCACAGTGAAGATATCTGTACGCTATATTCTTGTTAACTTCTATGTAACATCGTTATTTACTAGCGTCCTAGTGTCAGAGACAATGGAGACCATACGGGAGAAAGTTGCTCATGATGTTTGTGACTTAACTGAATTATGTCTTCTTTCGAGTTACGTAAAATACAGTGAATTCCATGAACAGGGTGACGGCCTTACTATGGGCTCACCCATACCGACCCTTGTAACTGACATTGAAGCCTTCTTGTTGGCTCATCTATGTGGACGATACATCTCTTATCTGGCCATACATCGAAGAAGAACTTCATGGGTTACACAATTTCTCAAATGGAATTCACCCCAAAAGTGAGAATGAGTTCGGTCTCCTATTCTTAGACAAGCTGGTATACAGAATATATTCTAGATCAGAAAGTATATAGAAAGTAGATCAACACAAACAGGTATTTAGATACCACTTCGCAAAACCACCCAGCTCAGAAGCCTTCTCGTGCTTTTTCTATCAGCGATGACGACAACCTGGAGTCGGAGAGGTTTTAAAGTGGACAGTGAAGGGAAACGGCAATGATAGTTGTTCAGTCGACAGCACTTTTAGGCGCAATATTAATCTCGCTGATAACAATGACGAGGAACCACCTTCTCGCTGCGTTAGTTTACCCTTCGTTTCTGGGGTCACTGACCGCATAAGCAGAATTCTAAAGTAAAATGGTATCCAAACATCTTTCTTCAGTCAAAACAAAATAAAAGATTTTTGCGGCGAAAAACGTATGCACCTGATTACCTCCACAATGAAGGCGTCTATCAAGTGACTTGTGGCTGCGGCAAAGTGTATGCAGGCGAAACTGGAAATACTATTAAAGAACGCATTCAGGAACGCGAACGGCCCACGTGACTAAAAAAAAAGCGTAAAATCGCCAGTAGCAAAACATCATGAGAACTGTGGCTCTGCCCGCATCTCGTGGTCGTGCGGTAGCGTTCTCGCTTCCCACGCCCGGGTTCCCGGGTTCGATTCCCGGTGGGGTCAGGGATTTTCTTTGCCTCGTGATGGCTGGGTGTTGTGTGCTGTCCTTAGGTTAGTTAGGTTTAAGTAGTTCTAAGTTCTAGGGGACTGATGACCATAGATGTTAAGTCCCATAGTGCTCAGAGCCATTTGAACCATTTTGAACTGTGGCTCTGACATCGATTTTAATAACGTATGTGTGCTGGCCTAGGAAACCAACATTTATAGAAGGAAGGTCCGAGAAGCGGTTGAAATTTCCAAGAATGCATGTAATTTCAATAGACAGGATGGTTATGGGCTTCCGGCAGCGTGGCTCCCCGCCATTAAGGAAGTGAATATGCGGCCGCGGTGTGCGAATAAATTGAACAACGCGCTGCAAGTCACCTCGGTGGACAATAAGATTTTGCGTAAACATTCCCCCAGTCTTGTTCTCTCCGTTTCGCATCTAGCCAATGATTATGGCCAACCAATAACCACAGAGGAATTTCAACCAATAACCCTTCTCCCGACCAAGTGTGCAATATTGCCTGTCTACCCAATGACGATGGGCCACGAGTAGTATCCACAAGAGTTCAGCTAATAACGCCCTCTTCTCTGCATCAGCGTGGGAATATTAGCATTTGACGATTGTACACCAATGGGAGCCACAAGAATTTTAACCAATACTCGTACTTCTCCAACAAAGAAACGGGAAACTTCCCTTCATAAGAGAATGCGACACTGGTTTTTGACAGTGTTCCAGCAATAGTGTATACTGAAACATCCTGAAGAAGATGACAACAGAGGGGTCGAAACGTCGTTTGTTTTAGAAGGTAATACGACACAGCCTAACCACCCAGAAGATTTTAACTTCGGTGAAAGCGGCCACGAAAACCTGCACACTTATCTTATTATACATTCATGTTAAGTTCAATTAATACACTTATTTTCAGTTTGAGTATTCACTCTTTGAAATTACTTGGACTAATAAGTCATAAGTTTGCCACAGCCTTAAGTTACATGTAACTAGTGTGGGTTCTAATGATACTGCACTGGAAGGAAAATATAAAAGCAAATCTACTATGGCGAAGAAGTTAAGTCTTTAGCTTTCCCATTCGGGTTACGTTAAAGGAAAAAATGAGCAAAAACCCGGACAGAGCTGTCGACATTATCCGTCGCATTTACTTGCAATGATTTTTGCAAGTTTTGTTTTCTAAGATAATTTAGTACAAGAATAAATTAATTTTTTATTCACATGAAAGTTTGTACATTAAACAGGATTGTGTATAAGTTGACTGCAGTTGTTTACATAGATAGCAGGTCATGACCATTTTCAGTCCATACAATGTAAAATCTTCTTCGTCGAATCGCTGCAGTTTGTTTCTCAACTGGGATGGCATCGTGTCGTCACTGGAGCGTGTGATGTCGTTGTGATGAGCGATCAGCTGATGCCTACGGCGTGTCCCCTCTAGACTGAAGCTGGCTCAAAGTTATGTGCATGATCGCATGTCCAACGACCATTCAGCATCGCATTGACATGAGGCTCGTTCCCGGTGCGACATAAAATGAAAACGGAAGCATCAGTTCTCCTTTTTCCAATCCGCGTGTTACAACAAAACTTTAGACAAGAAACTTAATGATGGAATGAAGGAATAACTATATTCTTATATTTGACATTTTTATCCGTGTACGGGGCTTATATTATTCGTATTTCATATGTATACACAATGAAAAATAAAAATTATCGTAAATGTTACTGGTTTGTATATTTATATGTTACCCATCGTCTGCAAGTCGACGCTTCGCACATTTCCGTTAAAATTACATGCACGTTTCAGTGTCCTTGTAACATACTGTTTTTTCCACAATAGTTTATATTCAGCCGCATGTCGAACTAACAGCTGATTCGGTGTCACTTGCATTGCTGCGCCGAGTCGCTTGACGTGCTATGTTCACCGCGTGTTGCCTACAGAAAATTTTACGAACACTGCTGTTTTGTGCGCTGATCACGAGTCTTACTCCAGAGTTTTCAAGTTCTCAATGGAGTACACCCATTTTTGCAAAATACTTCTAAACAGTCAGAAAGTTTGTTTTTATTGCACAGGAATTAATTGCACATCGTCCTTTGCGATGAAAATACCGTTTGCATTCATCAGAGCGTCCACAAAACTGTACACCCAAACGAGCGTCCGCCGATTTAAATTATGCAATCGGAAGCAATGACATTGATGTGTTCTTTTTATTGTTAGTCAGTTCACTGTGATATCCTACACTTGTGTCATTTAAGACCTGTCCGTATGGGTAACTTTGTCACAATTTTTGCATCTCAATTTCTCTAGTGAATAATACGGCATTAACGCTCCACACGAATGGTACAAACAGTGGTTTTACATATGATTGCTCCTTTGCTTTTGACCCTGTGGCCATATATTTATTTATTAACATTGGCTTGCACTTACAGACTTTAATTACTCTCGAATGTTTCTTTTCTATGGTACTCAAACTGTAAACGGAGATCGATGCTGGAATCTCGCTCACTATAAAATTTGCGAGTGGTACCTGGTTCAGCTTTACGCCAGTCTGCTGAAAAAGGCAGACGCAAGCGCCTGGGAGTAGAAAACAAAAGCTTTCCTACGAAACAATACGTCAAAGAGAGTTTGCTGCCAGGTGATCCTTCTTTCATATCTGTCTTCTACTATGTAAGCTATACATTCATGAGTTACAGGAATTCGTGTTTCTGTTTCATATTATTCTTTTACATATATTATTCTGTTTTTAATAATTCCTGTCATATTGGCTAACACTATCTAATCAATTATAGAAAAAATGGAAGAGAATCCCTATATTTAAAATTAACTTCTTAAATTAAAAAAAATTGTTTTACCATTTGCTTATTAAAATCAAACTCGTTTCTCCCAACAGTTACAGTGACGCTTAATTTCGAAGTGCTATGTACTTTTATAACTCTATTTCCAGGTACTTGATTACCACAGTTGGTCTGTGGTCATGTTCCCCTACTAAGAATTACTTGTTTCCAAAACTTAACACCTCAAAATTAACTACTAATCTTCTACATTGATAATATATTCACATATCATTTTACCCATGGTATCTCCCCTGTTTGTCCATCTTCTGTCAATAATTGTTTTTGTAGCTAAGGTGAGTGATTAAACAGTATTGGTATAAGTGCGTTTTATACGACAAGAAATATTTTCTTATTTCTGGGTACTCTGATTTGATTTCAGCTATTGCCTGTATTCGTTTAAATCAATATGATGGGTTAAGCGTTTAGATTTTTGTGTCTCAGGATAGACTAAGAAATAGCTACCTTCATGAGGTACATTCCTGATGAGAAACGGGCCTGGATACAAGTGCTGCCACTTCTTATTCCATTTCCTCGGTAAAGAGAATTTAGGGAAAGATCTCAACAGAATCTTTTATCCTACATGAAACTGCTGAATATTTTTAATCTTTTTTATCATAAGTTACTTTTGTGATCTTAGCCTTTCTTTTCAAGCAAGACCATTCACAAATAAGACAATTCACATTCTCATTTAGAACTTTTGGTAAGAGTTTTAGCCAATCGTTATTTTCTTTAACTTTTAAATGTATTTCAGCAGGGAAATAGTTTGAGAGTAAATGTAGCGAACTGTTCGTGATTTCTTCAAAAGATTGAATGGTAGTAGCCCACAAAATTTCCCTACGGGAAGCATAAATACGAAGAAATCTATTTAATTCTCTAAAAAGTCTCTCTACACAGTTGAAGTGAGAATGATATCTGGATATTAAAATTTGCTTAATTCTTTGCTCATTCAGAAAACTTCTCCAGTTCTGGCACGTAAAATTACTAGTGTTATCAGATAACATGGTGGCTGGATTTCCTATCTTCGAAATGTAATCATCCATGGATCTTTTAATAACAGAACCTGCTGATGTGGATTTCAGTGCATACAATTTTACATACGTTGAAAATGCATCATTACTTTCTACTGATACTTCATTGCCCCTGTAGCTATTGGTAAATGTCGTGAGACGTCAATACAGGATAACTGTAAGGGTTTTGTAGGTATTATTGTCTATAATTCTGCTCTATTACTGACATTAATAGGTTTAGTTTCTTGACATATGACACAAATTCTACTAATCTGTGATGCTCTTCTACATAGATTTGGGAAGTAACAGTACAATCCTGTTTTCTTAGGGAACTTTGTAGATCAAAATTGCCCCCACGAATTATGGGTGTAATTTATAAGACTTTCAACACAATCCTTGGGCAAATACATTCAGGGATCATATCACTTCTATAGAATAATATTTTGTTTTACATTTTGTAACACTGGGAAAAGTTGTTCTGTGGAGTTTGCACTAGTTCTTGTCAAATACCTTCCCATATAGAATCAGATTCCTCTAAATTGCTCATATTTTCACCCATCCTCAGAAATCCCGTCAGGATAGTGCATCAGCTATCGCAATACACTTACCTGGGATACAAACAATCTCATAGTCATCCTGAACTGTTAATGTCCACTGAGATAGTCGTTCACGCAAAATTTTACACGTTCGTAAGAAAACTTTATTCTTTTTTACCACTAAAATTTTTTCAAAGCTCACACCACGCCTAAGGCTTCCACTTCAGCGGTGTAGTATGATATTTCACATTGAGATTATACTCTACTCGTAAAACCAATTGCCTTCACACTATCACTAACATTTATTTCTCCATTTCAAACAAGCATGTGCCTAACCAACAGGATCATGAGTCCGTTATTTTACAAAAGTCTAAGGTCATATCAGCAAATTCTCACCTTATCCTGAATATCATTTAAATTGGTATCCTTTGCATTATTTTTCATTTAACACTCACTGAACTGGTATTCAAGATATTGATCGTTAAACTGAAAAATCTTAAGTTTCACTTGTTGAGCTTTCTGTTTATGAGAGTATTTTCCATGGACTGACTCTGTTTTTGTTAAATCGATGATCAATTCATTACCCTGTTCCCTCAAAACACATTTATTATTCAAAAAGTCTAGTTTGGAACCGTTTTCCCTGAGGCATTCATAACTCAGGAGATAGTTTACAGACAGAGTTCTGAGTACTATGAACGTGCGTTCATAAGCTCCATTACTCAGATGAAGTACAACCTTATAAGTTATGTAACGACTTGCGACTTGGCTGCTGTGGAGCCCATTGTTCCACAATACTGCACGGTTTTCAATCCATCTATAAATACCCCATTTATTACGTTCGTAGTTGCACCAGTATCAGATGTTACATATACTAGCTTTCAGAGCGGCTTGGACTATACCTTTCTGAGTTAGTCTACATTTCCTTACTTCTGTGCACAATCTTCCGTAATGTCTTTTTCGATATTGTATCCAAGCAGTGTGATCATTTCAGTTCGCTTTGCATTAACATTAATATTCATACCATCATTACTATTATAGCTATTTTAATTAGCATAATTAATAATATGAGTATTTTGCTTTGCATTATTTGCAGTTTTTGTATGGCACCCATTCAGCTCTGCGACCAACAGCCTAGGGCGTAATAAAGCAGCTTTTAGTTAGTTTTTGATTGTTGTGTTCGTATGTGGTTCCTGGTGTACCACCACTGTCCAAACACCATGTGTCTGTTGGGATGTCCAACTAACGTGGTTGTGATGTGCTTGATTACTTCATACATCATCGTGATTTCGATTTTTCCCATGCGATGATCCATCGTTTAGTTGACACCAACCTTGTTGGTTATTATGGCAATAACGTCCATTGAAATTACAATTATAATTCGCATGCACTCCTTCGGCTCTTATTATTGTTGTACTATTCATTATGATTATAGTTGGAGTTGAAAAAGTATGCATTGGCATTCATCCCATTATTATTGTTTGGTGAATGACCATTACTCTTATAGCGTCTCTCTTCTGGGGTTACTCTGCTATTCTGCATTTCACGATTCTTTTTTCCATTCCCATTATGGGTATTAGTATTTGTGCGAATTGTGAATGTGTTGGTTACATCAATTCGTTTTGATCCCTTCCTGCATCAGATCAACTGAATCTATTTCTGACAGAAATTTCTCTAGCTCAGTGACCAGTACACTGATCCGTTTATTGTGGGTACTCAAAGGAAATATCGGTTTTAAAATTCATGTTACATTTTTTGTGACATAGGCTCAACCCAGTATTTTGTTTTATTTACATATTTCGCGATGTACTTCCTGAGAGAATATATTTAGCAGTTATATGGTACGATGCAAGACTTTTGGTCAGGTTGTAAGTAGGCTGTTTAGGTTTTCTTATTGGTAACGCCACGTAGCGCTCTGTATGAAAATCACTGGCTGTTTGCATTGTTGTCTGCCATTTTAGTGTTGGGCAGCTGGATGTGAACAGCACGTAGCATTGCACAGTTAGAGGTGAGCCGCCAGCAATGGTGGATGTGAGGAGAGAGATGGCGGAGTTTTGAAATTACATTTATTATGACTTGTGAAGATATTAAGGTAAATACATTGTTTGTTTTCCTTTAAAATCTTTCATTTGCTAACTATCCCTATCAGTAGTTAGTGCCTTCCGCAGTTTGAATCTTTTATTTAGCTGGCAGTAGTGACGCTCGCTGTATTGCAGTAGTTCGAGTAATGGAGATTTTTGGTGAGGTACGTGATTTGTGAAAGGTATAGATTAATGTTAGTCAGGGCCATACTTTTGTAGGGATTTTTGAAAGTCAGATTGCGTTGCGCTAAAAATATTGTGTGTCAGTTTAAGCACAGTCGTGTATAATTGTTCTGATGGGACGTTACATATGGCGACCCTGCCAGGATACCTCACTGGAATGTTCTGATTTTTTCTTGTAGTTTGTGTAATTAGTGTAGCTTTTGTTTATTGCTAGCACGTAATTGTAGAGAAAATCTCCTTTGTAGTGGCAGTCTTTCATTGTTGTACAGTAAAACAGTTGTGGCATGCATGTAGATTTGCACCAAGTATTTCGCAGCTGCAATTAACTAGATATTATTTTCAGTGCTATGTTAATGTGTTCCCATATTTTTTGCTCTTCAAATTGTGTTTTTCTGTGTTGTCGTGTGAAATATTGTGACAATAATGGCGTGTGAAAAACGTAACACTAGGCTCCAAAGTAAACTGAGAAATGACAGTGAAGACGAAAGCAGTGTGTTAACGCCACAATGTAATGAATTAACTAATGTTCAACATAGTAATTTGGTAATTGGGATAGGGAAATGGAGCAGGCGGCAAACAATGGTGTAGGCAGTGAAACAATTAGTGAACAGGGAAGTATTATCGATCGATCGCTCGGCAACAGCTCGCCTCAGGAATCCAAAATAACAGGACACAATTTTACAAATACTGTAGATTCAGGTTTTGCGTCCTCACTGTTTTCTCAAATAAGTCAAGACACATTTTCTGCTTGTCAAAATATGAATGTTGCTGGTGCAAATGCACTGCTGAAAAGCGTAGAGGAACAGATTCCAGACACTAATGCATTGTTATTACAATTAATGCAACAAATGGGACAAAATCTTCAAAAGTTAGCCACAATGGAACAAAATCAGAGACAAACACAGCAAAAGCTTCAAAAGTTAGACACAATGGAACAAAATCTTCAAAAGTTAGACACCACACTTGAACAAACACGTGAAGATTTAACCACTGAGTTACATAACATCGAATCGAAATGTCAAAAGGTCTATAACGACGTAAAAACACAAATTTGTGAGCATTTCCAACCTATTTTTTCGCGTCATGAAAATGCTTTACAGAATCACGAAACAGCCATAAAAGAACTGCAAACTATTGTTCATGAAAATCATGAGACCTTGCAAGCTAAAATTGACTCAGTTGCATCTACCGATTCGGTTACGCAACTTGCAAAAACTCAGGAAAACTTAAAGGACACAGTAGATACCCGGAAAATTGGTTCAGAAAGACACATGGAGGAAATAAGTACACTATCGGAGAAAGTAGCCGAACTTTCGGATCAGGACACTAACTTAACTACAAAGGTAGATGATGATCTGAATGACACAAGACCCGTAGCCTTCACTGACACAGAAGAGTATGATCAAATAAGAAAATTCAAACAAAATCAAAATCAAATCAGTACACAGTACAAAAGAGAAATCCGGGAAGTACAAGATCAGTTGACGCAGGTAATACAAGAATTACATATTTCAGAGGACACTCGCACTCCAACATGGGAAGAGGAACTTAGAAATACGGAAAAGCCACAAAATAATAACACAGGGCACTTCGGAAATTATGAAAGAAATTGGCAGGCTACACCGAATTTTGAGGTGGAACCGCCGACACGACATAACAATGACCGATATGCTACTCGCTGACACGATGATTTTGACTATAAGCTGTTCATTACTACATGTAAATTCAAAACGTTTAAGAATTCTGCCAACGACATTCATCCACAAGCGTGGCTCCATCAATTCTCTCATTGTTTCCCTCCTAACTGGTCATTGGAGCACAGGTTAGAATTTATGTGTGGCTACTTAGAGAATAAACCAGCTGTAAGAATGCGATCGGTCATTCACGATTGCCACAGTGAAGGAGAATTTTACCATGCCTTCCTCTCAGCATATTGGTCTCAAGCTACACAAGACCGAGTAAGACATGGCATCATAATGATGAAACATTTCGAACAATCTGAATTTTCCAGTCTTGTGAAATATTTTGAAGAGATGTTGCACAAGAATCAGTACCTGTCAAACCCATACAGCCCCTCAGAACTCATCCGCATTTGCTTAATCAAACTGCCTGAACATTTACGACATATTATTTTAGCAGGACGTTGCAAAGACGACATTCAACTTTTTCAGGGACTGTTACAAGAACTAGAAATTGACACTGACAATCTCGTAACACGAAAACAGGAACACAACAACTACAGGTCACATCCGTCGCAACTCCGTGATGAAAGAAATAATAACTGGACACGACAAGGCTATTCTCACAACACAAATCGTGACCAAAACAGACACCACCCGTATGACAACCGTTGGCAGAGTAGTAATAATTACAGGGAAAGATCACCTCTCCGCGGTAATGACTATCACAGAGACAATCAGAGAAACAGACAATTTGGGAACAAAAACAATTATTATCAAGGGAGACAGAATAACTTTAGACGCAACGGTCCAGCGCGCAGTTACAACTCAGGGAGAAATTCTCCACCACGTGACCGACAAGAAAGAAACTAAGGAATCTACCGACATGAGGACAGACGATATGATCGTAACGACAGACCTGAACTGCATCAGAACTGGCGGGATTCTCGTCACGGTGAATTTGTAGAAGTTAGGTCTCCAAATCCCAATAACGATGCGCGCCAACAAAGAAACAGACAATGACTCACACCGCAGGCAGCCACTTGTGCCCGCTGGCTCAGGGAAAAATAACATTGACGCTAACCTTGAGCAAAATTCCAGTATTCTCTATGGATGAATACCGCATGATAATTGCATTCAAGTTGAAACTCTGCGTACTAGGAAGAGTAAAGGTTTACACCACATTTCACATGTAAAACCATTTATTGGAAGATAATCTGCTTTTTAACTTTGTCTTTGCCATAAAACGTTTCACTTCACGTTACTAGTATGCTTTAGAAACTGTTACCACGCAACAATGTTTAAAGTTAAATATCCAGTCAAGAACCAAGAGAACTTATTTAAACAGAAATTACGAATGCATTGTTGTTGCAAACAGGCGACACAGTGTTATTGTGTGTGTACATTCTTGCTTGTTAGTTGCACGATTACATAACGATTATAAGGCTCACATACTTAGAACATTTACCAGTACTGCTAATGAGATTTTAATGCAACATTTTGGTGTATTTGAAATTACATTCTGAATTAAAGTACTTTCTGAGAGATACCAGATGACACAGTGGTTAGTTTATGTGACAGCTATCACGACGTTACTAATGTGTGACACAATTTACATTGTTGCTTTTGCGGAGTATCTGTTTTATATCTGCACGATTTTTCTGAATTCTTCTGGAAAGCAAAACATGTTTTAGTAGTAACTTTTATGGTACAGCTACAATGAGACAGCCTTTTCCGTAGCACAACAATACGTTACAGCACAGTACTTTCTTCATCATAACAATAAGCGTAATAACTAAGATATCTATACGCAAAGCATTTCACTTTTGTTTATCATGAGGTCAGTACATTGACTTCTGCAGAACTTAGCTTTTGGAGGACGATAACTACGACACTTCCACAGAGATTATCTTACAGCAAGACGCACATTTAGCGCTACAGGACACGTATTTGAGTGATTAATTTTGTACTTAAAACATTTATTTTTAAAGATTTTGGAATTACAAAGAAAGTTTTCCGTGATACATTTCATTCCATTGCTGTAATCTGTAACACCTGAGGGTATAATTACAATAATCCTCAGGGGGGTACATGCTTACTTTGTGTATCATGTGTTTGGCAAGCACAAGGAGCCCTAGCTAATATCGTATTTGCTTATACAACTTTACACATCGGTACCATATTTCTCTAACACAAATTACACAGCTATCTGATCATTTAACTGAGAGACAAACATTTTTTTTTACTATGTCAGTGACAGATATTTATGCAATTACACAGCTGGATAACTTCACATTTATGAAATTGTATTTTGCCTCTACTGTGTGAACCCTTCATATCTTTTGTAACCATTGTGATACTATGAGAGCTTTGAATGATGTATTTGGTATGGGATCATGATTTTTAAAGTACGTTTGTGGTAGATGACACTACTGAAATGAGCAGAGAATTTTCTTTAGGTTTTGAAATTATTTCAGAAAGCTACGACGTTTTTGAGATTTGACTGAGGTGTTATGATGTTATTATTATGACGACGATGTGTATTATGCTGCTGAGGTATGTTTATGATTAATAGGCTGATGCTATATGAGTTATTTGATTATGCTACGTATCTCTTATCATGAAATATTGAAGAAGTGTAGACGAATAAGGTAAGGAATAATGAGTAGTGGTTAGGGACTCTGACTTGTGAAAAAGGGTGTTGGAAACACTTTAAGAGTTATGAAATGTATGTAAATACGTGAATGTATTACAATACTGACGAAAATTTTTTGGACAATGTTATATTCATAGGATTTTGTTTCTACACATTTGCAATGCAAATTCTTGACCCGTGAAATTTTGTATATGAGACTGTCACTGTAGCGGAAACTGCTGTCATAAATATTTCCTTAAGAAAGTTAAGTGACACCTGCACGTAATGCCTCGTGGGCCCCCAGCTGCATCAGACGCCTGGAGAAAAAGCCATTAGTGTGTGCGTTTTCAGAGGCACAGGTAGAAAAAAAAAGTGAGGCCATTTTCCTCACTATTGACATTCCTTTGTAGAAAGCACCCCAAATACGACACGCTCATTACTTGAAAAGATACTTACATCTGCACACCTGATTATGACAAGCGTCTTTCTCGAGAATTGAGAGAATTTTTACTGCCTTATGAAATGCCATATGGCTAATGAATGATGTTTCATGCCGTCCTTTGTACATATTTGCTCATTTTCTTTAATATCTAATTTCTAGCTGCACTGCAGCATTGGTTAAAATAAAATTTTATGAATGTACTAATATAAATATTTTATACCTACAGATCCTGTAAATAATTTTATGATCTATTCAAAAAATCAAAGGAGCATAAAAAGACATTTCCCTTCACAGGAATTGCATACGGAATTTTCTTTTCAAGTACTTGGGAATTTTTCGTAGAATAAGTTGTGGTGCACCACTATAATTACATAGACATTAAGACGTGAATATACATTTCCCTTGTCTGCATTATTGTCTTTAGTGTAATGTTTTTTTTTTTTTTGCTTGAGCTATGTCATGTTTAGATATAAGTTGCTGCTGCTGTTTGCCAGGCATAGTGCTACTAAATTTCACTTTGTATTACTCTGTTAAGCTAGTTTTACTACTGATTTATATTTCTTGTTGCTGCACATTGGCTCATATTAGTTGTAATGTTGCATTGCTTGGTAATTTAGATTTACTGTAGCTTGCTTTGCAATTTTCCATTTTTTTTGTCATTGCTGTTCGTGTTAATTGTTTTGTGCTGCTGCATTGCCTCGTCCCTTAGTTTAGCATCTGAGCTCAGTAGATTTAAGTTAGCTTAAGAGGGGGTAGACTATATAAGAGACTAACTATGATGGATTGGAGGAAATGCATTGAGAAGCTATAAGAAAATGGATTGGACAAAAAAGTATTTTGAAAGAGGATATGAACAAAAAAGTAGGGTTTAGGGACAACAGGTTTAGGTCGGATTTTCTTGGAAAGAAATGATGAGGTAAGATAATGGAAAATAAATAATGAAGTAAGAAATGTGTGAATATATAAATTCAGAAAGCATGCTTGGATAGAATTTTTTGGTGGAAACACATGTTGAAATAAGAGGAAAGATATATGGAATGAAGTTTTGGGGTGGACTGCAGTACCAAATGTTACACTGAAAACGAACTCAGTCCTTTCCTTTTGTGTTATCCCACTATGTGTTTGTGTACCCTTGTGTATTTGTTTTCTTCCTGTCTCTGTGTAGTTTCATAGAATTTTTTCTTCCTCTGATACTAAGCTACATTCACTATGATGAGGAATACTGTTATCCTCAAATATAATTGGCATTAATAATATGTTATTTACCTTGAAAATATGCTTAGACATTATTTATTCTGTTTTGTTTTAATGCTCATGTGTGAAGTTGATGTTTCAATAATTATTCTGATCTTTTATGTATTTACTTATGTCATAATTCCTATAACACTGATGTATATGTTTATTTCTATTCTGTTGTAAAGCCTGTACTACAAATGTTATCTGTATTGTTATGTTCTTTAATCATGTATTTTGTACCTTTGTAATTGTATTCTTATGTTATAAAATTGTAATTGATACCAGTTCATCATATTATTAACTTGTTAGTTACATTTCACTGCACACGTTTCTGTTGGTCATAGTGTATGGACAATATGTGAGAAGTAGGGACTGTTAGTGTTTGCACGTGTGTTAATAATTCAGCAAGGGACTGGATAACAGCATTGCTGGTTCTAAGGACAATTCCAAAAACTTTGTGAGTGCACAAGTGGTGATTATGAACTTGCTATATTAACTGCAAGACTCTTCAATGGTGATTGTGCACCCGCACAGTCACAACAGATGGCTGCTGGAAATCTCTACAAGAACTACAGTGGGTCTGCATCTTTGATGGCCCACCAATTCCATTATTTCTACAAGGACTGCAGTGGGTCTGCACCTATGGTCGCCCACCAATACCATACTCTCTACCAGGACTACAGTGGGTCTGCTCTGTGATGACCTACCTACCAATATTTTTCAAAACGTCGAATGACTCTGCTGTGGGTTTGCTCAGTTGTGGCCCATTACCTGTCAGCATGTCAAGAGTCAGCACTGTCTTTCCGTTGGAAGGACAACACTACTTCTTCAAGACTCCATGGAAATCCACTACTTCCATGTGCATTTTCTTTTACTGCTCAGACTTTTGGAAAAACTGCAATTTTACTGTGATGACCAATCTGGACTGTCATTATGGACTGTGAGAAAATTTTAGCTTTTGACCAACATTTTATCAATAAGTGTGTGCATTGGATATCTTTGTTATTGTAATTATGAAAAATTTTATCAAATCATTATTGTAAAATTTTTTGTGGGGAGCATGGGGGCTATTGGAGTAGGCTGTTTAAGTTCCATATTGGTAACGCCACGTAGCGCTCTGTATGAAAATCACTGGCTGTACTGTGTGCAGTCTGTGGCTAGTTTGCATTGTTGTCTGCCATTGTAGTGTTGGGCAGCTGGATGTGAACAGCGCATAGTGTTGCACAGTTAGAGGTGAGCCGCCAGCATCTTTTATTTAGGTGGCAGTAGTGGCGCTCGCTGTATTGCAGTAGTTCGAGTAACGGATATTTTTGGTGAGGTAAGTGATTTGTGAAAGGTATAGATTAATGTTAGTCAGGGCCATACTTTAGTAGGGATTTTTGAAAGTCAGATTGCGTTGCGCTAAAAATATTGTGTGTCAGTTTAAGCACAGTCGTGTATAATTGTTCTAAGGGGACGTTACAAGGTGAATACAGGGTTATAAATACAAAATCAAATAGGGGTAATGCAGGAGTAGGTTTAATAATGAAGAAAACAATAGGAATGCGGGTAAGCTACTACAAACAGCACAGCGAACGCATTGTCGTGGCAAAGATAGTCACGAAGCCCACGCCTACGACAGTAGTACAAGACTATATGCCAACTAGCTCTGCAAATGACGAAGAAATTGAAGAAATGTATGATGAAATAAATGAAATTATTCAGATAGTGAAGGGAGACGAAAATTTAATAGTCATGGCTGACTGGAATTCGGTAGTAGGAAAAGGGAGAGAAGGAAACGTAGTAGTTGAATATGGATAGGGGGTAAGAAATGAAAGAGGAAGCCGCCTGGTGGAATTATGCACAGAGCACAGCTTAATCAAAGCTAACATTTGGTTCAAGAATCATGAAAGAAGGTTGTATGCATGGAAAAAGCCTGGAGATACTGATAGGTTTCAGATAGATTATATAATGGTAAGACAGAGATTTAGGACCCAGGTTTTAAATTGGAAGACATTTCCAGGGGCAGTTGTGGACTCTGACCACAAGCTATTGGTTATAAACCGTATATTAAAACTGAAGAAATTGCAAAAAGGTGACAATTTAAGGAGATGGGACCTGGATAAACTGACCAAACCAGAGGTTGTACAGAGTTTCAGGTAGAGCATAAGGGAACAATTGACAGGAATGAGGGAAAGAAATACAGTAGAAGAAGAATGGGTAGCTTTGAGGGATGAAGTAGTGAAGGCAGCAGAGGATCAAGTGGGTAAAAAGACGAGGACTAACAGAAATCCTTGGGTGACAGAAGAAATATTGAATTTAATTGACGAAAGGAGAAAATATAAAAATGCAGTAAATGAAGCAGGCAAAAAGGAATAGAAACGTCTCAAAAATAAGATCGACAGGAAATGCAAAATGGCTAAGTAGGCATAGCTAGAGGACAAATGGAAGGATGTAGAGGCTTATCTCACGAGGGGATAGATACTGCCAACAGGAAAATTAAAGAGACCTTTGGAGGAAAGAGAACCACTTGCATGAACATCAAGAGCTCAGATGGAAACCCAGTTCTAAGCCAAGAAAGGAAAGCAGAAACGTGGAAGGAGTATATAGAGCGTCTCTACAAGGGCGATGTACTTGAGGACAATATTATGGAAATGGAAGAGGATGTAGTTGAAGATGAAACGGGAGATATGATACTGCGTGAAGAGTTTGACAGAGCACTGAAAGACCTGAGTCGAAACAAGGCCCCAGGAGTAGACAACATTCCATTAGAACTACCGACATCCTTGGGAGAGCCAGTAATGACCAAACTCTATCATATGGTAAGCAAAATGTATGAGACAGGCGAAATACCCTCAGACTTCAAGTAGAATATAATAATTCCAATCCCAAAGAAAGCAGGCGTTCACAGATGTGAAAATTACCCAACTATCAGTTTAATAAGTCACGGATGCAAAATACTAACGCGTATTCTCTACAGACGAATGGAAAAACTGGTAGAAGCTGACCTCAGGTAAGATCAGTTTGGATTCCGTAGTAATGTTGGAACACGTGAGGCAATACTGACGCTACGACTTATCTTAGAAGCTAGAGTAAGGACAGGCAAACCTACGCTTCTAGCATTTGTAGACTTAGCGAAAGCTTTTGACAATGTTGACTGGAACACTCTCTTTCAAATTCTGAAGGTGGCAGGGGTAAAATACAGGGAGCGAAAGGCTATTTACAATTTGTACAGAAACCAGATGGCAGTTATAATGTCGAGGGACATGAAAGGGTAGCAGTGCTTGGGAAGGGAGTGAGACAGGGTTGTAGTCTCTCCCCAATGTTGTTCAATCTGTATATTGAGCAAGCAGTAAAGGAAACAAAAGTAGAATTCGGAGTGGGTATTAAAATCCATGGAGAAGAAATAAAAACTTTGAGGTTCGCCGATGACATTGTAATTCTGTCAGAGACAGCTAAGGACTTGGAAGAGCAGTTGAACGGAATGGACAGTGTCTTGAAAGGAAGATATAAGATGATCATAAAAAAAGCAAAACGAGGATAATGGAATGTAGTCGAATTAAGTCGGGTGATGCTGAGGGAGTTAGATTAGGAAATGAGACACTGAAAGTAGTAAAGAAGTTTTGCTATTTCGGGAACAAAATAACTGATGATGGTCGAAGTAGAGAGGATATAAAATGTAGATTGGCAATGGCAAGGAAAGCGTTTCTGAAGAAGAGAAATTTGTTAACATCGAGTATTGGTTTAAGTGTCAGGAAGTCGTTTCTAAAAGTATATGTATGGAATGTAGCCATGTATGGAATTGAAACATGGACGATAACTAGTTTGGGCAAGAAGAGAGTAGAAGCTTTCGAAATGTGGTGCTACAGAAGAATGCTGAAGATTAGATGGGTAGATCACATAACCATTGAGGAGGTGCTGAATAGGATTGGGGAGGAGTTTGTGGCACAACTTGACTAGAAGAAGGGATCGGTTGGTAGGACACGTTCTGAGGCATCAAGGGATCACAAATTTAGTATTGGAAGGCAGCGTGGAGGGTAAAAATCATAGAGGGAGACCAAGAGATTAATACACTAAGCAGATTCAGAAGGATGTAGGCTGCAGTACTTACTGGGAGATAAAGAAGCTTGCACAGGTTAGAGTAGCGTGGAGAGCTGCATCGAACCAGTCTCAGAACTGAAGGCCACAACAACAACATGGTACGATGCTGTAGACTTCTTTCCTAAGCCTTTCTTGCATGCTTGCTGACCAATATTTGTCTAGAAAGGCTTTTTAAAATTGTCCAAAGTTAAGACGTTGTACAGCGGCCAATGTCGCCTAAAGAGAAGCATCTCCTAGTATGAAGGGCACTACAAATGCATCCTTTTGCTGTTCATTCCAGGATCTCGTAAGCACACCTTTAAATGATTTTATAAATACCTTAGATGATGTGTCTTCCAATCTTGAATAAAGACAGGCAGTTGTCTGTGCTTCATTAAGTTTTCCTCTGCCGATATATTTGTCGACTGTTGCAGTACGTTATTCACACCCGACGAAATAGTGCTCGGTGTGTTTTGTCGTTGTACATATGCTATGCGGCGAAACCATATGACTATTGACGTAACACGTATCTCTTTCCTGATAAACTGGAAAGTTAATCTCCTGCATCATCCTCTGTACTTCTTTTGCTTTGTCTGACATTTCTTGAAATTCTGAATTAAAATTGTCTACTTCACCAATAGAACCAGATCCTACTTGAGCATCCGCCTCCTGTATTACCAACGATAACTCTTTAGTAAGTTTTTCCACTATTTGTGCTAACCACTAATTAAATTACGTAACTATTATCTGCTCTTCGTTAAGGAAATGCGTCTGAATATATTCTGCACTATGTAGTGACAAGTTCTGAACTTGTTCTCAAATTTGGCTAAATGTTTTCTCTAGTTGACTAGACTGACTGCTCATCTTGCATATCAGTACCAATCTGTGTTAGCTCTGAAGGTGATGTCGTAGCTCATCAAGCTGAGATCTGAACTGTTCAGAAAATTTATGCACTGTCTTTACAGCTGTGCCCAGCCACTGTATTCGTTTCAAGTGGTGAAAGGTACATCAATCAGTAGCAATAATGTTTATTGTGTACCTATATTTTGGTCACTGTGTGGCCATTGTCAGTGTACTAAAAACTTTTGTTTGTATATACAGTCTCATATTGACCATTCATGTCAGAGGCTGAGTTCACACTCACCCAACCACTGAAATGAATGGTCGAGTTTTAAGTTATGTGAACAGTTTCAACGTAGCATCGATTTGCTCATCATGGTATTTAGCCCATACTCTCCGTTTTTCAGAAAATGTTGTCAAGGTACCATCAGTTAGCTCAAACCCCTCGTTCGCATTCTTAGTCAAGAAGGCTCATCAATCCTAACAAATAATCTCTCAAAGGGTTCTACTACAGGCGGACTTACTGTCATCTCCTGAATGCCCATTTTGGTTTCAGGTTGATTAATTGCTCTTTGAACACTTTCTCAATCGGAAATATCCTGTTCTAAATTCTCATGAGTTGCTTCCTCTACAACTCGATCGTGTTCACTTTCATCAAATAAAGACGTTTTCACGTATTTGCCAAACATTACCATAAACCGTAGTTAATATATAATTATCCTGATACTTCGCACTTAGTTACTGAACACTGATGTTCTGTCAACTTTCAAATCATGACAATGGGTCTCAGCATGAGAAATTATTGTGTTTAGTTGCCACGTTGCTTAAACAAATTGCAATCACCATTCTCCATCTTGTTCACGTGTCGTAATAACCGATTATTCAACACTATTACAATCAATTAACATAAAACTAGGATCATCTATTAACTTTCTGAAATAAGGTGCGCTGAAATATGAAATTCCAAGGCCGATCTCGTTACTTTTTACATCTACGTGTAGTCATTTCCTGGAAACTCGTTAGTCGTCAACTAAAGTACAGCTTTCCATATGTCCTCCAAATTCATTCTACATCAAAAAGAAAATACTCAAAAGCTACAAAATTGTATAGTGATTAAATGTATAATACCCTACCATTTGAAACAGTCCGATAACGGCCGACAATTTAAACCAGACGCTGCCGGATTTTGTAACGGTAATAATTATTGGAGAAGCAAGAATAAAAACCTTTTATTATTGTGAATTCCTCTTCTTACATTTAATAATGGAAACTGCACTTCAAATATATACACTTCACATGAAGTGTTAATATCGTGATGTCTGGAATTATTATTATGCGATCATAGATATATTTTACCTCTACGAAAAATAATCCCTGGAATGGGTATTACATCTGTCTCTTTCTTACTCGAAATAAATTGAAAATTGTTTTAATTCTGAAATATTACATCGGCAGGCTAAAGATGAAGTTAAATAAAGAATCTAAAATCGTTGTTTTACTTACAGATAAATTTTCAACAATCCAAGTTAACTATGCAGCATTAACTAAAAATCGGAGTTCGTAATTAACTTTAAATGCAGGTTGTTTAGAATGGAGAGGACGAAGAATGAAAGGAAACTAATTTTAAGCTACTTTTGAGGATTAAATTAAAATACCACAAGAACTTCCATCCATCCATAGCACTGACCACATTTACGTAATCGGTACGGAGAGGCAAAGATTTCCGTTTCACACCAAGAACGAATTTTTAAAATTCAACACTGCTTATTAATTTACGTTAATTAAACTTACACGAACCGGCAGCAAGCCTATATACGGCGCTCTGCATACAAGACCACGAGCGTAAGACAATATCTAAGCATCATGGTGAAAAAGACAAGCGATATAAAACATAACATGGCTTCATTCCATTATAAAGTAGTTTGTAGAATCCTTATACATCATAGAGGAATCTGGAGTTTCAATACACTACCTGTGATAAATATTCTTTGTTAAGTGTATGTACCCTGCAATTACTTTTACCACTAGAGGCGTCTCACAGGGTCCCGAGCACACCTTCCGTTGTGCACGTTTTAAGGAACTTTAGCATATGGGCAACTGTCGCGACGTTAATGCGTTACAGGCCAAATAATTATGGATTTGATAAACAACGTGCAAAGTTCACGGAGTTCAGAGCTACCCCTTACAACTTAACTACAAATTTACGTCAGAGTCGTAGGTGGTACCAAACTACAACAGAATTATCACCGTTCGCGTGGTATAAATCCCCCTAGGCTGTAGCATACTCCTCAGGTACGCCAATTCACTCACTATATAGTAAAATTAGATGGGACATCAGCGTAAATATTTGTTATACTTACAGAAAAACCAATTTTACGGGATTCTGTTGAGATGTAGTACATTAAGTTTTGGATTTTATCATACAGTAATTCATTCGAGGCGCAGAAATTATAAAGCACATCATCGTCGATTGTGACTTTAGCATTTATTCATGCCTCCCACATCTGTTGGTCTTATGGGAAGTCAGGTATATCTGTGCTGTAGGCCCACACTGTAAACATGAACATTCACGAAAAGCTGTGTTATTGGTTTCTCCGATATTCACTTCAATTCACTTTAGTGGGGATATCGACGACAGAGTGCTTTTGGTCCTTATGGTTCTCAGCGGCTCATTTGTAATCTAGTCAAGTGATCATGTTGATCGACAATATTACTTCTATTTAATCATTTCCACAAACGGCAGTTTGTGTTTCAAGTTGCTTGTTTATTGTGCAGAAATCGGTTTCGTGTGCAATATCAACAAGAACTCTGCAGAATTTCTTTCAGGTGCTAACAGAAAAGACAATAGTCAGCAAAAATTAGGAAATAGGGCCTCCCAGACCAGATCCGTTCACAGAGAAACTGACGAAATCAAATAATTGTGAATACAAGCGAACATTTAACAAAGAAGTGTATAATAAGCCTAAGTTGCTGTGTGGGTGCAACAAAATAATGTATGTTTTCCAGCCCGGAACCTACTTAGTTAAGAAGCATGTGTTAGGGAACCTGTAGATTTGTCAAAAAAACTAAATATACACAAAAACTCCCACTTACACGAAAATGCGAAAGGGTAGTGAAAGCTTAAGCATTATTTCATTCTTGCCCTAAACTATGCTTCATTATGAGCATAACAAACAAAATCGACATAATTTTCCTTTCTTTTTTCAGACAAGTTATGCATATTATTACTGTTTTTATTATTGACAGTAGTTGTAGTTTTATAAATACGAGGTTCACTCCAAAAGAAATGCACACTTTTTTTAAAAAAATCCATCTTTTATTCTACATGTTTGAAAGTTTTATAGTGTGTAGATACATCCTTTAGGAACAATACTTTCATTTCTCCACATAATTTACATCCCTCTCAACTGCTTGACACCATCTTGGAAACAGCGCCTGTATACCCGCATGGTAAAATTCTGGACCAACCTGTTGGAGCCACTGTTTGGCAGTGTGTACAAGGGAGTCATCTTCAAACCTTGTTCCACAGAGAGAGTCTTTCAGTTTCCCAAAGAGATGATAGTCACATGGAGCCAGGTCAGGACTGTAAGGCGGGTGTATCAGTGTTGTCCACGCGAGGTTTGTGATCGATCCATGGTTTTTGACTCACATGTGACCGTGCATTGTCGGGCAACAGATAAACATCCTTTTGGCGATGTGGTCGAACACGACTCTGTCGAGCTTGAAGTTCCTTCAGTGTTGTCACATATGCATCAGAATTTAGTTCCACTTGGCATGATGTCCACAAGCAAGAGTCCTTCGGAATCGTAAAACACTGTAACCATAAATTTTCGAGCAGAAAGTGTGGTTTTGAATTCTTTTTTCTTGGGTGAATTTGCATGATGCCACTCCATTGATTGCCTCTTCGTCTCTGGTGAAAAATGATGGAGCCATGTTTCATTACCATTCTCGTACTGTTCCATAAGTTCGCTGCATATCGGTTTTCTTGTTTCTTTGTGAGCTACTGTCAACATCCTGGGAACCGACCTGGTACAAACCTTTTTTAACGCCAACACTTTCAGTATTCTGCAAACACTTCCTTCCCCTATCCCAACGTAGCGTGACAATTCTTCACTGTGGTGCGTCTGTCAGCAGTCACCAATTCGTTAACTCTCTGCACATTGTGTGGTGTGTGTGCAGTACGAGGCCTGCCGCTGCGAGGACAATCCCCAATATGGCCATGCCAGCTTTCATCACGTAACCTGCTTGCCCACCCATTAACTGTACTGCTGTTGACAGCAGCATCTCCATACACCTTTTTCAACCTCTTGTGAATGTTTTTCACTGTCTCGTTTTCACAGCACAGGAATTTTATAACGGCACGTTGCTTCTGACGAACGTCAAGTGCAGCAGCCATCTTGAAGACATGCTGTGACGGCGCCACTCACGGTAACAGGTTGAATTAAGTTCGAAAACATGCGGGAAGTATGTATCTACACACTGTAAAATTTTCACACATGCAGAATGAAAACTGTATTTTTACAAAAATAGTGTGCATTTCTTTAGGAGTGACCCTCGTATGTTGTTACTATTAACTGTTATACATCAGATCGTATTGTTTTTTTTAATTTTTGACCCTCATATTTATCTGATCCTAAAAATTTGCAAACACCCTGATTGTATACTCACGGGCCGTCACTGAATGTCAACATGATTTTGTTAAGATGTATCATGATGAAATTGCTTTAATATACAAAAAATGTTGTAACTCTTTGGAATCGTAGCGAAAGAACGCGAAAACCGGGACCCTCTTGTGAGAGGAACGGCGTCGCATCATCTGGCTGCCTGCGCTGCCGGCGGCTGGCAGTGCGCGCTGTGCTGGACAAATGAAATGCTGGCAGGCGGCGCCATATTAATTCTGGGGCGACCGCAGTCCGAACAGCGCGCAAGCGGCGCCGGCCGCAATTAGTCCGCTTTGTGTCGGTAATCGCTCGGCCGGCACTGAACCGAAAGTCCAGCGCCGCTTAAATGGCCATGTCCAAACACAGCCCGCTGTCAGCGGCATGTGGGCGCTTTCCACGCGGCAGCCGTGGGATTGCGGAGGACGTGGTGATGCATCGTACAGGAGCGAGTGCCTCATCTTGCAGTTGGGTCCACAAAAATAAGACCGATGACCTCGTTGTTAGGTCTCTTTCCCAAAACAACAAACCCAACCCATAAAAGTAGAGCAAGTTACTTCCTTAGCCATTGTTTGTTAGCATTGCCTCCTCTCAATTCTCCAGCAAGATAGGAAATTTCAATAACTTTAAAGGATTCAAAGTTGTCGAGAGTCGAGGAGACAGTGAGACAGGGCTGTAGCCAAGCCCCGATGTTGTTCGCTCTACTCCCTGACGAAGCGGTAAAGGAAACGAAGGAGATATTTCGGAAGGGAATTGAAGTTCATGGCGAAGAAACTACAACTTCTACGTCTCCTGATCCCATTGTGATTTCGCTATCCGCCTCTGTAGCACAGCGGTAGAGTTACCGATTACCACACAAGGGGGCACGGGTTCGATTCCAGGCAGAGGACTGGGTGTTGGATGTCTTTCATCATCATTGACATGCAATTCGCCGAAGTGTCGTCAACTAAAAAGACTTATAATACGGCGATCGGGCCCCGAAGGGGATATCCCGGCCAGTAAATGTCATACGATCATTTCATTTCATTGTGATTTCACTACAGCAGACAAAGGACTTGGTAGGTGGGTTGAAGGGAATAGTTACTGTCATGAAAAGAAGATTTACGATATATACAAATTACAGTATATCCACCAACGGCACGACAGTAAGCTTGGTGAGCTTGAAAGAATCAGCCAACCAGTTGCAAACAAAGATTTATTGGTTTCAACAATTTTAAAACTGTTTCTTCAGAAAGTGTAATGGAACGTTTTTGCATCACATGCTGTTGAATTACAGTGAGTAAAGCTAAACGAGCTTGTCATATGAGACGTTCGTCACAAAAATACAAAGAATCGCAAGTCAAGGCTCATTGGTAGGCACCCTTATGTGGTCCAAAAGATAGGATTTGGATACAGAAGGGCTCCACAAGCTTACTGTGATATTGGTCTCAATTTGTGTTAGTTCAACTTTCAGTATTATGGAACCTGTAAGGCATTACTATAGTTTGATTTCTCTAAATCCATCCACACTCTCCTGGAGAAGCTGTGTTCCATCTACAGTCTAATGGGGAAGCTGAATGGATAGTACATACAGATGAAATCTCAACTCAGGACCGGAGTGTGGAATAAATTCTTCTGGGGTCTAATCCAAAGACGCTACTGCACTCAGTATAGCAACCAGGACAACAGTAAACTCATCATAGTCTGCCGGTTTTACCAGTTTCTTCGCAGATGTATACGTGCAGGCGTTGGCTGGATTTGACGAGGAGGTGCTGGTAGTGATGGTGACGACCATTACGACTTACCGCACAGGTGTGAATGGTTCCACGGCTCCAGGTACGCGACAGGAATCGACGCCCCATTGGGCTATGTGTTCTTTGACCAGAATCAGTCCTGCTGAAGGTGGCAAGACTCTCCCAGCAGCCTCACCCGAGTGACACAAAGTAACTTGCAATAGAACTACGGGTACGAGGACAGTCGCGGGACGAATTTGTTGGACAGTTCTCTGTTCCCTTCTTGTGCAGAGCACGATTCCATCACGCCTGCGTCTCAGCTTCTAGGTAAACTGCCGCCAGAGGACCAACGGATCAGCTAACCCACTCAGGTGCACCTCAAGCCAACACGATGTAGGTAATATTCGAAAGAACAACGTGTCCGATATCTTCATCATGCATCAACTGGTCATCCTGAGCAACGTCACGTTGCCGTCCCGTCTTCCCTCGTACCACCGAATTTTGTTCAATATTTAGTCGTCAGTCTTCTGACTGGTTTGATGCTGCCCCTCACGAAAGCTTCTCTTGAGCCAAACTATTCATTTGAGAGCAGCTCTTGCATCCTACGTCATCAGTTATTTTCTAGATGTATTCTAATCTGTCTTTTACCCCTACAATTCCCTCTAGAACCATGGGCGTTAAAGCATTATGCCTTAACACCTTAAGACATGTCCTATCATCTTGTTCCTTCTTCTTGTCAGTGTTTGCCACGCGTTCTTTCCTTCAGCGATTCTGCAGAGAACCTCCTAATTCCTTATCTTATCAGTCCACCTGATTCTCGAAGTTGGTCTATGCTGCGATTAATTTCTGTCCCGGTTTTCCCAATAAGCATGATTCACCACCACACACCAAACGTACATTTTCAGAAATTTATTCCTCAAATAAAGGCCTACGTTTCATAAAAGTAGACTTGTCTTGGCCAGGAATACTCTCTTTGCCTGTGCTAGTCTGTTTATGTCCTCCTTGCTGGTCCATCATGGGCTACTTTGCTTCCCATGCAGAAGAATTTATTAACTGAGTCTACTTCGGGACCGTCAAATTTGATGTTACGTTTGTCTCTATTCTCGTTCTGCTACTTCTTAGTATTGACTTTTTGCGGTTTACTTCACTGCGCGATAGCGATGGTAATCTTGCCGATGGGAGTACCACTACAGGGGAGTTACTAAACACGTTTTTCTGAGAGTCCTTCGCCAAACAAGACGAAGTAAATATTCCAGAATTAGAATAAAAAACTGCAGAAAGCATGAGTAACTTGAAAGTAGATACCCTCGGTGTAGCAAAGCAACTCATATCACTTAATAAAGGCAAGTCTTCTGGTCGAAACTGCCTGCCAATCACGTTTATTTCTCAGTATCCTGAATATGTTCTATATCTTGCAACCATATTCAGCCGCTTCTAAATTTCTAGCTATATCTTTTCCTTGAAACCTTGGATTATTCTCTTTATAAATTATCACAAAACTTCATTATTGTCATAAACAGTTCAGTTCTATTCTGAATAAATTGAAAAATATTCATCAAACTGCATTCGCTTTAGATGTGCTTGGGATAGCTGCCATTTAATAGTAAACATTTGTGTCTGAAATATTTTTTTAAAATATAAGATAGATCTGACATTGTGGTTGCTCAGCTGTAGAGCATCTGCTTCCCTTCATGATTGTTATCATCCCCGACGACGATGTCCTCTTTCAGTAGTATAGTTGTCAGTGTTTCGCACCCAGAGACGTCCTACGGTGTTTTGGTGTTTTGGGAAGCCTTGTAGGGAACTCACGTTGATGTCTCTGTGACCAAATTAGCCTCATGTAAATCACATGGAATTCACCTGGCTCACTATCAGGCGCTATCACGGTGCACTCACATCAGTGGCCCAGTATTTACGCAAATTGCGTAACCTGTACATAGACATCTAATGCCGCATACCTCCATAAACGTACCAACAATACTGTCGGATCTCTGATACCCAGAATCAGTGACGTACTTCGTTCCAAAGGCATGTGGTCTTCATGTTTTGGCTTGTCAGTATAAGCAGTCCATGTTATCTCATCTTGTTGGTTACTTATTTCTTTTGTGATTGTCTTCCATTTAACAAAACAATTACGTAACCAACAGTACCATATCATTTACAAAGTTTACTTGCTTGAAGAAGATAGTATCAATCCTCTTCACCAAAGAAGGTAAAATAAAGAGCCAACAAACTTCCAAGCTAAATATAATGTAGAAGAAGAGTGACAAAATCTAAGGAGTGGCGGGGGAAGCTCTCGGTGAAAACAAAATGCGGAAAAGGAAGATATTAAAATATAGAATGAGTACATAAAGAAAGCTGTTAAAAATAGGATGCATGTATAACATAATTTTGCAACTATCATTGTATGTACAGTACGAAAACCGCACCTAAAACAGTGGGATATATTTACATCCAGTATCGAGAATTATGTTCTCGGTAGAAAACAAATGGCCTATAACGTTTCCAATCGTAAACACTAGAGCAAGTAAAACAATATAAACAAACAAGACGGAAGAATTGCATTGAGTAAATTATTAGTATATTATTAAAACGTATTGTGGTATGATGATACGTCACAGAAAACTCTAAATAAACCAAGGGGTTAGCTGAGATACAGTCTGACCAAATAACATCTGCTTTACCATCGCTTAAGAACAGAAAAGCGACAGGAAGAAATGGTATTACTGTTGAATTGCTAAAATGTGGAGGAAAGATGCCATATCTATAACTGCTACATGTCTTAAACGAGTGGCTGGAAGAGAAAGAGTATACTGGAAGATTGCTACAGTGATACCAGGTTTCAAAAGAGGAGATACAAGTCTAAACAGTAACTACATAGAAGTAAGTTTACTTGGCACACAAGGTGCATGGTAAGATTTTAAGCACAAGATATACAAACATAACGGAACTAGTAGTGCATGAGGAACAAATGAATTTTAGAAAAGTATGCTCTGCGATAGATGTAGCTTTTATTTTGCAGCAGTTAATAAGAAAACGCAGGGAATATAACAAAGAAACACACACTGCTTTTGTCGAATTTGGAAAATCATTTCATCATGTCAGTAGGCAGACACTGACGAATCTCAGATATCCGAAACATCCAAAACATGTGTTAATAAGTTTGTATCAGAACGCGATTATCGCTCTAGACCTCAAATGGGAAGTGATTAATGAGATACTAACTGACAAAGGGGTACGAGAGGGCTGCTGTATCTCAAATAACTTGCTATATGCTGACGATGTAGTCATCCTAGCAGACAAAGAACAGGACTCTCAGAACTGGATTTACTTACTGAAACAAATAATTGCGAAATTTTACATGATGATCTCAACAGAAAAAGTAAGAGAATGGCCTTTATGTGGAGAGCACAGTTTAAAATGGAAATATTGGTAGATCAGATGATTTTAGAGAAAGTAAAGCACTTCACTTGCTTAGGCGTAAGGTAACGTAGGGGCTACATCGAATATTTAGAAATTAATATTATTCTCACGAAATTTAGTTGAGTATGTGGAACAATTAACAGAAACAAAATTAAAAAAGATTCTTAAATTAAAGTCTAAAAAATAAGAAATGAATTTCCTGAAATGAGATGAAGGTTATGCAATGGAAGAGAGAGTACAAGCATCAAGATGTTAGAGCAGACCTAATGATTTTTACTCCAAATCATAAAATTCTAGATTATAGAAGAAAATAGTACGAACACCTTTGAGGGACGGGGAATGGCAGACTCCCTTTAAAGGCTAGAAATTATAAGTGCTAAGGAAGAAGAAATAGTAGAATGCCCTGACACGGTGGGTACCGTAACAGGCAACTTCGCCTAATACCTAACGAGAAGAAGATGATGAAGAAGAGACTGTCGCTTTTGCTTTCCCTTGCAATGTACTGCCTTTAAATGGGTTACTGAAATGACGCACTGAAAATATTCTGGGTGATAGAATAACAGCTTCAAGTTGGGAAACTTCTTGCTAATAATTTTTAATTGAATCCTTGCACCTGTGTCTAGGGGTAGCATCTTTGATCAGCAGTCAGTCCGTCTTAGATCCTGAGTGTGAATAAAGTTTGAATCCAAATTATCAACAATGGCGTATGAAGACTTTCGGCATAAGAAGTCACCCTTGTTCTGGCAACGGCGTTGTCAAAGCGGGCGGAGGAACGGAGATGTTCAGGGCACTCTTTGGCCCTAGGAGTTACAAACTACCCCTAAAATACGGAAGAATCAACACTCATTAATCAAATGAGGATGCAGAAGCTGATAGGAACGACAGCACAAAATATATATAATGTGCGTCGACAGGACATTTGGCCTGTAATTGCGAAAGTTTCATTATGATCATTCCATCGGATAAGATTCCGCACTAGTCACCCATTATGATTTCAGGAAGGAGACTGCCGAAAGGGAGGTGGACCATGAGAGAAAATTGAATGAGGGAATGTAAGGATAACGTTTTACGAGTCGGATCGTGTGATGTAAGAAGTTTGAATTTGGTACGGAAGGTGTAAAATATGAAAAGGGAAATTCTAAAGCTCAATCTGGATTTAGTGTTCACTAAATTGAAATGGAAATGAGACATGGATTTCTGGTCAGATGAGTATACGGTAATAACGACAGCAGCACAATATGGTACACACGAGTGAGATTCGCTATGAATAGGAAGATAGGGCAGAGTGTGCGTTTACCGTGAGAAATTCAGTGACAGGGTTGTTCTAATCAGAATCGACAGCAAACCAACACTGACAACGATAGTTCAGGTACTCACGCCTCCGTCACAAGCAGAGCATGAAGAGATACAGAAGGTTTGAGAGGATAGTGAATGGGTGATGCAGTACATAAATGGAAATGAAAATGTAGTAAACGTGGGGGATTGGAATATGGTTGATGCGGAAGGAGTAGAAGAAACTGTTACGAGAGAATAAGGGCTTGGTAGTACGAATGAGAAAGGAGAAAAACTAATTGGCTCTGCAATAAGTTTCAGTTACTAACAGCTAACAGTCTGTTCAAGAACCATAAGAGGAGGTGGTATATTGCGAAAAGGCCAGGAGGTACGGAAGATATCCGTTAGAGTACATCGTGGTCATGCAGAGATTTCGAAATCAGATATTGCATTGTAAGATGTACTACGGAACAGATATAAATTCAGGTAAGAATTTAGTAATGATAAGGAACGGGCTGAAGTTTAAGAGAATAGTCAGGAAGAATCACTGCCCAAAGATATAGGGTACGGAAGCACTATGAAAAGAAGATATACACTTGAAGTTCTCTGATGCTATAGATACTGCGATAATGAATAGCTCAGTAGTTCAGCTGAAGACGAATGGACGTATCTAGAAAGACCAATCACAGAAGTTGGAAAGATAAAGTAGATACTATGAACGTAACGACGAAGAAACCAGGGATGTCAGAAAGGATGTATCTAGAAAGACCAATCACAGAAGTTGGAAAGATAAAGTAGATACTATGAACGTAACGACGAAGAAACCAGGGATGTCAGAAGACACACTTCAGTTCATAGACGTAAGAAGGAAGTACAAAAAATTTTAGGGAAACTCATGGATACAGAAATACAAGTCAATTAGGAGCGAAATAAATAGGAATTCCAGGGAAGCTAAAGGGGAATGACTGAAAAAAAATTTGAAAAAATCGTAAAAGAAATGATTGCCGGAAAGACTGACACATCATATAGGAAAGTCAAAACAGCCTTTGGTGAAATCAGAGCAGAGGTCAAAGCGAACAGATGGAAGGAATTCATTGAAGACCTCTACAATGGGGAGGATGTGTCGGATAACGTGATAGAAGAAGAAAGAGGAGTCATTATGTGACAGGTAGGAGATCCACTATTACGGAATTTAAAAGGCCTTTGGGGGACTTAAGGCCAAATACGGGAGGAGGGATGGGTACCATTCCATCGGAATTTATAAAATCATTGGGGAAGTAGCAATAAAACAACTATTTGTGTTGGTGTGCAGAAAGTATGTCACTGGTGATATATCGTCAGACTTTGAAAGAAAAAGCATGATAAACACAACCCTGAAGGTTGCTACAGGCGAAAAATGTGAGAATTGTCACACAGTCATCTTAACACCTCTTGCATCCAAGTTGCTGACGAGAATAATATACAGAATAAAGAAACGAAAATTGAAAATCTGTTGCAAGAAGATCAGTTTGGCTTAAGGGAAGCGAAAGGCACCAGTGAGGCAGTTTTGACTCTGCATTTAATAATGGTAGCAAGACTAAAGAATAATCTAAATAAGTTCATAAGATTTGTCGCCCTAGAAACAGCTTCCGCCGGTTTTAAAATGGTGCAATATGTTCGAAATTCAGAATAAAGTAGGGGTAAACTGTAGAGAAAGACGTGTGACACGCAATGTGTACCCAAATCAAGAGGGAACCATAAGACCTGTTCATTCTTTACATCAAAGAAACAATGACGGATGTAGAAGAAAGTTAGAAGAGTGGGATTAAAATTCGTGGTGAAAGGATTTCAATGATAAAATTAGCTGATTGCATTGCTGTCATCAGTGAAAGTGAAGAAGAATTACAGGGTCTGTTGAAAATAATGAATAGTCCATCGAGCGTAGAATATGGACTCGCCGGCCGTGGTGGCCAAACGGTTAACGGCGCTGCAGTCTGGAACCGAGCGACCGCTACGGTCGCAGGTTCGAATCCTGCCTCGTGCATGGATGTGTGTGATGTCCTTAGGTTAGTTAGGTTTAATTAGTTCTAAGTCCTAGGCGACTGATGACCTTAGAAGTTAAGTCGCATAGTGCTCAGAGCCATTTGAACCAATATGGACTCAGTGTAAATCGATGAAATACGAAAGTTCTGAGAAACAGCGGAATTGAGAACAGCGAGAAATCTAACATCCTAATTGCTGATCACGAAGTCGATGAGGATAAGGAATACTACTACCCATATAGCCCAACAGCGCATGATAGACGAAACAAGGAGGAAACAGAAAGCTATTAGTGAAACGTCCCCTTAGAAAAATTATACATGACTGTGTTTAAACTGACACACAATATTTTTAGCGCAACGCAATCTGACTTTCAAAAATCCCTACAAAAGGATGGCCCTGACTAACATTAACCTATATCTTTCACAAATCACTTACCTCACAAAAATCTTCGTTACTCGAACTAATGCAATACAGCGAGCGTCACTACTGCCAGCCAATAAAATATTCGAACTACGGAAGGCACTAACTACTGATAGACATAGTTAGCAAATGAAAGATTTTAATAGAGAACAAACAATGTATTTACCTTAATAGTGTTGAAAAATCATAATTTACATAGCAGTTCATGACATCCTGTCTTACAAATTTCAAAACTCCGCCATTTCTCTTCCCGCATCCACCACTGCTGGCGGCTCACCTCGAACTGCGCAACGCTACGCGCTGTTAACATCCAGCTGCCCAACACTACAATGGCAGACAACAATGGAAACTAACCACAGACTGCACACAGCACAGCCAGTGATTTTCATACAGAGCGCTACGTAACGTTGCCAATATGAAAACATAAACAGCCTACTTACATTAGCACTGGCAATATGGACAATCCAGGTCAAGAGAAGTCTATAGTTAGAGTGCAGCATCCGGGACGCGTATTGAAAGTTGTCGCGATTCGCGCTAGCCAGAGATGTTATTTGTATTCTGTGGTACTGTGTCGCGTGTGCGTGGTGACAAGTCAATACAGCTCTCAAGCAGTTCCCGCGCCAGACGGGAGGGCAGCAAAGTTTGGTGTACGCTCTTATGGTTTTCTGTGTGTCGTTTATTCCTCGGTAAATGTTCAAAAAATGGTTCAAATGGCTCTGAGCACTATGGGACTCAACATCTTAGGTCATCAGTCCCTTAGAACGTAAAGCTACTTAAACCTAACTAACCTAAGGACACCACACACATCCATGCCCGAGGCAGGATTCGAACCTGCGACCGTAGCGGTCTTGCGTTTCCAGACTGAAGCGCCTGGATCCACTCGGCCACACCGGCTGGCGGTAAATGTTCCATGATTTTAATACTGTTTTCTTATTGCTTACTGTCATTTATGCTTCAGTAATAATTAACTTCCTCTGGTTCAACAGTATTCCTCCGTTTCGGAACGATTTCGTGTCTTTGCGTTCCTGACCAGATATCACTCGTCTGTAACGATCTGTTGTACAGTCTAGTTAAACAAGCATAATTATTCTCTAGGAAGGGATTCTTAATCCTGTGCAGTCTCTCGCCTAGAAACAACACGTTATTCAAAAGATGAACGGTCTATATTAAGCCGAAGCCGACATGATACTATTAGACCCACAAACTGCATTTTGCCCTTGTAGAGGATAGTGCCTGGCCGCATCAAACCAGTCAGAAGACTGATGACTCAAAAAAAAAGGAGTATATTCAGATTTTTAGTTGAATGATATTACTTTTATTTCAATGAAAGTTACGAATAGTACATAGGTGATGACTGTTAACCATTTATAGTGTATTGCAGTTCTTGTTTTATTTCAGGAATATTCCGAGATGTGGTGAGTGTTATTTATTACTTGATTGTGGCGGATTACTCTTTGAAACTGTTTGACGTACGGAGCAGCAGTCATAGGAAGTTATACACAAGAAACGCCGTCAGTGCGCAAATACAAAACTGACCCATGGTCTAGAATGCCGCGCGGGATTGGCCGAGCGGTCTGAGGCGCTGCAGTCATGGACTGTGCGGCTGGTCCCGGAGGAGGTTCGAGTCCTCCCTCGGGCATGGGTATGTGTGAAAAATAGTGTCGCCTTGCGCGTCGAGCGAGCATGTTGTCGTTATATTCTGCCTGTGCCGCAGCGCCGCTTGTGTCGAAGTTACTCAGTGTCGTTAGTGTATGGGTCGGAATCACATCGTAGTTGCGTAGCGGAGTCTGTTGTCGTTTTCCTCTTGGCGGCGGTTTTTCTGCCCGCGCCATAGTGTCTGTCGAGTCTCCTAAATCTGTTCCTCGTCGAGCTACTGTTCGTTTCAGTATGCGTCGTGTTCAACCTGGCTCCTTAGAAATACACGATTGGTTGGCTGATGTTATCCATGTTACACCTGATCAGGTACATACTGCGTACTTTGATTCTGATTTCTATGCATTCTTTATGAAGTTTTATGATCCCGTTCAAGTAGAAAGACTTCTTTCCCGGGTTGGTTCTAAAGAGTGGTTTACACATCGCGATGGTTCCGTTAGTCCAGTCCTCGTTGAAACTGCGGCACTCGAGTATAATCCGGTTAGAATTTACAACCTTCCTCCTGAAGTGGAAGATTCATTTCTTAAAACAGCGTTGCTTCCGTTTGGAGTAATACGGCATATCCGATGGGAACGCTGGTCAACACAACATCGCTTCCAGTGTTTTAATGGTATCCGGACTGTGGACATGTGCGTTAAAAAGAATATTCCTCCCCACTTAACTGTTTGTGGTTACCGAATCCATGTTACGTATACAGAGCAAGAAGGAACTTGTTTTCTCTGTAACGAAAGCGGTCATCTCAGAGCTGATTGCCCGCGCCGTACTTTGTTCTGACGTCGTCTTATCAAAAACATCTTCCTTTAAAATTAGCAGACAGTAATTTCGCAGTCAGCTGTCAGTCAGTCTCCAACTTTAAGCGATGTAGGGGCAACATTACCCCCTACTTCTCGCGAATTTCCACCGCTATCGACGCGTACCAGTGCGGCCTCTGTCCACGAGGGGACGACGGCTCTTGTAGCGAATGTCAAACGCCGGCGGACTAAGGACGGTACAGATTTCGAGGACGGCCCACTCCAGTCTCGCTCTTCTGACGCGGCGTTGACAGAGGTTTCACCTTCTGGCGGTAATGCGTTGTCTACTGATGTTAATTGTGATTCCAGTATTACCAGAGAGGATGTAGCTGCTTCTGTTGATGTTGAAATGTGCGTTCATTCTGCGTCAGCCACTTCACGCGTCGACATGAGGATTCCCGTGGGTTCCGTTGTTCCCGCAGAGACGTTTCTGCTGGCCAGCCTGTTCTAGTGTAGTATCACTCCTCCTCCACGCTGACCCGGTCGAGCAACAGGATTCCACGGGTTCTCCTCCTGATGTTCAGGAGATGTCACCCGACACCGGCACTGCATTACCTGTCTCTTCGGTACCTGGTCTTGCTGTTGGTCGATCTGAGTTGTGTTCCCCGATTTCCGACAAGTGCGGTGACGATGGCTCCTCGGTTAAATCGGAGCTTGACGTGCCCCCAACCCCTCCACATCAAGAGTGTATGTTTTTACGGAGTGGTGTGAAACAACGTTTTCAACCTGCCCGTGCCGCGGCGCTTCGTAAAAAAAAAGCAAGGATTCCTCGGCGTCATGTGGGGAGGAGTAGCATTATACCTTCTTTTCCCCGCCTCCGGACGTTGGGGAGAGATGGACGTGATAGTGCTTTTCCCTTAATTTGTTTTACTTACCTTACATGTGCTAACAGATGCAGGCGTGTACATGTCTAACACTCAATGTTAATAGGATACGTTCCCAATTACGGCTTGCTTCCTTACGCCAGTTTATTGACGATTCCCGAGCTGATATCGTGTGTTTACAAGAGGTTTTATTTGATATGTTTTTTCTTCCTGGATATTCTATGTTTTTCGATATCGCGCCTGAAAATTCTACCGGTTTGGCTTTGCTTTATCGAGATGGAATCCCGCTGACGGACTTCGAAACGCTAGATGATGGTCGCGGTATGGGCTGTAGTTTATATGACCTCATCTTAATTTTTATTTACCCTCCGTCTGGATAAGGTCGTTGATCCGATCGCGCGCGGTTTTATGAGGAAGAAGTTGTTTATTTACTCCGACGGAACCCGCGCAAGGTTTTGTTAGGGAGCGATTTAACTGCGTCTTACGCCGTATTGATCAGACCCCCAATTATACATTTTGTCGTGAACTTAATGACATGGTGACGTCCATGCATCTCCAGGATGCTTGGGTTTGCAGATACCCCACGTTGGCGCGGTTTACGTGTTTTACAGCTACTTCAAGTAGCCGATTGGACCGCTTTTATTTATCTGCCCCTCATATGTAGTCAGCTTCTATCGATTGATGTAATTCCTGCCAGTTTCACTGATCACTGTGCTGTTTCAATGACTTTTAACCACGTCCCGCAGCGGGTCCATCTTTCGCGCCCTTTGTGGAAGCTAAACACAATGCATCTCACGGACCCCTCTCTGGAAGTCATCACTGCAGAAGTATGGCGGCTGGCAACCCAGTCCCAGACGCGTTATTCCTCACTTCTCGAATGGTGGGTTACCTTTGCTAAACCCAGGATTCGAAATACACTCAAGCATTTTAGCGCTGAAAAAGCGGCTGAAGTAAGGCACACTAGGAAATTTTATTATGCAGTCCTTCGCGATCTTTACGATAATGCTCGTGATTCCCCTTTGAGGGTCGCCGACGTCCACCGTGTGAAGGCAAAACTTCTCAGACTCAAACGTAGGCTAATGCATGGGGTCCGCCTACATTCCCAGCCTCGTTCAGTTGTACAGGATGAGTTGACCTCTCTCTATCATCTTCTCCGGCTTCACAAGCGATCTCAAAGGACGTGTCTTTCTACCATTCGTTCTCTAGATGGGCACGAGTGGTCCTCCCAATCTGATATCATGCGTGAACTTTACCAGTACTATTCCGAGCTTTATGCTGAAGTGTATTCAGACGGTCCACCGTCTGTTGGTTTCACCTCCCTCCTTGGTCGTGTTGTTACACCATCTCTCCAGGACGAGTTATTCTCTCTATTCCATCACGATGATATACTTGATATTGTGGCTCGTTCTCCCTCCCATAAATCACCTGGCCCCGATGGCTTTCCCAAAGAATTTTAGCAGGCTGGAGTGGCCGTGCGGTTCTAGGCGCTGCAGTCTGGAGCCGAGCGACCGCTACGGTCGCAGGTTCGAATCCTGCCTCGGGCATGGATGTGTGTGATGTCCTTAGGTTAGTTAGGTTTCATTAGTTCTAAGTTCTAGGCGACTGATGACCTCAGAAGTTAAGTCGCATAGTGCTCAGAGCCATTTGAACCATTTGAAAGAATTTTATATTCGATTTTGGCCCCTAATAGGAGATACAATAACCTACATATTAAATGGAGTGTTCCACGGAGGCCTTCTCCCGCCCAGCTTTAAGGCTGCTAAAATTATCCTGATGCCCAAAAGGCCGGGACGTTTGCATGTGGATCAGGTTCGCCCAATAACCCTCTTCACCCATGATTATAAAATATTAGCGTGAGCGGTCAATAGCCGACTATCGGTATTGTTGACTACAATCATCGCGAGCCATCAGAGTTGTCTTACCCCCCCTCCCCCAGGGGGTCCACAACTCTTTTGTGGATATGTGCGTAGTGAGCACGGGACCCTGAGCTAATGTGGCCCTCCTTCCTTTCTGGGCTGCATACCTTCCTTTTCCGCATCCTTCCCCATCCCCCATCTTCGCCCCCACCCCTCACATCCGCCTCTTTCCTTCCCTTTCTCCCCCTCTGGGAGTATGTTTTGCCTACGTCCAAAGACGGACGCTCGAAAATGTAACACATTCTTCGCTTTCTCTGCTTGCAAGTGTTCGTCCTTCCTTTGTCCTTCTCTTTTCCTTACCTCTTCTCTTTACCCTTTTCTCCACTGTGGCGTTTGAGACCTCTCTTCTATCCTTTCCCTTTCTTTGTTTTTCCCTTTCTCTTTTTTTCTCCCTGTGCGTGTCTGAAGGCCGACCCAAGCATTTCCATACGTAGCCAGTGACTGGGTAACGCGTAATTCCCCGCCCCGGGTAGACAGGTAGGACACGTACGTACCCCCTGGTAATGGCCAGGCCCAGGGAGGCGTGATTACCCGAGCTGATACCTTCCGAAAGAGCCGATTTGTCCCTCTGTCTGTTTCTCGGGAGGTGTGACCTAAGGTGTGAATAATCACCTAAGGCGGGAGTGCCATCAGAGAGGACCCCCACAAGGGAGGAGCGCCCCATCGGAGACGCCAGTAATCATGGGGGACACTTCCGCAATGGTTTCCTCATCTTCTAATATGTGTGCTCACAAGCCTAAGTTCAATGAGTCTCAGCCACAGACAGTTCTTCCATTGTCGCCACAATTCCTTGTTGTTTCTCGGTCTGACGAAGGTCACGACTTCTCCACGGTCACCCTTTCATAATTCAGAAAGGTGTCGACGCAAATGCAGGTCCGGTAAAGTCTTGTTCCAGATTACAAAATGGCACCTTGTTGTTAGAAACAGTCAGTGCCCTCCAGGCACAAAAATTGCTGCATACTTCACTGCTACACACCTTCCCTGTGCGGGTGGAAGTGCACCACGCTTTAAATTCCTCACGAGGGGGTCGTTTATACACGCTCCCTCGACGGATTGTCCGACGAGGAAATTCAACACTACCTGACTGACCAGGGCGTAACGGCTGTTCATCGAGTCATGAAAAGGGTTGACACGAACATCGTTCCAACCCGTACTGTCTTCTTGACGTTTAACAGAGTTCAACTCCCATTGAACATAAAAGGGCTATGAGATAATTTCCATTCACCCTTACATCCCAAACCCAATGCGTTGCTATCGGTGTCAGCAGTTCAATCATACCAGCCAGTCCTGTTCCAGTCTGGCCAAATGTGTTACGTATGGCAAGGATGCCCATGAGGGTACTTGTCCACCTACATCCCCTCATTGCATCAACTGTATGGGTGACCACGCAGCTTCCTCTAGAGATTGCCTCATTTTTAAAGACTAAAAGCTCATTCAGGACATCAGAGTGAAGGAATAGGTGTCGACCTTTGCTGCTCGAAAATTATTCGCCAGTCGAAAGCCCACTGTGCCTCAGACAGGTAAATACAGCACTATCCTTGCCTCTCCTCGGCCAACAAAGGAGGCGGCCACGCAGACTTGCGACCTCACCTTTAGTGCCACAGTCGTCAAATCGGCCAGCGCAAAGATCGCCCGTTCAACCTCCTCACTTTCGCCTGCTCACTCTAAGGCTTACCCTTCATCGGGTTTTGCTAAATATCGAGCCCAAAAGTCAGACAGCCGGACTTCCAAAAAAGAGCCCACTAGTGAAGATATTTTACGTACCCCAAATTCACGGTCATCAGTTCCTCCTTCATCTAAACATCCTGTTTCCAAGAAGGCTAATAAGAAACCCAGTTCCTCTCCTTCTCCGCCACGGCATGTCCCATCTACAGCACCACCTGGCGGTAGCCGCCCTCGGCCGTCTTCTGTGTCGCCAAGCGCACTGCTGGCGGCCGATCAACCGGCTGATCGCTGGTGGCAGGAGCTGCTCCTGAACAACCTATGGATCAGGATCTTCTGCCTTCGCCTGACTGCCGTTCCACGCTGTCAGTCACAAGCTCTGAGCTGTCGTTGAGTTGAGGGCAATCTTGGTCACATTCTTCCATTTTCTGTCCACCCTATGTCCATTATCCACTGGAATATACGCACATTCGAGCCAATCGGGATGAATTGTCGATCCTCTTACGATCCTACTCGCCGGTCTTCTTCTGTCTTCAGGAAACAAAGCTGCGTCCCCATGACCGCTTTTTTTTCCCCCATTTTCAGTCAGTCCGATTTGATCCCCCCTCTGTTGAAGGCACTCCAGCACATGAAGGACTCATGATTCTTCTCCATGATACTCTCCATTATCACCCAATCCTCTTAAACACTTCCTTCCAAGCAGTCGCTGTCCATCTTTCTCTTTCTGGATACACCTTCTCTCTTTGTTCTGTATACATTCCATCGTCCACACCAATCGCACGAGCTGATCTTCATCTTCTTGGTCAGCTTCCATCCCCTCTATTTGCTGGTTGGGGACTTCAATGCCCATCACCCGCTTTGGGGATCTCCACATCCTTGTCCGCATGGCTCACTATTGATAGACGTCTTCCACCAAGCGGATCTTGTTTGCCTCAACACTGGGGACCCTACATTTTTGTCTGCCTTCACGAAAAATTTCTCTCATTAGGACCTTTCGGTCGGTACTGTTCCGCTAGCTCGGCGCTTCGAATGGTTCGCCCTTGCTGATACACACTCGAGTGACCACTTTCCATGTGTCCTTAGATTGCAGCCACAATTGCCATATATGCGCCCGCGACACTGGAAGTTTGCCCAAGCCGATTGGACACTTTTTTCGTCTCTCGCGACATTCGATGTCCGTCACTTTCCTAGCGTCGACGATGAGGTCACTCATATTACAGACGTTATTCTTACAGCTGCGGAACGTTCAATACCTCGCACCTCCGAATTGCCCCGGCGCCCCCCAGTCCCTTGGTGGAACGAGGCATGCCGTGACGCAATACGTGAGCTGCGACGTGCTCTTCGCGTTTTCAGACACCATCCTACGTTGGCCAACTGTATCCGCTATAAGCAGTTCCATGAGCGATGCCGTCGCGTCATCCGCGATAGCAAGAAGGCAAGCTGGGACTTCTTTGCTAGCTCATTTAACCCCTTCACTCCCTCCTCGGAAGTTTGAAGTCGGATTCGACGGTTTTCTGGCGCGCCTAGTTTCTCCCCAGTCTCTGGGCTCACTGTCGCGCATGATACATTAGTGACCCCATCGCAATTTATAACTCATTGGTTCAACACTTTGCTAAGATTTCGAGCTCTGCAAATTACCCGCCAGAGTTTCTCCCGAAGAAACGTGCAGTGGAAGTGCAACCTCTTGCTTTCTCCTCTCAAAATCGCGAAAGCTACAATACAGTTTTCTCCATGCGGGAACTCCAACATGCACTCTATTCTTCTCGCTTCTCCACCCCAGGACCGGATGGCATCCACATACAAATGTTGCTGCATTTATCATACCATAGTCTGCGTTACCTCCTTCGCCTTTATAATCGAATTTGGACCAACAGTACTTTTCCCAGACGATGGCGGGAAGCTATCGTCGTTCCTATTGCGAAACTTGGAAACGACAAACATCTCCCCTCTAGCTATCGCCCCATTGCTCTAACGAGTAATGTATGTAAGGTTTTGGAGCGTGTGGTGAATTGCCGTTTAGCTTGGTGGCTGGAGTCTCGCAGTCTTTTAACACCTGCCCAATGCGGTTTACGAAAGCATCGTTCTGCAGTTGACCGTCTTGTTGCTCTCTCCACTTATATCATGAACAATTTTCTCCGGAAACGCCAAACAGTAGCAATATTTTTTGATCTGAAGAGAGCATACGATACCTGTTGGAGGACAGGCATCCTCCGCACACTGTTCTCTTGGGGCTTTCGAGGTCGGCTGCCCCTTTTTCCTCGCGAATTTATGGCAGAGCGCATATTTAGGGTGCGGCTGAACACTACTCTCTCTCGTACTTTCTCCCAAGAAAATGGGGTACCCCAGGGCTCCGTGCTAAGTGTTGTACTGTTTGTCATTGCCATAAATCCAATTATGGATTGTCTCCTTCCTGATGTCTCGGGCGCCCTCTTTGTGGACGATTTTGCGATCTACTACAGCTCTCAACGGACCAGCCTTCTTGAACGACGTCTTCAAGGATCTCTCGATTGCCTCCACTCTTGGAGCATCGAAACAGGCTTCCGCTTTTCTCCCAGTATGACCCTTTGTGTTAATTTTTATCATCGTACGGAGTATCTTCCACCTTTCTTACATCTAGGACCTGTCAACCTTCCGTTTTCGGAAGTCGCTAAATTCTTGGGTCTCTTGTTTGACAGAAAACTGTGCTGGTCCTCCCACGTTTCCTATCTTTCGGCTCGCTGTCTACAGTCCCTCAACACCCTCCGTGTCCTGAATGGTACCTCCTGGGGAGCGTACCAAGTAGTCCCTCTCCGCCGCTATCGCGTCTTTGTGCGCTCGAAATTGGACTACGGAAGCATAGTTTACTCCTCTGCTCGGCCGTCTATTCTTCGGCGCCTCGACTCTATCCACCATCGTGGATTACGTTTAGTGTCAGGAGCATTTTACACCAACCCTGTGGAAATCCTTTATGCTGAGACTGCTGAACCTTCGCTGTCCAATCGGCGAGCTGTCCTTCTGAGTCTTTATGCTAGCCATCTGTCTTCCATGTCTGTTAATCCGGCCCATGACATTTTTTATGACGCCTCCATGGATTTAGGGTAAGCAGGCCGCCCTTCCTCCCTACTGCCACCGGGAGTCCGCTTCCGTCAACTGCTCCATTCTCTTACCTTCCGATTCCCTAAAACTTTCTTGCCAACTTGGGGTACAGCACCGCCTTAGCTCCGTCCCCGGACCTGCCTGCTCCATGACCTTGGTCAGTTTCCCAAGGTTGGTACCCCTTCCCTTGTTTATCGTCGGGCATTTGCTGCTCTATGTGCACAAATGAAGGAAGCCACATTTATTTACACTGATGGCTCAAAAACATCGTTTGGTGTAGGGAGTGCCTATATTGTTGACGATACCCCAACTCGATTTCGGCTTCCCGACCATTGTTCAATTTATACTGCGGAGCTTTACGCTGTTCTCCAGGCTGTCCAATACATCCGTCGTCATGAGCAGATACAGTATGTTATCTGTTCAGATTCTCTCAGCTCTCTCCTCAGTCTCTACCCTGTCCACCCTCTGCTCCACCGGATTCAGGAGTGCCTACACTTGCTCTACTTAGGGGGCGTCTCTGTGGCTTTCCTCTGGATCCCAGGACACGTTGGTATCTGTGGAAATGAGGCGGCCGATATAGCGTCCAAGGCTGCGGTCTCTCTTCTTCGGCCAGCTATTCGCACCATTCCCTTCGCCGATCAACGGAGTGTTTTATGTCGTGGTGTTGTTCTTTTATGGCACGCACATTGGTCGACACTTCGCAATAATAAATTGCGGGACGTAAAAGCTCTTCCCTGTGCTTGGACCTCTTCCTCCGGAACTCGTCATCGGGAGGAGGTAATTTTAACTAGACTCCGGATAGGCCACTGTCTTTTTAGCCATCGACATCTTTGTAAGTGGCGATCCTCCCCCACTCCGTCCCCACAGCTCCCAGCTGTGGACGGTAAGACACCTTTTACTTGAGTGCCCTATTTTACTCGGTTACGCGCCCGTCTACAGCTGTCGACTGATATATCTTCCATTTTAGCAGATGACACGCGCTCAGCCGATCGCGTTCTCTAGTTTATTAGTGCCAGTGAGATGACGTCAGCCATTTGAAGCTCTTTTTGGGGACAACCAACCCCGTTCTATAGTGGTTTTTAAGCTTTCCTTGTGTTTTTAGTTTCTCCAATTTTTTGAGTTTCGTTCCCATTGCTGCTGGTTTCCAGTTTCGTTTTTTTACCTTTTCCTAAGTCACACACCGGGCGCTAATGACCGTAGCAGTTTTGCGCCCAAAAAACCATAACAAAAAAATAGTCTTCCGATTCGTACTCTCCTGACTCCCGTTACTGAACGTCGAGATTTAATTTCGATTGCTTCCACCATTCCCATGCCAAGCGCTTTGCTTTTCCTTGATTTTCACTAAGCGTTCGACCGCGTCAATCATGGATTCCTTATGCGAGTTTTGACGACTGTTGGTTTTAACAATGCTGCACTACGGTTGTTTAGCTCTCTAATCACTGGTATTCGGGCGTCCATTGACGTAAATGGCAGTCTTACTTCTCCCAACGCGGTGTATCAGGGCGTCCTTCCACGGAGTGCATTATTAATGTCGCTCTACGTGTTGTTTCTGGAACCATTACTGCGAACTATAGCTGCTCGTTTGAGTGGCTGGTCCCTGCTGGGAGAATGGTTTACCGTTCGTGCATATGATGATGACGTTATGGCTATTCTCCGTACCCATGATGATATACCACTTCTGAAAGAAGTTTTGGATGCCTTTTGTCGTCTTACGGGAGCGCAGGTTAATGACCAGAAATGTCGTTTACTCAATTTGCGAGGATTTGACGCTGTTGAAATTCCATGGGCTTCGAAGGTCAACCGATATCGATCGTTGGGTGTTATAATTGGCAGCTGTCCGCTAAAGATGGCTAAGATAAACTGGAAGTCTGTTACGGATAAGATTCAGGGAGCTATCATTGAACACGAGCGTCGTTCCCTCTCACTTCTTCATAAGGTTCGGGCCACAGAAACGTACGTGTTAAGTAAGGCTTATTTTATTGCACAAATCTTTCCACTTCCTGCGATGATGTACCGCAAGTTGCAAAGTTTAACTGGCAGGTTTATCTGGCGCCACTCTGTATTTCGCGTGCGTTATAGGGTCATGGCGCGGTCCCGTTTGAAGGGAGGTTTGGGCCTCCCTGACATTGGGGTTAAGGCTTCAGCCTTATTCATCCGTCGCACCGTGTTAACGTGTCAACGCGCCCCCCAGTCTCTTACAACTCGCCTTTATGACTGTATCCGACCGGCGAGTTGAACACCTCCAGTAGATATTGGTACGATTAGTTATAAATTACGGCACGTCAAGGATTTTTTTTTTGTTTTGAGGTCAGTTATTTAGGAGTAAATATTCTTTCCCAAGCAAAACTCTCCCTAAAACTGCTGTTAAGCCGCTGGCCAGTTCCTTATAGTCTTCCCTCTGTGGAAGCCCATTCGCCAGACACGAACTGGAAGATTGTTTGGTTTAACATCAGCCTCCCGATTTTCCCGATGGAAGCGGCGTCCTCGTGGTACCAAGTTGTTAATGATGTTGTACCTACCAACATGCGACTCTTTCGTATTGGCCTCAGTGTAACGGATAGCTGCAATCGTTGCCATAAAAACTGATACATTATCTCATCGGTTGATTTCCTGCGGTCATGACCATTGGAGATGGCTTCGCCGACAACTGGCTTTTCTCCTCAGGACGTCGGAGGCGGCTATCTCGGAAGAGATTCTCGTGCGTCACGATTCAACCTTCTTTCCCCGATCGAAGAACAATACCGTAATGTGGCTTGTTGGCCATTATGTCCACTACGTGATGGTGAGTGGATTTGACCCAGATCCGTGTGACTTTTCCCACTATATGGCCACCGCACACTGGACGTGGCTCCGGATGCCCCACTATCGTGAAATTATTTCTAATATGTTGTATCTTGTTTTTCATCGCCAAGGTGTTGGATGAGTTGCCCTGCCTCCCTTTTCTACTTTTTTTATTTTTTTGGACACTTCTATGGATTTAGATGTTCCACGATGTCGAAGTTCAAATGGTTCAATTGGCTCTGAGCCCTATGGGACTTAACTTCTAAGGTCATCAGTCCCGTAGAACTTAGAACTACTTAAACCTAACTAACCCAACGACATCACACACACCCATGCCCGAGGCAGGATTTCGAACCTGTGACCGCAGCGGTCACGCGGTTCCAGACTGTAGCGCCTAGAACCGCTCGGCCACCCCGGTCGGCGATGTAGAAGTGGCCGAAGAAAGAATGTGTGGGCACGTTAAAATTGACGCCCCATTCCTTCCTATACGTTTTTCTGATTTCACCCTTTTATTTTTGTCGAAATGACTTGTTTTGTTTTATTTAAATTGATTCCCTTCAATAAGTGTTTTGGAAAAAAAGAGAATAATTTTGTTTTTTGAAGGAATACACTGCCATTTGAGTGTGTATATCGGTGTTTTCCTGTGTCAATTAAAAAAAGCGGAATCGGCAGCGTGATAGATTGATAAATTATTGCGTCTCATGGTTGGCTGGTTCATAAAAGAAATTTAAAAAAGAGGTGGTGTATCTATTCAGTTATCAATACGGTCTCGTTTACGGATTCGAAACCCTCCACCCTCGAAATTTTGATTAATAATCAGCATTGGTGGCCGAAGGCTTCCCTCATAAGAAATCAGCCTGTTTCTGTCAACGGCTTGTCAAAGAGGGCGGAGGAACGGAAAGAGGTTCAAGGCGTTCTCTTGTCTTTGGGGTTGGAAACTGTTCCTAAACACGGAAAAATCAGCAGTGATCACCGACATGAGGATAGAGAAGGCAATGGTGCAATACATAAACACATGATGTAAATCTGCATGTTACGTGGTATGGAATTAAAATGTGTCATGATTATCTCTCGATTGGCAAACGACTACGGACTAGCCTCCCATTCGTCTCTCCAGAAGGAGACCACCAATGTGAGGTGACCATGAGAAAAAGATAGAAAAACCAACTGAAGGATAACTTTGTAGGGGACGGGGCGTGGAATATCATAAGCTTGAAAGTCGTAGAGCAGTTAGAAAATCGAGATATAGTAGAGGACATTGAAGAGAAATCGAAAACAAAGGATATCTGGTCGGATGAGTATAGGGAAACGTCAATAGCCACAGAAAAAGGTATGAAGGGAGTGGGACTCGTTATGAATAGGGAGGTAGGGCAGAGAATGTGTTACTCTGAATAGTTGAGAGACAGGGTTTTTCTTATCAGAATCGACATCAGATCAATACCGACAACAATAGTTCAGGTATACATGCCGACGTCGCATGCTGAAGATGAAGAGTTAAAGCATATGAGGATATTGAGGGGGCAATTTAGTATGTAAATGGAGATGAAAATGTAATAAACAAGGAGGATTCCAATAAGAGTGCTGCGGATGGAGTAGAAGAAAGGTTTCCGAGAGAATATGGGTTTTGTAGTATAATTGATAGAAGAGAAAGACTAATTGAGCTATGCAACAAGTTTCAGTTAGTAATAGCTACCCTGTTCAAGGTTCACAAGAAAAGGAGGTATACTTCGAAAAGGCCTTGTGGTACGGCAAAATTTCCGTTGGATTACATTATGTTCAGACAGAGATTCAGAAATTAGATTCTTCATTGTTAAGTGTACGCAGGAGCAGATATAGACTCAGATCACAATGTAGTAACGATGAAGAGTAGGCTGAAGTTCAAGAGATGAGTCAGGAAGAATCAGTATGCAAAGAAGTGGGACACAGAAGTACAAAGAAATGACAAGATACCCTTGAAGTGCTGTAAGGCGATAGATACTGCTATAAGGAATACCTCAGTAGGCACTATAGTTGAAGAGGAAGGGACAAACCTAAAAAGAGCAATGACAGAAGTTGTAAGGAAGAACATAGGGACAAACTAGATAACTGCGAAGAAACGATGGGTAACAGAAGCGATACTTCAGTTGATCCATCAAACAAGGAAGTACAAATATGTTCAGAGAAATTCAGGAGTATAGAAATACAAGTCATTGTGGAATGAAATAAATAGGAAGTGCTGGGAAGCTAAACGAAATGGCTGCATGTAAAATGTGAAGAAATCGAAAAAGAAATGATTGTCGGAATGAGTGAATCAGCTTGTAGGAAAGTCAATGACTGAATCAGCTTACAGGAAAGTCGAAACAACCTTGGGCGAAATTAAAAGCAAGGGTGGTAACGTTAAGAGTGCAACGGGAATTCCACCGTTAAATGCAGAGGAGACAGCGGACAGGTGGAAAGAGTCACTGAAGGCCTCTATGATTTGGAAAATTTGTCTAATGTGATAGAAGAAGAAACAGGAGTCTATTTAGAAAAGACAGATGATCCAGTATTAGAATCAGAATTTAAGAGAGCTTTGGAAGAATTAAGATCAAATAAGGAAAAAGGGATAGATAAAAATCCCTCAGAATTTCTAAAATCCAATGTTTTTTATTCCAGTATTTGATCACAACATGAATTCTTTACACAATGACAAGTCTGAGGATGGTCATTACGGACTGAAACCGGTCATCGTCTAAAGAACTCATATTGTGATCAAAGACTGGAATAAAAAACATTTGACAGTATTGGATCACTGTTTGTATACACGACCATGTCGAAGTTGGTGATTTCTAAAATCATTTGGAAAGTGGCAACGGAACGACTATTCACGTTGGTTTGTAGAGTGTATGAAATTGGCGACATATCATCTGTCTTTCGAAAGAATATCATCCACACAATTGCGTTGACTGCGAGAGCTGAGGTACGCGAGATATGTCGCACAGTGAGCTTAACAGTTCATGCATCCTAGTTTCTGATAAGAATAATATGCAGAACAATGGAAAAAATTGAGGATGTGTTAGATGACGATCAGTTTGGCTTTACGATAGGTAAAAGCGCCGGGGAGGTTGATAATGGAAACAAGTCTAAAGAAACACCTTCATAGGATTTTACCAAGAAAATTCTTTCGACAAAGTATGATTGTGCAAGATGTTCGAAATTCTGAGAGAAATAGGGAGAGACGGTTAGTAAAGAATACTTACAACAGCCAAGAGGGAATAATGACAATGGACGACCAAGAACGAATTGCTCAGACTAAGAAGGGTGTAAGACAGGGATGTAGTCTTTCGCCCCTACTCTTCAGTCCGTGCATCAAAGAAGCAGTTATGCAAATAAAAAAAAATTCTGGAGTTAGATTAAAGTTCAAGGTGAAAAGACATCAATGATACGATTCCTGATGACATTGCTATCCTGCTTAAAAGCGAAGAAGAGTTACAGGATCTGCTGAATTGAATGAACAATCTAATGAATACGGAATATGTATTGGGAGTAAACCGAAGAAAGACGTAAGTAATGAAAAATAGCAGAAATTGGAACTGCGAGAAAGTTGACATCATGATTTGTGGTCACGAAGTAGATAAAGGTAACGAATTCATATCCATAGGCAGCAAAATAACCACCGACGGACGGATCAAGGAGGACATCAAAAGTAGATTGGCACTGGCAAAAAGAGCATTTGTGGCCAAGAGAAGTCTACAGTGTCAAACGTAGGTCTTAATTTGAGGAAGAAATTCCTGAGAATTTACGTTTGGAGCACAGCATAGTACGTTAGTGAAAGATGAACGTTGGGAAAACCGGAAAAGAAGAGAATCGAAGCATCTGAAAAGTGGTGGTTTAGGCTATTGCTGAAAATTAGGTGGACTGATAAGATCAGCATCGAGTAGGTTCCGCGCAGAATCGGAGAGGAAAGGAATATATGGAAAACACTGACAAGGAGAATGGACAGAATATAGGACATCTGTTAAGATATCAGGGAATGACTTACATGGTACTGAAGGAAGCTGTAGAGTGTAATACCTATAGAGGAAGACAGTGACTGGAATACATTCAACAACTAATTAAAGACTTAGTTTGCAAATGTTACTCTGAGATGAAGAGTCTGGCACACGAGAGAAATTCGGGCAAAGCCGCATCAAACCAGTCAGAAGAGTGATGACACAAAATAAAAGAAATGTGTTTCATGTACAGTATAAGTCTCGCTCAGTCTTGAGTTTTGTGTTAGGCCCCTATCACGGGCGGTTCACCAGTGAAAAATTAATGGAACAGATATTATTAAGAGACTTCAGAGCTCGCTGAAGTGGAGGGTGGACTTCTATCAGTTCAAGCCAATCATTCTGTACAAAAACCAGGGACGCAACAACGTCCTCTTCAACTATTTTAGAACTTCATTAAATCAGTGCTATTACTTTTAACTTTTGGTTGGCATATCATGGATTTTAAAGTTTTACCATGAAATATGAATCCATTTAGCGCTAAAACATGACCATACACTTCATTTATAGGAATATATTGATTTCATAATCTTAACACGCCAATTTTGTTACTAAATTGGACACATCGCCCATTCATTAAGTTCTAATCTTGGTTTCAATGTCCATATACCACATAACAGTTACAATTTATTCACACCTGCAAAACACATGTTATTCTTCAACTGCGATTTTATGATGCCTCAGATAAATTTCCACACCATTCGGGTTCTAGGCTGCAAATATTTCTTCTGGCATTCTTTTAATCTTTTTTCAAGCCTTCATTGACAGTTCGGAGTACTTCAGAAAATATTTTCTATTTTTATATGTTCGTAAATATTTCGCGTTGTTCTTCGATTCCATTGTTAAGACTCTGTGTTTCAAAGAGAACGCGAGCCGTTGAATTGACTGTGTAAAGGTCTGTATTGTATCTTTATAAATGCTGGCCTTGTCGCGTTAAAACGAGCCCGCAGTTTTCTTTCCTTTTTTTCTTTTTTCCCTTTTCTTTCTTTTTTCTCCTTCATTCACTCGGGGAAGTGGCTGCTGCGATCGTCAGAGAGTTTCTTCAGACGAGAAACTTATTTCGTAGCTGAACGTTATTAATTCTGGTTCTGAAGGAATTTGTTTACAAACTTTCTTTCTTCATATAATGAAGTTGTGATCAAAATATTGGTTTATTTGATTAACGCAGCCTTTTAGTTGAAGACCTGAACGACGGTACGGTGTACAATTTCCAAATTAATACCCTCCTATAATTAATGACCATCTGGCATATGGCGGCCTTCAGTATTGGGGCGAGTCCAGCAGATCACTACAATTAGACGCCCTATTTAATTTTATCCTAAGCCAGAATTTGTTGTAAACTACTGTCTGTTATTGAGAGATAGGTAGACGTATCCATTTGTGTTCATTATTTGTGAAGAAGCATATTCCTCTCGACATGAAATAAAAACCGGCCATTTGATGACACATAAAATGTTTCCTCACAGTAGATGTAACTAAATGAGTTAAGTGCCGGATACTAGAATACGAACATTTTTTTCGAAACCTATACTATCCTAAAAATTAGAAACCAACCGTAAATCCGTTGCAGATGTTCATCAATCCATGTGTCTTTTTCGGCGCTGACTGTTTCACAACTTAGGACCACAGTGTAATAAACAGTAATACAAAAACATGACTCTCTGGGTGAACATAAAGCGAGTTGTTCGAAAATACCTCTGAGAATCAAAATTATTAAAAACATAAGTATATTTAGAATACGTGTCTAAATTAATGTTGCTGTAACAGTCGAAATTAATGATCGGCAGGTTATCTTTGCTAAAGAAAGATATTACCAAAGCCTAATTACCAATTATTTTAATCTGTACGTAGAGCGACCAGTAAAGGAAACTGACCAGTTCGAACATGGAATACAGGGTGGTCCATCTGTAGTTTCAGATTAGATCATGTCGGAAGCTATACATCGGGTAAAAATAGTGGGTAGGACAAGTTCGTAAGCTCGAAGGGGGACATCAAATGATACTACATGTCACCTCCAGCCCCTATCCCTTTGGGTAGGGCGGGGGGGGGGGGGGGGGAACTTTTAAATCTTAAATGGAAACATCCATTTTTATTGCAGATTCGGACTCTCCATAAAAAGTAATCAAGTTTTGTCTGAAACATTTTTTTAAACCATTGACAGATGGCGCTGAAATCGAGAAAAATGTAAAACTGGGGAAGACCTCTGATTTATTTAGAATTATCCGAGAAAGACGCATCAAACCGAGACAAAAATGTGTACCAATTCTTTCGTTACGCCATATTAAGCTATTTTTGTACAAAATGTGCTGTATGCTACTTTTAGCACTACCCAGGAACCACGACATGGACGTAGTAGAATGATGTTCCCATGGGGTGCTTCATTACTATTAGTCCCCTTGCCTCTCACAATTTGGGGTGCTTAGTTAATGAAATTAACCACGAATAAATGCTTCAAAATTATCCCCTGTTGCTTCAATGCATAAGGTCAATCGTCTGCGAAAGTTGTCCACAGTTTTGAGCGGCACGTCCCGTGGTATGGCTGCACACGCTCTTCGAATGCATTGCTCCACATCGTTTCGGGCTGTGGGCTGTCTTCGTCCGGCCGGCCGCGGTGGTCCAGCGGTTCTTGAGCTGCAGTCCGGAACCGCGGGACTGCTACGGTCGCAGGTTCGAATCCTGCCTCGGGCATGGGTGTGTGTGATGTCCTTAGGTTAGTTAGGTTTAAGTAGTTCTAAGTTCTAGGGGACTTATGACCTAAGATGTTGAGTCTCATAGTGCTCAGAGCCATTTGAACCATTTTTGTGGGCTGTCTTCCATAAACAGTATTTTTTAAATAACCCCACAAGAAAAAAATCAGGAGACGGGAGGCCACTGAATTGGTCCGCCGCGTCCTATCCACCGACCAGACTGTTGGAACCACATTCGTTGCCTAGTTTCTAAATCGACACCTCCCATTAGCTCCAACAAATCATCGTGGGGAAGTAAATAAGATTCCCCAGTAACATTTGCGTCAAAAAAATACTGTCCTATGAAGTAACCGTTTAAAATTTCGCACCAGACCATTCACGACCATTTGTATTGATTGTCAACTAGTCTGTGCCAGTGTGGATTGACAGGGGACCAATAATGATAATCATGACGATTTAGTTCACCATTGTTTTTGAATGTGGCTTCTCCGGTGAACATAACGTAACTAAAAAAAATCATTGTCACCTCTTATCATTTCCAAGGCCCATTGGAAGAAATGCACGCGTATTTGCGTATTTTTCGGCGTTAATGCCTGTGTCAGTGTGATATGATACGCATGACATTAATGTGCCTTCAAAATCCTCAAAACAGTTTATTTCGGTATTCCAGTTTGTCTCTGAATTGCACGACTACTCGTTTGGGGATCCAGTCGAACACAGGCGAGTACGGTAAGGGTACGAGCGTCATTTTCATTGTATTCGCCAAGACGAAGTGGACGGTGCGTGTATCAATTTCGAGCTCGTTGAGTGCAATTTCGAATAATGTTTTCGCTTGGATGTCGTCAGTTTGGGAAACGATCCGCATACATTTGCGCAGCTGCAGCGTAATTGTTATGGCATTCACCTAAAACTAACATCAAATCAACAATCTCTGTAGGATAGTGAGCCATGTTTCGCTAAAGAATGATTTACTTTCGTCAGTTGATGTTTACAGTTCACAATCTGGAAGTGAAGTGACGTCTGATCGTATTGCACAGACCTTTATACTGAGCCGTAGTTCGCAGTTTGGCCTTGGTAGCGCCACACTCGGGTGAGTAATGCAATTGTAAAGATTTCCGCAACGAGATTTTAGTACCATTCCGCCTCCCTCCATCGAAATCTGTGGCGGGTTGGATACATTTTGTAAAAAAAAAAGAGCTTAATTTGGAGTAATGAAAGAATTGGTGAACATTTTGTATCGATTTGAGGCGTCCTTCTCGGATCATTCTGAATAAATCGGATTCTTCCCCAATTTTAATTTTTCTCGATTTCAGTGCCATCTGTCAATGGTTTAAAACAAATGTTTCATACAAAACTTGATTACTTTTTTATGGAGAGTCCAAATCTGCAATAAAAATATGGGGGTTTCCATTTAAGATTTAATAGTTGCCCACCGCCACATCCGAGGAGGGGGGGGGGGGCGTTGGGGGTCACGTGTAGTATCAATTGAAGTCCTCTTTTGAGCTTACGAACTTGTCTTGCCCACAATTTATACCAGATGTATAGTTTTCGAGATAATCTCATCCGAAACTTCAAATGGACCACCCTGTAGAAGAGAAATAAAAACTTCAAGCTTTACTGAAGGGAGCTTAATTCTGTCAGACACGGCCAAGCGCGTGGAAGATTAATTAAATGGAACAAATACTGTCTAGGAATGAGGTAATAAGACGAACATTAATAAGAGTAAAATAAGTTGGTGGAGTGTAGAGAAATTAAGTTACGTGATATGTAATCATTTAAGAAATGTGCAAGAAGTAATAGGTAGGTTTTGTTGTTTGGGCTGCATAACAACTAATACTGGAAGAGGGAAAACCGCAAGACGTAGATTGGTAACAATGAGAACAGTTGTGCCATAAAGAACATTGAGTGTAAATCCAAGTGTTAGGCACTCATCTGCCAACTCATTAGGCCAGACGGCAAACGGCACCAATTATTGAACATTTTCGGCTCTTCGACGTTAAACAGTGAGCCTATTGATGTGATTTCTGGGTGCACTCAGCCTCGTGATGCCAATTGAGCAGCTACTCGACCTAATAGTAGCGCTCCGGTCAAAGAAAACCATCATAACGACCAGGAGAGCGGTGTGCTGACCACACGCCCATCCTATCCGCATCCTCAACTGAGGTTGATACGGCGGTCGTATGGTCCCGATGGGCCACTTGTGGCCTGAAGACGAAGTACTATTGATGTGATAATGACATGCACACGTTCAATATAGATTTCAAATTTTGGGACAAGCTGGAGCACAAAATTTTCGCTTTATTCCACTAAACGGACGAAACGACAACAGTGGACAGGATACTGTCAAGTATGGCAAGCAGTTCATGTAGTAACGTTTTCCAAGTCCTCTTGGAGACTCAGGTACGCCGTCAGTCTGATTACAAAACCAAAATGTATTGCACATTAAGAGTAAAGATTGTTTTGGGCGATCTCAATGATACCTTTATAACAAAGTGTTCTGTCGTAGAAGATCGCAAACTGAAAAAAATGCAAACATACGAGAGTCCGCTGGTGGTCATACGTTCTGCTGCAACAGATGCAAGCACTACAAGCCTAACAACGATCCGCGGTCGTCCCATATGATGGTAACCGTTGCTGGCAACAATAACAACACGCCGATTCGTTGCCCACGCAGGCCGTGACAGACGCCGCAGTAGGCGCCAAGTTCGCTGCTAGCACCACAGTGCTGCGATCGCGGGCGCTCTTTTCCTGTGCCACATTACGTGCCCGTATTCGTGAGCCGCAACAGTGTTTATAACAGCTTACAACCACGGATTTGCAGTTTATTAAGTAAATGAGTCAGCTAATCGATTTCCGAGCGCGATATCACAGCATGTGGACGCGAGATGACGAACTAGCGGCTTCGGACGCGCGGGAGGCGGCTGATGGTTGTCCGAAGGTGTTTGTCCCACCGGCTGCCCAATCAGACGTTACATCTACGACGACCCGGAAACGGCAAGAGGAATCTGAGCGGCAACTGATTCAGCAAATGGATACTACCGACGGCTGGAACTCGGATACGATTCGGCTGATGAAAGCATACACCTCGACGCGACTTCAAAAAGGGTGGCGCCCCTGACGCCTAGCGATGCACATCCATCCTCTGCAACCAACGATAGCGGCTTCACAAAACCATTTAAGAACATGGTCTCTAGGCCGAGACAGGCGACTGCACCGCCTGCAGCAATGCTCAGTAGTGTTTACAGCGTCACTGCAACTGATACTCGAGGGTCCATGGAAGGACCTTTTGAACGTCCTCAGATGACGGAACCACCGCTACAAGAAAAACTACCACTGATAGTGAAACACTACTCAAGGAATTACAAGAATTCGGACAAATGGATGAACCAGAATTCCAAGTACCCCTTCATGGTACAACAAGCTCATCCTCATTCCGATGTACGACACCCCCAAGACCTGGAAGACGTGCGTTTTGCTACCGCAGTCATTACTTGGCTCAAACTGCCAGTGTAGATATCAATCTATGGCTCTTAAGACTGACAGTACTCTGTCCCATCTACCCCGATACAGTGATGCCCTACGCTGTCAGGGGCAGCTGATCAGTCGACATACAGGTGGATGAAGCCCCCACCACTGTAGCAGAGCCACACATTCTAACAAGGACCGTATGTCTCCTTTGTAATGTCCAGTCTCCAACTACCCCAGCAGACGCAGCAGGCGCCACTACCCAATGAGATGGATCTCCTGGGCTTTAGGATGCTGTTAGAGGCCCTTATGAAGATCAGTCCATGCCGAAAAATAGACTACTGAACGAACTCATTTCTTTCAGGTGGAATGGCGAGACTCTGTATCTTTATATTTCATAGCTTCGGCTCTTCTTACAGACCCATGTTGTCAACATATGTTTTGTAACAGAAAGTTAGCTCATGTCATAGTTCCGCGCTAATGGTCCAAATTACATCAGCTATCGTCACGACAGACTCATGGTGAGTGGCAGTCAGGCTATCTATGTGCACTCTTCGCTATAAAACTACGCTGCTCCTCCAACGGATTTGTAGGTGATGAAGGAGTCAGCAGTGTAGGTGATGACCTCTTTAGGTATAATGACTTTCCTATCTGCTTGCCAACCGCAAGGAAGGCCATCTAACGTTGACGACACTTGGGTACTGTCCTAACTGCAGGGCTGACTATTTGATCCAGACGACTTCAATGAGAAACACACAGCGTGGAACTCCAATCTGACGGTCTTCCATGGGCACCTTGTTTTCCACCTTACAGAACACGCTTAGTCGCAAGTCATTGGCCATGACGACACCACACACTAAATGAAAGTTCGCATACAATCAGACATCCTGGACTTCGGCATTGCAAGCGGTTTTGGCAACTTCATCTCTGCCAAAGTGATCCGTAATCTGCCCACAGACCATCCTCGAGGGGTCTTCCAGGTTGCTGAAGAGGCTGCACTGCGAGAGAGTCGTCTCAATCTCAAGAGAAAGGACTGGCACTGTTTTCATGAACATATCCTCCACAACCTTTGATAGCAATGGCCAGTCGGTGCCGAGCACATGGATGGCATGGTGACCACTTGTACTGCCTCTGTAAGGGCACAGTAGCTACTGCAGTTGCAATGCAGGCCCCTCAGAAGACTTGACTGCACCGTTCTATCGATACCACAGGAAGTTCTCGTCATGATCCGTGCCAGGATCCACCTCCAGAAGGACTGGCGACTCACATACTATTATGCAAGGAAGAGGCAGGCCAGTCTCTTGTGCTGCCAGATACTGCCAGATACGAGCTGCCCTGGTCGACATTAGGAAACGTCGATGGTGAGACAAGGTCGCTAACTCGAAACCTGGGACACGGAGCACTACGTCCTGGCCTAACACCTACGGCTTCCACCACTTCAAACGCTGGCTGGCCTATTCTACAAGCCACAAGACAAGGTGAATGCCTTTGTGGACATATCTGAAGCCAACATGCATCCTATGAACGAGCCACAGGATGTTCGATAGATACAAATGGTTGAAGGCAAATGCCGCCGACGTTGAGCCTGGGGATCCAGTCCCAGCTATTCCTCTGCAGAAAGTTTTACTCCTGTCTTAGGCTTATGCCTGTCACCAATTCCCCTAGAAATGATGAAGTTCTTAGTCAGGCCTTTAATGCACTGTCGGGTGGAGGCTGATGGCGTAGTTGGAGTTATGTTCACTCGCATCGTGCACAGCAAGACATGCCCTCAGCTGTGGAAACAAGCTCTCATTGTTGCTTTTTCGGGGTTAGACAAAAATAGAGGCGATCACAGGAGTTCTCTGATTATTAGCCTACTTCTCTTTCGGTGCACAGTCTTTAAACGAATCCTCCTGCTAAACATTTTGCAGAAAGCTAGGGGAGACGGGCTTCTACCTCCAGAAAAACTTCTGAGATTAAAAGCCACCCTTGCTCCCACTCCTTTGATTGTTGAGATTCAACTGTAGAAAACATCGTGGCACTCTCTTCTAGGATGTGAAACGAACGTTTGATAATTTTGAAACCTTTAGCTTTCATGACCACTATGTCCATCTGAAGGATAGTTACCTCTGGGGCAGGGCGTTCATAGTCTGAGCAGAAGAGGTCACTCCTACCATCACACACACTGATGCTGGTGTCCCACAAGGGTTCGACCTTGAGCTGATGCTCCAATTTACTCACCAGCTCAATCAGACAGCACCATTCTCCTTATGAGATGACAATGACTGCTAGTAATACAGTGACGACTGTAGGATATGAGATGAGACATAGAGGACTGGGCAACAAAGTGGAGGATAGTCTTCAGTGTGACTTATAGCCAGGTTGTCCTCTTCACCTAGAGACGTCGTCCAGTAATGACACAACTGCGACTCTTCAGGGGGCCTATACAACAGACGTAAGACACAATATAACTTTGCATCACCCTTGATACTGTGCTCGCCTGGGAGAAGTATGTGCACGATATTAAAAAGTAAAGCCTAGCAATGATTTCACTCATTCTACCAACACTTGCATAACAGAATCACCATGCCCATCAGATGTGTCCCCACACTCTTATGTGGCTTGCATCCAGGCGACCATGAACGATGCAAGGAAAAGTGGAGCACTGCGGCAAACTGCAACCTTCACTCTCTCTAACAGGCGCAGGAAGTTGCAATGCGGAGGGTATTTCTTGTACTTCGACGGTTTCTAGCGCAGCCCATATAAAACGAATCATGAAATGGTGGTCCTTGCCCGCTTCCAACATCACGCACGGAGGATTTACGAGAAAAAAAAGCAGTTCTTCTCCCAGTTCATCCGAAAACTCGGCTGACGAAATGATGACAGAGACCGCATTTGGTGGCTCGTGGGCTTAGTTGACAGTTCGCAAGTCACCCGGCTACGACCCTACTGTCCATGTCACTACTGCTCAGAAGACGACACGTCAGTACACTGAAGAAATAAATAGACCACAACATACACTGCTGATGCAGTAAATGCCCAAGCATAAACACTGCCTTACATCCATCACCCGCGGAAAGAGAAAACAGTGACACCACTGACTGTTTGTTTGTTCGCAGCTATGGAACCAGCCATTCTTTCGAATTCTCTGGACCAGGCGCTGCTTACCTTTGCAGTCCATCAACGACCGCTCGCTAGGAACCATCGTCTGATAGTTGCCATGCAGTATTTAACTTCTAATCTCTACAAATCTTAGTGCAGGGACTTCACTTCTTGGGAATTTGACTTTGCACCAATTAAGTAGTAATTGTGTTATTAACTTCAGAACCCTCAGATATATCTAGACTTGAACATTTGCGTTATTCATTTTGGCCTTTGGCCAGTTAATCATTATTTGATTTCTATGTTGGGTTCCAAAGTATCTAGCAAACTTTCATTTGCAAATAACTTACTCTGTAGAAGAAGCTTTTTTTATTTACTTACCAATGAAACTGTTATACCTTGTTTACTTGGGCCACGTTCTCATTGCGGATCCACAAGAGCAAGACACTTCACGAAGATTATTCACTTAATTGCAGGTCAGTGTGTAGCTATGTAAGACAGCAGACCAGCAGTAATACAATCTCCTGTGCTGATGCCCTGGTCGATATAACTAACACTGTAGTTACTGATCCCACATTTGAACTGAAACTCTGCTCTATGACTGTCAGAGTATGTATTGGATGTCACCATGTAAATGTATCCGCTGCTGTCGCTGTTCATCTCCACATTTGTACCAGTGTTATGGTCAGTACTGACCACTGTGTGTTACAGCCCTTTTTGTGGAGGTGGATGTCTTCTAAATGTGGTGCTGCAGACAGGGCACCCATCTTGTTGTCCTCCAGAGCTGATCTCGGAGACTGTATATATGTTGGCTGAGGTTGTATATGGGTGTCCAGACCCACTCCAGGGGAGATCCTGCTCAGCATTTGAGTGACCTTGGCTGCCACTGTAGAGAGCTGTTGGCGTGGCTACGATTCGTACTAAAATACTAAGATGACCAGTGGTTTGTGTAACATGATGGCAGGGAGACGCCTGGAAATATAGGTCTGTGTGCGTGGTTTCACTGTACATAAAATAATTTCAAGGTTACCTTCTGTCTGCAAGCGAAGAGCTTGGCCCTGGTTTGATCCACTAAAGTTTACAACTGATAAAAGTTGACTTCTACAAAATTCCCTGTGAGTGTGATGCTGCAAATATGAGCCACATGACACGAACAGTCCGAGAGTGTTGTGCAGGACGTGAAAGATACACCCATCTTCGGCACCCGTTAAAATCAGCAGTAACAGAACATTGTAGTTCCTTGGGACCAAATTTTGGGTGTGGGGACCTCCAACTATAGGAGTTTCCTAAACAGCAGGTTCCGGTTGGCTTTCCGTGCTGCATCATAGTTTGCTGATTTCAAAATTGTGAGGCTCGTCTAGCTGCTTGCTGGAACGCTGGCACTGCTTGGAGCCAAATATACTCGAGTCCCGTACGTTGACAGGAGTGGCAGGTGCGATTTTCGTCGAGGGTTACCACTGCACACCTCGACTCTGTGTGCTATAGGCATTCGTGCCTCTGGATTAGAACGATGGATTTTGATAGCAGCACATTCAGACATATCGAAACAGCACTGTCAGAGACATCAAGGAAGAGATGCGACGTCCCAGCAATGTGATTAGTATTGATTGCGTCAAATCCTGGTGTGCGCCAAAATATCATGTCCAAACTGTTGTTTACACCTTGAAGCATTATTGGTACCCTGATACGAAATGATTCTATGGATCAGTAGATGGAGGAGACTGCAACACTGACATGGGTGAAAGAGTGCCATCGAGCTTCCACAGGTGGCTGGAGTGGATGCTCAAAAACTCTTCACGAGAATTAATGTACTGAGACGATTTTTTCATCTGAGACTTGATGGAAATGAAGGAGGATGAGGAATGCCGTGTCATGTGGGCGGGGTAGTGGTTGCAAGACGAAAGGGATGGGGTTGGATAGACAAGGAAAGGTGACAGAAGCACCGACATGGAGTGGGAGAAGTGGGAAAGAGTTTGCAGGCAGAGGAATACTGGGTCATATTCCACTGTCTGGGATTGGGAGTTGGTTGAAGTTTTATTATAATAGGATACAGAGTGTATAAGTTTAGAGAGAGAGTGATGTGTTTGTGAAGTTGCAGCAGAATATGAGGCTTGATGATCAGAGATGTAGAGAGTTTTTTTCACTTTATTGTGACTTCATTCCCCTGCCCCATATGTTTAGGTGAGGGCTAGCAGTGGCACAATCTGCCACTTTTCAGCTGAGTGATGCATTAAAAAAAATATTAGAATATATATATATATATATATATATATATATATATATATATAAATAAAGGGGAACATAAGAACGTAATAAGGGAAGACAATGAGGGGGCAAAAATATACACTTACATGCAGTGGTTAATGTGGGAATGATAAAAATGTCCACATAAAGATAAAAAACTATGTTAGCAATTCATGGAGCACCTAAAATACACTGAGGTCACACACCACAACTTAAAAGTTCGCCACAGCATTAAAACACTCTACAACAAAGACGCTTTAAAACTACTGAATGAGACGGAGCATATATGATGATGAATAAAAGCTGCTGGTATGGACCTACCAAGGTGGGGGGGGGGAGCTTGAGAGGAGGGAAAAAGTGGGGAGAGGAAGGACCAGTGGTGGAGGGCAGCTGGAGGGGGTGGGATGAAAGAAAGGGGATTGTGAGTGTACCAAGTGGCAGGAGACGAGAAAGGTGGAAAATGGAAGGCAAGTCAGGAGGGAGCACAGAAATGATGAAGAAGGGAGAGGGTGAAGGAGGGAGGAAAAAAACGCTCAGGGGAAGGGAAGAGGAGGGGAGAGAGAGTCCTGAGAAGGAGGAAGGTGGGGTTAGATTTGATAGGATGAGTAGATATCAGGGCAGAGCTCATAATCTGGGAGGGGTAGACACTAAAACTTGCATTGGAAAATGAGGTGGAGAGTGTGGAGATGGAGAAAAGGCAGGACACTGCAGTAAAGGTGCAGCTAGGGGTTGGGGTAGAGAGGACATAACAAGGGTGGGGAGATCGAGTCTGCAGACAATATACAGGATGCAGATGTGTTCAAGGAAAAGAATATGTGGGAAGGGGTTTGATTTATAGATGATCCTAGTGAGGGACAGGAGGCGGATATGGAAGGCGAGGTGGGGTACGTGGTGTTCAGGGATTTAGATGGCCTTATAGGATCTGGGTGATGTGGAAATCCAGGTGATGCTGGAATAACAAGCGATGGAATGGATCAAGAATTTGTAGATGTGAAGGATGGTGGAAGGATGCGAACCCCATGTTCAATCAGACAGAAATTTCAGGAGGCGGAGTCTGTTGTGGCCTTTATGTTGGATGGTAAGGACACGGGGAGTCCATGTGAGGTGACGGATGAGGGTGAGGCCAACGTATTACAGGGTAGGAGTGAGGTGGATAAGACGACCATAAATGGTAAGGCAAAACTCGTGGAACCAGAAGGAGAAGGTGGGACAATCTATGATGGTTTCCTATGTCTTTGAATGGTTGATGTGAAGGAGCCACAGGTTACAACAGGCAGTGAACTGGTTATGTTTTCTTTGAAGGGTGCATTTGGACCATGGAAGAGTAGGATAGAGGGACAGGAAGGCGGTGTCATCTGGAAATTGGAGGAGGTAAACAGGTGATAGAGGTTTGCGCATATCTGCAGTATACAGGAGATAATAGGAGAGGGAAAAGGAGCCTTGGAGCGCGCTGGCAGTGGGATAGAAAGTACAGGATTTGGTATTGTGGACAGTGACATTGGAGGGACGACGGGAGAGGATGGAAGCAACGAGACGGACGAAATTGATAGGAAGACCGTAGGTTTGTAGTTTAAAGAGAATCCTGCGATGCCAGACACGGTCATAGGTCAAGTGAAACAAAGATAGGGGAGTGACGGGAGTTAAGTTGGAGGCAAAGCAGCTGCTCGTGGACTGAGAAGGAGGACCAGAAGCCGCACTGGGAAAGACAAGAGAAGTGGTGTTGGTTGGAAGTAGGTGACACTGTTGTGGCCAGGGGCAGCGTTGCTTTTGGAGCAGAGGATTAGTCTGACATTGTGTGCAGTAATAGAGGTATTTAGGACTGAGGAAGGGGGGGGGGGGAATAACTGATCCAAGTAACGGAATTTGGGGGCGAGTGGCGGTACAGAGGTATGAGAGCATTCAAGGAATGTGGGGAGAGGGAGTGATCAAAATGGGGATCGTTGGGAATGGACATTTACATTTGTGCAACAGCCTCTGCCTCCCACGTCCATGCACAATTCTGAACTACTGCAAGAGTATATCTGGGTTCAATTGCAACATGATTCATTCTTCCCCATGCACTCTTCGGAAGTGGACAGAACACTATACTGAATTCCGTCTAGAACAGAGTAGCCAATATCCACATGGTGGCAAACATATGTGTAGTAGTAGTATGGTATTCTACCTTACGGCTTCTTCCACTTTTGTCTGCCCATAGCCAGTTTTTTCATTTCTGATTATTTGTCTCCTTTGATATTGTCCAGCATTTGATATCTTCTTTTTCCTCCTCCCCTTTTTCCCTCCACCATTCCTTCTATTCCTTCCTTCAATAAACAGCCCCTCCTAAGACAATGTCCAATCCAGTTCCATTTTCTCCTTCTGATGATGTTCAGCATGTTTCTTTCTCCTCCAACTCTTCTTAATACTTCTTCATCCTTACTCCGTCTTCCCCTTTCACTTTTTCCATTATTCTCCATATCCACATCCCTAGTGCCTCCATTCTTCTTTCATCTTCCTTCTTCAATGTCCAGGTCTCGGAACCATACAGAGCAACGTTCTAGATGTAACACTTAGCAAGTCTTTTTCTCAGATCTTTGTTTAGTGGTCCACAAAGTAGTTTCTGTTTCCTCTTGAATCCTTATATTGCCATTACAATTCTTTTCCTAATTTCTGTTGAACAATACATATCATCCATTCTTACACTTCCCAAGTAATTGAAGTTATTCACTTGCTCTATTTCCTCTCCCCCTTCTTCCATACGGCAATTTCTCCCCATTCCTCCAATTACCATGCTTTTAGTTTTCTTCTTGTTAATATTCAGTTCATATTCTTCTAATTTTGTGTTTAGCCCATCTAACATTTGTTCCAACTCTCTTGCACTCTCTGGCAACACAGCCATATCGTCAGCAAATCTTATACACTCCACTCTCCAACCTCCTACACAAACTCCTCTCCTTCCATCAAAACTTTCACTAATAATTACCTCCAGATGTATATTGAGCAGTGTTGGTGATAAACAACAACCTTGTCTTACACCTCTTCCCAGTTCAATTTCTTCACTCATCACGTGTCCTATTCTTACTCATGCTATCTGGTTAAAATATATATTTCTAATTAGCCCTCTATCCCTCCAGTCAGCTCCATGTTTCCTTAGGATTTCCATCAGTTTGTCCCATCTGACACAGTCAAAAGCCTTCTCAAGATCAATGAGCACAACATACACCTTCCTTTTCTTCCCCATGTACCTCTCCCGTATCACTTTCAGTAGCCCAATAGCATCTCTAGCTCCCACTCCTCACCTGAAACCAAATTTTTCATCTCCTATTACGCAATTAAGCTTGCCACATGGCCTTCTGTTTATCATCCTCAGCAAGGCTTTGGCTGCATGTGATATCGGGCTCACTGTTCTAGTTTCTCACACTGTTTGCTGTTCTTTTTCATTTCTATAGGTATTAAGATACTTTCTGTAAAGTCCTTTGGCCATTTTTCTGTCATTTATATTTGATTACGCAATTCAATCAACTCCCTTTTCCCTTCTTTCTCCAATGACTTTAACAATTCCGCAGGAATCTCATCAGTTCCCATTGCCTTTCCATTTTTCATCTCCTTCATACATTCTTCAATCTTACTAGTTAATATTGCATTTCCTTTGTCATCATCTGCAACTTTATCTTCTTCTTCTATCCCAAGGTATTCTTCACTTGGTCGCCTGTCTGCACTGTATAGCGATTCTATACACTCTTCCCATCTTCTCAATATATGTTGGGGTTCACTCACCATATTACAGTCTGCTGCCTGTACTTCCTTTAGTCCATTGTTGTTTCTCTTCTCCCTGATTGTAAAATCCACTGCTTCTTTGCACATCAAATCATATTTTCCTCCTTTCTCTAATGTCTCTATCTTGTCACACTTTTCTGTCACCCACTTTTCCTTTACTTTTTCTGTCTCCCTTCTTATATTCATTATTTAACCTCCTGTAGTTGAGCTTCCCGTCTTCTGTGTTTACAGTTTTCAATTTCCTGCGATCATCCATCTTGGTTATCATGTCTGACGTTCCCCATTCTTTCTTTACTTTATTCCTCGCCTTGACTCCAAGCGTTTCCTTTGCTGCCTTTTTGATCCCATTTTTAAAACTATCCCACATACCTTCTGTGCATTCCATTTCCTATCCTTTCATCATCATTTCACAATATGCATTCTCTAATTTTTCACAATTGCCTTTGTCTTTCAGTTTCTCAAAGTTAATGTGCTATCTCTTCCGTCCTTTCTAGGTTCTTTTCAATTTAATTAGAACCTCAGCTATTTTTTTTTTTGGGTCATCAATCTACTGAGTGGTTTGATGCGGCCCGCCACGAATTACTTTCCTGTGCTAACCTCTTCATCTCAGAGTAGCACTTGCAACCTACGTCCTCAATTATTTGCTTGACGTATTCCAATCTCTGTCTTCCTCTACAGTTTTCGCCCTCTACAGCTCCCTCTAGTACCATGGAAGTCATTCCCTCATGTCTTAGCAGATGTCCTATCATCCTGTCCCTTCTCCTTATCTGTGTTTTCCACATATTCCTTTCCTCTCCGATTCTGCGTAGAACCTTCTCATTCCTTACCTTATCAGCCCACCTAGTTTTCAACATTCGTCTATAGCACCTCATCTCAAATTCTACGATTCTCTTTGTTCCGGTTTTCCCACAGTCCATGTTTCACTACCATACAATGCTGTACTCCAGAAGTACATCCTCAGAAATTTCTTCCTCAATTTAAGGCCCGTATTTGATATTGGTAGACTTCTCTTGGCCCGAAATGCCTTTTTTGCCATAGCGAGTCTGCTTTTGATGTCCTCCTTGCTCCGTCCGTCATTGGTTATTTTACTGCATAGGTAGCAGAATTCCTTAACTTCATTGACTTCGTGACCATCAATCCGGATGTTAAGTTTCTCGCTGTTCTCATTTCTACTGCTTCTCATTACCTTCGTCTTTCTCCTATTTACTCTCAAACCATACTGTGTACTCATTAGACTGTTCATTACGTTCAGCAGATCATTTAACTCTTCTTCACTTTCACTCAGGATAGCAATGTCATCAGCGAATCGTATCATTGATATCCTTTTACCTTGTATTTTAATTCCATTCCTGAACCTTTCTTTTATTTCCATCATTGCTTCCTCGATGTACAGATTGAAGAGTAGTGGCGAAAGGCTACAGCCTTGTCTTACACCCTTTTTAATACGAGCACTTCGTTCTTGATCGTCCACTCTTATTAATCCCTCTTGGTTGTTGTACATATTTTATATGACCCGTCTCTCCCTGTAGCTTACACCTACTTTTTTCAGAATCTCGAACAGCTTGCACCATTTTATGTTGTCAAACGCTTTTTCCAGGTCGACAAATCCTATGAAAGTGTCTTGATTTTTCTTTAGCCTTGCTTCCATTATTAGCCGTAACGTCAGAGTTGCCTCTCTCGTCCCTTTACTTTTCCTAAAGCCCAACTGATCGTCACCTAGCGCATTCTCAATTTTCTTTTCCATTCTTCTGTATATTATTCTTGTAACCAGCTTCGATGCATGAGCTGTTAAGCTGATTGTGCGATAATTCTCGCATTTGTCAGCTCTTGCCGTCTTCGGAATTGTGTGGATGATGCTTTTCCGAAAATCAGATGGTATATCGCCAGACTCATATATTCTACACACCAACGTGAATAGTAGTTTTGTTGCCACTTCCCCCAATGATTTTAGAAATTCTGATGGAATGTTATCTATCCCTTCTGCCTTATTTGACCATAAGTCCTCCAAAGCTATTTAAATTCCGATTCTAATACTGGATCCCCTATCTCCTCTAAATCGACTCCTGTTTCTTCTTCTATCACATCAGACAAATCTTCACCCTCACAGAGGCTTTCAATGTATTCCTTCCACCTATCTGCTCTCTCCTCTGCATTTAACAGTGGAATTCCCGTTGCACTCTTAATGTTACCACCGTTGCTTTTAATGTCACCAAAGGTTGTTTTGATTTTCCTGTATGCTGAGTCTGTCCATCCGACAATCATATCTTTCTCGATGTCTTCACATATTTCCTGCAGCCATTTCGTCTTAGCTTCCCTGCACTTCCTATTTATTTCATTCCTCAGCGACTTGTATTTCTGTATTCCTGATTTTCGGGGAACAAGTTTGCACTTCCTTCTTTCATCAATCAATTGAAGTATTTCTTCTGTTACCCATGGTTTCTTCGCAGTGAACTTCAGCCTACTCTTCATTACTACTATATTGTGATCTGAGTCAATATCTGCTCCTGGGTACGCCTTACAATCCAGTATCTGATTTCGGAATCTCTGTCTGACCATGATGTAATCTAATTGAAATCTTCCCGTATCTCCCGGCCTTTTCAAAGTATACCTCCTCCTCTTGTGATTCTTGAACAGCGTATTCGCTATTAATAGCTGAAACTTGTTACAGAACTCAATTAGTCTGTCTCCTCTTTCATTTCTTGTCCCAAGCCCATATTCTCCTGTAACCTTTTCTTCTACTCCTTCCCCTACAATTGCATTCTAGTCGCCCATGACTATTAGATTTTCGTTCTCCGTTACATACTGCATTACCCTTTCAATATCCTCATACACTTTCTCTGGCTGTTCATCTTCAGCTTGCGGCGTCGGCATGTATATCTGAACTATCGTTGTCGATGTTGGTCTCCTGTCGATTCTGATTAGAACAACCCGGTCACTGAACTGTTTACAGTAACACACCCTCTGCCCTACCTTCCTATTCATAACGAATCCTACACCTGTTATACCATTTTCTGCTGCTGTTGATATTACCCGATACTCATCTGAGCAGAAATCCTTGTCTTCCTTCCACTTCACTTCACTGACCCCTACTATATCTAGATTCAGCATTTGCATTTCCCTTTTCAGATTTTCTAGTTTCCCTACCACGTTCAAGCTTCTGACATTCCACGCCCCGACTCGTAGAACGTTATCCTTTCGTTGATTATTCAATCTTTTTCTCATGGTAACCTCTCCCTTGGCAGTCCCCTCCCGGAGATCGGAATGGGGGACTATTCCGGAATCTTTTGCCAATGTTGAGAACATCATGACACTTCTTCAATTACAGGCCACATGTCCTGTGTATACACGTTACGTGTCTTTAATGCAGTGGTTTCAATTGCCTTCTGCATCCACATGTCGTTGATCATTGCTGATTCTTCCGCCTTTAGGGGCAATTTCCCACCCCTAGGACAAGAGGGTGCCCTGAACCTCTATCCGCTCCTCCGCCCTCTTTGACAAGGCCGTTGGCAGAATGAGGCCGACTTCTTATGCCGGAAGTCTTCGGCCGCCAATGCTGATTATTTATCAAAATTTAGGCAGTGGCGGGGATCGAACCCGGGACTGAAGACGTTTTGATTATGAATCAAAGACACAACCCCTAGACCACTTTTTTTTTTTTTTTTTTTTTTTTGCTAGGGCGCCGTAGCACAATATAAGAAATGAAACGTCTTCTTGAGGTGTTTTTTGTTTTTTATTTTATTTTTTTAGTTTTTTTTATTTTATTTTATTTTTTTTTTGTTTTTGGTTCAAATAGTAAACAGAAATTTTTGTGGTGCACAAAAGACAATCACTTCTTAAGTGAAGGTAAGTTGCTCCGCTGCTCTGCGAGAGAAGGGAAATGTGAAAAACGAAAATGGGGAAAAAAAGAAAAAAAAATGCCTTCTGCATTGGTGAGCATCTGAATAGTATCGTAAATTTCCGACAAGTACTGAAGTCCCAGGAATCAAATGGGATTCATACATACAGGTCACTGGCAACCTCTGCGATCCGAAATATTGTATTTGAAGCTTTTAACCGTTAATTATGATGTTTAGCATGTTTCCAAATATCCTCCTGTAGTCACAATGTTGTCTCATTTTAAAGTGTTCAATTTCTATGTAAGAATAATAGTCGAGGAAAGTAGCATGCCTATTCTGCATAATAAACGATGCTGTGTGGCCCATGATCCACGTTGCAGCGTTGTTTTTGGCTCGTGGATATCTCAGTTTTTGTGGCTGAAAGACCTCTAAAGGATCTACACCACAGGGTGTCGTACGGTCTATCACCGACAAACGTTGACGAAGAAATGTAGTAATTTCTGCTGCATGTCCGCACGTGAACCTATGAAGAAGCGTATCGACCCTTCCGCATGCGTCACAGTTGGGCGTTGGATGAAGGCCAATTTTATGTAGCTTTTCATTCGTTGCTACTTTATCGTTGACTGTTAGATACCAGTCGGCTATGACGCGTGACGGTAATACGTCACTGTGCACATTCCGCCATACTATACTCCAATGTGTATGTGGATGTTTTTCTTCGACACGATTCCTGTGGTTTGTTGTCGTGAGAAAGCCATAAAGCTTCCTGTTCGTCAGGCTTCCGTTATCGACGATGTTGTGTCGAATGTAGCTCATTTGCATGTAGTACAGTCGCACATGTCGGTAACAAAGTGGAATGCCGGCGATATTAACGGGTGGGTCAAGGCTATGAGGCTTCCACCGCTGAATGAGGTTTGTGATGAGACTGGTCCTCCGGGTACGGAACTCCTTCCTGATGCGATTTAGGAGCAGGGTGACATATTTTTTGTGTACTTTAATGAGGTTAAGGCCACCTTTGAACGAAGGTAAGGTTAAGGTATCGAATTGAACTTTGAAAATGTGCCCCCTAAAAAGAAACCAACATAACGCTTGTTGTATACTCTTGGCTAGATGGTCGGAGATTGGAAGAATTTGCGCCAAATAAGTCATCTTGCTCGTGATGGCGATCTCGATGGTCTTAACTTTCTGTAGTATGTTCAAGTCACGGTCGGAGTGAAGTATCAAAGCAGCACGTAATTTATTAAGCATGTGTGACCAGTTCTTCGTCAGGAATTTGTCTGGTTTGGCCTCAAAGGTAACACCGAGGGTTGTGTGAGAATCCTTGACCTTGCACCAGGTAACATGGGAAATGTCTCCGATACCGCCACCGATCTGCAAAGCTGTGGTTTTAGTTCTGTTGAGTATTGCTCCTGAAAGAAACGTGAATGTTTGTAAAAGAGTTTCCGCTGACAGAAGTTGTTGTGATGATGACACAGTTACGCATATATCGTCAGCATACGCAATGCATGGGATAGTGACAGACTCGACGCTAAGTCCGATCCCGCTATGCGCCAAGTTGTTCAGTAGCGGCTCCACTGCAATGGCGTACAAAATCATTGACAGAGGACATCCTTGGCGGACGGATTGCTCAATGGAAACTTCTTTTGTAAAATGGCCATTAAGGAGAATCCGTGAGGAGGCGTTTGTAGTAAGTTTGCGAATTAATTCTATGATATGAAGTCCAAATCCTAGTTTCTTCATGCTTTTAAAGAGGAAGTCATGACGTACACGGTCATAAGCCTTCTCAAAATCTAGAAAGATCAGAGCGCCCTGTCCTTTGGTTACAGCATACGAACAGGTGATGTCCCTCAAATCGCAGGCTGCTGAAATTGCACTTCGGCCTTGCACTGTACTGTACTGGTAACTGCCCAAAACCTTGTGCATAACGGTTTGCATCCTTAGCTTAATCGATCTGGTGATGATTTGGAAATCGGCATTCAGGAGTGTGATGGGTCGCATGTTTTCGACCTTCCTGCTGTTCCCTTTTTTCGGTAAGGGCAGGATGATACCTTCCGTAAATGCCTTGGGTATAACTTCCAGGTGCCAGAGTTCATTCGCTATCTGGAGGAATGTCGGACCGAGGAGGTTCCAGTAACGCTGGTAAAACTCAGCGCCGAGACCGTCGGGTCCTGGTGACTTCCCTTTCTTTGCACTGTGGACCGCCAGTCGGATTTCGTCCTCTGTGAAAAGAGATTCCAGATTTTCATTATCCTGTTGTGACAAGCGACAGTTCAACGTCCTAAGAAAATCGTCGCACGAGTTTTCATCAACGGCTTGCTTCTTGTAAAGTTGACTATAATAGTCGTGGACGTGCGAGATGATGTCACGTTGCTTCGTGATGGCATTCTCAGCGTCATCAACGACGGCTTCAATCAACATGGCTTTACACCGTTTCGTTGTTCTCAGGATGTGGTACAGAGAGGCCCGTTCGTCGGCGGCAACGTCCTTGGGGTGGGCTCGCACGATGATGCCTTGCATTCGTTGGCGTTGTATCGCCTTGATTTTCGCTTTATATCGTTTGATCTTTATGTCGATATCGCGAGAAGGATTGGTAGCGCGACTGTACAGTTCTCTCAAACAGCGATAATAAAACTCAATAGTCTGTTTCTGCCAAAAGCTTTTTTGTCGGGCGTAACTCATGAGGGTGAGGCGTAATTTAGGCTTAGCACACTGAGTCCACCACTGGAGAGCGCTATCGTAACGACGTCGTTGCCGCTGGAGCTGTTGCCACGTTATGTTCACCTCCTCTTCAAGTTGGGCATCCTGCAGAAGGCTGACATTCAATTTCCAGTAGCCTTTCCCGCGGTATATTTGCTGGCGGTGTAGGTTAAGGTAACACTGATACGCACAATGGTCGGAGATGTTGACATGAGCTATGTCACAGTTCACAGCGTGTCGCTGGAGGGCCTCGGACACATAGATCCTATCCAGCCGACTGGCAGAATGACTGGTTACGTAGGTGTACGCTACCCGTTCACCGTGCAGTTGTTGCCATGTATCGTGAAGACGCATGCCATGAATTAAATGTTCAAGTTCTATACATCTGTTCGTGTTAGGAGTTTGGTCTCTGTCGTTGAGCACACAATTGAAGTCACCACCGAGGATGAGATGTGCACGATAAGCGCTAAGAAGAATGGGAACCTCGTTTTTATAAAATGTTGAGCGATCTCTCTTATGAGTGCTACCTGAGGGGGCGTACACGTTAACAATCTGCACACCATTCACTCGAAGAGAAATGCCACGACCACTAGGCAGCCGCTGCACATCCGTAAATGGTATACCGTCGTGCAGAAGTATGGCAGTGCCTACAGCATCCTGGAGATTGATGTTATCAATGAGAACGTAACCGGGCACTTCTAAGACTGTGACTACCTCCTGTAGTAGGGCAATGTCAACGCTGGTACCATACAAGAAATCAGTTAGCGAACGGAGTTTCACCGCACTTTGAATTCTATTGACGTTAAGTGTGGTAACGTTGTAGGTTTGGCTACCGCACATGATGGTTCAGAGGACAATGAGCTCTGTGTTGGATCGTCCTTCTCGACGGCTTTGAATCAAACTCGTGGGGAACGTCTGGAGTACGAAACGAAATGTCAAAACCAATAACGGGTCAGAGAGTGGAAATGTCGCAGCGCGATGGTCATGCGCGAGAGCAGCTACTGCTGCATCTCCTCGTCCTGCCGCCACCACGGCTCATTGCTGTCGGGGTGCTGCGCGGTGCGCGCACCGCCCTGCCCGCCACCGCCGGCTGAGTCTGTCAGCGTGGTCGCGTCCGCCTGGCCACCACGCGGGGCTGCGACTGACGTCAGCGAGTGCCTGCGGGAGCGCTGCTGCAACTGCTCGCTACTCTGTTCGCTCTTCCTCTTAGCCGTTACAGTGTTCTGTTCCCTCTCAGCACTCAGTAGTGCCTTCAGGTGTGTTGTTTGTTCTCGAATGCGTGCTTGCCTCGCTGTGTCCTCGCAGCGCACGGAGCAAGAAGATTGAGGTTCAGACTCGCTGCCACTTTCTGACACGTGTACGGGTCTCAAATCATCCGTCTTTTCCTCTTTTCTACTATTCCCTTTGCTTCTCCTTCGACGGCTTTTCTTCGATTCTGCTGCAGTCTCTACCGATAGGGGTGGCTCAGGCATACTGATCTGCACCCGCTCCTGTATCTCAGACGGCTTAGTTTCAGAGGTGGCTGGGGCATCGTTGGTGTCCAGCGGTAACTGCCCCGGTGAGGATGACGGTGCCGGATCGACATCCGTCCTACCGCGAATGTCTTTGGCACTGCATTCCACCTGAACTGGCATCTCCGCATCGCTAACACGTTCCGGCTGCCGAGGTGGTGGTACCGTCCCCGCGACGACCTCACTCAATAGCGGAACAAGCTTTTCACTAGCGTCTGCAGGATGTTCCCGTGGAAGTTGAAATGGACGTCGACGTGTACAGTTCATCCGCAGATGTTCCGTTGAATGGCAGATCGAACAGGTAGGGGGTTGTCCAATGTAAGTTACCTGTGCACGACAGCCGCCAATGGCAACATACGAAGGTATATGCTTTTTTAAGTCGACACGTACACTTCGCACCCCGCTGTTAACTTGGTAGCGATATGCACTCGACCATTTTTCATTGGTAACTGACAAAACAGCGCCGTACAGTGACAGAGAACGTGCAATCAGATCATTAGGGCACTCGGGTGGCACATTAAATACCCTGACGGTTCTCACTCCGTATCCCGAAGGCACGATTTGGACGTTACTAATACTGCCATCATTATGACGAAATGGTCTCACACCAGCATGCTCCTCAACGAATTTCTCATAAGTGTCGCTCGAAATAAATTTGATAAATAACGAGTACTGCACAAAGTCCAACTGGAACGTGTCGACTATATCTTCCGGCAATTTCAGATCCTCAAAAATCCACTCATGGATTTCAAAAGCCGTCGGTCGCAAGGCAGCACGATCGAAAACACATTGAACGCTGTTCGCTCTGTTAATTGTCGACATCTTACTTACAACAGTGGTACAGAAACAAACGTTAACAGCGCTCGCACACGCTGCTCAGCTCTCCACCGCAGCACTGCTCGCGACGTAAACACTGGCCCGCGCTACCGCCCGTCACCGCGCGATGTGCACTGGCCGAGTGCCGGAGCACGACTGAAACACGGGTACAGTTCCTCAGCTATTGCTAATATACAATCTGAATAAATATCTGTTCCTGGATAGCTTTTGACAGTCTTTAGGCAATTTGTGTATCATTGTTGTAACATTGTGTATTCAGTTTCATATGTTGTGCTGTCAAATCGAGATATCCAAGTATGCTGTTGTCTATTGTATTTGTCAAAATAGAGTATTTCCTACTACCATAAAATTTTCATTTCAGTATTCCAACAATCTTTGCCCTCTCTCATTTCTTTCTCCCATTGTAAATTTTCCCAGAGCTTTTCCTTCTCATCCATCACAAACTACCGCATTCCAGTTATCCATTTATAACAGTACATGCATTTCTTTTCTCTCTCTCTCTGCTAAGCTTTCTATTGTCTCATAACATTCTTCTACCTCTTCATCTGAATGATTACTTGTTGGCATATATACATGGATGATAAATTAGTCTTTCTTTTTCCCTTTCAGTCTCATCATCATTTATTCTTCCACTGGCATATTCAGCCTTGATAACCTTCTTCTTCAGTCTTTTACCTATCAAAATTCCAACCCCATACATTCCATTTTTATCTTCATCTGAATAGTACAATCGGAAGTCGTCACTTTCCAGTTCTCCACAACCACCCCATCTCACCTAACACATTCCGAGTACATCCAATTTGTTTCTTGTCATTTCATGTTTGCGTTTTCTACTTTCCTTTCCTGGAGAAGACTTAAAACATTCCAAGTCCTAATCCTCAATAAGTCTTCCTTCTTCATCTCCTTCCTTCCTTTTCCATTTGCCCTAATCTCTGGAGACCTCGTTGTATTCCCCTCCCGGAGATCCGACTAAGGGGAAGCCTTACTTCCGGAATATTGTACAAAGAGGTCCATCCCATGAACGTCTAGGGAAGTAATTCAAGTGGAGGTTTCCCGTTGCTTTCCACTGTCCTCCACATCCTGTCGGCTCGCTGATCCAGTTTCGCGCTGGGGTTGGATACCCAACCTTCCGCTGTGTTGCTCAGCTTAACGGGGGCACCACTTGTAGGTACGACTGTGGAGAATTGAGGTGAGAGAGGCTAAGAGAAACTCTCTTGTTGAGGTCTTGCATTCGCGCCTCACACCCATTTTCAGCCAGAGTCACGGGGTTGTAGCATTTTAGTGCAGTTATTTATTTAGAAGCAAACCCAGTACCTATACGCTTTTCCAGCTATCTGACATCAAGATCCGACTAATTAGCAGATACAAGCAAGAATAGATTAATGTCGATGTTACCCCAGCCGTCTTCTTTGTGTCTTTGAGTCTCGATCCGATTGGTACTGCCACAGTCTGCAGGAAACATGCCAACAGGAATCGTAGCCACTCGTCTCCTACACTGTCACTTCTTAGTAGGTGGATTACACCCTGTTAAAAATCCATGCAAAATGAATTTGAGCCTGATATATTCTTCTGCTTTAGCTCACAGACCTGTCAGCCTTCGGTGTTTGCTCCCGTATGTTTCCAGCAAAAGAATCTGAGCCCAACATATGCACTCCTCTTCAGTTCGCTCGAGACGCTTACTGCTTGACATTTTAGTGCAGTTAACGCTTCCGATGACAGTGTAAGGGATTTCTAGACCTATTAATGTGCAATAGATTTATTTACGTTCAGGGTAACTAAGAACTCATCCACAGTGGTTCCCACCTGCTTGCAGAAAGCCCCAACACATGCGAACTTTCCACATCTAAAACGAACAGTTTGCGGTGTATGATACATCTCACCAGTGTTAATGATTAACCTTCTATCCAGATCTCAAAAAACTGATTGAGTAAAAAATGGTTTATATACTTCCATACATACCTCAACTCACACCTATGTTTCCGTGAGAAATACATCGTCTTTCCTAGAGATTTCCTTTTTTCTATTTCAGTCACTATTCGGAGGGAGTATGCCAGTCTTTACGATCCTAGCAGAATTCACATGATTCTTTTGCTTCATAGATCAATCCCGAAACACAAATCATTGTGGGCTCACAGGGTTCGTAGGCAGCAACTGCGTAGCGTGGAGCTGTCGAGTGGATTATCATTTAAACACAAACGGGTCTATGCCTGTTATTGTCAGGACATCAGTTGTCAACGACCTCAAAGTTATAGCGAAAATTGAGAATGTGTACTGATGTACAAAGCTGCGACTCATTCAAATGGAGTAGGCGGAAACTGTGCGGCCATATAACAACAGATATAACAAGGAGCAGTCTCCGACAGCAGCAGTGCTAGTAGTGTGATGATGATGATGTTTGGTTCGTGGGGCGCTCAACTGCGTGGTTATCAGCGCCCGTACAATTACCCAATCTTTGCTCAGTCCAATTTTGCCACTTTCCTGGATGATGATGAAATGATGAGGACAACACAAACACCCAGTCATCTCGAGGCAGGTGAAAATCCCTGACCCCGCCGGGAAGCAGTGCTAGTACATCAATACTCGTTGTGCTTGGTGATGCTATGTTAAAACTAGCAGTTCGATAGTCATGACAGGAGCATTGAGATAGAGGAGTGATGTTCGTGATTTCAATCATTCAATCATTATTAGATCAACCAAAACTAATGGCAAGATGGTACCCTTCCTCCAACAGGTATTGCATGCAGTAAATATGGAACTCAAAGCACACAAAAAATGTTATTTGCAGAATACCACTACATAATTTACAAATGTCAGTAAGCGCTATTTAGGTGAAGTGATGCTCTGCATCATACTTCGCTAATTTTCTGTTAAAACTTCTGCGCCATGTGCAGGCACATGGATTCCACTCTGATTCTGAAACATACTCTTCTTACGATGAAAACGCAGCCCATCCAGGGAAGCAATTTAATCAGACGTCTGTAACATAGTTACCAAACGTCTGTTAGCAGTATCTAAGTAACATGATACCGAGTGGTGCTCCATCCCACGACTAAGAAAGGTGTTGTTAGAATTACAGTATTCCATATACGAGCATACAAATCCCCACCTGAAACTGAAATGTAATTTGTTAAAAAGAAAGAAAAAAATAATAATACAGCAGTGCGTTGAGATAAGATGCGTGTTACTTAATGTCCAAACGTCTATCTGGCCTGTTTAAGTGCTTTGATGCTATGTGCTGAACCCTCTACTGCCATTAACGGATGTGCCATTATACCTAAGAGTCTTCTGTGTCACATACATCCATATTGACTCCATTCTAGTCTCTAAACGTGATTTGTATACGAAAAATTAAATACCAAGTAAATCCGGGAAAACATCAAATCTCCGACATCGCTACGGCCGGTAAAAGATCCTGCAAGAACGAAACTAAAAACGACTGAAGGGAATCGTTCAAGGTGACTGAAGTTCAACCCTCCCGCAAACTGCTGCAGATTACAATGCCTGGCCAGCAACAAATGTCAGCGAGCGAATCATTCAACGAAACATCGTCGATATTGGCTTTCGGAGATGAAGGCCCACTCGTCTACAAAGCTTTAAGCCTTGCCTGGGCCCATCATCACCGACATTGGGCTGTTAATGACTAGAAACATGTTGCTTGGTCGGACGCGTCTCGTTTCACATTGTATCAAACGGCTGGACGTGTACGTGTATGGAGAATCCATTGACCCTGCATGTCAACAGTTCCCTGTGTGATCCATTCATGCCCATTGTGCATTCCGACGGACTTGGGCAATACCAGTAGGACAATGTGACACCCCACACGTCCAAATTGCTACAGAGTGGCTCCAGGAAAACTCTTCCGAGCTTATACACTTCCACAGGCTACCAAACTCCCCAGACATGAACATTATCTGGGGTGCCTTGCAACGTGCTGTTCAGAAGAGATCTCCACCCCCTCGTACACTTACGGATTTAAGGAGAAGCCCGAAGGATTCATGGTGTCAGTTCCCTCCAGCACTAAGTCAGATATTAGCCGAGTCCATGCGACGTTGTTTTGCGGCACGTCTGTATGCTCGCGGGGGCCCTACAAATTATTAAGCAGGTGTACCAGTTTGTTTGGGTTTTCAGTTCATATAAACAGCTGTGCTACACATATGTGTACCACCATGTGGATAGACTCTGTTCAGGATGGAGTAGGATATAATGGTCTCTCCACTTCCGAAGAGTGCATGGGGAAGAGTGAACAAAGCTCTGATTAAATCCAAATCAATCCCTGCTCTTGCAGTAGTTCTGAATTGCGCATGAATGATACAGTGAATAGTGTGCATGTTGAATGCTTTGCGATACGGTTAGAATTGTATTTTGGATGTGTATTATAATTAAATACTGGTGACGTATTTCTTATTAAACACTATACTGTCAACGAAGACTCTGATATCATTTTACCGTCGCATACGCAGGGTAGTGATCATTAGAATACGATAAAGGAGATCTGGACACGTTCTGAGATACACCTATAGATAATCATTCGATAACAGCGAACCGCAGATGTATCAGATCTACGCTCCTGATGAATGCCGATCCATTGAGCCGAAAGAAGGTTACTCAGAAGGGTATACAACTGCGAGCCGATGTAATCTTAGAAGGCTTGGCAGTAAGCCAGACCTCTCTAAGATGTAACAAAATTTATTCAACATGGTCCAAATGCTCCACGAACGTGGCATTGTAAACCACATCATCATTAAGATAGTTGTATGAACTTAAGATATCTCGAAACATGGTCCAAAAGACGACACAACATGACCACGGTCATAGACAGTCAGAAAGGAACCAATTAAATTCGTGTAGGTTCCGATTAGTTCAAAAGGCCTTTACTAGTTCTAAATCTATGGTCAAGAGTATCTAATGGTAGGCGTGGTTGACTTCCAGTACAGTGAATCAATGGACACAAGAAAACCAGGTGAAGCGATTGTGAAGTTCGGACAATGGAACTGATTCCAAGATGCCCTTCTGGTTGATTGCCCTATAATCAACGACTCGCCACTCTGTCCCTCAGCAACAGGAAAAATAGATGAAGCATAGGAGGAAGTCGAAATTCCTGGAGCATGTTATTATTTAGTCCACACAATATCTTCATCTTGGATTAGGATAATCTGTAATGTGCCTGGAGAACAGGAATATCGTCAACCAAGTGAATCTTGTATCAGATCTTACCAGTGATGTCTAATTTACTAGTGAGGACATCGGGAATTCGCGATAACACCCTCAACAGTTGCCTCGCCTCACCAGGTTCCAGATGATCAGTGGCAGAATCAGAAGACCCAGACTGCGCATTACCATTCGGTTGAGAGCGCTGACGTGAACACAGTGCTATCCTTTTATTAGGACAAAATTTCAAATAAAAGGGGTGAGCTTGGTAGTTAAGAACCAGACCAGTATGCTCAACGAAATCACTGGCAAATTATGTGCAACCCACAAATCCAGTAAGCCCAACTTGCCCCAAAACTCCCCTACCAGCGGTAAAAAAATGGTTCAAATGGCTCTGAGCACTATGGGACTTAACATCTGTGGTCATTAGTCCCCTAGAACTTAGAACTACTTAAACCTAACCAACCTAAGGACATTGCACACATCCATGGCAGAGGCAAGATTCGAACCTGCGACCGTAGCAGTCGCGCGGTTCTGGACTGAAGCGCCTATAACCGCTTGGCCACCGCGGCCGGCCTACCAGCGGTAACACATGTCCATTAACCACAAGAGATCTCTGAGATTTGGGGAGGGAGGGTGGGGGAGAGTCATGGAGGAGGCAGGAACACCCAGGATCCAAAAGAGCGAGTACAGGCTAATTATGCAATTGGGCACACACATAAGGGAACATCAGAATTCGTACTCCTCTAATGTGGAACTAATTTTTAACAGGGAGATGGGTACCTTTTCCTGCCGACGTCCTATGGTGTGAGACGTTCAGGTGCAAGCACCACTTAGCTGGACATGACCGTACAAAATGTCTAATGTCAGTACACCTGAAACAGACCTTAGGTTTAACCCCACCGAGCGCAAAGCTTGGGGCTTACTGGTTGCCCTAAGAAGGCATAACTACGCGATTGCCCACCTACTGTTGCTCATCAGCAAGTCTTATTCCCTTCGTCTCGGCAACCACAGTATCTAATTCCATGAAGCTGACATATTTCATAGAAAAGGCCACATGTGACCTGTCCTCAGACTTCATGAATCTAATATAGTCTTAACTACATGACCCTCAACTACTTGCAACCCCAGCCTTTAAATAGCAGTGCTGATTTCATCAGTGTATCTAGGGAAGGTCTCGTGCAGGTATCGCACATGCAAAAAATGCTTGAGCTCCAACTCATACCGGATCTGGGATGTCGGCTTCAGTTAAATAATGCACTGTCTCAAATCATGATGGGATCCTTTACTCTGCATCATTTTAGAGAAAAGCTTCCTTAAAAGGTTCATGGATAAAGAAGCTGAAGAACATAGCATCTGAAATACACAAATAATCAGCATGAAATTCAAACCGAACTGTTAACCGTAACACAAACTCAATCTGCTCAACCTGGTAGATAGAAAAAACTCGTTATCCGTTGTAGTATATGCAAAAAGGGGTTTGGCAACCTAGCCAAAAGAATTAGAGGAAATCATATTTAGTGCTCCCTCGGTTTCCTGCCTACTCTCCTGATGGGGCAGATTATCACTTACACGCTCCCTCTCACTGATACCGCTTACGTCATCTAACATGAGAAACTCAAAACTTCCTGTAGCTCCCTAAATCACCAATGAAACTCTCAGCGGCCCCACTTTCGTCGGGCTTCAGGGATGTCTGCTTTGAATCGTGAAGATGATTCACCCAATGTGTGGTCTGCACTTGAATCCTACACATTTGTTTCCACATAGGCTGACTGCCAATAAGAAGTTCACATTTTATCACACTCGCGCGAAAACCATTGAACCATCATTGCTCACAATACCTAATTAACCTGTGGAGTCAACACTAAGGTCCAAGGCTTCCCATGGTGCCACGCAAATGAGCAGCCAATTCAAGCAATGCATCCTTGCCCGATAGCTACTGAATTCGTACCTCGTTACAAAAGGTCATTGTTAAGGTAGCCTCACTTTGGGTACAGCCTAGTTTTCATGCTGGCGACTGCTATGTACAGAAAAGTACATAATTAACCAAGTACAGTTTACAGTTAATGAAAGTAAGATAGTAACAGAATGCTGTTCGGAGAAGGGAAATGATGGCTCTCCCCCCCCAACCTCTGAGTCTTCCCAGGAAAAAGAAAATAACCAAGCTCTGGGTTATCATTTGGTAACTAGGAATTCATTTGGGAAGATTTGGGATTAGGTCATACAAATAAAAGGACTGGGGTAACCAGATGTTACTGACTTACGGCAGTTCTCCCGTGTTTTTATGGAACAATCACTTGTCTTCTTCAGAGTCAAACGAATTTTAAAAACAATCAGCAATAAAATTGACTGAACAGAATTTAGAAAAACTGATTTTTAACAGCTGTCACTAATTATGAGCCACCAGCCATTAACTATACACCAAAAGCACGGAATTTTAAAAACAATTACTACAGTTAGAATAATACACTGAGTACAATTTTTAACAAATGACCTTTGGTGAAATTAATTATGAACCCACTGTCGTTAAGTACACACCAAAAGTAATAATAATAATAACGTCTGAGAAAGAAAAGAAATAATAATAAATAACTGTCACTGAAAATTCAGCTACAGTTAATCTAAATTCACTGATCCAATACTAAACAAATGATTTTTAAACAGCTACTGTTAATTATGAGTGGTTGTGGTGTAAACCCCAACAGGAGGGGGCGAGGATGGGAAGGGGAGGGCGAGAGGTAAGGACACATACAGATAATACTGAGCTTAGATAGGATACCCTCCAAACTTCCACTCCTTAAGCCATGTTGAGACTGGACTGGTTTCATTATCAACAAACTGGCCAGATAATCTCCAAGTGGCTTGTGTGTTTTCAAAAATGTCTAACCTTCCTGCTTAGCTTCACTGGCGTACCTCCAAAGTTATCCATATAATAATCATCAATGATGGGCGAAATCGATAAAAGGCCTCGGCGTGCATGTCTCATTTACCGTTCCTCTATGCTGCTAGTTGACTGTCTTAAGAGACTTTGAAGGCGATGAGGCATCTGACTACCTTAACAGAGTTCGAAAGTAAGGAGGTGGAGCACGCGCTTAGCGCCCCGCCATGCGCCAAACATGTGTATAATATTCCAGTCCTCTGATGCAGGATGTAGTAGATGTTAATCTGATAAGAATAGATTATTGTAATGTATGAAAGAATACTTAGAAGAAACTAACCAATGTCTTATTGCTGTACAGAATTTTCATACTAGGAACTAGTCTTTAGGGATGTGGAAACACGAGTGTGCTAGAATTTCTTCTGTCTTCGAAAATAAGGGGAATGCAAAAGCGGAATCTACATTTCGTGTGATAAAATCGAGGTGTGTGGACAACATCTCACTTCATCTCGGACAGGCTAAACCAATTTTTCTCAACTGGGGATTCTATGTCAGCCTGGAATCACAGTTAGAACAGTATGCTCTGCTTCTATCGCAGTATGCTAGGAATTAGCGAGGCACGTCTGTGAACAGTGTCAGGGACGGTCACGAGTGGTCAGGCGACCATAAGCTGCATCATAGTCATTCGCAAGTGGCGGGAACAAACAGAGGTTCCAGCTAGTCGGCTCTTCACACACACAAGATGGCGCTGGACTAGACTTGAGGTGACTGGTCTGTTTTTTCGTCTTCATATGCCATGTTGCGGGGTCTCTTTTGAATAAGAATTGAAGATAGAAGCGCTACCTACACCTGCTGTGTGAACCGCGCTAAAATTTTGAAAGTAAGGAAGAAATTTCTTTCATCGTGAAAGACTCTACGTCTCCACGATACTGTAATAGTCAAAAGTTTGCGAAACGGATAATTATTTAATCAATAAGTTCACCCGACTATAGTTGTAACGCCTGTAGGCAACCATATTCCTTATAACCGCCAACATAATAGATCCACCTCTCTCCTCTTAGACTTTGTTTGTGCCATGTACTCTTTATGTTGTCCATATAAGGAACATCTATTGCATTCTATCAATAATGCGGGTGCTGTTTGTGACGAGAACAGTAATTCATCTTACTAGAATTTGCAGAATTAGGCTTTTACTAATTCTCCATATATTTCCACATCATGGACTGTAATACGGGTGCCCTAATAATGACTCTTATGAGAAACACTAACTCACTTTACTCGAATTTCAAAATTTTCTTTTATTCATTTCACTATATTTTCACATAAGCTTGTTGCAACTGAGTTCTTTAAGTGTGAGAAATGTTACGATTTCTAAAATTTAAATTACACTACTTTGGTCTCGTTATTCTCAACGTTAGACCCAAGGACAGGGTGAGAGGTTTCCACAAGTGTAAACATTCGATCTCTCGCATTTACTCACACATACGTTTTAGCCACTAAGCCAAGAAATGAATATCTGTAATTGCAAAGTTTAGAATCTATATCGCTACCTTCTCATCATTTCCAAGTCAATTTTCATATCTAGCCTGTTTTTATGAACACCCCTGGTTATTTACTTTTCGCTCACGTGGTTGATAAATTGCAACGGTGCCCACTATTCAATTGGGATCTAGTTACGACTTCCAAAAAAATCCGTTTATGTAAATTGACTCGGTTATGGAACCACAAAAGTATCGTAGCTGAGGCTGAATGGATTCAATTGTTCTTCCCTTCCACAATAGTACATCTGATTTTACAACAACGTGCTTCATTATTCCCTTCCAAAAGTTACACAATATAACGCTTATATTCTATACTGTCCTTATAGTTCCCATACGCGAAGTCGCTCCTCTAATTCTCGTGGTTTATTTTTCAAAGTTCCCCACACTCAATATTTTGTCTTCCGATACGTTATCCCCATGTGTCACTGGTATTACCGCCATTCGTGAACTCACTTTTACATAAAAATAACGTTATCTCATGCAGTCTCCTGTTGTTCAAAGTTCCGAAATTACTCCCACAAATTCAAGAACGAATTTAACTCTTTTATTTACCTGAAAAGTATACGAAAAAGATTTGTTAGTTACCGCTTAATGTTAACAGTACCAAGGACTTTTGAAACCACACCGTTCATATGCTTCTACTGCCCCCTGTGGTATGTGCAAGGTGATAAAATTACCCATGTTCGTCACACGCATTCTGTATACCAAGTAAAGTAACAGCAATAAACTGGTTCGAAATCTCAATTTTCGACGTGATGAAACTTAACGTATCAAGTTACTGACACAAATTTCTCATAAGCACAAGTTATACCTGCCCACACAGATTTCCTCCCGTCCAAAATTTACTAAAAATATTTCTAATGTGAGCTGAAAAAGAAGATATTGACTTATGGTGAATAATTATTGCCTTAAGTATTTCATTCCTATCTCCTCTTTGTGTACAGTTATGCTCAGCCATTACCAAGCTGCATCCATCCACTCCAGAGTCCCCAGTGCGAGTGCTCTGTTGCCGCCTCGCTACTAGTTCCTTCCGGCCCAACCTTAGGTTAAGGTGACTCCTGACCAGTGAGCGCTCGAGAAATTCAAATGTTTGAAATTCCCAGTTTCTTCCTCCCGTACATACAATGAAAACTGCCCGCCCTTTCCAGCACAGTGAGCTTCAGGTAAAGTTGTAAGTAGGCTGTTTATGTTTTCTTATTGGCAAAGTTGCGTAGCGCTCTGTATGAAAATCACTGGCTGTACTGTGTGCAGTCTGTGGCTAGTTAGCATTGTTGTCTGCCATTGTAGTGTTGAGCAGCTGGATGTGAAAAGCGCGTAGCGTTCCGCAGTTAGAGGTGAGCCGCCAGCAGTGGTGGATGTGTGGAAGGAAATGGCGGAGTTTTGAAATTACATATATTATGACTTTTGATGATATTAAGGTAAATACAGTGTTTGTTCTCTATTAATATCTTTCATTTGCTAACTATCCCTATCAGTAGTTAGTGCCTTCCGTAGTTTGAATCTTTTATTTAGCTGGCAGTAGTGGCGCTCGCTGTATTGCAGTAGTTCCAGTAACGAAGATTTTTGTGAGGTAAGTGATTTGTGAAAGGTATAGGTTAAAGTTAGTCAGGGCCATTGTTTTGTAGGGATTATTGAAAGTCAGATAGCGTTGCGCTAAAAAATATTGTGTGTCAGGTTAAGCACAGTCTCGTGTAAAATTGTTCTAAGGGGACGTTTCAAAGTTACAGGCTATCCTATCCCCCATCTCTCCGATGTCAAAGACCCACTTCTACATAAGGACTTTCTCACTTGTCTGCAAATAGATATTACAATGCTTATCTACAGATACTATTTCATTCTGCGTTACCTCACACCATCTCAAATCATTCAATCAGACCCTTTATTATCTATACTGGATTTATTACTCTTGTGGAGTTTTTAAACTCCAGTTGTTTTTTTACAAAAGGCTAAAAACCTTAGGTTGGTTGAGTTTTTTTCTTCTTACTGAGTGTTGGAATGCTAAGAATGATAAAATCATGTTCTCATAAGAACTCGATTATCATTACAAATATTGTATTATAAAATCTTTCTGTAATATAAAATTAAGATGAGAAATTTCATTGGAGGTACCAATGTTCAACAAAATAAAGATGAGATGCTGTTGGCTGGACCAGTGGTCACCTCTCAATGTTCATTTAAAATTAATCAACAGTGCACTTTTAAAAAATACCATATGGTGTGTTTCCCATATTCTGTTAACTAGGATGCGACTCGCAACTTATTCATATTTATAAATGTGTTTCATCCCCCAGTGCTGTTGCTACACAACCCTTATATATTGGGGCAAGGATTGAGAGGAGCACACCATCCTCAACTACCTGTACCAGTACCATTATCTACCATAGAAGATCTGAGAAGAAGGGTTAATGAAGGAGGTGGTAATCAAAAACTTTGACCGTCACCCCACCTGAACGCCTCAACTCTACCCTATCTAATCTAAAGTCCACAACTGCCTCCATCTTCTTAAACTCCAATCTGGCCTGACAAAGGAGTTGAACCCCTTTGCCATCCTGCACACCGACAAATCCTTGATCTGTCCCATCATCTGCTATGCCAGTCCCGCTTGGATCTCCGCCCCCACCTATAAAATTCTTGAAGTCCCTCCAGATCCTCAAGCGCCATGCCCTCCTCCTCGCTTTCCGTATATGCCTCCCATCCCCCATGCGGATCCTCTATGACCCGATTCCTTTCCCCCATATGCTTTTTTCCATTGAACATATTTGAGACCTTTACACCTCCTGCAGACTTGATCCCCCCAATCCCATGGTCTCCTCTCTCCTCTCCCACACCTGCCCTTTGCTGGAGCTTCACTGTTGTTTCCCACCGACCCTCCACCTCCACACTCTTCATCTCCTTTCCCAAGGAGGCTTCCATCAACTTCCCTCCCGCATGTTGTCCTCTCTCCCTCCATTTATCCCTCCTATCAACTCTGATCCTCACCCCTCCCTACTTCTGCCCTTTTCCTGGACTCCCTCCTACCATCCCACTTTCCATCCTGTATTTCCCCTCGATTTTCATCCAGTTTCTCTATGTCAGGTATAGGTATCCGCTGTGTATGTCACTTAAGTGTCATGTGTCTCTGGTGTCTTCATCCTATGTGGCTCCCATGCTGTGAAAACTGTTTTTAATTGTGCTCTTCACGCTGCCAGTGTTTATGAACTATGTCTTCATCGAGTACCATTTTAATTATAAGTGAATTTTATGTAAATGTGACTCATCTTCCTACCCCTCCTTTTTTGCATATTTTAACTCCAATTGCTTGCCCCCTTTCACATGCAATCTTCATCCTTTATCCCCATTCTATGTATGCACCATTCTCCTGTGATATTTGATTTTTGCCTGAAGAGCAGTGAATTCTGCAATGCAATAACAATAAATAAGAAAAATGGCAGCCTGAGACTGTGGGTCACTGACCTAATATTGTTACCTGTCATTATGCCCCTCCCAGCAGTTCTTCACTAGTCAATAGCCAGGAGGCTGCTCCCTTGCACTTCAGTGATAGTTTGCTATCGTTTTATTATTATCTGTGCTTCACACATAGGGCTGTTGGCTAGACTGTCTGGAGCCACTCTCTAATGCTAGACTAACCACAAAAAATGTAGTATTTATTGCTGAGATTGGCTGGAGCTACTCTCTAGCATCCGATAGATGGCAACTACACCTCCCCAGCTTCCATGCTTCACAGCCAGAGGAAAAAAATTTAATTTTCCAGTTGATTTTTGTATTTTGTGCCAATAGGAGAAAGGAAGGTACACTGCACACTGGCCCGGCCATCTTAACCTGTGACATCATAATTAGACTGCATTCGTATTCGAAAGATGATGAAATAAAGAGAGTACCCTACATCCTTCCACACCATTGATATGGAAATAGAATTTTTATGAACAACCAATATAGTGTTAATATTATTCTTATTAATATTTATTATTATTATTATGTCCTCTACAGTGCAACGTAATTAGCCTTTGAATTTAGCTACAAAATTCAAATTTAGCACGAAATTTTGAATTATGTACCGATTTTTGCATTTCCCACCATTAGGAGGGTAGGAGAGGAGGGTTTGTTTTTAACAGAGGTGGACAGGGTAATTAACTGATCAATTAAATTCTTCATTCAATTAATTGGAAATCATAAGTAGAGTAGAACTGGCGAGGGGATCAGGGAGGGCTGGGGATTTCCCAGAGAGGAGGGGTGGGGAAAGGTTTCACCGATTAGTTTAATGAATTAGTCAATTAATTTGATTTTAAAAGTTTGTCAGATCTGGCTTTATTCCACTACTCCATCCTGATGAAGGAATAGAAGTTCCCAGCACAGAAATAGGCAACCTCTACAGCAGGTTAATTAGGCTAAAATCGAAAAGGAGGCGTTAACGGTTAAAAATGCAACACATGAATCCCGTATGTACTTCCGGAATACGATGCTTCTTCAGATAAGAGACCCAAAACCACTAAGCACATCACATCTTATGGCGCTATGTACATAATACATATCTCATCAACCACAGCGATTGTTCCTTAGTTCTTATTCTTATACCATAACAGTACAAGCCAGCCTCAGATACATGAATATACTTTTATCTTTCCACATTCCGTAGAAGCCTTACTGGGAGTGTGAGGAACAGTATGTTGTATAATTTCCGACCCTGCATACGTTTACTGGCGCTGGAAATTTCTTCACACTGTAATTTGTGACGAATTGTACCCCTGAAGATCTTTTGGGGGGATTAGTCGGCTTTTTCTGATACTGATTGAATTTTAACATAGCTGTAAGACCTGGTTTATCGGACTGTAATGTTAGGTGAACACTTCTAAAATACTTTAAAACAGCAACGTACCTTGATATTCTATTAACTAAAACGTCCTACGGATTTTCAATATTTCCGGGCAGTGCAGTTTCTAAAATACGGATGCGTTGCTTTGAAGGCTTGTGTGTGTTCCTTGTATCTCCGGAGCCAGCCACGGTGGCCGAGCAGTTCTAGGAGCTTCAGTCCCGAATCGCGCGACTGCTACGGTCGCAGGTTCGAATCCTGCATTGAGCATGTATGTGTGTGATATTCTTATGTTAGTTAGGTTTAAGTAGTTCTAGGGGACTGGTTAGTTAGGTTTAAGTAGTTCTATGTTTTAGGGGACTGATGACCTCAGATGTTAAGTCCCATGTCTTCAGAGCCATTTGAACCTTTTTTTGTAACCATATTTTTCCATGAGACGTTTCCTGTGCTTCGGATCATAAGGGGTCGTTCGGTCTCCCGATCTGACTTTTCTTATTTCAATGCATGTGCGTTTATCAAGAATAGTACTTACAGAAGAAGGGTTCGAGATCTGGCAGATTTGAGACTACGAATCTGCGCCCCAGCCTTCATGCTTTCGAACATGTTGCGAGAAGTGGAGTACCGTTTCGATATCTTTCGAGCTACAAACAGTGTGCGAATAGAACAGCACCAACATACATAACATGTTTGAGCCCCAGTATACAATCATGGACAATTAAAGCTATAAATCTTAACAGGTACTGAAATATAAACAAATGCCTTTCTATACCTCTAGCCAGGACATACTGTATATTGTAGATACCCGTGAACTTAACCATTTACAAACATGGTATACCTACATACTCGTAAAGCACAATATCTAGCAAGACCGCTGTCCACTTAGAGTGTACCCATGTACAACGTTCATAAGATCAAACGACACACGTAAAATCTTGTGCGAAGCCCCAATGAACAGAATTAACTATTTCACACTATCTCGACGCACTGAATAATTATAAACTGATTACGGCATTGTGCGTAAGATTAGAGCACCAGGTCGCTTAAAGGTTGTGCCGTGCGGGGGCATCGTCGCGTGATTCGATTTCGATAGTTCCCTCTGGATGGCAGCATCAATTCCAGCGGCAGCCAGAGAGATTTACCGCCACCAGAGGAGAGCGCACTGAGGCTTAGGCCTATTGAAGCACGCTCGAGGGGATACTTTTGCTCATGCTGTAATCAGGTATCAAGGCGTCCATGTGGCGACGGCGAGTAGTAAGCACCGTGATGTCATGGCCGGTAAGATTCTTGGCTCGCTGCTGCATTTGGAATGTTTGTCAGAGCGAGTTACATGATGTCCTGTGTCGGTCGGATCAGTGGAGCTTGCCGGATGTAGAAGCTACTTGTGTGTGTTGCTTGGGAACCTATTTGTACTTCGACTTCGATCATTTCGAAGAAACCTGTGTCCGCTGTATTGCCGGGTTGCTTTCCTTCAACCAGTTCCAAAAGATTTAAGACGAGGGTGACTTATGCATGTGCTCACCAAACTGCAGCCAATGATCAGGGGATAGTTCACTTATGTTTCTACTTCCAGGGAATTATGGTCAGCATTCAATTACAGTCCCAAATGTTATGTGTAGTTTATGGGTGAAAACGCTGTTCTCTTATTTGTAGTTACGGTTATCCATCATCATGTGTAAAGCAATTTTTGTAAACCTTTGAGATGATCTGATTCAAGCCATTTTATGTGTGTTTTTGTCTATTACCTTGTGGTTTGGAAGTCTCTTGCATGATTTTGGCACCTGTAACTGGTTTCACTTAAATTAAGCAGTACATAACGTGATTTCAGCACACTGCTCCCTCCTTACAAATTTCCTCCAGTGTCTTTAGGTGTAACAATTTTTTTCTAAATTGGTTAACTGGTGATATGTATGTTGCAGGATAGACTGAGTACATATGTGGTTTATATTGTGAGTTCCGCTAAAAGGGACTTGAATGACAGAATGGTTAATAATAATGTTGAAACTTGTGAGTAAAAACTGTGGAATGTGCTTATAAAATCTCAGAAGGTCCTGCCTATCAGTATCATTAAAATTCTCTATTGTTTGAATTTTATTCTGAATTAACTCATTAGTATCAAATACGCCGTCGATATCATCCCTGTCAGTACTTGCAGAGTGATTGCTAGTGTCAAGTTCCGTAGAAAATTCCGAACTGTTGTCTAACAGGAGGTAAAGTCGATTAATTTCCTCGTCATGGTTTGAGAGCCAATCTTCAAATTTCAAAGCTATTGACTTACCTTCTTTCTCTAAACTTATTTCAGCATCGTGAAAGTTTGCTTTGTATTAATTCAAAAAGTCTACTCCTAATATAATTTCCGTCGACAATAATGGAACAATAAGAAAGTTCATAGTGAAGCTGTGGCTTTGACAAAAGAATTCTAAGTACACCTACACTTTTTCCAACGATTGCACCTTGTAATTTAATCTTACGTAACGGAAGTGTGGGGCAATCGTTCGATTTGTTGCATTTGCTAAAGGCTGTTTCACCAATTACTGAAATGGGACTGCCACAGTCAAATACTGCCGTAAATTTGACGTCATTTACTGTAATGTGAATCACAGGATATGCAATGTTGTTATGTTTTACGTCGTGTTCCTGGAGTAAGATGTCCCTAATGTCTTCCATTTTTACGTAACTACTAGCTACGGCAGCTGCGTCGTCAGTTTCAGAAGTACGTTTTGTGGCTGTCAGAGATATGAGTCATTGCCTGTTGTCTCTTTGTTGGTGCGCGTCGTTATTGGGATTTGGAGATCTTACTTCTACAAATTCACCTTGTCGAGAGGACCCTGCCCTGTTTGAATCCTGCCAGTTCTGATGAAATTCAGGCCTGTCGTTATGATTATATCATCTGTTGTCATGTCGGTAGTTCCTGCAGTTTCTTTCTTGTCGGGAAAGTGGTGGAGAATTTCTCCCTGAATCATGCCTGCTCGCTGAACTGTTGCGTCTGAAATTATTCTGTCTCCCATGATAATAATAGTTCTGGTTGCCATATTGTTTGTTTCTATGATTGTCTCTGTCATACTCATTACTACGGAAATTCGATCTTTCTCTGTAACTATTATTCTGCCAGCGGTTGTCATATGGGTGGTGTCCGTTTTGGTCACGATTTACGTTGTAAGAATAGCCTTGTCGTGTCCAGTTATATTTTCTGTCATCGCAGAATTGTGACCAATGTGACCTGTAATTGTTGTGCTCCTGTTTTCGTGATCCACGATTGTCAGTGTCAATTTCCAATTTTTGTAACAGTCCCTGAAAAGCTTCAATGTCGTCTTTGCAACGTCCTGCCAAAATAATGTGTCATAAATGATCAGGCAATTTGATTAAGCAAATGCGGATGAGTTCTGAGGGGCTGTAATGGTTTGACAGGTACAGATTCTTGTGCAACATGTATTCAAAATATTTCACAAGACTGGAAAATTCAGATTGTTCGAAATGTGTCATCATTATGATGCTATGTTTTACTTGGTCTTGTGAGGCTTGAGACCAATATGCTCAGAGGAAGGCATGGTAAAATTTTCCTTAACTGTGGCAATCGTGAATGACCGATCGCATTTTTACTGCTGCTTCATTCTCTAAGTAGCCACACATAAATTCTAATATTTGTTCTAATGTCCAGTTGAGAGGAAAACAATGAGAGAATTGATGAAGCCACGCTGGTGGATAAGTGTCGTTGCCGGAATTCTTAAATGTTTTGAATTTATGTGTAGTAATAAACAGCTTATAGTCAAAATCATCATGTCGGCGAGTCGCATGTCGGTCATTGTTACGTCGTTTCGGCGGTTCCATCTCAAAATTCGGTGTACCTTGCCAATTTCTTTCATAATTTCCGAAGTGCCCTTTGTTATTATTTAGTGGCTGTTCCGTATTTCTATGTCCCTCTTCCCGTATTGGAGCGCGAGTGTCCTCTGAAATATGTAATTCTTGCCTGTGTCAACTGATCTTGTACTTCCCGGATTTATCTTTGGTGTTGCGTATTAATTTGATTCTGATTTCGTTTGAATTTCCTAATTTGTTCGTACACTTCTGTGTCAGTGAAGGCTACAGGTCTTGTGCCATGCAGATCATCATCCACCTTTGTAGATAAGTTAGTGAACTGATCCGAAAGTTCGGCTACTCTCTCCGATAGTGAACTTATTTCCTCAGTGTGTTTTTCTGAACCAAGTTTCAGAGTGTCCATTTGTGTTGAAGTCGTATCTACTGTGTCCTTTAGGTTTTCCTGAGATTTTGCAAGTTGCGTAACCGAATCGGTAGATGCAACTGAGTCAATCTTAGCTTGCAAGGTCTCATGATTTTCATGAACAATAGTTTGCAGTTCTTTTATGGCTGCATCTTGATTCTGTAATGTATTTTCATGCCGCGAAAAAATAGGTTAAAAATGCTCACCAATTTGTTTTTTTACGTCATTACAGACTTTTTGACATTTCGATTCGATTTTATGTAATTCAGTAGTTAAATCTTCACGTGTTTGTTCAAGCGTGGTGTCTAGCCTTTGAAAATTTTGTTCCATTGTGTCTAACTTTTGAAGATTTAGTTCCATTGTGTCTAACTTTTGAAGATTTTGTTCCTTTGTGTCTAACTTTTGAAGCTTTTGCTGTGCTTGTCCCATTTGTTGTATTAATTGCAATAACAATGCACTGGTGTCTGAAACATGTTCCTCAGTGGTTTTCGGCAGTGAACTTGCACCGGCAACATTCACATTTTGACAAGCAGAAAATGTGTCTTGACTTATTTGAGAAAACGGTGAGGACCCAAAACCTGAATCTACAGTATTTGCGAGATTGCGTCATGTCATTTCGGATTCCTGAGGCAAGCTGTTGCCGACCGGTCGATCGATAATGCTTCCCTGTTCACTAATTGTTTCACTGTCTACGCGATTATTTCCGCCCGCTCCATTTCCCTATGCACAATTACCAAATTACCACTTTGAATTTCTGTTAATTCATTACACAGTGGTGCTGATAAGCTACGCTCGTCGTCATTATTATTTCTCAGTTTACTTTGGAGCCTAGTGTTACGTTTTTCACAAGCTACTATTGTCACAATATTTCACACGATAACATAGAAAAGCACAATTTGAAGAGCAAAATAAGAAAACACATTAACATAGCATTGACAATAGTATCTAGTTAATTGCAAGCGCAGCTGCAAAATACTTGGTGCAAATCTACATGCATGCCACAACTGTTTTACTGTACAACAATGAAAAACTGCAACTACAAAGGAAATTCTCTCTATGATTACGCGCTAGCAATAAACAATAGCTACACTAATTACACAAACTACAAGAAAAAAATCATAAGATTCCAGTGAGGTATCCTCGGCTAAGGGTTGACATTTGAAACGTCCCTTAGAAAAATTATTGAATTACTGTGCTGATTAATCTCTTACGTTTTTTGATTTTCAAACAGCTGAGCAAAACTGAAAGTACTCAGACATTTCGCTCTTTACCTATTCTGATCAACACTAAACTGACACACAATATTTTTAAGCGCAACACAATCTGACTTTAAATAATCCTTACAAAAAATGGCCCTGACTAACATTACCTTTAACAAATCACTTACCTCACAAAAATCTTCGTTACTCGAACTACTGCAATACAGCGAGCGCCACTACCGCCAGCTAAATAAAAGTTTCAAACTACTGAAGGCACTAACTACTGATAGGCATAGTTAGCAAATGAAAGATTTTGACAGAGAACTAACAATGTATTTACCTTAATAGTGTTCAAAAGTCAGAATATACAGGGTGAGTCACCTAACATTACCGCTGGATATATTTCGTAAACCACAACAAATACTGACGAATCGATTCCACAGACCGAACGTGAGGAGAGGGGCTAGTGTAATTTGTTAATACAAACCATTTAAAAATGCACGGAAGTATGTTTTTTTAACACAAACCTACCTTTTTTTAAAAATGAACCCCGTTAGTTTTGTTAGCACATCTGAACATATAAACAAATACGTAATCAGTGCCGTTTGTTGCACTGTAAAATGTTAATTACATCCGGAGATATTGTAACCTAAAGTTGACGCTTGAGTACCACTCCTCCGCTGTTCGATCGTGTGTATCAGAGAGCACCGAATTACGCAGGGATCCAAAGGGAACGGTGATGGACCCTAGGTACGGAAGAGACTAGAACAGCACATTACGTCCACATGCTAACACCGTGTCCCACTGGAAACGGGTCGACGTATGTGGTATCAGCATGATGATGCACCTGTACATTCCGCAATTAACACTAGGCTCACCCTTGACAGGATGTTCGACGGGCGTTTCATAGGACGTGGGGGACGCATAAATTGGCCAGCCCGTTCTCCTGATCTTACACCTCTGGACTTCTTTCTGTGGGGTACGTTAAAGGAGAATGTGTACCGTGATGTGCCTACAACCCCAGAGGATATGAACCAACTGATTGTGGCAGCCTGCGGCGACATTACACCAGATGTACTGCGGCGTGTACGACATTCATTACGCCAGAGACTGCAATCGTTTGCAGCAAATGATGGCCACCACATTGAACATCTATTGGCCTGACCTGTCGGGACACACTCTATTCCACTCCGTTATTGAAAACGGAAAACGCGAGTGTACGTGTAATGTACATGTGCGTCAGTGAAAAAGACCAATAAAAAGGTGTTAGCATGTGGACGTAATGTGCTGTTCCAGTCTCCTCTGTACCTAAGATCCATCTCCGTTCCCTTTGGATCCCTACGTAATTCGGTGTTCTCCGATACACAAGATCGAACAGCGGAGGAGTGGTACTCAAGCGTCAACTTTAGGTTACAATATCTCCGGATGTAATTAACATTTTACAATGCAACAAACGGCACTGATTACGTATTTGTTTATATGTTCAGATGTGCTAACAAAACTAACGGGGTTCCACTTAAAAAAACGTAGGTTTGTGTTAAAAAACATACTTCCGTGCATTTTTTTATGGTTTGTATTAACAAATTACACTAGCCCCTCTCCTCACGTTCGTTCTGTGGAATCGATTCGTCAGTATTTGATGTGGTTTACGAAATATATCCAGCGGTAACGTTAGGTGACTCACCCTGTAAATAGCAGTTCATGACATCCATTCTTACAAATTAACTGTTTCTGATGGACACAAGTCCAGATCATCCGCTCTCAAAAATCCGCCATCTCACTTCCCCACATCCACCACTGCTATCGGCTCACCTCCAACTGCGCAACGCTACGCGCTGTTAACAGCCAACAGCCCAACACTACAATAGCGAATATTACAACAATGCCACCCAGCCACAGACTGCACACAGCACAGCCAGTGATTTTCATACAGAGCGCTATGTGGCGTTATCAACATAAAAACCTAAACAGCCTACTTACAAAGTGGTTGCTCTCTCTGTCACTCGTTCTAAAGCGAGAGCCTAAAAACTCAACTAGCCAACCGCGTTCAGTTTTGTTCATAAAAAAAAGAATTTGTTATGGCCCTACACATGCACCTAGTCCGCATGACGCACTGATTATAGTGTATGTAAACTTGTCAGCTTGCTTTCCATACAAAAACGAATTTCCAAGTCATTGTGGAACATTGGGTATATCTCCCGCTGCCTCCCGAAGCCAAATCAAGTCAAAGTCTTTGACAACAGTTATCGTTAAACACCCTCCTGGTAGACGAACTGGAAAGTCCATGTCCGTTAACTTAGGTGTGTTCCAGAGATTAGATGGGCCATCAGGTCAGTTCTAGGCGGCTGATGATTTATTGGCTCACGTTATTACCTTCCAAGACGAGAGGGACTGACGAATTTCGAATGTACCTGTAGTAGGAACGCGGACACCCACGCTAACGTCCAGATCGATCTGAATATCCGCGTCTTTGCCAAAGCAGGTGTCTTTGCTTGTGCTCTACGTAAACTTCCATGGCTGTTCACAGCCGTGTTGGATCAGCCGTGAGGATTTCCTAGCTGGTATTACAAGACATTCACGCGTCTATATCATTATTATTCGAATATGTGTCAGATACTACACATTTGAGCCATGTAGTGGCAGAAGCAAAAACAGTCAGGTTGCAGGCGAATGTCGTGTCGAAAAACATAGTGTTAATACTTTGTTACTAACTATGTCGGTTGTAGAATAGCAGCAATTCAAAGTATATATTAGGCAAACAGGTTGTCATGGGATTAAGAAAATTTAAAGAAGAAGGCTTGTGCTAGAGATGGTAAAAAAAAGAAGTTACATTGAAGTATTGACTAGACTTTAGTGGCTTGCCTTTGTTGACTTCCAATTTTCTGACCGAGATAATATGAAAAAGAGATAATAAATACACAGTAATCTCTAAAATGTGTTTGAAAAGTAGAATAAGAGATGTTTCGTAAACTGAAAGACAAATGAAGGCCTAAATTGAAACAAAAATTAAGACCTGACATTGCAATTCAGAGAAAAGTAGTCTATAATTCAGACAGATGTTTACCTTAACTGAGGACTATGATAAGTGATCACTGCAACAGTTCAGTCGTTAGGGCAGCTGTAATTTCCTGAAACAACAGCTTTGGCCCACTAATTTATTCTTGTTCGATATAAATAAGAAAAATCATTTTAACTGTGTGTATATTACTAGACTAAGGCTCTTAAGCGCTTGCGTATTAGTAAGATAGAAAAAAATCTTAAATCGCAATATTAGTTTCATGAAGTACGATTTCCCAACAGATAGTTTCGGTTATAAATTTCTTTACGAAAATGATCTGTCTTGAAATTATAGTTTCAGTTTCATGATCGGTGAGTGCAAAACATTTATCTATGAAATTTGTAGTTCTGAAATATAGCGTTGCAGGAAGATTTTACTAACAATGTTTATCTGTTCAACTATTTTACTCATTCAAACAATTTGCGGCTTTGGGAATGTTGTGACGAAGGAATCAAATGTGAACAGAATAGTGCAAGAGGTTCCACTAGAATAGTACATCGGCAAGTTTGCTTTCCCTGTTAAAAGAATGGAAGACATAATGTTTTATCATATAAATTATTTGTTTTATTTTACTACCACTATTTTTTTTATTTATTTATAATTTAATACACTGCAATGCGCTTTTGGCATGTTTTCCCCAACAACTTACGAAGACAGGCAAAAAATACTCGAAATTATGTACTGGAAATAATATACTCGTAAGAGTCAAAGGAACAACATTTAGTAAATGTGACTACAGTAACATAGCTGTCAGAAAAATAAAAAATGTATGTGGTTTCATTAAAGTACACAACTAAACAACACACCATTCAGATACAGAAAACACTTTCTACGAGAAAGGATAGCTTACGTAAGGAGCCGTCTGTTTCAGCCACTCCAGCAACATGGACAGAACACAAGAATCTGCTAGTCGCTGTAAAAATATTATTATGTCAGTGGTTGTAATCCTTGAGATGGTAACTCTGAAATAAAAATCAACAGTATTTAATAAGATACGACGCACTTACCACGAAATTAGAGCAATAATTTCAAGTATTATTACGTATGAATCGGCAATAAGGGAAAACCGACTGGTATCTGGTTACAGTGGAATCCACTGTAGTCTTGGGCGACGACGCCCTTGGGGCCCAGGGGTTGGCTGTAAGGGAAGGCGCTACGCTCACCAACAGGCCCTGTCTAATGGGCCATTCCCTGGTAACCGCGAGGCTGCGACGCTGCTCTGTTTTTAGGGCGCTCGTCGGCGGCCTCAGTCGATTAACGCCTGCTGCAGCCGCCGCCGCCGCAGGGATGAGGGGCCCTGTGGAGGGCGCGGAGGGGCCCTCCCCGCCCTAAAGGGGCGCGGCTCCCTCTCGGCTGCTCTCCACTCGGCGGGCGGCGGGTGGGGGCGACAGCCTGTCGTGTCTCTCAGCTTCTAAGCGCTTCGGCACAACGCGTTGCTGTGTATCTACTCTTTCGTAATTGTTATTTTCAAAGAATCATTGTAAGGTCAACAAATCCTCGTTCAGACTGAAATCAGTCTTTTTGTTTATTTCTCCGATACTTCGACAATGTGACATACAAACATTTCGACACCTTAGAGGAACTGTTTCAAAATCCGGTAATTTCTAAGAATGATTGCCTATCGAAGTCGCGGGGTCCAAACAGTACATACTGAACGTGCGATCGTAAATCGATCATGCAACTTTGGCGGCCGTTATGAGTATGTTTACGTTGGTCACTACAGCAGCAACAAAAGAAGAGCGCTACAAAAATACTTGTACAGTAGAGCGTCGATTATCCGAAGTAATTTGGGGACACGGGTGTTCGGAAAACTGGTTGGTTCGGATAATCGAACTGTACATATTTATTTGCCAGAAAGAAGTACTGTAGAGTAAATTTATTCATAAAAATAGGCATCTCTTTTAGTATTACAAAGTAACATACAAAGGCAACTTCAGTATGAATATACAGCGTGTGGCACAGTTTATTAAACAAAAATATATACATATTACATACGCATTTTGCATGAACAATACACATTTGACTTTGAAAGAATCATCTGCTGAAGAATCAGCCGACTGTTTTTCTCCCTGTATTGTAACCTCACGAATGCCGTGTCTTGACTTGAAGCGTTTTAACCAGCCCGTGCTCGCTTTAAGGTTCGAAGGCCCTCCAAGTTTTTCGTTGAACTGCATTGCCTTCTCACACAGAATGGGACCTGAGATAGGTTCTCCTTCCGATCTCTTTTGTGTAAACCACTTGTAAACACATCATCTAGATCTGTGTTAGTGGCGAGCTTCATAGTTTTATCTCGTACTTGTCCCTCATAGAAAGGACAAAACGCAGCAGCACACAACTGGTCGTAACAGACAACAGAAGGTGACTGCACCGTGAGAAGCTCTTCTTGGGGGCGCGCAATCCTTCAAACTGCGCGGAGCAGCACGCCTCTACTCTAAGCTGGCGTAGCTCTTGCTGCGAACAGCTTTGATACTGCCGCAACTTCTACTGCCAGTGCCAAACCGACAGAAGTATGCTGATTGTTGGAACACAGCGACTCGCGGCTTAATCAGTTCGGTAAAGCGGTCGTTCGGTTGACCGACGTTCCGATAATCGACACTTTACTGTAATTGCAAATGAGACGACTTACTTTACACGTCGTCGGTCTTGTCGCCATGTGAAAGTCCATTACGGTGGTGTGAATGGATAATTTGGAATAGACGAACCATGTATACTTCCTGATACTCATTCGTTTTTCGCACTGTCCGCAATGAAATTGTAACAATATTTCAGTGTCGAAACTGTTCTTACGAAGTTTTACGTATTTTGCACCACCACAGTCTACACAGTTCCTTCTTTCCTCGTCCGGCAGTACTCCATATTTGCTACAAAAGTTGAACAATTTTCTACGTTGCATAAACATGGAATTACGTTCTTGCATGTGAGAGAATCCTCCGAAGAAACGTCAAGAACACCAGACATCCCACTCAATAACGACATAAATCGTCTGGGTTTCCCTAACAACTCACAAATAATTCGTGGAGTTACGTAATTTAGAGCAAGTAAGGGAACGACGGAAAACAAATAAATATAACGATCACAACGCCTGCCACCGGGGTTATATGATCGAATTCGATCGCACGTTCGTCATGTATCGTTTGGACCTCTCGACTTCGATAGGCAATAATTCTTGGAAATTACCCAAAATCCAGAGGCGAACAACCTACACACCGATTATACAGCAAAACCATTTGATGATTAAAAAAGTCAGAACCACGCTGAACAGACATAACAATGAATCAACGTTCCAAAACGCAGTTCTATGACGAAATGGCTAGTATGATGTTCGTCGTAAACCTTGATAATTGGCTGTAGACCATTAATTCAGGACACAGAAAAAGCAAAGAAGAATCCTAAGGAAAATTTTCGGTCCAAACTCCGTGGGTGGTATGTGGATTAAAAGGAGATCTGAAAAATCTGTATTGGTACATAGGAAAAATCTGGAAATGACGATTGAAATATTACAGTCACGTTCCCGGAAATGACGTTAACAGACGAGCAAAAAGCATTACCCCTTTCGTCACCGCAAAGCAAGTTAAAAATTGGTGTCTGTGTGGAACTGAAAGAGACCATCAGGAAAATACACTACTGGCCATTAAAATTGCTACACCAACAAGAAATAAAGATGATAAACGGGTACTCATTGGACAAATATATTATACTAGAACTAACAAGTGATTACATTTTCACGCAATTTGGGTGCATAGATCCTGAGAAATCAGTACCCAGAACAACCACCTCGGGCCGTAATAACGGCCTTGATACGCCTGGGCATTGAGTCAAACACAGCTTGGATGGCGTGTACAGGAACAGCTGCCCATGCAGCTTCAACACGATACAACAATTCATAAAGAGTAGTGACTGGCGTATTGTGATGAGCCAGTTGCTCGGCCACCATTGACCAGACGTTTTCGATTGATGAGAGATCTGGAGAATGTTCTGGCCAGGACAGCAGTCGACCATTTTCTGTATCCAGAAAGGTCCGTACAGGACCTGCACCATCCGGTCGTGCATTATCCTGCTGAAATGTAGGGTTTCGCAGGGATCGAATGAAGGATAGAGCCGCGGGTCGCGACACATCTGAAATGTAACGTCGACTTTTCAAAGTGCCGTCAATGCGAACAAGAGGTGACCGAAACGTGTAACCAATGGAACCCCATACCATCACGCCGGGTGATACGCCAGTATGGTGATGACGAATACACGCTTCCAATGTGCGTTCACCGCGATATCGCCAAAAACGGATGCGATCATCATGATGCTGTAAACAGAACCTGGATTCATCCGAAAAAATGACGTTTTGCCATTCGTGCACCCAGGTTCGTCGCTGAGTACACCATTGCAGGCGCTCCTGACTGTGATGCAGCATCAAGGGTAACCACAGCCATGGTCTCCGAGCTGATAGTCCATGCTGCTGCAAACGTCGTCGAACTGTTCGTGCAGATGGTTGTTGTCTTGCAAACTTCCACATCTGTTGTCTCAGGGATCAAGACGTGGCTGCACGATCCGTTAAAGCCATGCGGATAAAATTCCTGTCATCTCGACTGCTAGTGATACGAGGCCGTTGGGATCCAGCACGGCGTTCCGTATTACTCTCCTGTACCCACCGATTCCATGTTCTGATAACAGTTATTGGATCTCGACCAGCGCGAGCAGCAATGTCGCGATACGATAAACCGCAATCGCGATAGGCTACATTCCGACATTTATCAAAGTCGAAAACGTGATGGTACGCGTTTCTCCTCCTTACACGAGGCATCACAACAACGTTTAACCAGGCAACGAAGGTCAACTCTGTTTGTGTATGAGAAATCGGTGGAAACTTTCCTCATGTCAGCACGTTATAGGTGTCGCCACTGGCGCCAACGTTGTGTGAATGTTCTGTAATTGTTACTTACGATAACATCCAGCGTAGTATTAATGTTTATGTTCTATGACTTGCACTGCATACATTGTATCCGATAGGTTGAAGATGACATATAGTTACGGGCAGGGGATGGAACTGATGCTCTTTAACTCCATGACACCGCCACATACTCACCAGTCGAGATCGGTGGGAAGTATCTATAGTTCCTGTTCCATGACATCGTCAGCACGCGTCATCACTGGATATAACATCGTACAATTTATGTTTAACTTAACGTTTATCACATTACATGTCTTCCAGTATTCTGTTGTTGTCTAAATTATCTGCATCTACATCTACATTTATACTCCGCAAGCCACTCAACGGTGTGTGGCGGAGGGCACTTTATGTGCTACTGTCATTACCTCCCTTTCCTGTTCCAGTCGCGTATGGTTCGCGGGAAGAACGACTGCCGGAAAGCCTCCGTGCGCGCTCGAACCTCTCCAATTATACATTCGTGACCTCCTCGGGAGATATAAGTAGAGGGAAGCAATATATTCGATACCTCATCCAGAAACGCATCATCTCGAAACCTGGACAGCAAGCTACACACCGCGATACAGTGCATCTTTCTGACAGAGTCTGCCACTTGAGTTTGCTAAACATCTCCGTAACGCTATCACGCTTACCAAATAACCCTGTGGTTCTTCTTTGGATCTTCTCTATCTCCTCCGTCAAACCGACCTGGTACGGATCCCACACTGATGAGCGTTACTCACGTAGGGGTCGAACGAGTGTTTTGTAAGCCACCTCCTTTGTTGATGGACTACATTTTCTAAGCAGTCTCCCAATGAATCTCAACCTGGCACTCAACTTATCAACAATTAATTTTATATGATCATTCCATTTCAAATCGTCCCGTACGCATACTCCCAGATAGTTTACAGGAGTAACTGCTACCAGTGTTTGTTCCGCTGTCGTATAATCATACAATAAAGGATCCTTCTTCCTATGTATTCGCAATACATCACATTTGTCTATGTTAAGGGTCAGTTGTAGAGGAAAGAGTAGAAGAAAAGGTTACAGGAGAATATGGGCTTGGGACAAGGAATGAAAGAGGAGAAAGACTAATTGAGTTCTGTAACAAGTTTCAGCTAGTAATAGCGAATACACTGTTCAAGAATCACAAGAGGAGGAGGTATACTTGGAAAAGGCCGGGAGAAACGGGAAGATTTCAATTAGATTACATCATGGTCAGACAGAGATTCCGAAATCAGATACTGGATTGTAAGGCGTACCCAGGAGCAGATATAGACTCAGATCACAATATAGTAGTGATGAAGAGTAGGCTGAAGTTCAAGACATTAGTCAGAAAGAATCAATACGCAAAGAAGTGGGATACGGAAGTACTAAGGAATGACGAGATACGTTTGAAGTTCTCTAACGCTATAGATACAGAAATAAGGAAGAGCGCAGTAGGCAGTACAGTTGAAGAGGAATGGACATCTCTAAAAAGAGCCATCACAGAAGTTGAGAAGGAAAACATAAGTACAAAGAAGGTAGCTGCGAAGAAACCATGGGTAACAGAAGAAATACTGCAGCTGATTGATGAAAGGAGGAAGTACAAACATGTTCCGGGAAAATCAGGAATACAGAAATACAAGTCGCCGAGGAATGAAATAAACACGACGTGCAGGGACGCTAAGACGAAATGGCTGCAGGAAAAATGTGAAGACATCGAAAAAGATATGATTGTCGGAAGGACAGACTCAGCATACAGGAAAGTCAAAACAACCTTTGGTGACATTAATAGCAACGGTGGTAACATTAAGAGTGCAACGGGAATTCCATTGTTAAATGCAGAGGAGAGAGCAGATAGGTGGAAAGCATACATTGAAAGCCTCTATGAGGGTGAAGATTTGTCTGACGTGATAACAGAAGAAACAGGAGTCGATTTAGAAGAGATAGGGGATCCAGTATTTGAATCGGAATTTAAAAGAGCATTGGAGGACTTACGGTCAAATAAGGCAGAAGGGATAGATAACATTCCATCAGAATTTCTAAAGTCATTGGGGGAAGTGGCAACAAAACGACTATTCACATTGGTGTGTAGAATATATGAGTCTGGCGATATACTATCTGACTTTCGGGAAAGCATCATCCACACAATTCGGAAGACGGCAAGAGCTGACAAGTGCGAGAATTATTGCACAATCAGCTTAACAGCTCATGCATCGAAGCTGCTTACAAGAATAACATTCAGAAGAATGGAAAAGGAAATGGAGAATGCGCTAGGTGACTATCAGTTTGGCTTTAGGAAAAGTAAAGGGACGAGAGAGGGAATTATGACGTTACGGCTAATAATGGAAGCTAGGCTAAAGAAAAAGCAAAACACTTTCATAGGATTTGTCAACCTGGAAAAAGCGTTCAACAATATCAAATGGTGCAAGCTCTTAGAGATTCTGAAAAAAGTAGGGGTAAGCTATAGGGAGAGATGGGTCATATACAATATGTACAACAAGCCACAGAGAATAATGAGAGTGGACGATCAAGAACTAAGTGCTTGTATTAAGAAGGGTGTAGGTCCAGGTTGTAGCCTTTCACCTCTACTCTTCAATCTGTACATCGAGGAAGCAATGATGGAAATAAAAGAAAGGTTCAGGAGTGGAATTAAGATACAAGGTGAAAGGATATCAATGATACGATTCGCTGATGACATTGCTATCCTCAGTGAAAGTGAAGAAGAATTAAATGAAATGTTGAACGGAATGAACAGTCTAATGAGTACGCAGTATGGTTTGAGAGTAAATCGGAGAAAGACGAAGGTAATGAGAAGTAGTAGAAATGAGAACAGCGAGAAACTTAACATCAGGATTGATGGTCACGAAGTCAATGAAGTTAAGGAATTCTGGTACCTAGGCAGTAAAATAACCAATGACGGACGGAGCAAGGAGCACATCAAAAGCAGACTCGCTATGGCAAAAAAGGCATTTCTGGCCAAGAGAAGTCTACTAATATCGAATACCGGCCTTAATTTGAGGAAGATATTTCTGAGGATGTACGTCTGGAGTACAGCATTGTATGGTAGTGAAACATGGACTGTGGGAAAACCGGAACAGAAGAGAATCGAAGCATTTGAGATGTGGTGCTATAGACGAATGTTGAAAATTAGGTGGACTGATAAGGTAAGGTATGAGGAGGTTCTACGCAGAATCGGAGAGGAAAGGAATATGTGGAAAACATTGATAAGGAGAAGGGACTGGATGATAGGACATCTGCTAAGACATGAGGGAATGACTTCCATGGTACTAGAGGGAGCTGTAGAGGGCAAAAACTGTAGAGGAAGACAGGGATTGAAATGTGTCAAGCAAATAATTGAGGACGTAGGTTGCAAGTGCTACTCTGAGATGAAGAGGTTAGCACAGGAAAGGAATTCGTGGCGGGCTGCATCAAACCAGTCAGCGGACTGATGACCAAAAATAAAAAAGGTCAGTTGCCACTCCCTGCACGAAGTGCGATATGGTCCGAACATGATCCACTTCAGATCGAAACCTGTCACCACTTATCAATAAGAGTGTCTTTATCAAGTTTTTTTCTGTATCATATTTTAGTACTTAAGTTCTTTTAACTACCCATGGTATGCTATGCACTACAATAGTGATGGCGGTGTGGGGGGGGGGGGCTGGCTGAGCAAAATCGGTGACCCATCGGATGTGTGCCTCGGTCGTCAGACGAGAGAGGCGGTGGCTTACGAACAGCCCCATGGCGGAATCGACCGAGGGTCGCGGCCTGGTAAGCCGCGGGTGACGGGCGCGACGCCTCCGCCGGCGTCATTAGCCGGCCTGAATAATTCGCGGCGGGCGGCTGCGTTCGGCTGCCCGCGCTCCCCCGGCCGCCGGCGCCTGGTCGAGCAGCAGGTAGCTGCTGCGCACGTTCTGAACGGTTGCCCCGGCCGGCGGCTAAAAGGGAATACATCTGCATATTGAAGAAACGCCGCTTGTTCCGAACCTAGGATGAAATTTCTGCCAGGAGCTCGTTTATTACACGCGTTGTTCGCTCATGAATAATGCTGCATTCTGGACGAGCTCTCTATTAACTGACGTGGGTCAGCTCCCAGACGGGTCTTATTCTAATCCAAGCTACGAACACTTGCGTTCAGGCTTTATTGAGGATGAGCGTACCTAGCCATTGTAAGGACGTTATCAAAGTTTCACAGAAATTCTTAATAAGAGAACGTCTTAACGTGGATTACATTCCGCATATAGCACTGTACTTACCTACTACCAGAAATTGGTTTCTTTATAGGCAGCGAATATGTTTAGTTACGTTAGGTAACGGGAATTTATTGTATATATTTCTGTGTGTAAGATGGCTGCCAGTAACACAGCCTCTGCTGTGCCATTCTCTTCATTTAAGAGTAGTACTTGGTAAAATTTCGGTGCCGGGTAGCAGGAACTGAACTGTCAGGTACCACATCACTCAGTGCGACCACGAAACTTTTGAAGGTTAAATCAGGAATTTTATTTCACTGGGAAACTTATTTCTAATAACAACACATGTACTTTAGTTCCTTACACATGTTCTTTTCCCCCTTTCATTTACTTAGCACTGGCTGTTTTTCTCATTTCAGTCACATTACTCCACTAACCATGCTAAATCAACCGGAACTAAACATAACCCAAAGAGCTTCAAAGACACTGTAATCGTTCTACAGAAACCTTACATTCCCGCTCTAAATCTTATTGCGAAATTACGCAGAATTTAGGAATACAAAGAGAAAAAAACAGCACGAGAGGAAGAAAAGTAAATAGCGTAAAATAGTACGGAAATGATTAAAATTAAGTGTCGTATGACATTGCTGTCTGGAATATCCCAAGGCAGTAGCTCCCAGCATTTGCAAGACCGTTACCTCTGGGTACAATCAGGTATTACCTAGTACCCCGCCCTCTTCCCCATTCATCACCAACATTAGCGCCTGCCGAGATAATCTTCAGAATGAAAAAGAATTTTCTGTGAACACTTTCACTTTCAAAATGACGGGAGGTAAATGATGCTTAGTTTTCTTTTGCTGTTTCACTAAACAACGAATTAATGAGTCAATGATACATTTCTGACTAACTAGAAGCATATTTCAGCGGATCGTGACTGATACTTACAACATTTCCAGAGAAGAGAAAGCTAACTGTCCACATTGAGGATGGACTCTTGTTACGAAACATGCCTCCTCAGCTCCACTGCTCTCCCTAGAGACACTTTCTTCTTCCACGTCCTGCACTCATATTTTAATTGACCAAATTCAAATGCATGTATTCTATGTAGGCCTATTGTTTCTAAATCACTTGGTTGCTGCATTCCTTACTTCTGAATTCGCAGACATTGGAGGACTGAAGGCTGGTAGTGCTTTGTGTTGATTTCTGCCGTTGATAATAATAACAGTAGAAATAATAGTGAATAGTAATAATACTAATGAAGTGTAGGCCCTACATTAATATGGTAGCTGCCACACAGTTACTGTTGTGTTTGGCTACCAAACCGTTCACTTATCTCTTGCGAAGTAAGTAATGAATCAATTTATGGCCAGCTATGGGTACAATCTGCAACTTGGAGAAGGCGCTTTCGCGATATATTTCAGCTTGTGTGTTGTATGTGTCTCCCTTTTAATGTCATATGTATATGGTACAAAATATTAAGCATGTGAGTAGTGGGTGAACTGTGCGGAAGATATCAATACCCTGTTTCACAAGCAGTAATGTCAACAGCATTGTGTCTCTTGTTAATGCTAAAATTTGAAAAAATATGGCCGGCCAGAGTGGCCGAGCGGTTCTAGGCGCTACAGTCTGGAAATGCGCGACCGCTACGGTTACAGGTTCGAATCCTGCCTCGGGCATGGATGTGTGTGATGTCCTTAGTTTGGTTACGTTTAAGTAGTTCTAAGTTCTAGGGGACTGATGACCTCAGCAGTTAAGTCCCTCAGTGCTTAGAGCAATTTGAACCATTTCAATTTTTGAAAAAAAATGTAATTATTGGTGACTTATGCAGTCAGTGCTTCAGTCTTACACAACAGTAATTAGTAATGACCATCTAAAAATAATTCGGATTCGCGACCGAAACACAACTGAACCCGTTTGCTTCATCCGTCACATACTTACATTTTAAACATCACGGAGTAATTACCCCCAGGTTGCGAACCACTTTGCCATGGGGTGCATTCAGCTGTGTAGCGGAAAGGGTGTCCCTCCTCCACACACTCTGACTATTTTCTGTGCGCATATGTGAGGGTTGCGTCGCAAGTATATTTGTAGTGTGAAGGTGAGTGTAATTGCTATGTGGATGACTGTAATTGTTATGTGGATTCTGTATGTGCGTAACATTCCAGTCATCGTCAGCGGTGTCCCATTCCATAACTGATGAGCTCCACAAAGAAGTTTCAGATATAATCCAGGACACTGATGCGAAGACATGTGATTAGGAACCTTACAGCCCCACCTCTGTTCCCCTCACTGGCCAAATATTGGTACTGAAAATGTTATCCACCAGTATGATTTGAAATGAGCACCGTTGCACAGGCAATCATCCGTCACTATTATCATATACAGGGTGTTACAAAAAGATACGGCCAAACTTTCAGGAGACATTTCTCACACACAAAGAAAGAAAAGATGTTATGTGGACATGTGTCCGGAAACGCTTACTTTCCATGTTAGAGCTTATTTTATTACTTCTCTTCAAATCACATTAATCATGGAATAGACACACACAGCAACAGAACGTACCAGCGTGACTTCAAACACTTTGTTACAGGAAATGATCTAAATGTCCTCCGCTAGCGAGGATACATGCATCCACCCTCCGTCGCATGGAATCCCTGATGCGCTGATGCAGCCCTGGAGAATGACGTATTGTATCACAGCCCTCCACAATACGAGCACGAAGAGTCTCTACATTTGGTACCGGGGTTGCATAGACAAGAGCTTTCAAATGCCCCCATTAATGAAAGTCAAGAGGGTTGAGGTCAGGAGAGCGCGGAGGCCATGGAATTGGTCCACCTCTAACAATCCATCGGTCACCGAATCTGTTGTTGAAAAGCGTACGAACACTTCGACTGAAATGTGCAGGAGTTCCATCATGCATGAACCACATGTTGTGTCGGACTTGTAAAGGCACATGTTCTAGCAGCACAGGTAGAGCATCCCGTATGAAATCATGATAACGTGCTCCATTGAGCGTAGGTGGAAGAACATGGGGCCCAATCAAGACATCACCAACGATGTCTGCCCAAACGTTCACAGAAAATCTGTGTGGATGACGTGATTGCAAAATTGCGTGCGGATTCTCGTCAGCCCACGCATGTTGATTGTGAAAATTTACAATTTGATCACGTTGGAATGAAGCCTCATCCGTAAAGAGAACATTTGCACTGAAATGAGGATTGACACATAGTTGGATGAACCATTCGCAGACGTTTACCCGTGGAAGCCAATCAGCTGCTGATAGTGCCGGCACACGCTGTGCATGGTACGGAAACAACTTGTTCTCCCGTAGCACTCTCCATATAGTGACGTGGTTAACGTTACCTTGTACAGCAGCAACTTCTCTGACGCTGACATTAGGGTTATCGTCAACTGCACGAAGAATTGCCTCGTCCATTGCAGGTGTCCTCGTCGTTCTAGGTCCTCCCCAGTCGCGAGTCATAGGCTGGAATATTCCGTGCTCCCTGACGCCGATCAATTGCTTCGAACGTCTTCCTGTCCGGACACCTTCGTTCTGGAAATCTGTCTCGATACAAACGTACCGCACCACGGCTATTGCCCCGTGCTAATCCATGCTTCAAATGGGCATCTGCCAACTCCGCATTTCTAAACAGTGCACTGACTGCAAAACCACGTTCGTGATGAACCTGTTGATGCTACGTACTGATGTGCTTGATGCTAGTACTGTAGAACAATGACCCGCATGTCAACACAAGCACCGAAATTAACATTACCTTCCTTCAATTGGGCCAACTGGCAGTGAATCGAGGAAGTACAGTACATACTGACGAAACTAAAATGAGCTCTAACATGGAAATTAAGCGTTTCCGGACACCTGTCCACATAACATCTTTTCTTTATTTGTGTGTGAGGAATGTTTCCTGAAAGTTTGGCCGTACCTTTTTGTAACACCCTGTAGATGGGATTCACTCATCTGTTCAAAAAAGGCTCTGAGCACTATGGGACTCAACTGCTGTGGTCATCAGTCCCCTAGAACTTACAACTACTTAAACCTAACTAACCTAAGGACATAACACACACCCATGCCCGAGGCAGGATTCGAACCTGCGACCGTAGCAGCAGCGCGGCTCCGGACGGAGCGCGTAAAACCGCACGGCCACTGCGGCCGGCTCACTCATCTGTCACATATTCCTATCTATCACGTGTACTTCAACAACAGCAGTTGTTCACGATGATGCGATCGCTACGAAAGGGTGATGAACCGTTCTTTCGGTATGTCGGGGTATTGTAGCTCTCTCCTACCATGGCGTTATAGGTTCTATGGTGTCACAGGGACTTCAGGAATGTGCCGCAAGATACACAGAGTTCAAGATACACAGAGTTCAGGAAAACTTCTTTATTCTTGCGGTTAGATCAGTTACGGGTGAGTTCGCCATCCGCGAGGCGCAGTGTGGTAAGGGTCAATTGTGTCTATGTATTATTGCTGTTTAGGTGGACATAGATTAACGTCACATCCGCTGATGGAGCAGTGTCTATTCAAATGGCTCTGAGCACTATGGGACTAAACTTTTGAGGTCATCAGCTTAGAACTACTTAATCCTAACTATCCTAAGGACATCACACACATCCAAGCCCGAGGCGGGATTCGAACCTGCGACCGTAGCGGTCGCGCGGTTCCAGACTGAAGCGCCTAGAACCGCCCGGCCACACTGGCCGGCTGGAGTAGTGTGTTTACACAGCAATGAGTAGCGTCGGCGGCGAAAGCGGCAATCGGCTGCTGACACATTCTCGCAGGCCGGAGTGAGTACGCGTAACAGCCGCCGGTGGATCTATAAAGGCCCCACTGGATTCCTTCAACTGCCCATCAGCGTCGAACTACGGACCCTGAAGAGCGTGGTCAGCTGCTAGCTGAGGATACTGTCTGAAGAGACCCACCAGTTTGAGGCACCCTATCGCCGAACTCTTCTATGACTCTTTCGCTGCGGGTAGGCTTCGGTTTGTAGTACTGTCACGCCGTGAAGTTTTGTGGTCTGGCGCCGGTTGCATGGACAGCCGACTGAAGCAAAGATGCGTCGACGCGCCATTGCTGGAGTCTTGACACACCTTGATGTGACCAGTGGGCTGGGTTATTGGTCGGCTGCGTTGTCAACTCAGCTCAGGAACAATCTATAACCGTGTTTGAATCTCTCGCATTAGTTTTCTCACATACAATCCTCTTTGATCTAGTATTTCTGCATTTCTAATCCTTTATCATTACAATTATCACTCTCAAGCTTAATAAACTTACTATCGCCCACTAATATGTTATGAAATATCAGTTTTTTATTGTTATTATCACTGCAGAAGTAGGCTCCACTTTCTCCCTTTTCTTCTTTCTTCCTTCTTCCTTTCTTTTCCACACCACAAAACATTTTGTGCCATATCTTCCCTCTTCCACATTTGATGTTATTGAGACCGTCGTGGATGTGTTTTGCCGTGGGTTGCCATTTTGTTCTTGTTTACCTCTTGTTTCGTAGCAGTGCATTTATAGCACATCGTGTTACGAACGTTCCCAAGAACGTCACGTGTACTGACAAGCGCATGAGTGGCCGCACAGGACCGGAAACAGAGCCGAGAAGTCATTAATGATTAGCAAATCAGGTGACAGATTCGGGACCTTTTGATGAAGAACAAACAACTGCTCTATCCACAATTTGCATATCAATTCAACTGCGAACTGAAGAACTTAAATTAGTACAGGAACTACGGAATCTTTGTAATAATAACTTCGTACATACAGAGGAATCTCAATTAGTAAACAGATTTCGGTTGCCGTGATTTTGAGAGGAATTAATAAACTGTTTGTACAGCGGCGACAGTTACAAAGATTGAAGTTGAAACCGAGGGTCTTCTTGGTCTCAAACACAGAAAATCCCGCTGTCCCAACGGTCGAGACAGCACCAGGTTAGTAAACCTCTGGAGCAAAAAGGAAGCGGCGACTTCCATGACTCAACAGGCAACAGGTAGCTATTGGACTATCGAGCAAGTTGGCATCAGACATCCTTTTATCAGCCATAGATACACTAGTGTGACGTGCCGACCAGCTAAGGAAACCGTTGAGCATCGCCGCTTCGGCGGATTCTGGAACGTCTTCCAGGCAGGTCCACCAGATGCCGTCTCGCCCGCGACCGCCTCTGGTCGATGGGTACTCTCCGCCATGTGACGGTAAAGCTTAATGGTTCGTGACTTCGGGCACTATCTAATAGTGATACTCGGATTCAATTGCCGTTTCGGTCGTTTAGCAATCGAGAGTGTTTCGCGATACTACGGGAGAACAGCAGCGCCAGCCATGTGTTAACGTTTACCGAGGTTGTTCACGCCTCGATTGTTGCCAAAACCGAATTCTCATGGTTCAGTGTTCTCTCTCCGAGTGTTCCGAGTTAACTTGTGTAGTTATAGGTGAGTGCTGTTCGCGTTCTGTGAAATTACTTGTGGCAGTGTAGGCTGCCCTCGGTTAAGTGTTTTTCTCTATTTCAGAATATATTTCTTTGTGTTTTTATCTATTTCATATGTCTTGCAGTTTCTACCACCTTCCCCCTGTATCATTTCAGATAAGTTGCTCCCTACAAGCAGGGTCGTATCACGTGCCTTCACACAGGGTAGAATAATAAAGTGAGATCTTCGAGGGTCTGTCGGTATTTATCTCGCCCGTTAACTGGGGCAAGCTCTTTTATTCAGGTCGTCTAGGATACGAAAAACGTGCCAATTAGTTTAGGTGTGGTATCGCATATTCCGTCTGCCTACGTTCTACCTTCACTATTTTGGTTCGTTTATTAGCGTCAGCTTCTTTTCAATTCCATTTTCTTCCGATAACTAACCGTTTACGGACGACGCCTCAAAACCTGCGTAGCTTTTTACTATCGTTCCTATGCGCTTGGGTCATACGACAGCATCTCCCCTCAGTTTCCATGATATAGAACTAATCATATCGTCTCCATCCTGTTGGTAGCCCATTCTTCTTCTAAGTTTGCCGGAAATGTGACAGAGAGGACCGAATCTTTCAGAATCCAATTCGTAAATTCTTTCCTGAATGTTTGTTATTAATTTCTTGCACTTGGTTAGCCATTCTTCCGACATACGAGGAACTGAATAAAGATTTTCTTAGTCATTGTGGCTTCCGTTATTCTTCCTTTCTTACCCATTGCGTCTCAAGTTCCCCCTCTCTTCTTTTCTTTATTGCGCCTTTCATTCTCCATTCTTCACAATATTTGATTCATTAGTACACTGATCTGATGTTGCAGCCTTACTACTCTTCTGCAAACATCTTCCATCTATTGATGTTTAATGAAGGAGACGTACTACTCTACGTAACAGTTTCCGCCAGTCTGATGACACTACCGTCCAAAATTCCTAAATCCTCGGATTCATCCGTTTGTTCCAATTTGTTGTCATTAGGTCCTTATTTATTCCACTAAATATTTTTCCTGTTTCAGCCATATTGCTAATTCGCAACAGTACAATCTTAACATCACCACTAATCGTAAGGTCCAACGTCAATACATTTAGCTCTAAATCATGAAACGCTGTTTCACACCCAAAAATACAACTTGTTCTAGTATAAATTGTACTGTAGCAATGCTAGGGAAGCCTATGGCGTTGTTTCTTTTGGTGATTACTTCTTGTTGTCTAAAAGTGCGCCACATGCGTACAATAATGTGGTCTGCAATGAGGAAAAGTGCCCGATGGCGTTTTGTGATTGCTGCGATTGTTGAACATTTAAATTTAGTCCCTTTTTCGCTTCACAGTTTATTGAACACTTCGGTGAAGCCACGTGGTTCACTACGTTGATGCTTGCTCGTCATTCAGAAATCTGTGCTGCCACCGCCCGTTGTCGGCCGCTCTCTTGATGTTTTTAATTTTGTTACTACTGTTTCAGTTTGTTATTCCCCGCAGTCTTCTTCACCGAAGAGTCTCTTGGCCACTCGTCGCAAATAGTAAGGTATCGCGGAGCTCTTAAGGAAAGCAACTACGAATATGCAAACATATTTGCAAAATAACAGCTAACCACATTTTTCATGTTTTCGTTCAGTACTCCATCAAATAACGTTTATTTGACAAATTTTCAGATGCAGAGTGTAACATGGACACAATCAGAAAATACACTGTTTAAAAAAATACACGATCTTCAACAAATCCAACCCTCGCTTGATTAAAAACGAAAGATCATGCATCTGCAATAAACTCGATTAAGAAATGATCACAGTTACACACATTTACTTTAAAATTGTACTGAATGGCTCTAGTATTTTTATGCAAGATACTGGTGCAAGAATAGCTTTAAATTTATGTTACTTGTGTTCTCCAAAAGAGTCTGTCATCCAAAGGCTACAAATGCTTATTAATGGCAGAGAGTTCAAAAAATTTCTAGTAAGCCAGACTCTTTATATTTTTGATGAAGTCCTTTGGATACAACAAATATAAACTACTGAAAATTTTTAGCGAGACAGTTGTTGTTGTTGTGGTCTTCAGTCCTGAGACTGGTTTGATGCAGCTCTCCATGCTACTCTATCCTGTGCAAGCTTCTTCAAGATAGTAAACCTGGAAAAAAAACCACCAGGACAACCTTAAGACTACAGAAGAGAATGGGCAGCAAGATTAAAGCAAATATTAGAATATTATTTTAGTAATTAAAATTAACATGCAAATACAAATTTTCGTTGAAAGAAAGCAAGAGTTTTGGTAGGACAGGAAAAACAGTGATTGCCAAAAATTTAAAAATTTACTTTCTTTCAGTTAACTTTCCTTCGGGCAGATGAATGTCTAATCACCGCCCACCGACAACGTTAGCAGACAACCACACACGACACAGCATACTCAAAACTATTTAGGATGCAGCTTTACATTCGAAAGCAGCTTTACTCGTAAAAAAGACAATATATGTGATCAAACAGCCAAGGCGATAGTTTAAGCAGTTCTGAAAATATTTGATAAATGGAACTTGAAATTTATGACCTGGTAGCTGAGTGGTCAGCGCGACAGACTGTCAATCCTAAGGGCCCGGGCTCGATTCCTGCCTGGGTCGGAGATTTTCTCCGCTCAGGGACTGGGTGTTGTGTTGTCCTAATCATTTCATCCCCATCGACGCGCAAGTCGCCGAAGTGACGTCAATCGAAATAGTTGCACCAGGCGTACGGTCTACCTGACGGGAGGCCCTCGTCACACGACATTATTATTATTATTTTTTAACAAACAGTTCAAGCGACATTGTAGTTTAATTACAGTGCCACAAACATTTTTATTCTTACATTAAAATAAGATGATTACATTTGTTTAATTTTGAAATACGACAGCAATCACGCAAATATTTTACCACACATTCTGAACATGGACCAATTTCGCATAAATACGAGCGGTAGTTGTTGAGCTCAATGCAAATGGATAATTTGTCAGAACGACTGAGTGGGTTCTGTCAAATATCATATAACACAATTACAGAACCAGGTGTGTCTGAATAACATAATCTTACAGTAAGTCTCGTAGCACACGTTAAATAATAAAAGCAAAAAACTTTCACAGAGATGCGAACGAAAATGCAAGGAAGCTAATTGCTCCTAAAGGAGTGTTACAGAATACCAGCGAGACTATGCTTGCAGGTATTCTATCAAAATTACTAATTATAAACCATAAAATCAGTGCTCCTGGCCAGTACAGAACGTGGCAGGGATGAGACAGAACGGAAGTCCAGCAGTCACCACTTATCAGACGACGTCTACGGAACTTAAGGGACACACAAGCAGAAAGGCGAAGTTGAGCGAAAAAATCACTCTCTATTACCATTCGTTATTCGGCAGTGAAGTCCTTCCAGTATAGGCTTTCTTATTAAGCCCTGCGCAGAAATGTGTTACAGAAAAGACAATACAGGATAGGTCAGGACGCTGACAACATACCAATGGTGTACCATATTACGCTTTTCATATGGCCATGCTCACCTAGTTGCCAAGATGGCAAACCGCCGCAGGTTATTAGCAGAGAGGGCAGTAGGCAGTACTTTCATCCAAGCCAAGCTATGTCTAACCCAAGCAGGTTAAACGAGTCATGGTTGCCTGCCCGTCTTCCCACTGTGCAACAGCTGTGTAGCAGTTTGTCCTGTACCTTGTCATTGTAGTGTTACAAGTAGGACTCGGAAGTTGATGAAAAATCCTTGTTTACCCAGTGTCACAAGACGCGACCCATTGTTCTACATATTCATTTTAGGTTATTGTAAGCCATAAAATGGTGGATTTTAGATGTAAATTTTTTTTCGACGCTTTTCCAAATTATTTACATGTCTTCGGATACGAACGGTTTTCTTTGCAACTTCGCAATTTTCGGCTAGTAATGGATATTCTTAATCAGGTCACCCCTGTTACATAGTTTCTGTAGTAAGCTAAAGCATCTCTTAAAATCGAAATCCTTCGCACCTAAAAACTTAAAGATGACTCTTGTACCGCAAAGCCAACTAAAGTAAGGTTTTGATTTGTTACTTTCTGTAACCTTAGTGTATTTCAGACAAACATGGTGTAGAGAAAAAAATTATCTTTTCCAAATATGTGGATCGCGGGTCCATTGCATTCGTTCTAAGTGGCGAAAGTAGTTCATTCTAAATTCCTCAAAAGCATTTTAGCAAAGACGAAATTTTTTATCTTATTACGTTAATCTGAAAAATAGTTTTCTGAAAGAAGAAGCTGTTTATTCATACTATGCTTTCAGAACTAACTTGCATACCGCCAGACATTTTTATTTTTAATTTGGTTTAAATTTTCGAACTATTCCACAAGCATTAGCTCCTCACTGGAGTGTTTTATACGTTTTTTAGCGATTTCTAGGTCTCCAGCTTTCAAGCTCTAGTTGTGTGACTCTCGTTGACATCCAAATGCAGGAATGAAGCTACTTTCCTGAATGTATATGGGACTTAACATGAAATATCTTTGTTCAAGCATCTTATATTCTCTATAGCCTTATCGATAGCAAATCAGAATATTACACTCCTGGAAATGGAAAAAAGAACACATTGACACCGGTGTGTCAGACCCACCATACTAGCTCCGGACACTGCTAGAGGGCTGTACAAGCAATGATCACACGCACGGCACAGCGGACACACCAGGAACCGCGGTGTTGGCCGTCGAATGGCGCTAGCTGCGCAGCATTTGTGCACCGCCGCCGTCAGTGTCAGCCAGTTTGCCGTGGCATACGGAGCTCCATCGCAGTCTTTAACACTGGTAGCATGCCGCGACAGCGTGGACGTGAACCGTATGTGCAGTTGACGGACTTTGAGCGAGGGCGTATAGTGGGCATGCGGGAGGCCGGGTGGACGTACCACCGAATTGCTCAACACGTGGGGCGTGAGGTCTCCACAGTACATCGATGTTGTCGCCAGTGGTCGGCGGAAGGTGCACGTGCCAGTCGACCTGGGACCGGACCGCAGCGACGCACGGATGCACGCCAAGACCGTAGGATCCTACGCAGTGCCGTAGGGGACCGCACCGCCACTTCCCAGCAAATTAGGGACACTGTTGCTCCTGGGGTATCGGCGAGGACCATTCGCAACCGTCTCCATGAAGCTGAGCTACGGTCCCGCACACCGTTAGGCCGTCTTCCGCTCACGCCCCAACATCGTGCAGCCCGCCTCCAGTGGTGTCGCGACAGGCGTGAATGGAGGGACGAATGCAGACGTGTCGTCTTCAGCGATGAGAGTCGCTTCTGCCTTGGTGCCAATGATGGTCGTATGCGTGTTTGGCGCCGTGCAGGTGAGCGCCACAATCAGGACTGCATACGACCGAGGCACACAGGGCCAACACCCGGCATCATGGTGTGGGGAGCGATCTCCTACACTGGCCGTACACCACTGGTGATCGTCGAGGGGACACTGAATAGTGCACGGTACATCCAAACCGTCATCGAACCCATCGTTCTACCATTCCTAGACCGGCAAGGGAACTTGCTGTTCCAACAGGACAATGCACGTCCGCATGTATCCCGTGCCACCCAACGTGCTCTAGAAGGTGTAAGTCAACTACCCTGGCCAGCAAGATCTCCGGATCTGTCCCCCATTGAGCATGTTTGGGACTGAATGAAGCGTCGTCTCACGCGGTCTGCACGTCCAGCACGAACGCTGGTCCAACTGAGGCGCCAGGTGGAAATGGCATGGCAAGCCGTTCCACAGGACTACATCCAGCATCTCTACGATCGTCTCCATGGGAGAATAGCAGCCTGCATTGCTGCGATGGTGGATATACACTGTACTAGTGCCGACATTGTGCATGCTCTGTTGCCTGTGTCTACGTGCCAGTGGTTCTGTCAGTGTGATCATGCGATGTATCTGACCCCAGGAATGTGTCAATAAAGTTTCCCCTTCCTGGGACAATGAATTCACGGTGTTCTTATTTCAATTTCCAGGAGTGTATTTAGCAGAATACATTTAAATATTTATAAAATATCCTTCAGTTTCACTACACAAATTATTTACGGCAAACCAGATAATTAAATGAAAATGGTTCATAAAGTGTTAAATGCCACATGAGAGGATTAAAACCAAAACTTCTGATCCAGAACAAAAATCAGTGAAATATGTAATATCTTATAGCACTCTGTCTCAGAAATTTTCCCCAAAAAACACAAAAATAGAAACTACACACTTAACTACAAACCTTTACATCATATTTTCTTATTTACCGTTTATAGATTTCGGTTCTGGTGCACTAAGGCTGACTGAATTCTTAATAAGTCTACTGACCAGAATTTGAGTGAATATTAACGAAATCGTTAAGTCTTTCAGTATGAAATCGTGATCGATTTTCACTCATTACGTTTCCAGAGAAACTAAAGACTGTCTAGCTGGGGCCACTCGTGGCTAGTATCTATACTACTATATAAAGATAAATCTTCGTTTGAAGTTGTTACAAAAACGTCGAAAAATTCTTGAATGACTTACTTCAAATTTTTACACAATTTCTTAATTATCATTCAGGCGGACATAGGCTGTATGAATACATGTGTAATTTATAAGAAGAAAACATTTTCACCAAAAGTAAAAAGGTTTTTGACTGATTTACTTCAAATTTATACACACGGGAGAATACGGTCTTGGAAAAGGGCGGGAGATACCGGAAGGTTTCAGTTAGATTAAGTCATGGTCATGTGAAGATTCGGAAATCAGATACTGATTGTCAGGCATTTCCAGGAGTAGATATACACTCAGATCACAATTTAGTAGTGATGAAGAGTAGACTGAAAAATATACACATCAAAAAAGTTATGCATCATCCAGGTTCCCAGAACTCCTAAAGATAGACGTTGACTGTGGATATTGTATAACAGACATAGTCCCTTTGGACTGTTCAGAGAAGTCACTAAACCTGCCTAAATATGTAAACAACTGTGGTTGAGCAGCGCCTAATAGACGGAAGGGGTCTGACAGCCCAGTCATTCCACCAGGAAGGAGGTAGGTGGGTCGTGTTGTCAGTAGTTCAACCATGCCTAGACGGTCAACACAGCGGTTCGAAACCGTATGCATTGTTACTTTGTGCCAGGGAGAGCTCTCAACAAGGGACGTGTCTAGGCGTCTCGGAGTGAACCGAAGCGATGTTGTTTGGACATACGAGAGTTACAGAGAGACAGGAACTGTCGATGACAAGCATCGCTCAAGCCGAACAAGGGCTACTACTGCAGTGGGTGACCGCCACCTAAGGATTATGGCTCAGAGGAACCCTGACAGTATTTGAATAATGCTTTTGGTGCTACCACAGAACGTCGTGTTACGACTCAAACTGTGCGCAATAGGCTGTATTATGCGCAGTTTCACTCCAGACGTCCATGGCGAGGTCCATCTTTACAACCACATCACCATGCAGCGCAGTACAGATGGACCCAACAAAATGCCGAATGGACCACTCAGGACTGATATCACTTTCTCTTCACTGATGAGTATCGCATTTTTCTTCAACCAGATAATCGTCAGAGAAGTGTTTGGAGGCAACCCGGTCAGACTGAATGCCTTAGACACACTGTGCAGCAAGGTGGAGGTTCCCAGCTGTTTTCGGGTGGCATTATGTGGTGCCAACGTACGCCACTGGTGGTCACGGAAGGCACCGTAGCGGCTGTACGATACGTCAATGCCGTTCTCCTACCTACAGTGCAACCATACTGGCAGCATATTGGCGATGCATTCGTCTTCGTGGACGACAGTTCGCGCCCCTATCGTGCACATCTTGTGAATGACTTCCTTCAGGATAACGAAATCGCTTGACTTGAGTGGCCAGCATGTTCTCCAGACATGAACCCTATCCAACATGCCTGGGATGGATTGAAAAGGTATGTTTATGGATCACGTGACCCACCAACCACTCTGAGAGATCTACACCGAATCGCAGTTAAGAAGTGAGACAATCTGGACCAACAGTGCCTTGAAGAACTTGTGGATAGTGTGCCACGACGAATACAGGCAGGCATCAATGCAAGAGGACGTGGTACTGTGTATTACAGGTAACAGTGTATACAGCAATCTGGATTACCACCTCTGATGGTCTTGCTGAATTGTGATACAACATGCAATGTGTGGTTTTCAAAATTAATAAAAAGGGCGGAAATTATGTTTATGATGATGTCTATTCCAATTTTCAGTACACGTTCCGGAACTCTCGGAACTGAGGTGATGCAAAACTTTTTATATGTGTGTATTTCGGTACATTCAAGCAAAACTATACATAAAATGAAGTATCCAAACGTATCTTACAGCATTTGCCTATACCCAATGATGAGGGATTGCCTGTTCCTGTCTGTAACTTGAAAGCCACGGAACCAGACACCATGTCAAGCGAATCAGAAAGTAATGAGCATATAGAAGAGTACTGCCCTCAATATCATGACACTTCGCCTCAGTTCTTTGATCAAAAGGAACTGCACGATTTGGTTCGCGATCTAAAACTTTCGAAGTAGCAAGCTGAACTCTTGGGGTCGAGACTGCAACAACGGAACGTTCTAGCTCCAGGGACAAAAATTTCCTGTTTCAAATAAAGAGATACTTCCTTATCTCAGTATTTCGTTATGCAGAATTCAGTGTGCGTATGTAGATATGTCAGTGGTCTGATGATGCAGCTAGGTATACATCAAAATGCACAGGAGTGGTGACTATTAATTGACTCCAGTAAAATCAGACTGAAAGCAGTACTACATCATAATGGCAATGCGTTTCCATCGGTACCTTTGGCTTAGACAGTAGACATGAAAGAAATGAATCCATGGCTTTGTTGGTAGATGCAGTCAAATATAAGGATCATGAATGGCAGCTCTGCTGTGATTTAAATGTTGTTGCACTCCTTACAGGCTTACAGGCTGGATTCACGAAATACTGCTGCTTTTTGCACCTTTGGGATAGCCGTGATACCAAGAACCACTGTACAGTCAAGGAATGGCCTATAAGGAAGCGATATGTTCGTGGAAACGTAAATGTGAACATTACCCCATTAGTTGAGCCCAATAAAATCAGTTTGCCTCCCCTCCATATCAAGTTGGGCCTTTCAAGAACTTTGTAAAAGCTCTGGATAAAGAAGGTGAGACCTGCAATCGCTTCAATGAAAAGTTTCCCAAATGAAGTGAGGCAGAGCTGAAAGAGTTGTTGGACCACATATAAGAAAATTGCTGGAAGACCCAATCTTTGATACCAAACTCACAGATATCCAATTAGCTGCTTGGTCATCTTTTAATGCAATTGTGAAGTCCTTTTTGGGTAACAGAAAAGACAAATCTATGTTACCATTGTGAATGATCTGTTGAACAACGATTAGAACATGGAGCATAGAAATTAACTTTTTTGCATTCTCACCCTGATTTCTTCCAGGAAAAGTTTGGGAGCCGTAAGCGATAAGCGTGGTGAACGCTTTCACCAAGACATTCTTACCATGGAACACCGTTACCAAGACCATTGTAATCCTTATATGATGGCTGACTACTGCTGGGGTCTTGTTAGGGAAAGTGATGAAACGGCAAACAAAAGAAAAGCTCCGTCGTCGCATTTTTCAAAAACTACAGACGAGTAAAGGTGAAAATTTCTTCTGAACTAATTTGGAACTTTCATTGGCATCATGCCGATATATACATACAAAATAGTAGTGTGATATTTTTAATCGCTGAGTTGCAGTATCTTGGTCATGATATAATCAGTCAAGGTGTACATCCTCTTAAGTAACATTTGTTAGCCATACGTGACCTGCCAGTTCCTCGCAGTGTCACAGAATTGCTGTCAGTCTTAGGGAAAATAAACTATTATATTCGGTTCATACCGTATGCTGCACAAACTGTAGCCCCATTGCGTCGCTTGGGTCGCAAGAACGCCTCCTTTGTTTCGAAAGATGAGTGCAAAGACGCTTTTCAAAAACTTAAAGATGCATGGATGCATGGCTGTGTGACCGATGCTTGGTTCACTTTAATTCTGACAAACCATTTGTGTTGCAAGTTGACGCTTCTACATACTGAATCGGTGCAGTGATTTCGCGCAGATTTGGTGATAAAGATAGGCATATTGCTTTCGCATCAAAGGTGTTGTGTAACTATTCACAAATATAGAAAGAGATTGGCTGTTGCGTATGGTGTCACCAAATTTGACCACTATTTATATGGCAGAAAATTGTACTTAGTAACGGATCAGAAGCTATCCGATGAAGCCGGTTCCTGTACAAACTGCGCGAAAACTGCAAAGGCGGGATTTGTTGTTGTGGCAATACCACTACGATATTGTGTATCGTCCAACAGCTCAACATGCAAATGTGGATTCACTTTCGTGTCTCCCGATAGGATCTGATCACTACTTTGACGCTTCTCCTGCATCTTGTTGTCACATCGATGCTCACGATTCTGAATTGCTCCTATCCTTTCCTCTGAACTATTCGAAAATTGCACAGGCCACGGAAGCTGAATGAGATATGAACATTTTACTAAACGATATTCACACATCTTGGCCTCACTCATTACATGACATAATGAACTCTGTAATGCGTCGTACTTCGCACGTCTGCATAGGCTCGCCATACAGAACGTGTGATTTTTGTTCAAAATGACAGTGCACAGTCACGTGTGTTGATCCTCAAAGCTTTGCAAGAAGAAGTGTTGCAGTTATTTCACCAAGAACAATGGGGGATTGTACGTACGAAACAGTTAGCTCGTCGGCACTGTACTCGGCAGGGTATGGAAACGTAAACAGAGCAGATGACGTCAAAGAGTCAAGGATGTGTGGAAAATCAGTCCGCTCCGCTGCAGATATTTTCTGCTTGGTCTGAGTCGCAGTCGCCATGGCAACGTGTTCACATAGACTTTGCGTGATCTTTTTGGAACATTCGTTGACTGATTGTGGTAGACTCTTATAGCAATAGGAAACTTGCTACATGTTTCCTTCAGCTGTACCAATGACTTCCACAACGTCACGTAGCACAGTTCTGGGGTTGTCCTCTATTTTTTACCTAGGAGGTTCAAATGGTTCAAATGGCTCTGAGCACTATGGGACTTAACTGCTAAGATCATCAGTCCCCTAGAACTTAGAACTACTTAAACCTGACTAACCTAAGGACATCACACACATCCCTGCCCGAGGCAGGATTCGAACCTGCGACTGTAGCGGTCGCGCGGTTCCAGACTGTGCCTAGAAGGTTTGCTTAAAGTCATAGTGTCAGACAACGGCCCTCAGTACCAGTAAAATGATTGAAACATTCTCTGAACGCATTGCTGTACAGCATCTAATTAGTGCACCGTTCCATCCACAGTCAAACTGCGAAGAGGAACGTTTTGTCAGAACCTTCAAGCAGCAGATGACCAAACTTTGCACCGCACGCACCAGGCAACTTTTTATCGCCTGCTATAGTACAAGTCCACGAGATGGACCATCGCCGGTGGAATTGCTTTACAGACGCCGCCATCGGACACTGCTCCCCCTGCTCTACCCTCCTCAGCAGCGGGCGCCGAAGCAAGGCCGCAAGTATCGCTTCGTGCCGCATGATATTGTGTTTTTCAAGGTTTTTAGCGGCAGCAGACGGTGGGTGCGAGGCGAGATCCTTCGTCGACATGGCACATGCATGTATCTCATTTCAGGCACAGAGGGATTGCACCGCCGACAACACAATCAGATTCGGCACTGTCATAGGTACGGTGATCTTTCTGTATCTCTCTCCACAGATTCACGGATCCCGGGGACAGCGCGACCACAGCAGCCGCCAGAGGGTGACACCGCCACACAGCGGGACGACCTCATGGAGATGGAGCCTTCGAGTCCTCCGCCTCCTCTTGTCCTGCCGATGGAGCTGGACACGGCCACCCCGCAGCGGCGAAGGCCGGACATTTCCCCACGCCGGACATTTGCCACGCCGGACATTTGCCACGCAGGACATTTTTCACACTTGCCACTTCCCCAGGTAGCGATCCCTCAGGTAAGGGAGCCCTTCCTTCTTCCGTCCGCTTTCAAACTGTGATGTCACCGCCAGACACCACACTTGCTAGGTGGTACCCTTTAAATCGGCCGCGGTCCGTTAGTTTACGTCAGATCCGCGTGTCGCCACTATCAGTGATTGGAGACCGAGCGCCGCCACACGGCAGGTCTAGAGAGACTTTCTAGCACTCGCCCCAGTTGTACAACCGACTTTGCTAGCGATGGTTCACTGACAAAATACGCTCTCATTTGCCGAGACGATAGTTAGCATAGCCTTCAGCTACGTTATGAAACGTCCCCTTTGAACAACTTATACAAGACTGTGCTTAACCTGACACAGAATGTTTTTAGCGCAACGCAATCTGACTTTCAATAATCCCTACAAAAGAATGGCCCTGAGTAACATTAAACTATACCTTTCACAAATCACTTACCTCACAAAAATCTTCGTTACTGGAACTACTGCAATACAGCGAGCGCCACTAGTGCCAGCTAAATAAAATATTCAAACTACGGAAGTCACTAACTACTGATAGGGATAGTTAGCAAATGAAAGATATTAATAGAGAACAAACAATGTATTTACCTTAATAGTCATAATATATATATAGCAGTTCATGACAAATTACAAAACTCCGCCATCTCTCTCCCCACATCCACCACTGCTGGCGGCTCACCTCCAACTGTGCAACGCTACGCGCTGTTCACATCCAGCTGCCGCTGCCTAACACTACAATGGCAGACAACAATGCAAACTAGCCACATACTGCACACAGCACAGCCAGTGATTTTCATACAGAGCGCTACGTGGCATTACCAATATAAAAATCTAAACAGCCTACTTACAACGTCATTTACTATGACCTGGCAAGGCGCCATTATCAGTTACTATTGATACTGAATCATATACAGTCAAGAGCGATGCTCATCATTAATGGATTAAAGTTAAGTATTCCACCAGCTATGTCCGTTTTTTCTAAATTCTAATTTCCTTGACCTGTTCCAGGCCTAATGCCAGCCTGTGTGAACTAAAACGCATGCCTTTCAGCTTCCTCTAGTAACACGGTGTTGGCTCTCCTGGCAACCCACAACATTGGCGACGAGGCAATATGGCGTTCTTACCTATACTGCCTTGATTTACTTGTGTAATGGCTTCGCCACCATCTCCAGATGTACTGTCCGAATTTTATTGCTTACAAAATCAGCAGACGCAGGCATTACTGGATGCCCTTGGACAGCTCGTCCAGGGTCAATGTGCAATGCAAAACGATGCGGCAGCCGCCGCTCCACCGCTAACGCAGCCACAACACGCTGTTGCACCAACTTTTCGACCCGCCAGGCTCTCAGCCACGTGTACCGCGCCGGCAAGCAAATGCAGTGCTAAAATCATGCCCGCAGTGTGCTACTAGACATTCGCGTGGGAATTGCCCGTCACGCCAAGAAAGTGTTTGCCAGAAAAAACTCAGATCGGAAACTCAAAATCATTCCAGGCCCTCTGCTTCGCGCCGGAATCGGAATCGAACCAAGGATACTCCGGCTCGCGAAACTTCGCCCATGGAAATTCATATAGTCCATTCCACTCCGCCCAGTGCCACTCTCTCTAACAGTGACTGTGTTTGTCCCACAAATAGTGTGCATCGACATCGCCGGAACTCCCGTCAAGTCGCAAGTGTTTTTTTACCAGTGTCAGTTCACGTTGCACGAGACAGTCGCTCTTGTCGTCAGCAGGGCAATAAACTTTTTGTGGACTTGGACATTAACAGCTAAGTGATACCATTCCAGCTCAATACTGGGGCTGCAGTTTCACAGATCAATCAAGACAAATACAAACTGCTGGGCACACCTCCGTTGCGTGCGGCAACTGTTAAGTTAACTACCTATTCAGGTCACGAGATCCCTGTGTTAGGACAGTGCAGCGTTCTTGCAACATACAAAGGACAAACAAAACTTGTGTCATTTTACGTCCTTCGTTCTTCTTATGCAGTGAACTTGTTTGGTTTCGATTTATTTCAGTTGTTTAACTTGTCTATAGTAAATCAGGTCCTATTAGTAAACCAGACTGTGCCTTCAGACAGTGTTTCTCGTCTCTGTGAAGCATTTGCAGACATTTTTGCACCAGGTCTCGGTTGCGTTAAGAACAATAAAGCACATTTGGAACTGAAAGTAAACGCAAAACCGAAATTTTTCAGAGCGCGCAATGTTCCTCACGCATTGTGTGATGAGGTCGCAAAAACATTACACGATTGGAATCACAAGGTGTAATTGAACGTGTGCAGGCTTCTCTCTGGGCATCACCCTTAGTAATTTTGCCAAAACCTTCCGTAAAATTGAGACTTTGTGTGGACTTCAAGGCAACAGTGAATCCACAACTAGTGACTGCAACTTTTCCTTTACCCCGCCCGAAAGATCTTTTTGACAAACTGTGCCCGGGTAAATATTTTTCGAAGTTGGACCTAGCAGATGCGTATTTGCAAATACCGGTGGAAGAAGAATCCCAGCGCGTTTTGGTGGTTAACACGCATCTTGGTTTTTATCGATTACAACGTCTGCCATTCGGGTATGCATCCGCCCCTGCATTGTTTCATCAATATCTACAAACTGTCTGTGCGTCGGTCCCTACTGCAGCAAACTATCTGGACGATATTGTGATCTCCGGAAAGACGGAAGAAGAACATTTAGCTAATCTCAGAACATTATTTCAGGTCTTGCGACAAAATGGTCTTCGCTTGCGGAAGGACAAATGTGTGTTTTTTGCTCGTGACATACCCTACCTGGGACATGTACTCAATGCCCATGTACTCAATCCCAGTCCCGAGCACCTCCGTGTCATACAAGACTTGCCTTCGCCGCAGGATTTGAAGCAGCTACAGAGTGTGCTGGGAAAAATTAACTATTATCACCGATATGTTCCACATGCCTCTTCCATTTCAGCTCCGCTTCATCGCTTACGCCTTAAAGGTGTTCCGTTCGTCTGGACGACGGAATGCGAACGTGCCATTCGCCAGTTGAAATCGGCGTTGCTTTCCACTACTTGCCTTACGCCATTCGATCCCCAGGAGCCCCTTTTGTTGATGGTGGATGCATCGGATTTCGGGATCGGTGCTGTGCTCGCGCACGAAGATGGTTCGCACGATCGCCATATTGCCTTTGCGTCCAAATTGCTCTCGTCTGCGCAAAGACATTATTCACAGATCGAGAAAGAAGCATTGGCTCTCGTATTTGGTGTTACAAAGTTTCATGATTTCTTGTATGGTCGTCACAGACTACAAACATTTGACATCGCTTTTTCATCCGACCAAGCCTGTCCCTCCACGTACAGCGCAGAAATTCATTCGCTGGTCTATTTTCCTCTCGCAGTACCGCTACGATATCTTGTATCGGTCCACTGCTAAGCACGGATGCGTTGTCCCGTTTGCCTGTTGCTGAGGATAGAGCATTCGATTCCTCCAAACTTGCATGCATGTTTATTGATTCGGAAACCGATGACGTGGTCTAATCGTTTCCGATTAATTTTCGTCGTGTAGCTACAGCCACAGCTACCGACCCTGTCCTTGCTAACGTTGTACGTTTTGTTGCTACGCAATGGCCCTTGACAAAGTCACGGATCGGGGATCCGTTGGTTCGCCGATGTTTTGCTCATTAGGAGAGACTTTTTGTACGACGTGGTGTTTTGCTGTTGCGTTCCGATAATGATCAGTCCAGGGTCGTGGTGCCACGTTCGTTACAGTCCTCTGTCTTACAGCTTCTCCACCAAGGACATTGGGGTATAGTGAGAACGAAACACCTTGCTCGTCAGCACTGTACTTAGTTCAGAATCGATGCCGCGATTACGAATATGTGCCCTTCTTGCAAGGTGTGTGCCGAACAACAATCAGCACCACCGCCAAAAGCCACTTCCCCTTGGCAACGCTTACACATCGATTTTGCTGGTCCATTCTGGAATGCTCGATGGTTGGTTGTGGTAGATTCAATCAGTAATTTTCCTTTTGTTGTCCGGATGCCTTCCACGACGTCATCTGACACCATCCAAGCGTTATCTACTATCTTTTACATTGAAGGTCTTCCACAGACTCTTGTTTCCGACAATGGCCCACAATTCATGTCCGCAGAATTTCAGTCATTCTGCAAGACCAATGGTATTCAACATCTGACGTCCGCGCCGTTTTTGCCACAGTCAGACGGTGCCGCTGAACGATTGGTCAGGACTTTCAAGTCACAGATGTTGAAGTTGAATGAGTCGCATTCTCGGGAGGACGCGTTATTGCTTTTCTTTGTCCGCGTATTGCTCTCAGCCCCGAGATGGTCGCTCGTCGGCTGAGTTGCTCCACGGTCGCTTCATCGAACCTTCATGTCTTTGCTACATCCGCCGCATCAGGTTCCTGTGCAGTGGCAGACACCTGCTTTTGCCCCAGACGACGTTGTCTACTACCGCCACTATCGAGGTTCACGGCGTTGGCTCGAAGGGCGCATTCTTCGCTGCCTCGGCCGCGCTATGTATCTGGTTTTGGGGGCCTCTGGTGAGGTGCGTCGGCATCTCAATCAGCTGCGCCTCTGTCGTCGCACGGGATCTGCCGCTCCCCGTCTGCTTTCAGCGATGGTGCCGTCCGGTCAGCGCCCTGGGGACCCATCTACTGGCTCGCCTCGGCCCCAGGTGTTACCGACGCTGCCTGCAATTTTGTCCCATGGCGACGCGCAGTCGCCGCCGCCGCCACCGCCGCCGCCGCCGCCGCCGCCGCCGCTTGTTCTTCCGCCGGCGCCGCCCGTAGTGGACGCGTCGCTGCAACCGCCGGGCGCCTCCCTGGATCACGCGCCGCCGATCGCTTCCCGTGACCAGTTGTCCTCCGACATGGAACTCTTGCCCGCTCCGGACCATATGTCGTCTTCGCCCGTCGGGTGCCCCGGCCCGATGGAATATGGCTCTGAGTACTATGGGACTTAACTTCTAAGGTCATCAGTTCCCTAGAACTTAGAACTACTTAAACCTAACTAACCTAAGGGCATCAGACACATCCATGCCCGAGGCAGCATTCGAACCTGCGACCGTAGCGGTTCCGCGGTTCCAGACTGTAGCGCTTTTAACCGGTTGGTCACCCCGGCAGGCAGGCCTGATGGAGGTCGACCCTTCGGCCCCTCCTGACTATCTACGGGCGCATACGCCGCATGTTGGCGTGCACCCTGGAGTAGGTTTTCAGGCGTTTCCTAGCTCCCCGCGTCCGAATGGCAGGGTGCAGGTGGCACAGCCTCAAATGGTTCAAATGGCTCTGAGCACTGTGGGACTTAACATCTCTGGTCATCAGTCCCCTACAACTTAGAACTACTTAAACCTAACTAACCTAAGGACATCACACACATCCATGCCCGAGGCAGGTTTCGAACCTGCGACCATAGCAGTCGTGTGGTTCCGGACTGATCGCCTAGAACCGCTAGACCACCAAGGGCCGGCTGGCACAGCCTCGCCTGTTGTTGGGCTCCCCACCTCGTCGCATACGTCAACATGGAGTCCTCCCCACGGCGGGCGGAAGCATTATGCTACAACCGTACGCCGATTTGCGGGGGAGGAATGTGGTGTCACAGCCAGACACCACACTTGCTAGGTCGTAGCCTTTAAATCGGCCGCGGTCTGTTAGTATACGTCGGACCCGCGAGTCGCCACTATCAGTGATTGCAGACCGAGCGCCGCCACATGGCAGGTCTAGAGAGACTTCCTAGCACTCGCCCCAGTTGTAAAACCGACTTTGCTAGCGATGGTTCACTGACAAAATACGCTCTCATTTGCCGAGACGATAGTCAGCATAGCCTTCAGCTACGTCATTTGCTACGACCTAGCAAGGCGCCATTACCAGTTACTACTGATACTGAATCATGTACAGTCATGAGCGACGCTCATCATTAATGGATTAAAGTTAAGTATTCCACCAGCTACGTCCGTTTTTTTCTAAATTCTAATTTCCTTGACCTGTTCCAGACCTCACGCCAGCCTGCGTGAGCTAAAACGCGTGCCTTTCGGCTTCCTCTAGTAACACGGTGTTGGCTCTCCTGCCAACCCACAACGCAAACCGCCGTCTCCACATCTTACTCGGTCCAACCAGTACGTAAGGGACCTTCTTCTTCGACATCTTGGCCAAATACAGAGCTTCTTTTCTGAAATAGAAATATTTAAAACTTTTGGGATACGAAAACAATACCGATGATTATGCTAGTATGTAATTAGTTCCGCCAGGTATAAATATAGATCCCTCTGATCGTAGGGTAGCTTCCTTTCACGCTTCCTTATTGCAATAGAAACAGTCCATCGCCATGAGAGCAACAAGAAAGGAATGATCTCTTTTTGATCACTGCATTTGTGCCTACATTAATTACTACAACTGCATGCCCAAAAGACAATAAGGAAAGAAGTAATTGGTATGTGAATGTTTGGAAAGAAGAACGACATATTCCATACTAATTTACTCTCTAAAATGTGATATCCCTTGCGGCGAAACATTAGTTAATAAAGTGTAGCGGGACAGTGTTCAAAATATGACTGAAAATGCGTTCACTAAATAGAGATAAGATCATCTATGATTGACATATCATCTAAAGTCGACGTACAATTTTAAAATGTTAGAACGGAAATGAAGTAATACAGAATGCTATACTTTTAACGTACGTTGTTGTTCTAGATTGTTTAGCTCTGGTATTTACAGGGTCACATAGAAAGCATCCTTAGTTTTGGAGGGAAAAGCCGTAATTGTAATGATCTGCACTACATCAGAAACAAGAAGCACAACTTAAGGAAAAATAATGTAATGTGTGATCCCGCTCACAAGCGACGTTGAAGCAGATAATTCCAGTGACTTAGTATGGGCAGAGGTTATATTCGACAACCGGTATAAATTAATAAAAAATTTTCAAATGTGTGGGAAATCTTATGGGACTTAACTGCTAAGGTCATCAGTCCCTAAGCTTACACACTACTTAACCTAAATTATCCTAAGGACACACACGCCCACGCCCGTAGGAGGACTCGAACCTCCGCCGGGACCAGCCGCACAGTCCATGACTGCAGCGCCTGGACCGCCCGGCTAATCCCGCGCGGCAATAAATTAATAACTGGCTGCTTTTACCGAACCCCGGTATCATATGACACAGTTGCTGAACAGTTCAAAGAAAACTTGAGTCTCATCACAAATATGTACCCCACTCATACAATTATAGTTGGCACGGACTTCAATCTACCTTCCGTATGTTGACAAAAAAACAATTTCAGACCATATTATAGATGGGAAACAACTTCCGTAATTGTTCTAAATGTTTTTTTTTTTTTTGAAAATTATTTTGAACAATTAGTTCACGAGCCCCATTCTAATTGTAAATGGTTACGAAAACACACTTGACCTCTTAGCCACAAATAACACTGATTATCACGACGGATACAGGGATTAGTGAACACACAGTCGTAGAGAGGCTCAGTTCCATAACAAAGAAATTCACCAAAACTAAACGCGAAATATATCTATTTATAAAAGCAACTAAAAATCCTTCCAAACTATGTAAGTGAAGACCATATGTGGCTTAATTTCAAAGAAATAGTATCAAAAGGGCCTGAGATATCAATACGAAATAAATTAATAAGAGACGGAACTGATCCCCCATGGTACACAACACACTACAGAAAGCTGCTGCAAGAGCACCGAAAAAGGCAAGTATAATTTAGGCGAACGCAAAATCTCCAAGATTGGCAAAGTAATACTGAGGCTGGAAATTTGCTGCCGATTTCAATGCGAGATGCATTTAATAGTTTCCACTATGAAACTATAACTGTGGCGGAAAACCCAAAGAGACTCTGGTTCTATGTTAAATAAACCAGCGTAAAGGCTCAGTAAGCGATGACGAGGAGGAGGAGGAGGAGGGGGAGACAAGGGACCCAACCCTTCGGAGCAGGTAAAATCGTGGCAAATGTCCAGCGTGACAAATGCCCACACACCCGCAGCGGCCGATGCCTTCTACACCTTGTTATAGGCCTCAGGTGGTGGACGCGTACCCCTCTGGAGTTATTCGGGGGGACGGTTCCACCAGAGCGAAGGCCAGATGGCGGGGTACAGCCGGAAGTCTGACGTACACTGCAGACACAATTTCCGGTCCATCAGAACGTCCACTCTCCTGAGTCCACCTCGTTGTCGCGCTCCGTATACGACAACGGCGAGAGGCGCTGGTGGATGGTGTGGGTAAGGGGGGGGGGGGGGGGGAGAGGGCAGTGAGAAGAACTCAACCGCAGCCACTTCGACAGCAGCGTTGACGTTAGGAATCTCAATGTAGCACAGATTTGCCTGAGGTTTTCATTTAGCCACTGCCAATCGAGGAGGTATAAGACTTTTAATATGCACTAAGCCACATCCTTTTCCTAATTCAATCAATGTTTGCGCTACATTTAGATGGTCTTCTCCCTCTATGCTACTAAACGCCTAAGTCGTTGGCGAGCATTTCCACACACTCGTCAGCCACTAAAATATTTGTGATTTGAGGAATCTGCTGCTCAGATTTACAAACGTTTACTAAAGGTTCTCGAATGTTTGCTCATTGTCAGTAACATTTTATACAATTTAAATTGCGAGGAACCCTACAGATATATTGGAATCTGCTTCATAAACACACAAATACTTTCCCACTCTGGATGAGAGCTCAGTTTCGTGGCTAGTACATAGTCTTCAATACTTAATTTCTCCCTAGTCTTATCTGTGTTTGATTGTTCACTGTCCTGCTCACACCGTTAGAAAACTAAGCTCCACTCAAATCACCTACGTAGACACATTTTGTAGTGATGTTGGACTGACAGCGCAGCTTTTCGTCAGGTGCAGCAGGCTGAAACGCTCCTGTGAAATTTGCGAGGTTCACGGAATTCCAAAAATGGCTCTGAGCACTGTGGGACTTAACATCTGAGGTCATCAGTCCCCTAGAACTTAGAACTACTTAAACCTAACTAACCTAGGGACACCACACACGTCCATGCCCGAGGCAGGAGTCGAACCTGCGACCGTAGCGGTCGCTCGGTTCCAGACTGAAGCGCCTAGAAGCGCTTGGCCACACCGGCCGCACGGATATCCACATTGGTCTGTTTCAACCAGTGTGTTTCAGTACACATGTACTCTCTGGTTTCCGTCAAGACATTTTAAGTTGACAGTTTAACTTGCTTTAATCGTTGCGGTGGAGAGATGGTCAGGGGGTGGGGGGAGGAAGAAGAATTCGTAGACATCTGCAACACACGTTGCCCTTCCATCAATGTCTCTAACTACAAGCAGCGGACAACCACGGTCCCCACCCCACTCCCCAGTACTGTCTGCATTATTCCTTAAATACCCGTTCTTCAGCTGGCCAAAGCGGCCAAAGAGCACATGCTAAGAAGCATCGATACTAGCGCACAAGCCACAAGGTTTGCTGACATACGGCACGAGTATATCCAATCATACACATCGGTAATTTCGCTTCTATTATTTTAATACCTCTCTCTTCCTTTCTCTCCAGAACCAAATTCCCACGCTATCTAGAACAACAGATTCAGAAATAAAAAATGGAAAGAAAATGTTCTTCAGCCGCAACGAAGCTGTGGGTACCTAACTCCAAATATATTTCTTGTCTTCCACACTGGTGTTTTTGCAGAGGATTCTTCGAACCAACCGACCCCCCGCCCATCCTCCCCCCACCCTCCCCCCACCCTCCCCCCCACCCTTCCCCCCACCCGCCGCTCAATCTCTCACTCTTCTTCACATAGTTAAAATTACCATTCTCCATATATAAAGAGACGTACAGGAAAATAATGATGCCCAGAGCTGCAAGACTACATGAAAAAAAATTACCTGCTTCGCTCATTGCTGAAGCTTCCGTAACTCCACCTCTTGTAAGTAAAATGGGACTGCAACTGGCAGAAGACTTGAGGAAAGTAGATACTAACAGTTGTAATTTTATTTAATAATTTCATTTCGCTACCAGTGTCAGTGCCTCATTGGCTCCATTTTCAGTCCCTTGGTAAGTCATCTAAACTGTTTTGCAATTATAGGTACCACTACATATACCTGGTTTCTGCAGAAATCTTGTCGGTAGACATGGAACATGTATCAAATCGAACAATTACGTAACACTTTCGAGAAATCAGTTCGTGCACAAAATCCTGCACCGGCAACACTTTGGCAATCACGGATGGCAATTTCTGAGGGTGACTCCCACGCCACGTCATGCTTTACTTCGCCGGATAGAAGAGGTCAGGCACTATGTTAGGCGGCATTCCACGACGATTGTACCCACAGTGGGCATGTAACTCAACAGTAACATTGGCTTCCCACTTAATTCTTATCTGTATCTACATTCAAATCTGTTATCAGGAAGCTTCCTTATGGTTAGTTCCTACTCTCCTACATCTCCACTTAAATCTATTGGCAGGAAGCCTCCTTACGGAGTGTGTGGCGGAGATTGCCTTATGTACCATTGTCATCTCTTCCCTTTCGTGTTCCAGTCACCAATAATCAGCAGAAAAACGATTGTTGATGAGCCTCCTTGTGAGCTCGAATATCTCTTATGATTTTACCTTGGTGGTCTTTCCATGAGACATACACAGGAAGATGCAACATGCAGTGTGAATGTATGCTTTCACAGCATGTACTGCTGATGAAATTTTGGGCTTCCACCCGAGTGGCAGTAACAAAAACGTTGTGTCGACTTGGCGGCTTTTCGGAGAGTTGTAAAAGAATCACTTGAGATCAGACTGAATGACAATCTCGTCAGCAGGGACGAGGGCTAACAGCTAAGTTCGATACGAAACTTTGTATTAGTAGCGACTAGCCGATGGTCCGCCCTCGTCCACCCTCCCCCTGCTCAAGGGTGAGGGGTGGGGATAGACGGTCGCTGCTTGCCTATATAGATCGAACGCCCGTGCATCATCAGAACTTCGCAAGAAAGTTTTACAGCGGTTTGACGATATAAAATTTGAATAACTTGCGCTAATATCGAGGTACAGAGTCTGCGGTTTCGTCTATTAGTAGGCCACAGCGTCAAGTTACGTCCATATACACGTCAATTACACAGTTCAACGAAAATTTTTTTTAAAAACTTTTTTTTACTTTGATAGCTGATCTTCATAGACTTTTATGAGCTGAATCCAAATCTAGCCTTAGTTAATTTTTGTATCACCCATACTTTCCGAGCAATATGCTTTTTACTACATAGCATAAAAATCCTATAATATAGGGTAAATGGGGAAATTAATGAAATGCTTTCTTACAAAAAAAAAAAAAATGGGTCTGAGGACTATGGGACTTAACTTCTAAGGTTATCAGTCCCCTAGAACTTAGAATTACTTAAACCTATGTAATCTAAGGACATCACACACATCCATGCCCGAGGCAGGATTCTAACCTGCGACCGGAGCGGTCGCGCAGCTCCAGACAGTAGCGCCTACAACCGCTCGGCCACCCCGGCCGGCCTGCTTTGTTACAACATAAGCATGGTTTGAATTTACAGTAAGCTACTTAAAACAATGATATGTATTAATAGAGCTTTCACTAGTCAGGTGAAACTGGTTTGTATTTTCTTTCCTTTTTTCTTTGAAGCTTCTTCAGTAGCTTCTTCTCCGGTGAGTCGTTAGCTCAACTTCTCGGTGAAGTGACCAACAATAGTCCCCCATCTTGTTGGTGTTCCAGCGCCCTTGGCAGCGTTTTTCCATCACTTTAATGTCCTGGTGAAAACGCTCTGCTTGCTCATCACTGACATCTCCCATATTGTCAGGAAAGTAATCAAGGTGCTGTGAATGTCTGAGCTTCACCTTCTTGTTGAAAAAACTTGGAAAATTGCTGCTCTCTTGTTTTGTACACGTATATGCTGGTTCCAACTGCAAAAATGTTCTTTTCTTTTAGTCTAGAGTGAAGCAATTATGCTTTTTCTTTCGTTAAGCCCAGATCCCTAACCAAATCGTTAAGCTTTGTCTGAGTAAACAATTTGAGCTCTAGACTTTCTGTATTACAATAGAATTCAACATCATCTGGTTCATCTAAATCAGATTGTACCTGAGAAAATACTTCTGTTGGAATAGAATTAAAATGATCTGGTGGTTCAAGAACCAGCAAGTCTATACCATGCCCTGCTTGTCGGATGGCGGACGGAAGGATAGGGTAGCTTATTACCTTCTTGTTTTTCGATTTGTGACCAGTAATATCAATACTGCAAAAGTAGCAGTCATCAGAATGATTTCTTGGCTCCCTCCATATCATAGGAACAGCAAATCTTAAGGATTTTTTCTCCTCTTTGGACCATTTCCTCAGATCTTCAAAACACAAATAACATACCTAATGCGGCGCCCAAGATTTGTTTTGAACACCAAGTTTAATACCAATTTATGATAGCTAAACCTTTTTCACAAAGTCTGTAATGTTTCTTTGGTGTTTTTTAATCACAAATTCACCAGAAATATAACAAAACCTGTCAGCAGAGTTTTCAAAACCACCATTAGACATTGTATTGAGCACATATACAGGAAATGGGAAAGTGAGGTTAGGTTGACAGTAAACAAAACAGCATCCGTTAACACAAAAATAGAATCGACCTTTTTTTGCGATTAAATGTTTTTCAGCAATGTTACCAAATGTCATCCACATCCATTACACCTCATTTTTAAATTATTTTGACTATATAAAAGCTGTTAAATTCTTTAAAAATCACCAATTTTAATATATATAACTGTAAAATGTGAAGAAATGGTGGGTGATACAGTTTTTTTTATCATATTTGGATTTCCCACCCTAAAAGACATAAGAATAAGGTATTTTCAGCAAAAAAGGTTTTCCACCATTGGCCTGTGTTATCAGCCGTACTGTTCGAAGCAATGTCACTCGTGCTATTTTCGCTACGGCAAATCTCTCGTGCACGTGCCACGTGCCTTCCTTAAGCATTTCCAGATTCAGTCACGATATACAATTCCTGCTTATGGAACTATATTGAATTTCCTTACAACCGCCAGTACATCGAATCATATGTCAGATGGCCCTTAGAAAACCGTCCTAACTTCCGAGAACATCGAACGTGCGTGTAGCAGTTTACAGCCAAGCCCTCTTCGTTCGTTACGAAAACTCGCCCAAATGCTGAAAATTTTGCCGGTGTCCACTCATCACATAATCCAGGGTGATCGGCGATAACATCCAAATGGCCACCTCGCTCGTCTGATTTAGGCATGTCAGACTTTCACATATGGGATTATTTGAAGGTGAGAGTGTTCTCGATCCCGCCGAGGAGTTTACAATAAGATCGAAACGCATGGAGTGCCGTGTAGTCGCGAATAATCGTCATTTGTCCAAAGTAGTTTTTCGTGAGTACACTTGAATAAATATTGTACTTAATGTAAAATGTTCAATTTTGGGGTCGATGTATTCAAATTCGAAGTCGTCAAAACATTTTGCGACATCCTCTATTTACTAACTCTTCTAGTAACAAATGCTTCCGGAATTTTAATAGCAAACAGTATCACCTCTCTTGGTGTGTCTGCCATTGGAGTTGGACTAGAATTTTCTTAACGCTTTGGATCTTACTAAATGTGCTTGTAACGAGAGCTGTAGCCAAGGACTTGTCGAACGAAGGTTTAGTAGTCTACATCCCATATGGATTGACTATTCCTCCTGAAGAATCCTCCAATGAATCTCAGTCTGACGTCTACCTCGACTGCGTTTACTTTTATGTGTTCGTTCAACTTTAAATGGCTCCGCATGCGTAATGCTAACCATGAAATGGGTGTACCTGCTTGCTGTCCAAACAGTCGCGTGCAAAGTTTTGTCTCTTCAGAACATTTCTTGAATGGGGAAGGTACAGCGTTTTGTGCATTAGTAAGTGACGTCATTTAAAACTTCATCTAACAAAACTTTTTACTTTGATGTCAAAACATAAAAATTTACCTACAACTATAAAATTTCTTATAATTTCTGCAGGAAAGACAGTAACTTATGGAATACAATCAAAAAGACGTTCCTGCCGTAATTAACAGGTTTGTAGTCGAAGTCCACTCTCCTCTTTTCCCTTCAGCACAGTAGTCAGTTACAAGCTCATTAAACTTATGCATATGCAAAAGCGGTTTCTATATGGAGCACATAGCTAAAGCACTTAGTCTCTCTTCCTTCACTGCAGTGAAAGTGTTTATTCTTTTCAGTGCGCAGGAGCACTGTTCGCTATCCGTTGTTGTCATTGGTACTTTACAAATAGTTCGTACTAGTTTCATTGATTCCGATAAAAGAGTTTCTAAATTACTCTCTTAGACATAATCCGGAAGTGTTAAACCTCCACCGCATTAATTTTGAATGATAATCACTATTGGCAGCGGAAGACTTCCTCACAATAAGTCACTCTCATTCCGAAAATGGCCTTGTCGAAGAGGGCGGACAGTGGTTTCGGTACTGTCTTTGCCTTGAGAGGAGAAACTTCCCCCAAATGCGGAAGAATCAGCAATGATCAACGGCATGAGGATGCAGAAGGCAATTTAAACCACCACTTTAAAGACACCTTTAAAGTAACCTGAAAATAACGTTCTATGAGTCTATGAGTCGGGGCGTGGGATGTGAGAATCTTGAACATGGTAGGGAAGCCAGAAAATCTTAAAAAGGAAATTCTGTGGCTTAATCTACGTAGATACTGTGGGGGTCAGTGAAATGAAATGGAAAGAAAACAAGGGTTTCTGGTCAGATTACTATCGGATAATACCTGCAGCAACAGAAAATGGTATAATGAGAGTAGGATTCGTTACGAATAGGAAGGTAGAACGGAGAGTGAATTACTGTGGATAGTTCAGTGGTAGGGATGTTCTCATCAGAAGTGACGCAAACCAAAATCGAAAACGACAATTCAAGTATACATGCCAACGTCGCAAGCTGAAGATGAAGAGATAGAGAAGGTATTTGAGGATTCTGAAAGGGTAATGGGAGGATTTCAGTTAGATTACATCATGGTTAGACAGAGATTCCGAAATCAGATACTGTACTGTAAGGCATGCCCAGGAGCAGATCACAATGTTGTAGACTGAAGATAAAAAGACTACACAGATCAATGCGCAAAGAAGAGGGATACGCTAGTACTAAGGAATATAGAGATACACTTGACGTTTTCTAAGGCTAATGGACGTCTCTAAAAAGGGCAATCACTCATGCTGAAAACAAAAACAGAGGAACAAGGAAGGTACTGCGAAGAAATACTTCAGTTGATTGGTGAAAGTACACAAGTGTTGCGAGCAATGTAAGAATACTGAAATACAAGGCGCTGAAGAATGAAGTAAATAGGAAATGCAAGGGAGCTAAGACGAAATGGCTCCATGAAAACATGAAGAAATCGAAAAACAAATCACTGTTGGAAGGACGGCCTCATTGTATAGAAAAGCCAAAAAAAAAAAAAAAAAGCTTCAGTGAACTTAAAAGTAAGGGTGGTAACATTAACAATGGAACGTGAATTCAATTGTTAAACGTAGAGGAGGGAATGGCTAGGTGGAAAGAGTCCGTTGAATGCCTCTACGAGGGGGAAGATTTGTCTGATAGAAGACAAAGCAGGATTCAGTTTAGAAGAGATAGAGTGTCCAGTATTAGAATTTAAAAGAGATTTACGATCAAATAAGGCAGAAGGGATTAACATTCCATCTGAAATTCTAAAATCGTTGGGGGAAAATGGCAACAGAACGAGTATTCACGTTGATGCGTAGACTGTATGAGTCTGGCGACATACCATCTGACTTTCGGACAAATATCATACTCAAAAGTCTGAAGGCTTCAAGAGCTGACAAGTGCAAGAATATTGCACAAACGACTTAACAGCACACGAATCCAAGTTGCTGACAAGAATATTGTACTGAAGAATAGAAAAATAAGGGATAATGTTTGGATGATCATCATTTTGGCTTCAGGAAAGGTAAAGGCACCAGGAGGCAATTTCGCTTTGCGGTTGATAATGCAAAAAAGACTAAAGGAAAATCAGGACATGTTCATAGGGTTTGTCAACTTGGAAAAAGCATTCGGCAATGTCAAATGATGCAATATGTTCGAAACTCTGAGGAATATAGGCGTAAGCTATAGGAAGAGATGGGTAATGTACAACATGTACAAGAGCCAAGAAGGAATAATAAGAGTTGAAGACCAAGAACGCTGTGCTCGGATTAAAAGGGGATGTAAAATTGGGATGTAGTCTTTCCCCACTACTGTTCAATCTCTTCATAGAAGAAGTAATGATGGAAATGAAAGGAAAGTTCAAGAGTGGAATTAAAATAAGGTGGAAGGATATCAACGGTACGATTCGCTAGTGACACTGTTATCCTCAGTGAAAGCAAAGAAGAGTGAAAGTAACTATATAATGAGTACAGAATATGCATTGAGAGTAAATCGGAGAAAGAACAAAGTAATGAAAAGTAGGAGAAATGAGAACAGCGAAAAACTTAACACTGATGGTCACAAAGAAGATGAAGTTAAGGAATTCCACTACATAGCCAGCAAAATAAACAGTGATGGACGGAGCAAGGAGGACATCGAAAACAGACTAGCACAGGCAGAAAAGGCATTCCTGACCAAGATAAGTGTGCTGATAACAAACATAGGCCTTAATTTGAGGATGAAATTTTTGAGAATGTACGTTTGGAGCTCAGCATCGTATTATGGCGAAATATCGGCTGTGAGAAACGGGAACAGAAGAGAATCGAAGCATAGAAATGTGTTGCTACAGACGAATGTTGAAAATCGCTGGACTTGTATAAGGTAAGAAATGAAGGGGCTCTGCGCAGAATCGGAGAGGAAAGGAATATATAGAAAACACTGTCTAGAAGAAGTAATAAGATGAGAGGACATCTGTTAAGACATCTAGTTAAAACTTTCATGGTACTAGAGGAAGCTGTATTCAGTAAAAATGTAGACTGAGATTGGAATACACCCAGCATCCAGCAAATAACTGAGGACGGAGATAGCAGTTGCTACTCTTTGATGAAGAGGTTCGCACAGGACATTAATTCGTGGCGCGCCGCATCAGACCAATCAGAAAGCTGATGATTCAATTAAAAAACTCCATCTGCAGTTTCAAATCATTTCTCCTGTACGACGTGACAATAGATTCCTGTCGCAGTCTGTTTTTATTTATGCAAATAATTTAACTCTGGCATGATTTTTTTGATCAGGGAATAACAAGTTGTGTTTTGGAAACAAAATGGGCTGGAATAATATAGCTGCTGACAAGTGATTGCTAAATGCGAAATGCTCGTGAATATTAACCACAAGAATGTCACACCCTTGCTTTGTAACAGTTTTATGTGAGTCTACAAAAGGGAAACAGTTTGGGGCGTCGATATCTTCATTTTCATTGTCTGTATCCCAACGATGATCGAGATCGAGAGAATTTCTCGTGTTGTATTGCTAACTTTTAGAGGCGTTCTTAAGAGCTTTCACACGATCACCATCTATATGTTGTAAATGATTAAGATTTGGAAACTCAAGCCAAAAGGGAAACTCTTGGTCGTCGTTGAGAATTTTCCGATGACCAACAGCTTTCCTGGTTGTTGAGTAATCATTGGTATCTTCATCCTGAATGGTCCCACGTCACTCAGTTATTTTTTTTTTTCTTATACTTACACACGGTGTTCACACATCGCGTTTTAAAATCCCATCTCGTGTCAGCATTCCATGTAATGCGTTTCTTCACAACATTACACAGTATGGCACTTCTTTTCACTAGCTTTGAGATGGATACACAGAACCCCTGTAAATTCCTAAATAATATTCAAAGTTCTTTGCATAATGTTACACAGAGCGCTGCAGTGGAGTTGAATCGGTGGGCGTAACAGTGTACAAAATTTGCTATTTCATGCACCGCTTTCACTCTTGTCATAACCCCTTTTTGCCTCCTGCTCAAAGCTGTAGCTCCGTGATACTTCTGAGCTATTGGTTTCCTGGAGTATCTGAAATCTTTAGTTCTATACTTATTCTCGCAGCTGTATCATCTTATGAATCTTTCATGTAGTTCATATGGAACAATTACAGCGATTTGAACTTGAATGGCATAATGATCAGCTTCTGTTACGACGTGATCCGTTTGCGTTGTATTTTTACAAGTAACTGATGATGAACAGAATAAATAGAGACAAGCGCCTCGTATTGAAATGATTTGGAAAGTCCTACATATATAAGGTTATTGGATTTTTCTACAACCTCTTTCAAGGTTGAATCCCGTTCTGGCATCAGATGCACCAAACACCTTAAAATATCAGGATTCTCTGAAGTATCCGTTTCGTCACGACTTCTTAGTGCAAGTTCAAACTTCCCTCAGAGCCGGCCGGGGTGTCCGAGCGGCTCTAGGCGCTACAGTCTGGAACCGCGTGACCTCTACGGTCGCAGGTTCGAATTCTGCCCCGGGCATGGATGTGTGTGATATCTTTAGACGTTAAGTCCGATAGTGCTCAGTGCCATTTTTGAACCTTCCCTCAGAAACTGAGACAGTCGATCAACTTGCTAAGGATGTAACGATTCTTAGAAACATATTCATTAAATTTCTTAATCTTCATTCTGTACGCTGTACCCAGATGACGTCTTATATCGACTTCGCCAAACACAGCAAAATCGATGCTACTGTTTACAGGTAGGTCACTCAATTTATGTGTTTTATCTTTGTCCGCGGTGTTTAATATTCATTACCTCATCTCTGCTTCAAGCACATTCCTGACACATATAACAGAAGAATGAATTTCTTATTTGACATCCAAACGACCAGTCTGCAGGTTTTTTAAATATTGATTAAATTTTCCGGTAAGACTACTTTTGATTTTGCATTCATTTTGAGTTCTTACAATGTTTAAATCATGTATCTGCAGACGTCAACTTATCGTTTATTTCTCCCACTTCGTGCGGACGACGTCCATGGCAGCCCTACATGACACACGCCGGCCAGTGTGGCCGTGCGGTTCTAGGCGCTTCAGTCTGGTCCCGCGTGACCGCCACGGTCGCAGGATGTGTGTGATGTCCTTAGGTTAGTTAGGTTTAAGTAGTTCTAAGTTCTAGGCGACTGATGACCTCAGATGTTAAGTCTTACAGTGCTCAGAGCCATTTGAACCATTTTGAAGAGGACACACTGCATCCCCCCCCCCCCAATCCAACACATAATCCCCCTCACAAACAGTCCACTCGCACCCGTTGCCTGCCTTTAACAGGCCCGGACAGTTCGCCGAGAGTCCAACAGTTAACCCATTCCAAAAACATGATCATACACTGACAGAGACTGGTAGTGTACTCATTCTAAAACAGACAGGCTTGACAGCGCAGGGGGGTGGGGGTGTTTACATCGATAAAATGTACAATGGTATCGAAGGATATTGACCGAGATCCGAAATGTGTAATGATTTGGCAGAAGGTCACGGATAAAGCAAGCTCAAATATGGTAATTGGATGTCTCTATAGGCCCCTGGCTCAGCAGCTGTTGTGCTAGAGCAGCTGAAGGAAATTTTGGAAAATATTTCGAGTAGATTTCCCTACCATGTTATACTTCTGGGTGGAGATTTTAATTTGCCGGATATAGACTGGGAGACTCAAACGTTTATAACGGGTGGCAGGGACAAAGAATCCAGTGAATTTTTTTTAAGTGCGTTATCTGAAAACTACCTTGAGCAGCTAAACAGAGAAACGACTCGTGGCGATAACGTATTAGACCTTCTGGTGACAAAACAGATCCGAACTATTTGAAACAGTTAACGCAGAACAAGGAGTCAGCGATCATAAAGCGGTTACTGCGTCGATGATTTCAGCCGTAAATATAAATATTAAAAGAGGTAAGAAGATTTTTCTGTTTAACAAAAGTGACAAAAAGGAGATTTCAGAGTACTTGACGGCTCAACACACAAGTTTTGTCTCAAGTACAGATAGTGTTGAGTATCAATGGACAAAGTTCAAAACCATCTTACAATATGCATTAGATGAGTATGTGCCAAGCAAGATCGTAAGAGACGGAAAAAAGCTACCGTGGTACAACATCCGAGTTAGGAAACTGCTGCGGAAGCAAAGGGAGCTTCACAGCAAACATAAACATAGCCCAAGCCTTGCAGACAAACAAAAATTACGCGAAGCGAAATGTAGTGTGAGGAGGGCTATGCGAGATGCGTTCAATGAATTCGAAAGTAAAGTTCTATGTACTGACTTGGCAGAAAATCCTAAGAAATTTTGGTCTTATGTCAAAGCGGTAGGTGGATCAAAACAAAATGTTTAGACACTCTGTGACCAAAATGGTACTGAAAGAGAGGATGACAGACTAAAGGCCGAAATACTAAATGTCTTTTTCCAAAGCTGTTTCACAGATGAAGACTGCACTGTAGTTCTTTCTCTAGATTGTCGCACAGATGACAAAATGGTAGATATCGAAACAGACGACAGACGGATAGAGAAATAATTAAAATCGCTCAAACGAGAAAAGGCCGCTGGACCTGATGGGATACCAGTTCGATTTTACACAGAGAACGTGAAGGAACTTGCCCCCCTTCTTGCAGCGGTGTACAGTAGGTCTCTAGAAGAGCGTAGCGTTCCAAAGGATTGGAAAAGGGCACAGATCATCCCCGTTTTCAAGAAGGGACGTCAAACAGATGTGCAGAAGTATAGACCTATATTCCTAACGTCCATCAGTTGTAGAATTTTCTGGAGACTAGAAATCTACTCTGTAGGAATCAGCATGGGTTTCGTAAATGACGATCATATGAAACCCAGTTCGCGCTATTCGTCCATGAGACTCAGAGGGCCATAGACACGGGTTCCCAGGTAGATGCCGTGTTTCTTGACTTCCGCAAGGCGTTCGATACAGTTCCCCACAGTCGTTTAATGAACAAAGTAAGAGCATATGGACTGTCAGACCAATTTTGTGATTGGATTGAAGATTTCCTAGATAACAGAACGCAGCATGTCATTCTCAATGGAGAGAAGTCTTCCGAAGTAAGAGTGGTTTCAGGTGTGCTGCAGGGGAGTGTCGTAGGACCTTTACTATTCACAATGTCGAGAGGTTGTAACAATGGAAAACTGTACCGAAATGCAGGAGGATCTGCAACGAATTGACGCATGGTGCAAGGAATGGCAATTGAATCTCAATGTAGACAAGTGTAATGTGCTGCGAATACATAGAAAGATCCCTTATCATTAAGCTACAAAATAGCAGCTCAGCAACTGGAAGCAGTTAATTCCATAAATTATCTGGGAGTACGCATTAGGAGTGATTTAAAATGGAATGATCATATAAAGATGGTCGTCGGTAAAGCAGATGCCAGACTGAGATCCATTGGAACAATCCTAAGTAAATGCAATCCGTAAACAAAGGAAGTAGGTTACAGTACACTTGTTCGCCCACTGCTTGAATACTGCTCAGCAGTATGGGATCCGTACCAGATAGGGTTGATAAATGAGATAGAGAAGATCCAAAGGAGAGCAGCGCGCTTCGTTACAGGATCATTTAGTAATCGCGAAAGCGTTACGGAGATGATAGATAAACTCCAGTGGAAGACTCTGCAAAAGAGACGCTCAGTAGCTCGGTACGGGTTTTTGTTGAAGTTACGAGAACATACCTCCACCGAGCAGTCAGGCAGTATATTGCTCCCTCCTACGTATATCTCGCGAAGAGACCATGAGGATAAAATCAGAGAGGTTAGAGCCCACACAGAGGCATGCCGACAATCTTTCCTTCCACGAACGATACGAGACTGGAAAAGAGGGCAGAATCGATAGAGATACTCAAAGTAACCGCCGCCATACACCTTCAGGTGGCTTCGGAGTATGGATGTAGATGTAGGTGTTAATTGATCATTTGCTGCACACGCGCTCTTGGTATACGTAACCCGACCGGGTGGCCGAGCGGTTCTAGGCGCTACAGTCTGGAACCACGTGAGCGCTACAGTCGCTGGTTCGAATCCTTCCTCGGGCATGGGTGTGTGTGACGTCCTTAGGTTAGTTGGGTTTAAGTAGTTCTAAGTTCTAGGGGACTGATGACCTCGGAAGTTAAGTCCCATAGTGCTCAGAGGCATTTTTTGAAAATAAAGAGGTTGTGTTACGATCTAAAAACAGAAGCAAACGTGTCATACGTTAGAAATTAATCCGTACTTTTACAGAGATGCGTTAAAATTTAAAATTAAGCTGTAGTTTTACGATCGAATAACCTGAATATGAAGCAGATAAAAAAAACACATTCGGTATTAATTCGTGAATCCATAGGAAAACGTATGAAATGAAAATGAAATAGAGATTTCGTATAGACAGACAAACACAGAATTCGATTTCCTATTACATAATTTCACAGACTACTGTGGAAAAATCACATTTGTTTTATAATCTAATAATCAACGTGTAGACAATTGGGGTTTATGTAGCTAGATGCTGCATTATAAGTGTGTCCGATACCTTTATTCCATCTAAGGGGTGAACAGTTTTGTACTGCAGCCACCGTTCTCACCACAGCTCTTTCTAACGGTATTAGCAAAGCTTTTACGTATTTATCGACAGAAGTGAACTACGTTATTTATCTACACTTTTTCATCTGAGCGTATTTTCCGATAACGCATATATCCGGGATAACTATACATTTCAGCAGACACCAAGAATACCCATCAGCTGTAATATACCACAGTATCAGTATAACTTGATTGTACAGCGCCGAAGGCCTGGGCTATTTGGGTATTGTTTAGTACTGTCGTGCACCTTCGGTCACGTGTGCTTCTAAACGAGGTTTAGTGCCGCGTTCTGCCATCGGCAATTGTAAAATAAACAGGTAATATTTAGTTTGTAAATCCAATGAATGTGCTCTAAGTTATAATGAAAATTATATTAAAACCTTAAATTTAAGAACTAATATGAACCATGGACCTTGTCGTTGGTACGGAGGCTTGCGTGCCTCAACGATACAGATAGCCGTACCGTAGGTGCAACCACTGTGGAGAGGCCAGACAAACGTGAGGTTCCTGAAGAGGGGCAGCAGCCTTTTCAGTAGTTGCAGGGGCAACAGTCTGGATGATAGACTGATCTGGTCCTGTAACACTAATCAAAACGGCCTTGCTGTTGTGATACTGCGAACGGCTGAAAGCAAGAGGAAACTACTGCCGTAATTTTTCCCGAGGGCATGCAGCTTTACTGTATGATTAAATGATGATGGTGTCCTCTTGGGTAAAATAGTCCGGAAATAAAATAGTCCCCCATTCGGATCACCGGGCGGGGACTACTCAAGAGGACGTCGTTATCAGGAGAAAGAAAACTGGCGTTGTACGGATCGGAGCGTGAAATGTCAGATCCCTTCATCGGGCAGGTAGGTCAGAAAATTTAAAAAGGGAAATGGATAGGTTAAAGTTAGATTTAGTGGGAATTAGTGAAGTTCGGTGGTAGAAGGAACAAGACTTTTGGTCAGGTGAATACAGGGTTATGAATACAAAATCAAATAGGGGTAATGCTGGAGTAGGTTTAATAATGAATAAAAAAATAGGAGTGCGGGTAAGCTACTACTAAAAGCATAGTGAATGCATTATTGTGGCCAAGATAGACAGGAAGCCCGCGCCTACTATAGTAGTACAAGTTTATATGCCAACTAGCTCTGCAGATGATGAAGAAGTTAATGAAATGTATGATGATATAAAAGGAATTATTCAGGTGGTCAAGGGAGACGAAAATTGAATAGTCATGGGTGACTGGAATTCGACAGTAGGAAAAGGAAGAGAAGGAAACGTAGTAGGTGAATATGGATTGTGGCTAAGAAATGAAAGAGGAATCCGCCTGGTAGAATTCTGCGCAGAGCATAACTTAATCACAGCTAACACTTGGTTCAAGAATCGTGAAAGAAGGCTGTATACATGGAAGAACCCTGGAGATACTAGAAGGTTTCAGATAGATTATATAATGGTAAGACAGAGATTTAGGAATCAGATTTTAAATTGTAAGATATTTCCAGGGGCAGACTGGACTCTGACCGCAATCTATTGGTTATTAATTGTGGATTAAAACTGAAGAAACTGCAAAAAGGTAGGAATTTAAGGAGATGGGACCTAGATAAACTGAAAGAACCAGAGGGTGTACAGAGTTTCAGGTATAGCATAAAGAAACAATTGACAGGGATGGGGAAAGAAATACAATAAAAGAAGAATGGGTAACTTTGAGGGATGAAGTAGTGAAGGCAGCAGAGGATCAAGTATGTAAAAAGACGAGGGCTAGTAGAAATCCTTGGGTAACAGAAGAGATACTGAATTTAATTGATGAAAGGAGAAAATACAAAAAAGCAGTAAGTGAAGCAAGCAAAAAGGAATACGAACGTCTCAAAAATGAGATCGACAGGAAGTGCAAAATGGCTAAGCATGGATGGCTAGAGGACAAACGTAAGGATGTAGAGGCTTATCTCACGAAGGGTAAGATAGATACTTCCTACAGGAAAATTAAAGAGACCTTTGGAGAAAAGAGAGCCATTTCCATGAATATCAAGAGCTCAGATGGAAACGAAATCCTAAGCAAGGAAGGCAAAGCAGAAAGGTGGAAGGAGTATATAGAGGGTCTATACAGGGGGGGGGGGTGTTCTTGAGGAAAATATTGTGGAAATGGAAGAGGAGGTAATTGAAGATGAAATGGGAGATATGATATTGCGTGAAGAGTTGGACAGAACACTGAAAGACCTAAGTCGAAACAAGGCCTCGGGAGTAGACTACATTCCATTACAACTACTGACAGTATTGGAAGAGCCAGTCGTGACAAAACTCTACCATCTGGTGAGCAAAATGTATGAGACAGGCGAAATTCCCTCAGACTTCAAGAAGAATGTAATAATTCCAATCCCAAAGAAAGCAGATGTTGACAGATGTGAAAATTCCGGAATATCAGTTTAATAAGTTAAAGCTGCAAAGAACTAACACGAATTCTTTACAGACGAATGGAAAAAGTGGTAGAAGCCGACCTCGGGGAAGATCAGTTTGGATTCCGTAGAAATTTTGGAACACGTGAGGCAGTACTGACCCTACGACTTATCTTAGAAGAAAGATTAAGGAAAGGCAAACCTACGTTTCTAGCATTTGTAGAATTAGAGAACGTTTTTGACAGTGTTGACTGAAATACTCTTTTTCAAATTCTGAAGGTGGCAGGGGTAAAATACAGGGAGTGAAAGGCTATTTACAATTTGTAAAGAAACCAGATGGCAGTTATAAGAGTCGAGGGACATGAATGGGAAGCAGTGGTTAGGAAGGGTGTGCGACTGGTTTGTAGCCTCTCCCCAATGCTATTCGATCTGTATATTGAGCAAGTAGCAAAGGAAACAAAAGAAAAGTTCGGAGTAGGTATTAAAATCCATGGAGAAGAAATAAAACTTTGAGGTTAACAGATGACATTGTAATTCTGTCAGAGACAGCAAAGGATATGGAAGAGCAGTTGAACGGAATGGACAGCGTCTTGAAAGGAGGGTATAAGATGAACACCAACAAAAGGAAAACGAAGATTATGGAATGTAGTCGAATTAAGTCGTGTGATACTGAGGGAATTAGATTAGGAAATGAGACACTTAAAGTAGTAAAGGTGTTTTGCTATTTGGGCAGCAAAATAACTGATGATGGTCGAAGTAAGGAGGATATAAAATGTAGATTGGCAATGGCAAGGAAAGCTTTTCTGAAGAAGAGGAATTTGTTAACATCGAGTATAGATTTAAGTGTCAGGAAGACGTTTCCGAAAGTATTTGTGTGGAGTGTAGCCATGTATGGAAGTGAAACATGGACGATAAATAGTTTAGACAAGAAGTGAATAGAAGCTTTCGAAATGTGGTGCTACAGAAGAATGCTGAAGATTAGATGGTTAGATCAGATAACTTATGTGGAGGTATTGAATAGAATTCGGGAGGTTTTTGTGGCACAACTTGACTAGAAGAAGGGATCGGTTGGTAGGACATGTTCTGAGGCATCAAGGGATCACCAATTTAGTACTGGAGGGCAGCGTGGAGGGTAAAAATTGTAGAGGGAGACCAAGAGATGAATACACTAAGCAGATTCAGAAGGATGTAGGCTGCAGTAGGTACTGGGAGATGAAGAAGCTTGCACAGGATAGAGTAGCATGGAGAGCTGCATCAAACCAGTCTCAGTATTGAAGACCACAACAACGACATGAGTAAATAAACCAAGTTTGCGTCTGGATCTTACGCCAGAAAACTCGTTGATATATCTTCATAGTTCAGACGAATATCAGTTAGGAGGTCGGCTTCGATGTGAAGACTGGACAAGGCGTTCATTCTCTCCTCAGACAACATAGAACGTAGGTACAATTTCAGTCTTTAAGAGCCGAAAACGAGCGTTTTGGTGATGAATTTGTAAGTGCCATACATAGAAATGTACTAAGCCCAATGTCAACATTCGGAACCACGGTCTTTAACCTCTCTTTTCGTAAAAAGTTACTCATTTCGACTAGTATATCGCTTTATGAAGTTGGTGTCTGTTCTTTCGGAAAGAACAGATACCATTAGTGATCTTACAGCTCTCGAAGAATGAAATTTCATTGAAATCCAGACCATCAGCTGGTTACAGGCGTTGATAAATATCAACGAGGAGAGTTGAAAACGTGTGCCCCAACCGAGGCTCGAACCTGGGATCTCCTGGTTACATGGTAGACACACTATCCAACAGAGCCACAGAGAACACAGACGATAGTGCTACTGAAGGGACTTACCTCTGTCACGCTCGTCGTGAGACCCACACACTCAACTTACGGTCCACACACTACATTTTAGTTCCCCTGCCCACTGTACTCATTATTCGCGGCAATCCATCTACCGATTACCGTAAGCGTTCGGGCAATATGAGTGTATTCGGAGTGAAGAAGATCATTGGCCGGTAAGCCTTATCTATATAAAGATGGTATCTGCTCTTTCGGACATGTTTCAAGTATATCATTAATCTCAGAATATTTCAAAAGTTCCGCAAAATGTACACGTTCACAAGGGAAGGAAGGATCTAAATCTGTGTCACATGACGCTAGGAAATTTTGCTGCACTTTCAACAGTATCGTCAGGTGAACTGTTCTTAAGGTTACTGAAAACTGTGAAGGAGTCCAACAGTGCTCTATAGCCTTCCTTCTTCCTCACTAATTCGCCGTACATGTTGAAGAGTACTGGGAGAAGTGTTCCGACTCTAAATTTTTCCCTTACAGTCAGAAAAACTTCTTCCCGCTTCTTCGTCATCATTAAGTTTGCGTCTTCGTGACATTTTATAGATGCATCCATAGGCTATACCCGTCACAATCGTCATGGATTTATTTTCATAACAATCGAACATGCCACGAATAGATGTAGTAAATCGTACAAGTGATTCCTATAATTCATGCACTATTTTAGTATCAACATTCACACTTTGCAATTTCAGATTTACACTATTAAATCTCTAGAGTATGTCCTTCCCAACTGTCATCATGAATATTGTTTCTAGTCTTCTGAGTTGATTCAATAAAGCTGAAGCCTCATTTCGCACAAGTGGTTTTTCAAACGTATTTTTGGCAACATGTGTGAGGTCTTTGATAACGCCCTCCCAGTTTGCATATAGACTTATACACGCTTCCTCTTTTGCTGACCAACGTGTTTTTGATAAACTTTTTACCGTTTTGCTTCCTGGTTTCATGAAAGTAAGAAGTTTACCCCAGCGCTGTGTAGAAGCAGAGAAAAAAATTATAAAAGTTTTTCACTACACTGAAAAATTAACATGCTTCCTGACAACAGCTTGCAGCACTAGTGCCGACTAAATTTAAAAAACGTGCTGCACAAGACACATAATGCGCTTTCGGATTTCGTTATTTAATGCGTGCGCCGGCCGTTGTGGCCGATATGTTCTAGGCGCTACAGTCTGGAACCGCGCGACCGCTACGGTCGCAGGCTCGAATCCTGCCTCGGGCATGGATGTGTGTGATGTCCTTAGGTTAGTTAGGTTTAAGTGGTTCTAAGTTCTAGGGCACTGATGACCCAGCAGTTAAGTCCCATAGTGCTCACAGCCATTTGAACCATTTTTTAATGCGTGCCTCCAATCCAGTGTAGGTTCCTGACATATTGCTTACGTTATCTTATGACTGGCCTCTACGATCAGTAATATGTATAGAATTTGTAGACAGGACTTTTAGTACGGCCTCAGCTAAGTTTTCGGATTTATGTCCCAGGTTTGGTTAAAAGAGAAGGAAACGTTCTACAGGTTCACCATTCTCAATCACATATCTTAATACGAAAGACATTTGATCAGTATGTGAAATGTCCGCAGTAGAATCTTCTATTATAGAGTAATATTTGGCCTGTTTTATTTCACTTATGACAATTCTTTTTATTCGTTCAGGCAAAGATCTACTATTTCATCACAGATTGTTGAAGAAAGATAACTTGTCCCTGTCCTGGATTTCCACAACGTTCAATGTGATATGCGAGAAAAGGATCAAATTTGGCTGTAAGTTAAACAGAAATGATAAACTGACCATTATGTAATGAGTGGAATATTTCAACGTGTCCACGTACGGGAAGTCCACGACTTGTTATCTTTTTCACTACTGCAGTTCCCTTTTCAACACACTGTGCCAGCACATTTATTCTGTCTCATCATATGAATCGAAATGGTTATCAGTTGTTCCAAGTGACTTTTTTGTTGTTGAGAGTGATATGTCAGAATTTTTGTGCTCAAGTGAATTCTCATGATGAGATAAAACATTGGAAATATTTTTCCAATCTTCAGTACCATTAGTAGCAATCGCTGCCTTACCTCCGATGAATTTATATGGTGCACAGAAAACAGAATCGATTCTACAGGAGTATAGTACAAAATCACGTAAAGTTGATTCATCATTGAAAAGTTTGTGGTAAATATATTTTTGTTCAAATATCTGGTTTTATCGCCTACTGATCATCTTGAATTAGAAAAATCGCTGCTACAATTTTGATTAATGCCACGTTGTAAGAGAATGTCGATTGTTGATTCATTGACACATCATTCGGCAGGATCATCACTAGAGAGGTTATTTATGTCTGACTCGACACTTTGTTTTTGAAATCAGGAACAATTTGTTTTTCTTCATTTTTAAGATTTGTTTCGTCTGTATTGACTTCTTTTACAGCAGCTTCAGTGCCAGAAATATCATCCATACTACTTGAACTCGAAGGTGAACCAGCAACAGTTTTTGCGAAAAATTTATCTACTCGGCAGAGCATTTTTAGAACATTGGCATCTCGTTCTCGACTTTCCTTCGATAATTTCCGGAATGCTGCCCCATTTAATTTTACACGTTTGCTTTTTTCACTGTTATTCGTGTTAAGGCACTTACAAAATAGCCAACCAACTGTAAAAAAAAAAGAAAAAGAAAAAAATTTGTGAAAGGTAAGAAAGAGAGACTGTATCCAGTTCCAATCGTACTACACAGCACACGAGCACAAAGCTTTTTACTTTAAACGCGGCACACGAGCACAAAGATTTTTCCTTTAAACGCGGAGCGATGAACTAACCAACTTGGATTACTCGACGAATTGTGCTATGAAAAAAGACAGTGTAGAATAATTTAATTTCATTGTCGCCTCTTTCTTTGTTGTCAGTCAACGGTAGAAGAACACCTGCAGGCTGGAATTCGTGTGGTAAAGAAAACGGGACAGTCCCTTTTTTGGCTTCTGTTTCCCGCGTCACCGGAATTTTAACTAGGACGTAAATATGTTCTGAATATTCTTGATACTGTTTTTCTAATTTAAAGAGCAAATAATTTTTACAGTTTCTTACCGTGGGGTGTGCTGGATCGACTCCTTTCCCACTTATTCTTATAACATTTTAGCGGTTACCGCAGGCAGAGAAGACAGATTACAAAGTTTAAATAGTCTCGTTGGGCGTTGATGTGGTGTGTTGTCATTTGTGTGAACACTGCTGTTATGTCCACACGCAAATGCACCTTTTTTTCCAACATAAAATAAAAAGAACCTTTCCTCGAAGAAAAAAATGCTTAGTTAAGAAGTTTAACATAAAATTTGTAATGCCACATACTATTCGATTGCACAGAGTGGGAACTTCGATATCGTGCAGAATGGAGCACAATAAATGAAAGAAACGAAAGTTGGTTTCTTCTTCTTTTTTCTCCAAAAATGTAAATGAGTAAAGAAATAAATAAAATTTTTAAACTGTTGTGAAGTGTATTTCACATATTATTAGATATTCTGCTTGTTTTCTTTTCTTATAAAAATGTGTTAAAAAATGTAAAACATTCCCACTATCAACATATTTTGTTAAACGGGTGTCATCAAATCAAAGCTCAGATATTGAAGACCACAGAATTTTCACATTAATTACAGTAATGGAGGGCTGACTTGATGCCTCCCCTGTAATTACTACAAAAAATTTAGGGAGAGTAGTGCTTTACATACTGAGGCCCACATATGTTACAGTATTTAAGGAACTGCTGATTAGTTTATCAAGCTTTTCAGGGGTCCCGGTATTTTCAAGGGGAAAATATGGTAGGTTTAAGTATAAGCCGACTACATTCTCCGATTAATAACGTTTCAGACATTGTATTGTATATTGCCGACCTGATAGCTTACTTCAAAATATTTTGAACAATCATGAAGATGATACTAGACAGAAACGCAATGTTAAATTTCCTTTCAGTCACCAAGTAAACTATGTATATTTCCGTGTTTGTATTTTCGAATTTCGTTCGTAAGGCTTACTTAAACTAGCAAGTTGTTTAACAATATTAACCATTTTTGTCGTTTGTAAGCGCAGTTATTTTAAAACGTAAAAGATTAAAATGAGTTCAGAGCAAAAAATGTCGTCCACCTTAAGGTGCCGCCCCTTGGCCCGTGCCTAGTGGGCCTGTATGTAGATCCACCACTGTATGCAACAACCGTGCAAGGATTTTGTATGCCACTCATAAATCTGCTTGTGCAGTGGCAGCTTTTTGCAGAATCGGTGGCGGAAAACACGTTCCACTAGAACAATGGATTGACTTCGCGATAATTTCAACACACAAAATGGTTTCTCTTGCGGTGTAGTCGCCATGTTGCTACAAACAGTGCAGCAATGTAAAAACTTTGAACCTTCCTCTATCTAGTGAATTGCGCAACTCTTACAGTTTATCTGTAATAAATAACTGTTTATTTTTTCAATCACGTAGTGTACTGTGAAAAGTAATGGTTCTACAATGCTCCCTTACGATATGCGAGAAGTTTTGCGTCCGAATATTGCTTTATGATTAAAATGACACGCTGTGTTCTATTTGCTTGAAACTCTTCAGTCCAGTAAGACAGCAGGCGTGACATTCCGTATGCTCCTATTTTGTTAATTAGACGGCAGTACGGAACTGTATTGAGTGACTCATGGAATTCAAGGAACTCGTAATCAACATGGGACCATGAATGTTCTTTTTTGTGAGTCTAATGGACGAATAGCTCGAGCTAGGTTTCACATGAATGTTTTGTAACTGAAGGTGATTCATATAGAGGAGATTTCTCGCCCCAGAAATAAAATACACTCCTGGAAATTGAAATAAGAACACCGTGAATTCATTGTCCCAGGAAGGGGAAACTTTATTGACACATAACTGGGGTCAGATACATCACATGATCACACTGACAGAACCACAGGCACATAGACACAGGCAACAGAGCATGCACAATGTCAGCACTAGTACAGTGTATATCCACCTTTCGCAGCAATGCAGGCTGCTATTCTCCCATGGAGACGATCGTAGAGATGCTGGATGTAGTCCTGTGGAACGGCTTGCCATGCCATTTCCACCTGGCGCCTCAGTTGGACCAGCGTTCGTACTGGACATGCAGACCGCGTGAGACGACGCTTCATCCAGTCCCAAACATGCTCAATGGGGGACAGATCCGGAGATCTTGCTGGCCAGGGTAGTTGACTTACACCTTCTAGAGCACGTTGGGTGGCACGGGATACATGCGGACGTGCATTGTCCTGTTGGAACAGCAAGTTCCCTTGCCGGTCTAGGAATGGTAGAACGATGGGTTCGATGACGGTTTGGATGTACCGTGCACTATTCAGTGTCCCCTCGACGATCACCAGTGGTGTACGGCCAGTGTAGGAGATCGCTCCCCACACCATGATGCCGGGTGTTGGCCCTGTGTGCCTCGGTCGTATGCAGTCCTGATTGTGGCGCTCACCTGCACGGCGCCAAACACGCATACGACCATCATTGGCACCAAGGCAGAAGCGACTCTCATCGCTGAAGACGACACGTCTCCATTCGTCCCTCCATTCACGCCTGTCGCGACACCACCGGAGGCGGGCTGCACGATGTTGGGGCGTGAGCGGAAGACGGCCTAACGGTGTGCGGGACCGTAGCCCAGCTTCATGGAGACGGTTGCGAATGGTCCTCGCCGATACCCCAGGAGCAACAGTGTCCCTAATTTGCTGGGAAGTGGCGGTGCGGTCCCCTACGGCACTGCGTAGGATCCTACGGTCTTGGCGTGCATCCGTGCGTCGCTGCGGTCCGGTCCCAGGTCGACGGGCACGTGCACCTTCCGCCGACCACTGGCGACAACATCGATGTACTGTGGAGACCTCACGCCCCACGTGTTGAGCAATTCGGCGGTACGTCCACCCGGCCTCCCGCATGCCCACTATACGCCCTCGCTCAAAGTCCGTCAACTGCACATACGGTTCACGTCCACGCTGTCGCGGCATGCTACCAGTGTTAAAGACTGCGATGGAGCTCCGTATGCCACGGCAAACTGGCTGACACTGACGGCGGCGGTGCACAAATGCTGCGCAGCTAGCGCCATTCGACGGCCAACACCGCGGTTCCTGGTGTGTCCGCTGTGCCGTGCATGTGATCATTGCTTGTACAGCCCTCTCGCAATGTCCGGAGCAAGTATGGTGGGTCTGACACACCGGTGTCAATGTGTTCTTTTTTACATTTCCAGGAGTGTACCTTCCTAATTTCTACAAGGGATCGATATATGCAATTTGAAGCTGTAGTTCTATACGTCTGTTACATAACCGTTCTTGAGACCAGAAGACCACCAGTGGCAGATGATGAGCAAGTTTATTTGCGCACTGTGTTGTGGAAATGCACTGATATCGCGTCAGGTCTAGTGACCTTTCCCCTGTCGGACGATTTCACTCGATGTCTCCCGAGTCATTTATTTCGATATGTGTCATTTTGACGTCAGTGTGGCATTATACATAACGGGACTGAAGTAGCCTAAAGGTAAGGAGAACCAATAATAAAACTTGACGGTTTGAGAGTGTATGTGACGTTGTGTCAGTGATCGCAAAACCTATCCAAATATACAAAGAACTTGGAAGTATGAATTCAAGGGTCAGTACGATGTTGCACTCCCCTTACCTTGTGTTTATGCGCCGATATGGTAGAAAATGGCCTAACAGATCCGTTGTCTCCTATCTTGAGACAAACGGACAAATGTAGGAACTTGTACGTTGTATCTTGTGTACATGCATTGGGAAGGAGTTTATGTCCGAGCTGGTCACAGACATTTTCTATCAGGTGTAGGTTTTGGGAACTTGCTGCCAACATGAGTACCTGAACATATCGCGGACAGTTCATTCAGACATACACCATGTGTAGACAAGCACTGTTCTACCGATTTTTTTAAAACTAATTTTCGGCTTATTGGGCCACCTTCAGGAGACAACAGGATAGCGGGTGAAACGGATCCTTGTTACTCAATGTTGAAAATGGAATTGTTCCACCAAGAAGTATCGGAAGAATCCATAAATTACCATTATTCAAATGGTTCAAATGGCTCTGAGCACCATGGGACTTAACTTCTGAGGTCATAAGTCCCCTAGAACTTAGAACTACTTTAACCGAACTAACCTAAGGACATCACATACATCCATGGCCGAGGCTGGATTCGAACCTGCGACCGTAGAGGTCTTGCGGTTCCAGACTGCAGCGCCTACAACCGCTCTGCCGCTTCGGCCGGCTAGCATTGTTCTTTTGGAAACAGTCACCACGAATCTCTCACATTAGACAAATAACATGAGAATAATGCAGGATGTCCGTGACGCGCCGCCGTGCCGTCAGGTATCCCCTTATATTACTGACTGTGACCTGAAGTGATACCCCACAGCTCCCCACATCATGACGTCAGGAAAAAAACATCGCTCTGCTCCCTCAAAACATTGAAAGGATGTGACCGCTACCCAGATCGCAGACGATGGTCATCCGGGTAGTGCAGAACTGCGATTCCGAACGACGAAGTCACGCCGTTAATCAGCGATCAAAGCTTCCTGATCACGAAAAGATGTAGCCATTTGCGTCGTGGTGTTAACTCCAGCGTATGCTTGGGACACTATCTCCCTAATCTGGGTGCTGCTAGTATCTGACCAAAAGCGTAGGTTGACACAGATTATAGTAGGGAGTCTACTGTATCGAACAGAAGTACACTCGCCGGTACAACGATGGCTTCTTTGGTTTGCTCCAGAAGGAGACGGAGTGGAACTATAACATGTAAAATAATAGACCACTTTATTGCAATATGGATGTAAAGATTTACGTGACTTTGTATAATTAATTTCCAAAGGAATGTTCTGAATATTTTCAACTGTCTCTGAACACTGAAGTATCATTTCAAACAGAAAATTGTACAAATCTCTTCACTTGGAGAATAAACGGCATAATATTAACATTAATTTCTGCCCAAGAGAACTGGGCCGAGCATTCCCCTGTCACGCCTTAAGTAGACTACCAATAGCAACGACGTAGCGAAGTTCTAGAAGACGTTGCTGCGCCGACGTTTCTCATTCGTCGATGCTGCATGCAGTGACAATACTTCTCTGTGGTTTCGTTGCGAGGTGCCTACTTCGCTTTGGCACCTCGATCTTCGGACAACGACCCAGATTCCACTACTGATTCCTGGGTGGCAGGATTAAATGTGATGGGATTACGACGTGTTTTGTGCAAAATACGGCTACCTACCCTTTTGGTGGTCAGACGCGCTAGAAATCTTGACGACGATTGTGCTGCCCTAACGTCCCCTCGCAGTCCAACATAGGATCACTGGACATTGGACGCGGCGTGGCCGAGCGGTTCTAGGCGCTACAGTCTGGAACTGCGTGACCGCTACAGTCACAGGTTCGAATTTCGCCTCGAGCATGGATGTGTGTGGTGTCCTTAGGTTAGTTCGGTTAAAGTAGTTTTAAGTTCTAGGGGACTGATGACCTCAGAAGCTAAGTCCCATAGTGCTCAGAACCATTTGAACCATCTGACATTGGACGACCAACCGGCGAAATGGGGACGTACGGTGAAGACGGTTTCAAGCTCTGTCAGGTGCTCATAGAGATGTCTCCGTGTCCTTCAAATTGATCATTTAGCAGCTCATGGTGTTCACGCCTCTTATACACTGAGGTAAGAAGTCATGTGATACCTCCTGATATCGTGCCACACCTACTTTTGCGCGGCGTAGTGCAGTAACTCGGCACGGCACGGGCTAAACAAATGGTTCAAATGGCTCTGAGCACTATGGGACTCAACATCTTAGGTCAGAAGTCCCCTAGAACTTAGAACTACTTAAACCTAACTAACCTAAGGACAGCACACACACCCATGCCCGAGGCAGGATTCGAACCTGCGACCGTAGCAGCCTCGTGGTTCCGGACTGCAGCGCCAGAACCGCACGACCACCGCGGCCGGCCACGGGCTCAACAGGTCGTTGGAAGTCCCTCGCAGTAATATTGAGCCATTCTGTCTCTATAGACTTCCTTAATTATGGAAGTGTTTCTGGTGCAGGATTTTGAACACGAAATGACCTCTTAATTATGTCCCATAAATGTTCAATAGGATTGATGTCGGGCAATCTTGCTTCCCATGTAACTCGCTCGAATTGTTCAGTATGTCATGGAAAATTTCGGCCCGGTGACATGGTGCATTGTCTTCTATAAAAATTCCAGTGATGTTTAGGAGCCGGCCGGTGTGGCCGAGCGGTTCTAGGCGCAACAGTCTGGAGCCGCGCGACCGCTGCGGTCGCAGGTTCGAATCCTGCCTCGGGCATGGATGTGTGTGATGTCCTTAGGTTAGTTAGCTTCAAGTAGTTCTAAGTTCTAGGGGACTGATGACCTCAGATGTTAAGTCCCATAGTGCTCAGAGCCATTTGAACCATTTTATTGATGTTTAGGAATATGAAACACACTAATAGCTGCAAATGCTCTCCAAGAACCTGAAAGTGACCAAGGGCCGAGTCTATATCATGTAAACAAAGCTCACATCGTTAGGTAGCCACCACCAGCTTGCATATCGCCTTGTTGATAACCTGGGTCCATGACTTCGTCTGTCTGCGCCACACTCGTACCCTACGATTAACTCTTACCAACTGAAACTGGGACTTACCTGACCAGACAGCGGTTTTACAGTCATCTAGAGTCCAACCGAAATGGTCACGAGACGCTGCAGACGATGTCGTGCTTTTAGCAAAGGCACTCTCGACGGTTGTTTGCTGCCATACTGCATTAGCGACCAATTTCGCCACATGTCCCTATCGGACACGTTCGTCGTACGTCCACTTTGATATCCACGGTTATTTCACGCAATGCCGCTTGCTTGTTAGCGCCAACTACTCATCGCAAATGTCGCTGCTGTCGGTAGTTGAGTGAGTGCAGTCGAACACTGCGTTGTCCACGGTGCGAAGTAATTCCTGAAATGTGGTATCTCTTGACACTGCGAATCTCGGAATATTGAATTCTCCAGCGATCTCCGAAATGGAATGTCCCATGCCTCTAGCCCTAAGTAACATTCCGCATTCAAAGTCTGTCAATGCTGGTTATGCGGCCATAACGAAGTCGGAAATCTTGTAACACGAATCACCTTAGTAGAAATTACAGCTCCAGCTGTGCCGGTTTAAATCTTGTATACGTGATACTACCGCCATTTTTATTTGTACATATCGCTGCCCCGTGAGTTTTATCACCTCAGTGTATGTGCTATCGGGCCTCGTAACAACATTAACAAGAATATAGCTAATGCGCTGCAGTATCCACCCCATCTGTCAGAGAGAATTACAGCCCTAATGATTTACAGACTCGCCGATGAGTTACATTATCGGACGATACCTTCTACCTGCTTCACTTTTTTTCTTTTCTTTGTTTTTGTTAGTTAGTGTATCTTTGTACTGGAAGAAGTACTACGTGTGTTAATTCAACGGTAGCAAAAGGTCATTGCGTTCCCCAATGCCAAGTGGAGGTGGCTGCGATTGTTAACTGCACCTCATCTCGTCAGACGATAGCGGCCAATATCTGCACGCGCTGTTCGTGACGTAGCGGCCGCACCAGCGCCTCGCCTGCCGTGTCTGAGCCCGGCCGGCTGCAATTAACTCCGCGGCTGCCAAGGCTGTGTGGGCGTGCGGCGAACCTCGGCCTGCACTACCAACGCCCCCTCGCTTTGCCCAGAGTTCATGGTAGGGTGATCTCTGCACTCCACCTCGATTAAGGTTTGCCCTAAAAATGTTTTCCCAGAATGAACAATTGCAGAAGGCGTAGAGGAAGATGAAATTGAAGTAGCTCAACAGGACGTAGACACAGCAATTAAGAAACTGAAGAATAATAATGCACCAGGAGAAGGTAGAATAACGGCAGAGATGTTTAAGGCGAGAGTTGGAACACTTCGTGAAGAGATATGCAATCTCATAAGGGAAGTTTGGAGGAAGGTGGAGATCCAAAATGAGTTGAAGTCAGCTACCATTATCCCACTACATAAAAATAACAATAAACGGAACTGTAGTAGTTATAGAGGTGTTTACCTTCTGAGTGTACCATACAAAGGGCTATCATTAACAGTTCTTGAACAGCTGACGCCTTTTGCTGAAGATAGAGGGTACAAGACCAGTTTTTGTACAGGAAGATCAACCATGGCTCAAATTTTCACCATGAGACAAATCTGGGAGAAGTGCTGGCAGTTCAGCCATCGGTTTCTGGTAACGTTTGTTGATACCTCAAACATGTATCGTACTATACACAGATGAAGTAGATACAACATTCCTGAGAGAGCCTGGCATACCAAGACAGTTAATTAACTTGGTACATATATGTACAGCAGAGACAAAAGCCAAGGTGAAATAGCAGGGGGAGGTGCCAAAGATATTCAACATCAGAAAAGGTGTGGGACAGGGTGATGCCATTTCACCACTGTTTTTTAATTTGGTCTTGGACAAAGGAATTCGCCAAATGAAAAGAGACGGTAAAGGGATGAAGCTAATTGAAAAACACACCTATTGGGATATGTAGTCGACACTACAGTTGTAGCGGATGAGATGGCGGAAACCGTAGAGGACTTGGCGAAGAATGCCACTAATATTGGCTTTCAGGACTAATATAGAGAATTGATTCTTCAATTTCTCCAGGCGTATTTTATGACGAAATAAATCTCGGGTGAACAGCCCGGTATGAGTGTCCATAGGACACAATATTTCGTCAATCGACCACGTTTCATCAGGTGCGCTGATGTACTGACCGGCGGTGGGCCGGCGCTATGTATATATAGGACAATCCCCCTTTTGCTCCTCCCTCAGGCGCTTCCTATGAGTCGGTGCGGTACGCGCCCCGCGAGCGGTCCAGGTACAGCGTCCGTTCTCCCGCCGTCTGGGCGCTGCGTCCTAGGTCTTCTCGTTCAGGAAGTTCTGCCGGCACCGCTCTCGTTATTCTTCCCTCCTTCCACAAAGTCGGGATATTCTGGGAAATATCCTGTTTCTTCTTAATCTGGGTGATCACGGGTTCCCACGCCTTGCTAAGGATGTAACCGCTGTCACGATTTAGTTGTGACCCCCTTACTCTGATCTCTATGGATTCTTTGATGACACAGTCCCAGTATTTGGAAGTATGTGTCGGGGCTTTGGTTTGGTCATAATCCATGTTGTGGAGTTCCGACAGGCAATGCTCAGTTATTGCCGACTTACTGGGCTGTTGCAGTCTAGTGTGCCGTTGATGTCTGGTGCGAATGGTCTGCCCTATGTATACACTACCGCATTGGCAAGGTATCTGCTAAACCCCTGATTTACGTAGACTAAGGCTGTTCTTGAGACTGCCAGGAAGACTCTTGGTTTAACTTGGAGGACGGAAGATAGTTTTCACTTGGTGTTTACGTAAAATGCGTCCAATTTTTCCGGATAAGGCCCAACAAAATGGAATAATAGACAAGACCGCCTCCTCCTGAGGTTCATCCTCAGCTTCCGCCGGTGCTGCAGGTGTGGAATGCAAAGCCTTCCGAATATGCCCTTCTTTGTAACCGTTCCTCAAAAACACGGTCTTCAGATGGTCCAATTCCTGTTGAAGACTGTCCCTGTCGGAGATGGTGTGAGCTCTGTGTACAAGAGTTTTTAGCATGCCATTCTTTTGTGCCGGGTGGTGGCAGCTATCCGCATGTAAGTACAGAATGGTGTGCGTCTTCTTCCTATACACGCCGTGGCCCAAAGTGCCGTCAGCTCGTTTTATAATCAAAACATCTAGGAAAGGGAGCATCCCATCCGTTTCGATCTCCATGGTGAAATTAGTATTCTCGTGTCTGGAGTTGAGATAAGTGAGGGAGTCTGTCAGTTTATCTCTTCCATGTGGCCAGATAACGAAGGTATCATCCACATATCTAAACATACAGGAGGATTTTAGATATGCTGATTCAAGAGCTTCCTCCTCGAAATGTTCCATGTACATATTTGCGACAACGGGTGAGAGTGGGCTCCCCATAGCTACTCCTTCTGTCTGCTCGTAGTAGTCACCGTCAAATAAGATGTAAGTTGATGTCAGAATATGTCTGAAAAGGTTGCTGGTCTCTTCGTAAAATTTCTGGCTGATGCGTTCCAAGGATTCTTGCTACGGAACTTTAGTGGACAGAGATACCACGTCGAAGCTCACCACTATGTCAGATTCCTTAAGCGCAAGGTTGTTGATGCATCCCAGGTAATCCACCGAGTTACGGATATGGTGTGTACATCTCCCAACGTAATGGCTAAGCAGTTGTTTGAGGTGCTTGGCGAGAAGGTACGTTGGGGCACCAATATTGCTGACAATGGGACGTAACGCGGGGCGCGGTACGCACCGACTCATAGGAGCGCCTGAAGGAGAAGCGGGAGGGGGATTGTTCTATATATACCTGGCGCCGGCCCACCGCCGGTCAGTAAATCAGCGCACCTGATGATGGCAACGTGGTCGATTGCCCATATATTGTGTTCTATGCACACTTATACCAGGCTGTTCACCCGAGATTTATTTCCTCATAATATAGAGAAGATTTAAACGAAAGAAGTATCCAGACAGGCTCCTAATAATAGACCATTGCTGGTGGGAATATCTAAGATAACAAGAGCAAAAAATTTCAGATAGTTCGTCACGTGGTTGAACAGGCATAATAACCTATAACAAGAAATTAATCAACGTATCATCATTGGGTCTGAAACTTATTTCACTTGAAGCAAATAATGTCAGAGAAAAATCTGTCAGTTAAGACCAGACTTAAAGCCTATAACACAGTGACACTACCGGTGTACTTACACGGGACAGTAATGTTAAGCACAAAGAGAGAGAGAGGGAACCTGCTGATCTCCGAATGGAAATTCCTGAGACAGATCTTTGAACCAATGTGTGAAGAGAGACGCAGAAAAAGCCAGGAACTGTACGCCTAGTGAAACAACCGGACACCTGCAGAAAATGGAAGCGATGAGAATAAGTTTAGCAGGGTGTATTGACAGGAGTCCAGAAACATGCTGGGATAAAGCTGTGCTTTTGGGAAAACCTGATGGAACACGTGCAGTATGAAGCCAAGAAAGCGATGCGAGAATGAACTGTAGAAGGACCATCAGCAGTGGGTTGTCCATGAGAACTGAATCCAAATTGCACAAAGTCACCATATACGGGGGAACATTGTAGCGTGGGTGCATGATCTTTGGGGACCGCGATGGTCGATCCACATGAATGTACGTAGGGTAAAGTTGCTTCATTCGTACCACAGTCTAAGAAGTACAACAATAATATGTGGTCTCACGTTTATAAAATGCGACATGAAATGGTTTAAAATTGAACCAAATAGTCGTAAGAATCAGCAACAACCAGTGAGCGGACGGCTTAAGAAATAAATTTGTTTGACTGTCATTATTAGTTTGTTTCTCCCATCTGTAAGACATTTCAGAGACGTGTTTGATGATAAATCAATTGTTTTGTATCATGTATTTTTAAACTAATTTAAGCATAATCAATTGACAGAAAACTTTGAACCTATGCCTGTAATTTTAGGCTGAAACATTAAAAATATCACTGCCTAAATCATACCTGTGGAGAATTCGTTAATCGTACCGGTACGACTTAGGTGATTGATGCAGATTACGTACCAACTAAAAAATGTTTGTGTCGGCTGATTATTATGAGGAAGAGAGAGTACAGTTAGTGGGAGCAGGAGGTGAAACTGGATTTAATGAAGAATGTAGACGATACAATACACCAAAACATACACTGCGTCGTCATTTGAACGGTTTAAATGAAACATCAACATTTGGAAGACGTAATTATGATAGCATTGATGGAAAATGAAGTAGCACAACATATAATTAAATTAGAGTTATGTTCTTCGAAGTAGCAATTACTGAATTAAGAAACTTTGCCTACCAACGTTCTGAGAAACATCATCTTTCGCATTCAAAGACAAAAATAGACGGTAAAAATGGTATTACACGTTTACGAAAGAGCATACAGCCTTTGATCTTGCGAGTTCTCGAAGCAATATTGACAGCATGAAGGAGGGGGTTTCATAAAGAACGTGTTAAAGAATTTTTTGATAAATATGAGGAAATAGTAAATGAACGTAAATTTACTGTTGACCAGACATATAACGTCGATGCAACTGCATTATATACAAGGTGATTATAATTTAAGTTACTTTCAAAGCGCTGTAGAAATAACACCACTGATCAGAATGACGTCAAATTGCAACGGAATATTATCGGAGAAGGATTAAGAAGTATGGCAGAAGAAAAATAACTAATTAATAAATGTAGCAATAGATGGCGCTGTAAGCATCATAATTTGATACTGGTCGACTACAAATGACGAATGAATCATACAGCAATGCCTAAAGTGTACGTTTCACGTTAAAGAAACTATACTACTCAATGCGCATGGGTGTACAGGTGTGATACTGCTAATTACGTAAGACCATCCAAGCCGGCAAGGTCATATCACATCGGATGGATAACATCGGTTTTTAATCGTCCTGCCGCCAAAACCGCAAAAAAAGCCTCAATCACATGGGTATTTAATTGTCCTGGGGCCAAAAACTGCTTAAAAAGCATCAATCGCACCAGTTTTAACTGTCTTACTTGAACACTTTAACGCCTATGCGAAGTATACCAACAATTATCACGAAAATTACCTAAAGCAACAATGGAATTAACATCAAATCCTTGCAGTAAGGAAATAGAAACCAAAGAAAATGCAAATAAAATTCCTAAAACTGTACAGAAACTATGAAAAAGAGACAGATGCATGAAAGCATTAGCAAGATTGAAAAATCAAGGGAGAGAGTCAGTTGGTCATTGTGAGTTGATGAGTATTGCGCTCTCATTTAAATACATGGCTGAAAGAGTCAGCCTACAGTAATTGTGAAACGGACCGTGTCATCCAGGACCACGTGCCACAAAGAGCACAGATTCATCATGAAATGGGTAAATTCACAGGCGTCTATTGTCTATTGCGGCCTAAGTTCCGTAGTGTGCAAGTGAGACAGACGACAATCTACGTCACAGGGAAATCCAGTAAACCCCTTTGTGGCAAAGGAGACGTAGCAGTGTTAAATATGGCGGACCTAAGATTGACCATAAAGGGAAACATTTATGGAAACTATTTAATTCTGTGGTAATGCAGGGAATCAAGCCACAGTAATTTTATCCTGCCATCGTGAAAAATTTTCATGGTGATCCCAATAAAACTTGAATACTGATCATATATATAACAGTTTAGGATTCACTGTTGAAGTGAAATTAACATGTTTTGTTACAAAGAGCTGAGTGCTAAAATATGAACGCTTTTCTTCTTTGTTTATTTATCGGAAAGCACATTGGTGCAAGGCTACTGGCCGTGACATTCAGAGTTAAGAATGGAATTGTATTGGTTTTATGTAAAAGAAATTTACGTTTATTATGTGATTGATATTATTGTTACTTCATTTAGAATGTGAAAGTGGTCAAGCTTTGATTATTTAAAAATGTTAAAATGTAAAATAATGTAGAATAAGCCGTAGCGAATCAGATGGGCGGCTTCAGAAAAGGGAACTGCCCTCGTCAATTGAGCGACGATGCTCGGCACGCCGGAAACGCGGCCGGGAAGGGCAGAGGCAGTGCTGTCGGAGAGGCGAAAGCGGACGGTGATGTTCTGGACACCAAATGGGACAGTTCGGATGGAGACGCGAAAAGGATAGTCGCTGGGAAGGTAGCTGGGAAGTGAAACGACTTTGAAAATATCGCGTTGTGTGATTTTGCGGAACTTAGAGCGCTGAGCAGCCGCGGGCCTGTTGTGAACTCTAACTTTTCGCGAAGATAACGAGGTGGAATATTAGACTTGTATTTCGCCATGAGATTGTGAATGATCAAACTATGTCAAATGGATATGCGCTCGAGTGTAACAGTAAATACGACCACTTTCGCTGTTAGTTTGCTGTCTGAATAAACATTATTCTAACAAAATCGCAACAGTGTGGCCTACAACATTTATGGGTCGTTAATTTAGTTCCCGATATCATTATTACAGTTGTTACGTGCTATATTAACTTTATATTTCGCAAACTTGCCATCAGCCAGACAATTTAACCAAAGGGTCACAAGTGTCTAATTTAATACGTGTAATGCGACACGTGCTGTTCAACCCCTAGACGAGTTTGCAGCCTTGTAAGATCGTGAAGAAGACATTGTGAAATGAAATACAAAAGATGGGTTCATGGTTATGAGCTGGAGTGGAAAGTAAAATTAACTAATATTTCTATGATATCTGTGTTGAAACCAACTGTTTTTCATACACCAATTTAAGCAATTCGTAAAGTATTTGGATTTTGTTTCCTGTGTGTAATTCCATTACGCACAGTCGTGGAAGTCACTTTACGTTTATGGTTGTAATTTGTTATTGTGGCGTTTATTTATATTATACGCTGCTTTTATTACGTTGTCGCTGACTTCTCATCCTGAGTACGACTTAGGTAATAGGGGGTAAGAATCAGAAAAACAAGCGCGTTAATCGTATCGTAGGTACAGATTTGAAAATGGTTGGAAACTCATTTTCACGAAAGATTTTTACAATAGTGTTTGGAGCTGGTTGATAACTTATGAAATAAAGATTCGGTGTATGCAAAACAAATTGTGTTATCAGATACAGTAATTCTCCCTTAAGGGGTTCGACTTGAGCGATCTTAACGCTATTCATGTCCTCTTTAAGTTAAATCATACAGTGAATATTATACGTGGCTACCGAGTACTGAGCCACTTTTCAGAACTAGCTTTCATATAGAACTTGCCTTTCTCTAAATAACATGGAAATGTCTATCGTGAAACTAGCCCTGGACAAAAATGGCCTTTGTGTATAGAGCTTAGACCCAAGAATGGCTACGTTTAACACTATCTGACTGCAACAAGAGAAGGATATCAACTGCTTACTTTGTGCAACGTAATGATGCAGGGAATGAGTGAACACTTAACTGAATTCTGTAGAAGCACAAACTTGTAATAAGTTCTTTACCCTGACCGTAACGACGAGTAAGCAGATCGGCGACGTGCTGCGTGCATGCTTGTCACGATCTGTTTCCCTAACTATTCTATTCAGAAATCATTGCCGCGTAAAGTAAAGGTGATGAGAGTATGATCACGTGTGGCGGCGTTCCAATTTTTTGTGATGTTGACGGCGTTTGGTGTAGTCAACGTTACGTCAATATTTGTGCCTTGTCACCCTCCCTCTGTGTATGTGTGTGTGTGTGTGGGGGGGGGGGGGGGGGGGAATCCAGGCTTGTTGACCACGACACGTTTCAAGGCCATGATCGATTCTTCCGCTTTTCCTCCATTTGCGTCTCTTGTGCTCTTGTGCCACTGTACCACAGGGGGGACTTCGCATTTATACCTGCAGGTAGAATTACTTTTCCCCCCCACAACGCCGTGATTGTTCTTGTGAGATGGTCTAAGTGTTGCTCCATATTGTCTCCATACTGAAAGTACATATTTACTAGAGTTATTATTCTTGCCGGAGATTGCATTTTCACGACGTTGCAGTGACTGTTACATGTACTGCTAGAGAGTCGTTACCCTCAATGATTTGTTCGTGATGATTATTGCCACTTTCGGGTCATCTCCACTGCTGACAATCCGCCATTTTGCTGCTGTGAAAGCTATTCTCCCGGCTTGAGAGTACGGCTCATGCAGGCAGAGCACGTCTAGTCGCTACTCCTCCACCACCTTATGTAGCCCCTGCATCACCAGTCTGCTGTTGTGAGTGTTTAGTTGGCCAATGGCTATTTTAGGCATTGTGGGAAATATGTGTGCATTCGATCATCTGGCCAGTACTTTCTCCAGTCGAAGGCAATGCGACCATTTGCCAAGACTGATTGTGTGTAAATGTCATCAAGATCGAATTTTTCACCTCGTTCTTCAAAAACTTTCTTAAGGACATCCCGCAGGGCTCCGAAGTCGCTGGGGAGATTCATCGACTTGAGATGTATCCTGTCTACAGCCTCCATCACCGAGAAGGTGACCTTTTTACCATATTTATGCCCCACCCGGAACACATGTCGCAAAGCAGTGGTCAGGGTAGCCGGCTGCTCCAATCTTGACAATTGCATGGCGTGTTCTATTACACACTACTTGGTCTAACTTAAACTAACTTACGCAAAGGACGACACTCAAACCAATGCTCCAGGGAGGATTCGAACCTCCGACGGGGAAAACCTCGCGGGCCGTGACAAGACGCCCCAGACCGCTCGGCTAGCCCGCGCAGCTGTGTACAAAAATCTACAGGTTGCCTATTAGGTGGGCCATTAACTTTGTTTCCTAGCAGGATACTGCAATAGCTTCAAATCCAAACTAATATTTCATCACATAATCGCCACTGTAATTTTATTCTTAATTTTGTCTGAGAGAGGGAAAGAGTACGCACCTAGTGACATTTTGTAGATATCTTGGGAAATATCAGATTAATATTATTACAAATAGGATTTCAATTATCAGTGAACGTCAGAATATACTATTCATTTAAAGAAACTAAATGCGGTAAGATGTGTACTCTTTCCCGAAGGGGTGGTTAATGGTACGCACTAGAATTTGGCACTGACGTCATAAATGGAGCATTCCTCGTCACATAACTTGCTCTGAATCCGTTCATCAGTGATAGATCCGTCCTCTTCATCTTCATCCATACTATTTCGGGACATGCTCTTATTTAGTTTTTGGTCAGATTTTTCAAAGGGGTGTCAGCTTCATCACATTTTGTTTCTTTCATCTCACACTAATATTTCTGCCACCCGTCACACTAAGATTTCTACCATCGGTATCCACCATTTTATTAACAGCTCCTTCTGCTAATCTTTCCAATAAAGCATCCTCTAGCTCTTACTATCAACACCTGTTTGACAGTTTGTTGTTTCACCTTCAGAACGCAATTCACCAGAGATACTTCATGGGATGAAACTGAAAAATGTTTGTTAATTTTCTTGAGGTGTGTGCCAGTAGATGTCCAAGCATCGGTCATGTAAGTTCCGCATGTAAGCATCTAGTTGTTTGAGGAGGCTGATCTTGCGCTATATACCGTCTCAGATGTGTTCCAATGTCTTCAGATCAGGTGAATTTGGTGGCAAAGACATTAGCTTGACTTGACTATCATACGGCTCAAACTACTTTAGCACGACTGTAGCACTGCGTCACAGATAGTTGTCCAACTGGAAAATGCCGTAGAAATCGGGGAAGATATCAAGCATGAAGGGATACAGGTATTCCGCAGTGATCTTCAGGTGGCTCACAGCTGTTGCGGTGCCTTGAGTTACTAACACGTGTTCCAGGGAAGCCCATAGGAACTGCCCCATAGCATAATATGCTCCTATCTGCCAGCATCCCTGGCGCAGTACAAGTTTCGAGCAGAATTTCGCCTGGAGGACGGCATATCCGCAAGCAACCATCGACCTGCGGAACAAGAAAGGAGATTCTTCCGACCACGCCGCATGTATCCGCTGATCCAAGATCCACGTGTCAACTGCACTCGTAATCGACGATGTCGTTGGGTCAACATGGAAACACGTAGAGGTCGTCTACTACGTGGCCCCATGTTCAACATTTCCTGCCAGCATTAGCGTTATACTCTATCGTTGCATCTGCCACGGATCAGCATTTGTCGTGCTTCACAGAGAGGCCAAGGTTTCACTGTGATGCACGTACTGTGATGCTTGCACGTGCAACGCTCTGTCGGCTATTCGTGGTTTCACTGTCCTTCGCGACTTAGCATTCATACTAATGACAGTAGCATGCAAACGACCGACCAGTACAACCAGTTATTTTATTTCAAAGAACAGTTTCAGTATAACATGTTATTTTATTTCAAAGAACAGGTTTCACTACTCTCGTAGTAGTTGAAGTTCAATATTGGTGCCTGACAAGCGTTGTTACGAAGTGGCGACCAATGATACGCTGAACATTGTGGGTGACTATCTGACGTTTAACTAGACACTTACGTACTTTCCGTTTCATAAAGAAGAACTATTGAACGGGCGAGCGCAAACCATTCAAAAGATTCCACAACGACAGGATAAACGATTTCGACGGTGGAGCAGAAAAACGGCAAGTTTAAATTCCAAATTTTAATGTAGGCTTTGTGGCGTGTATGTTTTGATTGCGTGTAGTACAATTTCAACAAGAGTACAGTAAAACTATTTACTTATTATTAATGTAACATGAGGTTTTATTTGTCACTGCTTTTCCCGGCTAATTATAGTTATTTTTTTAAAGAAATCTCCACCTGGGAACGTCTAGCAATGTTGTCTGTCAAGCAGTATAAATGGAACGAAGTTCACCCACAAAAGCAGTCATACATATCCAGCAAACAAGCTAAATGTATGATACGTAATGTGAACTAAAGAAGAGTAATTATTTTTAGTAATTTTCAGTGCTGTTTAATACTCTCTTTACTAGTTACAGATTGTTTATCGAATTTATCGCTGCTGTTTTTCGAGGTGGCAACACTTTTCTTTAAGCAAAATGAACAGTTTTGCCACACGATACCACACTCACAAAAACTAATGTATTTCATCCTGTCAAAATATTTCGTAAAAATTGTTACTAAATAACCAAGCTTCATACATCAATAAGAATTTATATCACGTAAGATGCTGTTTCCGTTCATGGAAGCTCACTGTATTCACGGTGAACTGGAATTTTGTACCTCAGAGTGAGTTCTGGGCCACCAGTACACAATTATTATTGCAATTATGACCAACATTTATGTCTGTATAGAAAATCAATTTAAAACTGACGCTGCAGTATTTCACTAAGAAGGCGACTAACATAAGACAATTACTTATCGATTCGGCTTCCTGCCCTGTTTTACTACTAACAAATAATCTACATTAAATCTTTTTGTACCTTCACTGTATGCACTAAAATTTGAAAATTTTTCTCAGTGTTAATCGATTATTACTTAGCATTTTCCAATAAACCGAGCTAGAGATCCGTAGCGCTAATGGCGGCACTCTTTTGCAGCTAAGCAGAAAACTTAAATATATGTATATATATGACGAGAATTACAAAGGAATAAAACTCCAAACAAAGAAAATTCATTTCATTGAAACAAACTCTATTTGAAACATTAAAATAGCAACATAATACAGTTTTTTTACAGACCTCTTTCTTACTACACATCAATCACATCCTATCAGTGGAACAGTTCGAACCAGGAGAAGGAGTTTTCCAGAAGAAACGTAGATAACAAATGGCTCTGAGCACTATGCGACTTAGCTTCTGAGGTCATCAGTCGCCTAGAACTTAGAACTAATTAAACCTAACCAATCTAAGGACATCACATACATCCATGCCCGAGGCAGGATTCGAACCTGCGACCGTAGCGGTCTCTCGGCTCCAGACTGTAGCGCCTAGAACCGCACGGCCACTCCGGCTAGCGTAGATAACAAAAGATTGAGATTTTCATAATCTTTTACCATGGGTATTGTCTGAGATATAATTTTTTACAAAATATTAAATTATGCCATTGACAATAATTATATATTATTTTACTATCGATGAAGTCCTTTTTATTGATATTACGAGAGTTCGATTAATGTTCATTCACATTCCACACACAAAGCTTTCGTGAATTTTATTCTGAACAAAATGTAGGCGTGGATATTACATCTTACTTGCCGCCAGGTTTATAGTTAGAATAGCTCAAATTCCAGAGCAACAGATGTGTGTAGGGAGTGCGCGTAGTTACATTCAGTGATAAAATTTTTGTAAGCGTCCTGGAAATACCCGCGTTCTGAAAACAATTAATTTAGGTACCGTTAGATTGTCATTCATTACCAAACATGTGTTTCAACTACTGTTGTTAGTAGAAAGAAATGAAGTTTTAATATTCAGGGTCTTTACAAAATAGAAATTTTATTTCCCATGTTGCTAGTAATTTTGGGATCGACGGAGAATAATGTCAATTCGTATTATAAGCGAGACGGAACAGTTCAAGTTCCTAGGCGTTCGGATAGATAGTAAGCTGTTGTAGAAAGCCCATGTCCAGGATCTTGTTCAGAAATTAAATGCTGCTTTATTTACCATTAGAACAGTATCTGAAATAAGTGACAGTTCAACATTGAAAGTAGTATACTTCGCATATTTTCATACGCTTATGTCATATGGTATTATTTTTTGGTGTAATTCTGATTCGAAAAGGGTATTTTTGGCTCAAAAACGGGGTGTTCGATCTATATGTGGTGTAAGTTCGAGAACCTCTTGTCGACCCCTATTCAATAGTCTGGGAATTCTGACATTGCCCTCACAGTATATATGTTCTTTAATGTCGTTTGTTGTTAGCAATATTAGCTTATTCCCAAGAGTTAGCAGCTTTCACTCAGTTCATACTAGGCAGAAATCAAATCTGCATGTGGAATGCACTTCCTTGACTCTTGTGCAGAAAGGAGTGCGCTATTATGCTGCATCCATTTTCAATAAGCTACCACAAGAACTCAAAAATCTTAGCAGTAGCCCAAACGCTTTTAAGTCTAAATTGAAGAGTTTCCTCATGGCTGACTCCTTCTATTCTGTCGGGGAGCTCCAGGAAGAGCTGAAAAATTAAGCAAATTCCGGTGTTACATTGTTGATTTTCTGTATTTAAACTTACGAATTGTCGCCTGAATACGTTTCTTGTATTTCTTTTTATCTGTTTCTACTATCGTGTTATAATTTCATGTATTGACTCATTCCATGACCATAGAGACTTCTCCTTAATTTGGTCCCACGGAACAATAAATAAATAAATAAAAAATATTTCCAGTGAAGACGTTTATACGGTATCGCATGAAAATAATGGACGGCTCCGATCGCTACACTTGTTCAGAACTTAGAAGCTGTGTAATAACCAATGCAGGAAATGTCACAGAATAACCACAATAAAAAACAATTGAACAGGAAAATAAAATGTAACGGGGGTAATCTTGTTTAAACGAGGGTGGATAATATGAAGAAAGAACTGTAAAATACGCTGCGAGAACAATTTAAACAACAAGGGCAGCAATTCGTAGAAGAAATTAATACTCGTACGTCTACAAGGAATATGCAAATAGATCGAGACAAAGAAATAAAGGTTCAAGAAGAGTATATAGCACATTTACGGAGGACGCCGTAGCAGGACAGGACAACGAGGAGAGTCAGTCGGAAATTGAGTTACGTATCACGATAAGAATAATAGATCAAGATTTTCCACGGTTGCAGAATACAGTCCTTGAACAAAACAATGAGGTAAAAAGGGAATAAGAGGGACTATGGAAGATAATCAAGGGATATGGTCCTCCTACCGGAGAATGGACACATTCCTGAATGAAGCTTAAATCAGTTTCAGCACAGACAATATTAGGCATTGTTGCGCGAGTTGCCATGGAGTGCTGGAGCTGCGACGCTACAAAATGCGATGATGTGAGAAGAAAATTTAATACGCCACATATAGTATATAGTTTTCGCACCAGATAAAAGAACATTCCTGTAAATGGGTAATGCCTAGATTGTGGGCGTATGCACAGAGAACAGAACTAGTGAGAGGCTATATACATTTCAACCTCGCGATATATACTAACAAAACGAGATATTGTGCCAAGCCTATGACTTGGCAGGATGTATTATGGATTTTAAATGGCAAGCTACCCATGCACATAAGAGAAGATCTTATCAGAGTAGCGGAATCTTAGAGGTACTACTTTCAGTAGTAGATTCCATATATCTTATTCACGAGGTCTCTAAGGCAGTGTCTAGCAACAGCAAATTCATTAGCTAGGAGCAAAACCAATATTTGAATAATAACGAGTCACAGAGCGGGTAAGATGATCGACAGTATGGTAGCAACAAGAGTAGCCATAACAATTAAAGCATTCAAATACGGAATAAAAGGCTTAATGACAACAGGTTTAATTTGGGGTACATTAATGTCGATGGTAACAGTCAGTGGCAGCCAAACACAGTTAATCTGACCTGGCGTGGCGCGATTCAGAACAACTATGTGACAGACAATGTTAGCCGTCCTTCTACATCGAACCAGGATAATGACTAACGACCGCAATCAGCTCAAATGTGTCTGTTGTGTAATGTAATAGGGGCAATGATCAGTTTATCCAATTGATCAAACATGATCGTAGTAATGACGTTAGAAATGAGTTGTGTTCTGACGGAGAAAAGTACAGTAACCTATGTGTGATTGTGTGACAATCAGCATTCAAAGGATAAACAGGCAGTATCCTAATTATAGTCCTTCTGGATACAGTGGCTGTGATAAATGCGATCTTGAATACCTTGTACAAGAAACTGGGCGATAAATATCGGTACCTGCCTTCCCAGCGAGTAATTGTAATATACTTGGAACGACAGGTTTTAAGTCACATTCACATACCAAATGTAGCCATAATCTGCATGTTTTTAAGTGGTAGAAATTTTAATTGTGTACTATATCTTAGGCATAATATGTTGCCTAGAGACGGACTCAATGATTAGCCTTTCTGAAGGACACAGCAGCGTGGCTATTATCGGAAGCATAATGCAAAGAGATTTGGTAAATTCTGCGGTAGGGAATGGTAAATACATCCAAGGCCTAAAGGTCAGAATGATAAAGAGTGAGAACACTGATGCAGATGCAGATGTGTGGCTACTGGCACTTCCTACTGTGACTGACGTGCTGGCGAAGGGAGGAGAAAAAATATGGGAGTCTACATACTTAAATCACGAGCAGGGCACAAGCTTAGCAAATAATTTTCTAAACCGTACCAACGTGTTTGAAGAGGGAGCTATCATAGGCTGTGAGTACCATGCAAATTTTGTAATATAATTCCTATTTCATCCATTACTACATACTGTTCTACCAAACAATCTAAATTGATAAGCTATTTGCATTTGTTTGTAGATATAGTTAATATTTTAGTACATACAACTGCTGGGTTTCCACCTAATCAATTAATGTTTAAAGGGATAGACAGAAACAAATGGGAAGTCCTTTACCTAAAATACTCAAGGGTACAATGCCATCGGAAGAAAAGAGGGGTAAAGCATTAACAGAAAGATCTTCTAAAGAGAAAAAAAAAACATTTGTTAAAAGACTAAGAAAGCTACAAATATATGGCATGAGTGAGAAGGTGCTATTAAACAACGCAAGTAAGTCTCCTCTTCTACATAAGGAAAACAGAAAATGGGAAGTGCTATACACTGGTCCCTAAGTAATAACCAGCATATCAAATTCAGAGTCATATTTGTTTGTTTTATTAAGTTATCCTGGAACAGGATAGGGCAGAGGATTGTAACCTAATAAGGGCTCATTCTGTTCAAGGTACCTCATTATCTTTGAGCGCAGAATATGTCCTAAGATTTTACAACTAATAAACGTCAAGGATATTAGACGGTAGTTTCGTGGATCACTTCTACTACTCTTATTGCAGACAGGCGTGACCAGCGCCAGTTTACAAGAACTGAGTACGGTTCTTTGTTCGAGGGAGCTAAGATAGATTAAAGTGAGGAGGGCTAACTCAGCCGCTAGTTCAGAATATATCTGACGGGAATTCCATCAGGGCATGGAGCTTTGTTCGATTTTAACGATTTGAGCTGTTTCTCAACACCACAGACCCTAATACTTACTTCATTCCTCTCCTCAGTAGTATTGGGGCAGTTCTAGGTTTTCCTTTGTAAAGGAACATTTGAAAACGGAGTTAAGCGTTTGCTTTGCTACCCTCAATTTCAGGTCCTGTCTCTATCTCTAGAGTCTGTACACTAGCTTTGGTGTCTCTAAAAGCCTTTAAATGTGACCAGAATTTCTTTGGGTTTTATGAAACGTCATTTGACAATATTCTGCTACGGTAGTCATTGAAGGCATCACGCATTGCTCTCTTAACAGTCAAACTCTTTGTTTTACACATATTATGCAGTAGTCTCTGTTTCTTTAGAAGTTTCTTTACAGTTACTGTCTACAATGGGGATTCCCTCTCGTTATGAACTTTTCTACTGGGTACATACCTATCCACTGTGTGGTCAACCATTCTTTTAAACTTGAGCCAGAGCCTCTGCATGCTTCTGACATGTGCTGAAAGTTTCAAGATCCTCACCGAGATATGACATTACTGATTTTTTATCTAGTTTACTGGACATGTATACCTTTTTTGGAAATTTGTGATATGTTCTGTGACACCAAACTGCGGAGGTCATCGGTCCCTGTGGCTTACACTACTTAATCTAACTTAAACTAAAAATACACTAAGGACAACACACACACTCATGCGCAAGGGAGGACTCGAACCTCCGACGGAACAAGCCGCGGGAACCGGGGAAGAGCGTCCAGACCGCACAGCTAGCCCGCGCGGTGTATACATACCTTTCTGCTACTTTTTGTTGTCCTTTCGTAATCACTGATGCCAAAACTGCATCACGGTCACTGATAGCAGTTTCGATGTGGAGATCCTCAAAGAGGTCAGGTCTATCTGTTGCCATTAGATACAATATATTTGCATCTTGATTAGGGTTCCTAACAATTTGTTCAAAGTAGTTTTCAGAGAAGCCATTTAGTAAAGTTTCACAGGGTGTTCTATCACCCCCTCCAGTAACAAAACTGTAATTCTCTCAGTGAACTGTTGGATAATGAAAGTGTCCACCACTGATTACAGTATGATAGGGGAACTTATGTACAAGTATTCAGAGGTTGTCTCTGGAGTTTTCGGTTACATCAGGTGATGAGTCTGATGTGCAGTAGAAGAATCCAATTATCACTTCATGCCCACCCCTGATACTGAGTCATGTAAAAACAGTCTCACATGCAGCTCCTATTTCTATCTCGGTGGCCGGCCGGACTGGCCGAGCGGTTAAAGGCGCTACAGTCTGGAACTGCACGACCGCTACGGTCGCAGGTTCGAATCCTGCCTCGGGCGTGGATGTGTGTGATGTCCTTAGGTTAGTTAGGTTTAAGTAGTTCTAAGTTCTAGGGGACTTATGACCACAGCAGTTGAGTCCCATAGTGCTCAGAGCCATTTGAACCATTTCTGTCTCAGTGGATTTGAGTTTTTTGACTACTGCAACAATTACACCACCTCCAATGGCCATTTGCCTATCTTTTCGGTATACACTTAAATTTTCGCAGAAAAATTCACTCCTACTAATTTCAGGTTTAAAGCGATTATACATATTTGTTGAAAGAGGCAAGGTACACTGACAGGAAAAAATTGCAAGTCTAAGAAGGAGTTGTGCGATGTAAACGATACTTGTAGGCTAGTTTTTACATCGGAAACGTGATGTCTATTTATATTTTACGCCGGTCGCATGAGAATGGCGCTAGTAGCGTCATTACGGGGTGCAAGATCGGTTTACTTTAAATATTACACGCTGTAATCGTCGTGAACATTGCTTACGTTTGAGACTGGGCGTGGTGAGTTGATCTTAGTCAGAAATGCCTTTGAGGCGCTAAGACGCCATTATCAACACTTAGTTTGAACGAGATCGGGTTATAGGGCTACGATAAACTGGATGTTCCTTCTACAATACAGCAAAAAGTTTTGGCGGCTATGTACATGATTGCTGACAGCGACAGTCACGAGAATTTGCGGTCACAAGAAGACCGGGCTCCAGACGGCCATGTGAAACTACCGAGAGATTGGTTGGTTGGTTGGTTTGGGGAAGGAGACCAGACAGCGTGGTCATCGGTCTCATCGGATTAGGGAAGGATTGGGTAGGAAGTCAGCCGTGCCCTTTCAGAGGAACCATCCCGGCATTTGCCTGGAGTGCTTTAGGGAAATCGCGGAAAACCGAAATCAGGATGGCCGGACGCGGGATTGAACCGTCGTCCTCCCGAATGTGAGTCCAGTGTCTAACCACTGCGCCAGCCCGCTCGGTAAACTACCGATAGAGAATACCACTGTGTAACAGCAGTAATTTGAGAAGCAGTTAGCACCACAGGGGCGCAACTAAATGCTACGGTTACTTCAAGGACACCTCCGAGCCAGACGCAGTCTAGCGTGGATTCCACCGACACCATCTGCGACTTCATTCGTGTCAGGCAAGAGCTCATTGGAGGTCAGAGTGGTGGTTTGTTGAGTTTTATGAGGAGCGCTGATTCAGCCTCGGTGCCAGTGATGGCCATGTCTTGGTTAGAAGGAGGCCAGTTGAGGGCCTGCAAACAATCTGTCTATGTGCTAGACACAGTGGACCTACAACTAGTGTTACGGTCTGGAGCACGACTTCGTATAACTGTAGGAGCACTGTAGTGGCTACTCCCCGACTGTAAATTTGGACGTCGGTCTAGTGATTGGTTCTGTTGTGTTGCTATTCATGAGCAGCCTTTTGGGAAGTCCTTTCCAAAAGGGTAGCGCTAGTCTACAGATCGCTGTTGTAACCCAACACTCACTGTAGAGTGTCCACATATTGCCTTGGCCTGCTTGACCACCAGATTCTTCTCCAGTAGAACACATATGGGACACCATCAGGCGACAAATGCAGGGTCATCAGCAACCAGCATTAACAGTCTCTCTATTGACCGACGAAGTGCAACAGGCATGGAACTTCATCTCACAAACTGGCATCCGGCACCCTAACAACACATTGCACGAACGTTTTCGTGCCTGAATTCAACAATCTAGTGGTTACATCGGTTATTGATATACCAGCATTTCATGTTTTCCATGGCTTATCTCCTGCTTTGTTTTACCGGTGAGCTTGTAACGTAACTCACTCAAATATACAAACGTATTCCCGAAATTTCACTACTCTAGATTAATCATGTTTGATGGGATTTTTTTCTGTCAGTGATTGTAACAGGCATAAACGCCATATACACAATGTCATGCATAAAGTTCAGGTATATGTTGTAGCTGTGCTATATGTTCTATACATTCAGTGAGAAATAGGTACAATATATGTATTTTTGAGCATAACAAGCTTGGTATATATATATATATATATATACTGAAGGTGATGATTGTAGCTACTAAAGTAGTGGTAATTTATGAAAAGGTGAAAATTGAGGAGGAACCAAGACAGCATTAAATGAAGTACAACTTCTGCCAATCACTACTTGTAAAAGTGTAGACCTACACTCCTGGAAATTGAAGTAAGAACACCGTGAATTCATTGTCCCAGGAAGGGGAAACTTTATTGACACATTCCTGGGGTCAGATACATCACATGATCACACTGACAGAACCACAGGCACATAGACACAGGCAACAGAGCATGCACAATGTCGGCTCTAGTACAGTGTATATCCACCTTTCGCAGCAATGCAGGCTGCTATTCTCCCATGGAGACGATCGTAGAGATGCTGGATGTAGTCCTGTGGAACGGCTTGCCATGCCATTTCCACCTGGCGCCTCAGTTGGACCAGCGTTCGTGCTGGACGTGCAGACCGCGTGAGACGACGCTTCATCCAGTCACAAACATGCTCAATGGGCGACAGATCCGGAGGACTTGCTGGCCAGGGTAGTTGACTTACACCTTCTAGAGCACGTTGGGTGGCACGGGATACATGCGGACGTGCATTGTCCTGTTGGAACAGCAAGTTCCCTTGCCGGTCTAGGAATGGTAGAACGATGGGTTCGATGACGGTTTGGATGTACCGTGCACTATTCAGTGTCCCCTCGACGATCACCAGTGGTGTACGGCCAGTGTAAGAGATCGCTCCCCATACCATGATGCCGGGTGTTGGCCCTGTGTGCCTCGGTCGTATGCAGTCCTGATTGTGGCGCTCACCTGCACGGCGCCAAACACGCATACGACCATCATTGGCACCAAGGCAGAAGCGACTCTCATCGCTGAAGACGACACGTCTCCATTCGTCCCTCCATTCACGCCTGTCGCGACACCACTGGAGGCGGGCTGCACGATGTTGGGGCGTGAGCGGAAGACGGCCTAACGGTGTGCGGGGCCGTAGCCCAGCTTCATGGAGACGGTTGCGCATGGTCCTCGCCGATACCCCAGGAGCAACAGAGTCCCTAATTTTCTGGGAAGTGGCGGTGCGGTCCCCTACGGCACTGCGTAGGATCCTACGGTCTTGGCGTGCATCCGTGTGTCGCTGCGGTCCGGTCCCAGGTCGACGGGCACGTGCACCATCCGCCGACCACTGGCGACAACATCGATGTTCTGTGGAGACCTCACGCCCCACGTGTTGAGCAATTCGGCGGTACGTCTACCCGGCTTCCCGCATGCCCACAATACGCCCTCGCTCAAAGTCCGTCAACTGCACATACGGTTCACGTCCACGCTGTCGCGGCATGCTACCAGTGTTAAAGACTGCGATGGAGCTCCGTATACCACGGCAAACTGGCTGACACTGATGGCGGCGGTGCACAAATGCTGCGCAGCTAGCGCCATTCGACGGCCAACACCGCGGTTCCTGGTGTGTCCGCTGTGCCGTGCGTGTGATCATTGCTTGTACAGCCCTCTCGCAGTGTCCGGAGCAAGTATGGTGGGTCTGACACACCGGTGTCAATGTGTTCTTTTTTCCATTTCCAGGAGTGTATATGGCAATCACTATAATTTTTTATACAAAAGAAATTATTATGTGAGCTTTATCTAAACAGGACAACGATGTAATTAGTACTAAATTAGAAAAAGTTTATGCAATTATTCCACTGTTTAAACAGCCTTATGTTACACAGACTGAAGTTCATAGATCAGATGAAGGAAAGTAGTTGTAAGTAATCCTAAGTAGAGACAGTTTCAGGCAAGGTTCAGAATACTATGCAATATTGTGTAATTTTATAGAGTTTGCTGTATCACTTAGATTTCCTATGACTTGATCATGTTTACAGAAATGTTGAAAGTTGGTTTTGTATGAAACAGGGAATCTACGAGGCATCCAATATTCTGCTGGACTAACTGCTGTTTATCCGAAACCCTTGAGACTAAAATAACATACAAGGAAGTAGTTAGAGAAGCATTTATTGGGCAGAGGTGCTGTAAATTACTTAGATGTTTCATATTTTAGATTTATTTGAATTATTTGCTTTTAAATGATTAATTCTCGCTTGCTTAGGTATTCCAGAGTTGAGCGGTTTGGGATAGCAGCCAAACATGTTGTATTGTGAGAATCTGATGTAAGCGAGGCAGATCAACATTCGCAGATTTACAATGCGAACATTTAAAACGCCAAATAGGCGAATGAGTGTGTGAACTCATATTGCAATGTGGTCAAGGGAAAGTAAGACAGCTTCAGTATACATAAATGATATAAAGTGTAAGACACTTGTTTTTACAAGCCATTTCCGTCTGTGTGTGTGTGTGTGTGTGTGTGTGTGTGTGTGTGTGTGTGTGTGTGTGCGCGCGCGCGTGTGATGAGGGAATTTCTATTGACGAACACATATGTGACGTGAACGGACCTCTCGGTATTCCACACGCAAGCCCAAAGATATGCACGCCCTTGTTGCTTATGACAGGCTGCATGCATGAAGGACCTTCTGATATTACTTTAAATTATGAATAGCTCATACTTCATTGACATTATCGAAAATGGACAGGAGTAGAGAGAACTGCGGAAAGTGTAAGATTGCCATGAGCCATGAAGTATAGGTGTTGGAGCCATTAAAAAACGAGTAAGCGACTGTTCCGCCTAGTTATTGGTGGTGCTGTTAAACAAATCCCATAGCTCCTCTTCAACCCACACAATTGTTGTGTTATGATGTTTCATTTATCGTGGAGCCTACCTCCGTCTCGCATTATTGAACTGATTGATCATTTATGCTTTTCTTCCTTGGAAGCTATTATCAATTTCTGGATTTCTGTATTTTTGACGCTTTTGAGTGATTTCTTCATGTGCATCTGCCGTCCCGTCCTGTATGGTCAGCCTGAAAGCTGCATATCCGATCGTATTGAGAGTCCAGTTGTTGACAATACAACTTGCATCCGTGGCTGGGGCTACATCTGCTCTACCGACGAATCATTTGTCGTCCGCATAGCTGCTCATCACATTTGTTAAACGAGATAAAAGTTAGCATAATACCATTGTATTACCGAGGTTCACTGCAACAGCTCATCACACTTGTTTAGCAAGTTACATATAAGGGAAACATATTTAAAGAGATGACGAACGTGATCAATAAATGCAGTTTTTCACGATCAAAATAACTAATTTCAGGCATACAAATCAATAAAAATAACATAATGCAATGCAAACGCTTTTAATTTTGTGCCAAAAGTTCATAGATGTAAATCAAATCTACAATGAAAATATTTCTTGCAAAAGCACATTTAAATATGGATGTGTTCTAGTTTATATGAACCATTTGAACATGTTCGGTTGTGAATAATTTTCCGAAACAAATATCTTGTTTTTCCAAAAAACTTACTGAACAATACTTGCTATACTGTAGCATATTACGTATTTGTAACAATTTAGTATGCTGTATCTTGGAAACTATAATTTGGCAACAGTAATAACGATATCGGTGTTTTATCGAAAGCTCTATTTTCATTGGTGCTCGAACGTTATTTATAATATTTCTAATCAACATAACGGATACAATGAGGTAACAGCGACGTTACCTATGAAGAGACGGTTCTTTGGGGTAACTGTTAAATTGAACACATAAAACAGAAGCGTATTCTAAACAATCACAATCATTTTCCTCTACGTCTGTGTTGAACAACATGAGCATATCGTCAATGATAGATGCGCACCAAGTAAGTACTGTTTATTTTGACAGTCTTCACCGAAACTAGTTTATTGTAAAGCATCAAAATCTTCGTTCTTGTCGTCTCAGGTTGGACGGCTAAGAAATGCTTCAGCGAGTGGTTAAGAAAAGAGTTTTGTAATGCTCCATCCGCGTTTCTAAACAGATTTCCGCACTTGCACATCTTGCTGGGACTTCTAGAATTTTGTTGCGTCCGTATCAATACGTCCGTTCCCCAAAGCTTCGTACTTGTATATGGAAATTCGTTTCTTTTCGCTTTCGTGATCTACATTTCTTTGGTCTTTAGGTAGCGATTTCACATCTATCACTCTCTAGTCTTCTCCAAGGTTTCCTACTTCAGCCATTGACAGATAGACCTTATTATGTTACTCTTTTGTTACAGTTGTCGATCTTTTTCGTCAATGTCTCGCTCATCTATCTAAAATCCTACAAGCTGGTAAGAAACTGTGTCATCGTAACAATAATTATTAATATTAGTACTATGCAATATTATTACATGGGAGCACAGAAGCACAAACTGGTGCTAACAGCTTCTCTGAGCGGGAACGCTTCGCCTTGACGGGAATGGAAATCACTTGACCGGCATCAGCATCTCTCATTTCTCTTTGAATGAACAGACTAAGTGGACGAATTCGTGTTTGCCTGAACCATGTAATTTCAGAGGCTTATATACGGCACAGGTTCGACTTCGCTTAAATTCCGTGACATATTTAGATTTTACTTATCATTTATGTACTGGTCCATTCCGTATCTCATTTTCATTAGCTTGAGGACATGTACGCTTTTGCGTGTCATCTCCTCCTTTGTTTCACTGACCTACTACAAGGACTATCAGCATAGGTGCTCGTCAGACCTGTAAAGCAAGATACACATCAGCGTAAAACCTTTGTATCACAAACATTCGACAATAACTACAAGAAAAAACCGTTGTAGACGACAACAGTTTTTTTCACAGAAAACTTACTTTGAACGAACTATAACAAGAGTGAATTGTATATTAAGAAGCATACTTCATAAGAACTGTTAACTGTCATGAATCATATGCATGCACATTTAACAAATATTGTTAGATGTTGAAGTCCCCGTTTCGGTTCTCTTGAGTTTCGTGAAGACCGTGCCTGAATGTTGTTGTTGTTGTTATCTTCAGTCCTGAGACTGGTTAGATGCAGCTCTCCATGCTACTCTATCCTGTGCAAGCCTCTTTATTTCCCAGTACTTACTGCAACCTACATCCTTCTGAATCTGCTTAGAGTATTCATCTCTTGGTCTCTCTACGATTTTTACCCTCCACGCTGCCCTCCAATGCTAATTTAGTGATCCCTTGATGCCTCAGAACATGTCCTACCAATTGGTCCCTTCTTCTTGTCAAGTTGTGCCACAAACTCCTCTTCTCCGCAATTCTACTCAATACCTCCTCATTAGTTATGTGATCTACCCATCTAATCTTCCGCATTATTCTGTAGCACCACATTTCGAATGCTTCTATTCTCTTCTTGTCCAAACTATTTATCGTCCATGTTTCACTTCCATAGACGGCTACACTCCATACAAATACTTTCAGAAATGACTTCCTGACACTTAAATCTATAATCGATGTTAACAATTTTCTCTTCGTCAGAAACGCTTTCCTTCCCATTGCCAGTCTACATTTTATATCCTCTCTACTTCGACCATCGTCAGTTATTTTGCTCCCCAAATAGCACAACTCCTTTACTACTTTAAGTGTCTCATTACCTAATCTAATTCCCTCAGCATCACCCGACTTAATTCGACTACATTCCATTATCCTCATTTGCTTTTGTTGATGTTCATCTTATATCCTTCTTTCAAGACACTGTCCATTCCGTTCAACTGCTCTTCCAAGTCTTTTGCTGTCTCTGACAGAATTACAATGTCATCGGCGAACCTCAAAGTTTTTGTTTCTTCTCTATGGACTTTAATACCTACTCCGAATTTTTCTTTTGTTTCCTTTACTGCTTGCTCAATATACAGATTGAATAACATCGGAGACTGGCTGCAACCCTATCTCACTCCCTTCCCAACCACTGCTTCCCTTTCATGCCCCTCGACCGTTATAACTGCCATCTAATTTCTGTACAAATTGTAAATAGCCTTTCGCTCCCTGTATTTTACCCATGCCACCTGCAGAATTTGAAAGAGAGTATTCCAGTCAACATTGTCAAAAGCTTTCTCTAAGTCCACAAATGCTAGAAATGTAGGTTTGCCTTTCCTTAATCTATTTTCTAAGATAAGTCGTAGGGTCAGTATTGCCTCACGTGTTTGAACGTTTCTACGGAATCCAAACTGATCTTAGCCGAGGTCGGCTTCTACCAGTTTTTCCATTCGCCTGTAAAGAATTCGTGCTAGTATTTTGCAGCTGCGACTTATTAAACTGATAGTTCGGTAATTTTCACATCTGTCAATACCTGCTTTCTTTGGGATTGGAATTATTATATTCTTCTTGAAGTCTGAGGATATTTCGCCAGTCTCATACATATTTCTCACCAGATGGTAGAGTTTTGTCAGGACTGGCTCTCCCAAGGCCGTCAGTAGTTCTAATGGAATGCTGTCAACTCCCGGAGCTTTGTTGTGACTCAGGTCTTTCAGAGCTGTGTTAAACTCTTCACGCAGTATCATATCTCCCATTTCATCTTCTTCTCTTCCATTTCCATAATATTGTCCTCAACAACATCGCCCTTGTATAGACCCTCTGTATACTCCTTCCACCTTTCTGCTTTCTCTTCTTTGCTTAGAACTGGGTTTCCATCTGAGCTCTTGATATTCAAACAAGTGGCTCTCTTTTCTCCAAAGGTCTCTTTAATTTTCCCGTAGGCTCAAATGGTTCAAATGGCTCTGAGCACTATGGGACTCAACTGCTGAGGTCATTAGTCCCCTAGAACTTAGAACTAGTTAAACCTAACTAACCTAAGGACATCACAAACATCCATGTCCGAGGCAGGATTCGAACCTGCGACAGTAGCGGTCTTGCGATTCCAGACTGCAGCGCCTTTAACCGCACGGCCGCTTCGGCCGGCCCTATAGGCAGTATCTATCTTACCCCTAGTGAGATAAGCCGCTACATCCTTACATTTGTCCTCTAGCCATCCCTGCTTAGCCACTTTGCACTTCCTGTCGATCTCATTTTTGAGGCGTTTGTATTCCTTTTTGCCTGCTTCATTTACTGCATTTTTATATTTTCTCCTTTCATCAATTAAATTCATTATTTCTTCAGTTATCCAAGGATTTCTACTAGCCCTCGTCTTTTTACCTACTTGATCCTCTGCTGCCTTCACCACTTCATCCCTCAAAGCTACCCATTCTTCTTCTACTGTATTTCTTTCCCCCATTCTTGTCAATTGTTCCCTTAAGCTCTCCCTGAAACTCTGTATAACCTCAGGTTTAGTCAGTTTATCTAGGTCCCATCTCCTTATCTCCTTAAATTCCCACCTTTTTGCAGTTTCTTCAGTTTTAATCTACAGTTCATAACCAATAGATTGTGGTCAGAGTCCACATCTGACCCTGGAAATGTCGTACAATTTAAAACCTGGTTCCTAAATCTCTGCCTTACCATTATATAAGCTATCTGATACCTTCTAGTAACTCCAGGATTCTTCCATGTATACAATCTTCTTTTATGATTCTTGAACCAAGTGTTAGCTATGATTAAGTTATGCTCTGTGCAAAATTCTACCAGGCAGCTTCCTCTTTCATTTCTGTCCCCCAATCCATATTCACCCACCATGTTCCCTTCTCTCCCTTTTCCTACTCTCGAATTCAAGTCACCCATGACTATTAAATTTTCGTCTCCCTTCACTATCCGAATAATTTCTTTTTAGGCGGTTGAAATAAAAAATTTGATCCCAGGTAGAATTAAAACCCAACAACAGTAACTGAAAAATGACAGCTATTACTCTGATGAATATATATATAAAAAGTAAGATGCAGTCACTCTACCGACGTACTGTAAACTTCCTAAAAAACTTCGAACGTAAATCTCGTTATTCGATGTTATGCTACAGTACAAGGTCGCGCAACAGCGCAATAACTTTACCGCAAATTGTATCCATCGTATGTATTGCAGTCACGTAAGGAAATGTAAAGCAAAAATAATACCAATATGCACGAAAAGAAAAACAAAGATAGCATCCGAACTAACAATTAAAATAAAAAATTCCAAAGCAATAAAACGGTCATATGAAAAATCAAATTATTAGAAAGCCATGAATGAAACGAAAGGCAAGCGGAATAAATGTGGACATATACTTGTTTACTCAGTATATAAAGCAGACAACATTTCATTTCTTTCGAGGTATTACTACGTGAATTCCATATCTTTGATTGTCGGTTCAGTTGGATTCGAGAGACCTTGCTCGCGTAGTTCAAACATCTCTGTGGTCATTTTAATTCTCCCAGCTGACTGTTAGAAAATATAGCATACATTATCACCAGTTTGTTACAGCCACTTCTTCGATAGATCATCTTCTGTACCGAGCGACGTGGGGCTGTAGTTAGGGCACTAGTCTCGCATTCGTGAGGACGACAGTTCAAACCGCCGCTTTAGCAGATGCCGGGATGGTTCCTTTGAAAGGACACGGTGGATTTCCTTCCTCTTCCTTCCCTAATACGAGTTTGGACTGCGTCTCTAATGACGTCGTTGTCGACGGCAAGTTGAAGGCCAGTCTCCTCCTCTTCTGTCACAGCTTCTTCGGCGAGAGCCAGAGCCTGAGGTACATCTTACTCAGGCTCGTTAGGGCATTAGCGCTTACTGCGTCCATTAATTACAATAATGATTGCGAAGTATGTAATGATGGAGTTTCACACTCATATTGTGAGTGTGATTATGCGGAATGCATTCGAAGGTAATGTAATAGCTGTTCCGCCGTGAGCAACTGAAAATACAAAGTGTTCGGAAATTCCCGTCACAAACTTCTAGGACTTGTAGAGAGAGTGGGTTTAATCGGGGATTTTTGAAAAAGAATCTATATCCAAAAACGCAACGTTTCCTTTTACGACCGTATCAGTTCACATGTGTAATTCGTCCACGTCTGCTTAGAGAGAGATAAGTCACATAGGTGTTTGTCCTGGTACGCAGGAGGGCTTACCGGATTACGTGGACTACTTCTTGCAGGGTCGTATGCAAAGTTTAATTACGAGACTCCTGTGGAGACAGAGGTAGATATCCTTGTACGAGTTCTGGCGGCTGCACTACACCTTTAAGAGACACCAAATGGGATGGAGAGTGTGTACCAGAATATGCTATTTAGATACAATGTCTGTGACAACCTTTGTGGTATGTACACCGAGCCGCTGATGTGATCCATTAGTACTCTTGTCTGCGTACAGCATGCTATGTTCTTTTTTGTTTTGAAATAATGTAAACAAGTACGAGGGGCATTTGAAAAGTCTGTGAAAAGTCTGAGAGATGGCACCACCGGTGCGTATCGATGTCATGTTTACTTAGTAGCCTCTTCGGAAGAATGTATACCAAGTTTCAGCCATATTGGTCTATTTCTTTGTGTTTGGCAGTCGTGTGAATCAAGGAAGTAGAGTGATTGTAAAAAAAATGGACGAAGAAGGAATTCGTGTGGTGAGTACACATCACTTCGTGAAAGGCAAAACGCCTCAGGAGACTAAAGAGAAGCTTGATAAACATTACGGTCAATCTGCACCTTCAATCAGAACAGTTTAAAAGTGGTTTCAAAATTTTCGAAGTGGCCATATGGGCACAAGTGATGCTAAACGTTCTGGAAGCCCTGTAGAGGTTACGACTCCAGAAATCATTGATAAAATCATGGATATGGTGATGGATGACAGAACAGTCAAGGTGCGTGAGATTCCTAGTGCTGTTGGCATCTCGAATGAACACGTACATAATATTTTGCATAAATATTTGGACATGATAAAGCTATCCGCAAGATGGGTTCCACGGTTTCTCACGCTTGACCAAAAATCGTGTGAAGTGTTGCAAGGATGCTTTGCAGCTGATCAGAAAGAATCCGCTGGACTTTAAGTGTCGTTTCGTCACTGTGGATGAAACATGGATAAATTACTACACTCCTGAGACCAAACGTTCTAGGCGCTCAGTCCGGAACCGCGCGACTGCTACGGTCGCAGGTTCGAATCCTGCCTCGGGCATGGATGTGTGTGATGTCCTTAGGTTAGTTAGGTTTAAGTAATTCTAAGTTCTATGGGACTGATGACTACAGATGTTAAGTCCCATAGTGCTCAGAGCCATTTGAACCATTTGAACCTGAGACCAAACAACAATCTAAACAATGGGTTACCAAGAGAGAATCTGCACCAAAAAAGGAGAAGACCAGTCCTTCGGCCGGAAAGGATATGGCGACTGCCTTTTGGGATTCGCAAGTAACAATCCTCATCGACTATCTGGAAAAGGATAAAACTATTATAGGTTTGAAAACCGAGCTGCATGTAAAACGCTGGCGATTGGACCGCAAAAAAGTCATATTCCATCTCGACAGTGCACCAGCACACACCTCAGCAGTTGTGGTCGCAAAGTTAATGGAAACAGGATTCCAACTCGTTTCTCATTCCTCCTAATCTCCAGACTTGGCTCCCTCGGATTACTATTTGTTCCCCAATGTAAAGAAATGGCTGGCGGGACAAAGATTTTATTCAAACGAGGAGGTGATTGCAGCAACTAACAGCTACCTTGCAGGCTTGGACAATTCCTACAATTCGGAAGGGATCAAAAAATTAGAACAGCGTTGGACGAAGTGTATAAGTCTAAAAGGAGACTATGTCGAAAAATAAAAGAGGTTTACCCAAAAAACGTAAGTAGTTTTTATTTTTGCACGTACTTTTCAAATCCCCTAGTAATACTTAATTATTAGCACAAGAAAATGTGCTTAACTGATAAATGAATGCTTGTTTACGTTTACTTTCGAATTATTGTGTGTGAAATCTTATGGGACTTAACTGCGAAGGTCATCAGTCCCTAAGCTTACACACTACTTAACCTAAATTATCCTAAGGACAAACACACACACCCATGCCCGAGGGAGGACTCGAACCTTCGTCGGGACCAGACGCACAGTCCGTGAATGCAGCGCCTTAGACATCGAATTATTATCAAATAATTGTACTGCGCCACGCCTAATTCAATTCTCCAGGCTGAAGTGGACGAGCTAAATATCTGAGGTGAAATCGTCGTAGAACGTAAACTGTAGGTATCCGGACATGGGTTCCCATTCAAAATACACTCCTGGAAATTGAAATAAGAACACCGTGAATTCATTGTCCCAGGAAGGGGAAACTTTATTGACACATTCCTGGGGTCAGATACATCACATGATCACACTGACAGAACCACAGGAACATAGATACAGGCAACAGAGCATGCACAATGTCGGCACTAGTACAGTGTATATCCACCTTTCGCAGCAATGCAGACTGCTATTCTCCCATAGAGACGATCGTACAGATGCTGGATGTAGTCCTGTGGAACGGCTTGCCATGCCATTTTTACCTGGTGCCTCAGTTGGACCAGCGTTCGTGCTGGACGTGCAGACCGCGTGAGACGACGCTTCATCCAGTCCCAAACATGCTCAATGGGGGACAGATCCGGAGATCTTGCTGGCCAGGATAGTTGACTTACACCTTCTAGAGCACGTTGGGTGGCACGGGATACATGCGGACGTGCATTATCCTGTTGGAACAGCAAGTTCCCTTGCCGGTCTAGGAATGGTAGAACGATGGGTTCGATGACGGTTTGGATGTACCGTGCACTATTCAGTGTCCCCTCGACGATCACCAGTGGTGTACGGCCAGTGTAGGAGATCGCTCCCCACACCATGATGCCGGGTGTTGGCCCTGTGTGCCTCGGTCGTATGCAGTCCTGATTGTGGCGCTCACCTGCACGGCGCCAAACACGCATACGACCATCATTGGCACCAAGGCAGAAGCGACTCTCATCGCTGAAGACGACACGTCTCCATTCGTCCCTCCATTCACGCCTGTCGCGACACCACTGGAGGCGGGCTGCACGATGTTGGGGCGTGAGCGGAAGACGGCCTAACGGTGTGCGGGACCGTAGCCCAGCTTCATGGAGACGGTTGCGAATGGTCCTCGCCGATACCCCAGGAGCAACAGTGTCCCTAATTTGCTGGGAAGTGGCGGTGCTGTCCCCTACGGCACTGCGTAGGATCCTACGGTCTTGGCGTGCATCCGTGCGTCGCTGCGGTCCGGTCCCATGTCGACGGGCACGTGCACCTTCCGCCGACCACTGGCGACAACATCGATGTACTGTGGAGACCTCACGCCCCACGTGTTGAGCAATTCGGCGGTACGTCCACCCGGCCTCCCGCATGCCCACTATACGCCCTCGCTCAAAGTCCGTCAACTGCACATACGGTTCACGTCCACGCTGTCGCGGCATGCTACCAGTGTTAAAGACTGCGATGGAGCTCCGTATGCCACGGCAAACTGGCTGACACTGACGGCGGCGGTGCACAAATGCTGCGCAGCTAGCGCCATTCGACGTCCAACACCGCGGTTCCTGGTGTGTCCGCTGTGGCGTGCGTGTGATCATTGCTTGTACAGCCCTCTCGCAGTGTCCGGAGCAAGTATGGTGGGTCTGACACACCGGTCTCAATGTGTTCTTTTTTCCATTTCCAGGAGTGTATAAAGTACTCACTCGGCTCTGTAAGTCCTAGAAATTTTCAGGGGGAATTTACGAACACCCTGTAGATGTTCAGTTTTCGTGATCACACTCGCCAGGCTAGATTTTCATAGTAGTTGTTCAGACTAGCTTTTATTTTTGCTGATCGAGAAACGGCAACACGTCTCAAAAATGATCGTTAGGATAGTTTAAATTAAGGCATTCAGTGGTAATAAGTATTTTGCAATATCAGTTGTAGCCGAAAAAAATGGATTTTACTGTCGTTTTTGTTAATAGTGCTCGGAAACAAATCAGGTTTAGCTACTCCCGTGGTAGTCGTAAATGCTGTTATATCAGTTTCTCCGTTTACTCGGTGCTCGTTCACTTGCATCGTGCCATAACAGTCTGCCTTTTGTCACAGTCGCTTATGTCTGTGCAGTTCCTCATTTGCGGACCGTATCTTCGCTAGAACTACTTCCCATTAGTCTCTGCTTCTCATATGTTTTCTTTACTGCGTCACGTACCAGCAACTCCACTAGGTGGTATTCAGTCTCTCGTACGTCAGTGATCATGATATTATGATCGGAGTCGAACTGGCGACCCTCAGCACGCGTATCTGCGACGGTAGCGGCACTTTCATATGGCATACAGCATAACTCATAGCGTTATATACTGGGTGATATGGATCATGGGGTTTCAGTTGCTGCGATGTCTGGATCTTGTACGGGTACCGATGTAAAATGTAGAGCATAACTTCCCGTACAGTTGATAATGAGACGAACATTTCTCATGACGAGGCACAGGAAGTAGTACCACCAGGGTACGTGCTGCATGGTCAGTTGCAGTAACAGCAACCTCATGAATAACTTCCACTGGGATAGGACGCCTTTCACGTCCCAAGAGCCACGCCAAGCTCACCAGTGTTTTCCAGTTTCGTCATCGTCTTCTTTAGACCATTCAGTGACATCGAGTCTCTCCTCAGACTTTGTCGGTGATACTCTCTCAACTCCTACCGGTACCATGAAACATTTTCACTAACAGTGCACGGTCTTTGATCTCCATATCGAAACTGTTCACTGACGTTACAGCTCGTCATGTGACAGCGTAGATGTCACGCCGTCATACAAATAGTGTACAGCTCCAGATTGGCACCTGTTCCTACAAATGGAATTAATTCGTTTTACAGGGTAAATCGGTTCCGCATCTACCATTTTTCTTTGCCATACTATAGTTAACAGTCAACACTAGAACACTGTGTAGTTGCATTTTAATTATAACCACCAAGTCGAAAGCTATAAGAGAACGTCATTCTGATACCTCTGACAGTAGATCTCTTTAACTAAAAGCTCTCTGCTTTTCATATTTTGCGAAGTGGTAGTATGGACCAAAACAAAAAGAGACTTCGGGAAACAATGGGTCTACAGTGTACCCGTTAAGAGGTATGAGTGCTTGTTCAGAAGAAGAGATGTGTTTCGCAGAAGCAAAGATGAACAAATGCTCATAACTTTTAAGGTTTGCGCTTTAGAGCCGTATTTATTGGACTCTTTTACTTGTTTTCGTCCATACTACCACCTCTTAAAATAAGCGAGTCAAAGAATTTGCAGCAGAAGAGCTGTCAGAGGTGTATGAAAACTTTCACTGACAACTTTCGACTCGGTTGTTTCCACACTAGGGCCCATACCCTCATCCATCATCTACGAAAGTTTGTAACTTTATCAAGGAATCGCTCTGTATATAACACCTTGATCTCTGCTACATGGATTGTGGAGTATCGGTTATAGTCATTGGCTGGCGTCCAGTGGGTCGCCAGTTCAGCTGCGATTATCCGCAAATAATTGTAGTATACTATATATCATTTCTAGAATACCCTCTAAATTTGCTGTTTATCTAATGTTTACATGTTCCGGAATATCCAACGTCTGGATAAATAGATGCCATGACGGTCCAAGGGGACAATTCTTTTCTGACTGTAGTTTGGTGTGCTTAATAACATGCTTCCAATTCTAAGTGTTATACTTCATCTACGACCCTGTTTTTGGATTTGATGTGACAATGAGTATTTTTAAGACTTTTCATTGTTTGTTGGAGATACCGGAAACTTCAAAACATCCATATCACCGTGGCTCCAATTAGGCAACTTAAAAGCCGCCGCCTACACGGATACAAACCGGGGATTAACAGTAGATCCATCCGTTAGTGCGTATAATCAGGAGACCAGTGGATGCGAAAACAGGAAGTCCGCTGCACATCGGGAGCTGGGTGTTGTGTTGTCCTAATCATCATCCGCATCGCATTTCGCCGAAGTGGTGTCGAATCAAAAGACTTTCCACCCAGCGAACGGTCTTCCCGACGGGAATCCTAGTAAAAAAAAAAAAAAAAAAAGGTTCAAATGGCTCTGAGCACTATGGGACTTAACAGCTGTGGTCATCAGTCACCTAGAACTTCGAACTACTTAAACCTAACTAACCTAAGGACGTCACACACATCCATGCCCGAGGCAGGATTCGAACCTGCGACCATAGCAGTCGCGCGGGTCCAGACTGCGCGCCTAGAACTGCCAGACCAACCCCGCCTGGCGAGCCCTAGTCACAGGACATCAGGCGTCAATCTACACTCCTGGAAATGGAAAAAAGAACACATTGAGACCGGTGTGTCAGACCTACCATACTTGCTCCGGACACTGCGAGAGGGCTGTACAAGCAATGATCACACGCACGGCACAGCGGACACACCAGGAACCGCGGTGTTGGCCGTCGAATGGCGCTAGCTGCGCAGCATTTGTGCACCGCCGCCGTCAGTGTCAGCCAGTTTGCCGTGGCATGTGGAGCTCCATCGCAGTCTTTAACACTGGTAGCATGCCGCGACAGCGTGGACGTGAACCGTATGTGCAGTTGACGGACTTTGAGCGAGGGCGTATAGTGGGCATGCGGGAGGCCGGGTGGACGTACCGCCGAATTGCTCAACACGTGGGGCGTGAGGTCTCCACAGTACATCGATGTTGTCGCCAATGGTCGGCGGAAGGTGCACGTGCCCGTCGACCTGGGACCGGACCGCAGCGACGCACGGATGCACGCCAAGACCGTAGGATCCTACGCAGTGCCGTAGGGGACCGCACCGCCACTTCCCAGCAAATTAGGGACACTGTTGCTCCTGGGGTATCGGCGAGGACCATTCGCAACCGTCTCCATGAAGCTGGGCTACGGTCCCGCACACCGCTAGGCCGTCTTCCGCTCACGCCCCAACATCGTGCAGCCCGTCTCCAGTGGTGTCGCGACAGGCGTGAATGGAGGGACGAATGGAGACGTGTCGTCTTCAGCGATGAGAGTCGCTTCTGCCTTGGTGCCAATGATGGTCGTATGCGTGTTTGGCGCCGTGCAGGTGAGCGCCACAATCAGGACTGCATACGACCGAGGCACACAGGGCCAACACCCGGCATCATGGTGTTGGGAGCGATCTCCTACACTGCCCGTACACCACTGTTGATCGTCGAGGGGACACTGAATAGTGCACGGTACATCCAAACCGTCATCGAACCCATCGTTCTACCATTCCTAGACCGGCAAGGGAACTTGCTGTTCCAACAGGACAATGCACGTCCGCATGTATTCCGTGCCACCCAACGTGCTCTAGAAGGTGTAAGTCAACTACCCTGGCCAGCAAGATCTCCGGATCTGTCCCCCATTGAGCATGTTTGTGACTGGATGAAGCGTCGTCTCACGCGGTCTGCACGTCCAGCACGAACGCTGGTCCAACTGAGGCGCCAGGTGGAAATGGCATGGCAAGCCGTTCCACAGGACTACATCCAGCATCTCTACGATCGTCTCCATGGGAGAATAGCAGCCTGCATTACTGCGAAAGGTGGATATACACTGTACTAGTGCCGACATTGTGCATGCTCTGTTGCCTGTGTCTATGTGCCTGTGGTTCTGTCAGTGTGATCATGTGATGTATCTGACCCCAGGAATGTGTCAATAAAGTTTCCTCTTCCTGGGACAATGAATTCACGGTGTTCTTATTTCATTTTCCAGGATTGTATGTTTACTAGATAAGCTGGCCAGGTCCCGAGTAAATGGCTGAAAGGATTCAACCCATTTGTCAAATATAACACGAGTAATGAATTGATGTGAACAGCAAATGTGTACTTTCGCTTAGACGGCACAGCTCAGGAGTGGTTCGAGGACGACGAAGAGAAGCTCGATAGCTGTGAAAAATTCCAGGTCGAAATGAAAATGGCATTTGGTGACTTTGAGCAAAAATTCCGCTTAGCGGGAGAATAAATGAAGAATGGCTTACAAAATCACAGGGAATCCGTCTTAAATATAGAATTTTATGGTCCGAGACCCGATTGTGAATACAAGTATGACAGAAGCCGATAAAATCTCACACTTTATGCAAGGAGTCTTTCGGTAAAGCATGTTACAAAAATAGAGGATTTCACCAATGGATGAAAGATCGACTCCCGAATGTTGTCCCTATGGCAGCTGTCGGAAACCACCATCACCTCTCTTCTCTTACACACCAGGTACTAAGATAAGGAAGAGATGCAGCAAGCTGCGGCATCCAGAACAGTCGGACCAAGTACACAAGTGATAGTAGCCATGAACGGCAACCTCATGCGTCATTTGGTAAAAGAGAATGTTAAGGAAGAGATGTATCGTTCTTCAGCAGCTTCCGCAAAAAGTCGAACGCAGGAAGAAGAATGGACTCAGCTATGTCACATTTACGCCATCATCGTCAGACGATGACTCAGCACCCGACCAACGCATGTACAACCAACTCCGCCGTCAAGTATAGGCCGGCAGAAGAAAAGAGATCTTGACGCTGGAGGACAACACAGGGCTGCTTCTTTTACAGTGAACGCTCTGGACACGTTTTACTCAACTGCGAATAATGGAGACGAGTGTTCGAAGATTAGTACGCCGTCAGAGGTCAACCGTAACGACAATCACTCATACAAATCACTTGAGATGATTATAGTCGACTTGCAGGACCAATCCCATTGCCATACTCTGGGTAGCGTACCTCCAAAATTCACCGTAGCAGAATGAGATTTTCACTCTGCAGCGGAGTGTGCGAGTATATGAAACTTCCTGGCAGACTAAAACTGTGTGCCGGCCGAGACTCGAACTCGGGACATTTGCCTTTCGCGGGCAAGTGCTCTACCAAATGATCTACCCAAGCACGACTCACGCCCCGTCCTCACTATTTTACTTCTGCCTGTACCTCGTCTCCTACCTTCCAAACTTTACAGAAAACTCGTAATGCGACATTTATTTTAATAAAAGTATTTTATGGCATGGACTCACGAGAGACGACTACACAGTGTTTTTAAATTCTAGCGAGGCTCAGGTTCGAAGCGCCTGTTCGCGTTTTTTACGTGTTATCTGTTTATGCAAATGTTCTGAACTCCACATTACGCATAACACAATTATTTATTTTTCCATTTTCCAAGAAAAGTTTCGCCAACTTTGTGTCATCTTCTGTGCGTCTCGATTCATTTCTACGAAGTAACATACAATTTCCATGGTTGTTTTTCTATTTCAGACCTAAAAACTAGCAGCGCAGTGATTTTGAATGAACCTAACACCTCGCGAATAGGATGAAATCTCTGGAAACTACCATTTTAACAGTAAATAAGACAACCATAATAATCTTCCCGTCAGCGAAGTGTTTAGGAATGATAACAGGTGAATATGAAAAGTGGATTGAACGCAGTTTCAGTTTTGAATGTTGGGCTCCATAAGGTTCCCTTTCATTGCAGCAACCGTGGATTATAAAATTATAAAGAATGTAGCAACTAGTCGCGGAAACATAATTTATTTATCTTGTTGCAAATGGATTTCGACTGATATCAGTCATCATTGGTGATTTTTCTATCCGAAACATGCCATAAGTAGAAGTTCAGTCCTTGGCAGATTTCTGTCATGATGTCATGATAGAAATCTGCCAAGGACAGTACTTCTACTTATAGCATGTATCGGTTAGAAAAATCACCAATGATGACAGATATCAGTCGAAATCCATTTGCAACAAGATAAATAAATTATGTTTCCGCGACTGGTTGCTACATTCTTTACAGTTTTACAGTTTCAGTTTGCAAGAAGATAACACTTTCTACACACGTCACACAAAAATATTAAAATCATCTTATACTGAATATGTACAATCTGGTACAAATCCATTTACTAGCTAACTATTGATTACTGCGATATTATCTCTGTAGCACTCTCAGGAAAAGTCACAGGACTTGGAGCCGACGATGTAGAAGATATTTGTTACAGCATTACCTCCGGTAAAAGAGTATAAATAAGTTATCGATACTCAACAATGGAAGCGTGATCTGCGCTCACAGAATAGCAATTTGTGTTATGATCTTTGTCCTTTTGTAGAAGAAGAATGAGTGTATTTTTTTTGTTTCATTGTCTTAACGATTCTGATGTTCTAGCTGACGGACGCATATTGTTCACGGTCTGTAACTGATTCAATTAGCTGTAGTAATAATAGCATTTTGTCCAATATATATGAAAGTAATGATGATAATATGTGTTTTTGTCAGTAGCTAGTACCGATCCTGCATATGATTCAGTTAAGTAATAATTAAATGTTACCCTGGGCATTTTGTGTAGGCTCATTATTGTAGCGACTCCATTGATGACAAAAATCATATAAATTCTTTTAACGGTCGCCTAATGCTGAAAGTATTAAAACGAATAACCTCAATAAACTGAAAGCGGAGTCTTGTAATATTTTCCAATTCATATTAGGCCAGAGGTAAAGTTTTTTATTACTAGTAATATCTATAAATGTGTAAGCTGCCATTGCACATAGGAAGCTATCATGGTGCATCAAGCCCCACAGAAAAAATAATTAAAAGTTGTGTTTAATAGATTATCACGTAATATTAAAGAAAGATTTCTAATTCATCATGAGTAAGACAGATATCTTCACGTTGGGATACGTATGATATTTCTGACTATAGCGAGCTAAGAAAAATTAGCCGTAGATTCTAACAGACATTTCATACAATAGGAATATCGGCACATTTATCGTTGTATGAAACACAATTCAATTAAAATTCATTTTAAAAACTATGCGACAACTAGCGCCCAACGTGGGGCTCGATGTTCTAGAAAATTTATGTATGTGAAATGAATATATCATTAAGGTTAGAAAATTAGTGCTTGTATATGTAATCTGTTTCATGTGTACGAGTAATATTATTTTCGATGTAAAGAGAAGAGGAAGAGCCAGCCGGTGTAGCCGTGCGTTTCTAGCGCTTCGGTCTGGAACCGCGTGACCGCTACGGTCGCAGGTTCGAATCCTGCCTCGGGAGTGGGTGTGTGTGACGTCCTTAGGTTAGTTAGGGTTAAGTAGTTTTAAGTTCTAGGAGACTGATGACCACAGATATTAAGTCCCAAAGTGCTCAGAGACATTTTTAGAAGACGAAAAAGACCTGGAACCCACAACAGATTCTAATAAGAACAAAGACGACAATAATAACGAAGGTAAGGTCTTCTGAAAATATTGTCTGCAACCGGAATAAAATAATAATTGGTTCCTTTTACCGACCTCCCAATTCAGATGATAAAGTTGCTGAAAGGTTCAAAGAAAACTTGAGTTTGATTTCAAATACGTACCCGACTCATACGATAATAGTTGGTGGTGACTTTAATTTACCATCGATATGTCGGCCAAAATACGTGTTCCGGAGGTACGCATAAAATATCATTGGAAACTGTGCTAAACGCATTCTCTGAAAATTATTTCTAGCAGTTAGTTCATGAGCCCATGCGCATAGTAAACGCACTTGACTTCTTAGCAACAAATAATCCTCAGTTAATAACAAGCATCATAAACTATTCGCGGATTAATAAACGCAGGGTTGTCACAGCAAGATTGAATATTTTAATCCCCCTCCTCGAAAAATAAGCGAAGAATATACCTATTCAAAAAAGCAGATAAAAAATTACTTGACGCCTTCCTGAGAGACAATCTCCACTCATTCCAAATTAATAATGTAAGTGTAGATCAGATGTGGCATAAATTCAAAGAAATAGTATCGCCAGCAATTCAGAGATTTATACCTAATAAATCGACAAACGACGGAGCTGATCCTCCTTGCTACACAAAATGGGTTAGAAAATTGTTGCAGAAAGAACGAAACAAACATGCCAAATTTAAACAGACGCAAAATTTCCAAGATTTGCGATCTCTTACAGAAGCTCGAAATTTAGAGCCAACTTCAATGCGAGATGCTTATAACAGTTTCCAAACGAAACTTTGTCTCGAAACGTGGCAGAAAATCCAAAGAGATTCTGGTCGTGTGTGAAGAATGCTAGCGGCAAGAAACAATGAATGCCTTCTCTGCGCGATAGCAATGGAGATACTATCAAATGGTTCAAATGGTTGTGAGCACTATGCGACTTAACTTCTGAGGTCATCAGTCGTCTAGAACTTAGAACTAATTAAGCCTAACTAACCTAAGTACTCCACACACATCCATGCCCGAGGCAGGATTCGAACCTGCGACCGTAGCGGAGATACTATCGAAGACAGTTCTGCCAAAGCAGAGTTACTAAACACAGCCTTCCGAAATGCCTTCACAAAAGAAGACGAAGTAAATATCAAAGAATTCGTATAGAGAACGGCTGCCTACAAGAGTAACGTAGAAGTAAATATCTTTGGAGTAGTCAAGCAACTTAAATCATTTTATAAAAGCATGTCTCCTCGTCCAAACTGCACACCAATTAGGTTCCTTTCAGAGCATGCTCATGCAATAGCTCTACACTTAACAATCATATACAACCGTTCGCTCGACGAAAGATCCGTACCCAAAGACTGGAAAGTTGCACAGGTCACACCAATATTCAAGAAAGGCAGTAGGAGTAATCCATCGGTGGTGTTGGGTGCTATTGACAAGGGCTTTCAGATCGATTCCGTATTTCTGGATTTCCGGAAGACTTTTGACACAGTACCACACAAGCGGCTGGTAGTGAAATTGCATGCTTATGGAATATAGTCTCAGTTATGTGACTGGATTTGTGATTTCCTGTCAGAGGTCTCACAGTTCGTAGTAACTGACGGAAAGTCATCGAGTAAAACAGAAGTGATTTCGGGCATTCCCCAAGGTACTGTTGTAGGCCCTTTGCTGTTTCTTATGTATATAAACGATTTGGGAGACAATCTGAGCAGTCGTCTTCTGTTGTTTGCAGATTATCCTGTCGTTTATCGACTAATAAAGTCATCAGAAGATCAAAACAAACTACAAAACGATTTAGAAAAGATATCTGAATGGTGTGAAAGGTGGCAGTGGGTCCCAAATAACGAAAAGTATGAGGTCATCCACAAAAGTGCTAAAAGGATCTCGTCAAACTTCAGTTACACGATAAATCAGTCTAATCTAAAAACCCGTAAATTCAAGGAAATATCTAAGAATTACAAATACGAACAAGTTAAATTGGAAGGAACACGTAGATAATGTTGTGGGGTAGGCTAACCAAAGACTGCGTTTTATTCGCAGGACACTTAGAAAACGTAACAGACCTACTAAGGAGACTGCGTACACTATGGTTGTTCGTCCTCTTTTAGCATTCTGCTGCACGGTGTTGGATCCTGACCGGATAGGACTGACAGAGTACATCAAAAAAGTTCAAAGAAAGAGAGCTCGTTTTGTATTATCGCGAAATATGGGAGAGAGTATCACAGAAAAGATACAGGATTTGGGCTGGACATCATTAAATTAAAGACATTTTTCGTTGCGACTGTATCTTCTTGCCGGCCGCGGTGGCCGAGCGGTTCTAGGCACTTCAGTCCGGAACCACGCGACCGCTGCGGTCGCAGGTTCGAATCCTGCCCCTGGCATAGATGCGTATGATGTCCTTAGGTTAGTTAGGTTTAAGTAGTTCTAAGTTCTAGGGGACTGATGACCTCAGATGCTAAGTCCCATAGTGCTCAGAGCAATTTGAACCATTTTTTGGAATCTTCTCACGAAATTCCTGTCACCAACTTTCTCCCCCGAATGTGAAAATATTTTGTTGACACCGACCTACACAGGGAGGAACAATCACCACGATAAAATAAGGGAAATTGGAGCTCATACGAAAAGATAGAGGTGTTCATTCTTTCCGCGTGCTATACGAGATTGGAATGGTAGAGAATTGTGAAGGTGGTTCGATGAAACCTCTGCCAGGCACTTAAATGTGATTTTCGGAGTATCCACGTAAATGTAGATGTAGATATCTCTTGCTTTCGTGTGTCGTGTAGTTTGCCAGTATTCATCGTTCATACCGCGTGGTAGTGATTTGCATAGAGTAATTCAAGTATGCAAAAACAATTGTATTTGCTGTACATTTGTGTAGAATTAGAAATTTTATATTGCATTATTATTATTTTTGTGGTGATTTCCATGTCAAAATCATTGTGATAGAATAATGTCTCGTTCAGAATCCATGAGATTATGTGTCAAGACTAGGAGAGAAGTTTATATAGGAGCAGATTCACGAGAGGGTAGTGAAGACGAATTGGAGGAAATCCCCTATGGAATCTACATCCAATACAAGTATTCGAGAACATATTACGGATAATGAAATAGAAAGTGAACATCAGCGCGCAGAAATCGAGAGTAGAGTTGATAGCAGCGTGTTGCCGACTGTTGCGGGTGAAACAGCCGCGCCCGCAACTAAGCAAACAGTTACGTGCACCGCGCCTGGTTACGACGCTGTGACTGCAATTTTATTGAAGTTAGATCACTTCCAAAAACAACACGGGGAGAGCGAAAGCGAGAGAGAGAAGAAAGGGAAAAAGAGAGAGAAAACAGAATATATGAACAGCTTATACGTTTAGAAGTCATGAAAGCAGACATAGCGAGTTTGAAACAAGCTTACCAGGAATAATCAAATTTGGTAGCTAGTTTAAGCACAGACGTACAAAATCTACAAATAGAGCAGAGTAGCATGAATGAAGATTTTCAAAACGTAAGGGAGAGGATACAAAATATGGAGATAGGAAATGAGAGAAGAATACAGAATTGCCTCGCGGAACACACAAAAGAGGTCGCAGAAAAAGTAGAAAAATGGATAGATAACAAAGAGAAACAGATAGACGATAAAACACAGACAGAAGTGACACGCACAATTCGCGCAGTTCACCTGACTGGCAGGTCGGTCATACAGAACAGGGAAGAGTAAATAACATGAGAACGAAGGATAATTACGTAACTGCTTCACATGTTTCACCTAAAAATCCGCCGTCCTCTGCTACCTCTTGTACAAATTGGGGGGTACAAGAACGTGTAGTCCTAACAGTGTGCATTGAATGGTGCGGGCGCTGTTCCCGCTGTATCTTCAATAGTAAAATCATCAATGTGCAAAAATTACAATAAAACACATGTGTAACCATAATTATTGAAAACATGTGTCTGTAGTCACCAGTTTGGAGGCGGGTATGCTTAAAACGTATTAATATAATGACTAAAATCCAACATGAATCTGTTGTCATCCGTTTGGGCGCAGATAATTTTAAAATACATTAATCCCATGATTAAATCAAATACGTCTATCGTCACCGGTTTGGACGTAGACCAATAATAAATGGATATCTGCTATCGTGGAATACCATTTACGAGACTGTATGTACGTATGCAAATGGCATTCCAGAGGACATTTATAGCATAGCCTCCGGTAAAAAAGAGTATAAATAAGTTACCGATACTGAACAATGGAAGCGTGATCTGCGCTCTCAGAGTAGCAATTTATATTATGATCTTTGTCCTTCTGTAGAAGGTAAATGTCTGCAATTTTCTCCGTATGTGTCTTATCGATTCAGATGTCCTAGCTGACGGACGCTTATGCTCACAGACTGTAACTGATACAATTATCTGTAGTAATAATAGCATTTTGTTCAATATATATGAAAGTGATGATAATAATATGTGTTTTTGTCAGTAGCGCGTACCTATCCGGCATATGACTCAGTTAAGTAATAATTAAATGTTACCCTGGCCATTTTGTGTAAACTCATTATTGTAGCGACGCAGCCGGCCGCGGTGGTCTAATGGTTCTAGGCGCGCAGTCCGGATCCGTGGGGCTGCTACGGTCGCAGGTTCGAATCCTGCCTCGGGCATGGATGTGTGTGATGTCCTTAGGTTAGTTAGGTTTAAGTAAATCTAAGTTCTAGGAGACTGATGACCACAGAAGTTAAGTCCCATAGTGCTCAGAGCCATTTTTTTTGTAGCGACGCAACTGATGACAAAAATAATATAAATTCTTTGAATCGTCACTTAATGCTAAAAGTATTAAAAAGAATAATCTCAATAAACTAAAAGTGGTGTCTTGTAACATTTTCCAGCTCATATTACAAATTGTTTTTGGCAATGCCCAATACGTTGTTGTTGATGTGGTCTTCAGTTCAGAGATTGGTTTGATGCATCTCTCCATGCTACTCTAACCTGTGCAAGCTTCTTGGTCTCCCAGTACCTACTGCAACCCACATCCTTCTGAATCTGTTTAGTGTATTCATCTCTTGGTCTCCCCCTACGACTTTTACCTGACGCGCTCCCCTCCAATACTAATTTGGTGATCCCTTGATACCTGAGAATATGTCCTACCAAACGATCCCTGCTTCTAGACAAGTTGTGCCACAAATCTCTCTTATATCCAATTCTATTCAATACCTCCACGTTAGTTACGTGATCTACCCATCTAAACTTCAGCATTACTCTGTAGCAACACATTTCGAAAGCTTCTATTCTCTTTTTATCCAAACTATTTATCGTCCACGTTTCACTTCCATACATGGCTACACTCCATACAAATACTTTCAGAAACGACATCCTAACAGTTAAATCTATACTCGATGTTAACAAATATCTCTTCTTCAGAAACGCTCTCCTTGCATTTGCCAGTCTACATTTTATATCCTCTCTACTTCGACCATGATCAGTTATTTTGCTCCCCAAATAGCAAAACTCCTTTACTACCTTAAGTATCTCATTTCCTAACTATTCCCTCAGCATCACCCAACTTAATTCGACTACAAGCCGTTATTCTCGATTTGCTTTTTTTTAAATTTTTTCAACTTATATGCTCCTTTCAAGACACTGTCCATCCCGTTCAGTTGCTCTTCCAGGTCCTTTGCTGTCTCTGACAGAATTACAATGTCATCGGCGAACCTCAAAGTTTTAATTTCTTCTTCATGGATTTTAGTTCCCACTCCGAATTTTTCTTATGTTTCCTTTACTGTTTGCTCAATATACAGATTGAATAATATCGGGGAGAGGCTACAAACCTGTCTCACTCCATTCCCAACCACTGCTTTCCTTTCATGCCCTGAGTAGTCCCTTTCATCCCTACTATCTGGTTTCTGTACAAATTGTAAATAGCCTTTCGCTTCCTGTATTTGACCCCTCTCACCTTCAGAATTTGAAAGAGCGTATTCCAGTCAACATTGTCAAAAGCTTTCTCTCTGTCTACAAATGCGAGAAACGTACGTTTGCCTTTTCTTAATCTATTTTCTAAGGTAGGTGTTAGGGTAACTATTGCCTCACGTGTTCTAACATTTCTTTGGAATCCAAACTGATCTTCCCAAGGGTCGGCTTCTAACAGTTTTTCCATTCGTCTGCGAAGAATTCGTGTTAGTATTTTGCAGCCACGACTTATTAAATTGATAGTTCTGTAATTTTCACATCTGTCAACACCTGCTTTCTTTGAGATTGGAATTATTATATTCCTCTTCAAGTCTGAGGGCATTTGTCTCATACATCTTGCCTACCAGATGGTAGAGTTTTGTCAGGGCTGGCTCCCTCAAGGCTGTCAGTAGCCTACTCCCAGGGTCTTGCTTCGACTGAGGTCTTTCAGTGCTCTCTCAAACTCTTCACGCAGTATCATATCTCCCATTTCATCTTCATCTGCATCCTCTTCCATTTCCATGATATTGTCCTCAAGTACATCGCTCTTGTATAGACCCTCCATATACTCCTTCCACGTTTCTGCTTTCCATTCTTTGCTTAGAACTTGCGTTCCATCTGAGCTGTAGATATTCATTCAAATGGTTCTCTTTTCTCCAAGGTCTCTTTAATTTTCTTGTAGGCAGTATCAGTCTTACCCCTAGTGAGATAAGCCTCTACATCCTTACATTTGTCCTCAAGCCTTCCCTGCTTAGCAATTTTGCACTTCCTGTCGATCTCAGTTTTGAGACGTTTGTATTCCTTTTTGCCAGCTTCAGTTACTGCATTTTTGTATTTTTTCCTTTCATCAATTAAATTCCCATCTCTCAAAGCAACCCATTCTTCTTTGCGGGCCTCGGTGGCCGAGCGGATCTAGACGCTTCAGTCCGGAACCACGCGGCTGCTACGGTCGCAGGTTCGAATCCTGCCTCGGGCTCGGATGTGTGTGATGTCCTTAGGTTGGTTAGGTTTAAGTAGTTCTAAGTCTAGGGGACTGATGACCTCAGATGTTAAGGCCCATAGTGCTTAGAGCCATTCGAACCATTCTTCTTCTACTGTATTTGTTTTCCCCATTCTTGCCAATCGTTCCCTAGCGCTCTCCCTGAAACTCTCTACAACCTCTGGTTTAGTCAGTTTATCCAGGTCGCATCTTTTTATGTTCCCACCTTTTTGCAGTTTCTTTAGTTCTAATCTGTAGTCATAGCCTATAGATTGTGGTCAGAGTACACATCTGCCCCTGGATATGTCTCACAATTTAAAACCTGGTTCCTAAATCTCTGTCTGACCATTATATAATCTGTCTGAAACCTGTCAGTATCTCCAGGCTTGTTCCATGTATACAACCTTCTTTTATGGTTCTTGAACCATGTGTTAGCTATGATTAAGTTATGCTGAGTGCAAAATTCTACTAGGTGGCTTCCTCTTTCATTCCTCACCCCCACTCCATATTCGCCTACCACGTTTCCTTCTCCTCCTTTTCCTGCTATTAAATTCCTATTTTTTTATTCATTATTAAACCTACCCCTGCATTACTCCTATTTGATTTTGTATATTAAACCCTGTATTCACCTGAACAAAAGTCTTGTTCCTCCTGCCACCGAACTTCACTAATTCCCACTACTAACTTTAACCAATCCATTTCCCCTTTTAAATTATCTAACCTACCTCCCGATTAAGGGATCTGACATTCCACGCTCCGACCCGTAGAACGCCAGTTGTCTTTCTCCTGATAACAAAGTCCTCCTGAGTAGTCCCCACCTCGCGATCCGAATGGGGGAATATTTTACCTCCGGAATATTTTAGCCAAGAGGAATACAGATTTGAAAAATAAATCATAATTACAATAACAAAGATATCAAATGCACACACTTATTGATACACTGTTGGTCAAAAGCAAAATTTGTTCTCATAAAGAGAGTGCTGATAGCCGTTTCTTTTCCTCAAAGTCTGAGCAGTACAAGAAGATGCACACGGAAGTAGTGGATTTCCATGGAGTCTTGAAGTAGTAGTGTTTTCCTTCCAACGGAAAGACAATGCTGACTCTTGACATGCAGACAGGTAATGGGCCACAACAGAGCAAACCCACAGCAGAGTCAGTCGAAGTTTTGAAGAATATTGATAGGTATGTCATCACAGAGCAGACCCACTATAGTCCTGGTAGAGATTATGGTATTGCTGGACCACCAGAGGTGCAGACCCACTGCAGTCCTTTTTGAGATAATGGTATTGGTGGGCCATCAAAGGTGAGACCCACTGTAGTCCATGTACAAATAGTGGTATTGGTGGGCCATCAAATGTTCAGACCCACTGTAGTCCTTGTAGAGATGGCTAGCAGCCATCCGTTGTGACTGTGCGGGTTCACAATCACCATTGAAGAGTCTTGCGGATATTATAGCAAATCTATGAGCCACCACTTGTGCAATCACAAAAAAAAAAAAAAAAAAAAATCGAATGTCCTTAGACCAGCAGCGCTGTTTGCTGAATTATAAACACACATGCAAACGCTAACAGTCATCTTATTTTTTATCTTCTCACATATTATGCATATACTATGACCAACAGAAACGTGTGCAGTGAAATGAAACTTAATTTGAAGAACTGGTGTCTATATAATTATAAATTTACGACATCAGAATACAATTACAAAGATACAGAAAACATCATTAAAGAACATAATAATACAGATATCATTTGCAGTAATACAGGCTTTACAAAAGAAAAGAAATAAATATATACATCAGTGTTACAGGGATTATGACACAAGTAAATAAATAACAAAAAATGAGAAGAGCTTATCTGGCAAACTGAGACATCTCGTTGGTAAAACAAATACTTTTATAAAAGATTCGAAATATTTTTTAGAAATTATACGCTCACTGAGGATATCTGCAGGTGACATTCCTGTTAGATTCGATGTGACATCGTTGTTTACTAACGCCCCAGTATCAGATACAACAGAGATCATAAGAGAGAATGTTGCTCCAGATGTTTGTGACTTAATTGAACTATGTCTTCGTTCGAGCTATTTTAAATACAATGATGAATTCTATGAACAGGCTGACGGCCTTGCCACGGGCTCACCCACTTCGTCTATTGCAGCTGACACGGCGAAGAAGAACTTCATGCGTTCTACAATCTCTTAAATGGAATTCACCCCAACATCAAATTCACTTTGGAGGCTGAGAGTGAGGTCGGTTTCCCGTTCCTAGATGTGTTGGTATGCAGAAGATCTGATAAAACTCTAGGTCACAGAGTGTACAGACAGCCTAGTAATACAAACACGTATTTAGATGCCAATTCGCACCACCACCCAGCCCAGATGCAAAAAGGACTCAACACATTGTCTTCACGTTCCTTCCGTATCAGCGATGACGACAACTTAGAATCGGAGTTGAATTTTTTAAAGAGGACATTGAAGGCAAATGGGTGTGATAGTTATTCAATCGACAAGGCTTTTAGGTGGAATATTTATACCGCTAATAAGAATGACGAGGAACCGCCTTCTTACTTCGTCATATTACCATTTGTTTCTGGGGTCACTGACCGCATAAGCAGAACTTTAAAGAAAAGTAGTAGTAAGATATCTTTCTTTAGTTAAAATAAAAGACTTTTTCCGACGGAAAACGGATGCACCTGATTACCTTCACTATGCAGGCGTCTATTAAGTGTCATGTGGCTGCGGCAAAGTGTATATAGGCGAAACGGGATGAACTGTTAAAGAACGCATTAAGGAACACGAACCGCACATGCGGCTAAGACAAAGTACAAAATCGGCAGTAGCGGAACATCACGAGAACTGTGGCTCTGACATCGATTTTAATAACGTACGTGAACTGGATAAAGAAACAAACATTTACGGAAGAAAGGTCTGAGAAGCAGTTGAAATTTCTAAGAAAGCATCTAATTTCAATAGAGAGGACGGCTACAAGCTTCCGGTATCGTCGCTCCCCGCCATCAAGGAAGTAAATACGCGGCCGCTGTGTGTGAGCGGCATAAACAACGCGCTGCAAGTCACCTCGGCGGACAATAATATTTAGGGTAAACATTCCCACTCTCTTGCTCTGTCCGTTTCGAATCTAGCCACTGATGACGACCAAGCAATAGCGGTAGCAGGCATTTCAGCCAATAACCCTTCTCCAGCAGAAGTGTGGAACAGTGTCTTTCTATCCAATGACGATGACCGCCAATGGTATCCACAGGACATAAGCCACCAACGCCCCTTCTGTATTAGCCTATGACCATAGCCCAGCAATGGCAGCCACATGAATTTTAACTAGTACTATCACTTCTCCAGCACGAACGCCAGAAAATTCCCCCTTTATAAGTGGACGCGACACTCGTCTCTGACAGTGTTCTAGCAGTAGTGGACACCAAAAGATCCAGAGGAAGATCCCAGCAGAGGGGTCGAAACGTCGAACATTTTAGAAGAAACATGACGCCGCCTAATAACCCAGAAGATTTTAACTTCAGTGACAACAGCCACGAAAGCCTGTCGACTTACATAAAACAACGTACTTACCTTAATAGTGTTCAAAAGTCATAACATATAAATCAATTCATGACATTCAGTCTTACAAATTTCCTTTTTCTGGCGGACACACGTCCAGATCGTCCGCTCTAAAATCTCTGCCATCTCTCTCCCCACACTCACCACTGCTGGCGGCTCACCTCCAACTGTGCAATGCTACGCACTGTGTAGTGTAACGACGTATAGGTTTTGTTTAGGAATGACTTTCGTTTATCATATGACCATGTGCAGACTTCGTCACCTACGTCAGTTACAACCCACTTAAAAATGATTTATATTCTTTTTAAATTGTCACAGAATGGTTCTTGAACGAAACTGTAAAACATCAGTTGAGTCGTATGCAAAGAATTACACCACTCGGGCCAATTGGTTTGCGTAAACTTTTCGATTTTAAATTTCGTTTGTTTTCTCCTCAGAAATTATATTGACACACGTTATCTTGATCTAATCGATATCAAAATCACCCATTAAATAAACTTTTGAGATTCAAAGTTTCGATGAACGCAGTAAGAATCACTAATCTTGTCAAATATATTATTAATCCGTTCACATAATTCTTCATAAATAAATCTTCAAGACACGTGTTTCAACTTTAGTAGCATACACTATTTTATTAGCTTCCTACACATACAGATGTGAACTTGAGCGTTGAGAATTAGTGACTGACTTTTCAACAAGATTAAGCTCTCTATGACGTCATTGTTATACAAAAAGGGTATAAAAATTCATTTTTAATTTTTTAGAAGCACGACGCAACAACTCGGTTCCAGGATCTTCTGTTGCTCCTCGGCTGTCGACCCGCGACGTATAGCGGCCAGCAATTTCCTCTCTGGTCGCGGCAACGAAGATGCTGTCTCCGTTCGTTGCGCCGCCCTCTCCGTACATGAAACACATAAAAAAAATACAAAACTTTTAGATAATTCACATCTATTACAAATAATAAGAAAAATATATAAACAAACTAAATTAAACTTATAGTCACCTGCAAACTGGGCTGACTTTGGTGGATGGGTGACGCTTAATTTCGTCCCACTACATACCCCACCCACAAGCTCAGTTTGTCAGGTTTTAACCGAAAATAAAACTTTTCAATATACAATATTTAACTTTTAATACATTTTCCTCACATTTTACTTAACCTAGAGTCCTTGCTCTTAGATAGATTTAATCTTTTTAATACGATATTGTTGCGACTATTTGTCATTTACTCTTAATTGTGCCATTGTGGTAATTCATAACCGAATATATGGAGATTACTCCTCTTAATTTAATAGTTGCTAGTAAATACTAATTTAGTACGTTCTTTAACGTTGTTACATTAGGACAGGGCGTTCAAATTGTGATAAATTAGTCTCAGTTTTATTCATTTACTAGAGTTACTCTTTCCTAAACTGTACATTACTAATTAGTTTCTCACAATAACTAATAGTACTACTTACTTTACTTCATTCTTTTCCCTAATACCTTATTTATGTCTGAGGTCAAGAAGAAATCAAGCAAAACTTTCTTTAGAATCTCGGCACGGCTTTCTTTACCTTCGGACACCTTGTTGGGTAATGGCAATTTATTTAGGAGAAACAAGCGAGAGAGCCCCGTTTGGTGTGTTCTATATTAACACTATTACAAACCTCTATTAAAGACACTCTGCTATGTTCTCGTGAGCCATATAGCTCTGGACGCCCATGGTCCCTAAAACTATTAACCATCCCCTTTGGTTCCTACTATCCGAGTAAATTTAAAATATGCAAAATTCCTTTTGACCTAAGAGCAAAATTTCTTCCATATAAATCCCCCTTTTGGTTATCTTCCTCTTTTTGAAGTACCAGTAGATTATTGTAGAACACTTGTTTAAGCTTTCTGTTTCATTCTTTAAAATAATACGTAGCTATCACGAAAACTTCACATGAATAAACTATGAACGCTCTTCCGTGTGTAACACATACTAAATATTAACTTATTTAGGAATGAAGGGTTTCATTTGATCAACACTATATAATCCTTTAATTACACCTGATGAAGGTTCCATAAGAAGTAACGCTTTGGGATGTACAATCTTATGTACAACATATGGACCTTCAAAGATAAAGAAGAATTTTCTACATTCCTTACTGATTTCGAACTTTTAGGATGCGATCGTACTAGCACAAGATCTCCTACCTGAAATGAGGGTTCTATAGCATGTTGATTATAACTTTAAATTCTCCGTTCGGCATTTTTAATAATCTGTTCGCAAACTTTTTCGTCTGGGATGCATTGTTGTATCTCATTTGCTGGTGGCCAAGGTAGAGCAGCTAGTAAAGGCTCACCTATAATTCGTTTGCCTAAAATTTCTATAGGTGATAATCCCGTCGTTAGATGAGGTAATTCATTTAATATCTTTTCGAATTCAGGCATTAGTTTGGCCCACCGAGTATGTTTATGTGCACAATAAGTTCTACATAATCGTCCTAATTCTTTCATGACTCTTTCTACTAAATTACTTTGAGGGTGATATTTCGAAATTAAGATATGTTTGATTCCATATTGTTTTATCATATCTTGAAATCTTTGACTAATAAAGGCACTACCGTTGTCAGACATAAGTCGTTTAGGAATGCCCCAGTTAACAAAGTAATTTCGGGTGAGGCAGCGTATAACGCTTGCTGTATTCGCTCGTTTTAAAGTATATAGCTTCACATGTTTGGACCAACATTCCATTACAACAAACACATAAGTTAATCCTCCTGAACTACGAGGCAGAGGGCCGAAAAAATCTAAAGACAGTAGATCCCACAGACCTCGAGGAATTACAGCATATAATTTATAACGCTTAGATTTGTTATTAACTTTAACCTTTTGACAGGTTTCACAAGCCCTAATAATACTTCTCACAATACGGGACATATTTTTGAAATAATAATACTTCATTAGATGTTTAATACATTTATGAATTCCAAAATGCCCGTAACCTTCATGAATATAAGTAATTAACTGGTCTACAACAGTTTTCGGAATGCAGATTTTCCATCTCTGGTGTTCCCTCTGTGCTTTCCAATACAACAAGTCGTTAAAATATAACCACACACCCCGGGTGTTAACTGTTTCGTCCCCATTATTAAGGGTTTGTATAAGGTCCCTATATTGATCATCATTTCTTTGAGTGCATCTAATAGCAGTTACTATCCGTTTAACCTTACGTTCGTTCTCCTGAGTTAAAAGGAAATAAACATGGTAATTTGTTCCTGGTTCTTCTACAATGTTAATATTCTCCATTCCTACGGGGAGTCTCGACAAAGCTTCCGAAACTACATTCTGAGATCCTTTTATATACCTAATTTCGTACTGAAATTCTTGCAAGCATAATACCCAACGTAATAGTCTACGGTGAAGTAACCGACAATTGTTCAGAAAGATTAAAGCCTGATGATCAGTATATACAATTGTTTTTCTTCCCATTAATAATCCTCTAAATCGTTGAAAACCCCATACCACTGCGAGAGCTTCCTTCTCGGTTACAAAATAATTTCTTTCGTGTTTATTTAAAGTTCTACTAGCGAATCCAATAGGCCGATATAATCCCTTTTCATCGGTCAGATCACCTTGGAATATTACACAAGACACACCATAATCAGAGGCATCCGTACACATACAAAAGTCCTGATTGAAATCTGGGTGGTATAACATTTTGGCTTCGGTTAACGCTCCTTTTATCTTATTAAAAACTTCCTCTTCCTCTTGTCCCCAGAGCCATACTGACTTCTCCTTCAATAAATCTAGTAATTTAGGATTAACAATATCCTGCCCTGGAAGAAATCTTCTCAGGAATCCTACCATTCCCAAGAATGATTTCAATTGTTTCCGATTTCTAGGACTCGGGCATCGAGCAATAGCTTCAATGCGTGCTGGGTCTGGCCTAATACCTTTACTGTCCACTATATGTCCCAAAAATCTCACTTCCTCCTTTCCGAAGTAAGACTTAGATAATTTTAAAGTAATTCCTCGGTCAATTAAACGGTCAAACAAATCCCGTAATATCGTTACGTGTTCTTCCCACGTTTTGGTGGCTACCAAAATATCATCTACATATAAAATAATCTTTTGTAACAATTGCTGACCCAAAGCAGAATCTAATGCCCTAATGAAAGTTGACACTGATATATTAAGTCCAAAAGGTAAAACTTGGAACTGATATGATCTGCCTTCAAAAAGAAAAGCCGTATATTGCCGTGAATCCGGGTGTAATATTACTTGATGGTAGCCAGCGGTTAAATCCATTGTACTCATATAACGAGAACCAGCAATCTTAAGAAGTACGTCCTCTGTCTCTCTCCATCTCTATAATTTTATTTAATTCACGGGCATCCAGAACCAGTCGTACCCCACCAGTAGCTTTCTTAACTACCCACAAAGGACTGTTAAAAGCGCTACATGATCGTTCGATAATGTTTTGTTCTAGCATCTTACTTATTTCTCTACTAGCCGGTTCTTTGAATTGTACTGGAATAGGATAAGGTTTCTTAAAGAATGGTTTTTGATCTTTAATCTTAAGTTTACAAACGTAATCTTTAATTCTCCCTGGTTCATCTGAGAAGACGGCTCTAAATTCTAACAACAAAGATTCCAACTCTTCCTTTTCTGGTTCGGATAGACAATTCGTAGAATAACATTTTTCTTTCACTTCGGTTTCGATACTGCTACTAGCCTGACCTTGGTATACTTCATATTCAAGATCACTAAAATCTTTTAATAGGCTCATGGTCTGTGCGTACTTAATCTGTAAGGATTCGTAGCAATTTTCCGGTACTTGATTATCAGAAAACCTCACTTTAAAAGCACATGCCTCCTTATGGATGGTTAAGGAGGAGTCTTTAAAATCTAATATAGCTTTATATCTACACAGCCAATCTATACCTAAAATTAGGGCCACATTTAAGTTGGCTACGACAAGTACAGAGTGAGCAATTAATTGTTTAGCAATCTCAAAAGTAAAATAAACTTCCTCAGTAATATTTTGACTTCTTTTACCGGTAACTCCTATAATTTTCACCCCAGTTACAGGTAAGGTTGGGAAATTCCAATACTTTCTTTTAAGCTGGAATAATTCTTTCGATAAAATACTTACTTCTCTACCCGAATCAATTATAATATTTATTTCGGTCTCTTTAATATAACCTTTAATAACGGGTTTATAAGTTATATTCTCCCTTATCTGATTGTCTTCCTGAAGCAAATCTTGTTGCCATTCACCGTCCTTTTGGCAGCTTAATGATAAATTGCAATTGGGTCTTGTATAATCTTGACTAACAGTTCCCTTTAGTTGACCCGTACTAAAGGACTTTACTAGTTTTCCGAACTTTCTATGATAACGTCACCTACCACTTGACCTTCATTAATTACTTGAGGATGATTTATTTCATGATCGTTATTGTGTAATTTCTGCATTTTCGAGTTATTGCCACGATTTTGTTGGCTCTCTTTATCTTTAGATTGACGCTTTATATAACAAACCCGGCTATGATTGTTGTTATTAGCTTTTCGTGGTTCTGAATTATTATTATTATTTCGAGGATTGTCATTTCTACCAAATCTAAACTTCTCGTCTTCCCTTTCTCTGTTAAGTATATCTAGCTGCTCTAAATATCCTAACAATTCGCACGGCTGTGACCATTCTTTTCCTATCATTCTTTCCTTTACATAATACGGTAACCTACTAATTAGAACTCGTATTAAATGACTCTCAATAATTGGTTCTTCAATTAATTTAGCACGGTTTAAATGCCATTCAAAATAATTCCTATAACCTCCCCACCGCTTAGAATATGGAGGAGGGTCTAACAACTCTAAAGTTAAGTGTTGTTGTTTTCCTCTTGACCAATAATGTTGTTTAAACTGCTTAACAAAATCATCCCAGTCCCTGAATTCAGTTCTATGCAGTACTGCCCATTCCGCAGCTTCTGCTTCTAAATGTCCTATTACAAATTGAATGCGTTTTTCATTACTCCATTTGGGAGATAATGATGTTTCAAAAGCTTTTATAAAGATTATAGGGTGAAGTTCGCCTCCTGGTTTGAACACAGGAAATCGACTTGCTACATTTGAATTTGTCGTTATATCATCCAGACATTCTGCGAGAGAAATAGTCGGATTTTGTTTAGATTGCGGAGACGGAGTTGCATCGGATTGGCTTGCCGTGATTTCTTTATTCATATTGTTGTCGTCCGAGCTAGCAAATTCGATGCGACTGTTGTCTCTGATTATGTTATTACCTCTGCTATCTGAAATGTTTTCGTGATTATCTAATTCCGATAACCGTTTAGTAATTTCCTGTATTCGCATTTCTGTATTGGAAACGCTATTAGCTAATATCGATTCTTCACTGTGTTCACGATGTGAACGCTCTGTACCTTCGTCAATGTTATTATCTTTGGCAGTCTCAAGGTTACTGCATATTTCAGTAATTAAAAATTTCATGTTTTCGATTTCGGTATGGTCCTTTTCTACTTGATGAGTTAATGTCTCTAATTCTACATTATCTATTGAAGAAATCTCTACAGGTTTGGTAGAGACCTCTTTAATAGATTCCAATAATTCTCTACGAAGAGTTTCCGTTTGCATAGAAAATTCATCTCGTAACATATCGTTATTTTTCTGTATTTCATTTACAACTAAGATATTGACACTCTCTAGTCTCTCGGTTAAGTCAGTAATATCGTTTCGCATACGAGCTTTTTCCTCTCGTGATTCCTGGATATGTTCTTCTAACCTTTTACAATTATCAGCAATCTTACTACTAAGTCCTACTAGTTTTTCCTGCATTTCAACTTTAGAAGCCTCTATTTTATCACTTAATCTAGCAGTAGATTCTTCATTAGATTGTTTTAATTCTTCTTTTAATCTAGCAATAGATTCTTCGTTAGAGTGTTTTAATTCCTCTTTTAATCTGGCAGTAGATTCCTCGTTAGACTGTTTTAATCTAATAATAGATTCTTCGTTAGACTGTTTTAATTCCTCTTTTAATCTAGCAGCAGATTCTTCGTTAGACTGTTTTAATCTAATAATAGATTCTTCGTTAGACTGTTTTAATTCAGCTAAAAAGTCCCCGTTAGACTGTTTTAATTTAGCGATCGCCCTAAAAAGGGATCTCATGCTCCTATCGGACGTAGACTGCTCTTCGTCTGACATTTCACTTCCCGACATTATTGTAAGATATTAACTAGTTACACACGCAGACTTGTAACCAACAATCCTGTAAAAGCATACTCCCTATGTACAACACTCCACTTCCAACTTGAAACAGACTCACCGGACACTAATATTGTAATTTGTAGTTCTCGATGATCAGTGTGCTGCTATGGGCTGCAGATGTAACAGCCGTCGATGCAGCCGCTGAGATGCTGCGACCCCGCTTCCGCAACCGGCAGGACGCTGAGTCGAACACCGGAGACGTCACTGGCTGCAACCACGCCCGGCACCGCCGTAGACAGGCGAAGCCCTCAGCAACACCTCTAATACCAGCCGGAGGAACGCCCTCCAGCTGACGTACTGGGCCTGTTAGTTTAGGGAGAAAAAGGGTTGTCGGGGTTTGCAGCGTTCAGCTGCTGCCCAACAGATGCGCCTTCTCGTGGAATAACTGCGTGACCGTACTGCTCGGCTGCGCTCCGTCAGATGCCCACGCCCACGAAGTCGCCGCCGGCTGGTGAAGGCTCCACGAGAACTCGCGTTGGCTTCCGAAGGACTCTTGATGTACCTGTGTGCCTTAGTTGCACACAAGTCCTGTTTCTAAGGTCGCCACGGTGTAGTGTAACGACGTATAGGTTTTGTTTAGGAATGACTTTCGTTTATCATATGACCATGTGCAGACTTCGTCACCTACGTCAGTTACAACCCACTTAAAAATGATTTATATTCTTTTTAAATTGTCACAGAATGGTTCTTGAACGAAACTGTAAAACATCAGTTGAGTCGTATGCAATAATTACACCACTCGGGCCAATTGGTTTGCGTAAACTTTTCGATTTTAAATTTCGTTTGTTTTCTCCTCAGAAATTATATTGACACACGTTATCTTGATCTAATCGATATCAAAATCACCCATTAAATAAACTTTTGAGATTCAAAGTTTCGATGAACGCCGTAAGAATCACTAATCTTGTCAAATATATTATTAATCCGTTCACATAATTCTTCATAAATAAATCTTCAAGACACGTGTTTCAACTTTAGTAGCATACACTATTTTATTAGCTTCCTACACATACAGATGTGAACTTGAGCGTTGAGAATTAGTGACTGACTTTTCAACAAGATTAAGCTCTCTATGACGTCATTGTTATACAAAAAGAGTATAAAAATTCATTTTCAATTTTTTAGAAGCACGACGCAACAACTCGGTTCCAGGATCTTCTGTTGCTCCTCGGCTGTCGACCCGCGACGTATAGCGGCCAGCAATTTCCTCTCTGGTCGCGGCAACGAAGATGCTGTCTCCGTTCGTTGCGCCGCCCTCTCCGTACATGAAACACATAAAAAAAAAAATACAAAACTTTTAGATAATTCACATCTATTACATATAATAAGAAAAATATATAAACAAACTAAATTAAACTTATAGTCACCTGCAAACTGGGCTGACTTTGGTGGATGGGTGACGCTTAATTTCGTCCCACCACAACTGTTCACATCCAACTGCCCAACACTGCAATAGCGAATATTCCAACAATGCAAACCAGCCACAGACTGCACACAGCACAGCCAGTAACTTTCATTCAGAGCGCTACGTGGCGTTAACAACAAAAAAATCTAAACAGCCTACATACACTGTTTTTTATTAATAGTAATATCTATAAATGTGTACGCTGCCATTGCACATAGGCAGCTATCCTGGAGCATCAAGCCCCACAGAAAAAATAATTAAGCATTGTGTTTAATGGATTATCGCGTAATGCTAAAGAAAGATTTTTAATCCATCATGAGTGAGACTGATGTCTTGACATTGGGATACGTGTGATATTTCTGGCGATAGCACCCAGAGAAAAATTAACCGTGGCCTCTAACAAACATTTCATATAATATGAATAACGGCACAGTTATTGTTGCATGAAGCAGTATTCAATTTAAATTCATTTTAAAAAGTACACGATACTGTGACTTTCATCGTTTTGATCATATTTCATGATTTTATTCACCGAATTCCTGGAAACATTCACACAAGCGTAGATTGTTTCCATATACTCAGTATTCTTTATCGTCTCATTAGAGTGTAAATCGTGTAATATCTATGCAGTGATAACACTCTTGTATGAACAATACAGCAAAACACTCGCTGCTATCAGAGCAAATTAACTTTCGTCCCACTCCATCACACAGTCCTTTTCAAACGCAGGAATCCGATTTTCTGATGTCTTCCATTATGCAAAGAACTGAATCACATCATCGGATACAACAGACGGCTATTGACCAGTCTACCTAAGGCACAACACAAATTATTTTACGTCGATTCTACCCTATTACAATTAACACCATCCTTTAAGACCAGATTTTCCTGATTTAGCAAATTTCCTAGCAGCGCAATTTACCTGAATTGCTTTGTCTTATAAGTCACTATGTTATAGTATCATACATCTGTTCACCATAAATACAGCACGTGCAGCACCTAAAATTCACAACCTAGACATTCCTCTACAGCCCATCCTAATCAACATAGAACCACCTACATATCAACGACTGTTAGCAGTTATAAGTCCCTGCCTTGGCGAATTTCAGCAACACACCAGAAACTCAAAATATTTTGAAAAGTTTTCGATGTTGCTGAGCCACAGTCATTAAGAATTTTTTTGAAGAATAAACCGCCTTATGACTGTACATTCATGTAATTTTCTTCTGTATTATCTAGATTTCAGCTTTATGCCATTATCGGGTACAATGCTAAAGGTTCTTAGACCATTAACATGTCATATCTTGTAATGTCAGTCCAAAGCAGGTAAACAAAACCACGCCTGCAAAAACTACGCCTTCTTAACCAGGACTTTGTGGTAAGCTTTGGTGTTGCCTCCCACTTCACCAGGGTGCCTGTTTATGATTACTTGAGACTAATCAGGTAGAAGTACAGCCCCACAGTGACCACTCTTTTTGAATTGATCCTCGCATTCTTTCTCTTCAATAGTGAATATTGTAAGAAATCTAATGGCATCATGCCCTCTGTCACCATTTGTGGCGAACTTATTCATGGAGGAAGAAGGAGCTCTGGAAGAAGCTACAGTAAAGCCTACGGGCCTCCACAGATATTTTTTTGATGGTGCCTTTGTGCTGTGGCCACACAAGTGTGAAAGTCTTCAGGAGATCCTCCAGCTACTAAACACTCTGCAGCTCAGCTTCAAATTCAACGAGAGGATGGATGGCAATGGCGAATTCCCTGTCTTGGGCGTCCCAGTGAAGTGGATGGCAGTATGGGACATTGTATACTCCCTCTGATTTGTATCTACTTGCTTCCTGCTGGCATCATCTCCCAAAGGCTGGGGTGTGCTCAGTAGCAACAGTGGCGTTACACTAAGTAGGGTGTGTGACCCAGCGATAAGCCAACTGAAGTCACAACGTCAGCCGAAAATGACGTCCGCGCTCGATGGCGTCGGCCAAAGCTGTAATGGACCAAGACTCACGCCCCGCATCCGGCGATCGTAACCTGCCACCAACGCTCCAACCACTGCTGGCCGCCGCCGGGAAGCAGTCCAAGAGATGGGATGAAACAACTATTAAAGAATGGAGACTTAGCAAACACTCTCAGACTAAAGCTGGCATCTGAAGATAACATCCAGGTACGCGGTCGAAACATTATGTTTATGCAACGAATGAAACCAGCTGGATTCCAGAGAGAAAGGGAAACGTTTGATTGTTTTTGAAAGCACAGCACCACACAACGAGGTCGGTACATTCGTACAGTAGTACATGTACACTACTGCGCATTAAAAGTGCAACAACTTGATAAAATAAGCGAGATAAGTACAAATACCTTGAAGTATACCGGAAGCAATGACACATTGCACGTACGAGTTACGCTGTCTACATTCTATAAACAGCCGATAGATGACGCTATCGGGCTTCTCATTTAGAAATCGCCTTTAGGTGATAATTGTTTACGAGAACGTTAGGTCTCCTAGAAGAAGAAGAAACGTTTACCAGTACATATCAGCATACGACAGCAGCAGAATAACTGCATACCAGGATTTCTGTTTATCGTTCCACGCGACTGCTGCTCACATTGTTAACTACTTCGCTACCGTCGTACAAGGTGGTTAGTGTTTAAAGCCCCGTCGACAACGAGGTCACTAGAGACGGAGCGCAAGCTCGGGTTAGGGAAGGATCGGGAAGGAAATCGGCCGTTCCCTTTCAAAGGAACCATCCCGGCATTTGCCTGAAACGATTTACGGAAATCACGGAAAACCTAAATCAGGATGGTTGGAGACGGGATTGAACCGTCGTCCTCCCGAATGCGAGTCCAGTGTGCGTCGTAGAAATAAGGAATCAATGAACATAGGACGGCGATACTAAACGCTGTGCAGGATTTCTGAGGCCCGAAGTAACTAGCGCTCGAGAGTACAGAGTTGCTGTTCGTTCATCCGTGCAGCATTGCACAGCCATGTCCTGTTCTTCGAGTTAGCAAATAGGCCTCTTTGCCGGTATCCACACAGACAGTGAGAGAACGTCTGGAGCACTGTTGACTATCATTGACATGGCTTTTCTTGGCCCAGCAGCGGAGAAAAACGCGTCGGTAATGGTGCAGTAAGAGACAACAGGGGACACGGGAGAGACCCCACACCGGTTTCTCGGGCGAGTCCCGGTGTTATGGAGCATCGCAAAGGGCATATCAGAGTCTGGAGGTCTCGAGAAGAAGAAACGTTGGCAGATTACATGCCTCATAGTCGTATAGACTCAGAATCTGGCATGATGTTATGGGTTGCCATCGGGTAAGCAGCGCGGTGTGGCTGCGTAGTTAGAGGCGCAATGCCACGAATTACGCGGCCTCTCCTGCTGGAGGTTCGAGTCCTCCCTCGGGCATGTGTGTGTGTGTGTGTGTGTGTGTGTATGTGCGTGTTGAGTGTAAGTCAGTTTAAGTGGTGTGTGAGTCTAGGAACCGATGACCTCAGCAGTTTGGTCCCTTAGGAATTCACACACATTTGAAGATTTTTTGCCATCGGGTAAACTGATACACATAGTCAGTAATTTGGTTGGAACCAGTTACGTTTCTGTCTTGCTATGAACTGAGACTGTATCTCGTCTTTTTGTTTCTGGGACACGAGGTAACGTAAGACTGTATATTGCATGTGTTGTGCTGTCCTAACCTAATTCGGTACAATGGGTGTTCACCTGCTGTCCTGACCAGCACATTCTCCAGATATAAAACCCATCTAAGCCATCTTGTCACGAGTTGCCGAATGACTGTGACGTCACCACGCACCATCCTACTAAAATTGGTGAAATTTGGAATAGAACCGAGATATCATGGATTGATGTTCCAGTATCTGTCATTCATTATCAATTCAACTCGATGCACAACCACGCTCGCCATTATTTATGCCGGATATGGCAATTTTCATACTCACTCTCGATGGTCACGTTTGGTGGAATGTTTCTATCCCACCCTACCCTCCTTAAACTGACAACCCTACAACGTTTTCGTATTGGTTGCATTATTGTCTTCTTTAACTTTTATTAATATATGTTGAAGTTTCCTACACCATGCCTCATGAACTGCATGCATGTTTACTTCAGTGTAGTGTTAGGTAACCTTTTTTTTGGAAACATCCCTCATCGTATGTAAAACAATGATGCAAATACCTATGCAATAAGAATAATTAATTAACACCGATAAATGTGATAGTTATAACAGTATTAGCGTGTGCCAGTAGCTCAATAATGTAATTTAACGGTCGTTTGCCCTTTTATTCGAATTTGCATGCCTTGCATAAATCAGAGGGCATCGAAAGCAGACTAGGACAAGACGACAGTGGCGTGGAGTCACATAGGCCACCAGCCCTGGAGCAATTCTCAGAAGGAAGCGCCTGGAGGCACGCACGTCTATGGCTTGCAGGCCACCGGACAGTCTTTTGAAGTATCACCGCGGGATGCCCAAGTCACCGTGGGCAAACACAGATTCTGTGGTGGACAGTCTCAGCAGTGACCGTTTTTTCAACTCAGAAGTCGAATGAGAAAGAAAACCAACTTTAGCAAAGTCCAAGAAGGCACTACTGTGCACAAAATGTAGAAAGTTTCGTTTTCTTCAGAAAGTGCTCTATGCTACAGGTTATATGTCAAAAATGGAGAGGGGACCCACAGTTCTGGGATGCTTTGAAGGTGTGACTTAACAAAAGCCATGCTTACACAACATAGGAAATCCCGGCAACGACTAATGTGAATGAACTGAAAGACAGAGAAACTCGATTATACGCATGAGAACCCATCTCACTGGCTACAGAGGGATATGGAAAGAGAGTGAGATGCCCTTTTTAATGTTAAATGGTAGGTCATTCGTTACCAATTAAATGCCTAAAGATTATCCCAGGGAAGGGGAGCAGCGTTTTCAAAGGAGCAATTTTACCTAGTAGCGCTCGGAAGATCCATAACCCAGGGGATACGAATAAAGAGCCAAAACACGGGGATGCGAGTTTTCCTGCTAATGAACATTCGACACGAACTCACTTCCCCTCAGAGAGCCGTCATCCGTTCGCGTCCGATTGTTTTCACCGTCAGGGTAGGATCACATTTGAGGAAGTGGAAAAAATGGTCAATAGATTGCAGTGCAATAAAGCGGCTGGGGTGGATGAAATTAAGTCGGAACTCATCAAATACAGTGGAATGTCAGGTCTTAAATGGCTACACAGGATAATTGAAATGGCCTGGGAGTCGGGACAGGTTCCATCAGACTGGACAAAAGCAATAATCACACCAATCTTTAAACATGGAAACAGAAAAGATTGTAACAACTACAGAGGTATCTCTTTAATCAGCGTTGTGGGTAAAATCTTCTGAGGTATTGTTGAAAGGAAAGTGCGAGTATTAGTTGAGGACCAATTGGATGAAAATCAGTGTGGGTTTAGGCCTCTTAGAGGTTGTCAGGACCAGATCTTTAGCTTACGGCAAATAATGGAGAAGTGTTATGAGTGGAACAGGGAATTGTATCTATGCTTTATAGATCTAGAAAAGGCATATGACCGGGTTCCTAGGAGGAAGTTATTGTCTGTTCTACAAGGTTATGGAATAGGAGGCAAACTTTTGCAAGCAATTAAAGGTCTTTACATGGATAGTCAGGCAGCAGTTAGAAATGACGGTAAATTGAATTCATGGTTCAGAGTAGTTTCAGGGATAAGACAAGGCTGCAACCTGTCTCCACTGTTGTTCATATTTTTTATGGATCTTATGTTGAAAACAATAGACTGGCTGGGTGAGATTGAGATATGTGAACACAAAATAAGCAGTCTTGCATATGCGGATGACTTACTTCTGATGGCAGATTCGATTGAAAGTTTGCAAAGTAATATTTCAGAGCTAGATCAGAAATTTAAGGACTATGGTATGAAGATTAGCAACTCCAAAACGAAAGTAATGTCAGTGGGAAAAAAATATAAACGGATTGAGTGCCAAATAGGAGGAACAAAGTTAGAACAGGTGGACGGTTTCAAGTACTTAGGATGCATATTCTCACAGGATGGCAACATAGTGAAAGAACTGGAAGCAAGGTGTAGCAAAGCTAATGCAGTGAGCGCTCAGCTACGATCTACTCTCATCTGCAAGAAGGAAGTCAGTACCAAGACTAAGTTATCTGTGCACCGTTCAATCTTTCGACCAACTTTGTTGTATGGGAGCGAGAGCTGGGTGGATTCAGGTTACCTTATCAACAAGGTTGAGGTTACGGATATGAAAGTAGCTAGGAGGATTGTAGGTACTAGTAGATGGGAACAATGGCAGGAGGGTGTCCACAATGAGGAAATCAAAGAAAAACTGGGAATGAACTCTATAGATGTAGCAGTCAGGGCGAACAGGCTAAGATGATGGGGTCATGTTACACGCATGGGAGAAGCAAGGTTACCCAAGAGACTCATGGATTCAGCAGTAGAGGGTAGGAGGAGTCGGGGCAGACCGAGGAGAAGGTACCTGGATTCGGTTGAGAATGATTTTGAAGTAATAGGTTTAACATCCGAAGAGGCACCAATGTTAGCACTGAATAGGGGATCATGGAGGAACTGTATAAGGGGGGCTATGCTCCAGACTGAACGCTGAAAGGCATAATCAGTCTTAAATGAAGATGATGATGATGATGATCAGATTAAAGGCCAGCATCGTGGCACAACTTTGCAGGAATTAGAATCCTATCCGAGACCTTTTTATTAGATATCCCAAACTTTTAATTGCTACTCAAATTTCTTCAGCGGAATAAAGTGAATTAATTATGATTTGGCATTCATTTAAGTCATTCAATTCATAATTCAATATTTTGGAGGGTGTTTAATTACCGTACATCAAACGTATGGCCCACTTTCCACATCTACAACTCTGAATCACACAACTGTTGCCTAGCAGTAGTCGAAAATCTGTTCACATGACGAGTTAGTTTTAACATTCTTAAATTTGACGGAATTCTTAGCCATTAGACGAAAGGAGCTCTCAGTGATATAGGCCAAGCAATAGTCGCAAACGGCGATGATTTTACGATGTCCAGTTAATACAATTCCTATAGCAAATAAGGGGATTATTGAGAGAAGAGTTTCAAGACAATGGTGAAGTGGACGTAAGTTAAAATCAAACGTGTTCTGATAGGTGGTAAATAAAAATGTCAATCTCACGATAGACTTTGCGGTTCTGCTGAGTTGTTTTTGAACATAACAAGAGTAATTTCTTGTGCTTGTTTTAATCCTTGTGTTTAGTTTTATGTGAACATTTAATTGCTGCAGACATACTACATTTTTCAGAATGTAACTTTCAGCTCCTTAGCAGTTCATTTACGTATGCTACAAGGTAGTGCAAATGAAAGTGACCTGAAGAACAGTGTTCCAGAATACAAAGAAACACAGCAGAGAAAAGGAAATATACTAAGCTGACTATAGCTGATGCTGAAACTGATCATCATTAATCTCTTGGCACTTTTGGACCTTGGGCATCAAGATTGTTGTCGTCGAACAAGAGGGTTGTTGTCGAACACCTTAGTGTTGACGGCCCCTACGTACAGTAATCGCAAACAGACATATCAGGTGACCCAAGTGGCCAGCTATTTAAGAAACAACAGGAAAGTATGTGATACTGTGTGATAAAATTAAAATATATCTTACTTTATTTAGTGCTATAACACAGCAGGAACTACTAAAACTGAATTCTAAAAGTGAATTATACAGGGTGATTCAAAAAGAATACCACAACTTTAGGAATTTAAAACTCTGCAACGACAAAAGGCAGAGCTAAGCACTATCTGTCGGCGAATTAAGGGAGCTATAAAGTTTCATTTAGTTGTACATTTGTTCGCTTGAGGCGCTGTTGACTAGGCGTCAGCGTCAGTTGATGCTAAGATGGCGACCGCTCAACAGAGATCTTTTTGTGTTATTGAGTACGGTAGAAGTGAATCGACGAGAATCCGCGGGAAACGACTCAGTATGAACGTGACTCGCCTAAGGTGAACGTTTTCTGTGCCATTTCAGCCAATAAAGTTTTTGGTCCCTTTTTCTTCGAAGGTGCTACTGTAACTGGACTACAGTATCTGGAGATGTTAGAGAATTGGCTGTTCCCTCAGCTCGAACAAGAAGCACAACAATTCATATTTCAGCAGGATGGAGCGCCACCACATTGGCACTTATCTATCCGTAACTACCTGAACGTCAACTACCCGAGGCGATGGATCGGCCGCCAGGCAGCCCGTGACAGAGCACTTCATCACTGGCCTCCAAGAAGCCCTGATCTTACCCCCTGCGATTTTTTCTTATGGGGCTATGTTAAGGATATGGTGTTTCGGCCACCTCTCCCAGCCACCATTGATGATTTGAAACGAGAAATAACAGCAGCAATCCAAACTGTTACGCCTGATATGCTACAGAGAGTGTGGAACGAGTTGGAGTATCGGGTTGATATTGCTCGAGTGTCTGGAGGGGGCCATATTGAACATCTCTTAACTTGTTTTTGAGTGAAAAAAACTTTTTTAAATACTCTTTGTAATGATGTATAACAGAAGGTTATATTATGTTTCTTTCATTAAATACACATTTTTAAAGTTGTGGTATACTTTTTGAATCACCCTGTATTTTTGAGCCGTGTGCGGCTCGCGTTTGTGCCGTTGGTAGGTTGGCATAGTGTAATAGTAACAGTAGCGTCTCAATTTATTCTTCTGTTTACTGGTGCAACTACATTTGCTAGGGTTGTCTGTCCACGAGTGGCAGCAGCAGCGTTTATCGATATCTAGTACCCGTACTATCTTTGGAAGGACGTGAAGTGTTTTCCGGGTCGGATGTGTCGGTAGTTCGGTTGAGACGGAGCAGCAGAGAGATCCAGCAGCGCGAGGACATGCCGGGACAGCTGGCGGCGCACAGGCATTATCGGATCGAGTGGCTGTAGTTGTGACGGCCACAACCTCGTTGTCCACCGGATCCAGGACGTTGAGTTGAGTGAACATTAATCCAGTAATGAAACTTCCACTGTTTTGTGATCATGCTGTTTGTTCGTGCATTGCTGCTTGCAGGGTCGCCGTGAGACAAACAGCAACAAGTGGAGCATGTCGAGTTGGCGGAATATATTAGCTGTTTTCTACTGCCTGTTGTTAGTTTTTGAATTTTGTGTTGTTATTGGTGAAACGCAACCAGTGGTATTTTACTCCCTAGTGGCCGCTAACGTCCCAGTTACCTGCCCTGGAGGTTAGCGTATTTTTGCGGCAGTGTACTTTACCTCATCTTGCCGATGCTGTCCGGCAGCATGTGTAGTTCGGCAGCCTCCTTGATTGCGGTGTGGATTGTGGTTTCTTTGTCTACCTTGGTTGTAGTGGTTCCTTCTGCCTTTCTATGTTTCAAACACCGGACTCTGAAGACACAGTGCTGTCTGTCACTTCGTCCTCGCTGGAATTATTCCGTCGTTGTACGGGTTATCAGACTTTAGGTGGATTTGGTAAGAGGATTGATCGGCGTTTAAACTGTGCCTAATTTGAGTTGCCATCCTGTTAGGTGAGCATTACTGTTGGCTGCCTGTCTCACCACTTACGCAGCTGAAGGGACTTTTCTCAGGTCGATCCTTGGAGCACTGTCTGTGGATCACTCCCGTCTTTATTTGGTCTGATTGTAACAGTTGTTTAAAAATAACATTTTGTTTGAATTATTCCTATTGCTTGTGGCCTTCAGCTGACAAACAATTTGAATACTTCTTAATGAGGCCTTCAGCTACCAGTGTAACTTGTGCTAGAGTCAATTTATTTTTAATGAGTGTTTTAAAAATAATTTTGGTATTTTTAACGTTAATTCTCTTCCTCATTTGTTATCCAGGCCTTCAGCCGTGAATTGTTCTGAAGTATTGCTCGTGGCCTTCAGGTGGCAAATAATTTTTAATTCTTTCTTAATAAGGCCTTCAGCCGTGTAGCTTGTGTTACAGTCATTTTTTTTTGAAATGATTGTTTTTAAAAAAATATTTCCTTAAATAAAGTGTATGTATTTACTGTTCAAGCAACGGTAACTGATTACGCCCGGTTCATACCTTTCCCGCTTTCAGCAAGTCCAACGTATCAATTTGACTTCAATTAAAAATTCCAGATGCTTTAGCCTAAAATCTCGCAGTTCGTAGTATACGTTACAGAACAGTCACACTGTGAGTTAATCATGTATTTCGTCTACCCTACCGTAGAAAGAAAGATCCTTTATCATTTAGCTACAATATAGCAGGTCAGCAACTGGAAGCAGTTAATTCCATAAATTATCTGGGAGTAGGCATTAGGAGTGATTTAAAATGAAATGATCATATAAAGTTGATCGTCGGTAAAGCAGATGCCAGACTGAGATTCGTTGAAAGAATCTTAAGGAAATGCAATCCTAAAACAAAGGAGGTAGGTTACAGTACACTTGTTCACCCACTGTTTGAAGATTGCTCACCGGTGTGGGATCTGTACCAGATAGGTTTGATAGATGAGGTAGAGAAGATCCAACGGAGAGCACCGCACTTTGTTACACGATCATTTATTAATCACGAAAGCGTTACGGAGATGACAGATAAACTCCAGTGGAAGACTTTGCAGGAGAGACGCTCAGTAGTTCGGTACGGGCTTTTGTTGAAGTTTCGAGAACATACCTTCACCGAGGAGTCAAGCAGTATATTGCTCCCTCCGACGTATATCTCGCGAAGAGACGATGAGGATACAAGCAGAGAGATTAGAGCCCACACAGAGGCATACCGACAGTCTTTCTTTCCACGAACAATACGAGACTGGAATAGAAGGGAGAACAGATAGAGGTACTCAAAGTACCCTCCGCCACACACCGTCAGGTGGCTTGCGGAGTATGGATGTAGATGTAGATGTATACACACAACAAGTAAAATTTTCCTCCCTTATGTTGTAATCTTAATGGCCAGGATTGTATTAAAATATTTTTCATTTCCGTATATTCTGCATCCTTCGCAGTTGTAAGCCTGTGTGGATAAATTATTACTGTGCCTGACACATGTTTCTGGTTGTAAGATGTGTACCAGAAGTCGCCTTGGTACTCTTCCAATACCGGAGGAGGAAACGCGTCCGTGCTGCGGCGGCAGAAGAAGCGGCACCACCTTCGGACCGGCTGTGGCTGTGAGCGGTGATCAGTGAGTGCGTCTATACGTGTGTGTTTGTTAGTGTGTGTCTGTAGAGAGGAGGATCTGCGCTGGAAGCTGGCCAAGGCGCACTGCAGGCGGCGGCCGCCCCGCTGGCGCCGCCGTCTGTATCGACGGGCGCCACGCCGCGAACCGACACAGCCTCGCTCCAGCCGATTGCCTTCCAGGCGCTCCCTTCTGGACCAGTACGTGTGTCGCAAAGTCGTTGTGAGATGATAAACATAGATCACGGACTGGAAGACGAGACATACAATGTGTAGCACATTTATAAGCGTAGTCAGATGACTACGAGTGAGACTATATAATAATGATGGCGCAGATGCTGGCTAAACAGGCAGGTGTGTGTACGGAAGAGCCCTCCATGGAGAATCAGCGAACAACCACGCGTACTTTAAGGGCTGTGCCAGTCGTCCATTAGATGTGCTCGACGAGAGGTCAGTGAGACATTTGTGTGTCCTACATCGCTAGAGAGGCCAGGAAAGTGGAACAGCGAGGTATAGCGTGGTTTTGGCCGCGGAAGGAGTGTCATTCAGTGAAATTCATGCCTGAATGTCTGCTGTATATGGCGAACACAGTACGACACTTGCGTGTGTGCCTGCATGGAATAAACGGACAAGAGTTGCCCAGAACAGGTTCATCGCGTCAGTACCCCTCCTGTTATTGCTGCGGTGGATGCTGCCGTCGGAATGACCTACGACGGGTGGTGGAAAACATTCAGCTAATGTTGAGCGTGAGTCAGGACACACACGCTTCACGCCAGTATGAAAGAGCACCTGAGTTTCCGGAGGAGCAGACGTTGAATAGAATGTTGACTTCACTGTATCACCTGGAACGGTACAACGATGAAGAATAACGTGTGCTGTAACTCTCTATCGCGAGAGATAAAACATGGTGTCATCATTTTGAGCTAGAGAGCAAGCTTGAGTATAAGCACATCGATTCAGTGCCACCGATAAAAAAAATGGAAAGCTCCGGGGAAGTGATGATGACAGTTTTCTTTGACTGCAAGAGTCCGACACTCATTGACCTTCACGAACGCGGCTCAATTGGCTCTGAGCACTATGGGACTTAACATCTGAGGTCATCAGTCCTCTAGACTTAGAACCACCTAAACCTAACCAACCTAAGAACATCACACACATCCATGCCCGAGGCAGGATTCGAACCTGCGACCGTAGCAGCAGCGCGTTTCTGCGCCACACCGGCATGGCCACAAACATGGCGCCGCAATTAATGGACAGCAGTTTGCAACAATTGAAGCACGCCATCAAGTACAAATGACAAGATATGTCGACAGACAGTATTATTCTGTTGCAGGATTATGGCCTCCCAAATGTCGCCAAGGTTGTTTCGACTTCTGCAGAATTTTTGCTGAGAAAATCTTACACCTACCCTATACTGTCCTGATCTCTCACCATGCGATGTCTATGTTTTTTGGAGCCCTAAAGAAATACAATCGTGGCCGTCGATTTGTTTCGGACGAAGACATGTACGTATGTATAAAAAAAATTTTCCATGAAGGCGTTGACCGTCTCGTCATATAGTGGGATACATTTATTAACTGATATGGAGATTACTTGAGAAATAGTGAAGAGTTAACTTTCTTTTTCGATTTGTTTCATTATCATTTGACTACCCCTTATGATAGCGAAAACCGTATGATATTATTGTATTGAATTCGGAGTTATTTTCAAAAATTAAAGATCGATTGTGACCACTCGATCCATTACACATCGATTACTTGGGATGACAACTGCTTATTGAGCTACAACTTAAAAATACAACTAATAAAGTTTGATTCTGATGCAACATAACGAAGACGTTTTCGTCCACTACGTAAAATATCTTGAAATTATCCCTATCTTTCTATTTCTGTATTTTTACTTGTAATTCACTTCTTCAACGTTATTCGTTTGGTTCAGGTTGTTATGCATTGAAAGTCAGAATCGCCTATTTTCGCCATGACTTACAGTGCTTGGAAGAAGCATGGAAACATCTCGAGAAATGTTTACCTCAACATAAATGGATATTTTAGCCAAGGTTGTAGGTTACTCTGTTGTATTTGACCACGAAAGACTCTTGCGCGATGTTGTCAAAAAGTTGGAAGTGTCTTTCGTGATCCGAATGATGATGCGAGTAGCTGTGAGTGCATCATGTCGGAGGTCAGTGAACGGGGGAAAATTGTTGGTGGTTCTATGGTGTGTGCATCCGTAACCAAGGTAGCCAAAATACTTGATGTTTCTAGAGGCACCGTATGGAAGATTGGAAGATTTATACCGCATTGAGGGAAGACGGCAACACATCAAGCGCTAAGTCACAACGCGGATGAATGATTGTGACAGACCGCTATTGAGGAGGATTATGATGAAAAATAAGAGGATAACAGCTGCGAAAGCCGCTGCAGGTGTGAATGTGGCAGTCGATAATCTTGTTACGTCCAAAATAAAACCAAAGAAGCTACATAAGCATGGAATTGCAGGGCGAACCAGATTTCCAAAAATTCTCATAATCGGAAAACGTGGTGCCTGAGCCATGAAAGCGAACTACACTCCTGGAAATTGAAATAAGAACACCGTGAATTCATTGTCCCAGGAAGGGGAAACTTTATTGACACATTCCTGGGGTCAGATACATCACATGATCACACTGACAGAACCACAGGCACATAGACACAGGCAACAGAGCATGCACAATGTCGGCACTAGTACAGTGTATATCCACCTTTCGCAGCAATGCAGTCTGCTATTCTCCCATGGAGACGATCGTACAGATGCTGGATGTAGTCCTGTGGAACGGCTTGCCATGCCATTTCCACCTGGCGCCTCAGTTGGACCAGCGTTCGTGCTGGACGTGCAGACCGCGTGAGACGACGCTTCGTCCAGTCCCAAACATGCTCAATGGGGGACAGATCCGGAGATCTTGCTGGCCAGGGTAGTTGACTTACACCTTCTAGAGCACGTTGGGTGGCACGGGATACATGCGGACGTGCATTGTCCTGTTGGAACAGCAAGTTCCCTTGCCGGTCTAGGAATGGTAGAACGATGGGTTCGATGACGGTTTGGATGTACCGTGCACTATTCAGTGTCCCCTCGACGATCACCAGTGGTGTACGGCCAATGTAGGAGATCGCTCCCCACACCATGATGACGGGTGTTGGCCCTGTGTGCCTCGGTCGTATGCAGTCCTGATTGTGGCGCTCACCTGCACGGCGCCAAACACGCATACGACCATCATTGGCACCAAGGCAGAAGCGACTCTCATCGCTGAAGACGACACGTCTCCATTCGTCCCTCCATTCACGCCTGTCGCGACACCACTGGAGGCGGGCTGCACGATGTTGGGGCGTGAGCGGAAGACGGCCTAACGGTGTGCGGGACCGTAGCCCAGCTTCATGGAGACGGTTGCGAATGGTCCTCGCCGATACCCCAGGAGCAACAGTGTCCCTAATTTGCTGGGAAGTGGCGGTGCGGTCCCCTACGGCACTGCGTAGGATCCTACGGTCTTGGCGTGCATCCGTGCGTCGCTGCGGTCCGGTCCCAGGTCGACGGGCACGTGCACCTTCCGCCGACCACTGGCGACAACATCGATGTACTGTGGAGACCTCACGCCCCACGTGTTGAGCAATTCGGCGGTACGTCCACCCGGCCTCCCGCATGCCCACTATACGCCCTCGCTCAAAGTCCGTCAACTGCACATACGGTTCACGTCCACGCTGTCGCGGTATGCTACCAGTGTTAAAGACTGCGATGGAGCTCCGTATGCCACGGCAAACTGGCTGACACTGACGGCGGCGGTGCACAAATGCTGCGCAGCTAGCGCCATTCGACGGCCAACACCGCGGTTCCTGGTGTGTCCGCTGTGCCGTGCGTGTGATCATTGCTTGTACAGCCCTCTCGCAGTGTCCGGAGCAAGTATGGTGGGTCTGACACACCGGTGTCAATGTGTTCTTTTTTCCATTTCCAGGAGTGTATATGAGGTAAAATACTAACAGTATCACTGATGCTACTAATAAACCGGTAGTATTCCCCTAGGTAGTACAAATTTATTTGCAATGTAAAGATTTGGTCAAGTCCCCATCCAGTCGGTCTCATATTTCTCTCATGGCCTACGGTGTGGAGAAGAGGACCTGCATGATGGTCCACGGCCACATTTAGCTGCTGATAGAAGACGGCTTCTAAGGCTCCAATATGGATAGCTAGGGCAGAGCCTTTACCTTGGCCTCCAACGATCCGACCCTATGGGTGTCCAGCGTCATCCCAAAAGGGTACAACGCTCCTGCTGATGTGTTTGAAGACGTTTTAAGGGCCTACAGCCTTTCCAAGCTTTACTAGACGGTCAGGCAATGTTTGAAAGTATTATTAAAGCACTGTAGAGACGTGTGCTCCATTATATCGAAATGCGACGACGACATGCGGAACACCAATTTTACCATTTATGAGTGTAAAGTAAATTTTACGTAGTAACAAGCTGAAAAATCATTGAACTTGCTGTTTAGGTAGGTCGTGAGTGAGCGCAGTTACATGCGGACTTAATAGAAGATTTTGTATTTAGATTACATTTGTATCAAACAGGACTATAATGCGAATTGAAGCCAGAGACAGTTGGTAACCTCATATTCGAAACGGCTCATTTGCGAATTCTTGTTTAGAGAAATGTTTTTGCTTCTATTGTCATATTTTTACTCGTCTTGAAAGATGTGTGAGGTGACTAAAACAGTAACTATAAGTAGTGATAGTTAAGTCATGAACTTATAAGCAGAGCAGTAATTCTTATGCCCCAGAAAAACAATTTTGGAGAGGCAAATTGACACACAGTGTTTAAGAGAAAAATGGGTTTTCAAGATGTTGTCTGAATACTAACCAGTGAATAATGATTCATCATGAAAGTAATTAGGAATTGAGTAATTGTTAGTTTTCTGCTTATAGTATCCAGCTGTGCTAATGAACATATTTCACTACTTTTGTAATAGTTAACTTTCAGCTCAGAGGAATAGGTAAGCCATCAGAATCAATATAAGATTTATAGATATATACGCTTCATATCACAGAGGTAAGCGAAATCACCTCAGCTCCACCGTCAGCACACCGTTTGATATAGCTGTTCATTGTTAGACATAAACATTACACCTTACTTTAGACATAAACGTTACAAGGACCATGAACAGCAATTCGTAAATACGCATCATGTTGTTGAAGCAGCTATACGTTATTCATCATATACATTAGGCAACATGTAGGGTGGAAGTATGGGTTAAACACAATGAACGTTTAGATGAAATATGTTAGCGGTTGCGAATATGAACAACCATCAGCTACATAAAGGAGCGACGACAATGCAACTCAGCTACATAAAGGAGCGACGACAATGCAACTTTGTGCTTAAACGGGATTCGAAACCGGATTTTCCGCATTACGTGAGCTTTCGCCTTAAGCGATCTGGCTATCTGTGCACGTCCCACGGTCAGTCCCGTACTTCGATAATTTGTCGTTCCTGTGTGACAACCTACTGTCTTACACATTATGTAATTCCATTACAGAGTGTGGGGCGGTGGGTGGAATACTAGAATAAATGTTTTGTATTTATGATGTTTGCCGCTCTCAACACTGGCTCTCTAACTACAATATTGGCAACCAGAAAGTGATTAGCAAAACGTGAGGCCGGTAATGAGAATTTCTAGTGCCCACTTCATCTGAGAAATACATTTATAGCTACAGCTTATAGCTCTCAGGAATTAGGAGATTGTCTTCGTTTCATAATCAAAAACCATTCTCTCTAAAATGTTCACTATATTCTGAAAGTCACAGACCAAAATGAATCCACACAATCCAACTACCAGAGCAGTTCAGAGTCTAATGCGCTGATGCAACTATAACTGTTCATTAAATGTTCAAGTGAATGCTCGCCATAATTTGATGATAATGTTCATTCAACGCCATGCTAACAATGGTAGAATGTCTGTCCTGTGGCGGCACGTGGAAATACGACATACGCAAACTGAAGATAGATCATTAAAGTCATCCCAGAATTAACACTTCACTCGAAAACGATTTCATGGTTACACGTATCCCGAGTAACTTATTACGGCATCCGAGGCTGTTTATATCAACGATACCGACGCGACGCGACTCCCGGCACAGGTGGTGCGCTAAATCAGCGTCTGGAGAGAACTGGGGGCCTTCTTTTTCTCGCCTGATCAAATCTGCTCTCCCGACTAGCCGCTGGGCTAGTAATGAACCACTTTAAGTTATCGAATAAATCATTGCTTCCTTTGCTGATGACTGATGAAGCTCTCAATTTAAATGTGCAATCAGCACACAGGTAAGTAATCATAATAAAAGTCTGACGTGGCTAAGTAAATATTTTGGGCGAGATAGTTAATTTAAATACATTACATGCAGTAGACGAGCTCTGAACTTGCCTTTTGGAGACACGCTATCGCTATAGTTTTATAGTTATTCAGTTGAAACTTCTCACATCTTTATTATTATAGCGGATCTCCCTTTTACTTGAAATTAAACATCCTAGCATTATTTATTCGCCTACTTAATCTATCTTGATTCCTTAATTTTTAAGATAATACCAGAAAATCATGAATGTCAACTAAAATTTTAATTTGTGAGATCCAGAATACTGTTTCTACAAAGTTATTATGCAAAAGGAATCTAAATATATATTTTTAAGTTTCTAGCTCCTTTCTGTTGCTCCAATGATTTTTACAGAAAAACGTCCAAATTTCGAATATGGTCAAAGTTATTGAACTGATATTCAACACATATTCATTTAGTATTACTCCTGACATGCTAGAAACGTTTCAGGTTATTTACTCTATTTTTAAAGTATTGCCCAACATTTATGACGTCAGAGCTACTTACAGTGGACTGGCTGGCACATAATGTAAAGACTGATGTGAATTTTATAAGGCGTGAGTAGGCTGCTTCCCTACATCACCCTCTACTTAATTTTTTGGAATGTAAATGAAAAAAAAATTAATTACAAAAAGGGAAGCAAGATTACAGCTTAACTCCCTATGAAAAATGAAAATTGAAATGTAAACATATAGAAATATTAAAAGAAAATTATTACCTACTTCAATTATTTAAATTGCTGGGATGTTCACTGCCTCTTCGGCAACATTATTACTCAAAATTTAAGCAAAAATCAATGAAACACTTTGGCATACATATTGCCTTAGACAGACAAACACATAAAAATATGTAATGTTATGAAAATCTTAAATTCATTAAATTGTCTGTAAATATATATTTTTTACATTCATAAATGCAAAGAAAATAACATGGTTATTCAAGATATATAAACAGATAATTATATCTTAGCAGTCTTTTCTAAACCTGAAAGAAAATTTCACAAATCATGACAATTTCATTTTTACACACGTGGTTGTAGCCGCTTTGGATGGCGTTCTACACTTCCATTCACAAGGGTAGAGGAGGGGAAGTTGCTATGGTGTGCGTCCTTCACGTTCACTCTAAATTACGTGGGGAAAGGGGAGGGGTCACTGTGAGTTGTGTCTAAGTCACTCCACACTTTCACGCAGCTACCATGCTGCCATTATCTGGTATGTCCTGTAGAACAAACAAAAAGAGTGCCTCAGACTCTGTTCACTTAATATCCAAGGGTGGGTCACAATGAAATGGGGATATATACACTTTATCTTTCAATATGTTACTGGAACAAAGTTAACAGAACTTTTTAAATTTTACTCTCGCAGTTACTTAACTGTCATAAAATCGGTAAACAAAAGGCTCAAAACGCCGTTAATCATGTACTAGAGAAAATTTATGCTCAAGGCATACAACCATAAATCCTATTTAATCTCAATTAATTATTTCTGGGCCGGAACACTGAACCAATGCTCGATACATTCCTGACAAATCTGTATTTTATTTACTTAACTGACTCATCTTCGATTACCTTATTCTTAGAGATAGTATGTGTATATTTGATTTAGCAGTTGTCTTCTCAGCCTCTTTGTACATGTGAGTAACTTGTGGTAATAGTACAGTTCTGAGTGTTCAAAACACACTACATTTAGTTGACTACTAAATCCACTTATTGGTCCTCTGCTGCTGTGTCAGTTCCACATCTGCAATTATGCGCTTACTTCATCGAAGTGTATTTATGCTGAGCTATAAATAATGTTTCACGTCTGCCATTATGTTACTCAATTATGTTCCTAGTGTATGTACATATTTAACACTCACTCTATTAACATTTAACGCATAGGATAGCACATTTAATTCATATGTATAGTGTATTGCAGCTAATCAGTTTGCTCACGTTGCAATCCATTTCCACTTGATTGGATGCTGAAACCACAGGTAGTATCTCTCGACCCACCACTAAAGTGCATTAAGTAATTATGGCCAAGCGTAATGCTAAATTCCTTAAACCTATAGGTCACCAAGAGCTGCTCTGTCTCATCTAACGTAAGGGTACCTATGGTCGCATTCACGCCTCCAAGTCATAACCTCAATACGTGTAGCTGTGTCCTGTCACACACTACACCAAATAACAGCCAGCTCCAACCTTATAAATATTTCAAGGACGTGTCCTTCACGTCTCAACACCACAAACACTGTTCAATTCTCTTACACCGCGATTCCTTGCTACATAAGGTGAGTTCAAACTTACAACTTATCTGCATATTTTTCATAACACTAAGCAATCCCTTTTACTATTAATTAGTAAGCTCTCCAGCATACTACAGGTTTCATTGCCACTTCATATCCTGCTTGAACAGGAATTTGTATATCTTTTTAAATTACTGTTGCTGGACCATTTCCAACAAAACAACAACTTTGTACTTATAATATTACCAGGGTTCCATACATACTTGTTACTCAAATACCTTTGTATCTTAATTACATCATACCTCACTGATATTTATGTCACTGTTAGGTTTGTCACATAAGGTATTTTCTTCAGTAATCGGTGGATAGAATGGTTACAGAACTCATGGCTTGATAGCCATGACGGAAAATTTTTGTATTGCAAAGAAGGAGTCGAAACTTTGGTGGATGGGAAAGACGAAGAATGAGTGAGACCTGAAATGGATAGAAGATCTCACACAGCTGGGACTGCACAGCTGCCACACTGTGTAGAGGTTACAGAACAACCTCCTCCCTACAGAATTCATTGGTTTCAGAAAATTTTCGTATTGGAAAGAAGGGGTCGAAATTTTTGTAGATAGGAAAGATGAAGAATGACTGAGATCTGAAATGGGAAAGAAGATCTCACACAACTGGGACTGCACAGCTGCCACACTGTGTAGAGGTTACTGAACAACCTCCTCCCTACAGAACTCATTAGTTTATTATTGGCTTGATGACCATAACGGGAAATTTAATGTGTTGGAAAGAAGAGGTGGAAATTTTAGGTGGATAGAAAAGACGAAGAGAGAGTGAAATCTGAAATGGGAAAGAAGATCTCACACAGCTGGGACTGCACAGCTGCCACACTGTTTAGAGGTTACAGAACAACCTCCTTCCTACAGAAAGCATTCACTACCTATGAACTTCTTTAGGTCGATCACGTTCCTGAGACCTAATAGCTTTTTACTCTTAGGGTACTCTAGCCTATATGCATTGGCATGTTGTTTTCCTATGATCCTGAGTAGTCCTTGGTATACGAACATGAGTTTCTTTGATTCTGCATTTATTTTCTTTGATTTTTCCTTGGTTTTGACAAGGACTATTTCAAAACTGGTGGGTACAGCTTTTGCGTCATGACGCTTCTTCCTTTCCAATGCTCTTTTTCTTATATTTGCCCTAGCCTTTAACTTCTTCTCGTCTGTGAATAGCTTACTTTTACTAAGATTAACACCTTCGTCCCAATATCTCCTATTTTTCAGAACTCGTACAGGCAGCTCCGAAGTTTCATCATTAGTTACTACACGTTTATCAATAAGAAATACCGTAATTAATCCGGTTATCGGAAAGACCAATTTTAGCTGGCTTCTTTCAAAGTCAACAACACTCTGATATTTCGACAAGAAATCTATGCCAATTAAAACCTGAATACTGAGATTGTTTACAATTACGCATGGATGATCAATTAAATTACCATTAATATGAATTGGCAGTATAGCTTCTTGCTTTACCGTTTTTGACACCTTGCCAGTAGCACCAATTATTCTTAGTCCTGATACCCTCATTACTGTAAGCTTGTCTTTACCAGGTAATGCGTCAAAGAAGGACTGAGATATCGCACTCACCTCACTGTCACTGTCTAAGAGACAACGTACATTGATACCCAACATATTCACTATTATTATAGGGTGGCTTATCCTAGGTTGTACAGGTGGTTCCTCAAACTCATCCAATAGTTCCTTTTGGATTTGTCTCCAACTAAAGTGATCGACATCTGTCTTCATTACATTTAGGTAAAAGTGCGTAGGGATTTCCTGAACTACATTTTCAGCTGCCTTTTCCAGTCGGTCTATTAATTTCAAATCGAAACACCGCACGACTTCATTACATTTAGTTTGCTGAACATGAGCCAAATTACTGTAGTCTGAGCGATTCTGCGCCTCCAGACCGGGCATAACACTATTTACAGCTAAACCACTTTCACTATTATAGTCGGGTTCCTTCTCAAGTGACAACTGGTCACAGTTACTGGGTTCATCGACCCACAACAGGCTATCCTCTACATTCTCACTTACCTCCTGTCCTAAATCTATTATTACAGTATCAACATCCTGCACAGGCACTTTAGATAAGAGCACATCATCCTCATCGTAAATATAAGCATGAATTTCTTCTGCTTCTTCACCTGGCAATACAGTATTTTGTAGCTCTTCCCTACCTTACACTGCTGCGCCTTCTCTTTCTCTTCCCACGTAGAAAGTGTCTCTAACACGGTATCTATCAAATACTGTGAGTGGTTTAATATTTCTGCAATATCCTTAGAAGCTACCGACCCATCATCCAAATCATGAGTTTGAGTATTCTGATCTGTCATACTAATTACTGTAATTAATGGCTTAGGAAAAGCAACCGCCTGGTGAGCGCCAGTATCCTCATAGACGGGAACTAGTTTTCCAGCCTCTGCCTAATACTGTTTCCTTTATTTCCATTATAGTTAAATGGCACAGCATTGCTTTCCGCACTGGTTTTTACCTGCATAATTTTGTTCGGAACAAAATTACTATCATTTGGATGCCATTGTTTGTTCTGATAATTATTTCTCCAACTCCTACCTTTCTTAGGATGGCGAACACCTGCTGTTCTGATGTTTACATTGCCATTCTGCTCGTTCTTAAAATTACTACTAGTGTTATTAGCAATTCTGTTATTACGTGCTTGCTCCTCATTGGCAGCCACACGCTCTACACGTTCCAAATATTCAATGAAACGATCCAGATTGCCTCTAGGGGCAGATATAATTCTAGTTTGCCAATACCATGGCAGTTTGGCTTCAAGACCTAGTACTATCATTTCAGGTTTTAGCTTTTCGGCCAAATGTGACAAACGTGAGATCCATGACCTGGCGAACTCTTTAATAGATTCCTTGCCTGCATCAAAGCGTTTTCCACTTCCAAATTCTCTCAACACTTCATTTTGCTTATTGATAGACCAATACTCATTAATGAAAGCTGTTTTAAATTCCGCTAATGTTTTACACTTCAACATAACATCAGCTGACCGCCGCATGGAGTCACCTGCTAAATGGCTTCTAATAAATAAGATGTTCTCTCGTTCAGACCAAGTTGGTGGAATCACATCTTCAAAATCGTTCCACAAATCTAGCGGGTGGATATTTTTATCTGGATCGAACCGCAAGAACTGCCGACATCCGATAAATGCGGCGTTTGCAGCTATAACTTGTTGTATACTACCATTTCCAGAAGTTACTGAAGCTACTTTACTCTCAATGTTAGCAATGTTAGTACTAATATTTTCTACTCTCATTTCAACATTATCTACTCTTTGCACAATATGAGTAGTATGAGTTTTGATTGCGTCTACTCCTGCTTGACATATGTTTACTTTTGTATTAACATCTTTAAACCTATCTGAGCACAGTTCAAATTCCGCCTCGATCTTTTCTGTTAACTTGTGCTCCAGCTTCGCATCTTCCATTTGGAAGTCTTTGCGAACCTCAGCAACTTATCTCAGATAACTTTTGAGCAACCTTTTTCTTAATATCCTCATGGTTGTAATCAATTTTGTAATTTAAAATGTCCAGATCCTCTTTCAACTTATTGCAGCCAGTCTTGAAGGAAGTTTCTAATTGAGCTTTATTGGATTCTAATTTATTGTCCATTGCCTCAAACCGTTTATTAAACTTGGTTTGGCTGGCCACAATCCTGTTATTTACCTCAATTATATCAGATTTAACTCAGCTGTCATTCTAGCATTACTGGCTGACATTTTTACATTACTGGCAGCTATTGCTTGTAATATTACATTTAAATGAATAGCCCCAATATCTTTGGGTTGCTCACTAACTGGCTTTTTATCACACTCAGGTGACGAAAATCTAGCTCCAACACCAGAATCATCAAAACTAAACGAAACTTCTGATTAATCAGTCATATCTAACTTCTCCCTTTTAAACTCTACCATCTCTGATGACTGTTTCATTTTTAATTCATCAGAGAAACTATCATCTAATAAATAACACTTTCTGATTTCTGCTTTACTACAGGGGTCTGTACTATTGAATCGTTGCCCTTTTTCACACTACTGTCAGGAGACACTAGTTCGGATTTCACTTGAACATTACTATTTTCATGCATATTTACACTTGAACCGTTGTCTGGATTTACAGTTCCTTCAACAGTTATAGGTCCTGATTTAGGTTTAACTTCTGTTTCCTTTTGCGGTTCCATCGCCGACAGTCTTTTAGTGCAGGTTAGTAAAAGTTTTAATAGCTTTTCACTTAATTTAGTTCCTTCTGCACGACGTATGGCGTTGCCGGCGCGGCGTACCGGGATTACTGATGTGACGCGGCGCGTTGAACTGCAGACGGCACCTCGACAACTGCTGTGTTGTGGGCGTAGCCAGCAACAGCAGACGCGGCTCCGGTCGCTCCGACGGATGACTGCGGTGCGGCGAGATTGACTTCTCGCGATGCCAGCAGTACACCTAGACTCAGCGGCAGCTCCGTCAATTCTGAAGCGTTGTTAATCCAATTGCGTCGTCCACATGCACACGTAACACTGTCTATCACTGTTCCATTGCTCAGTTGCGTGTCGCATATCACTTCCGAATCAGAATATTTAAAAATCACTTTCACTTTTACTCAGTTTGTTTCCCGGCCGATTAGCAACATATGTGGGGCGGCGGGTAATAGAATGATACAATAAATGTTTTGTATTTATGCTGTTTGCCGTTCTCAACACTGGCTCTCTAATTACAATATTGGCAACCAGAAAGTGATTAGCAAAACGTGAAGCCTTGTAACCTCCCCCTCACTTATCGACCTTAATGACAGTGAAAAATTAAACCGCGTGTACCTAATGGAAATTTGGGAAAAGCAGTCGTCACCGAATATAATCTGTCGGTAAAGAGGGAGGAAAGGGTTACATCTAAATGAAAGGAAAAATGCAAATGAAACTGGTGGAAATTAATTTTGAAAAGGGGTACAGTTAATAAAGAAAATAAATGTGCGGCCGTTACGTTAACAATTAACTAGCGGTAATTAGATATTTGAGATTTGGAGAAAATTAAGGTCGACATTCCCATGAACAACTACTATAATAACTGAAAATGAAAGATTAATGCACATATAATTAGCACTAAAAGCGTGGCAACTGAAGGTTGACGCGTGTTGTGTGAAAACTGAAAGTTTGTCAGAAGTAATAAATTTCGCTACAGTCTGACTTAATTAAGCAAAAGAATTAATAAAATCGGAAAACTGAAAGTTAATTTAGTGACTGAAATTAATATTGAATTTTGTTTCTGAAGCACTACGAAATTCAATAATAAGGTTAGTCTTGGGCTACCTCAACAATCATTTCAAAAGTTACTTGAATCTACGCAATTTAGAAATAAGAGATTTAACTTTGAACTTGAATTAAATGATTCTGAACAATTAACAATAGTAAAATTTAGTACTTACCAAGCTGAGCTGCAGTCACAAGTAAGCTAAAATATGGTAACAAAACTCGCACTCTTAATTTGTGCTTGTGTAGTCTAAATATTGTGGCCAGCTATGAATACTTTAACTGATCTTTGAAATTAAAGCAGTGAAATGGAATGATATTACTTTAATGCTGGCGTTTGAATTTCAACGACACTCGGGTTCATTCCGGAAAAGGAAGGGACCCTTCCTGGTAATGCAATTGGGACAATGAGGAACAAAGGTTCATGCTACGTTGCTGTAATTTAGTGGCTTGAACAGTTTGAAAAGCTGAGGCCTGCCATACAATTCTAAAATTTTACGTGCTACCAGTCTTCCTTGTTGGTTGATTCAAGGTTTCAAGTCGTCGATCGAGGAGGTGGCGACAGTCACTCATTGTCGGCCGTCGCTGTTGCAGAAGCTGGATGTTGGCGCGCCTTCTTCTCGACACGGTATCCAGCCGAAACGGGCTCTTGATGTGCGCCAGCTAATGCTTCCAGTCCGCGACACCGTGTCAGAAACTATCATAGCGAGTCGAGCGCAATTACATGCTGCCAAACCCCGAAAGCGCGGAAACTCGCGGGAGCGTCACACAACACGCCTGCTCCACCGCCTTACTCCCGCCAGATCCCCTCTGCCCGCGCTCCATGCGGCAGAGTTCACTACCAAAGATCCTAAACACTTTGGTTCTCCACACGACCTATCGATGTATTCGTTCGATAGCATAGTTTTCCCTAGGCCAGACCCAGCGTATAAATACAAATAATATTCACAAAACAAACCAATTATACATCGACATCAATGCATATATATATACAAATCGTAAAACAATTACAATACACAAAGGCACACAAATGTTATATCTTCAGGTAACAAAATAAGGAAAAAAATTTATAGTACAATAGATGGAAATAGGAGGACATGCGTTTCTGGCGGTACAGCCTGTAATTAGAATTCTTAGTGCCCACTTCATCTGAGAAATACATTTATAGCTACAGCTTATAGCTCTCAGGAATTAGGAGATTGTCTTCGTTTCATAATCAAAAACCATTCTCTCTAAAATGTTCACTACATTCTGAAAGTCACAGACCAAAAAGAATCCACACAATTCAATTACCAGAGCAGTTCAGAGTCTAATGCGCTGATGCAGCTATAACTGTTCAAATTAAATGTTTAAGTGAATGCTCGCCATAATTTGTTGATAATGTTCATCAAACGCCATGCTAATAATGGTAGAATGACGGTCCTGCGGCGGCACGTGGAAATACGACATACGCAAACTGAAGATGGATCATTAAAGTCAACCCAGAATTAACACTTCACTCGATAACTATTTCATGGTTACGCGTATTTCTAGAATTCCGGAAAGCATCTGATACAGTGTTCCACTGCTGACAGTTAACAAAGGTACGTGCACATGGCATAGGTTTCCAGATATGTGAGTGGCTCGAAAACCTCTAAGGCAATGGAACACAGTATGTTTTCTTCGGCGGCGAGTGTTCATCAGAGACAAGGCTATCGTCAGGAGTGCCTCAGGGAAGTGTGATAGAGACGCTATTCTTTTCAATATACATAAACGATTTGGCGGAAAGAGAGGGAAGTAATCTGCCGTTGAAACTTCCTGGCAGATTAAAACTGTGTGCCCGACCGAGACTCGAACTCGGGACCTTTGCCTTTCGCGGGCAAGCGCCCTACCATCTGAGCTACCGAAGCACGACTCACGCCCGGTACTCACAGCTTTACTTCTGCCAGTATCTCGTCTCCTACCTTCCAAACTTTACAGAAGCTCTCCTGCGAACCTTGCAGAACTAGCACTCCTGAAAGAAAGGATATTGCGGAGACATGGCTTAGCCACCGCCTGGGGGATGTTTCCAGAATGAGATTTTCACTCTGCAGCGGAGTGTGCGCTGACATTAAACTTCCTGGCAGATTAAAACTGTGTGCCCGACCGAGTCTCGAACTCGGGACCTTTGCCTTTCGCGGGCAAGCGCTCTACCATCCTTTTTTTTTTTTTTTTTTTTTTAAATTTCCGACCCAGCCGGGAATCGAACCCGGGCCCTTAGGATTGACAGTCTGTCACGCTGACCAATTTTTTTTTTTTTTTGTAATGTCTGACCGAGACTCGAACTCGGGACCTTTGCCTTTCGCGGGCAAGTGCTCTACCATCTTTTTTTTTTTTTTAACTTCCTGGTAGGTCGCTACCCCTAGACCACCTTTTTTTTGAGGGCAAGTGCTCTACCATTTTTTTTTTTGTATATCACTGCTAGGGCTCCGTAGCGCAATATAAGAAATGAAATGTCTTCTTGAGGTGTTTTTTTTATTTATTTATTTATTTTTTATTATTATTATTATTTTTTTTTGTCCAAATAGGAAACAGAAATTTTTGTGGTGCAGAAAAGACTATCACTTCATAAGTGAAGGTAAGTTGCTCCGCTGCTCTGCGAGAGAAGGGAAATGTGAAAACGAAAATGGGAAAGAAAAAAATGCCTTCTGCATTGGTGAGCATCTGAGTAGTATCGTAAATTTCCGACAAGTACTGAAGTCCCAGGAAACAAATGGGATTCATACATACAGGTCACTGGCAACCTCTGTGATCCGAAATATTGTATTTGAAGCATTTAACCGTTAATTATGATGTTCAGCATATTTCCAAATATCCTCCTGTAGTCACAATGTTGTCTCATTTTAAAGTGTTCAATTTCTATGTAAGAATAATAGTCGAGGAAAGTAGCATGCCTATTCTGCATAATAAACGATGCTGTGTGGCCCATGATCCACGTTGCAGCGTTGTTTTTGGCTCGTGGATATCTCAGTTATTGTGGCTGAAAGACCTCTAAAGGATCTACACCACAGGGTGTCGTACGGTCTATCACCGACGATCGTTGACGAAGAAATGTAGTAATTTCTGCTGCATGTCCGCACGTGAACCTATGAAGAAGCGTATCGACCCTTCCGCATGCGTCACAGTTGGGCGTTGGATGAAGGCCAATTTTATGTAGCTTTTCATTCGTTGCTACTTTATCGTTGACTGTTAGATACCAGTCGGCTATGACGCGTGACGGTAACACGTCGCTGTGCACATTCCGCCATACTATACTCCAATGTGTATGTGGATGTTTTTCTTCGAGACGATTCCTGTGGTTTGTTGTCGTGAGAAGGCCATAAAGCTTCCTGTTCGTCAGGCTTCCGTTATCGACGATGTTGTGTCGAATGTAGCTCATTTCCATGTAGTACAGTCGCACATGTCGGTAACAAAGTGGAATGCCGGCGATATTAACGGGTGGGTCAAGGCTATGAGGCTTCCACCGCTGAATGAGGTTTGTGATGATACTGGTCCTCCGGGTACGGAACTCCTTCCTGATGCGATTTAGGAGCAGGGTGACACATTTTTTGTGTACTTTAATGAGGTTAAGGCCACCTTTGAATGAAGGTAAGGTTAAGGTATCGAATTGAACTTTGAAAATGTGCCCCCTAAAAAGAAACCAACATAACGCTTGTTGTATACTCTTGGCTAGATGGTCGGAGATTGGAAGAATTTGCGCCAAATAAGTCATCTTGCTCGTGATGGCGATCTCGATGGTCTTAACTTTGTGTAGTATGTTCAAGTCACGGTCGGAGTGAAGTATCAAAGCAGCACGTAATTTATTAAGCATGTGTGACCAGTTCTTCGTCAGGAATTTGTCTGGTTTGGCCTCAAAGGTAACACCGAGGGTTGTGTGAGAATCCTTGACCTTGCACCAGGTAACATGGGATATGTCTCCGATACCGCCACCGATCTGCAAAGCTGTGGTTTTAGTTCTGTTGAGTATTGCTCCTGAAAGAAACGTGAATGTTTGTAAAAGAGTTTCCGCTGACAGAAGTTGTTGTGATGATGACACAGTTACGCATATATCGTCAGCATACGCAATGCATGGGATAGTGACAGACTCGACGCTAAGTCCGATCCCGCTATGCGCCAAGTTGTTCAGTAGCGGCTCCACTGCAATGGCGTACAAAATCATTGACAGAGGACATCCTTGGCGGACGGATTGCTCAATGGAAACTTCTTTTGTAAAATGGCCATTAATGAGAATCCGTGAGGAGGCGTTTGTAGTAAGTTTGCGAATTAATTCTATGATATGAAGTCCAAATCCTAGTTTCTTCATGCTTTTAAAGAGGAAGTCCTGACGTACACGGTCATAAGCCTTCTCAAAATCTAGAAAGATCAGAGCGCCCTGTCCTTTGGTTACAGCATACGAACAGGTGATGTCCCTCAAATCGCAGGCTGCTGAAATTGCACTTCGGCCTTGCACTGCACTGTACTGGTAACTGCCCAAAACCTTGTGCATAACGGTTTGCATCCTTAGCTTAATCGATCTGGTGATGATTTTGAAATCGGCATTCAGGAGTGTGATGGGTCGCATGTTTTCGACCTTCCTGCTGTTCCCTTTTTTCGGTAAGGGCAGGATGATACCTTCCGTAAATGCCTTGGGTATAACTTCCAGGTGCCAGAGTTCATTCGCTATCTGGAGGAATGTCGGACCGAGGAGGTTCCAGTAACGCTGGTAAAACTCAGCGCCGAGACCGTCGGGTCCTGGTGACTTCCCTTTCTTTGCACTGTGGACCGCCAGTCGGATTTTGTCCTCTGTGAAAAGAGATTCCAGATTTTCATTATCCTGTTGTGACAAGCGACAGTTCAACGTCCTAAGAAAATCGTCGCACGAGTTTTCATCAACGGCTTGCTTCTTGTAAAGTTGACTATAATAGTCGTGGACGTACGAGATGATGTCACGTTGCTTCGTGATGGCATTCTCAGCGTCATCAACGACGGCTTCAATCAACATGGCTTTACACCGTTTCGTTGTTCTCAGGATGTGGTACAGAGAGGCCCGTTCGTCGGCGGCAACGTCCTTGGGGTGGGCTCGCACGATGATGCCTTGCATTCGTTGGCGTTGTATCGCCTTGATTTTCGCTTTATATCGTTTGATCTTTATGTCGATATCGCGAGAAGGATTGGTAGCGCGACTGTACAGTTCTCTCAAACAGCGATAATAAAACTCAATAGTCTGTTTCTGCCAAAAGCTTTTTTGTCGGGCGTAACTCATGAGGGTGAGGCGTAATTTAGGCTTAGCACACTGAGTCCACCACTGGAGAGCGCTATCGTAACGACGTCGTTGCCGCTGGAGCTGTTGCCACGTTATGTTCACCTCCTCTTCAAGTTGGGCATCCTGCAGAAGGCTGACATTCAATTTCCAGTAGCCTTTCCCGCGGTATATTTGCTGGCGGTGTAGGTTAAGGTAACACTGATACGCACAATGGTCGGAGATGTTGACATGAGCTATGTCACAGTTCACAGCGTGTCGCTGGAGGGCCTCGGACACATAGATCCTATCCAGCCGACTGGCAGAATGACTGGTTACGTAGGTGTACGCTACCCGTTCACCGTGCAGTTGTTGCCATGTATCGTGAAGACGCATGCCATGAATTAAATGTTCAAGTTCTATACATCTGTTCGTGTTAGGAGTTTGGTCTCTGTCGTTGAGCACACAATTGAAGTCACCACCGAGGATGAGATGTGCACGATAAGCGCTAAGAAGAATGGGAACCTCGTTTTTATAAAATGTTGAGCGATCTCTCTTATGAGTGCTACCTGAGGGGGCGTACACGTTAACAATCTGCACACCATTCACTCGAAGAGAAATGCCACGACCACTAGGCAGCCGCTGCACATCCGTAAATGGTATACCGTCGTGCAGAAGTATGGCAGTGCCTACAGCATCCTGGAGATTGATGTTATCAATGAGCACGTAACCGGGCACTTCTAAGACTGTGACTACCTCCTGTAGTAGGGCAATGTCAACGCTGGTACCATACAAGAAATCAGTTAGCGAACGGAGTTTCACCGCACTTTGAATTCTATTGACGTTAAGTGTGGTAACGTTGTAGGTTTGGCTACCGCACATGATGGTTCAGAGGACAATGAGCTCTGTGTTGGATCGTCCTTCTCGACGGCTTTGAATCAAACTCGTTGGGAACGTCTGGAGTACGAAACGAAATGTCAAAACCAATAACGGGTCAGAGAGTGGAAATGTCGCAGCGCGATGGTCATGCGCGAGAGCAGCTACTGCTGCATCTCCTCGTCCTGCCGCCACCACGGCTCATTGCTGTCGGGGTGCTTCGCGGTGCGCGCGCCGCCCTGCCCGCCACCGCCGGCTGAGTCTGTCAACGTGGTCGCATCCGCTTGGCCACCACGCGGGCCTGCGACTGACGTCAGCGAGTGCCTGCGGGAGCGCTGCTGCAGCTGCTCGCTACTCTGTTCGCTCTTCCTCTTAGCCGTTAAAGTGCTCTGTTCCCTCTCAGCACTCAGTAGTGCCTTCAGGTGTTTTGTTTGTTCTCGAATGCGTGCTTGCCTCGCTGTGTCCTCGCAGCGCACGGAGCAAGAAGATTGAGGTTCAGACTCGCTGCCACTTTCTGACACGTGTACGGGTCTCAAATCATCCATCTTTTCCTCTTTGCTACTATTCCCTTTGCTTCTCCTTCGACGGCCTTTCTTCGATTCTGCTGCAGTCTCTACCGATAGGGGTGGCTCAGGCAAACTGATCTGCACCCGCTCCTGTATCTCAGACGGCTTAGTTTCAGAGGTGGCTGGGGCATCGTTGGTGTCCAGCGGTAACTGCCCCGGTGAGGATGACGGTGCCGGGTCGACATCCGTCCTACCGCGAATGTCTTTGGCACTGCATTCCACCTGAACTGGCATCTCCGCATCGCTAACACGTTCCGGCTGCTGAGGTGGTGGTACCGTCCCCGCGACTACCTCACTCAATAGCGGAACAAGCTTTTCACTAGCGTCTGCAGGATGTTCCCGTGGAAGTTGAAATGGACGTCGACGTGTACAGTTCATCCGCAGATGTTCCGTTGAATGGCAGATGGAACAGGTAGGGGGTTGTCCAATGTAAGTTACCTGTGCACGACAGCCGCCAATGGCAACATACGAAGGTATATGTTTTTTTAAGTAGACACGTACACTTCGCACCCCGCTATTAACCTGGTAGCGATATGCACTCGACCATTTTTCATTGGTAACTGACAAAACAGCGCCGTACAGTGACAGAGAACGTGCAATCAGATCATTAGGGCACTCGGGTGGCACATTAAATACCCTGACGGTTCTCACTCCGTATCCCGAAGGCACGATTTGGACGTTACTAATACTGCCATCATTATGACGAAATGGTCTCACACCAGCATGCTCCTCAACGAATTTCTCATAAGTGTCACTCGAAATAAATTTGATAAATAACGAGTACTGCACAAAGTCCAACTGGAACGTGTCGACTATATCTTCCGGCAATTTCAGATCCTCAAAAATCCACTCATGGATTTCAAAAGCAGTAGGTCGCAAGGCAACACGATCGAAAACACATTGAACGCTGTTCGCTCTGTTAATTGTCGACATCTTACTTACAACAGTGGTACAGAAACAAACGTTAACAGCGCTCGCACACGCTGCTCAGCTCTCCACCGCAGCACTGCTCGCGACGTAAACACTGGTTCCGCTACCGCCCGTCACCGCGCGATGTGCACTGGCCGAGTGCCTGAGCACGACTGACCATCTGAGCTACCGAAGCACGACTCACGCCCGGTACTCACAGCTCTACTTCTGCCAGTACCTCGTCTCCTACCTTCCAAACTTTACAGAAGCTCTCCTGGCAGAAGCAAAGCTGTGAGTACCGTGCGTGAGTCGTGCTTCGGTAGCTCAGATGGTAGAGCGCTTGCCCGCGAAAGGCAAAGGTCCCGATTTCGAGTCTCGGTCGGGCACACAGTTTTAATCTGCCAGGAAGTTTCATGTCAGCGCACACTCCGCTGCAGAGTGAAAATCTCATTCTGGAAACATCCCCCAGGCTGTGGCTAAGCCATGTCTCAGCAAAATCCTTTCTTTCAGGAGTGCTAGTTCTGCAAGGTTCGCAGGAGAGCTTCTGTAAAGTTTGGAAGGTAGGAGACGAGATACTGGCAGAAGTAAAGCTGTGAGTACCGGCCGTGAGTCGTGCTTCGGTAGCTCAGATGGTAGAGCGCTTGCCCGCGAAAGGCAAAGGTCCTGAGTTCGAGTCTCGGTCGGGCACACAGTTTTAATCTGCCAGGAAGTTTAATGTCAGCGCACACTCCGCTGCAGAGTGAAAATCTCATTCTGGAAACATCCCCCAGGCGGTGGCTAAGCCATGTCTCCGCAATATCCTTTCTTTCAGGAGTGCTAGTTCTGCAAGGTTCGCAGGAGAGCTTCTGTAAAGTTTGGAAGGTAGGAGACGAGATACTGGCAGAAGTAAAGCTGTGAGTACCGGGCGTGAGTCGTGCTTCGGTAGCTCAGATGGTAGGGCGCTTGCCCGCGAAAGGCAAAGGTCCCGAGTTCGAGTCTCGGTCGGGCACACAGTTTTAATCTGCCAGGAAGTTTCATGTCAGCGCACACTCCGCTGCAGAGTGAAAATCTCATTCTGGAAACATCCCCCAGGCTGTGGCTAAAGCCATGTCTCCGCAATATCCTTTCTTTCAGGAGTGCTAATTCTGCAAGTTTCGCAGGAGAGCATCTGTAAAGTTTGGAAGGTAAGGGACGAGGTACTGGCAGAAGTAAAGCTGTGAGTACCGGGCGTGAGTCGTGCTTCGGTAGCTCAGATGGTAGAGCGCTTGCCCGCGAAAGGCGAAGGTCCCGAGTTCGAGTCTCGGTCGGGCACACAGTTTTAATCTGCCAGGAAGTTTCATGTCAGCGCACACTCCGCTGCAGAGTGAAAATCTCATTTTGAAATCTGCCGTTGTTAGGTGATGATTTTTTGGTTTATGAGAAGGTATCGAAGTTGAGTGAATGTAGGGGGATACATAATGATTCTGATAAAGTTTCTAGTTGGTGTGATGAGTGACACCTGGCTCTAGATATAGAAGAATATAAGTTAATGCGGAAGAGTGGGAAAGACAAACCCCTCAGGTTCGGATACAGCATCAGTAATGTCCTCCTAGACAAAGTCACATCGTTTAAATTTCTGGGCATAACAATAAAAAGCGATACAAGTGCAATGAGCATGTAAGAACTGTGGTGAGGGAGGCGAATGGTAGACTTCCGTTTATTGGGAGAATTTGAGGAAGGCGTAGTACACTTCTGTAGGAGACTGCATGTAGTACGCTAGTGCGATCGGCTTTTGAGTACTGCTCGACTGTTTGGGATCCCCACCGGGACCGATTAAAGGAAGACGTCGAAGCAGTTTAGAGGAGAGATGCTAGAATTGTTATCGGTACATCCGAATAACAGGCGACTATTGCGGGGATACTTCGAAAATCCAAACGGGAGTCAGTGAACAGAAGGCGACATTTTCTTTGACGAAAATTTAGAGAACGGGGATTTGAAGCTGATTGCAGAATGATTTTACTGGTATGATACTAGACGTTATGGCTCATTCGCAGGCGTACAGTCATTTTTCCTTCGCTTTGTTTCGGATTGGAACGGGAAAGCAAATGACTAGCAGTGGTACATGGTGTCCTACACCACGCACCGTATGGTGGTTTGCGTAGTACATGTGTATATTGTAGATGTAGATGTCCGCTCTTCTGCAGTAGCTTACATTCATCCTCAGAGTTCAAGCTATTTTCAAATCAAAACCCCTCGAAATCGGTTCACCGGGTTATTCGTCAAAGAGTAACAGACAGAGTTACTTTGGCATTTTTAATATTACGATGGCTGAAACTTTCATCTACGATAGATTTCTTTCTGTGATCCGATTTTTATGAAATAAAGCCTACGGGGTCCTCCAAGCTATGCCCAGGTTACCTGTCAAAACCCCATGAAAGAGATTAGCATGTTCAGACAGCCAAACAGACAAATACCATGGTTTTAGATAAAATTTTAAATCACGGTGTCTTTTTAATTAGTACCCCGGTTTTGGTCAACTAAAACCTGTGCTGTGTCGGATGGTGTGCTGAAGTTACCTGAGAAAACTCTATGACATTTCGTGTAATTTATTTACTATTACTATAGATATTTTGTAACTGCAACTTAATGTATGGTTTCCGATACAGTAGAATATTCAAGGACCGTAAGCCGAATCCAAGGTAGAAAAGAAGATACTGGCTATGCAGTGTTGCACCATCATATATAAGTAACAAAAAGTGTCTTGATTTGTATTAAAATAATTCAGGAAGAAGTTCGTTTCAAATGCGTCTGTTATTAACATACGAAAAGAACTGACTTACAAGCCCATAAGTGTCGCAAAAGTAACAGATACCAAATTCACTTTCATAATGAACAATTGAAAAACTGGTTTCCCAATAACTTTTGCATAATTTTAGAGAGTCTGATAACTTTGAATCAACGGCACGTTGGACTGGAAAGACAAAATACGTCTCTATAAGCAGCTATCATCCTAAAAAGTTTCAGTAACTTCCGAATTTAGATTTTACTACGTGGAAGAACGTAATCGCATCCCTAATCGTTTAGTAATCTCGAGCAAGCAGTGGCGCAATAACTTAACCACATCACCTAAACCTCATCACAGAAAATAGTCGAAATTATATCGCTGGATTTTTCCATCATTGTAGAATCTCCAGACAAGCACAGATTGCCTCCAAAGAAAACCAGTATGTGTTCCATGTCGGAACATAAAGTAGAAATCCAAATACGGCACCAGGAACTAGAAACCTTAAGATCACAACACAGAAAGGCAAATACTGTTTCAAACAACGAAGACCTCGTGGCCATTAACAAGTGAAGGCTTTCAAATGGTCGAAAGATCAAACTGCCGGCCCAAAGATGCGAAAACGCCTCAGCGGTTATGCAAAGGGTGGCAGAAAGTGCTTATATCGATCAGTCGGAGCTGAGTATAGTAGATACGCCTAAAGTGTTGCGAAGATAAATGTCATGATCTACTAAAAGCCGAATATAATGTAATGTTATGAAATTGCCGAATTAAAAGGCGACTGAAAATCGCTCTCACTATTAATTATGATACTGTCTTTATTCTTATAGACGTACTTCATACATGGAAGAGAACAGGTGTAAAAACTAATTTAATGATTTCTTATAGGTACCAGGAGACGACTGTATTTTAATAATGTGATGAAACTGTAGAAGTAGTAACAAATGAATGTTATTTCAGAACATTTGTTAGAGAAACAGTCTCCATAAAATGGAACAATGTTTTAATTTTTAACTCTATCAAAAGGACAGTACGTAAAAGAAGTACAATGTCTAAACCTCCTCTCCGTAATTACGAATGTATTCATTTAATCAACAATGACAAAGAAACAAATATGGTATTACATTCAAACAACTGAATAAGTTGGCTTCATAAGTATATAAAAGAACCATTTACAAGTCATAAACTAAATACGGGGTAGAGCTATGAGTATGAAGTACCATATTACCTGGGATTCATATATTGCTGAGAAAATGTACCAGTCAAACTTCTACTTGTCGTCCACGGATACCAAGGCATTTTTTCAACTTATATAAGAATAATTAAGTAAAATATGTAAATTCTGCAGCTCAGTGGTATTTAGGATTGAAATAGGAATCAAGCAAAGAGCTCCTATATCACAGAATGCTCTGTAGCCTAGGAATAACTTTAGAAGAAACTTAGAGAAGAAGAACAAATAACATGTTAATGGAACGTGTCTGAATAACCTGCATTTGTCAAATGACTTGCTGCTGTTTGCTTATATTTTTAGATAAGCTTTAACAGCTAATTGAAGAACTTAATAGAGAGCGAGTTTTCATGCTGGTGTGACAACTAATTATAACGTGGCAAAAATAGCATGTATAATCTACATGTAGATATGAAAATTGTCGAGAGTAACACTGAAGTCGCAGAACCAGTCAAATATTTTCTGTATTTAAGGAAATCGAATATAACGACCTCAGCAAAAGAAATAAACAGAATGTAAAAATGCCTAGAGTGCTAGCGGTGAACTAATTAACTAAGTAGAGTTAAAAAACTTAAAAATCCATTAAACCAGCGTATGTCATCAAACGCAACTTATGGGAGTGATATATCATTACATTTCCAAACGATTCATATCTGTTGCTTGTTGATCGAACAATGAAGAGATGTCTGCTCGGAATTACCAGTAGAGGCAGCGAAGCAAAGTCACTGATCAAGAATGGAGGGGATTGGAAAAATGTTATTGTCACTGTAATGACTATGAGATGGAGGGTGGTTGGACACATGACTTGGATTCAGGAGAGGAGAAAATACGAAGAAGACGTATAAATAGAAAATGGTCATAAAACCATGGGAGAAAATGTTTACTTTTTTACTAATAAGAGGGGAATGTGGTTTAACATTGTGAAGTAAAGTGGAATGAACATGTAGGGTCGATTTTCTAACAGGCGAATGGTCGACTGTATTACAACACTGTAATACAGTACAGCTAGTGTTTAAAGGAGACTATGTGCAGAACACAAGTGCAATTCACTGGTTGAAATCTTGTCGAGTGCCTGGGATTCACACTAGGGAGATTTCGAACGAATTCAGAGATTTACTTCCTATTTGTTACCCGTAGGATTGATCCACATATGAGAATTACACCATTGCTACATGCACCGAAATGGGAGCACCGTACCTGATCAAAAGACTTTCTCTTGGCAAAAAAATTATAGAGACAGTTTGTAGTGATATGCCATTTGCTACAAATTACTGCACGATTCTGCTGCCACTAACGTACATCTTGCTTTAAGGACCGCGAAGATATGTCAAGAGCAGTCGCGTTTCGTACAGAAGCATATAGAGCATCCCTTTTGCCTCTTTCCTCTTACGAGTGGAAGAGGACAGGGAATGACTAGCAGTAGCAAAACGTACCTTCCGCCGGGCACCGAATGTTGGCTTGCGCAATAACTTTAAAAAACGGAGTACATAATCCTAGAAAAAATTTGCTCTCCCTGTCAATCCCATTTACGTCCACCTGCACATTCACAGTATTGCGAAACTAAGAGACCTCTATCTTCCAGTTCATGTTCTAAAACTTTTTTTAAAAATCTGGAAGAAACAGAAGCCAAACACAGGTCATGAACTTGTCACTGTTCGGTTTCTTGCGTGCCTCAAGATACTGACACCAGGCCGGAAGGCAGCCACATGGGGTGTTATCTTTCGAGAAGACAGACTGGACTACATATGGTTTCTAAATTTGGCAGCAACCTTTTTAGTTCTTAAAGGGGCAAAGGTTTGATAGGTTGACTGAATCAGCCTTATAACATTATCCAACATATTACCTAAGATGACTGAGTACAAGGTGGTATCTACAGCCGCTATACCTTCTGAAGTAGCCGGCCGGTATGGCCGTGCGGTTCTAGGCGCTCCAGTCTGCAACCGCATGACCGCTACAGTCGCAGGTTCGAATCCTGCCTCGGGCATGGATGTGTGTGATGTCCTTAGGTTAGTTAAGTTTAAGTAGTTCTATGTTCTAGGGGACTGATGACCACAGATGTTAAGCCCCATAGTGCTCAGAGCCGTTTGAACCTTCTGAAGTTATTAACCTCTGTTGTGTGGTTCAGTCAAGACGGCATCCTTCTGGGTAATACGTTTCGAAGATAATATTGTCACCCATTTTGATACTGATCGAGGTGAATGTTTCTGTCAGGAAATACAGTTCTGGCGTGTTACATCGTGGACAATGAAATGTCTGTTAAATTCCTGAAATTTAAAAGATACGTGCATTGACTGAAGTTAGATACAGTGGAAATTACTGATATATGATAGTAGGAAGAACAGGTTAGACAACTACAGTGTTTCCAGCACAAAATCGATTGCAGATGTAGTCTAATCATGTACAAGAAAATACGGAATATGTGCAAAAAACTGTTAACAGCATAGTGAACGGATCTCTACAGCCAACATATACACAGTGCCATGACACACCACGGACGGTGAATATAACGGGAAAATGTGTGGTGAGCAAAATAAATTATTCCATACATCAAGGTACCCAAAAATTTAACTGCAGTTTGGGACTGCAGTGCGATAGAAAACGAAGAGAAGGAAAATAACAGAAAAACATTGGAACTGGGAAAGTTTCATGCTCGCTACAGTACTAAGTAGATCAAAATCCAGAGCTCTTAACAAAGAAAATAAGAAGTATAATGAACAAATTGTAGTTCATGAAGAAGAAGATAGAAGGAAACGTCGGAATGTTTCAGATAGAATACATAACAGTAAGATAGAGATTATGAAACCAAACTGTATTCAAATTTTCAGCATAATTTATTTGCCTTAAAAAACTGTTAAAGTTAAAGGAAATTCAGAAGCACAGATATTGAAGGATCCTGGATCTGGATCATTTGAAAGAAGCAAAGGACATTGTGAGTTTTAATGGGATCTTTGTACAACTATTGACTAAATAAACCAAATAAATACAATGGGAGAGGGAAAGGTACCTTTCAGAGATTAAATACTGAAATCAGCTGTGGAATATTAATGCAAAAATACACAAGGACGACTATGAATCCTTGAATAATGCCGGATATATAAATTTAAATCATGAGAGGAGAAAATACGTAGCCAAGTGGTTTAAGACGCTGCAGTCATGGACTGTGCGGCTGGTCCCGGCGGAGGTTCGAATCCTCCCTCGGGCATGGGTGTGTGCGTTTGTCCTTAGGATAATTTAGGTTAAGTAGTGTGTAAGCTTAGGGACTGATGACCTTAGCAGTTAAGTCCCATAAGATTTCACACACATTTGAACATTTGAGAAAATACGAACGAAATGTAGCAGTGAAGTGGGCCAAAGAAAAACAAGATATACAGTAGGTATAGGTAATCTGAAGGCAGACAAATGTACATTTAACGTCTTTGAATTTTACACAAAATTTTGACATTTTTGACTGAAAAACACTATTTGGAATTCAGGAGCAGTAGGGATAAAATTAAGGAATAACATGCTATTACAGATTCCTCTTAAATCAGGTTATTTCCAATTATGTTAAATAAAAGTCCACCGAAAGAACTGTTCACATAAAATGAAATAAATACTAGTAATCTATACGGTGGATGTACCAAAGCTTTTTCCATCGATAAAATATGTAGTGAACCAAGTTATGGCTCAAAATTGTAAGATTTTGAGTGTGTATAAGAGTTTTACACAATGAATGTATCAGTGCTCTTTCGCTCGCTAAAATAGAAGGGGCGATCAAAAAGTTTCCGTTTGAATGCATTGCTCCAGCATATATGTAACCCAGCGCGACTGAACAACAACATGTAGGCAGGGGTTAAGTGTGCCATTCGAAGTGAATCATTTTTATTGCCCTTTGTATGACGTAAAACAACTTAATGCTCAGAAGAGGATTGTTGAGGGATAGGTTTGGTAGATCTGATAACTAAGGAAGTGGTATTGGATCAAATCATGGAGAAAAGGGCTTAATAGGATATGTTAATAGGACAGATTGCATCATCAATGAGTAGGTAATAGCGAAAAGGACAGTTCAGTTGGCGGAGGGTTGGGTGGGATATGGAGAAGTTGTAGAGGAAAACCGGAATACAGTACTCAGACTCAAGAGGGTGTAGGTTGCAGTAATTAAGTAGAAGCGAGGCTTTAACAGCGTAGGATATCGTGAAATTAAGCAACCATCCTGTCTTTAGACTGAAGAACGCAGTAACAGTACAACAATAAGGCTAAATTGCTGGATAGGGATTTGTGAACGAGAGACCACTCACGAAAAAAATGACGTCCAAGTGTGGTGCTGGGGTGCAGATTCCAGTCTTCGTCGCCGATCAACAGCAGTCAGAGCGGGAGCAGGAACCGGGCGCCTCCTGCAGAGGCTCATATGCAGCAACCCTCCCTGAACGTTCGTTGAGGATACAATGTTGGTAGCTCCTTGGTTCATCTGGGCGATCAGCTGCTCAACAGTTGCAGGTGTATTCACCAGTAGACGTCCAAGCAGCCATCGTTCGCCCATGTCAATTTCGGCGAGTCATGCGCCACAGTTGCCCAGCCGGTTTTGAATAGTGCCATTTAGCAAAGCACGATATACTTTAACCACGGCCGAATACTAACAGTTTGCAAACAGCCGCTTCGCAAAGCGTATATCGTGCTTTGCAAAATGGCACTACTCAAAACCGGCTGGGCAACTGTGGCGCATGACTCGCCGAAATTGACATGGGCGAACGATGGCTGCTTGGACGTCTACTGGTGAATACACCTGCAACTGTTGAGCAGCTGATCGCCCAGATGAACCAAGGAGCTACCAACATTGTATCCTCAACGAACGTTCAGGGAGGGTTGCTGCATATGAGCCTCTGCAGGAGGCGCCCGGTTCCTGCTCCCGCTCTGACTGCTGTTGATCGGTGACGAAGACTGGAATCTGCACCCCAGCACCACACTTGGACGTCCACTGAGCAGCTAAATTGAGTGCCTCTTCAGTTAAATCACGCTTTAAGCAACATCGGTCAGATAACCGTTAGTGTTTATGGCGTGAAACGTCTGGAAGCCAATTTTGTGCAGTGGTCCAAGCTGGAGGAGGGATCTTAATGATCTGGGACTGTTATCGTGGCATTTTCAAATGCTTTCACCCTTGGCCCGAAAGCCGATGATCATCTCCTTTTTGCCGTCAAAGTGCTTCGATTCCACTTAGAGACAACGACTGCAAAGTTCCCCCGTCCTTCCAACTCGCGTTGTACCTGTATATCCTCCACTACTAGGGTTATTGCACACACACGTCGAACAAGGACGGTGGTTACATCAACCTAACTGGAGTGTGTATACTAAAAACTGCCTTCTAATTTTTTGGTGTACTAGGTGAACAAACAATTTTTAGAAACGGTATCACATTTAAAATTGAAGCAATAAACGCCCTCTGTCACAGAAATGAAGCCTTTTTACCTAGGTTTCGGCACGTACTAAGAGTGCCTTCATTAAAAGTAAAACACTCAAACTGGCCTATGACGTAAGTACAAAATTTCAGGAAAAACATTTTTAAGTACTGACTAACAGCACAAAAGAAAAGAAACAGTACCTACAAGTCACGTATCAAATAAATATCAAGCGATAAAGTTCTAGTTACAAAATGTTAAAGTAGGAAACATAGAAGGAAAGCCACTATGGGCTGCTCGTACATGTCGAGCTACTGAGGCTGCCGGGTTAGCAACTGCGGGCAGCTGAACATTACACTAGTAGCCGCTAATACAAACAGGCTACTTAGCATTCAAAATATAGACAGATGAATATTATGATAAACATTATTTAATACTTGTAGTAAGAGGTAATATTTTATCTAACACCAGCAGACACGGTAACAAATTGTCTAAATAAGAACTTAGAAGTACGGTTTAAAGGCTGAAAACGCCATTACAGAATTACAAGTAGAACTAAATAACTCAGCGAATAGAATAACGGTATACCATGAAACGTAATTAATGTAAACAATTTAATGAAAAAAAATTATGAATGGACTTAGATAGAAAAAATATTTCGGTAACTGCACGAGGAAATAGGAAATCAAAATATATCAAGTAACAGCTCTACACCGTTGAAGAAGCTTTTATTACGTATTTATAGCTGCTCATTAAGAATGAGGCCATCATATGGAGAAAGATGTTTTTACGGCAGCTTCGAATTCGTTATAGTTTTGATTGAATTAATTTCTTCTAGCTCTGTGAACAGGAGAGTGAAAGAAAGCGTTTTTATGAGATTCTGGGTGCATGGAAGACGCAGGTACGATCTGATCGGTATATGTTTCTTTACGAAAAACTTTAATGAGATTTTATTTTCTTCTACTGAAAGGATCAAGTAAAGAAAATTCTAATGACGGGCCTCGTTTTCGAGTTCGCTGGTGAAGGATATTTCCTCATGTAGTTCATTAAAGACGTCGAAAATACGGCCAATGCCATCAACAGGTCCTTTGTAGACGACCAAAATATCATCAACGAACCTGAAATAGGAGATAATGCCTAGCGCTGTAGCTGAGAAACAGATGAAGAACTTTTCTCCTAGAGAGTTAATTCTGTAATGGCGTTTTTAGCCTTTAAACTGTACTTGTTCTTATGTGGAAAATTTTGTACCATTTCTGCCTGATAAAATATTGCCACTTACTTCATGTATTAAGTAATGTTCATCATAATATTCGTCTGTCTATATTTTCAATTTTAAGTAGCCTGTTTGGATTTGCGGCTACTAGATTGCACTCTTGATGTAATGTTCACCTGCCCGCCATTGCTTAGGCGGGCACCTCAGTCTGATGCTACCGTAGCTCCACATGTGTGAGCAGCCCAAATGGCCTGTCTTCTATGTTTCCTATTTTAAAATTTTGTGACTAAAGCTTTATCGCTTGATATTTATTTTATACGTGACATGTAAGTACTGTTTCTTTTCATTTTGCACTGCTAGTCAGTACTTACACTTTAAAAAAATTATTTTCCTAAAATTCTGTACTTGCGTTGTAGGGCAGTTTGGGTGTTTTACTTCTGATGAAGGCGTTCTTAGTAGTTGCCGAAATCTATGTCAAAACACTTAATTTTTGCGACCGACGACTGTTATTGATTTAATTTTACATTTTAAACCGTCGCTGACAACCCAGCCATGTTCAAAACTTTATGTATCACATTTGTGTCATTGCCAACAATATGAGCAGCGTTGGGGCCCCGTACATTGTTGCGTTGCCACATACCTCACTACAAGACAATGCCAGAGTAGCAATTCGCCTACGCGTCCAGCTTTCTGAAGTGGTACTGCTCAAGTGGGCATGGAAATTAACTTCATATGAGATGATTATGAGTCCTCGTTACATTTCCCAACTACCGTCCATCGTCGAATGTTGCAGCATGAACTTTCCGATAATTTGTTTTCGTTTCAGTACTTTCACGTCCTAGCAAGCGTCCTCAAACATTCTAAATCCTTGTTTGAGTACTAATTAAACACAATAGTATGAAAAAGGAAATACCCTCTTCCTGTTCTGCCACTAGTATTTATATAAATGCAGACTCGTTTCCCTTTCTTATGCCATCGTCAGGTGACAGTGGAATGTAGTAACCATAGGTAGAATGATGTGTGATCTGCGGGGATATTACTGATACAGAGGCAGTGTGTTTACAAAGAACTGTGTAATAGGTGTCCATTCTGTTAATCCAGTGATGACATGCAGAGGATGTTAAAAAATGTGTAGACACCGCGAGAAATGCACAATTGAACATAAATGCAGGTGCTATCTAAGCCTTCGTCTTGTTGTGTCTGACTACAAACGGCACCTGTGCAATTTAGTCATTACGTTGCAGTGGCAGTCCTCGTCAAAACAGTGTTCTGTGTAGAAAAAAAACACTGCGAAACTGAATGTGACTCTCGTGAACCCTGTCAGCACCAAAACAACAGGGTGAGACCTACATAAGCAGGGAATCGCAGGGCGAACTGGAACGTCATAACCACTCTCATCTCGTAGGCTAAACGCCTGTCAGGGGAGAACATGGTGCCGAAGCCATAAAACCAAGACCATGGAGCAATGGAAGAATATTTTGTAGGATGAGTCTTCTTTCAAACTGTTTCCTACTCCTGGTTGAGTTTACGCCCCAAGAGTGAAATATGGCGGTGATGGTTTGGTCGGCCATAACATACTATTCCATGGGCCCCATGGCTACCCTGCAAGGTAGCATTACTGCCAAGGATTATGTTGTCATTTTGGTGATCAGGTCAGTGGCTAGAAGTTTGTTTCCTAATGGTGATATTGTGTTCGAAAACGACAGGACCCCTGTTGACACACGTCGACTAAAACTCTTTTGGCGAGCACGAGGACAAACTATCACATGCCTCCTAGCGACCACAGTTCCATGATCTCAATATTTGGGCTGCTTTAGAGAGAAGAATGAGTGGTCGCTATCCACCTCTATCACAGTTACAAGAAGTTGCCATTACTTTTCACGAACAATGGCATAAGACTCCCCTGAGAGCGATACAGGACCAGTATTAAAGGATACTGAGAAGACTGAAGGCTGTTTCGAAAGGCAACGGTTTTTTACATGGTATTAGGCATTGTAATGTGTTTGTTTCCCGTGTTTGCAAATTTGTGTGCATCCCCTGTAAGTTGATTTTTCTTTCATTCTTTAATTTTCTCCGTTGCTTGATTCTAGAATTTACAGCTTCTCCTTTACGTTTTTATGCAGTAGGAAATATTTTATCTCCTGCGCCCTTGTTATTCCGTATGTTCGTACAATACAAATTTCGCAATGCTGAATCGCTTAATTTTTTACCGTAACCGTAATTACTCGTAGTTTGAAATAGAGTCTCTAATGTACTTCAACTGATAATATGCCATTGCTTATAGTATCAGATATATATACTTGTTCCCTTAATTTTTAAAATTTTTGTGATATTACATTTCCCTAAAGCTGAATCACGAGGAGTGTACGCCGAGTCACGTTGCTATATGAACTGATTAGCGAAAGCTTTGCGACGAAAGGCGCAATGCTGCTCTTGGTGTTTCCTTCCGTTTCTCTTAAATAAGAAACTGTCCCAAGTTTTTGCTGTGACTACATTTTCTCGAGGAGCTTGCGCAAGTTTTCTTCGTAACAAGTTAGCACATTAAACTTTGTACTCCCAATTTCGCGTTCGCTGATACACGGTTGTAATAAACCGTCCTACGGCACCATGTCACTCCAGTGGCGTACTTTAGTATATTCGCTACATCAAAGAAAAGAAACTGGCGAACTCGGCCGTGAATTACGTTCTTGGAGTAAATAACAGCAGCAGAGCCCGTTTCTTAGCAAATGAACGTATTACTGCAACTTATTTACTGTATGATTTATGTTAACATTTTTCTTTGTTGTAAAAAACAGTTTATTATAGCCTTGTTGGAGAGGAAAAATTGACCATCTTACATTTGACTTCTTTTTAAGAAACAGAGCACAACAAGAGACATCATTTCTCAAAACCATTACAATACCTTGTGTCTTATTTTTTATAGGTAGCTACGGTATATTATTCAATTTGTTACTGTGTAAATACCGATAGAATATATTATTTGTTTACATTAAAAGTCAGAAGCATATAATATTTGGAACGGTAAAACCATCTTGAAGTTTTCTCAATGCACTACAAGCACATGAGGGTTCACTAGCCATCTACACAATGCTGCCATCATGGCATTCGTTGAAGGATACAGTGACAATAGTACATACGAATCAGTATTTCCATTTCGCATAGAAGTTTTCTCATCTTTTCGTTGGTATACTTCGTTGAAGGCACAAAAACAATGAAGTCATGCCAAACAAATTCATTCAGTAATTATTCTTTAGATTTTAAAGTTTTAAGGTAAACTTGTTCCCTAAGGTTGTTTAACATACCTGTATCACTGTCATATTGTCGTTTTAATAGCATATCTGAGAACATTAAATGTTTCAACAGTAACCGGTCAGATTTTTTGTCTTTACTCTACTCACCGGTTCACTTCGTTTGAAGAATCACTCATTAATACTGGGTATTCGCTTAGCAGTTCACAGTCTTGTAGTTAACTTTACTGACTTTTTGATTACGAAAGCCCGGGTTCGACTCTCGGCCTGGTCGGGGATAATCTCCCCGCTGGACTGGGAATGCGTGTTGTTACCATCATCGACGTGCAAGCCACCGATATGGCAGCAAATAAAAATACTGTCATCAGGTGCCTAAACATGCGAAATGGGAACATACGGCCAACAATGCTATACTCACACATTTATAGCGTTTCCTGTTTGCTGTAATAATATTATCAGATAGGTAGTCGAGAACGAACGATAACCATTTCAGCTGTATGGTGAATCTTTATACCGGCTTTTGAAGTCCTCATGCGCAAAAGATGAACGACACCGTATTTACGAAATACAAAAATACACTCAACCAAGCGCATATGGATGGAATTGGATGCATCATTTGTAACATTTTTATATAGTATATATACAGTGTAAATGAAACTCTTGTGTAAAAATGGAAACAAGGTCTCTACGACTGGCACAAACATTATAAAATACGTGTGCATAGCAAGGTTATAGTAGGAATAAATCTTCCAGCTTATCATGGAGTATGGAAGTGCAAATAACTGAATATTTAGTAACAAGAGGCATCATATTAGCGTTTAGCTAAACAGTGAAATAATGTCCTAAGTGAGGAGGTGGAACATAATAGTAAAAAAGAGTTGACATCTTCAATATGCTTTTCAGTGATACGTAAACTAGCCGTTCCCTGTTTTCGTATAAGAGTAATTTATCACCACATCTTAAACACGTAGTGTTCTCAAGCCTCTCGTTACATGCCATGCGTCAAATAACTCTGAACGAGACTCTTGTATGACAGCATAGATACATTACATGGCATATCAGAAAGATAAGGTCATTTTATCTTAATTACTTTCGATTAACTTGTAAAAGTAAATTTGTTGACCTTACAGACACATTTCGTATTCACACCAGATAACTGAAATTAGGGAAGGGTTTCTGTAATAGCCCACTTAAACAATATGTATAATAAGAAAATTGGCTATTGTAAGAACTTTTTTTCAGTGTAACTTGAACACTAACAGACATAAACGACATAAATATGCACTGTTAATGAAATTTCTGAAACATGATTGCATCGCCCCAGTCATGGGGACTGGTTTTCTTCATTAGGCCAAGCAGTTACTGTAAATTGACTGTAGTGTAATAGCTGTTGAATACTACTCCCATCTAACTACAAGGTGACAATTATTGACCTATATGAAAAAAACGTACATGTTACAAACTAAGACGTGAACTCTCTTTACTCAACATGTAAACGTCACGTCGTATTTAGGTTATGGCATGATATGCCTCCCATCTTTGACGACGATGTGGCGCAAACCAATAGCAAACGTCTGCATGACCCGCTGAAGTGTCGGACCATCGATGCTGTCGATGACCTCCTGAATGGCTGTTTTCCGCTCACCAATGGTTTTGGGGTTATTACTGTATATCTTGTCTTTAATATAACCCCACAAAAAAGAGTCGTATGTGTTCAGATCCGGAGAATATGGCGGCCAATCGAGGCGCATTGCAGTAGCCTTTGGGTAACCCCGAACCAGAATACAGTCTCCAAAGTGCTCCCCCAGGAACTCAAACACTCTCCTCCGTCGATGGGGAAGAGCTCCATCTTGCACGAACCACATCTTGGCGAAATCAGAGTCAGTTTGAATAAAGGCGATGAAATCATCTTCCAAAAGCTTCAAGTACCGTTCGGTTGTCACCGTGCTACCAAGGAACATCGCACCGATTATTCCGCGACTGGACACTGAACACCACACAGTCGACCATTGAGAGCGCAGAGACTTCTAGATTGCGATATGCGGATTCTCAGTTCCCCAAACGCCCCCATTTCACTTTTCGGCGAACCCCTACAAATGAAAGTGGGCTTCGTCGCTAAACCAAACAGTGCATGCTCTTACTAATTCCCATCATGAGCCGCGGGCTACCGTGCAGTTTGAACATCCTAACGCTAACACTTCAGCAGCTATTACGATCTTATTTCACATTATTCAATAGTTGTCACCCTGCAAGTATCAATACGTTTCATTCTATTCGTTTTCTTTATTTCCATTTGTTGGGGGCTTTTGTTGGCATCTGAAACCGAGTAACGCATTTTAGAAACCAAGGAGGCCAAATGTAGAATTGTCGCCTTTGAAGGCAAATAATAACACATCTGGCTGACTGTGAAAACACACCTATAAACTGCTAGAAGAGATATCATGAGCACTACTCCTTAAATATTTTCACAGATTAGACAAGATTCGAGGTGGTTCATTCAAGCCAACTCACACAGCATCGCTTACCAATACCTAACTCTGTCCACAACATGTAACTTTATATTGTAAAATGGTGCCGGCCGGTGTGGCCGTGCGGTTCTAGGCGCTCAGTTTGGAACCGCGTGACCGTTACGCTCGCTTGTTCGAATCCTGCCTCGTGCATGGATGTGTGTGATGTCCTTAGGTTGGTTAGGTTTAAGTAGTTTTAAGTTCTAGGGGACAGATGACCACAGATGTTACGTCTCATAGTGCTCAGAGCCATTTGAACATATTTTTTGTAAACTGATAATATGGTTTAAATTCCTCCTACTTTGCAACGATGGCTGCAGGAAGTTAATCATTGTTACCATATAACTAAGACCTTTCAATAATAATACAAATCGATTACAACAGCATACTGCAAATTTTACCTGTTTTACTATTTCTTGTGTCTCTGTGTGGATCTCACTTCTCAGCGTGCGGATTTTTGGCAAAACAACCTGGGCGTAATGACCGTTAACACGCGCCTTTTATCAGCATTCAGAGAGAACTAGAGCTCCCCCTTCGATGGAGCCGGTCCATTGATAACAACCTTATAATAATATGGGTCTCTCCTACTAAGCTTTATCTTTTTATTAGAGTACGTACATGGTGATTTTCACCACTGAAAACTAAATTTGAGAAGATGAGTAGATAAATATTTGCTTGTGGATTTAATAAATAGTAAGAAAGGAAATTTATTCAAAACACTGACAATGCACAGATAATTACAGACGGAGCCCAAGGTAGGACTGGAGAAGAATGAGGAAGGCAATCAATCGTGTTATGTCAATGGAACCAACCCAGGACCCGCTTTAAACAGTCTCGGGAAAACACACAAAACGTAAATCTGGCTATACAGATGAGTAGCAGAACCTTTGGGGACTTGCGCCCTCCACAAATAACAGTCCAGCGTGTCAGTAGTACGTCGCTGTGTGCATGTGTGACGTTTTGACGAATATCAAAACGTTCTTATGCTGAAGTGTATCTAGCAAACGCAATAAATGTCAATCTCCACGTTAATGAGAATATTTAAATTTTGTCTCATTTCATATACCAGCATCGAATTTCATTAGGTTTACTGTTTACTGAATTATTTTTCTTGCATCTTCTATCTGTCTATATATCCATCTGTCTATATGTACGTATATCAGAGTAACCCACAATAGTTTTCTCCTAATGTTTGGACTAATCTCAGGAACTACTGTAGCGATTCTGATGCATTTTTCATTGAATCACTTGATTCATAAGGAAGCTTTGAGTAAATATCATGGAAATTAGCCGAACTTTGATGAATCACAGTTAAAATGATGCTATTGGCATCTAGTAGTGAATGAAAGAGCTCCATGGAATAGTCCATACATATTACTGTCCCATGGAAGATCCTGTTTCTTAACGGTATCGCGTAGCAGATGGTGCTTTTTCACAAATTTTTATTGACAAAAGGTGCTTCATTCCTGAATTACGTAGCAGAAAGTGCTTCATAACAATATTAAAGGCGTGCTTCGTACCAATGTTTTGTGTTAAACGGTGCTTCTTACTAGTTATATAGCAGTAGGAGTTTCGTGAAGATTTTTCCTAGCAGAGGGCATTTCACACCAATGTCATTATAGAGGGTGCAGTGTAGCAGAGGGTGGTCTTTACTAATATTTAGAGACAAAGGGTGCTTCGTAGCTGTTGACGCTTGAGTGTGCTGCCTATCAACATTTATGGCAGAGAGTGCATCGTACTGATGTTATACTGTGGAATGTAGGAAAGGTTACACAGAAAATATAGCTTATGTCTGACTGACGTTGGAGTCAGGTAGGCCACAAGTAGGCATAGCTTGCACTGAACATCAATTCAGTCATGTTGTACATGTCGTCCTGGTGCTGCAGATGGGTGGCTGGCAAGTAACCGTAGTTTCCACTGAACTGGCATTGCAGATGGGTGGAGTGGGCAGCATGTCAGCTGGCAGCTCGCGTCATTAATAAGAGATGTCACTCCAAGCTAGACCTGAATAGGAAACACTTAACATTCGTGCCTCCTGAGAAACTTCTTCCCATTGGCTGCTAAAATCATTTATGTTCTTTGAAAGTGATGATATTCAGCTGCCAAATTTTTCCTTGTGAATTTTACACAAATCCGAGTGAATAAGATCTAGACATTCAGCTCTACCCCCGCGAAGCCAGGCCAGTTTGCTAGTATTAATATAAAGAAACTATGTCAGTTTCGTTCATGTTTATTTGGTAAACGAAAAGTGTCACAATCCAAAATGTGTAACGTGCTGTGTAGCTCGTAATATTAAGAAAACTCGTCTGCAGAAGGCGTTCTTACACATAAGTCGGGCTTTTTAAGATCTCTGCGTTAACTGGTTCTTCTACATCAACGTTTCTACCAATCGTTAATTTAAAAAAATTAATGGTAAGTCCTATGGGACCAAACTGCTGATGTCGTCTGTCCCTAAGCTTACACACAACTTCATCTAACATAAGCTAACTTACGCTAAAGACAACACACACACATACACACACACACACACACACACACACACACACACACACACACACTTATGCCCGACGGAGGACTCGAACCTACGACGGGAGCATCCACGCGAACCGTGACAAGGCGCCTGAGACCACGCGGCTACCCCTCACGGCCAATCGTCAATATCTGCTTTCCTAAGAAAACAGGAACATATGGTGGGAGTAACACATGAAAGAAATCTTGGATTACAAAAGCAATAAAATATTCACTATCACGAGAAAGGAAATTGTTCGAATTGGTTTAGACAAACGAAGTACTACAGCTGACTTTGTATTACAAGGAATACTATATTGTCTGAAAGAAATTGACTTAAAAAACCCTGCATATAGTATGAAATCAATTACTCAGCTAATAAATTTAAATCTTTAACAGTAAAAGTTAAAATAAAAGTGAGTAATACAGTTAATGAGAGTGACTAATTTGTTATATAAGAAAACTGCCAAATAATAAATCGTAGCAGTCAGGCATCCAACATATTTAAAAGTAGTTTTGGAAAGAGTGACGTTTTAGCCAAGATGGAGACTACACTGATTGATTTTATTGAGAATAATTTATTGTCCGACACAGCAAGACTTAAGCGACTGACTGGTTTGAAAATATAGTATTGTCTGACGTAATGAAATAAGCGGTCCTCCACCGATCATAAAATAGCTGCAGTAAAGCAATTGAATCTTAGCTAGTATTTAATAATCTAAATTACTTTCATATTTAATAATCACCCTTTCGTATCATGGGATATATATCCAGACAACCTAGGATATCATACTGTTGAACTCTTTTACAAGGACGGCAGTAAGGCTGATAGTAATAATAATCGGCCAGTCACACTACTTACCTCTTTCTCCAAGGTACAGAAAAAAAAGTTATTTATACATGAACCATAACAGAACTCTCTCAAAATTAGTCAGTCTCAAATACAATTCCAAAAGGGTTTCACCAAAAAAGACGCTCCTTTTCAATTAAGAAGTCAGATAAGACAAAATTTAAATATTAAAATATTTCAAGTTTTCACAGTAACTTCTATAACTTGTAAGAAGGTTTTTGCAATTCACAGAACTGACCCGTAGAAGCTCAAATAGGAGATCTTTCTGGTAACTGGTTTCTATGCGATATAACTAAAACGATTGAAACGTCCCCTTAGAACAATTATACATGACTGTGCTTAAACTGACACACAATATTTTTAGCGCAACGCAATCTGACTTTCAGAAATCCCTACAAAAGAATGGCCCTGACTAACATGAACCTATGCGTTTCACAAATCGCTTACCTCACAAAAATCTTGGTTACTCGAACTACTGCAATACCGAGATCGCCACTACTGCCAGCTAAATAAAAGATTCAAACTACGGAAGGCACTAACTACTGATATGCATAGTTAGCAACTGAAAGATTTTGATAGAGAACAAACAAGGTATTTACCTTAATAGTGTTGAAAAATCATAATATACATAGCAGTTCATAATATCCAGTATTACAAATTTCAAAACTCCGCCATCTCTCTCCCCACATCCACCACTGCTGGCGGCTCACCTCCAACTGCGCAACGCTACGCACTGTTCACGTCCAGCTGCCCAACACTACAATGGCAGACAACAATGCAAACTAGCCACAGACTGCACACAGCACAGCCAGTGATTTTCATACAGAGAGCGCTACGTGGCGGCGGCGTTACCAATATAAGAACCTAAACAGCCTACTTACACGATGAAGCGTGTCTTAAATTAGAGAGGTTACGCAATGAATCAGAATCTGTAGACTGGGGAATACAAACACTGATACTGGTTAGGATTTTCTTTTTGTTATATTAAATGATCCTCTATGATATACCCATGAAGAAGAATTAGTTCTTTTCCGTAAGTCCTGTGGAGCATTTTCTTGATAATTAATGGCTGGCCTCTACAAACGGATTATCACTGAATGTTGATGAAACGCACTATATGAAAGCAGTACAGCATAAGCTCGTATTAAAACTTTAGAAATAATGCATGTTACAGGCACAGACTATCCTAAATCCTTCCAAGTTTACAGTCATAGAAAACTGAACTGAATTTCACATGTTAGATGTCTTTTTAAACGCCTCAGCTCTGTAAATTATACTTTACTGGTTATGTGAGTCTTAGGAGATGTAAACGGTAAACATTTGACTGATATTACCAACTGTCTTGCACTAGTGTCTTATGGCATCGTTTACTTGGGTCGCTCGTTATTGGACAACAAGAAATATTTATTGCACAGTAAATTTACTCCCTTATGAAGTTTGTTGTCAACAGAAAATCAAAGTTTAAATCGTAGAGGGAGACAAAGAGATGAATACATTAAACAGATTCAGAAGGATGTAGGTTGCAGTAGCTACTGGGAGACGAAGAACCCTGCAAAGGATAGAGTAGCATCGAGAACTGCATCAAACGAGTCTCTGGACTGAAGACCACAATAAAAACATGAGAAAACTTTTGTATTCATAAATATGACACTAATGGGAGAAATAATGTACACTATCCACCACTGAGCCGTACTGGTCATCGAAAAGAGTGACGTAATCAGTCTTAAAAATGTTTCACTACCCATCCAGTGATAAAATGAAGGTAAAATAAATTTAATAAAGTTAACATCAAACATAAATTGAAATCATGTCTGCTTGATAACTCTTTCCACTACGTGGAAGAAAATCGCGCTGTCTACGAGCACGATTGTTTAGCGGCACACATGTGTGTGTGTGTGTGTGTGTGAGTGTGCGTGTGTTTGAGGGAGATAAAAATATTGCTTATTCCTAAGCATAACTCTTTATGTGCAAGAAAAGTTAATTAAGATATCATGTAAGTGGCCAAAATGTCGCCATATTCTTGCTTAGAGGATATGTCATTACTTCAAAACTGACTCATAGGAAGATATCTTAAGTATAAACATACAAATAATTAAGTAATTAATAATTTACTTAGTGATTTTAAAAGCAGTCCTATCTACGAAATCAGCCATAGGTCGAAAGCCATTTTGACTAGCAGTCATTTTGTCTAGCCTGATTTCAGTTTCCAGCATGATTTAATAGCGTGCTCTTTTAAAAAGTATCATTCGAAGAATGACTGTTACCTGACGACAGCCTAAGAAACGAGTTTGGAATAGGCAAACACTAGTGGAAAGGAAAGCACTCTTCTCTTTTCATCTTTAAACACGAAATTTGTCCAAGAAGTTACAGTACAATTCTTTAACAAGTTCCATTTAATTGTGGAGACCATTTATACTTTTGTGATAAAACCGCTTTTGCAGTAAGAATGTTATCGGGACGAAATTTTAAAGAAATAAATAGCTCTTCTGAAATACCATATAGAAAGCAAAGTTTGGTGACACTTTTCATCCAGTGAGCATCTGCGAGAGTAACAGCGAGTTCAAAAAATAGCAACAACACTTCTGAATTCACAAGGACAATCCAGGAAGCACAGTGACGTTACTCGCATGTCAAGATGTGCCACCCATTACTGCCTAGTTGCTGGAGAAAATCTCTGCAGCTGGAAGTGTGAGCAGTTGCCGTATCTCCTTCAGGGGTCTGGAACTAGGTGTTCGGATCGAAGCCCTGAGTGGTGGGACAGTAGTGGAGATGTGGGTGGCCGCTGCAACAAGAGGCGTGACGGGTTAGCCGGGCCATTGTCCGCGCACGCCAAAGACATTGTTTCCGTGCTGGGAAAGACAAAGGGCCCGTCGTCAGCGCACTGGCGGTACACGGCCCTCGCCGGCGCCGTCGCCTGTGTTAACGGGATGGCGGGCCACTCAGTGCTCTCCTGGTTGCCGTGTAGCAGGCGCACCCCGGCACCTGCGGCCCAGTAACTGGTGTATGAACGTGCTGCTTGCCAACCGCCCTACTACCGGCGGTTCTCCTTAATGCCATTCTATTTAGTTTACTCATTTCCGTGTTACAAGAACCAGAACTCCCCTCTCCTGCTAGCACTTGAAACGAGTCTCTTTCTCAGTGAAAACATGACAAGCTGACAACATGCTAACCGTTTACATAAATTTCCAAAATTTTTCTACGATTACTGTAATTTATAGTAAAATACAATGGTTATTCGATTATTATGCACATAAAAATATGTAATCACTTAACAAAGACAAGGCCTCTCGTCTAGAATGTGTACCAGAAAACTTCCTTTCAGAGTATGCTGCATACACATCCGCTCGCTTGTCGAAATACCTGTATCTAAAAACTCGAAAGTTGCAGAGCTCACACAAATACCCAAGAAAGGAAACAAGAGTAATCCGCTGATTTCCAGACCCATATGGCTAATGTCCATTTGCAGTACGATTTTGGAACATACACGTACTGCATTCTGACATTATGGGTTACCTGGAAGAAAGCAATTTATTGACAAACAGCCAACTCAGATTTTGGAAAATATCGTTTTTATGAAACACAACTAGCTCTTTATTCTCACGAAATAAAGAGTTCTACTAACAGCGGATTTCACATTCACTCCAAAGTTTTAGATTTCCGGAAGGCTGTTGACACCGTTCCTCACAAGCGACTTATAATCAAACCGCGTACCAATAGGCTGTCGTCTCAGTTGTGTGTGCGACCGGATTCGTGATTTCCTGTCGGAAAGGTCATAGCTAGTAGTAACTGACGGAAAGTCATCGATTAAATCAGAAGTGTTCCCCAAACAACTGTTATAGGACCTCTCCCGTTTCTGCTCTATATAAAAGTTTTAGGAATCTGAGAAGCACTCTGAGATTGATTGCAGATGATGCTGTAATTTACCGTCTTCTAAAGTCATCAGATATTCCAAACCAGTTTGCAAAATAATTTACATGTGATATCTGTATGGTAAAGGTCATTTAATTGATCAAAACTTTTACTTGAGTTTCCTTGAAATCATCAGTCTCCTCTCAATTAGTTGTAGGACGAGTTCCATTGTCTGTCTTTTCCTCCAGTTCCTACTTTCTAAGTTCCTGTAGTACTACGGATGCCACTGCTAGATGCCTTAACACGCTTGCTGTTATCCTGTCTCTTCATCTCGTCAGTGTACCTATGCCTATATGTTCCTTTCTTCACATAATCTGTGAAGAACCTCATCATTCCTTATCTTACCAGTGCATCTAATATTCAGCAAGCTTCTGATACTCCACCTCACAGCTGTTTCAGTTCTATTCTCTTCCGATTTTACCACAGTCCATGATTCACTACCATACAACGCTACCATCGGAAATTATTTTCTCAGACGAATAATGATTTTTGACACTAGGAGACTTCTGTTAAACAGGAATGGCGGCCTTGCCTGTGCTAGACTGTTTTTTATGTCCTCCTCTCTTACTGTCAATCCATAGTCTGTAATCGCTACATTCTTCCATCCACTCAACACATCAAGTATCCTTTTATACTGTCAGTGAGGATAGCAATGACATATCATTTCACTATGAATTTTAAACCCATTCTTTAATCTTTCTTTTGTTTCCATCTTTCCGTCTGTGATGTGTACAGCTTTAACCGGGACTCCGACGATAAACTTTTAAATGTTTTTCAGTAACACTTCTTGAGTATTTTGGCGTGGGTAACCAACGGTCTCAGCCAGAGCGTTAGAGAGTTATTGCATGTCGTTTGGTTTCTTGCTCCAGGTAGTTTTTATCTACATTGCATAGAGAGCAGTGCACAACAGTGCATATGTCGATGGTATGCCATGTGTGTGTCGTTTGAAAACAAACGTCTTCCATTCTCTCACTTGTGGGCCTGGTTGTTAGAACTTTCGCAGATGCGGAAGTAGTACTCTAAACTCTTGAAATCCTTGAGGGTGTGAGACAGTCGAAGGTGCGTTGCTATACACTCTGTCTTGGTCACGGTGGTCGAAATTTTTTAACAATAGCTGCAAGAGAACAATTTTGAATTTGTTGTGGGCTGTAAAGTGCATTGACTGGACAGATTGGCGAGTTGCGATAAGGGTGTAAATGTTTCGTCTGAGGGTTGTTGCATTACTTCATCTTGTGTTTTGAACATTTGCGTAGTTGTGTATTACAGTTATTTTTACTGTTGTGGAGGTGTTTACACAAAAACAATAGTAACTGTGGTAACAAACCAGATAAACCATAATATTATTATTACTCTGTAACGAGCCGCCGGAGATCGTGGGTCCTTCATCCCAAAGTACTCAGAAGGTATCTCCGAACCACCTATGAAAGTTCAGTTCACCCCGTGAAAAGCGTCCGTCAGTTATCTCGCTGACTCATTTCGTTTTGTATTAGTTTTCTCTGCTCTGACTGCCTAAGAATGCGGTAATATGGAATAATAAAAGAAATAATTGTAAAGAGAAATAGGTAGTCTCCTCGTATACCTTTGGTAATTACAGAGGTTTCTTGCATTGGCAATGAGTAGTATGCTTATTTTACCTTCATTTCCTCGTTAAAAGTCATCACGTGATCATGAAGGTTACACATTACATTAACAAACCCCTTAAGCCCTGGCGACATCAGATGAGGTGAAAGTCCTTGAACACATATCATCAAGGTGATGGATGGTGGGAAATTTAAAAATTAAGCCCGGAAGGTGATGGAATATTTCAAGAAAAGCTGGATGGATAGAGAGAATTTACAAAATGAAAGATAGAGTAAATGAGAGCACAGTATTTTCAGAGTTATATCCAGTAGTACCACACTATTTCCACAAGCTTCTTGAGGTGCCCCTTTTTATTTTTGTCAAATGCTGTAAAGTTCAACTCCCACTGCATAATGTTTGCTCTTAGATTTCACCTCCCATGTCCCTCATGTAAATGAGAGCACAGTATTTTCAGAGTTATATCCAGTAGTACCACACTATTTCCACAAGCTTCTTGAGGTGCCCTTTTTTATTTTTGTCAAATGCTGTAAAGTTCAACTCCCACTGCATAATGTTTGCTCTTAGATTTCACCTCCCATGTCCCTCATGTAAATGAGAGCACAGTATTTTCAGAGTTATATCCAGTAGTACCACACTATTTCCACAAGCTTCTTGAGGTGCCCTTTTTTATTTTTGTCAAATGCTGTAAAGTTCAACTCCCACTGCATAATGTTTGCTCTTAGATTTCACCTCCCATGTCCCTCATCAGTAAATTTCCTCTCTCTTTCTCTCTTTGTTTTTTCGTACCTCACTAATGTTTATGCCAAACAACTGCCCTGCCACAACATCAGTATATTTTATAATTTTTTTGCTTATGTCAAGTAAAATCGTCAGTACATTTAATCTCTGTTTTGGGGATGGAGAAGCACGCAAACAGTAAATTGTAAAAATTTTTTACTCCTAGGGAGCTGGTTGGGGAGTGTAAAGGTGCTGCGGCGACAAAATAAGATATCTGTAAACGATGGTTTATTAACACAATTAAAATCATAAAACAAAAGATACCACTAACAAGGGGATCACAGTTACAAGTAAATAATAAGGAGTTAAACCAATAACAATTAAATAAATGACTGAGGCGTTAATAAGAAGTGCATCACATAGAAAAACTTAAATTTTAGATTATTACAGTCACAAACAAAGAATTACAAATAAAAGTGCTGTTGAATAGTTAATCGGCTTGTAGCTTCGCTCATAGTCAGGTAAAGAAAACCAAATAAGAAACTTAGCAACTACAAAATTACCTTAATCTGCAATGAAAGCCAACAGAAAATTCTTACTAGTAGCCATAGTTAACCTTATAAATATAAAATTATTCCAAACAACTGCATCAGTGGCTTCAAGCCCATTGGTAAAGATGCATTACAATAAAACATGCAAATACAAGGAACAATTACAGATGAAAAACTAAAAAGCTGGTATCACTGAATCGTATCTGACAAATTCATGGAAGGACATGTGGCGAAACAGACTTATTAACTATGAGGAAGGCAAATTTAAATGGGACTAAAACTTTTACAAACGCTGATCTCCAATAGTATTCAAGTGAGTCAGTCCATGTACAGGTTAAATGAATTACAACCGCAGGTGAAAACAGGAACAATTTTACAATCAGTGAGGGCGCTTTAAGTTCTGCATGAAGTTCCCTTAGTCTCCAAGAAATCCATTAGTAACTACAGTGAGATCCACAGCACAGTGACCAAGCTAACAATGAGTGCGGTTTATTCTACAGAGTGCTTCTGAGGGGTGTCCATTTACTTAATTTTTTTAAAGAAAAGGAAATTTTTACATAATCACATACTATTTTGACATTTGATGAACTAAAGCGAGGTAGGCTCTTTTACGTAGAGCATCAAGAACAATTAAAGATTAAGAACGTAAATACTATAACTAAAATTACAGTCAGTACCATGTGTTAAGATTTACGAGGAATTTTAACAGTAATTTAGAAGAAATGAATGCACGGAGTTGACAGCCGTCAGACAGCAAAGCAAGCTTGGCATTTGGTAGACGTGTCACAGAATTTGCCCGGAAATTGATGAGCACAGTAAGAAGTCCGTAAATAGCTACACAACAAGGTCTTGCTGCCCAATGGCCAAGCACAGTATTAGACAAAGGTTGTGCCACAGGACGCCCTTAAGTGAAATCAGCGCTTAACTTCAGGGCAGTAAGCAATGGTAGTAGCTGTTCAAATCTACTGAGGTCTGAGGCCCATGTATCAAGATCAAATAAACAACAGAAAAATAATTAATAGACAGAAGGCTAATTCACGAAAATAACAAACGGTAATCAACACGGCTCTTACCAGCTGGCCAGATGTCTTACAAAAACAGATCACAATTAACGAACTTATTAGCAATTCTGTTTGACGTCTGTCAGATTATTAACTGACGTGTACAATGAGGTCCCTGATAACAAAGCTTTAAGTAATGGATTACATGAGCTGCAACATACACACAGAATTAAACGGTATGAGATTCAGAGCTAAGGCATAAAATAAATTGAATAATCACTTGTGCACCAGCAAAACAAATAGAACAAACATTTTCGCAAACATTTCCATAAAATGCAAGACACTGTATAACATTTGAAGCAAGGAAGGATAGGTAATCTGAAGTGTCGGCAGACGTGCCGAGAATGAGGCCGAAATGCACGCGTTAAGCTCACGCAGATGGGCGTGAGGTCTGAAACAGGATACGTAATGAATGCTATAAAGAAAAGTACGTAGCTTCTGGAATACTTAACTTTAATCCATCATTTGTATACAGCATTCTTGATGATACAAGTGAGACTCTCTCTAGAAATGGTTAATGGCGCCTTGCTAGGTCGTAGCCATGGACTTAGCTGAAGGCTATTCTAACTGTCTCTCGGCAAATGAGAGAAATGCTTCGTCAGTGTAGTCGCTAGCAAAGTCGTCGTACAACTGGGGCGAGTGCTAGTACGTCTCTCTAGACCTGCCGTGTGGTGGCGCTCGGTCTGCGATCACTGACAGTGGCGACACGCGGGTCCGACATGTACCAATGGACCGCGGCCGATTTAAAGCTACCACTCAGCAAGTGTGGTGTTTGGCGGTGACACCACATAATCTTAACAGCTGGTACCTAGCACACTATCAAAAAAACAGCAAACATCTTAAATCATTAGCAAGGTGTGACAAAGATAACGGCAGGCAATTTACCAAAAGAGATAACAAAGTATCCTCTACACACCACAAAGCAGCCACGCCTCTCAATAAATGAATTTTATACATTTATTCCATGTTCGCCACAAGCTGATAGTGTACGCTTTGTTATAAAAAACAAATGGATGGCTTTGCCCAGAATAGGAGACGGGAAGATGGAGCATGAGGACGCAGGATGGTGAATTTAAGGCCAGTAATCAAACACGTCACAATAGTCCGCAAGATTAGTAGGCTACACCCCCCCCCCCAGCAAACTGGCTTCCATTAACGGTCAGGTAGAACAAATTCAGCTCAAAACCCTGTGTGATAGCGCCAGAAACTTTTTACAACCGAGGCCACCGAATTCCAGCAATGTTTGGGCAACGTGGGGCACTCACACGTCCTCCATCAGAGTGGACGAACTGCCCTGCTGTGGGCAGTCACTTCATTTACCGCAAGCCAAGCACGGGAATACATCCCGTCAGCGACCGTTTAGGAGCATCGCTTGCGGCCCAGCATCCTCTCGTGATCGAGCAACGGCCAGAGGGAAGCTAAGGCGAGTAGAATCCATACCAGCAAAGATATCAGGTGAACACGGCACAGTTTTTTACATTCAATGTTTTTTACAATTTTCACACATTTCTCACGTTTTGCATATTCTATCACACCGTAAAAGTGCTCTGGTATTCTTACAACCAGTTTGTTACACTGAAAATAAATTACTTTCTTTACGTACAATGTTATTACATACGATGTTTTTCGCTATCCGGATAATTACAGTGGGTTACCAAATTTCTATAGAAAATAATACATCAAGATAATGAGAACGTGAGTAACGAGTGAGTGAATTCACACATCAGTTTCAAAAGCCGTTACGGATATCATATTACAGTCCATAATTTATATTTTCCAATTTTGTACTGGCATTCCTCGGGTACTTCCACTGAATTCACGTCACTTACAAAGACGGCAGTGACCCCAAATTAGAATCTACAATTACAGTATCAACCTACAATTTACATTTTTCAGGAGTCTGCGTTAATTACGTTTTTACTTTTGCATTTTTACAGGTATTTGCAATAAAATATATGTTACTTTTCATGCTGTAGAGAGTCCATGGCTCTGTATTCACTCTATCATTAAGTACCAAACTTTTATCGCATTGTGCAGATAAAGCAAGCTTACGTTGCTTAATAGTAGAAACAACTTACTGCTTATACCGAATCATCTACTGTGCAGTCGCTTGTGCTTCCACTTCCAGCACACAATGCCTGTACTTGTCATTGGTTCACCTATTAACAGATGATTGTCTTATACCTTCTGCTCTGCGCATTACACACACGGACTCAGTTTCAAGAGCACACAGTCTTCCTCGGAAGCCTAAAATTTTGTGAAGCGTTCACCATTAGGAACCACTTTAATTAAATCAACCTCTTTTCTGTTCACCCGCAGACTACTGTATCTCTTATTTGCATGGTATCTCGAAGTTTCGAAACTTGTATGCATATCCCTCCTCACATCGTCATAAATATTAGGATAGTGAAGTGAAAAATTAAGCTATCGGTTTCTGTGTAGTATAACTTTAGATGATCTCGCGGAAACTTGTTTAATTTATAACCGTAACAGGTGTCCAAAAGAATCGTTTTCGAAATGTCCAGAATAGCCATTCCAAGTGAAATGGGTCTGTCAAAGACTACGTCAAGCCCGTCCACTTGAATGGCGAGTAAAATTTCGTTAAGCCCCTTAAAGATTTCGGTTGGCAACTGATCCAGCTGCCAGAAATCTACCTTCCGAAGATGTTTCAATTCTTGTTTGCCGTATGTCGCTGACATTTTTTTTAATGGTATTCCAAACCCAACATTACTCTAAATATCCTGTATTGACGGTTACAGAGTGATCAATCAAATCAGTGTAAAGAAAGGTTCTAATGTAAAGTGTTTTATTGTCTAGATCTCGTGTAAGTGCACTGGATTACTGGTTTCTACAGGACTAAGCAGCCCTTATCAGATCCACAGAGTGCAGGTTATTAAATCATGACAATCAGTGTTGGAATCGTCTGGTAGGTTTAAAGTAGTGACGTTGGAACTTAAGTTAGTGTCAGTTTATTTGGCGTCCGGTCATGTGCAGAGTGACTGAAGACCTGGGATAATAAATTTTCAAACATGGCTGCATGATCAGCGACCGTTTACAAATTAAAATTGAAGCAATAACAGCTCTCGGTCGCAAAAATATTACGAAGGAGAGTGAGCTAGCTGGAGTTTTGACCGGCTAGTTTACAGACTCTCAGGCGCCTAACGTGTATATGCCACTGGTTAATAGCCGAGGGGCTGAAACAGGCCGTGGGTTTTACAATAAAAAGAAAAGTAACTTGTGATGGGATTTTATTAGAAAGCAAAAACTGTCTGTGATGACAATAAATTTACTGGTTTTTTCAACTGGCACAGTATCCGGAGAGCAGTCTACGAATGCTTCATAAATTTTAGAAACAGTACGGGCAACAGAGGAGTCTGTATTCGCGTAAACAAGCTGCAACTTTGACAAGTTCGGACGTCGGTAAAGAAAGAGAGTTTCCTCAAAATGTAAGATGACTTCGATGACCTTAATCGCGTGGAAAGTGGAAGACTTCGTTAATAAAACTTGTGCGCCCCTGAAAAGTCTAGAACTTTGCAAGCAAGGATATAATTAAAAATTTAATAAATTATGGCCGCTAGCGATAGAAATTAACACATAAAAAGTAATGTTTTATAGGTTTCGCCTTTGAGCGGGAGTTGGTGGTTCAACCGAAGAACTATTTCGCCTTTGCTGACACATCATGTAAAAAAGACTTAGATGTATTCACTGGTTATTCGACGAAAGTGATGGCGCTAACATTGACTTCATAACTGAAGGATATCCCCATTAATCAACAGCCCTTCTTGCAACGTAACTGCCGTGAATTCCATGAAGGAAAAAGACTTTTATTAACCTATAATGGATGCAACAGTTGGTCGCAGCGCCCTCCGTTCCAACCCCCCTCCCTCACCACTCTCTCCTCACATCCTCATACTCAAAGCCCTACCAGATCATATCACATCACATTTTCCTTCTTTAAGTTCACTCGAAGAATGCAGAAATGTTCCCATAACTACTGCTGGAGAAAAAGGACAGATTTACCTCCATAATAGCTCTACATTAGGACTAGTGAAGTTTACCACTGCCCAAAGACGTTTTCAATTATTCAAATTAAAATTTATGAAGTCTATTTTTATAAAACTAATGCCTCTATTTCAAAATATTAAATACAATGTTGTAAAACTTTTTGCTTTTTAACAAAGTAGTATTGACTATGTGAATGACCAAAGATATAATTTAAACAGCTGAATAATGAAAAACAGTCAAAATTTATAACACGTAAAAAGTGTTGAAAACTCATGGCTACACACTGCTGCAGTAATCAGTTTATTACACAACCCTCTATAGGTGGATTATGGAACCATAATCTGATGTGTAGCAAGACAAAGACGTTACCAACCATCATGGAACAAACTAAAATCTCCTTGTAACTATAATTGAGGATCACATACAGCGTCAATTGAGAATACAGGTTGCACACCATCAAGTCAATTTAATGTAACGACCGCCTATGTTCGAGGTCATGTACGATAATTAGTCACAGTTGGCAGCACTATCAGTAGAGAGTGTTGAGGGAAGGCGGATAAGAGTGTAATGCGGAAACGGAGAGATTTATTTGACGTCCAGAAGAGCGTGATCATTGGCCGTCGAGCAAAGGCTGGAAATATTTCCGAAACGGCTAAGTTTGTAAAGAGTTGATGTGATACCGTGGCTTACGTTTACCGTGCATGGAGAAATGGCGCTGACCAAAACCACCGTCAAGCCAGTTGTGATGCACCACGCACCATAGATGACAGGGGTCAGCGACTGTTGCTGAGATGTGTGCAGACGAATAGACGTACAACCGTTGAGCCACTGACAGCCCACATGGACCATGGGCTACCAGTAGTGTCACCTCAATGATCGTTCGGCGAACGTTGCTGCGTATGGGCCACCGCAAGAGGCACATGGTCCATGCAGCCATGCCGGCCGCTGTACATCGACGAAGAAGGCTGCAATTTGCACGTCAGTACAACAGGTGGACGTCCTATGAGTGGCGATAAGTGGCCTTCCCGATGAATCATGTTTCATGCTGCATTGATGAGACGGCCATTGGCGTGTACGACGTGAAACGTCTGAAAGCAGACGCCTTGCAACAATCATCAGAACAGGCCAGACCAGAGGAAGCTATGATTTGCGGAATGTTTTCGTGGCATTCCCTGTGTGATCCCTTCAGTCTGGAAGGCACAGTTGCTTAAAGGAAACATGCCCCTATCCTCGACATGACAGCAGCAGCCATAATGGCAATGCAACGTCTCACGCAGCTCACAGAGCATGTGAGTCGTTCGAAGAGCACGTAGATGACTTTATCGTACTCTCCTGGCCACAAAACTCCACTGATTTAAGCACAATCGAGAGTCTGCTGGATCGTCTCAATCGGGCTGTTAGCGCTATGGATCCTCAAACGAGATACCCAGTGCGGCTGGCCACGTCACTGGGGTCGGCGTGGCTCCACGTCCCTGTCGGCACACTCCGAAACTTCGCTGACTCTCTTCCTATATGCTTCTCAGTGGTCCCCGCTGCAATACGTGGGTTTTCAGGCTTTCTAAAGATGGTTACAGTGTGACTGGACACTTAATAATAAACTGATTAATACAGCTATGTGCCACCACGAATGTTCAGTACCAATATTTAAGTTGTGGATGTAATAATAACTGCTACATGGGTGGTCTGTGTCGACCCGACCTGTCACATTTCTTTGGCGGAGATATGCCTATGTCTGAGCTCGTCCTCTTCATGCAATGTACTATTTACAAGACAGGACACCTACTGACACTAAAGCCACTTCTGGAAGTCGGGTATGAATTATTTCAAAATAATATTTAAAAGCATTATCGTATATGGAAGTATTTTTAAGCACTTCTGGTTGCATTTTAAAACTTACTGGTTACAAGAATATAATTTTCAACAGTAAACTTCCGTGTATTATCGTACCAATAATTAAGAAACCTAATTCAGGTAAAGCTTTGCCTGTTTGTAACTGAAGGAGCAGTCATCATAGTTACACAGAGAGCGACCGTCCGAGCCCCCACCCACTTCCTAGGGGTCACCTTTCGTAACCCGAAAACCTACAGACTGAGAATGACTACTTTAGACGAAAGCAGTAAGTGGCACGTTGAATACGACATGAAAACCTGTAGCTTGTGATACATGTATATAGATCTGAAAGGTTTCCAGTATTGGCGGTATTATGTGGAGTAATACTTTTACCTTCAATTATTAGGGTCGACCAAATTCGTTAAGGAGTAAAATTTGTTCGATGAACTCGGAAGGTCTTTGAAGTTGTTCGCGGATAAAGTTCTTCACAAGATAGTAGAAATGAGAAAAACCGGGAAGTTAAACCTGATAACGATATTTCAGTTCTGAATAACCGGTATTCTTCGCTATTTGTTTGGTCTGGGGTATGAGAGGTTTTTTACTTTTTACTATTAACCGCGTAAAAAAAGCCGAAATATTAATCAGCCATAGCACACTGCTAAAAGATTCGTTTTTAAATAAACGTTTTTTAAAGAAAGAGTTATTTTCGTAATAAACTTTCTATTGCTTTGAAATACTACGTTATTATTGAAAATGGGGAAAGCTATCAGCGCTATTTTAATAACAACGCTGACAGTCGTCAGGCATCAGTTGTATCGCAGAATAGCACCATCCCTAATGACGAAGTATTTTACAATGTGTGGTATAAATAAAGTACAATACTCTATTTGTCTTAAATGATTAAAAACTAGAGAAGCTTCAACAAACTTCTGACATAATATAAGGAGTACCATTAAAAATTAATCGTTAATTTATAGTGTACAATTAAACAGAAAACAACTAATCTGTTCCCCACGTCTACATAAAATGGCTTTCTCTGATTGCAGGCCTTGAAAACGGAAAAATTAAGAAGACAAATACGGTTCCATAACTTCAGTTTCCACTCTTTAACACTGACCATTCGTAATGCCCAAATATTAGTACGATCTCCGACGATACTAAAGTCGAATCGACAGGAGAATACTTGTGATTTTTTGTAGTTGTTAGCCAATTACCACTCTTTGAGAAAAGCAATGTACGGTGCACGAACTAAGTTTTATTTGACTACTTAATTTAATATTTCGATTCTGTACATTTCGAAAATGAGGTAGTCAAAATTTCTCAGTCTTTGTTCCATTTCCACGTTTATCATAGGAAATAACAGGAATACAAAACAGCTATATCAGAAACCCTTTATTTGGCGCGGTTTTAACATTCCGATTAAAGTGGTGTTGAGAAAAGCTGATACAGCCCACAATTGGTCGTTTCAACAATAACTACCATCCCTATAAGAAAGTGATAATATGTGAAATACGTAGTAGTGATGCACGGGGGAAAACTGTAGATGATCTACAGTCAACTGCAGAGACTTACTGTTGTGTTCCAAGAAATGTTAAAAACACGGAATTTACATTTTTAGAGAATATAGTACGATATAAATTACTGGAATAGGCCACGAACGCTAAATATATATTATCCGCCTGGAACCAATTATTACTAGCTGTAGGAAAAGATACTGCCAGGTTCAAATTAATCTGAAGAAGCCTACTGAAATTTCTCTCATTTGCGAAGGATGTAGCCTACCAAATCTTCCTTGCTCTGAATCTTGAGTATCGCTCTTCAGCCTGGGACCTATACCACAATTAAGAAAGGCAATACAATGCATAGGAGTACGCATAATAACGTGTTTGTTTGATAATGTGCGGAGCATCACTAGGATCATCATCCAACTTCAGTGGAAGATGCTACTAAAGAGGCGTTCAACATTGGGAACTAGTTCACTGCCGGAACGACGACAGAATTCGTTGCAAGAAGAGTCTCGCAACATAATACCTCTTCCCTCTCACATCTTGAAAGAAAAGAAAGACAATGATGGTAGACCTACGTAAATTAGTTCATTGGAAGTTTGACTGGTAGTCGTTGTACGCACTTACCATTGGCACTCGAGTCAGTGATAGAGTGAACAAAGAATTCTCAGCTACAAACTGTGAGGCTTAATTAGGTGTAAAAGAGCTGTAGAGCTAATGAGAGACTAATGACGTCAGAACTAAATCAGGCCGTGGAAAAACCTGTCTCCGGAGGCACAGTTCTGCACAGTCAGCCGGACAAGTTCTGTAATTCTCAGATGACCACGACTACCTTGTTTACAAGTTATGCCATAAAAGTAATTGAAACATTTCATCTTTGCAGCCGCGCGTTGCAACGGACTACATACTTCCTACCAGTTGACAAGAAAGGAATGGCCTTAAGCTATGCCGTCGGTTACAGTTCTGTGAGAGCTGAATTTTTTTGTTGGCGCTCACTCTTTTAGTTAGCAATTCGACACTCATTGTTCCAGTAACAGAGGACAAATATCACAAAGTCAAGTTTCCATTTCAACTCTTGCGGGATCTCATTAACTTGCCAATGATCTTAACAATCTCGTACTTCCAATAGCCTGTTTAAACAATGTCGAACAACATGGGACATCTACTGTTGGTATTATGAGTAGAAAATGCCTAACATATTACGTGGTCCACCTTAGCAGGTGAATATTTACGCTTCCCTGCGTGAAGATGAGTGCAAAAGTTGTCTTTGAATTCATATAAATTTGTGCATTGAAGACGAAAATACGCTCTTGGTCATCGCATTGAAGCTGGTGAAGTAAGCATATTGCTTCTGTAGAGCTCTGCATCTTTGAAAGCCTGGATATGAGGTCCTTTGCCGTTTGCGAGGGCTCATTTCCGAGCATTCATCCTGTTTGTACTTATCTTTCCCCTCCATCAGAAACATTTCGCCGCTAATCTCTACCGCAAAAGCCCACTTTTACGCATAGCGTAGGAGCTCTTGCAAAGCTTTGTAAGAGATGGGCGGTCAGTCAAAGTTACATATTCAACCGTAGGCGAGGTTTTGCGCCATGTAAGGCTGACGAGATATTCCTCGTGCATTTGGATTGGTTCATAGAACTCGATGCCTCTCAGTTAACATTTGCATCAATGTGTTAATTAAAGGACGGCGTTTGTGGCCCCGGACGATAATCTCAGTTATACTTGGATTCCTCCTGTTACTGGATTGCGACAGTTAAATAACTTGTATGTTTTATAATTGAAGTTAACCATTTGCCGCACAGGATCCCTATCATAGTGGCCACAGATTCAGCAACGTATACGATTTTATATTGATCCTAGACAGCTATCACGACATCATTGTAGCTGTTAGTCAAGCGTTAATGCATGTGTCCTATTACCACTGAGGCAACTGGAGTGCAGTGCGTTCTTTCAGTTCATTCGTGTGTAGCAAGACTGAGACAAATTTGTATCTAATCTTATCACCTCTTGCATATGGCAGTTGACAAAATAGTACACTCAATTCCTTGATGAGTTTTTATTTGTCAATTATACACGTGTGGTTCTTACTGTCGTGTCAAATTAATGTAAATTCCTGTTTTATGTGGAAAATTACGGTAAAATTTTTATGCGAAGATGTCGTTATGAGAATAATAATTCTCTTTCCTAAGTTGAGTCCGCCCCGACAGCTGAGTGGTCAGCGCGGCGGCTTGTCACGTCCAGTGCCCGGGTTCGATTCCCAGCTGGACAGAGATTTTCTCCGCTCAGGGACTGGGTGTTATGCTGCGTTGTCCTCATTCTCATTTCATTATCATCAGCGGAAGGCAACGGGAAACAACCACTGGAATCACTTCCCAAGACGCTGACACGCTGGAACTCTCTGACGAGGCTCCCCCATGACAAGACCTGCCGTAAGGCAGAACACAAAGTTAAGAGTTCATCAATTGAAACGTACGTAACCACATGACCTCATTCTATGGATATAACAGTGTAATTAGTGTGAGATGGGCTTTCTAAAACATTACAAAATGTCTACAGCATTGTGAGTCGCCCGTCTTATAGTGATTCGGTTGAATTTAACAAATTAACTTTGATTATCCATGCTCAGAGTAGTATAAACTCTTGGTATGTAAAAGTATAAAATTAGCTCACGTAAATGCGATAGGGCATGTTATCAGGAGGAATATTGGATTCTTACATGACAGATACCTTCAACAGCTTTGGAAACCAGTGAGAAGAGTTGCAGCTTACAATCAGTATGCAAACACTCCAGTTTACTGAAAGAGGCAACAGAGGTGGTATTGCCCACTGTTCTTGCAGACATGTCGTTGCCAACATCAGATTCATGACCGATTGTTGTTCTTGTGCTCCTCGGTCTGAAAATTGGTTTGGTGCAGCTCCACATGCTACTCTATTCTATACGAGCCTCTTCATCTTCGAATAACAATTGTAACCAACATTTTCTGAATCTGCTCACTGTATTCATCTCGTGGTCTCCCTCCATAATTTTAACTCCCCACTCTAGCCTCCGTTACTATATTGGTGATCCCTTGATGTCTCAGAATGTGTCCTATCAAATGATAACTACTTTTTACGATGAGAAAATCGACGAATCTTACATTTGTCTTGATCTGAATAGACAATAAAACTGAGCGATGTTGCCGTTCTCTCCGGTTACCAATTCTGAATGCACTGCTGTGGAGATGTAAACGCTAAATCACACCACAAAAATCAATAGTAGTACAAACTTTTTGAAGGTATTTGCTTCTGACTGTATTCGGCGCTCACTGAACAACTATTTCTCTCTCTCTCTTTTAGAGTACCAAAGCCATTGACAACAATGCTCTCATTGTGTACGCAGCCAAAGACACACTCTAATTTTATTTGCTGCAAAGACAATAAATATCACACAAAAACCTATTACAGTAGTATTACACGCAAAGGTTACATACTTGGGGGGGGGGGGGGGGCTGCCACTTGCGATGTTTCAGCACTCACCTTTCACTATTGCCCTAGAGTGTTGCGATTAGGACACTGTAACTGTCAGTGCAAAGAAACATATACTATATTTACCAAGGAATTACATCAAAATGAAATATGTTAATAATCCATACAGAACATGTCATACTAATGAAAAATAGCACTTATCATATCAGTGAGAATATACATAATATAAAATTTCCATCAACATTCAAGATTTCACCTAACTGACGATGAAACATACCTTTAGTACAAAAAATAGATAAAGAATTTTAATAAACAGTAAGTTTAGTGATAATATCAATCCTAAACAAATATGGCAAAAATGATTTACTAAATTCCCTATTAATGGTCCTCATTTCCTCTATATGTTCGCCAGTTCCGTCTGTCAAACCCAAGTGTTTGGTTCCCATCTCTGTGTCATCGGTGTTGTGGCAGCTGCTTGCTCACCAAAACCATGAAATTCAGCCAACGAAAATTAACATTGGCATTATTATCTGATCCACTTATCAAATCGTTAACACAATTGATCGCAAAACTCCATTGCCTGGGAACTCCCTTCTCCTAGCTTGTCATTTCTTGAACTATGTTACTTATACAATGTATACACTTGAAGCTTCCTGGCGGATTAATTTTGTGTGCAAGACCAAGACTCGATCTGGCGACCCTTGCGTTTTGCTGGCAACAGTTCTACCAAATGGGCTACAGAAGCACGGCTCACGGCCAGTCAACACAGCTTTACTTCAGCCAGTATCTCGTCTCCTAACTTCCGAACTTCACAGACTTTCAGGACATGCACTCCTCGAAGAAAGGTTATTGCTGATACACAGCTTAGTCATAGCCTGTGGAATGTTTGCAGAATGAAATCTTCGTGCTTGTGTGGCTCAGTTGGTAGAGCACTTGCCACCGAAGGGCGAAGGTGCTAAGTTCGAATCTAGGTCCGACACAAAGTTTCAATCTGCCAGGACGTTTCAAATTAGCGCACTGAAGAGTGAAATTTCTATTCCGAAAATATATACACTTTATGTTATTCACCAAGTTTTAATAAATTGAATAGCTTTAAGCACAAGGATTGATGGAAAATACCTACAAAAGAACTAATACGTGAGCATGCTAATAAAACTGCCTATTCCCATGAAATCGTCCTCCGAAGGACGTATGCTCTACTTCAACCTTACTCAATGCAAATAAGATACCAAAATAGAAGTGAGACCACAAATGATTGTAACAGCTCTGTTAAAGAAATGTCTTACAATTCCTACTAGAAATCTTTCCTTCTTTTCTTTTACATGTGTTATATGTGCAATGTGAAATACAAAGCCCGCATCTCGTGGTCGTGCGGTAGCGTTCTCGCTTCCCACGCCCGGGTTCCCAGGTTCGATTCCCGGCGGGGTCAGGGATTTTCTCTGCCTCGTGATGGCTTGGTGTTGTGTGCTGTCCTTAGGTTAGTTAGGTTTAAGTAGTTCTAAGTTCCAAGGGACTGACGCCCATAGATGTTAAGTCCCATAGTGCTCAGAGCCATTTGAACCATTTTTTGAAATATAAAAATATTCGCCTCACCACCTGGTAACCGGTCATATCTGCATATCAGCATTAGGAAAGTAACTGTCACCAAAATTCTATAATTTATATACTCATTAAACTCACCACATTACTCACATATCTTGTGATACAACTTTACAATTACCACATTTATTCAAGTACAGCTACTGCAACTGCTACTCCTTTTTTACTTGGACTATAACACAATATCAAATAGTTGCAACAAAAGATTTCAAACAAAGTAATTTGAATAGTCTAAGAAAGCTCATTCTGCCCCATTCTATCAGTACATGTTTTACACAATATTTACAAGTTAATTTTATCCGTTGTTTTTCAGTGTTTCGTCCGTGACTGCCTTACTTTCGTAAAATGAAGAACAAACTGCCTTCAGTCAGAAGTTGCGTTTATTTACTTCACTATGCATTTCGAGCCCTGGAGGCTCATATTCAGGTGCTTTCTAGTGTTTTTAATCAGATTTTTTAGTTGTTTGCCTGTTGATACTACATTATTATGTTACAACATGGTATATTGTAGATATAAGTTTAACAGCGTTAATAATACACTCCTGGAAATTGAAATAAGAACACCGTGAATTCATTGTACCAGGAAGGGGAAACTTTATTGACACATTCCTGGGGTCAGATACATCACATGATCACACTGACAGAACCACAGGCACATAGACACAGGCAACAGAGCATGCACAATGTCGGCACTAGTACGGTGTATATCCACCTTTCGCAGCATTGCAGGCTGCTATTCTACCATGGAGACGATCGTAGAGATGCTGGATGTAGTCCTGTGGAACGGCTTGCCATGCCATTTCCACCTGGCGCCTCAGTTGGACCAGCGTTCGTGCTGGACGTGCAGACCGCGTGAGACGACGCTTCATCCAGTCCCAAACATGCTCAATGGGGGACAGATCCGGAGATCTTGCTGGCCAGGGTAGTTGACTTACACCTTCTAGAGCACGTTGGGTGGCACGGGATACATGCGGACGTGCATTGTCCTATTGGAACACCAAGTACCCTTGCCGGTCTAGGAATGGTAGAACGATGGGTTCGATGACGGTTTGGATGTACCATGCACTATTCAGTGTACCCTTGACGATCACCAGTGGTGTACGGCCAGTGTAGGAGATCGCTCCCCACACCATGATGCCGGGTGTTGGCCCTGTGTGCCTCGGTCGTATGCAGTCCTGATTGTGGCGCTCACCTGCACGGCGCCAAACACGCATACGACCATCATTGGCACCAAGGCAGAAGTGACTCTCATCGCTGAAGACGACTCGTCTCCATTCGTCCCTCCATTCACGCCTGTCGCGACACCACTGGAGGCGGGCTAAACGATGTTGGGGCGTGAGCGGAAGACGGCCTAACGGTGTGCGGGACCGTAGCCCAGCTTCATGGAGACGCTTGCGAATGGTCCTCGCCGATACCCCAGGAGCAACAGTGTCCCTAATTTGCTGGGAAGTGGCAGTGCGGTCCCCTACGGCACTGCGTAGGATCCTACGGTCTTGGCGTGCATCCGTGCGTCGCTGCGGTCCGGTCCCAGGTCGACGGGCACGTGCACCTTCCGCCGACCACTGGCGACAACATCGATGTACTGTGGAGACCTCACGCCCCACGTGTTGAGCAATTCGGCGGTACGTCCACCCGGCCTTCCACATGCCCACTATACGCCCTCGCTCAAAGTCCGTCAACTGCACATAAGGTTCACGTCCACGCTGTCGCGGCGTGCTACCAGTGTTAAAGACTGCGATGGAGCTCCGTATGCCACGGCAAACTGGCTGACACTGACGGCGGCGGTGCACAAATGCTGCGCAGCTAGCGCCATTTGACGGCCAAAACCGCGGTTCCTGGTGTGTACGCTGTGCCGTGCGTGTGATCATTGCTTGTACAGCCCTCTCGCAGTGTCCGGAGCAAGTATGGTGGGTCTGACACACCGGTGTCAATGTGTTCTTTTTTCCAATTCCAGGAGTATATGAAAATAACTTACACTTTAACATTGTATGATGCCTGCTTCTGTTGTGTAGTTGGTATACACAATATACATCTTTCATTTTGCAGTATATACTGGGATATATACATATTCACACACTTTTTCACACATTGTAGTGGCAGAACGTAAACATGTCAAAGATTCTCGTTCATACAGATAATCTACTTCAAAATACAGTATAATCGATTTTCTTGTTTCACAGAAGATTATATGATATAGTATTATTAGTACACAGGTATTATTAAAATAATTATTTGGCACCATGTTGTCGGTTGTCAGCTGTTTGTGCTATTATAGATCTGATTCCTCAGGGAAAAACAAACTTTTAAAGGTGTGGGAAAAATTGTGGTTGTTAAACTCTGTTTGTTCATTCAACAAGTTTTCGGAATATTTTTCTTTGTGTAGCATTATTTCTAACTGTTCTAGTAGATTGAGTTTTTTTTGTTGGGTTCTGTGTGAAGTACAGTTAGGCTGTTGTGGCTGTCGTCAAGTCTGTGTTTATTAATATACATGTGGTTAGCTATTATAGATTTTTCCAAATGGTTTAGTCAGAATGCGTCGGTGTGTTCTTTATACCGTGTGTGGAAGGTTCTTCCGGTTTTTCTTATGTAAAATGCAGGGCAACTGTTAGATTGTAATTTATATATTCCACTGTGTTGTGTTATTGGCTTATTTGTGTTCACTGTGTGAGGTAAGTGGTATCCAAGTTTGCTATTTGTGGAGAAAAATATTTTTATATTGGTTTTTTTGAATAAGTTAGCTATTTTTTGTGATACTGTGCCTAAGTATGGAATGGTTGTGAAGATATGTTTTGTGTCAGTACTTTTCTTTTCAGTGTTTTTGTGAGTAACTTAGGTCTGAATATTTCTAGATAGTTTATCAATTGATTTTGCAGAGTAACCATTATTTACTGCAATTGTCTTGATTGTATCTATTTCTTGCGTTAGTGCTTTGGTTTTTAAAGGTAATGTATCTGCCCCATTCAAAATTGATCTAAATTCAGCATACTTATGTGTGCTCGGATGGTATGAAGATTCTGGTATTGTGATGTCAGTGTAGGTTGATTTTCGGTAAATGTAAAAGTTTGTTCTTGTTGTTCATTCACAATTGTGAAGTCTTAGAAATTCATGGGTTGATTTGTTTCTTGTTCCACTGTGAACTTTACTTTATTGTGGAGTGAGTTGAATGATGTCAGGAGTTCTTCAAGTTCATCTTTAGTGCCATCAAATAAGAGTAGTGTGTCATCTACATATCTCTTGTAATTCACAATTTTATGAAGAAGTTTATCTTCTCCTTTGAGAACTTATTCTGTAAGTGGTTGACGAAAATGTCAGCTAGGACACTTGACTTGCAGTTAACCATAGGTAAGCCTTCCGTCTGTTAATACATTTTATTCTTAAATGAAAAGTAGTTTTGGGACAGTAGTAGTTCAATTAGATCTATGAACTCTGTAATCTCTGGTATGGTTAGTTTCCTCTCTGTGATGAGGTTTTTTCTAATAATATCAATTGTCTCTTTAACATGTATATTTGTGAACAGGTTTTTAAATCTTTGATGAGTATTGTTAACTCATGTGCATTTTTTTATTGTGTATGTGGTTTCAAAAGTGTAAAGTTCTCTGAGGACATTATTTAACAACTGTGAAAGTTTATATGCAGGTGCGTTGTTGGAGTTAACAATTGGTCAAATTGGGGAGTTCTGTATATGGATCTTTGGCTGTGCTCTGAGTTTGGGGGCAGTGGAATTCATTAATGTGCAACTTTATATTTGTTTAACAGTCAGAAGGAAATTCCATTGGTTAAGCATTTTGTCAATTTCTCTGAAACTTAGTGGTTGGATCATGGTTCAGTTCAGTAATGTTGTTCTCTGAGAAAAAAGTTAAGAGTTTTAGTAATGTAATCATTTCTATAAAGGATGACTGTGGAATTTCCTTTATCTGTTTTCACAACAAGAGCATCATGTTCATTGAGTTTGTGTTTCAGTTGTTTCAACACTTTGTTTTCTTCAAAAGTTGGGTTGGAGTGTTGATTTGCTTTCTTCTCTACTTTCTGAATAATTTAATTAACATTATGTGCAAAGACAATCTGTTCATTGCGGTTCAGGTTGGCCATGTCTGCAGCTTTCTTTGTAACAACTATGAGGATTTTTTAATTATGATGATTAAATTTTGGTTTAATATTGTGTTTAAGACCTCTGTTCAGTAAAGCTAGTTCTTTGTTCGTGAAGCTAATGTTGGTTTCGTTGATAACTCTTTCTTAGAACGAAGCTAGATTTGCCTCATTTCACATTATCAACCTGCTCATAAATATACCTGTTAAAGAGACAATTGAAATTATTAGAAAAAAATCCTCATCACACACAAAAAACTAACCACACCAGACATTACAGAGTTGATGGATCTACTTGAACTAGTACTATCCCAAAGTACTTTTCATTTAATAATAAAATCTATCAACAGAAAGACAGCTTACCTATGGGTAACTGCATGTCAAGTTTCCTAGCTGACATTTTCATCAGCCACATAGAGAATAAGTTCTTCAAAGGATTAGATTAGATTAGATTAGATTAGTTTAGTACTTGTTCCATAGATCATGAATACGATACTTCATAATGATGTTGAATGTGCCAGGTTAATAAAAGATGTCTATACAATGTATTACATTAGAGAAAATTTTACATGACACTCAATATTTTTAATTTCTTTGTTTTTTTGTTTTTTTTGTACTTGTTCAAAACACTGTCTATTCCCAGAGATATGTAGGTGACACACTACTCTCATCTGATGGCACTAAAGATGAACTTGATGAACTCCTCACATCATTCGACTCACTCAACAATAAAGTAAAGTTCACAGTAGAACAAAAAAGAAATCAATCCATGAATTCCTTAGACCTCACAATTGTGAATGAACAACAAGAACAAACTTTTACATTTACTGAAAATCAACCTCCACTGACATCACAATACCTGAATCTTCATACCATCCGAGCACACGTAAGTATGCTGAATTTAGATCAATTTTGAACAGGGCACATACATTACTTTTAAAACCCAAAGCACTAACACAAGAAATAGATACTATCAAAACAATTGCAGTAAATAATGGTTACTCTGTAAAATCAATTGATATACTATCTAGAAATATTCAGACCAAAGTTACTCACAAAAACACTGAAAAGAAAAGTACTGAAACAAAACAAATCTTCACAAGCATTCCAAACTTAGGCACAGTACCACAAAGAGTAGCTAACTTATGCAAAAAAACAATATTAAAATGTCTTTCTCCACCAACAGCAAACTTGGATATCGCTTACCTCACACAGTGAACACAAACAAGCCAATAACACAACACAGTGGAATATATAAATTATAATGTAACAGTTGCCCTGCCAATTACATAAGAAAAACTGGAAGAACCTTCCACACATGGTATAAAGAACATACCAACGCCTTTTGACTAAACCATTTTGAAAAATCTATAATAGCTAACCACATGTATATTAATAAACACAGACTTGACGACATCCACAACAGCCTAACTGTACTTCACACAGAACCCAACAAAAAAAAAAACTCAATCTACTAGAACAGTTAGAAATAATGCTACACAAAGAAAAATATTCCAAAAACTTGCTGAATGAACAAACAGAGTTTAACAGCCACAGTTTTTCCTACACCTTCAAAAGTTAATTTTTTCCTGAGGAATCAGATCTATAATAGAACAAACAGCTGACAACGTACAACATGTTGCCAAATAATTACTTTAAATATACCTGTGTACTAATAATACTATATCATATAATCTTCTGTGAAACAAGAAAATCGATTATACTGTATTTTGAAGTAGATTATCTGTATGAACGAGAATCTTTGACATGTTTACGTTCGGCTACTACAATGTGTGAAAAAGTGTGTGACTATATATATATCCCAGAATATACTGCAAAATTAAAGATGTACATTGTGTATACCAACTACACAACAGAAGCAGACATCATACAATGTTAAAGTGTAAGTTATTTTCATATTATTAACGCTGTTAAACTTATATCTACTATATACTATGTTGTAACACAAAAATGTAATATCAACAGGCAAACAACTAAAAAAACCTAATGCAAATCACTAAAAAGCACCTGAAGATGAGCCTCCAGGGCTCGAAATGTATAGTGCAGTAAATAAACGCAACTTGTGACTGAAGGCGGTTTATTCTCCATTTTATATATTTACAAGTATTTAACCTTTAAGTATACCTGTACTACCATAAATAATTTATCCAGAAAAATATACTTACAACTGTCAGCATTACAACTTCCTCCCTGTACATATTGTTTAAGATCTACGTTGTTCCTTGGATTATGCGTATGTCCCCAAATACGTATATTCATCGGGTTTTGGTGTACTTTAAATGATTCATGGTGCACACGCCATAATTTCTGCATTTTGGGGTCTATTTTCTATGACGGTTCCTTGGTAACAAAAACCAGGTTGCTAATTTCAAATACAGTAAGTTTCAATATACTGCAGGACCAAATCTTCCGTCTCCCTGCTGTTTCCCTCATTTGGTACTTCACACTGTTCTCCTTTTATTGAGCAGTTAGCTCTTGAATAGTTCAAGTTTCAACCTCTCCCTTTATATGGACACGCACCAATAAATGGTTTTCATCACCTTGGTTCCGAGAGTTCCAGAATCTCTACAGAAAACTGGAATAGAGATCAACATAAATAAACATTATTTACGCCCTTTATTTTGGTCATGGAAACTACACACTGCAGGTTGTGCCACAATACAGCGACACCTTCTTAAGTGATGGTCCATACTGCTATACACACCGGTACCTCTGAATCCCAGAAGCACGTCCTCTTGCGTTGAAGCATGCCTGTTTTCGTCGTGGCATACTATCCACAAATTCATCAAGGCACTGTTGGTCCACTTCGTCCCTCTCCTCAACGGTGTTTCGGCATAGATCTCTCTGAGTGGTTGGTGGGTCACTTCGTCTATAAACAGCACTTTTCAACCTATTCCAGAAATGTACATATGGGTTCATGTCTGAAGAACATGCTGACCACTCTAGTCGAGTGATGTTATCGTGAAGGAAGTCTTTCACAAGATATGCACGATTGGGACGCGAATTGTTGTCCATGAAGACGAATACCTCGCCAATATGCTGCCGATATGGTTGCACTTTCAGTCGGAGGATGGCATTCACATATCGCACATCCGTTACGGCTTCTTCCATAACTACTAGCGGCGTACGTAGGCCCCATATAATGCCACCCCAAAACAGCAAGATACCTCCACCTTGCTGCAGTCACTGGACAGTATGTCCAAGGCGTTCAGACTCACCGGGTTGCCTCCAAGCACGTCTACGACGACTGTCTGGTTGAAGGCATATGCAACACTCATCGGTGAAGAACCGTGACGCCAATCATGAGCAGTCCACTCGGCTTTTGAAGGGCCAATCTGTACGGCTCTGCGTGATGTCGTAGTTGCAAAGATGGACCTCGCCATGGACGTCGGGAGTGATTTTGCGCATCATGCAGTGTATTGCGCACAGTTTGAGTCTCAACATGACGTCCTGTAGCTGCTCGGAAAGCATTATCCAACATGGAGCCATTATCCGTAGGTAGCGGTCATCCACTGGGCGGCCTGAGCGAGGCATGTCATCGACATTTCCTGTCTCTCTGTCTCCTCCATGTCAGAACAACATCGCTTTGGTTCACTCCAAGACTCCTGGACACTTCCCTTGTAGACAGCAGTTTCTGGCACTAAGTAGCAACAAGGGCGCGATCGAACCTTGGTATCGACCGTCTAGCCATGGTTGAACTACGGACGAAACGAGCCTTGTACTTCCTTCCTGGTGGAATGACTGCAACTGATAGGCTTTCAGACCCCCTCCGTCTAATACGAGCTGCTCATGCATGGTTATTTACATCTTTGGGCAGGTTTCGTGACATATCTGAACAGTCAAAGAGACTGTGTCTCTGATGCAGTATCCTCAGTCAACGTCTATCGTCAGGAGTTCTGGGAGCTGGGGTGATGCAAAACATTTTTTAAGTGTGTAGTTACCACAGCGTGGGGTCACGCATAGCGAAACCACTTTTCTTATGCCATACATCATTTATAATTGTCTGAAATTTAGGTACGCATGTGATTCATGTGTTTCTTACCGCAATAATTGCTGCACAACCTATTCAACTCCCTCAGAATTATGTTGCTCGTTTTCTCTTGTGGGAGAGAAGGTGAATTTCTTATTTAATGGGTACCAGTCGTTTCCATGCACTGATTCGATCACTTGGACAGAAATTGTGGTCCATAAAACGGCAGAAAATCTCTGGTATACACAGTTGGGGCATGTAGTCCTTTTCTAGTTTCTCAACAAGAGTCCTTGCGGTTGGTGTCTTGATTGGGTAGAGTTTGACAGATTTTGAAAATGTGTGTAAGTCCACAAAAACTTAACTAGACCTTCCTCTTGACACTGAAAAACTGCCACATGAATCTCCTGTTACTTGTTCTTTACGTCTTTGTCTCAAACCTTAAATTGTTATCGCAATTGCCCTCAACTTCTGACACGTGTTACACATGGTTAATTTCTTACTTATCTTCGTGCACTTGTTGTTAAATGTAGAAGTTTCTTGAAGATTGGAAGTAAACTTGTGTGGCTCAAAATTACCACAATTTCATGTTTAGATCATCCAATTTCTTCACATGCTGATCTGGGAAGTTTAGCTTTCACCCTTCCACTTTATCATTCTTCCTCGTCAAAACACGTTTCTGTTGTTTATAATAGAGTTTGATCTTTACATAACCATACGATTTTCAGTAGTAATTGAGCAACGAACAATAGCCAATCTGCAGTTCGCTCATGCCTAACACTCTGACACACCTACCTAATAATGATCTTATCCTTAAACCTCTCACAGTGCTGAATTTTTATGTCACTCCTGTCTTGCAGTCCTTCTTGATCAACGCTGTTCACCCATGAAAACTAATTCACTATGAGATTTTCGTCATCAATCATAAAATGTACCTCCATTTCAGGTTGCTGCAAACACAATCCCCTGCTAGTGATTCTACTGTGTCGCAACCTAAAAGTTATGAAATTATATTTAGAGCCCTGTGGTCCATTAACACAATAGCTTTATTTTCCAATAAATCAAGTATCGGGAAACCCCACACCACAGAGAGAACTTCCCATTCAGACACATAATAGTTATTATCTGATGCTGACAATCTTGAACTACCAAACCCAAGTGCCTGACGTTCTGCTGTCCCTTTTGTGTGGGTACAGTCTCAAACATTTCCACCCCAAGTCCATACTATCACTCATCAGCTGCGCTATAAAGTGTGTTACTAAAAACAGGATTATACAAATTTTCACCATGGAGGAGTTCCTCTTTAAGACTACTAAACACTCATCTCCATCGGTCAGTCCACTAACAACTAGGATTCCACTTTAGAAGCTGCATTAGACGTGGATGGCTGATCAAGTCCCATTAACAAATTTGCCATAAAAACTAAACAAACGCTACATTTCTTTCAGCTATTGAGTTCTACAAATTCTTCTACAGCTCTCACCGCCTGAGGATCTGGTGCTACACATATTTCCCTAACAATAGGTTGGGAAATTTAACTTCATCTCGTCCTTGCCCACAGCAGATAGTATTTTATTCAACATACTACAATAATCCTTCCAAGCTCAGTACGAGTCAAAATATTATCCACACAAACATTAATCCTAATCACCGAAATCTTACCCAACCTTTCAAACATTGCGCAAATACAAACACATACCACCATAATGAGATTTTCACTCTGCAGTGGAGTGTGCGCTGATATGAAACTTCCTGGCAGATTAAAACTGTGTGCCCGACCGAGACTCGAACTCGGGACCTTTGCCTTTCGCGGGCAAGTGCTCTATCAACTTTTTTTTTTAATTGAACAAACGGAGAGTACATATATATATATATATATATATATATATATATATATATATATACCCTCCTGGAAATGGAAAAAAGAACACATTCACACCGGTGTGTCAGACCCACCATACTTGCTCCGGACACTGCGAGAGGGCTGTACAAGCAATGATCACACGCATGGCACAGCGGACACACCAGGAACCGCGGTGTTGGCCGTCGAATGGCGCTAGCTGCGCAGCATTTGTGCACCGCCGCCGTCAGTGTCAGCCAGTTTGCCGTGGCATACGGAGCTCCATCGCAGTCTTTAACACTGGTAGCATGCCGCGACAGCGTGGACGTGAACCGTATGTGCAGTTGACGGACTTTGAGCGAGGGCGTATAGTGGGCATGCGGGAGGCCGGGTGGACGTACCGCCGAATTGCCCAACACGTGGGGCGTGAGGTCTCCACAGTACATCGATGTTGTCGCCAGTGGTCGGCGGAAGATGCACGTGCCCGTCGACCTTGGACCGGACCGCAGCGACGCACGGATGCACGCCAAGACCGTAGGATCCTACGCAGTGCCGTAGGGGACCGCACCGCCACTTCCCAGCAAATTAGGGACACTGTTGCTCCTGGGGTATCGGCGAGGACCATTCGCAACCGTCTCCATGAAGCTGGGCTACGGTCCCGCACACCGTTAGGCCGTCTTCCGCTCACGCCCCAACATCGTGCAGCCCGCCTCCAGTGGTGTCGCGACAGGCGTGAATGGAGGGACGAATGGAGACGTGTCGTCTTCAGCGATGAGAGTCGCTTCTGCCTTGGTGCCAATGATGGTCGTATGCGTGTTTGGCGCCGTGCAGGTGAGCGCCACAATCAGGACTGCATACGACCGAGGCACACAGGGCCAACACCCGGCATCAAGGTGTGGGGAGCGATCTCCTACACTGGCCGTACACCACTGGTGATCGTCGAGGGGACACTGAATAGTGCACGGTACATCCAAACCGTCATCGAACCCATCGTTCTACCATTCCTAGACCGGCAAGGGAACTTGCTGTTCCAACAGGACAATGCACGTCCGCATGTATCCCGTGCCACCCAACTTGCTCTAGAAGGTGTAAGTCAACTACCCTGGCCAGCAAGATCTCCGGATCTGTCCCCCATTGAGCATGTTTGGGACTGGATGAAGCGTCGTCTCACGCGGTCTGCACGTCCAGCACGAACGCTGGTCCAACTGAGGCGCCAGGTGGAAATGGCATGGCAAACCGTTCCACAGGACTACATCCAGCATCTCTACGATCGTCTCCATGGGAGAAAAGCAGCCTGCATTGCTGCGAAAGGTGGATATACACTGTACTAGTGCCGACATTGTGCATGCTCTGTTGCCTGTGTCTATGTGCCTGTGGTTCTGTCAGTGTGATCATGTGATGTATCTGACCCCAGGAATGTGTCAATAAAGTTTCCCCTTCCTGGGACAATGAATTCACGGTGTTCTTATTTCAATTTCCAGGAATATATATATATATATACACTCCTGGAAATTGAAATATATATACACAAAGCAACAGTTCTTCAAGGTACCAGTTAAACATATACAAATGAGAGTTAGGTAAACAAATTATTAGAATAACATTAAATACAACAAAATATAACACATCCTGTTTTCTTTGTTTTTTTTAATAATTTGTATTGAACAAACTAAAAGTACATATATATTCACAATGCAAGAGTTCTTCAAGGTACCATTTAAACATATACAAATGACTGTTTACAACAAAATATAACATATTCTGTCTTCTTCCTTTTTTGGTCGATGCATGAGAACGTGGATAAGGGTGTTGCACCATGTGACAGGTAGGCATGGTACATCCCAACTTTGAGGGGGGTCAAGGAAGACGCTGCGGAGATAACCGGCAAAAGTTTGTCGGTAAGATGGTTTTCGGGTGAGGGTGCTATGCGCGGTCACAACTTTGTACCAGAAGTCAATGACTGTATGCGGACCACTCTGAAAGAGGCATTCTAAAGCCTGTCCACGAAACCAGATGAGGGCATGGTGCTTAGCAAGAGGGTAGTGAAATGTCTGGGGCAACAACAGGAAATCCGGGGTTACCGTCGTTGGCGGGGCACGGAGGTAAAAGCCCACGATGCGTTGGATGAGGAGCCATACGTTTTGTTTCAGGGGGCACGTAAGACGGTGCTCGTCGGTGTCTTCGAGCTGACAGTCAGGGCAGAGTAGGGAGGTGGCCAGTCCTATGCGATAAAGTCGACTATTAGTCGGGAATTTTCCATAGACTAAAATATACCAGAGTGCAGACACAGACGACGGTAAAAAGGGTGCATGCACACACCCCCCAAACCGTGCGCCAGTGAATGTCAGGATGCTGTAGCACCATGGGGTCGCAAGGGTTGGACAGCATAAACAAACGATAATAATCTTTTGTACGGGGAGGACGGGTGACTGGAAGATCGGCCCGAACGTAGCTGAGTTCTATGAAACAATTGGCGACGTGGTACAATAATGGAGAAATAGGTGCCACATTGATCGGTGGATCGAGAGAAGCTGGTCGGAGGATATCTAAGAGACTGCGTGTTAAGGACGGGACCGCCCCCTGCCAGTGTCGCAACAGAGGGTGGACAAAGAGTGCAGAAGATCGTGCCCGCAGTTGACGATTCCGAGGCCACCTTTTGCAGGAGGTAGTGTTAGAGTGTTGTAACGAACTTTGAAAAGTGCCCCTGCTGACACGAAATAACCAAAGGCTGATTGGATGCGGCGGCCAAGGAGTAACGGCATTGGAAGGATCTGGGCGACGTGTACCAGTTTAGGGGCGACATACATGTTGACATAGGACACACGTTGGAGCTGGTTTAAGTTACGGTGCACTTGACCGCGGACATGGTGCCGAATCGACTGCAAAAGCCGCCGGTAAGCCAGGGCCACTGTGCGGTGTGTGGAGCTCGTAAAGTCGATACCCAAGTAACGAAGGGTGGCACTGACTGGGAGTGGGGTCGGCACCATAGCCGGGAGGCCGCGCCCAATGTGCATCATAGTCGATTTACGGACATTAAGAATGCTACCAGAAAGACGTCCATACTGGTGGATCCATTGGATGGCGTCATTGAGTTCCGTGGAGGAGCAGGTGAGAAAGAGGAGATCGTCCGCATAAGCCCTACAGTGAAAGGTGTAGTTACGCAAAGTGAGGGCCTGCAGTCTAGAGGTAAGTCCAGTGATGAGGGGCTCAAGTGCAATGGCATATAGTAAAGTAGACATAGGGCATCCTTGACGCACAGAGCGGCGTATAGGAATCGGTCCTACAAGCCTCCCATTGACTTGTACCATCGAGACCGCGGGAAGTGGTAACCGGCGAATGGCATCGACAAAAAGTAATGGGAAGCCCATACGTGTCGCCACCATGAGGAGGAATGGGTGTCGAACGCGATCAAAGGCACTCGTGAAATCGACGGATACCAGTGCTGCATGAAGGCGACAAACCGACGCCACTGCAATGAGGTCACGGCATTCTCCTAGGGCTGTTTGTAAGGTGGCCCCACAACCACGTGCAGTCTGCTCAGGTGAAAGGACCGTAGGTAAGACGGTGCGTATGCGCGCTGCTAAGAGGCGTGCATAGATTTTATAGTCTGCATTCAGTAGTGTAAGGGGGCGATATGCAGAGACATGAGACCCTCCCTTCGGTTTAGGCACAGGTAGAAGAATGCCAGTGACGAATTCAGGTGGAATTGGGAAGGACGGAGTAAAGAGTTCCTGAATCATTTCCGTCCAGCGAGGAAGCATTAATGTGGTGAACGCCCGGTAAAACTCCACCGGGAGACCATCTGTTCCGGGTGATTTGTTCTTGGCCCCTTTGCTGATCGCATCTACCACCTCTTCTGCGGTGATTGCAGACATTATGAACGTTGACTCCGCTACAGTGAGGGTCCGATCAGGGGAAGGACGGAGATCATCAGGAATGGGCGTCGCCATCGGTTCATCATCATAAAATTGGCGGTAATGTGCAGCAAAGGCAGACACCACTGCCATCGCAGGTCGTGATATTGGGGACGAAAAGTCGACGTCGACGACTATGGTCGGATGCGGCATGGATTGTGGATGGGGTTTCGTCGTGGAGGAGGTCTTGTCGTCGGGAACGCACCACGACACAATGCAGACCTTCTGCAAGGTTCGCAGGAGAGCTTCTGTAAAGTTTGGAAGGTGGGAGACGAGATACTGGCAGAAGTAAAGCTGTGAGTACCGGGCGTGAGTCGTGCTTCGGTAGCTCAGTGGGTGCCGGCACGGTAGCTCAGCGTGTTCGGTAAGAGAGCTGGTTGGCCTCTGTAATAAAAAATACTGAGTGGAAGGATCAACAAACGAACTTGAACGGATGTCGTGTGACGTCCGCAACGACCAAACACAACGATCAACAACGAACAAAATGAAAAGTAAAACAAAACAAAAAAGTTGGTAGAGCACTTGCCCGCGAAAGGCAAAGGTCCCGAGTTCGAGTCTCGGTCGGGCACACAATTTTAATCTGCCAGGATGTTACATACCACCATATTTAACCTGAAGAAGGCCACTAAGAATTTATAACATTTCTGTGATTGGAGAAAAACAGTGCAATTTCTTGCCTTTCTTGCAAGCTTTATAATCCAGTATCTACGAGGTATGTCATGTTATGTACTTTATCCTGGGGAACTTTTGTAACATGTCTCCATTGCCTGGTAAATATCAATCTGCTATGTCACATTTTCATTCAAACCCAATCCAGTCATATTCTTAACCTCCCACCCTTCTTTACCACTACTTGCAAGGTGTTGTTAGACATCATTCAGTGACCTTTCCCAGGCTACCAGCGTATAGGTTTCTTTATCTACATCCTCCAGCATGGAAAAGGGTATATAATAATAGAATATACTACCTCACTTCTAATTTACATTTAAACCAACTCACCAGTCGACGACTAACAGGAAACATTGTTCTGTTTCCACAAGGAAATCGTCTTCATTCTTCCAGCTATCAGCTCTTGTACACCTCTCACATTCCCCGTGATCATTTCGTCCCAGTCATCTAACGATAAAGTGGCCCAAGGATCGTATTCCCGCAGCAACTTCGTTATACCTTCGTTCCATACGAATACACTTTAAAGGTAGTTCCACATGACATTTATCTATCTGGTGACCAGTTGGAACCTTCTGAATATTCGTGCCTAAATCACAGCAAAACTCCTCTTTTGTAATGTTTTTCTTCCCTTTCACCTTCTGGAAAAGGTCAATCCCAGAAGCAGTTCAACAATTATCCTGGGAATTACTGAGACATGAAATTCTATTCCATACCCCAGTACTGAAATGTGTAGTAAAATTTGAGACTTAATTGCTTTTGTCAATCTGGCACTCAACCAAAAGGTTTCTGATACGCCCGCTAAACCCTCTGGGCAGAGCAAGTGATTAGGACTGTGGAAAGGGCCAAATAAGGTGTCGGTCAGTTTCACTCAGATTGTAATTTATTGTAATTTAATAACACCTTTAAACCAAAACGGCACATAGCCAAACTTTTACAACTGCGAGTTTCAAGATGCAATTCTTTCATATCTGAAGGCCTCCAAACAAGAAATCTTAAAAATCAAAAAGATAAAAGTGTAGTTAAAATAGCAAATAACATAATTTTTATATATAAGGTGCAATACAAACGGCTGTAGGCCACAATTAAACTTCAAAAATTTTTAAATATATTACCATAATCCTTTAAGGCAGAAGGCCGCTATGTTTTCTCTTAAGGGGTAATTTTGAGAATAATCTTTAAGCTGCAGAAGGCCACCAGTTGATTTTCCCGAAATTCAAAAATACCTTAACCTTTAAATTTTCGATGGCCGAACGCACACTAAATGAAAAAAGCAACGCAATGGCAGTAACTAAATTTAAGAATGAGGTTTTAAGCGACTGAAGGCCCACAATTGATTTGCATAAATTGATTTACATAAAACACAACAAAACCAAGAATATTTTTAATCATTTGCTATGATAGATTATAAACAGACAATTAAGCACCAGTGAGAAAGACAGTAAAGACAATGGCACTCAGAAGCCTCCAGAGATGGCACGAGCACGAGCCACGCATGACTCAGTTTCTACTGCTCTTTTGGTATGACTACCAGCTCCACCTGCTAACCTATTGATTCATACCACACTTGTGTTATCCTGCACACCTCACTTCAATTGCCTAGAAAAGGTCTTGTGGGGGCTCCTCCTATTTCAAATTGAATTACTGGTTGGTTTTCATTTAGTTCATAAAAGCTTGGTGGTTCTCTTCTAGTTCATAGGCAGTCTGGTCTTCATATAATAACTCAGTACTTTTAGTTGTTTCTCTGCTTTTACTTTGTTCATGACTGAATCATCATCAATATATTGAGATTAACTAACTGATACATTATCTTTACTAAAACAAATTCCTTCATAATATTCTTCAGTTTTTCTTCACTTTACCTTCCATTCCTTCATCTCCTCCACACATCCTATACTCCTCATTCTTACATTCCTCTCTCAAATAATCTTCCACTTCATCCTTTTTGGAACACAATTTCAGCTGATCAATGTCTTTGCATTTGCAGTTTTGCGTTACATCTCCACATTGACACCAATGCTGATACATACTCTCTATGCTGCTTCCAGCAATATGTTTTATTTCGTTTACGTCTCTCCCTAGAGGAAATACATTCCGTACAACTTCAGATGTCTGGTTATTTATAATTTTTAATGACCCTGACTCCTATTCTACCTTTGAAAACCAAAAATCTCTGTCCTACGTTTCTACTTTCCTTTTAATCAGTATCTTACTCCCCATACAGTACTCCAGCTGGGTGTCGCTCCAGTCTTGCTCCTGCCCGATCTCTAGTAACAGCTAATCCCTGTTCCCTGGGTCTGCTACACTATTGATCAAAAGTAACCGGATACCAGGCTAAAAATGACTAAAAACGTCGTGGCGCTTTCCATCGGCAATGCTGGAATTCTGTATGGTATTGGCCCACCCTTAACCTTGACGAAAGCTTCCACTCTTGCAGCTACATTTTCAATAAGGTGCTGAAAGGTTGCTTGTGGAATGGCAGCTCATTATTTACGGAGTGCTGCACTGAGGAGAGGTATCGATGTCGGTCAGTGAGACTTGACACGAAATCGGAGTTCCAAATCATCCCAAACGTATTCTGTAGGATTCAGGTCAGGGATCAGTGCAGGCCAGTCCATTACAGGGATGTTATTGTCGTGTGACCACTCCGACAAAGGCCGTGCGTTATGAACTGGTGTTCGATCGTGTTGAAAGATTCCATCAACATCACCGAATTGCTCTTCAACAAAGGGAAGCACGAAGGTCCTTAAAACAGCATGTGCTCTGATAGTGCCACGCAAAACGAGAAGGGGTACAAGCTCCCTCCATGAAAAGCGCGTCCACACCATAAAGCCACCGACTCAGCATTTTACTGTTGGCACTACACATGCTGGTAGATGACGTTCACCGGGCATTTGCCATACCCGCACCCTGCCATCGGATCGCCGCATTGTCTACCATGATTCGTCACTCCACACGTTTTTCCACTGTTCAGTCCAATAGTTACTCTCCTTCCACCAAGGGAGGCATCGTTTGGCATTTACTGGCGTGATGTGTGGCTTATGAGCAGCCGCTCGACAATTAATTCCAAGTTTTCTCACCTTCCACGTAACTGTAACAGTACTTTCAGTGGATCCTGATGGAGTTAGGGAATCCGGTGTGATGGTCTCCATAGCTGTCCACCTATTACACATCACCACTTGCTTCAACTGTCGGCGGCCTCTGTCAGTCAACAGACAAGTTCGGCCAGTACGCTTTTGTGCTGTACGTGTCCCTTCTTTTTTCCACTTCACAATCAGATTGGAAACAGTGGACCTAGGGATGGTTTGGAGTGTAAAAATCTCGCGTACAGACGTATGAGACAAGTGACACCCAACCACCTGACCACGCTCGAAGTCCGTGAGTTACACAGAGCGCCCCATTCTACTCTCTCACGATGTCTAATAACTACTGAGGTCTCTGATATGGAGTACCTGACAGTAGGTGGCAGCACAATGCACCTAATATGAAAAACGTATGTTTTTGGGAGTGTCGGATACTTTTGATCACATGGTGTATGTCCTTTTATCACTGCATGCCCGACATTCCTAGAAATATTTTGTGGCCACCTTCTACCAAGAGTGTCATCCCACATGTTCGGCATCTACTGTCTATCATTTACATTATTCAATCTCTTTCAGTTTACTCCATAGTGCGGCCTGTTAATTCTATCATACTTTCTTTGCTCCTCACTAAACACTCTGAATTTCCAGGAAAATTAATAAATCTCTCAGTATCGTATCTAGGTGCTAAAATCATCATTGGCTCACCTGGACAGGCAATTTGTTCTCAAAGCATAGTATAATGATTTCAGCATCCAGCTTGTGATGAAGGTATTTAATTTCGTTCACCCCTTGTTGACAAAAGGCGTTCGAGCTACTCTTCTGGGAACTGTATCTCACCCATCAGCAGAAATCCTTCAATATACATTGCTGTTCATCCTTAGAACGTATGTCACTCAAGAACTCTGATGCTGATACTGACTAAAAACAAACATTGGCACTAAGGCTGCCCAACTACATTCACTAACTAGATGTCCTTCTATAAACAACGCTTTTTCTTTGTCTCAGCAACACCTGGGTAATAAATTACGAAAATATTTTTGAAACTCTTCATATTCCGCATTTCTCACAGAATTGAAACCGAGTAAGATAGAACAGTGGTTAGCGCACTGGACAGTAGTTCAAACCCTCTTCCATCTATCCTGATTTAGGTTTTCCGTCATTCCATAAATCGCTTCATGGAAATGCTGGTGTGATTCCTTTGGAAGAGAAGGGCCGACTTCCTCATCCTTCCCTATTGCGATGGGACTTATGACCTGGCTGTTTGGTCCCCTCCCCCAGTTCAGCCAACCAATCAACAGAATCGAATTTACATAACTTGTTACAATTCAAAAAAAGCATGCACTTTTACGCTACTGTTACTAGTTTCCTTTGTACATACATCTTTAACAGACTTTATAAAACTCATGCACTTGTTCTCTTCCCCCTAGGACAATTTCCTTACTCCAACCCTAACTACTTCATGGTTCTCATCACAAAGACCCTGTGTGACTTGAATTCGTTGTTCTGCAAAGATTCCAGCGCCTTAGCTTTGTTTGACTATTTCTTGAGATTTAGTATAATAATCACTAGCCATGTCATCTATCTGTTTGGTTACTCACTATCTCTGTTCAGACTATCAGTTCTGATAAATAGTTAACATGGTCCAGTTCTGAACGAGGGGAAGTGGAAAATTCATCCAGCACGTCTGAAGATATGATAACACTGTAACTGATAGTCATAAGGTTATGAAAGCTGCTTCTACCCATAATCAAGTTTTCCATGGTTTCTTGTCTTTAAGACAGTGATAAGGACGTCTGGTGTCGGGTACACACCTGTGCTAATTGTATTCAAAATCATACACCATTTCCCTCCCTTCCTCCCCCCTTTGCACCAGGAATCACAGGAAATGGATAAAAGTCAACTCGAACTCATTCCACATCCCCTGTCCCCATCCCTACCCCTTCCCCTCTAGATCTACAGGAAGGCTGGAACAATAAGGGTCACACCCTACGCCTTGTCATCTCTTATGACTAGTTCGATGGCACAGATTGAGTCAGTCCTGTGCTCAGCACCATAGGGAGAAGTTCAGGTTTATTATAAACAAAATTATTACCAATAATTAACTATATAGCGTAAGAGTTCGGAAATAATATACAACTAATTAACTGATCTTACATAATTTACAATTTCTTGCAATGCAATTAGTTAACAGGAGTGTTTGATTTTTGCTAACATACATGTCTTTTGTAGTTTAATTTATGACACTATTTATTGCTGACTAGATATGTATACATTGGCTTTGTACATTTCATTTTGCTTATTAACTAAGGTCTTGTTTCTTATTACAAGAAATTACAAAGCTATTTTTGATTATGACCTCATCTTGGCTTATTTGTAAAGCTATAAGTTTTTCAGAAAACTTACAATCATTACTAATACCAGCAGAAATTCTACCCGAAACTTGTGTATTATGTTTCAGGTAGAATTTCTTTTTTTGTGTTCAGTATACAATATTTATATTTTTAATCATTTTCATCGTTCTGGGTACTTTATTCATATTTTTCTTCTTATCATTCTCTATACATCATTTTAATAAATAATCAGTCCTTATGCAGTAAAGATATATATAAAGTGTGAAATGAGGATAAGGAGCAGCAGATGAAGAAAATCCATAGATACACAAAAATATACACAATATTTACTAGCAGACATCTTGTGTACACAATTTACACACACATATAGTATGGTGCCGTTCATGCATATTACCCACATAACTATGAGAAACAGTTAAGCCAACACTTCCGCCCCGTCCCCCGCCTCCCCCCCCCACACACACACATCCACTACTTACAATTAAGCCGGCCGGTGTGGCCATGTGGTTAAAGGCGCTACAGTCTGGAACCGCACGACCGCTACGGTCGCAGGTTCGAATCCTGCCTCGGGCATGGATGTGTGTGATGTCCTTAGGTTAGTTAGGTTTAAGTAGTTCTAAGTTCCAGGGGACTTATGACCACAGCAGTTGAGTCCCATAGTGCTCAGAGCCATTTGAACCATTTACAATTAAGTAACTACGCAATCACGCACTAAATCACTCAGTGACTAGTGTCAATGTGGGAGGGTTCCAATACAATTGCCCTAGAATGAAGAATAGTTTATCATTACAAAGTGATGGCCCTATTTCAGCTTGAGTGTGCTACTTACATCATGGCCTCGTGATTGAAGGTCTACCAGGTGCACCATACGTGGAGCAGTGTCAACCCCCACAAACGTGTACTTCTTCAATTCCTGACAGCCTTTGAGGCAGTATGATTCACACCCTTAGCCGGCCTCTGGCAATATGCATATATTTTCGATATAGATCGCAGACTTTCACAAAGATGAAACTGACTTTATTCATATTAAGTAACCTGGGACCAGCAATGCTTGGCTTTACCAACTGGTAGTGCAGTTTGGAGAGATCCAGAACACACATCCAATATAGTCAGGTTTCGTGAACTACACTAACCAACTCCCACCTGTAAACAAAATCAATTTCACAGTATTGTGTAAGATTTTCTATGTTTTTTTCAGAAAATTGAATTCTTCTTTAATCTGCGAAAATCTTTTTCAAAGTCAAACGTCATGAGAGCCCTCTGATCGGTGTTTAAGTGTAGTGAATCAACCACCAAAGCTGACTGAAGGAGGTGGAACAGACAGCTGTAATAAGTACCATCCCTAACGTGATACTGTGCCAGAGGATTCTGTAGTGTACAGCATATCGCTGCTTATTGCCCTGTGTTGTCAACAGCTTCAGGACAAAGCTGCAAGTTGTTATGTGCGACACGCAAATGGGTGGAATACGCCAGTTTACCACCAGAAATATTCTTCTCCACAATTAGCACCTACGCCATCGATATTTTCCTACAACCTTCTGATTTCCACTTTGGAAATTCATAGAAACACTCCAAACAGCAGACTTCTGATCACGGCTCACTGTAGAGGTTGTTTACATCCAAGTAAAGGATGTAATTTAGATTGTCAGATGTCCTTTACTCCGCCTCCCTCATTCACATGTTATTTGCGTTGTCATACCTGTAAAAACTGGCCAGTTTCACCATTAAGCCTATGTTCGAAGAAGAACAGCACGCCTACGTCGGTCGACTGTTGGATGCTGACACACTTCTTCGTAACACTGTGGTCCACAAAATCCCTGGCGCAGGGTAGCAGAAGGCAGGATCCAGAGATTATGTGGTCAGGCAAACACTCCGCAATGTCCATGTAAAGTTGTACGTCTACGTTCACATATAATCCAGCATATCCCCCAAAATCAAAGACGCCGAACTCTTGCTAAGTATTCACCACACGCTCGTATTTCGCATGCATTATGCCAGTGTCTGTTACTTTACTGGAGAACGCTGTTATGCTGTTCAAAGTTGTTTCGTAGAATCTGTACATCGAATGCAGGTATTGTATGGAAGATCCTCTTCTTTGCCAAAAGCTGAAACTTCGCATAGTCGGGGTATGTGGCTGTGGTGATATGTATATCCTTCTGTAGCACTGTCTCAGCAAATTTCTGAATATATGACTACACGAGACGTAGTTAGTCCAGGAAGTTATTTTTGACATGATTCTCTAGGAGAAAGAAATGTGTTTTGCAGCGGTACTGAGTCGTGATGGCTCTTGTCGATTTTGCTTGTGGTACACGCCTTTGCTGTTACTAGGTGACGACTTCGCTCGTGGCACCACATAGAGCGTACACGGCAAGTTCAGGTCTTTTATAGGCGTAACGGCCTCGAGTAAGGAGTCTACATTGTCATCTACATCTACATCATACTCCCCAAGTCATCTAATGGTGTGTGGTGGAGGGCACTTTTTGTACCAATAATTGAGCCCTGCATCCCTGTTCCACTCGCGAATAGCACATGGAATGAATGACTGTCGGTAAGCCACTGTATTGGTTCTAATTTCTCGAATTTTCTCCTCAAGGTCCTTATGTGAGGGGAAGCAATACGTTTTCCGACTCTTCCGGAAAGTTCTCTCTCGAAATTTCAATAGCAAATCTCTCCGTGATGAACAACGCCTCTCTTATAAGATCTGCCAATGGAAAGTGTTAAGTATCTCCGTAACACTTTTGTGCCGACTAAACGATCAGCTCACGAAATATGCCGCTCTTCGTTGGATCATCTCTATCTCTTCTATCAGTCCTACCTGGTAGGGATCCGAGATAGCTGAACAATACTGAAGAATGGGTCGAACAAGCACCTTATAAGCCACTTCTTTCGTGGATGAGTTACATTTCCTTAAGATTCTTCCTATGAATCTGAGTCTGGCATCTGATTTTCCCACTAATTGTTTTATATCGTCATTCCACTTAAGGTCGCTCGATATTTTACGGCAGAAATTTTTCCAACGGTTTATCATCTGAAGCTTAGCTATAGAGTAGTAGATTTCTTTTCCTATGTATACGCAATATGTTACATTTATGTACGTTAAGGGTCAACTACCCGAGGCTGCACCATTCATCAATTCTGTGGAGGTCTTTCTGCAAATCATTACTATCCGCTAACGTTGCATCTGCATTGATGAAATGTATGATGAGATAAAAGAAATTAGGTTCGCCGATGACATTGTAATTCTGTCAGAGACAGCGAAGGACTTGGAAGAGCAGTTGGAGAGTGTCTTGAAAGGATTATATAAGATGAACATCAACAAAAGCAAAACGAGGATAATGGAATGTAGTCAAATTAAATCGGGTGATGCTGAGGGAACTAGATTAGGAAATGAGACACTTAAAGTAGTAAAGAAGTTTTGCTATTTAGGGAGTAAAATAACTGATGATGGTCGAAGTAGAGAGGATATAAAATGTAGACTGGAAATGGGAAGTAAAGCGTTTCTGAAGAAGAGAAATTTGTTAACATCGAGTATAGATTTAAGTGTCAGGAAGTCGTTTCTGAAAGTATTTCTATGGAGTGTAGCCATGTATGGAAGTGAAACATGGACAATAAATAGTTTGGACAAGAAGGGAATAAAAGCTTTCGAAAAGTGGTGCTGCAGAAGAATGCTGAATATTAGATGGGTAGATCACATAACTAATGAGGAGGTATTGAATAGAATTGGGGAGAAGAGGAGTTTGTGGCACAACTTGACAAAAAGAAGGGACCGGTTGGTAGGACATGTTCTGGCGCTGCAGTCCGGAACCGCGGGACTGCTACAGTCGCAGGTTCGAATCCTGCCTCGGGCATGGGTGTGTGTGATGTCCTTAGGTTAGTTAGGTTTAAGTAGTTCTAAGTTCTAGTGGACTTATGACCTACGATGTTGAGTCCCATAGTGCTCAGAGCCATTTGAACCATTTGGTAGGACATGTTTCGAGGCATCAAGGGATCACAAATTTAGCATTGGAGGGCAGCGTGGAGGGTAAAAATCGTAGAGGGAGACCAAGAGATGAATACACTAGGCAGATTCAGAAGGATGTAGGTTGCAGTAAGTACTGGAAGATGAAGAAGCTTGCACAGGATAGAGTAACATGGAGAGCCATATCAAACCAGTCTCAGGACTGAAGACCACAACAACAACAACAACAACAACTTCGCTACTTTGTTATAGAGAACCGCATCATCTGTGAGCATCCTTAGAGAGCATCCGACTATTATTACTAGATCATTTATATGTACTGCAAACAGTAAAGTTCGCATCACACTTTAATGGCGTACAACGGAAACTACGTTTACATCTGTCTATTTTGTTCCGTTAAGAGTGACACGTTGAGTTCAGTCCGCAAGAAAGTCCTAAATCCAGTCGCCAGTATGCTCCAATACTCGACAAGTTTGTATTTTTTCACTAAACGGCAGTGCGGGACGGTGTCAAATTCCTTATTGAAGTCAAGGAACACACCATCAACCAGAGTGCCATTGCCTAAAGCGCTGTGGATCACATGGAGGAACGGATCGAGCTGAGTTTCGCAGGACCTCTGTTAGCGGAAATCTTCATGATTTTTATAGACGAGATTATGCTTCTCCAAGACCGTCATAATTCTTAACCATAAAACTTGCTCCATAATTCTACAACGTATTGACGTTAATTATATAGATCTATAATAGAGGATATTTTCCTTCTCACAATTGTTGAGCGTAAAACGTGTTCCATAATTCTACAAGGTATTGACTTCAATTATATAGATCTCTAATTGTGCGCATCTGTTCTACGACCGTTCTTAAAAGCGAGAATTACCTGCGATTTATTCCAGTCGCTAGGTACCTTCGCTGCTCAGGCCATCCACGATAAATTACTCCTAGAACGGAATCAAGTTCTTTCGCATAATCTTTGTAGAGTCTTATAGACATCTCATCTGGTCCAGACACCTTCTAACATTCTGCATGGTGTCTGTTTGTTCTATATCGTGTCTCCCTACCACTTTCGCACAACGACGCTCTGAGCGTGTTTTTTAGGGAATTGACTAGTTTGAACCTGGGACCTGTTGCTGGTAAGGAGACTCCAGACCACACATGACATGTAGAGTTTAGAAGAGTTCAGTGAGACTAGCGATGATATAACCAAATACTTAATGATTTCAGCGTCAGCTCCACTGCACTCCCTGTAAAAGAATCTTAATACTAACTAAATTTAGTGGAAGGGGTTCAAGGCTTTCCTATTTTTAGTTAGCTGGTAAAATAACGTCGAAAAAGCAGTTAAGTTTACCATTGGAAATTTTATTCCACTCACAAAACATTGTTTATAAATTGCACTATTAATAAAAGGAAATGTTTTAATACAGGACGGTAAAAACCAACTGCGTTCAACAGAAATGTGAACGAATATTACCTAAATGGGTTTCCAAGTTCTACAATGGATCGAAGGATGACCTATGCCATATCACATCTATAATCTAGGTTTAAATTAAGTTTCACAAAAGAGAAAACTATCAAAATGGTCTACAGTGACCCTCAATTATCTTTAATTACTTATCTAACTTTTGTAAATTACACTGGCTGATGTGATTTCTCAATAACTATATAACAGAAAAATCATCGCGTTTCAGATTTTTACTTCAAGTGGCAAATGTGAACACCATGAGCTTTAATTGACGATCGACACTAGTATTACGCAAAAAGGGGGTGTAGCAGATGAGACTTCTGCAGTTTTGAGAGAAGCTTTATGTGCTGTTATGCGGCATCGCGTGCGTTCATTACCTTGTTGGTGTTCGTCATGGGGCGGCGGGCAGCACAGCTCTGCTCACCTCGCCGTCTCGGAAGCAACTCTCTCCTAACTTCTCCTTACTACAATTTACCAAAGTTGGTAAAAAAAACTATCTGGCTGTGTTTTCATCTGGCCAGTCAGGGTCTCAATGTTAACCTTAAGCTCCGCCTACAATAATTCTGTCTATCCAATGAGAAATGTTATACTTTTCGTGGTGGGGCAGTGTTTTTTAAGGTTTGCAACGTAACAGAGACGCGAAAAAGTCTCACGCTAAAACTTGCAGCTAGTGTGGTCCTTTTAGCGTTATCGTAAGATCTATACTGTTCTTCTGGAAGGCTCTATCTTTTAACATGGGCTGGGGGGTGGTCCTGACGTAACAGAGACGCGAAAAAGTCTCACGCAAAAACTTGCGGGTGGTGTAGCCCTTTTTGTGTTATCATAAGATCTATACTGTTCTTATGGAGGGCTCTAGCTTTTAACATTGGCTGGGGGGTGGTCCTGACTAACAGAGTCGCGGAAAAGTCTCACGCTAAAACTTGCAGGTGGTGTGGTCCTAGCGGTTAGCTAGCGACGTGGGTGTCCGTCCGTCCCTTATCGTAGGGCCTTCCAGCTTAACACGGTTCTGCTCTCGGCTTCTGTTCTCGTTTCTCCCCTCGGAACTGCGTCTGTCTCACGGTGGAAAGGTATGACATGCATTTAGACATTCTTGTGTTAGTCTGTGGTATTCCATTTGCTCACTCGTTACTCGTATTATTTTGGTTAATTTAATGTCACGATTTCTTCGGAGCTATGTGACATACTACTGGATTTGCTTATCATGTCAGGGTTTCCATGGAAGGTGTTGGATTTGCCTGATACCTTACAACCTTTCCACTATTACGCTACTGTAGTTGTCCTTGTACTCCGCGCTCGATTATCTCAATATCTGCCATTTTGAGATTCGTACGACGATTGAAAGGAGGGACCGTGTTACGATCTTCCGCAATGAAGCAGTTTTCTAAGACCCAATTCAGTGTTTTGGCCTTCTCTCCGTCTCTTGTTTTGGTGCCTGTATGGTCACTGAGAGAATGAATAGATGATTTTGACCCAACAACTGATTTTACATATCACCAAAACCTCTTAGGGTTTCTACTCAGATCGGTTGACAAAGTTTTACTTTCAAAGTCATTGAACGCTTCTCTCATTAGTCCCCTTACACTCATTTTCGCTTCATTCAGCTTCTCTTTGTCAGGTAGATTTTCACTACTTTCGAATCTCTCGTTAAGTTCTCTTTACTTATGTAGCAGTTTTCTAACACGGCTATTATACCATGGTGGGTCTTTCCTACCCCGTAAGACCTTACTCGAAACACAACTATCTAGAGCATACTGCACGATTCTCTTGAATTTTTTGCATCTTCTTTCCACATCTTCGTTCTTATCACCGATTACTTAATGCTGACTGCTCAGATACTCTGAAATTTGTATCCTGGCATGCTTGGGGTTGGGTTGATTTGGGGGAGGAGACCAGACTGCGAGGTCTTCGGTCCCATCGGATCAGGAAAGGATGGGGAAGGAAGTCAGCCGTGCCCTTCCAAAAGAACCATCCCGGCATTTGTCTGAAGCGATTTAGGGAAATCACGGAAAACCTAAATCAGGATGGACCGTCGTCCACCCGAATGCGAGTTCAGTGTGCTAACCACTGCGCCACCTCGCTCTATAGTGTCATTCTTGCTAAACGAAAGTATCTTCCTATCTTAACATTGTTTGTCAGATCAGTTGACATAGATGTTATCATAGCCTTGTGATCACTGATACCTTCTTCCACGTTAACTGGCACGATAAGTTAAGATCTGTTCGTTCCCAGGAGGTTTAAGACGTTAACCTTACGAGTTGGTTCTCTATCTGCTCAAAATAATTTTCGGAGAAGACATCCAGAACAATGTCACACGAAAACCTGCCTCTGGCATCAGTTTTGATAGTATGACACTCTCAATGTATGCCTTGCAAATTGAAGTCACTCCCTATTACAACGGCTGATTAGGAAGATTACTAACAACATTCTGCAAGTTTTGTCTGAAGCGCTCTACCACTATAGTTCCTAACCTAGGCGGTGTATAAAGGTATTCGATTACCATTTTTCACCGGTCTGATGTTCAGGAAGGATGTTTATGGATCGAGAAGGAATCGATGACTTGTGGGTGGGGAGGGGGGGGGGGAGGAGTGGCTAAAGGAAGACTGAGGCACCAGTTGTCACTTGGTACAGCTCATTTTCAACCAAAAGGAACTTAACATGATGAGGACGTTCCAGAAAACTGGCTCTCTCTGGACACTTGTGCAAACGGAGTTGACTTTAACACACATTTCTATCTATTTTGTGCTATTTGAAGTTACAGGGTACTTATAAATTGTGGAAAAATCTAAATTTTTTATGACTTTGTAAAATTTTATAGTCTTTCCTGATTACATTGATATACACATTATATGGTTTCTTGTCATTAATGACATATATATATATATATATATATATATATATATATATATATATAGGAAATTTTAAAGTTACGGTCATGCACGCAGCTACGCCCTCTTTATTTCTGTTACAAAAACCAGTATTATTTCGAAAATAGCTGTGAACTTTCTGTTTCCAGCAATTATACGTATGATACATTGTATATGTTGGTAACAGTGCATATTCGTAGTGTTTTTAAATGTTATCTTTGCTAGTATTTACTTTTGTTCCGCCGAAGCCGTTTGTTCACGTGTTACTGAATGCTTTCTGCCCAAGTGCTATATATATTTGTGGAAGTACATATGCCTCAGTGTGCAATAAGTACGAACTATGTCATGCATCAAGAAATTCAGTAGAAGGAAATGTAATGGTAATCAGTTCACAAACAAAGCAAGCCGTACTGTTGAATGTAGCCTAAGTATCAGTTCTTCAGGGGAGAAACTCCCAAATGACACACTCCCTCCTGATTCAATTTTTTGTGTTAACAGCGACGCTGCTTGAAGTGGATTTGTTGTTGATGTGGCCATCTTATCTTCTTTGGTAAAGGAAGTGGCGAAATGTAAACAGCGTGATGGTGAAGGCTGTCTGGAAATAACTGATCAACAAATGAGCAGGAAGGGCTTGGCGTCAAACTTAGTGAATCTGTGTAGATCCTGCAATAAATTATCAGTGTGTAGGTGTTACGTTGATGAGATGAACAACGGATTGATCTGTCAAGTACCTTTTGGATCCTGTAAGAAGCCATTTCCACCCCACACTGCTACAGAAGTCAGACAGACGCTCCTAACGTACCAAAAAGAAATGCCTGAAAAACTTTCAGCAATACGTATCTTCTGGAGTGGTCCGCTGTATGGAAAACACACCAAAATATTATATTTTCATACGTGACTAGTGGTGTACTTGGGTACTGGAGAACTGTTAGTTAGTGCAAGAAAAACATTAAACGAAAAGAAATATTATTTATTGCAAAATCTGAGAAAATCAAGCGAAACGTTTATTCACAAACTGATACACAAATGTCCGGGTTCTTTTCGGAGTAGGAAGTTACCTCTAATGGATAGGAATCCTGTTAATGAAATTTATATACAAAGTGTGGGAAAGCTCTTTTATCCCTTTTCTTTAAGAGTGTTATTTACTTGGCAGAATGGTTGAATAATTATCTGATTGAATTTTCCTAAGCACGATCGAGGCTGTAGCGTGAGAAATGCAATGGAATGACGTGAATGAAGTATGTTATTTCTAATGGAGGAAAGATGGGGCTCGCCTACGCTGTAGCGTACAGTACCGTGAGCTCCGATGACTGCTGCCAGCGTCGATCGCCACTGAAAAATAACAAGACTATCTCTTTCTACCTGGATTGACTTTCGCCAATCGAACTCTCACTTCGCCTTGATGAAGTCAAGGACTCCTATCTGCCCCTAGTCTCAGTATTGGTGTGGTACACCAGTCAGATAACCAGTCCACCGCGATGCCACACAATGTTCGCTCACACGCGCTAACTAATACTCTGTCTGTGTTCACACAGCACATTAAGTATCGTGGCCAACACAGTGAACAAACGCTTAATCGCGAGCGACTCAGAGTATCACTCTGATTCGCTAACGACAGAGGTGCTCTCTCAATGCAGTACTGAGGAGACTTTGTTCCTCACTCTCTGCGTACACGCACAAGCGCACTCGCTCCCGCTACGTGTTCCCGCTTCAAGAGCGTCACCGGAACGACCCCTCTGCAAGCAAAAAGCTAAATGGTATATCATCTGCTGTCTTTCCCTCAGTCCTCCAGCTCATTGTGTCAGAAATAGTTCGCCAATCAGCGTTACTCTTACGAACGGGAGACTGGCGCCCCGTTTAAGCAGACCAATCAGGAAATATATAACATCTGCTTTAGGCGTTTACTGTCCACCTGTGAGAACTCTGAAACTGTGCATTAGGTCCGCCAAAAAATGTGTATACTGGGGCTCTCCCAAACAATACAGAAGGTTTTGATTGTAAGGTGAACATGCAAGCCATTATCCCTTTTCTCTGGCAAAAACTGTTTTGGTCCCTGGACAGTCGGCTGGCTAGCGCAACTACATGCTAACTCACCCTCCTACGGACATTCCAGCAGGCTGGTTGTCTCCGCCGAACAAAAACTCCTGTGGCCATCATGTCTTGAATATTTGTGTACCCCTGCCTCGACTTTTTAATTTTGGTGTGCACTTGTGACTTATTTATTAGATTTGCCTATCGATTAAATGGAAATATGTAAAATTGACTGTACCCTATCAAGTTTGGTTTCGAATGAAACGTCTTGGTACGCAGAATACGATGGTGATGTAATAATGTGTAAGAAATGAAGGTCAGGAGACTACGCCACCTTACAAAATATACCTCTAAAATGACTTCAAACATTGAGCATAATTCATATGATATGAATTTGAAGTTAGTGTATGCAATGCTTGCAACAGGAAAAGGAAAGAATGCTGCTCATACCTTTTATGGTTTGACGGACCATCCTCCCCCTCCCAGTAGGTTTAGCAACTACATAAAAATACTTTTAGTTGCCTTGATGGTAGTGTCTGAAGGATCTATGAAACGTGCGGTAGCAGAAACTGTTAATATTTGTGGAACCTCTGACATTGCCATTGCACTTCATGGGATACGGCAACATTGAGGACATCATTCCTTGAATGGTGTTATAAGTGCTACTTATCTGGAGAATGGAAAAGTTGTTGATGTTGAGTGCTTGTCTAAGTACTGTCACACCTGTCATGGTAACAATGAAGGGCATACTCAACATCAGTGTTCTACAAATATGACGATTACAATGGAGGTATGGTGTGTGATGGAGCTCTGAAAATATTTCAGAGGTCGGTGCCCGTTTATAACGTAAGATTACGAAGTACCTAGGCGATGGGGAATCTAAGGCTTTCCATAAAATTAATGAATTGAATATTTATGGTGATACCTTGATATCAAAACTGGAGTTTTGAGGACATGTTCAAAAGAGGATGGGTGATAGATTGAGGAAGCTATGAAGAGAAAGGAAAGTTGCTGTCTGATGGAAAATGTATTCCTTGCCGAGCCAGATTGATTGCAATGGACCTCCTTCGGAGTTATGGATTAGCTATTAGACGAACTGCACCTCTGACTGATGTTACAACAATGAGAATATCTGTATGGGCCACCTAGTTTCGTAAGTTGTCCACAGATGACCACCCTGTTTATCGAATTTGCCCTAAAGGAGTAGATTCTTGGTGTGGTTATCAAAAAGCAAAGGACAGTGGTCAACTATACCATCATAAGCAATCTCTTCCTGAGCTTTTATGAATGAAATAAAACCAATTTTTAGAGACCTGAGTGATCCTGTTTAGCTTAGTAAATGTCTTTGTGCACGCAGTCAGAATACAAATGAAAGTTTCAACCATTGTATATGGGAAGGATTACCCAAGAATGTTTTTGTAGGACTAGATACATTGAAAGTTGGTGTACTAGATGCAGTGATATGTTTCAATGATGGAGTGATAATAAATCCTGAGAAATTTAGGCATAGAAATTGGCTCTAATATGGAAGATCAACTGCTTGTGTGTGACAGACAATGGGTACATGAAGCAGAAAGATTTGCTCTTCAAGTTTCCAAAGAAGCAAGAAGTGCTAAAAGGAATGACAAGAGGAAGCTTGAAGATGAAATGCTGTAGGAAGAGGCCATGCTCCAGAAATGTTCTGAGGCACCGTTTAATTGAACTCATCTTCATTCACAATTTCTCAGAAACTGTATTTTTCAGAATTCTGTTATAAATATTTCCTAAATTTTTAAAGCATTACTCGAATTTTTTCTGTAATTTTCAATAGTCTATACTACTTGTGTAGCAGACTTAAGCTTTATTGCAGACTCAACCAAATTATAGCAAAAATAAATTTTTGTTAGGAAAAAAGTATAAAAATTAAAATGTTAGATTTGATTTTTTATCCTTGTAATATACATTATAGGTGGAATTAAATAGGTCTAGTACCTCAGCCATCATGTTATTTGAGAAAGCATTTAGGAAAAAAATTCATCAATTTCGTTCTAATTTTGTAATAACACTAACCAAGTTCTAAAATATAGAAAGTAAAACATATACATTATGAACAGTACCTGAAAGAAATAGGTGATTTTTACTTAATACTGAGCAGGAACAGTACCCTCTACCCTTAATGAACTTTACGCCCTGCTCGGTTTCAGTCGGTTATGTAACTTAGTGATTCTGATAGACTTGAAAAGAGTGGATTATTTACTGTGTTATGTTAAATGGCTTCCACACGTTATTCATTCCTATGGTCGCAGGTCGGAACTCAAGTTAAGGTTGAAATCGCTTTGAAGGGGGTAATTACTACAATTCCTTCTTATTATACTTGCGCTGATGAAGTTCCTGCCAGAAAGTATCAAACTGGAATAACTTCTCATACCTAAAAAACTCGTATTTATAGCTGAATACCTCATTCCGTTGTTTATTTTAAGCAGTAGAAAACGAGTATCATTATTTCGAGACATAAGTGTTTAGGCAGGGTAGCATCAGCATGGCTGTACGTGAACAACGTCATCTTACATTGTTTCTGGTGGCGTTCGGAAATACAGAACATTTCAATGTAGCTGCGTGCACTGTGCATCACATGGACGAAGCATCAGCTGCTGAAGAGAAGAATAATTTCCCGTTGCTTTGAGACTTGTTGTGAGCTGCGACTGTTGTCTGTGGGGTACCACCCATGCATCAAATACCACTGCCGGCTCTTTTAAAGGAATACCACACATATTTTAGTAACAAGTCTTTGCTGGTGTTAGTAGCGCGGAACCCATCGATGTAAGCATCAGGCATGGCGCATACTTCGATAGTTATCATAGTATGTATAATAATAATAACAGAAAGCAGTGAGATTTTTTATTACTTATTGCTTATTTTTCAAGTAAAAATTTGCTGTCTGTTATTATATAGCATGTCATATTTTATTATTTTACATGTTATATCATACAAATTCAGTTATTTTACTAACAAATATTTTTGATAATCGTGAAAAATATAAAAAATACAAATGTATATATCCAATTCTCCTTAAATTTGTGGCGAACTTAGGTAATGATAATAAATAGGATACATAATGGGTTGCTGATCTATTTTCAGTTAAAATTAAAATTGTGTTTAATGCAAAAATGAGATACGACTGTAACGTTAACTTAGATACGTGGCAGTTCTTCCCTTATATCTTGCATGTGTTTGGTGGTATATGTCTGCTACGTATGTTCTCTTGACTGTTGTAATACTTAATAATGTACTCCTTAATTAGGTTACAATACGTTTTCGAACTTATGGTGGCAGTGGAGATTGAGAGTTGATTGAAAAAGGATAAGTTTTCATCCCGCCAGCGATAGAACACCTTAGAGGTGCGCCGCATCAAGTAACAGTGAGCACTCACTATGGTGCAGAGTCCGCCCACGCCATTGCAGGCGCTATCTGGACAGACAACCACACATCTGTATCAAGAATACAAGCTTCAGGTGAGTGTTTAAAAAGCATGCTAGAACCCCAAATGTTTCTACCAAAGCACTATGTGAGGAGTGTTTAGAAATCGTTCAGTTGTATTTTATAGGAGTACGCCTACTGCACAAGTTTGCATAACAGATTTCCACGTTAAATAGTTACATTTATAGACAGGTAATATTTTGCCACAGAACGCCACCGGTCAAACAGAGTTTAATCTATTAATCGCACAGACGGCAAAATCCTCTGAGTAAAGACCCACGACTCCAGCACTTCTAGCTATATCCTCTAAGTCTGACGTAATAACACAATTTCTTATGTGTGTTACAACACAGGAACTCTTCGGCTAGAGGTGGATACGGTGCTATTTGTATGCATAGAGTTACTCAATGCACTAAAACGTGTGCTAATGACGGAAAATAATTTTTAACGTGCCCAGGGCCACTTTCTAGCACGAGTGTAGGTGCTTATTGTTTAATAAATAAATGCCTGATGCTGAAATGCTAAACATTAAAAACCCTAGGGCTATGGCAGGAGCTCCCAGGCTAGCTGATAATGATAATGGGTGGCCCTGTCGAATCAACAGAGTCAGACTGAACATTCCTCCGCGTAGAGATTAGCGATATGAACAGCAATCAAGCAGACAGCATCTCCATACTCCTGTCTGTACACAGTGCGACAATTCTTCTATAAAACTTTACTGTATATGTGTCGAAAGAAGTACCTTTCCTCACAAATTATTCTGCTGCAGAGAGGAATAAAAATGGTTAATAACAACATAAACTGTATAAAAACTGTAAAAACACAGAGGAACTGTATTAGGTGCTAATCTAAGTAGTCTAGATAAAATGTAAACGACTTGAGAAGAGCAAACCTTTCGCGATTTCAAGTGTAGTAGCATCAGTACTGATCGACATGTATCGCTTTTCGTTTGTGGTGGTTCGAGTCTTCCCTCGGGTATGGGTGTGTGTAAGTTAGTTTAAGTTAGATTAAGTAATGTGTAAGCTTAGGGACCGATGACCTCTGCCGTTTGGTTCCTTAAGGCCTTACCACAAATTTCCAAATTTCGTTTGTGGAATCAAGTCACATTACGGCGCAGCCAATCGATTTCAGATACTTACGACTTGCAACATTCCTGTATTAGATGAGAATACCACGTAATTTAGAATCAACATAAAAAACGTGACCTAGTAAAGCATACGCAACGCCATTCCCTCTCTTATGACTGACACCATCTGTATAAATAACGAACGAGAATCTTATTTCAAGGGATCTGCGAGCACTCTCAATCCTTAGTGCAAATCTCTGTCATTTTGGTACTATATGGAGCTGTCATTCTAATAGTTCTCTTCCTTGGTACAAACATATAACTTTCTAAGAAAGTGTCCAGTATATCTCCAGACACTTTGATCTGGTGTTCATGTCACAAAATTTCGAGTACTTCCTATGTATAAATACAGATCTTCTGTGTGACTATGTTATGCTCCAATTCTACCACATGTTTATATTTATTACCATTTTTCCATATTTTTCCTCATTTCTTCAATGCTCCGATTTTACCACATTTTTTTATATTTCTTACCATTTTTCCATATTATTATAATTTAACTATCAGATACATTTCGTTTCATTTTAAGAAAATCATTTCATTTCCTTTTTTATAAGATACATCTTTGTATCAACATGTTGTTATTCTTTGATGATTACATTAATTAGGAAAAATAATTTTTATAAATCATATACATCGTACATTTTCAACCACACTGATTCTCAGAGTTTTGTGAATGTTAGTCAGATAAAGGTTTACGTTATTGTTTATCATTTATCGTTCATAAGAGCATGCTGTACATCGACGGTTTTGTGCAATAGTGAACAGGTGCACAAAGTGAACTACTAAAATATGTATCTTATTCTTTGAATAGAGGCCACAGCGGCGTCGTATGTATGTATTTTACTCCACAGGCACTATTGGGAGTGTATGGCAAGTTTTGAAGCCACTGAACATTATAATTCTCTTTCAACAGCAGATGCTCCATCCACGTGATGGACAGGGCTGCACATCTGCACTAAAATACAAGCTTATATTTAGCAACAGTGCTTGAAGCGGTGTAAGATATCATTATTGAGATCTGCTAGCAGCAGCATTAACAGTGCTGGCATTATCCCGCCATTGACTCCTCAAGCCAGAAACTGGTACCTGTTCTTGATGTTTAAGAACGGCCATCACGAAGAGTGATGACACTTCGTGGCATAGGCTGACTTCAGATGCCTCCTGGCTCTTGTGGCGTGTTGTGAATGAGATAGCAATGTCTTTCACTTTATCTTCGATTCATTCACTGGGGATTGCTTGCTGAACTCGAAAAACTTCCGTGGAAAGTTGATGGAATTTATTGCAACAACGTCCGATGGCCGACTCCCAGGAGAATGAGCCATATTTCTGCTGGCAGTTAAATGTATTTGTTGGTTGCATTGGATAGGAAAGCAGCAACCTGTGTCATCTAACGGATAAGTTCCTCTGTTCAGTTCACAATTCAGCTCAGAACCTCGTTCACAAGTTAAAGCATCAATTGGCGTGACACTCAAATTCTTTCACAATTTGAGCGGCTATGATGCTCAGTTGCTCGTTGAGCAACTCGATGATTTCTGTTTCACAGATTATAAGGCCAGCGTTATTCGTGATACTGTTGAAATCTACATTTCATTTCTTAGAGAATAACGCCTAAAATATGGCTCTACCTCCTGAATTAACCACGCTTAATGCAAGAATCTTTTCAGAATCTTGCTGAGACAATACGTCAGGTGGACGTCCGTATCACAAGAGTGCATTCTATAGGAGATGAATTATTAAAGTTGTAGTGTACCTGATACTGTTATTACAGTATATCAGTTTTCAGAAAAAATAGAAGCTTTGTAAATAAGCCAACGTGAACACGCTCTAAAAAGGATCCTTGCACTTTATTACATGTAAGAAACAAATAGCTTTGTAAATAAACCATCAACAGAAACGTAAAAAGTTATGTATATGATCAGGCATTGCTAAATTAAACCAAGGAAAAAAATTCTATAAAAATATCAAAATATACTGTTTTACCAAAAATTTTGTTAGTAATAAACCATTGGCTAATTCGCTATAGCTTTGTTATTATTTACAAACCATCTCATTATAAAATTATTGTTAATAACGATTTATTTATAACAATCTTTAATCTCTCCCTGTGGTGCTTAATACAAGACTGAGGCCATCCATGCAGTTGAACTAATTACAATGAATGAAGAGTGGAAGGGGGAGCTCAAATCTTCAAGTGGCCCCGAGGGTGAGGGTGAGATGGTGAGGGAAGGTTCTGGGGCGACTTGAATGTGACTTCCTCGAGGAGGGGGTGGGGTGTCAATAGCAGGGTGACCTTGAACATATGCGACAAGAAAAAGAAACGCCACAGAAAGAAAAAAATTATCGCAGAGTAAAGATGTTTGAAGCATACATCTGTCTCGCTCACATATGCAAGTGATTAACAATGCAAAGTCACACATTAATTAAAGTGTGAGGTAAGTCACTGCAAATCGGAAATACTGGCTCATTAACAACCGGTGTAACTCTCAGGGTGATGAATAAAAGCAGGCAAACGCGCATGTACTGTGTTGTATGGGTGCCGAATGTCAATTTGTCGGACGGAGATCCAAGCCTTTTGCACGGTTTCAGTCAAACAGGACCACTGAATGCTGGTTGTAAATGACACTAGAGTTGTCGTCTGGTAAAGTCCCATATGTGCATCGGTGGAGACAGATCCATTGATCGAGCAGGCCAAAGGAACATATTGACATTCTATAGAGCATGTTAGATTACAACAGCGATATGTGAGCGAGCGTTACACTGTTGGAAAACACCCTCTGGAATACTGTTCATGAATGGCAACACCACAGATCGGATCACCAGCATGACCTTCAAGTTTGCAGTCAGGGTACATTGGATAACTGCGAGTGCTCTTATAACTTTTCCGTAAACGGCAGAATGGGGAAGCAAACTTTTCTTTAAGTAACGTTTAAATTTGTCTTTAAGTTATGGGAAGGGCGGAAAGGTTACAATTAGCAGTCCTGTCACATAGGTTCAAAGTACCTAATTTGGCTTCAGCTATACATAGAACTGCTAAAATGTAAATTGATTCCTCAACTGAATATTTTCATTGAAAGTTACAATAAAAATTCTGTATAATTTTTATCCTGCTATGCCTGTCCGTTCATAACACACATCGTTACTAGTATGTCAGCAACTCACTACGCGCGGGAAATTTAAACTGCCATGCTGTTTGCACATCGACTTAAAAATGCCCTCATTATAATCTGCTGCATAAAAACTAAATTTACTTTAAGGACAAGATTTATACTTCAAGACAATTTTATCTGTCGTTGTTGGCGTCAGTCCGAATGTTCTAGCTGTTACCGTCTGACCGAATGTACTAGTCAACGCAATGGTTCCAAATACTGATGAGTTACCAAGAGATTATTCTTAACATTTATCGATGAGATACAGTGTCATCCTCCTTCAAATAAATCAAGTTGTCTTCTGAATCAATTATTATTCATGCAATTTTGTCATATGATGACGTGATGGAGACCGTGGCTGTTGTTTCAAGACAAATGTTGATGGTGTTAGGACAGCAACCAGCCATAAATTTACTTTTAGTTCCTTTATTCAAACAGAACCGTTACCGGTTTCGAATCGTTGTGGTTCATCCTCAGCGGTTTACAAGCTTTCTTTGTGACGTGTTGTGTGTTTTTTAAAAATTAATTTTCCTAAAATATAAATATTACACAATTATAAAGACGCCACACACAGATGGTTGCGTTACAGATTTTCGTTGCCTGTGACTTACGTGAAACGTCGGTTTGGAGTGTCTGTTTCCATAACATTCGTCCAACAGATGTAAATGCATTCCCACTGCATTCTTATTGTTGCATACGTAAATTGTTCTCACTAAGCACTTTAGATTTGTCACTGAGAATATTTCTACCATGCAACACATGTTTCAATACATACAAAGAGCTTACAAACACATGAGTATCACAGATGCTATGATATATAGTAACATTTGACGATGATGTCCTATGTTTGTAAAGGATAATATATTCACTTACGCAACTGTAATGCCTTTTACACTAGTGCAGAGACATTGAATGTTTGAGTTGATATTTTTAAATTAATTATAAAGTTTCTTTATGTAGAACTGTAAAGGCAAAATAGTATATTATTTAATCACATTTAGCATCATGAGAATTATAGTAACTAATAAATTTACTACTTGATCTGCAGATAGGTCTACTAATATTATTTTCTTTTGAGGCTGGAAAGTAATTATTGGAAATTTTTCAGGAAAGGGGTGTTAGCTAAATCTCCTTCTTCGTTAAGGATATAGTCTCGGGTGCTGTTTTTGTGTACGTGTATTTCTAATTCTTCTAATATATTCATAGTGGCTCCTTTTTCTGCTAGACGCAAAATTTCTAAGTTGTCCTCAATGCTTACCACTGGGGTTTTCTTCAACAATATGGGCTGCAAATGCTGATTTGTTCAAGTCACCAAGTCTTAAAGCATCAATATGTGCTTCATATCTAACTTCAAAATTTCTGTCTGTCTGTCCGATGTAGAATTTTGGGCATGAATCACATTCGAGTTTGTATACTCCTGTATAGGGACACTTGGAGGTATTTACATAATGGATTACTTTTTTTTGTACTTTATAGTTTGTGGTAAAGATGATTGTGATACTTTTCTTCATTTTAAATAAGTTTGCTATTTGGTATGAAAGTGGGCCTATGTATGGGAGAGTCAGTTTCAGTGGCACACTGATTTGGCTTGAAGGGACTGCTGTGAAGTGGATCTGTGGTTTTTGAGTGCATTTTGTTGTGGAGTTTTTCTACTATTGTGGGTTTATATCCATTATTATGAGCAACTGTTAATTATATTGATTTCATTTTGTTGGTCTGTGTCACTCATTGGTCCTTTTCTTATTCGGTGTTTCATCGTTCTGAAATATGTCATTTTTTGTTGGTGGGGATGGCGAGATGAGTTGCCAATACTGACATCTGTGGTGGTAAGTGTTCTGTAAATAGTAAATAGATTTTTATTGTTACTATTGAAAATTTTCAGGTCAAGAAAGTTAATGCTTTTATTAGTTTCATGTTCAACTGTGAGTTAACACTCGGGCAAATGAGATAATTTTCTTTATGAACCTTTGGCTGTGCATGCTGTTTTGGTACTGAGGGATTCAATGCAATTCAGTTACGTATTTCATATTTGTTCAGTAAAATGTTACAGTTTTGTAGCAGCTTTCGGTGTATATTTTGGAATTTTTCTTGTAGGATCTGTCTTAATTTCAGTAACATTGTTGCTATGGAAAAATTGCAAGGTTTTCTCAACATATTCTCTTTCATTCATTACGATTAAAGAATTTCCCTTATCAGCTTTTACTATGAGTACTTTACTTACGGACAGTTTGCCGTTAATATTTTTCAGATGTGCAAGTTCAGTGTTTTTGTGGGTATTATTTGTTTGAAGTTGTTTCATTATCAGTTTATTAGTTTTGAATGCATTTGCAATAATTCAGAGTTTGATAAAAACAAACAGCTAAGCCAATACAATTTTTTTGATAGAGCTATTAATACAACTGAAATCCAATTTAGCAGCAGTGAACTCACTTTATTAAATGAAAGTGTGAAACTTAATATTGGAACAAATCTCAGTAATCACAGTGTTAAAACTCTCATAGCCTGCACAAAACTTGCTTGTGACACAGCAAAACTAGACACATGTGAGAAAAATGCAGTTGCATGCAAGGCAAACTGATAATGAAACGACTTTAAGCAAATAATACCCGCAAAAACACTGAACTTACACATTTGAAAAATATTAACAGCAATCCATCCGAAAGTAAAGCACTCATAGTAAAAGCTGAGAAAGGAAGTTCTTTAATCGTAATGCATGAAAGATAATATGCTGAGAAAACCTTGCAATTTTTCCATAGCAACAATATTACTGAAATTAAGACAGATCCTACAGTAAAATTCCAAAATAAACTCCGGAAGCTACTACAAAACTGTAACATTTTACTGAACAAATATGTAATACGTAACTGCATGGCAATGAACCCCTCAACACCAAAACTGTGTGCACAGCCAAAGGTTCATAAAGAAAATTATGCCATTCGCCCGACTGTTAACTCAAGAAAGAGCCCTGCATACTTCATAACCTATAAATTAAAAGACCTCATTACCAAATACTATATATTTGAAAATAACTACACCATACATAACACACATGAACTCATAAGCTTAATTAAAGACATCCACATTCCACCAACAGCTAAATTAGCATCACTAGACATAGTCAACCTGTACACGAATATCCCTGTCAAAGAGGCTATTAACATTATAAGAAACAATCTGCTTCAGTATAAGAAAATTAGCGTTTCAGAGATCTGGGAACTCATACAAATACTTTCACTTATTCTAGAGCATAATTACTTTAGCTTCAACAGCAAACTGTACCAACAACTTGATGGTTTGGCAATGGGAAGTAGCTTAGCTGGGATACTGCCAGACATTTACATCAACCATATAGAACAAACATTCTTCTCAACCAACCAGCACATCTGAAACAAAATAATCTACTGCAGAAGATATGTTCATGATACAATGTTGCTTTTTGATGGTACAAGCAATTAAATAGATACATTAGCAGTAGATCTAAGCAAAATGCACAAAAATATTAAATTCACAGTTGAACATGAAACTAATAAAAGCATTAACTTTCTTGACCTGAAAATTTCCAATAATAACAATAAACATCAATTTAGTATTTACAGAAAACCTACCACCACAGATGTCAGTATTGGCAACTCATCTGGCCACCCCCACCAACAAAAAATGGCATATTTCAGAACGATGCAACACCGAATTAGAAAAGGACCAATGAGTGACACAGACCAACAAAATGAAATCATTATAATTAACAGTTGCTCATAATAATGGATATAAACCCATAATAGTAGAAAAACTCCACAACAAAATGCAGACAAAAACCACAGATCCACTTCACAACAGTCCCTTCAAGCCACATCAGTGTGCCACTGAAGCCAAACCTAGATATCCTACTCTCCCATACATAGGCCCACTTTCATACCAAATAGCAAACTTATTTAAAAAGAAAAAAATATCACAATCAGCTTTACCATAAACAATAAATTTTAACAAAAAGTAATCCATGATGTAAATACCTCCAAGAGTCCCTATACAGGAATATACAAACTCGAATGTGATACATGCCCAAAATTCTACATCGGACAGAAATACAGAATTTTTGAAATTAGATATGAAGAACATATTGATGCTTTAAGACTTGGTGACTTGAACAAATCAGCATTAGCAGCCCATATTGTTGAAGAAAACCCCAGTGGTAAACATTGTGGACAACTTAGAAATTTTGCGTCTAGCAGAAAAAGAAGATTTAGAAATACACATACACAAAAACAGCACCCGAGACTATGTCCTTAACGAAGAATCAGAGTTAGCTAACACCCCTTTCCTTAAAAATTTCCAATAATTACTTTCCAGCCTCAAAAGCAAATAATATTAGTAGACCTATCTGCTGATGAAGTAGTAAATTTATTAGTTACTATAATTCTCATGATGCTAAATGTGATTAAATAATATACTATTTTACCTTTACAGTTCTACATAAGGAAACTTTATAATTAATTTAAAAATATCAACTCAAACATTCAATGTCTCTGTTCTAGTGTAAAAGGCATTACAGTTGCGTAAGTGAATATGATAGGACATCATCGCCAAATGTTAAGATATATCACAGCATCTGTGATACTCATATGTTTGTAAGCTCTTTGTATGTATCAAAACATGTGTGGCGTGGTAGAAATATTCTCAGTGACAAATCTAAAGTGCTTAGTGAGAACAATTTACGTGTGCAACAATAAGAATGCAGTGGGAATGCATTTACATCTGTTGGACGAATGTTATGGAAACAGACACTCCAAACCGACGTTTCACGTAAGTCACATGCAACGGAAATCGGTAACGCAACCATCTGTGTGTGGCGTGTTTATAATTATGTATTATTTATATTTTAGGAAAATTAATCTGTAAAAAACACACAACATGTCATAAAGATAGCGTGTAAACTGTCTGAGGATGAATAACATTGGTTCGAAACCGGTAACGGTTCTGTTTGAATAAAGGAACTGAAAGTAAATTAGTGGCTAGTTGCTGTCCTAACACCATCAATTGTTATTAAACTAATGAATTACACTCGTGAGTTACAGCAGTCGCTTACCTGCTTGGCTCAAGATACCGAAAGGAGTAGAACAATAGTCGGTAGTTGCTTTTTATTATCCATCAAAGATGTTACAGAGTTCAGTGATTCTATATAAGTCACATCGTTCCTCTGATTTTCATAGAACTGCAATTCATGTTTAGGACAAATGATGAAACTAATAATTATCACTGTCCAGTGTAGTTTTTGTAGACCACGACTTTGCAAGTCCATATGTAGGCACTATATCCTCCTGTTATCATACAGAATCGCGCCGCAGACCATAGTTACAAGTGTAGGTCCAATACGACTAGCACACAGTTAGAATGGTTGCAGATCCTCAGCTGCCCTCTTTCTAAGCAACACAGGGCCACCACTGTCACCGAGGCAGAACCAGCATTCATCATAAAACAAACAGATCTCCAACCCGCCCTCGAATGAGCCCACCCGCGACACCACTGAAGTAGGAACTGACGGTGGTTTTGGGCCAGTGGATGCACGCTACTGGGCGTCTGGCTCGGAGTTGTTCTTGATTAATCGATTTGTAACAGTTCGTTGTATCACTGTGGTGCCAACTGCTGCTGAAATTGCTGCTGCAGATGCAGTACGATGTGTCGGAGCCATACACCAAAACGCGTTGGTCTTCCCTCTCGGTAGCGCTACGTAGCTGTCTGGGCATCAATATTTTGCGACCTTACATTGGCGTAACCACCGCTTTCAGCAATCATATACAGTGGCTATATCCCGGCCAAGCCTTCCTGCAATATCGCAGAGCAAACACGCAGCTTCTCGTAGCCCTAATACACGAGCACGTTCAACTCAAAGAGGTGCCGATAGCGGCGTGTTTGTCGACTTGAAGGCTTTCATGACTAGCATCAACTCACCACGTCCAATCTCATATGCAAGTAAGACTCGCGACCGTTACAGTGTGTTTCAAAGTATATCTCATTTTCATCCGATTACTGGCGCTACTAGGGATTTAAAAATGAAGAGAAGTCTGCTTTCAGAAGCCGTGCGGCATCAGGCGTCTTGTAACGGTTCGCGCAGTTCTCCCCGTCGTAGGTTCGAGTCCCCCTTCGGGCGTGAGTATGTGTAGTGATGTCCTAAGTAGAAGTAAATTTAAGTTAGATTACGTAGTGCGTAAGCCTGGGGACCGATGACCTCAGCAGTTTGGTCCCATGGTCCTTACGACAAAAATCCAAATTCGTGTGTCAGAAGTAGAAAAACGCCTACCAACTTCTGTTTATGTCGCGCAAATCCCTCTTGGCGTTGCGATTTTTTTTTTTACCGTCAGTGTAGTTATTACAAGTGTGTACGCTGACACAGGAAGTGCTTATCATTGATCCTGAGATAAAACAGCTATAACCAGATCACGGGAAAATACGATATTGATAACGTACTGCTTATCAATTACAGTCTATCTTATCACCGGAAATGAAGCTTTCCCGGTTGCCTGTACCCCAGCCTCTGGTCCCCATGCGGTTCTCGATAATATCTCTAAGAGTCTCAGTGTTCCTCTTGAATTATACCCTAACGGAATTCGGCTCCAACGTAATACATTTGATCTTATAAATACGTATTCATATCAGATTTAACTGAAGCAACCTCAGATTTAACCGAATTGACTTCAGATTTAACTGAAACTAGCTCAGAGTTAACTATCTGCTTCCCAGCATTATCAAGCAACTGTAGAAGCTTATCCCATTTCGTAACCAATGGCACCTCCCCAATTTAACGACTGTAAGTTTGCTGCATTAGACCCAGCTGCCCGGCATTAGATAGACATACCATTCACCACTATCACTTCCGTGCCACACAAAATCCGTCATCGTTACAAATACCTTCTACTTCCAAATCTTGTTTAATAAACCCCTCTATCTACACAAACATTTTTCATATCAACATTGACCAAACTGTCATCCTAAGACTAGCTACACACCGCTGCACCTCACATGTTTATTTACCGCCGATATGCCAATCCCTCCATCGTAACGATTTTTCCCGTGATAGGGGGAGGAGGAGGAGACGAAAGGAAAATGCTGTCAGTCCGGGTGCCATTCCGCCCACGTGGACGCCGGTATGAATGCCGAGATACCTAGACTGCTATAGCCAAAGTCACAACAATGCGTCCCCGCGCATTCTCACAAGGCTCGCTCGGAATGCTGGGAAAAATTCGAAGACGCTGGAACTGCACCAGCAGCAGTTACTTCACTCGGTCTCATGCATGTGCCCTATTCACACATAACATTTCGGCCACACTCGTGATGTGACACAATTGCAACACCGTACACAAGTCAATGTACGCGTGACAGGGCCATTTTTTTCGCATTTAAGCAGTTTATTAAACCAAAATTCCATACCATTCGGGGTGCCAAGCATGAACTATCCGGTTAAAGATGAAGCTAATTTAGTCCCATTCGTAATATTATGTCAGCTCTCCAATCAGCACGTGACCTGACGTGAGCACTAGCTTAAGCTTCAACGACGGGTCTTATTGTTCCCCTCACGCCAAAACAAACTCACACGACAGATAACACTAGTAACAAAACGTTTCTGATGATATTCGTTTCTGACGGTTCACGTCGAGCTCACACACCAACTCTTTCTCTCACTTTTAGAGCACCAATACCACTGATCACATGTTTACGAGCTGAAAGCTCTCGAAGCAAAAGGCACATTCTAAATTCATCGACTTGAAAAACATTACAAAAAATTACGAGGGGAGTTTGAAAAGTCCGTGCAAAAATAAAAACTGCTTACGTGTTTGGGGTAAACTTTTTTTTTCACCGTAGTCTCCTTTTAGATTTATGCACCTCGTCCAACGCTGTTCTATTTTGTTGATCCCTTCCGAATAATAGGAATTGTCCAAGTCTGCAAAATTGCTATTAGTTGCTGCAATCACCTCCTCGACTGAATAAAATCTTTGTCCCGCCAGCCATTTCTTCAAATTGGGGTACAAATAGTCGTCCGAGGGAGCCAAGTCTGGAGAATAGGGGGATGTGAAAAGTGTTGAACTCCTATTGCCATTAATTTTGCGACCACAACCGCTGAGGTGTGTGCTGGTGCACTGTCGTGATGGAAAATGACTTTTTTGCAGTCCAATCGCTGGAGTTTTTCTTGCAGCTCTGTTTTCAAACGGTCTAATAACGATGATTAATATGCACCTATAATAGTTTTATCCTCTTCGAGATAGTCGATGAGGATTATCGCTTGCGAATACCAAAAGACAGTCATCATAACCTCTCCGACCGAAGGACTGGTCTTCCCCTTTTTGGTGCAGATTCTCCCTTGGTAACCCATTTTTTAGATTGTTGTTTGGCATCAGGAGTATAGTAATGTATCCATGTTTCATCCACAGTGATGAAACGACGCTTAAATTCCTGCGGATTCTTCCTGAACAGCGGCAAACTATCCTTGCAACACTTCACACGATTTCGGTTTTGGTCAAGCGTTAGCAATCGCTGAACCCATCTTGCGGATAGCTTCCTCATGTCCAAATGTTTATGGAAAATATTATGTACCCGTTCATTCGACATTCCCACAGCACTAACAATCTCACGCAACTTAACTCTTCTATCATCCATCGCCATATCATGGATTTTATCAATGATTTCTGGAGTAGTAACCTCCACAGGGCGTCCAGAACGTTCAGCATCACTTGTGCTCATATGGCCACTCCGATAATTTGGAAGCCACTCATAAACTGTTCTAATCGAAGGTGCAGATTTACCGTAATGTTTATGAAGCTTCTCTTCAGTCTCCTGAGGCGTTTTTCCTTTCATAAAGTAATGTTTAATCACCACATGAAATTCTTCTTCGTCCATTTTTTGACAATCACTCGACTGCCTTGATTAACACGAATGCCAAACACAAAGAAATATACCAATATGGCTGAACCTTGGTTTACGTTCTTTCCAAAGATGCTACTAACTAAACGTAACCCCGATACGCTCCGGTGGTACCATCTCTCGAACTTCGCACGTACTTTTCAAAACACCCCCCGTCTTACTTAGCAATATCTCACGCAGAGTTTCACAGTCACAGTCACTTGCAGTGTTTCAAATCATACTGTGTTCAGTCAGAACACATGACTTTAACCACTGGATAGTGACGCCATCGGGGCTGAAATTTGTCCTAGTTTTCAAAATAAAGTGGAAAATGCAAGTGGTGCTGACATTTCATTCCAAACCAATGAGAAATCTCGATCGAGGTGCTCCGTAAGCACGAAAAAAAACTAAATAATATTAGTGTAGCTACCTCCTGATGCTGTAGTAGATTTTCGGTGACTAAATGTTTGTTTTATTGCATTATGATGTATAGCAACCGAATTGTATTAGTCTACTGAGAAAAAAAGAGAAGCAGTTTTAATTTTTTTAAATAATAAGTAGTAACAGCAGGAAGTCAATCAAGAAAATGGCTGCATTTTACAGGTAATTTGTTCATTAACTTTTTATTTACTATAATACTTCTGTTCGTATTTTATTGACAGAAACATATAATTTTCTCTATATTGTTTTAAGAGAATGTGGACGCTATGTTTAGCATTAATGAACAGTGATGATCTGAACTACCTAAATCTAAAAAGGACAATACTCGAACTGTTGTAGTGATCGACTGATGATCTACTGATATTTTATAGTCTTCTTGGCAGATTAAATCTGTGTGCAGGACGGTTATGCGAATCTAGAACACTACTTTTCGTGGCAGTTCTCGTTCTCAAAGTTCTGCCCACGTCCACGTGCAACTTCACTACGGTAGAACCTCTCATTACTTTCCACCCATTCTCTACTCGGCGAAATATGGTTACAACTAGATGAGAAAGGTAGATTACTGCAGCAAAGCCTTACAGACTGGGATTGCGGCAGTCTTATGTAAACAATTGTAGTAAAATATGTACCGTAGACTATTTCAAATACTGACTTACACAGGTAAGGAAGGCCTTCTCAACAGAGCTGCTTATAGTTCCTGCTCGAGCGTTAGTCGTTGCATAGTGGAGTTCAGTGAGAGGATGAGGATTTAAAAATTTAGGGTGTAAGCAAACAAGAGAGTCTTTCAGAAGAAATTAAATTAATGAGTGAGAAAAATTCCTCTATATGCCATACTAATGATATAAGTAATCGGAACAAGAAGTTATTATGCTATGAAGATTAAAATTATTTTGACACACTTGTGAAACTAACCCGTATGTAGAAGATGAAGTGGACTAATGTATAACGCAGGAAGAAACAATTAGACGAACACGATGTGTGTATAGGTGCAGAATGTGTAAAATTGTGTCAAAGTTGACAAATTTCGTCTCTGAATGGTCTGTGTTGGAAAATATCAATTTACGACTGATTACCTCAAAAATGGTATGTATCGGCAGCTACCTTCTGTTCCACTACATGCAGTTAGAGATCATCTAGGGCTGTGGATGATTGTTAATCGTGGTTTTCTGGAAATGATGCCGAACAGAAATTCAGAAACACTCATTCGGGAGAAAATATTTTAACATCATACGCGTAATTATTGATATTCGATATTTTAGATACTGAATGATGTCATTTTAAGAAAACTTCCGATAATGTTTCCTTTCTGTTACCAAAGACTTAATCAAGTAATACTTTTTCCGCTTCCTCTCTTTAAAGGCTCTTCACGCCCATAATCTCGGCCGTAAAATATCACTCACAGTTTTTCTTTATAAATTCTCTTAAAGGCGCAATCAATCACTCTGTGCCTTCTTTTTTAATGTTACAGTCGATCACTGTCAGAATGAACAACGACAAGAAATAAGATTTTTTAAAAGTGAGAGCAACTTGAGAAGACCTGCAGAAGGAGCGATAGATGAGAAGGTACCGTTCTGCATCTTCCGAGAACGACTCTACATCAAGGGAGGATGCACTGCATTTAATTTACAGCAATTATATAAGAAACACACATCGTCAGGTTTTAGGAACTGGTTTTCCATAGTAACAATAGATCACACTAAACTTTCTTTCAGAGGTGATTCTTCTTTAATTCTCACAGAAAGAAAATTTTCCATGTTTCGTGGCTATTTCACACAGTATCCTCCTAATATTCAGTGATTTTATACCCCTTTGCCGTTTCCGAGTAATTTTATTTAGCTTCTTTCTGGATTCCAAGACAGATGACGATATTATTTTAATACTTACTTTACTTTTCCGCGTCCGGAAACTACAATTTGTTTGCCTAGTATTTGGCAATGTCCAGTGCTTCTTCTTTAGCCAGCCATAGATCGTCGAGGGTGCACCTGTGGGGGCAGGCAGGGCATTGTAGGAGATGTTCCATGTCCTGTCGATTGCCGCAGTCGCATTTGTCGTCATTTTCGTCCAATAAACCCCATTTGATCAGATTAGATACCACAGGAGCCACCCCAGTTCTGATGCGGTTAAGCATTCTCCAGGTTTTCCAATCACAAGAAACGCCGTTTGGTGGGTCCTCTCTTAGTGGATAGTAGATGGGGAGCTCATCTAAGGCGCAACTTAGGAAACGGCGTCTGGTTTTGAGTCTGCTGGGGCCACATTCTAGGCCAAATATTGAGTGACGGGCATCAAAGCTTTGTTTTAGCTTCTCGGTATGTTCATGGGCTTTCCTACGTGAGTCAGGGTTTGTGAAACCTGCGGGGGTTGGTTTCATGCAGCCTGTCACTCTCCTGCATGTTTCATTCCAGCTAATATCTACCTTTATTTGCGTGGGCGGATCTGCACCATACCGGGCAGGCATATTCGGCAGTTGAGAAGCACAAAGCTAGGTCTGAAGTTCTTACCACGGTAGGTTTGGCACCCCATTTGCTAATGGACAGCTTTCTCATTAGGGAATTTCATGCTTCTACTTTTTTGTGTGTTTTTTCGCAATGATATTTGTATGTCAATGTTCTGTCCAGCACGACGCCAAGGTAGGTGGGAGTACGTGTGTGTTCTAGTAGTGTCCCATCCCAGGTAACACTGAGCCTGCTGTACTCTGCCAGCCTCGAGTTCACATGGAATGCACTCACTTGAGTTTTGGAGGGACTGGGTTTTGGAGAATTCTTTTTGTGGTAGGTTGACATTGTAGAAAGGGCGGTATCTAGTTTATCCTCGATGGCTTCAAACCTGTTGCCTCGAACTGTTATTGCCAGGTCATGTCCACATACAAAAGGTTTGGTTTTGTCTGAAGTTGGTTGGTCATTTGTATATACACTCCTGGAAATTGAAATAAGAACACCGTCAATTCATTGTCCCAGGAAGGGGAAACTTTATTGACACATTCCTGGGGTCAGATACATCACATAATCACACTGACAGAACCACAGGCACATAGACACAGGCAACAGAGCATGCACAATGTCGGCACTAGTACAGTGTATATCCACCTTTCGCAGCAATGCAGGCTGCTATTCTCCCATGGAGACGATCGTAGAGATGCTGGATGTAGTCCTGTGGAACGGCTTGCCATGCCATTTCCACCTGGCGCCTCAGTTGGACCAGCGTTCGTGCTGGACGTGCAGACCACGTGAGACGACGCTTCATCCAGTCCCAAACATGCTTAATGGGGGACAGATCCGGAGATCTTGCTGGCCAGGGTAGTTGACTTACACCTTCTAGAGCACGTTGGGTGGCACGGGATACATGCCGACGTGCATTGTCCTGTTGAAACAGCAAGTTCCCTTGCCGGTCTAGGAATGGTAGAACGATGGGTTCGATGACGGTTTGGATGTACCGTGCACTATTCAGTGTCCCCTCGACGATCACCAGTGGTGTACGGCCAGTGTAGGAGATCGCTCCCCACACCATGATGCCGGGTGTTGGCCCTGTGTGCCTCGGTCGCATGCAGTCCTGATTGTGGCGCTCACCTGCACGGCGCCAAACACGCATACGACCATCATTGGCACCAAGGCAGAAGCGACTCTCATCGCTGAAGACGACACGTCTCCATTTGTCCCTCCATTCACGCCTGTCGCGACACCACTGGAGGCGGGCTGCACGATGTTGGGGCGTGAGTGGAAGACGGCCTAACGGTGTGCGGGACCGTAGCCCAGCTTCATGGAGACGGTTGCGAATGGTCCTCGCCGATACCCCAGGAGCAACAGTGTCCCTAATTTGCTGGGAAGTGGCGGTGCGGTCCCCTACGGCACTGCGTAGGATCCTACGGTCTTGGCGTGCATCCGTGCGTCGCTGCGGTCCGGTCCCAGGTCGACGGGCACGTGCACCTTCCGCCGACCACTGGCGACAACATCGATGTACTGTGGAGACCTCACGCCCCACGTGTTGAGCAATTCGGCGGTACGTCCACCCGGCCTCCCGCATGCCCACTATACGCCCTCGCTCAAAGTCCGTCAACTGCACATACGGTTCACGTCCACGCTGTCGCGGCATGCTACCAGTGTTAAAGACTGCGATGGAGCTCCGTATGCCACGGCAAACTGGCTGACACTGACGGCGGCGGTGCACAAATGCTGCGCAGCTAGCGCCATTCGACGGCCAACACCGCGGTTCCTGGTGTGTCCGCTGTGCCGTGCGTGTGATCATTGCTTGTACAGCCCTCTCGCAGTGTCCGGAGCAAGTATGGTGGGTCTGACACACCGGTGTCAATGTGTTCTGTTTTCCATTTCCAGGAGTGTATGTTGAATACGATTGGTGTCAACACGCTCCCAGTCCAGTGATCTACTGTATCATAGGCGGAACTTACGTCGACTAGTGCCAGCCCGGTGATTAGTTTATTCTCAAACCCATCCTCGATATGTCCCGTCAATTCCAGAATTTAACTGGTACAGGACTTTCCAGGTGGAATTACCTTCGAGTCAACGATCTTCTCTATTCTGTTGAGGATCAGTCTTTCATAGAGCTTAAACAGGTGGCAGAGAAGGGTTATGGGTCGATAGCTCTTCGGAGACTCTGGGTCCTTCCCGGGTTTAAAGAGAGCCACCACTTTTGACTTCCTCCACAGTTTCGGAATTTGAGAGGTTTCACGGCACACGTTAAAAAGTCCATGTATCCAGTCCCTGGCACCAAGGCCGAAGTTTTTAATCTGTTCCTCGCAAATATCATCAAACCCAGCGGCTTTCCCGTTCTTCATGTTATTTATGCCATTGTTCAACTCTCTCGTGATAAGTGGTTTCTGGAAGTTGTTTTTTTTCCGTTGGCAGTAGGCGTGTGATTTTAGTTTTCTGACGTTTGGAGTTGAACTTGCCGTTTAGAAGGAGTTGATTGGCCACCTGGTTCGGAGTTACGTTGGCCGGGGCCTTGCTTAGCCTTGGGTCACCATCCAGTTTCTCAACCAGTTTCCAGGCTATTTTGCTACTGTTTGACATATCCATTCTTTCTAGGGTTGCTATTCACTTTTTCTCGCGTGCCTCTCTGAGGGCTGACATTAAAGCTGTGCCTCAGGTGATGGTTTCGTCGCTGAATGGATCTTCCGCGAACTATACTTGATACTTCTCCAGGATGTCATTTGAGGGATTTGAGAGCCCTGGGATATGGTGTTGTCTGCAGTCCCTGGGAATATAGCGTCTAGATACCTTTCGCAAAGTCTCCACAAAGATAAGATAATTATTTGGTGTTGGGTGTCAGACTGGCTAATTCCTCATCCAGCGCTAGGGAATATTCTGACCACCTAACCTTTTTAAAGTCGAATCTCCTACGGAAAGGTATTTTGGTTGTTTTGATTGTTGAGTAGACTTGGATTCCTATAGGTCGCTGTTGTGCCTTTGGGATTGCATCATATACTCTTTTTCAGCAGGTGTCGTAGATGCTCCGGCTGACGAAGCAAATATCGGGATTATAACCTCGCTTCCAAATTTAGCTGTTGAAGGAGCAGGGGAGCTTGAGGTCGTGGAGAAGTGAGAGGTTATTTGCCTCAGCGCATTGTTCTAACATTGTTTTTAATAATAAGTAGTGACAAGGTGATCGGCGATGCGTATGTTGGTGATGACACTTCTTTCTTCTTCTTTCTCGTGGCATCTGAATTTCTAGGGCTTTCACCTTACTGAACTATTCTATGCACTGGGTAACATTCTTCTTCAGACGTGCTGATCTGACGTCTCTTCCTTTTCTCGGTCGCCTTAATTCACTTTGTTTCCAATATACTAAGTTTATAAATGAATATGTTTACATTAACTTAATTCTGTAATAAGGGCAGACGTACAATCACAAAAATTTCCTCTATGTGGCTATCTAATGGGTTTGAGTAGAAATAACCCGAGCACAAGGAACAAAATAGTGTCGGAAGCGTTGTACAGAAAAGAGATCGTGTACGTCGTTACAAAGAAACTTCAGAAAACGACACAGTGATCAACACATGTTCCGGCAATCGCACAGAAGAGGCGTAATTCTTTTCTTTAAATACAAGTATTGTAATCATCAAGTTTCTTACAGACTTGCTTACAAGTATTGGAGAAACTTTCGAACATATGTGTCGTTCCATGTACCTGTTTGAACTGCCCCACAGGAGCTGTGATTGTCATGTAGAACTGAAAGTCAGATGTTACAGGTATTCATAAATGGCTAATATAAAGATTTCATGTTGACTGCAGTCTTCCACCGCAATGGATTCGCGAATAAACAAAGTGGGCAATTTCGAGGTTCCAGAGGTGCTCTATTGTGTGAAGTAGAAACATTGACTTCTCCCAAGGTTACAGTTTGAGTTGCAGTATGAAGCAGAGGTTGGAAATCGTCGCTTGTTTTAATCATTAACTAAATTTTACTGTCATTACATAAAGAAAAGTATTATCTTCTCAATAACCTTCAAATCGTGAGCGTCATCCGTAATTTTTTATTTATGAAAATAGTGAATTCACTCATGGCACTTTAGTTGGCTATGTGTGCGGTCACTTTCAGAACTCAAATTAATAATCAAATTAACATATTTAATAAGATAAGCTCGAATTGCTGCTTTACTCATGTATTACCACAAAAAGTAAAAACGCTGAATAGTTGAGGAAGTGTGAATGGGAATATTGGTGTATATAACTTTGGATAGATGTAACTGCAACGAGCCTCCACAATGGCCCCTCGTGTACGAGTTCTCTACCGGCTACACATGCAGCTATATGAACATTCTGCTCACAATTTCCTCATGTAAGGAATTCATGAACCACACGTAACAAACGTAGTACCGGCGAACACCTAGACCACGACCTAAAATATAAATATTAATCTGACTGACAGAGTTTTTAAAGTGAGAGAGTGGTGTGCCAGTTCTCAGAGTCCTGTCGCGGAAGCTTTCATACCAGAATAGATTACTAATGAACGTTAGGTGGCAATTTGGGAGCAGCTTGTCAGCACGAACCAAGCCTATGAGGATGGACCTCGGACCGAGTAGTTCATGGAAGAGGAGCCTGACCACATCGCACTGAAGAGGGATTTCACTTTGCTGGTGAATATCTCGGGTATGGTGTCACTGAATTGAATTATCCAAAGTTTAATAGCACAGGCTTGGATTGATCTCTTTATTCACCAGATCTGACTACTCATAACTACGTTTTCCTGGGGTACATGGAAAGATTATGTCTATCGGAACTATCTCACTACTGGAAGAGCTTAATCCGGTATGGGTTGCAGCTGTGTCCATTTCCGTTGAGACACTACAAGGAATGATGGCCAAATTCATTGTTCGTTTGCACACCACTCTACTGCAAGCGGTTGACATTTTAAAAATATTAAGAAGTGATGACAAAGACTGCTTGAAAATGGAGGGTTTATATATTCATGCAGGTGCGAACTCAACACTGTAGAGCGATATCTGCTAGCAGCTTTTAAACTACTGTTTTTAAACTTCTGTATAAAACTCTTACAGCTTTCTCAGTTAACAACCATTTGTTCCATTCTTCTACTCTTATGTGTCTCCAGGTCATTTGATTTTAAAATCAGGGGGGTTGTTTGTTGGCCACGGTGTATCTACAGAATCCAGATGTTTGGCCATGGTACACCAGTATGGGAGGGCACCACCGGCCAAAACAGACATAATGATGTGGTTCAAAAACTTTAAGTGGGGGTAGGACGTCAAACGGGCCGACTTGGAGCAGGAGAGTCACCACAGGACATTTTAATTTCTACTGTCTCTACTTTTACAAATAAATTCGTAAAACTGTCACCATGACCAGGAAGGATTGAGGACTCACACTCATCGCAGTGGAAGTTCAAAAACGTGGCAAAATACCTTTTTTTACATGTGAAATTCCATAATTTTTTCACTTATTACTGGCTGCATTTGTTTCTACAGGTACACTTTTCTTCCTAAGTAAGAGAGATTTTTCGATGAATTTTTCATAGCATACAAATAGTAGTTACAGGTGTATGAAATTCTAGACTTTTCCAAATCTATTAAAAAACTCTGGAAAAAATCGAGATAATTAACTATAAAACATGCGTTTTTTCTAAACATGAAGTTTAAAGTGTAACAGTACATTCATTTTTTTCATAAATTAAATAACTTCTAGAGTTTCATACACCTGTAACTATGGTTTGTATGCTGTACAAAAGTAATCGACGAATCTCTCTTACTTAGGAAGAAAAGTGTACCTATAGCAACAAATGCAGCCAGTAGTAAGTAAAAAATGATAAAATTTCACATGCAAAAAAGTGTTTTTTTTACGTTTTTGAGCTTCCACTGCTATGATTATGAATCCTGAATCCTTCCTGGTCATGTTGTTAAAGTGTTATGAATTTATTTGTAAAAGTATAGACAGTGGAAATTAAAATGTCGTGTGGTGCCTTTCCTGCTCCAAGTCGGCCCGTTTGACGTCCTATCCCCCCTTAAAGAGATAGGCAGTGTCAAAGATCTACCTCGTTGTAGACTCCCCTAAGTCTCAAGCACGTGTCCACACAGCGCAATCTGCATTTCACCACAGTACGCAGTAGACAACATCATGCGAATTGCAGGAAGCTAGATAAACTAAACTTTTACAAAAGGGTTACGCCTTTTTGTATACAGAGTGAAAGCACCAAGCACTGCAGCCAAAGGATCGTCCTTTTCGATATGCACTCTCGTGTTCCATGATGGTCTCCATAGATGCTGACAATAATCACCTGAAAAGTGTCTGTTATAAAATGAATGAGCGCTGCACATTTTCGGGTACGTGATTCGACACCACATTAGGATTTGTGACTCTGAACTGCCACAGAACACACTTGAACACATCCTTGAAAGCCGAAGGTTACTGGAAGATAGGATGATAGGTCTGTATTCCTTCGCAGGGAATACGACAACGGGAAACTTTTACCCGGGCATACTCGAACAGTTCCTGTTACCACAGAACTAAGAGCTGCAGCCGTCCACGATCTTCCTGTATGTTGGTGGACACCCGCATTGCAGTTACAACGTAAGTGATGTGTGGGATAATACATTTTTTTGAGATGTAAATGGGTCGTAATGGTCCCACTGCATGGCCCACTAACTCTCCCATTACTGTGTAACACCCCACCCGTAGCTTGTCCGATTTTTGCGTGTGTTCACCCCTGACAAACAACTTAAAGAGAAATTGGGAGTGGAATTGTACGCAAAAATGGATAACGCTAACTTTAAATGTGACCCTGTCACCCCTAATTAATCTGCGGTGGTGGTGTTGACGATAAATCACACCTATTGTTACTTCCAAACATGGACGATCACGAATACTTAGGGTGTTCACTGACGTCAAACACATACACAAAAATAAAATACAGCAAAAGGGTGAATTCAGGATCAACTATTGAAAGTAAAGGCTCCACTGAATCACAATTATTTTATTATAACCTTCAGATCAATGCTGAATAAAACACAATGAACAATTTACAAATTATCCTCCTAACTGGCATTGGCAGTGAACTGTGCTAAAATCGGTCCAAAACGCGATCTCTTTTAACTTGGCTGACGGACTGACATCGACACAAAACGTAAAATACGAAGAACCACTACACCCAAAAGTACCGTGTAACCTCTGTGGAAACAGCAATTGTACGTGATCCCTGAAGTGGGAGCGATCTCACCGTAATGATCCTGTGGCAGCGGCGGTCTCCGATGGCGACGGCGCGGCTGTGTAGTTGGCGTGTGGCGTCATGGAAAGTACACTCCTACACTACTCGGTCAAGAGACCGCTGTCCATAAACTTCACTATTTGCAACGATCTTCCCAGCAGCAAAGAGCTGGCGCGGCTAACGTCCACTCAGAAAGAAAGACTAAGACGGGAGACGACTTGGCTAACGTCCTCTCAGTACGTGAGCCCAGAACGGAAGACTTACCAAGAGACCAATAAGATCGCTCTTTACCTTTGTTTTCTCCCCTCAAGTTTTACCGAGCGAATCACATCACTAGAAGTTCTCAAAATACCCAGTTTTCCAGTCCCGACCAATGTATGGCCTGGGAACAGAACTCTTTTCCACCATTCTTTTATTTCTACAAAGTTTCACAAGTAAACTCCGCCATCAACCGGCTGGGAAGAACCACAGCTGTGGGCAATAACACGTTTACTGGAAGTTTTCCCCCAAGAGACCACTCGAGATTTTCCCGGAAAGATTCCCGGTCGTAGTGAACACAGATTTGTTATTCGGAACTCGTGGCCTGCCCCACTAGAGTTACTCGAAGGCGTAAAATTAGTGGGACATAGGCGAGAGCACGCACAGGGAAGCCCGTCCAGCTATCCACTGCTCTGTTTTGGTAAACACTTGAACACCTGGAGCTGCACATCCTTCAGAGGTTGGCGACTGCTGTGGCCTCTCTAAACGGATTACAGAAATCCCCGAGTTCACCATTCATACCGTTAGGCTGTGGCTTTCGGCGGCTAGGCGGGGAGGTAGCCAAGCTCTGTCTCACGTACTGTCTTTCCGCTAAATCTTATAATTACAAAATCGCGGAATTCTCGCGTGCCGATGCGTTTCCACATAGATTTCCTACACCGTAATTTAGAGTATTACTCCAACAAAACTTAAAGTGTCACGTTAAAAGGACTCATGTAAGGTGCAAGGCCATTGCTATCTTACAACTGGCTCCATACATTTTTTGCTGGCTTACTTCAAGGATCGCGTGTACACAACACCAAAGACATTTTTAAAATACGTGCACGAATCGACGAAACAGTTTTGAACCCCTACACGGGCAAAGCCTGAAAACAGCCTGATGTTCTACTGCCAACGCTGACGTTCGTTAATCACAGTAAGAAAGGTAGAGAGCTGGCATAAGTTTAACAACAAACCACGCTACTCTGTAACAGTTCCCAAATCCGGGTTTGAAATAATGGCTCAAATTCAAATAAATAGTATAGACAACAATTGAGAAAAAATACCAAATACGTTAATAAGACATAGTAATGATCCAAAATAATACACAAGACATCGAAACAAAGTCGCAGAAGCCAAGAATTAAGTATGACAAATTTTAAAAAATCGCGTAATCCTCAACATTGGCCAAAGTTTTACACATGGTTGTAATTTAGCGTGATCTTCAATTCGAGATGCGTTTAGTAGTTTCCACAGCGAAACTCTGGCTCGAAATCTGGCAGAAGACACAAGACATGTGTAAAAGTATACTAAGGGCAAGACGCAACCAATATATTCAGTGGGCGAAATCACTTTTAATATTAGAGATGACAGTGCCACTAAAGTAGATTTACTTTACACGGTTTTCCGAAATTCGTTAGGCAAAGAAGACGACGTAAATATTCCAGAATTCGAATCAAGAACAACTGCCAACTTGAGAGACTTAGACGTAGATATGCTCGATGTAGTGAAGCAGCTGAATTTACTTAATAATGACAATTCCTCCATTTCAGATTATATACCAGTGGGCTCCTTTCAGAGTGCACTCACACAATAGCTCCATACTTAGAAACCATATGCAACGGTTCACTCGTCGAAAGATCCAGACTACTGGAAAACTGTAGAGGCCACATCAGTATTCAAGAAAGGACATAGGGGTAATCGGCTGAATTACAGACCACATCATTAATGTCAATTTGCAATAGGATTTTGAAACATTTACTCTGTTCAGTCATTATGAATTACAAGGCTTGTCCAGAAAGTAAGTTCCGATCGGTCACGAAATGGAAACCACAGTGAAAACCAGAAACGTTTTATTTGCAACAGTTAGGTACATCTTTTCCACGTTCCACGTACTTCTCTACATAGTCACCGCTCCAATTTCGAGTGTTGTCATAGGTTGTATCATCTTTCCAATATCCTCGCCATAGAAAGCAGCTGCCTGGGCTTTCGCCCAGTTATCAGCACTGGCCAGCAGTGCGTTGTCTGTGGAAAATTTTTGTCTTCATAGCCAGCGGTTCTTGTGAGCAGAGATGAGACTGAGGGGGAGACAATTACGGACTGTATGTGGACGATTAACATTATACCCTACGAATTTTTAAGTGCTCACTGTTCACTCAAAACTGAAAAGAGTGACGCGACACGATCGACGGACATACTATAGACACTGCCCAACACATTTGTGCAAAGATTTAACGGATTTTCCGAGTGGTTTGCATTTTGCGACCGATCGGAACTTACTTTCTGGACAACCTTCGTACAACTAAGATAATGATTTATTGGTGAATATCCAACGAGGATTCAGAAAGTAAAGTTCTTGTGGGAAAACAGTTAGCTTTATGTTCATTCGTTGTAATGAATGCTGTCGACAGGGGATATCAGATTGATTCCATGTTTTTAGATTTCCAGAAGCTTTTTGACCCCGTTCCTCACAAGCGACTTCTAATCAAATTACGTTCGTACGAAATATCGTCTCAGTTGTGAGACTGGGTTCGTGACTTCCTGTCAGGAACGTCACATTTCGTAGTAACCGACTGCAAATCATCGAGTACAACAGAATTAATATTTAGAGTGACACGCCCGGTTAGCCCAACGGTCTTCCGGAGTGGCAAGGAGCGCCGAGCCGGCCAGTCTGTGGATTGTTTTTAGGCGAGTCTCTATCTCCCTTGACGAATGCGGGCTGGTGCCAACTATATCGCCTCAGCTACACTATGTCGGCGATTGCTGCGTAGACAAGTTCTCCAGGTACGCGTACACCACCATTACTCTACCACGCAAACATAGGGGTTAAACTTGTCTGGTGTGTGACGTTCCCTGGATGGGGGGGGGGGGGGGGGGGTGGTCCACCGGGGGCCGAACAGAACAATAACCCTGGGTTTGGTGTGGGGCGGCGGAGGGGTGAAGTGGACTGCGATAGTCGTCGTGGGGTTGTGGACCACTGCGGCTGCGGTGGGGACGGAGCCTCTCCGTCGTTTTTAGGTCCCCAGTTAACATACGATACAATAAAATATCTGGAATTCACCAAGGAAGTGTTGTAGGCTCTCTGCTGCTCCTGATCTACGTACACGGTTTAGGAGGCAACCTGAGCAGCCCTCTGTTTGCAGTTAACGATGTCATTTACTGCCTTGTAATGTCATCATATGATCAAAACCATTTGCAAAATTATTTACATAAGGTATTTAAATGGTGCGAAAAGTAGAAATTGACAATAAATAATGAAAAGTGTTAAGTCATCTACGTCAGTACTAAAAAGAATCCTCTCTTGTGTCTAGACAAGACAGTCTAGACACAGGGTGAGGTTACCGAAAGGGCACGCGTCAACTCACGCCGACTGGCGTGAAGTCTGGAACAGGATAAGTTGTGAATGCTATAGAGAAAAGTATGCAGCTTAGGTTATTCTTAACTTTTATTCCGTCATTGTGGTACATCGCTATTGATGATACAAATTAGACTCTCTCCAGATAGGGTTAATGGCGCCTTGCTAGGTCGTAGTCATGGACTTAGCCGAAGGCTATTCTAACTGTCTCTCGGAAAATGAGAGAAAGGCTTCGTCAGTGTAGTCGCTAGCAAAGTCGTCGTACAACTGGGGCGAGTGCTAGTCCGCCTCTCTAGACCTGCCTTGTGGTGGCGCTAGGTCTGCAATGACCGACAGTGGCGACACGCGGGACCGACATGTACTAATGGACCGCGGCCGATTTAAAGCTACTACCTAGCAAGTGAGGTGTCTGGCGGTGACACCACATTCCTCCCCCGCAAATCGGCGAACGGTCGTGTTATAAGGCTTCCGCCCGCCGTGGGGAGGGCCCCATGTTGACGTATGCGATGAGGTGGGGAGCCTAACAACAGGCGAGGCTGTGCCACCCGCACCCGGCCATTAGGTGCGAGGGGAGCTAGGAAACGCCTGGAAACCTAGTCCAGGGTGCACGTCAACATGCGGCGTATGCGCCCGTAATGGGACAGGAGGGGCCGAAGGGTCGACCTCCATTGCGTCGGGATATCCGACGCGCGATGACGCCATGTGGTCCGGAGCGGGCAAGAGTTCCATGGCGGAGGACAGCTGGTCACGGGAAGCGATCGGCGGCGCGTGACCCAGGGAGGCGGTTGGCGGCTGCAGCGAAGCGTCCACTGCGGGCGGCGCCGGCGGCGGCTGCGGCGGCGACGGCGGCTGCGCGACGCCATGGGGCAAAATGGAAGGCATCGTCGGTAACACCTGGGGATGAGGCGAGCCAGTAGATGGGTCCCTAGGGCGCTGACCGGACGGCACCGTCGCTGAAAGCAGACGGGGAGCGGCAGAACCCGTGCGACGACAGAGGCGCAGCTGATTGAGATGCCGACGCACCTCACCAGAGGCCCCCAAAACCAAATACATCGCGTGGCCGAGGCAGCGAAGAATGCGCCCTGCGAGCCAACGCTGTGAACCGCGATAGCTGTGATAGAATACAACGTCGCCGGGAGCAAAAGCAGGAGTCTGCCGCTGCACAGGAACCTGATGCGGCGGATGCAGCAAAGACATCAAGGTTCGATGAGGACGACCGTGAAGCAACTCAGCCGGCGAGCGACCATCCCGGGGCTGAGAGCGATACGAAGACAAAAAAAGCAACAACGCGTCTTCCCGAGAATGCGACTCTTTCAACTTCAACATCTGTGACTTGAAAGTCCGGACCAATCGTTCAGCGGCACCGTTTGACTGAGGCGAAAACGGCGCGGATGTCAGATGTTGAATACCATGACTGAAATTCTGCGGACATGAATTGTGGGCCATTGTCGGAAATAATAGTCTGTGGAAGACCTTCCACGCAAAAGATAGCAGACAACGCTTGGATGGTGGCAGAAGACGTCGTGGAAGACATCCGGACAAGAACAGGAAAATTACTGAAGGAATCGACAACAACCAACCATCGAGCATTCCAGAAGAGACCAGCAAAATCTATGTGTAAGCGTTGCCAAGGGGAAGTGGCTTTTGGCCATGCAAAGAATTTCCGCGGCGGTGCGGATTGTTGTTCGGCACACGCCATGCAAGAAGAGCAATATTCGTAATCGCAGCATCGATTCCGAACCAAGTACAGTGCTGACGAGCAAGTTGTTTCGTACGCACTATACCCCAATGTCCTTGGTGGAGAAGCTTTAAGACAGAGGACTGTAACGAACGGGGGACCACGACCCTAGACTGATCATTATCAGAACGCAACAACAAAACACCACGTCGTACAAAAAGTCTCTCCTTGTGAGCAAAAAATCTGCGAACCAACGGATCCTCGATCCGTGACTTGGACAAGGGCCATTGCGTAGCAACAAAACGCAAAACGGTAGCAAGGACAGGGTCAGCAGCTGTGGCTGTAGCTACACGACGAAACTCAATCGGAAACGATTCGACCACGTCATCGGTTTCCGCATCAATGAACATGCAAGCAAGTTCGGAAGAATCGAATGCTTTATCCGTGGCAACAGGCACACGGGACAACGCATCGGCGTTTCCGTGCTTAGCAGTGGACCGATACAAGATATCGTAGCGGTACTGCTAGAGGAAAATAGACCAGCGAATGAATTTCTGCGCTGTACGTGGAGGTACAGGCTTGTGCGGATGAAAAAGCGACGCCAAAGGTTTGTGGTCTGTGATGATGGTAAAGTGACGACCATACAAGAAATCGTGAAACTTTGTAACACCAAACACGAGAGCCAAAGCTTCTTTCTCTATCTGGGAATAATTTCTTTGCGCTGACGAGAGCAATTTGAACGCAAAGGCAATAGGGCGATCATGCGAACCATCTTTGTGCGCAAGCACAGCACCGATCCCGAAATCCGATGCATCTACCATCAGCAAAAGGGGTTTCTGGGGATCGAATGGCGTAAGGCAAGTATTTGAAAGCAACGCCGATTTCAACTGGCGAAAGGCGCGTTCGCATTCCGTCGACCAGACGAACGGAACACCTTTACGGCGTAAGCGATGAAGCGGAGCTGAGATGGAAGAGGCATTCGGAATATTCCGATGATAATAGTTAATTTTTCCCAACACACTCTGTAGCTGCTTCAAAGTCTGCGGCGAAGGCAAGTCCTGTATGGCATGGAGGTGCTCCGGACTTGGATGTATGCCTTAAGGACATGTCCCAGATATGGCAAGTCACGAGCAAAAAACACACATTTGTCCTTCCTCAAGCGAAGACCATTTTGTCGCAAGACCTGAAATAATGTTCGTAGGTTTGCAAGATGATGTTCTTCTGTCTTTCCGGAGATCACTATATCGTGCAGATAGTTCGCTGCAGTAGGGACCGAGGCACAAATAGTTTGCAAATATTGCTGAAACAATGCAGGGGCGGATGCACACCCGAATGGCAGTCTTTTGAATCTGTACAATCCAAGATGCGTGTTAACCACCAATACGCGCTGGGATTCTGCGTCCACCGGTATTTGCAAGTACGCATCTGCTAGGTCCAACTTTGAAAAATATTTTCCCGGGCACAGTTTGTCAAAAAGATCTTCCGGGCGGGGCAAAGGAAAAGTAGCAGTCACTAGTTGTGGATTCACTGTTGCCTTGAAGTCCACACAAAGTCTCAATTTTCCGGAAGGTTTTCGCAAAATTACTAAGGGTGAAGCCCAGAGGGAAGCCTGCACACGTTCAATGACACCTTGTGATTCTAAATCGTGTAATGTTCTTGCGACCTCATCACGCAATGCGTGGGGAACATTGCGCGCTCTGAAAAATTTCGGTTGCGCGTTGACTTTGAGTTCCAAATGTGCTTCATAGTTCTTAGTGCAACCAAGGCCCGGTGCAAAAATGTCGGCAAATTCCTCACATAGACGAGAAACACTGGCTGAAGGCACAGTCTGGTTCACTGATAGGACCTGATTTACGATAGACAAGTTAAACAATTGATATAAATCTAAACCAAACAAGTTCACTGCAGCAGAAGAACGAAGAACGTAAAATGACACAAGTTTTGTTTGTCCCTTGTATGTTGCAAGAAGGCTGCACTGTCCTAACACAGGGATATGCTGTCCGGAATAACTAGTGAGCTGAACTTTCGCGGCACGCAACGGATGTGCGCCCAGTTGTTTGTACGTGGCGTGATTGAGCAATGAAACTGCAGCTCCGGTATCGAGCTGGAACGGTATCACTTGTCCGGCAAAGTCCAAATCTACAAAAACTTTCCTGTCCTGCTGACGACAAGAGCGACTGTTTTGTGCAACTTGAACAGACACTGTTACAGAAGCACTTGCGACGTGACGGGATTTCCGTCGACGTCGATGCACACTTTTTGTTGGACGAACACAGTCACAGTTAGAGAGAGGAACACTGGGCGGAGTGGCATTAACTACATGAATGTCCAAGGGCGAAGGTTCCCGAGCCTGAGTGTCCTTGGTTCGATTCCGGCACGAAGCAAAGGGCCGGGAGTGGGTGGTAGAGTCCGATCTAAGCTTTTTCTGGCAAACACTTTGAACATGTGCTTTCTTATTACAGAAAAAGCAAATAGCTTGGCGTGACGGGCAATTCTCACGCGAATGTCTAGTTGCACACCGCGGGCATGATTTCAGCACTGCATTTGCTCGCGTGCGCGGCACATGAGGCGGTGCGGACGTGCGCGAAGGCTGTTTACAGTTCCGTGCAGCGCGCCCGGCGGGCCGGTTAATGCGACACACAGCTGGCGAAGTTGCAAATGATTCCTGAGCAAAGTCAAGTGTGTCTTGCCTATCCAATATGTCTATCACTTGAAGGGAGGGATTGACTAGTTTCAAAATCTGTTCCCTTATGCGAACATCAGAAACGTTCTGTGCAATTGCATCACGCACCATTGTATCTGAATAAGGGAGTACACAGTCGCATTCAAAAGCGCAATCCCGAGTAACGCCTTGCAATGTTGCAACCCACTCCCGATTAGTTTGACCGGCCATACGTTTTGTACGAAAGAACGTATACCTTTTTGCAACTACATTAACTGTTTCTTTGAAATAGGCATCTAAAGGAGACAAAATTTCTTCGTATGACAGAGTTGCTACGTCGCGTCGGGGAAACAATTTCACTATCACACGGTAGGTGGACACACCTACACACGAAAGCAAAAACGGCTGCCGCTCATTACCTTGAATTCTGTAGGCGGCGAGATGGAATCCAAATTGGCGTGACCACTCCGTCCAGCTTTCGTCGTCGGGACGAAATTGACGGAACGGGGGTGCAACTGCATGTTGTGGCTGCGGTAGCGATGAAGCGGCGGCGGCCGCATCGGTTTGCAGCGCACGTTGACCCTGGACGAGCTGTCCAAGGGCATCCAATAACGCCTGCGTCTGCTGATTCTGCAAGCGATAAAATTCGGACAGTACATCTGGAGAATGTGACGAAGCCATGACACAAGCAAATCAAATCAGAGCAATACGAACGCGAAAGTCTCTATCCCATCCTCGTCGCCAACTTTTGTTGTGTCTAGACAAGACAGTCTAGACACAGGGTGAGGTTACCGAAAGGGCGCGCGTCAACTCACGCCGACTGGCGTGAAGTCTGGACCGGATAAGTTGTGAATGCTATAGAGAAAAGTATGCAGCTTAGGTTATACTTAACTTTTATTCCATCATTGTGGTACATCGCTATTGACGATACAAATTAGACTCTCTCCAGATAGGGTTAATGGCGCCTTGCTAGGTCGTAGTCATGGACTTAGCTGAAGGCTATTCTAACTGTCTCTCAGAAAATGAGAGAAAGGCTTCGTCAGTGTAGTCGCTAGCAAAGTCGTCGTACAACTGGGGCGAGTGCTAGTCCGCCTCTCTATACCTGCCATGTGGTGGCGCTAGATCTGCAATGACTGACAGTGCCGACACGCGGGACCGACATGTACTAATGGACCGCGGCCGATTTAAAGCTACCACCTAGCAAGTGTGGTGTCTGGCGGTGACATCACATCCTCTACATTTCTGTTAGACGTTAAATTACACAAATCTAAAGGCCGTGAATTCAGCTACGTACTTAGATATTATATTTACGAATAACTAAAAGTGGAATGTTCGCATTGACATAGTTGTAGGGAAGTGAACGAAAGAGTGTGATTTATTGGCAGAACACGTTGGAAAGGCAACAGGTTTGCTAAAGAGTGTGTAAGCTATACTTGTCTGCTCTGCGTTGTGACACCCTCATCAGATAGGATAAACGGAGGACATCGAAACCTTACAAATAAGAGCAGCTCGCTTTGTATTATTGCGAAGTAGAGGAGAGAAGGAAACGTTCTCCTCCGAATGCGATAGTACTTTTTTAGAGTCCACGTACGTAGAACGAAATTATCACCATGATAAAACAAAAGAAATGAGAGCGAGCTGCTAGAGAAACGTTAGAGAAGTAGTTTGAAGGTGGTTCGATGAACCCTCTGTCCGGCACTATAAAGTGAATTTCAGAGCAATCGTGCACCTCTAGACGTAGATGTAATGACCGGACTTTATGGGCACCCGGCAGTCTTTCAGTGATTACAGTGTAAAGTTATAAAGACACCCTCTATTGGTCGTTGATTTCACGACGTAGCAGAGGAGAGAGAGAGGATTATCTCGTGTTGGAAAATGAGCGGGCAGTCGGCCCCGGTGCCGGTACCACAGCGCCGTTAACACGGGGCCCCGGATGCTCGGCACGATTTCCCAGCGGGGGCGGCCGACGTGAGGTCTCTAGCCACCAGAAGCCGCCCGGTCAGGGACACCGATTGCCGTTCCCCCGGGATCCTGCCTGCGCCGCTTCTTCCCCACCTGCAGGCTGCCACCTGCGCACGCCGCCCGGCTTAATTTGAAATGCATGGCGCTTCTCGGGGGACCGTACGTGCCGTCACAACCACCCCTAAAGCGGCTCGCCAACCAAGCGTGCTGCAGGCCGCCCTCCTCATCGTACTGGATTTTAGCCGACACCGCAGAGGGGTTGCGCCGTTCCTGTCTCCCTCCTTACGTGCTGGCACACCAAACCCGGTGTTACAAAGCGACCGTACTGATTCCTCCTACCCCTCTTCTGTTTTTCCTCACTTACCGGATCTGAAGGTCAATGCCTGGACATCAGTGTCCTAAAGTAGTACGACATAACAATAATACACTACTGGCCATTAAAATTGCTACACCAAGAAGAAATGCAGATGATAAACGGGTATTCATTGGACAAATATATTATACTAGATCTGACTTGTGATTACATTTTCACGCAATTTGGGTGCATAGATCCTGAGAAATCAGTACCCAGAACAACCACCTCTGGCCGTAATAACGGCCTTGATACGCCTGGGCATTGAGTAAAACAGACCTTGGATCGGGTGTACAGGTACAGCTGCCGATGCAGCTTCAACACAATACCACAGTTCATCATGAGTAGTGACTGGCGGCCACCATTGACCAGACGTATTCAATTGGTGAGAGATCTGGAGAATATGCTGGCCAGGGCAGCAGTCGAACATTTTCTGTATCCAGAAAGGCCCGTACAGGACCTGTAACATGCGGTCGTGCATTATCGTGCCGAAATGTAAGGTTTCGCAGGGTTGGAATGAAGGGTAGAGCCACGGGACGGAAATGCAACGTCCACTGTTCAAAGTGCCGTCAATGCGAACAAGAGGTGACCGAGACGTGTAATCAATAGCACCCCATACCATCACGCCGGGTGGTACGCCCGTATGGCGATGACGAATACACGCTTCCAATGTGCGTTCACCGCGATGTCGCCAAACACGGATGTGACTATCATGAAGCTGTAAACAGAAAATGGATTCATCCGCAAAAATGACGTTTGTCATTCGAGCACCCAGGTTCGTCCTTGAGTACACCATCGCAGGCACTGCCGTCTGTGGTGCAGCGTCAAGGGCAACCGCAGCCATGGTCTCCGACCTGATAGTCCATGCTGCTGAAACATCGTCGAACTGTTCGTGCTGATGGTGGTTGTCTTGCAAACGTCCCCATCTGCTGACTCAGGGATCCAGACGTGTCTGCACGATCCGTTACAGCCATAATGATAAGATGGCTATAATCTCGTCTGCTACTGATACGAGGCCGTTGGGATCCAGCACGGCGTTCCGTATTACCCTCCTGAACCCACCGATTCCACATTCTGCTTACAGCCATTGGATCTCGACCAACGCGAGCACCAATGTCGCGATACGATAAACCGCAATCGCTATAGGCTACAAACCGACCTTTATCAAAGTCGGAAACGTGATGGTACGCATTTCTCCTCCTTAAACGAGTCATCTCAACAACGTTTCACCAGGCAACGCCGGTCAACTGCTGTTTGTGTATGAGAAATCGGTTGGAAACTTTCCTCGTGTCAGCACGTTGTAGGTGTCGCCACCGGTGCCAACCTTGTGTGAATGCTCTGAAAAGCTAATCATTTGCATATCACAGCATCGTCTTCCTGTCGGTTAAATTTAGCGTCTGTAGCACGTCATCTTGGTGGTGTAGCAATTTTAATGGCCAGTTGTGTAATAAATACAGGAGAAGTGCGCGAGCGGCTTGCACACTGAGGGTTCAGTAGAAACTTAATTATGAATATGGATAATAATAATAACAACAATAATATTTTCCTGTGGCTCAACGGCCTGGACACCACTCTCCCCTTCATCAAACAGGGGAAAGGGGGTCTACAGTTTAAAGTGGGATCTTCGCGACTCCACTCATCGTTGACAAGTGAATACTGTGTGAGAACGAAGACTGAATAATCGGTGGTCCGACCGAGATTCGATCCAGTAACCTCTCGATTTTCGTGCACATGCTTTACTGCTAGTCCACCGCACATAACATGCATATGCCACTAGATACATAATCGAGAGGTTTCGATGAGTGAGCCATCGACTATCGAAATATGTAATATAAATGGCAGTATCTTCTGGTCGCTTTCTTATTGAAGCTTAAATTGCAAACATAGCCAAGGGACCATAGAGCTTAATACCTGACACACATTTCAACTTTTTACCTCAGTCCGTGTGTGAGGAAAAGATGTCTTAACAGTCAGACGGTTTAATGAGCTTAGTGTTCTTAAAACATCTTCCGAACGTAGGGTGGAAGGCCTGCGTGGGTCACTGATATATATATTTTTATTACTGTTATGAATTTTTCAATCTACGCAATAGTCACCCACACTATGAACACATTTTATCACTTTATTGCTATTTTAAGCAAACAGACGATTAGCAAAATAAAATAAAATAAGATAAGTATAAACTTTCACATTTATTTTAAAATCCATCAATGTTCAATAAAGCGGATAACACATACTAAGTCTGTCTCAAAGCTGGTACCTTATTTACTGTTATAAATTACTTAAGGAAAGTGTTACTCAGAGGGTTTCAATTAACATGGAACGTGATTTTCAAAGAATGGGAAACAAACAATGCGTAACAAACAAGCACACAAAGATAGTTTATTTATTTATTTATTTATGCATTTATTTTACCTGGCAAGATTAGGGCCTTCAGGCCCTCTCTTACACCTAACCAGGCATACTCAGATTCAACAAATTTCAGTTTCTACAGAACATTAAGGACATATAACATGTTATACAGTATTAATGTTACAGAAAAAAATTAGAGATTATAAAAGTAGTACAATGATAATTATAACAATCACAAAATAATAATAATAATCAAGAATAATAATAATAGTAATGACTATGTACAGGAAAGTAAACATATTTTTTCTTTTATGAATGTCAGTCCTATTGCTAGTTGGGAATTTTCTCGTTATATTCTTGCAGCTTGTGAGTTATTCTCATCAAGCAGAGACATAAGACGATAGAATGGGGTGAAAGAGATATAGAAGAGGTAGATAGGTTAGAGGAAGAGAAATAGAATGGTAAAATTCGAATCTATGATGGAGAGGAGAAAGAAAAAGATGAGAGGGGCACGACAATGGTGGCTATACCGTCCCTAATATGTAAGTCTTGAGTTCCCTCTTGAATGTTAAGTGGTTCTGGATAAGACGCAGATCACAGGGGAGCGCGTTCCATAGTCGTATGGCTGAGATGGAGAATGACACAGAGAAAGATTTTGTGTTATGTAAAGGTACAGCCAAGATGCTAGACGTATCCGATCTGGTATTGCGGTTGTGGAATGATGATAGGTGTTTAATGTGAGAAGATAAGTATTGGGGGCACCAGTGGCTAAGAAATCGATGAAGTAAGCACATCGTGTGGAGATCGCGTGCCTTATGTGGGCGTATCCAACCTAGCTGGGAGTATGAAGGACTGATATGATCATACAACCGTATACTGCATACGTATCTAACGCAAGCATTCATCACTAGCTCGAGGCATCTCGAATTTTCACTATTTGTGCCGTGTTGAACTACATCACAGTAGTAAAGATTAGGCAAGGCTAGTGTTTGGACTAATTTTTGTTTAACATGGGTTGGAAATATTTTTCTAAATTTTTGAATTGCATGTAGGGAGGAGAGCGATTTCCGGCAAGCTGTGACTGTTTGTTCTTCCCAGTTTAGGTGTTCATCCAAGATTATTCCAAGGTCTTTTACTGTTTTTTGGTATGGTAGTTGGGTACCATTGAGGAGTATTTGAGGGACTGTTTCGCGAAAGTACCGACTGATTAACTTTGGATGAGATATAAGTATGACCTGGGATTTCTTGGGGTTTAGTTTCAGACCTAGGTTCTGTGCCCATCGAGAAACAGAGCGAAGATCTGCGTTCATACTCGCTACTGCGTCAGAAATGTTCTTGGGGCTTGCACTTATGTACAGTTGGATGTCGTCGGCATATAGATGGTAGTTGCAGGAATGAATCACTGAAGAAATATCATTAATGTACAGTGAGAAGAATAATGGACCAAGGACGGAGCCTTGGGGAACTCCAGAGCGCACGTTTTTCCATGATGACTTTTCCGGCCCACAAATGACTTGTTGACTTCTGTTTTTGAGGTAGCTGTTGAAACAGTGTATAGCGCTGTTTGAGAAATTCAGCTGTTTCATTTTAATTAGTAATATATCAAAGTCAACTGCATCAAAAGCCTTGCTAAAGTCAAGCAGTGTTAGGATGGTAGCTTCACGTCTGTCCATACCATGTTTAATGTCATCAGTTACTTTGATTAATGCAGTTGCTGTACTATGGTGCTTTAGAAAGCCTGACTGATATTTGTTGTGGATGTTCTGAGTTTTGAGGTAATCCGTCAGCTGTTCATGGACGATGTATTCCAGGGCTTTAGATATTGCAGGTAGTATGCTGATCGGCCTGTAGTCACCTGGCGACTTAGGGTTGCCAGTCTTGGGTATAGGTTGAATTAAACTTTGCTTCCACTCAGTAGGATATGTACTACTGACAAGAGACAGGTTGAAGATGTCTGTGATAACTGGAGTAATAGTGTTTACGACGTTCTTAATCATGCCAATGCTCACTCCATCATTTCCTACTGCCTCGGAAGAGATTCTCATAATTGCCTTGTGTACTGTGCCGGTAGTTACATGTTTTAGGAAAAACTTGTCTCTCGAGAGATTGATGTCTTGGGGCTGGTAATTTGTCACTGCATGGCAGTTTACAGCTGTTGAGAAGAAATCATTGAATTCTTCTGCAGACGCTTGATAAACAGGGTCAGATCTTCGCTTCCCTATACCGAAACTGCGCAGCTTTTTCCACAGTGCAGCAGGTTTTGTTATACCGCATACGACAGAGCGGGCATGTCTGATTTTGGCATTCCTCACGCTTTGCTTGGTTCTATTTCGGAGTTTCCTATAAGCTTCGTACGCCTCGGGAGTTGGGTTACGCTTGAAGGCCCTATGTGCAGCATCACGTTTATTCATTAACTGGCTTAATGCAGTGGTGAGCCACGGAGCAGGAGCTCTCTTTACCTTGACAGTGCGTTGAGGAGCATGTTTATCATACAGTGCAATAATTTTGCGACATAATTCCCGAATTTTTCCGTCTAAAATCGGTTCATTGCTTATATCATGCCAAGGGATGTCTGAGCAATCCTTTTGAAGAGCGTCATGGTTAACATTTTTTAGGTTTCTGTAGGTTACCAGGTGAGACTTTTCTTTGGTAGTATGCACTGAGTAATTTAAGAATATCACGTCGTGAGCAGAGAGTCCTGGAGCGGATGTCTGATTGGCGCAAATTATTTTATCTGGTCGCTTTATTGCTATTATATCTATGAGTGTATGGCTGTGTGGCGTGTGATGAGTTGGGTCCAGCGGTGTTAAACTCATATCATTGGAGTGGAACAGTCTCCTTAGTTTTTCTGCAGAGGGAGATTTTAACTGTAAGTCGATGTTTGTGTCGCCCATAATGATTATGTGTTCATACAGTGTCATGAGCGAGGACAGGGAGACTGAAAGGAGGACATAGCACCGACGTTTGGAGGTTTATAGATTACTCCAATTAGCAGTTTCTGATTTGATGTATTTATTTCGAAAAACAAGAACTCTGCTTCTCCTTCGCCCTTTGCATCCGATGTGCATAGTACAGTAGGTCTCAGATCAGAGCGAACATAGGCACCTACACCACCTCCGCGTCGTGTTTCACGATCTGCCCTTAGGAGAGAGTAACCAGTGATTCGGATAGCGTCGGAAGAAATGTTTGGTTTCAACCAAGTTTCAGAGACGAGGATAACATGGAACAGCGATTGGCAGAACAGGTCACAGAACTCGTCGAAGTGAGCCGTAAGCGACTGAGCGTGGGCCACAAAGAGCCCGCCGCCGGAACCGGTCCGTCCCATTGTGGCCGCCTGTAGGACCGAGCGCGCTCCGTCTACCTGCTGGCCGGAAGAGGGACAAAAGCTGGATTTCGCGGGGGAAGACATATTTACAGGTGTGTCCAAGGTCGTGACTGACTCAAGCGTCTGTGGGCTAAAGGTGAAAGACAAGCTGGAGGTATCGGAGAAAGGAGCAAAAAGAAAGATGGAAAGTGGCAGTAGTGATTACGAAAAAGATAATAGTAGTAGTAGTGGTAGTGACGAGGATGAAAATAACAGATATAGAAAAGCGGTTTTAAGGAGATTCCTGTTAATGGAGAATGTTAATTCCCGTTTGACTGACAATATGAATATGCATGAGCACTTATGATAGACAAATAAAGAAGCAATATTTATGTGAAACAATTGACTGATTTTAAATAGATTACTTATGGTACTTTTAGAAATAACGAAGCAATAAGTTCAAGGGTACACAGGAAAGGGACTGAACAATAACCAATTCATTCTATTTAAGGCAAAGAAATTGCACTCCTAGCGTAGTCGTGTTCCCAGTGGATAGTCATAGACTGGTATTGGAAGTTAAGACTAACATCACCGGCTAGTCCCGGTGGAGGTTCGAGTCTTCCCTCGGGCATGGGTGTGTGTTTGTCCTTAGGACAATTTAGGTTAAGTAATGTGTAGCTTAGGAACTGATATGACCTTATCAGTTAAGTCACATAAGATTTCACACACATTTGAACACAACTAAGATCACGTGGTTCGATGTAACCACAACCTTACCAAAATGCTCTATAAAAATCTTTCTAGAGCTGTGAAATAGGAAAACTCCTCGCGATAGCGATTAATTATGTTTGAATACGTGAAATATTAAGCATAAGAGAAGCTGAGGGCTAGTTTTGTTTCTGCAGTGCATGTTCCACGTACACAAGTACATTTTCAACAAAAATGGCATTCCACAACGATTTTAATGAAGAAATCAAATTCAAACACATTACTTACCGAAAACTGCCGAACTGCGTTAATAACGCCGAAGTATTGACCTGATGGCCCGTTAAACAATTTTACGAGCACGTCGTACTGTTACTACAAAGTACATAGCACGTGGGTTGAACACAATGAGAAGTTATTAATTTGAAGAATTTCAACGGGAGAAAACCTTTCAGTCATATGAAGACACACTTATACACACATTCACCCTAAGGAACGATGATTTTAATTAGAATCACTCCTCATGATTTTACGTGTTTCCACTTTCCTTTATTTGAGTGAACACTGAAATCGCACTGCATCGCGATTTAAAATAATATAAAAAACATTTTCGATATAATTTTGTAAGAAAAGTAATTAATATTTCAGTTAGGCTGAAAACTTACGAATTTCGTTGTGCTTCGGACTCACCAAACATGCACTTATCCGATGATGTTCTCACGTGAGAAACTGTCCGCAGATTAACTAACCTGGGCCCTGTCTGAGGGCATCCCACAGATACAATAGGATGTGATCAGAGACATAGCTTCCTTTGCCAAATTGACAAGGGACAGACAGAACCACACCACGGAGACAAACTTCTTAACCTAGGAATCGTATCTACTTACTCAGACGTTGGCACAACTGTTCGTAGCAGACAGAACTTCTCTGCTACCACCGAGCATGCAACCAGAAATACTCACACTGATTCATTCTTTGACACCAGAAGGGAAGGAGATGACAATATCTTAAGAACATCATATACACTACGTAAGGGAGGCAGATGTGGGTTTCATAGGGAACTCTGTATGATAGGAATTACATATAAAAATTTGTTTGAAAATGTTGTATGACAGGTTGTTCGCGTTTATTTGTCATTATAACATATTCCACTGCTTAGTCCTCTCCCAGACTAATTTATAAATAGCACAGTAAATTTAGAGGTGCAAATGTATGACGTACACAACAATAAATCGAGCAAAATAGAATGAAAGAAATCTAACAAAAACCTTTCAACGGACGGATTGACGACGGACAACACAGTGATTCTGTAAGGGTTTCGTTTTTACCAACTGAGGTACGAAACCGCAGTAGAAAAAAGATCATGAAAAAAATCGATGTTGACAAATGCCAGATTTCCAAGCTCTTTTAAGGGTAATATATTTTGTTGTAGCTCATTAATGTACTCGCTGGCAACTAAATCAACTCATAGTGGGAATCGGCGTGTGGGAGCAGATGCGACTGTCCAGATTCTGGTGGATATGATTTGCAGTTGCCTTAGCAGTTTCCTTCTTTCGATCCGTTGCAGAGTCTGAAGTGTCTAAGTTTTGTGGATGATTGTCGAGTGCTTGTACAGTGTTGGATTTAAGTCTTTATAGATTAATGTGTTGGCACATACAGGGGGTGGACATAAATGAGGAAACACCAAACTCTTAACACATTTGGCCGCTCCCATTAGTGTCTACGAAAACCCTAAGCACTCGAACATCTTCCATTCGTCAAGGACTGGATAAATACAGGTCCTGTATTTTTCCGGTGGAATGTCATTCCAGGAAGCCTGCAGGGTAATGGCAATTTCAGATGACGATGTTGAAGGTGGATAGCGATCACGCACCCCGAATGCCATGAGCCAGAAGAACAGGGACCCTGCCGTCTTGGAACACAGCTTCAGGATTGGGGAAAGACACTGTACCAAGGGATGGATCTGATCACCCAACGTGTTCACGTAATCCTTAGCGGTAATGTGACCTTGCAGTATAGTGGTGAGACCTATCGACTACATTATTTGGCTGCCCAGAAAATCTCTGAACCTTTCCACCTTTGCAGACGAACTTGTAGATAGGACAACCACATATTAATATCCAAGGTGATTTCTCCATATTTCCCTCGTGGGACGTAAACTCGCCTAGAGGTTGTAAACAGTGTCAAAGAAGACTCATCAGATCAAATGACTTCCTTTCATTGCTCCATAGCCCTCCTTTTCGGGCTTCGGCACCGCGTTCCCTTTGATGAGTAATTACATCATTGGTTTAGGAATTCCTGATCAGCTTGCAATTTCCAACTTATGGTGCTCGCTTCTTCATGTTTTGGACCCGAAAGGTTTCGTGGGTGCCACAGTCAGTTCTGCAGTGACATCTGGATCTGAAAAATGGAAATGTTGTGTGGCTAGGGCCTTCCGTCGGGTAGACCGATCACCTGGTGCAAATCTTTTTAGGTGAAGCCACTTCGACGACTTGCGAGTCAATTGGTATGGCATGAGGATGATGATGATGAGGACACTACAACATCCAGTCCTTAAGTAAGGAATAATCTCCGACCCAGCTGGGAATCTAACCCGGTCCACTTGGCTTAACAGTCCATCGTGCTGACCACTCAGGTACCTGGGTGGACACGTTTGGATCTGTAGTTCTCTTATTTGTTGTCACAAATAACTTCAAATACTGTATGTCACTAACACTCAACACACACTCTCGTCCGTGTTGTGACTTAGCGGTGATGTTTCTCCGCTTTCACTGTATCCGGTATAAATCTTCGATATGATGCCTCTTGAAGCACCAAACACTTCCGCCACCTTGGTTGCGAAACCATCCACCGTAAGAGAATCCACAGTTCGCTCACGTTCGAGGTCATGTAGTTCGCAACTACTCATATCGCTGTTCTTACTCTGAATGACATTTGCAACTTCGCGTTCAACAGTGCAATCTATGGGTTGCATCTGCATTTATTTTCAAGCACGCACTGTCACGGAATTTCCATTGTTTTGTCTAACCCCTGCACTGGTCTCCTGCTCTATTCTACGAATACTACCAACTGGGATACCACGTTTAACGTCTCCATTCGACGGACAGATCACAGGCAACAGTGTCACATCACCTTAGTTCGTGAGGCTCTCTGGAGAGGTTGGAAATTTAATCCAGGACATGATCAGCAAATTGCCACTGTCAACTCTCCTTCACTTCCCGTCCAGATACTGGCACTTAAAATTATTCATGACCAGGATTCGATCCAACTTTACTCCGATTCGTGTACCACTGGGAAAGTGCGCGTTATGCCCTTCGGCTACTGAGTCAGGTAGTAGTTGTAATGGTCGCCCAGTCGTAGATATTGCTATAATCGCACTATTTCACTCCCATTTATGGAGCGCGTTAGCACTTGATAATAGGCTGGCACCATTAAAATGCATTGTGGTAAGCGCTGCTGCTTGCTGGATCACTGCTGTGTCTCGATGTTGATGCTGGCTCTAAATCTGGTTGTCTACGGATAAAAAGATGAGGTCCCGTGCTTTTGATGTGCTTTTGATGATACATAACGAACGAAACCAACAAATATTTAAACTTCAAATATTTATTACTCTGGTGGCCATCTTAATTCCACTGTCCAGCAAAGTCAATGGCACAACACAAAGTAGTATTTCTTTTACATGTTCTTCCATTGTTTATCCATCTCAAACAATAATACACATACACACTTTATCAAAGTGACTGCGCTCCCAACCCTTCTTGCTGCTTGTATTTATAACTTTGTCAAAGAACTACTAAAAAGAGAAATAGTTTATAAGACACATGTACATCAGTTATTGTAATTTGTGCAGAAAAGTTATTAATTTATATCAAGTGACATAATTTAACAGGTTATTAAAATGACAGACAGATTTTTTTGACTTGACAGAATAATTCCTTGTTACAAAAAGGCAGTTTTTTAGAAGTTTGTCAATTGACTTCTCTAATTTGCATAAATAAGTAAATAACATGAGTTATTAAGAACTACATTGGTTTTCGTCTAAAATAGGAGTGTTTACGTGAATACTGAGTGAAAACGGTCCTAGTGAACAAATAGGTTTCACTGGGTGATTTTTATTTAAGGAGATCCTAAATACATAAGTTGGCCACTATTTTTCGTACTTCATATTAATTATTTAAGATGAACTTAGTGTTTTTACATGATGACATTTGCTGCATCAGTGATCAAGTGATATTAACTTTTGTGTGGGTCAGTTATTCAGTATAATTTAATGGGTTGACTGTTTATGGAGACATGTTATGTAATCATTGTTAACATACACAATAACTTCTCTATAATCATAAATACTCATTAAACTGGCTGAATTTGGAGGGTATCGCATACTTTGGTAAAGTAAAGTCTTGAATAGGTTCCGTTACAGTACCCCCCTTGGGTAATATCATTTACAGAATGTTAATGATATTAGCCAACTAGGACAAATGTGTCAAATGGCTAAAATTTGGAAAAGTTCTACTTTAATAAATTTTTTTGTATTACTAGGCATAATGTGTATGTATACAATGACCATTCCACCGTTTCAAAATGACTTTTTGCTGCTAAAATTTTAGTTGTGTTGTTTCAAATGTACTTTGTGTTATGACTCTCAGTATGACATCATAATAAAAATATTTAGTAATATATGAATGTAAAAAAAATTGTATAATCTTTGCTCTCAGTGAGCCACATGGAAAATGATCAAAAACAGACACAAATATATCACATGCAATGTTATGATATATAAAAAATATATGTAAAAAATGTCAAAGTCAGCTCCCATTGAGTCACAGAATAATCAAGATAATAGAAGGAACATAAATATATTACATAGATGGACAGGTCATATGTCCATAAGAAAATATTGTAACTGTGGGCTCTTTTTGTGCCACATAATAGAAATGTAAACAAAGAACATAATTATAAGTATGGACATGATATATAGACACAAACACTAGACAAGTCACATGTATGAATACAATATGCATTTGGAAAAAAAGTTTTTTTAAATATTGTCTCCCATTGAGACACATAATCAAGATAGTACAAGAACATATTAATACCAAAATTACACACTTAAATTGGTCACAACATAACACAAACATCAAAATCGGTGAACATCTGATAAGCTGTAGAAAATTGTACACAAATCTTATCATTAAGAAAAGAATAGTAACAAAATGATGGGTCTTGCACATTAATTTTTAAATTGTCTTTTATATTTGGTGCAAGTATGTCCCATATTCAGCAATACTAAAAAATGAAATAAATGTTTGTCACCTCTTTGGGTGCATAGTTAAACTTGCCCATTGCAAGTAAAGAAGATGTCTCAAAATTTAATATTCATTAGTGATAATAAACATATGAAAACATTCTCTCAGAGATCTGGAACTTTTCTAGGGTCTATAGGATGAGTGGTAGTTGCTATTTGACACACCCAGTAAAAATCTTTGCTGGTAAAATGCTTTACGGAAAATCGGTAAGTAGCTGTATTCAAAAAGGGAAATGTGCTTAATCATGTTTATATGCTTTCAATTCAGTGATGTTTCTTAATCCAAATAACCTTCACATTCTGGTAAAAATAAGTCTATACGCATTAGGATGTGGACTTTCTTTTATTTCAAATGGACCAATGTAAATATCAAAAAACTTCTTCAGTTTGGCTGACAATAATTTTGATTTCTCTTGTGTCTTGACCAGTACAAGATCCCCTGGTTTGAACTGTGTAGCTTTCCCTTTAGCTGCATGTCTCCTTTTTCTTGATTCCCCTTGTTTTTTCTCTACTAACTTATCAAACTCTTGACCCTCTGCATCTCCCTCTAAGTTCTCATCTGGGTAATAAACACCCTCATTTTCATGATGCACTGATTGAATGTGTTTACAGCTGTCACCACAGTTTAAAATTAACAAATTCATAACACAGCTTCATTGTGTAACAGGTTCTATAATACACATTTGTTTTGCTGCAAAATTAAATCCAGCATTCACTTTTAATATCCAATCCATACCTAAAATGAAATTTTCATTCAGGTCATCTACTACTAAGCATCCACGTTCCAAATTTAGGTTATCAATTTTAAAAGTACTTAACACTTGTTTCTTAACTACCTCACTGGTTCTGCCTGTAGCTCCTTTCACTTTTAATCCAACAACTGGCATCTCAGGAAAATGTTGAGAATTTCTGAGCTTATCTCTAAGTCTAGAAGTGATGGCAGAAACAGGACTTCCTGTGTCTACTAACACTCTTCCTTCCCACTTGTCAATGTTTACTTTAACATATGGACAACCTAGCTCAACATCTTTGTCTATTTCAGTGTTTTCAAACAATAGATCATTTTCAGTTTATTTAGTTCCTAAGTCTAATGTCTCTTTCCTACACTTAGACACATCCCTCTCTGTTTGCAAAGCATTGACATTTAAATATAAACCTTTGTTTTCATCTGTTCCTCTTAACACTTTGTTGCCACTTAACAAACTACTGTTTTCACCCCATTTTTTATGAAGTCCACTACGGATTCTTATCCACCATATAGGATACAAGGTTGCACTTAACTTTGCTAATTCTTTCCAAAAGGCATCTTTGTTTATACAGTTTCCGGAGTTGTTCCACAAAACTTGTAAAAACTTTTCCCCTTTTTCTTGAATACACACACTTACATTCCATCCATTTATATTTTCTTTATTATTATTATTATTATTGACATTTTTTTCTCAGACTGTTAAGTCTGGTTAAAAATGGAACGTGACGCGGACCTTGATCAAGTGTGACTTCCTTGTAACTGTATGGTATATGTTATATTGCATTTGGGAACTTTCGGGTAATTGAACATGTATCAATAATTACAGATTTTTGTAGTTGTATATATATGTTTGGATGTAGCTGTATTGCATTGATGTACTGGTGGATATTGTGAGGTATAACTCCTGTAGTTAATAGTATAATTGGTATAATGTCAACTTTATCCTGATGCCACATCTCCTTGACTTCCTCAGCCAGTTGGATGTATTTTTCAATTTTTTCTCCTGTTTTCTTCTGTATATTTGTTGTGTTGGGTATGGATATTTCAATTAGTTGTGTTAATTTCTTCTTTTTATTGGTGAGTATGATGTCAGGTTTGTTATGTGGTGTTGTTTTATCTGTTGTAATCGTTCTGTTCCAGTATAATTTGTATTCATCATTCTCCAGTATATTTTGTGGTGCATACTTGTATGTGGGAATATGTTGTTTTATTAGTTTATGTTTTATGGCAAGTTGTTGATGTATTATTTTTGCTACATTGTCATGTCTTCTGGGGTATTCTGTATTTGCTAGTATTGTACATCCGCTTGTGATGTGATCTACTGTTTCTATTTGTTGTTTGCAAAGTCTGCATTTATCTGTTGTGGTGTTGGAATCTTTAATAATATGCTTGCTGTAATATCTGGTGTTTATTGTTTGATCCTGTATTGCAATCATGAATCCTTCCGTCTCACTGTATATATTGCCTTTTCTTAGCCATGTGTTGGATGCGTCTTGATCTATGTGTGGCTGTGTTAGATGATAGGGGTGCTTGCCATGTAGCGTTTTCTTTTTCCAATTTACTTTCTTTGTATCTGTTGATGTTATGTGATCTAAAGGGTTGTAGAAGTGGTTATGAAATTGCAATGGTGTAGCTGATGTATTTATATGAGTGATTGCTTTGTGTATTATGCTAGTTTCTGCTCGTTCTAGAAAGAATTTTCTTAAATTGTCTACCTGTCCATAATGTAGGTTTTTTATATCTATAAATCCCCTTCCACCTTCCTTTCTGCTTAATGTGAATCTTTCTGTTGCTGAATGTATGTGATGTATTCTATATTTGTGGCATTGTGATCGTGTAAGTGTATTGAGTGCATCTAGGTCTGTGTCACTCCATTTCACTACTCCAAATGAGTAGGTCAATACTGGTATAGCATAAGTATTTATAGCTTTTGTCTTGTTTCTTGCTGTCAATTCTGTTTTCAGTATTTTTGTTAGTCTTTGTCTATATTTTTCTATTAGTTCTTCTTTAACATTTGTATTATCTATTCCTATTTTTTGTCTGTATCCTAGATATTTATAGGCATCTGTTTTTTGCATCGCTTCTATGCAGTCGCTGTGGTTATCCAATATGTAATCTTCTTGTTTAGTTTGTTTTCCCTTGACTATGCTATTTTTCTTACATTTGTCTGTTCCAAAAGCCATATTTATACCATTGCTGAATACTTCTGTTATCTTTAGTAATTGGTTGAGTTGTTGATTTGTTGCTGCCAGTAGTTTTAGATCATCCATGTATAGCAAATGTGTGATTTTGTGTGGGTATGTTCCAGTAATATTGTATCCATAATTTGTATTAGTTAGCATGTTGGATAGTGGGTTCAGAGCAAGACAGAACCAGAAGGGACCTAATGAGTCTCCTTGGTATATTCCACGCTTAATCTGTATTGGCTGTGATGTGATGTTATCTGAATTTGTTTGGATATTAAGTGTGGTTTTCCAGTTTTTCATTACTATGTTTAGAAACTGTATCAATTTAGGATCTACTTTGTATATTTCCAATATCTGTAGTAACCATGAGTGGGGTACACTATCAAAGGCTTTTTGGTAATCAATGTATGCATAGTGTAAGGACCTTTGTTTAGTTTTAGCTTGATATGTCACCTCTGTATCTATTATCAGTTGCTCTTTACATCCTCGTGCTCCTTTGCAGCAGCCTTTTTGTTCTTCATTTATAATTTTGTTCTGTGTTGTATGTGTCACTAATTTCTGTGTGATGACTGAAGTTAATATTTTGTATATTGTTAGTAGGCATGTTATGGGGCGATATTTAGCTGGGTTTGCTGTGTCTGCTTGATCTTTAGGTTTCACAAAGGTTATTCCATGTGCAAGTGTATCAGGGAATGTGTATGGGTCTGCAATGTAACTGTTAAATAATTTAGTTAGATGTGAATGTGTTGAGGCGAACTTCTTTAGCCAGTAATTTGCTATTTTATCATTTCCAGGGGCTTTCCAATTATCTGTAGAATTAATTGCTTGGGTGACTTCATGTTGCAAAATTATCACTTCAGGCATTTGTGGTATCATCTTGTATGTGTCTGTTTCTGCTTGTATCCACCGTGCATGCCTGTTATGTTGTACCGGGTTTGACCATGTGTTGCTCCAGAAGTGTTCCATGTCTGTTATGTTTGGTGGATTGTCTATTTTAATGTGTGTGTTATCCATTGTTTGGTAAAATCTCTTTTGATTTGTGTTGAATGTTTGGTTTTGTTTCCTTCTATTTTTACTTTTTTTGTATCTTCTAAGTCGTTTGGCCAATGCTGGTAATTTCTGCTTTTTTCATCTAATTGCTCTATTGCTTCTTGTTGTGAGATTTTACCTAACCTTTTTCGTTTTTTGTCTGATATTTCATTTCTTATAAATTGTGTTAGCTGTCCGATGATGTCTTTTCTCAGTTTTTCTATTCTGATCTGTAGCCTGTGTTGCCATGCTGGTTTTGTGGGTTTCTTCAGTGTGTCGGTTTGTTCTGATCTCTGCCTAGTGTGTATATTTAGTGTAGTGAGTGCTCCTATATAAACCAGTAGTTGTAACTCTTGCATAGTTGTGTTTTCATTTATTTTGTTGTGTATGATTGTGTTGATAGTTTTTATTGTTGTTTCGACTTGTGGGTAATTTGGCGGTCTATGCAAGAATGGTCTAATGTCTGTATTTGTGTCTTTGTATTCTATATATGTCAGCTGAAATTCCTCTTCTATATCTAACACATGTGTCTCTTCATGTTCTATTTGTGCTTGTTCTGGTGGTTGTGTTAAGATTTCGTTTTCCTCTGATTGTTTAATTGATGCGTGTTGGTCTTTGTTTGTTTGCTCTGGGATGTTTGAGTCCATTACTGTATTTTCTTCTTCTTCTGATTGCACATTATTTTGTTCCAGTATTTGTTGTACTTGTTGTTTGATGTTTTCTAATTCTGACTGGGGTATCCTGTTATTTTTTTATTATTACACAGATCTGATCAGCTAGTCGTTGTTCTGTTAAAAATTTTAATTCCGGGTATCTGGTAATAAATGTTGTGTATACTTGTGATCTGTATCCAGTTGTGTTGGTTCCTAGGTTTGTTGCTTGGTAATAACAGAACATGAGGTGTCTGTTAACTTCATCTGACCATCTCATCCTCTGTCTTGGCTTTCCTTCTAGGGTGGTTGCAGGAAGCATATCCTGCAAAACACCTCTATTTTGATTTAAATCATTTTCCAGTTGGCTAGCAGTGTCGTTACCATTGTGGGCGGGCATAGGGTTCAAGTGTCGTCCCCGACCATGATGGCGCTTGTCCGAGGCTTCTTTAGTTCTGTCCTGAACCAAGTAATCACACTAAAAGGGGGGTTAGCCCTATTAGTGGTTTGTTCTTTTCGTCGCCTTTTACGACTGGCAGAACATACCGGAGGCCTATTCTTTTCCCGGGCCTTATTATTATTATTATTATTATTATTATTATTATTATTATTATTATTTATACCATTCTCATATGTTAGTGTATCATAGTTCCCAATAGGCAATAGCTTGTCATCAGTTACACATTCCCTAGCCTGAATTTCACTTAATTTAACCCCATTATTACCCATATTTGTCACATCACTTAGCTTCACCTCATCATCACTTTTCAGTTCTACAAATACTTTTATTTCTTCCTCTACACTCTCATCAATAACATCACTTAACATAGGATCATTATTTAAATGTCCCTCTATTACTTCTTCCTCCATCTCCACAACAACCCCATCTTCAGTTTCCCCTCTATGTATCTGAATTTCAGCAATTGAGTCTTTGGCTCCATTAAACACTTCATCATCCACCTTCTTATCAAATAAACACCGCAAAATAGATTCCATTTGTGGTGTGTCTGACTTGTTATTAACACCAGTATCTTTTTCAGCCCAACTATGGAACTCTGCAATACCTTGAACTTCTGCACTTTCACTAACTATCTGTGCTTGAACGCTGTTTTTATTAACTGTATCACTTTTACTCATAGCATCCCAAAACCTTTTATTAAATTCTAATTTATTCATTCTAACAACATCGTTATTTTCATGGTACTTACTCTTTACATTGGATCCTCTCCATTTCCAGTTTCGCTTATGTGTTGCCCAGTCATAATGTTGTCTAGACCCAAAACTACGGACATCTAGTGGGGCTGTCCACCATTTCCCGGCTGGTTCCCCTCGGTCTGTCTGTTTGTAGTTGTTGTTTAGTTCACTAGTTTCAATAAACCCCTTCTATCTTGTTCTCTTCCCCAATACCTATTTCTTTCATTCCTGTTATATTTCCTCCATCCTCCCTCCTGTGTATTGTTTCCGAAATCATTTTCATGTCTCCTATCTCCCCTATTTGGAACATTATTTCCAGAATTTTCAAAGTCTCTCCTCCCATAATATTCTCTATTTACATTCCTGTTCCACCCCCCCATACAGGTTGTTGCCAGAACCAAAACTTTGGTTATTTTCTCTTTCCAAGGCCCTATCTAATCTATCTACAAATTTCAGGAATTCTTCCATTGAATTGTCTGGTCCATGGACCAATACCCACTGCAGTCTCTCTGGTAACCTTCTTTTTAAAACATCAATTTGTGTCATAATATCAAAAGAGTTATTCAAGTGAGCAAGTTTTTTCAATTGCTCTCTGCAATATTTTTGCATTCTCCCTACTTTTCCTCTATACACTGGTCCATTTAGAAATTCTGACTTTAATCTGGTTTGTACGGATTGTGAGCAAAATTTACAAATAAATTTAGCTTCAAACTCTTCAAAGTATTCCAAGAATCATTATTCTCGTTTGCCCAGGATAGGGCTTACCCCTCTAGAAACCTTTTTACTAACTTAATTTTTATGTTGTCTGACATTCCTACTACAAACATATCCTTACATTGGTGAATAAAATCAATAGGGTGCAGATTGTCACCAGGAAAGCATTTCACTTGGATGTGCCCACACATTGTATTTTATATTTCCTACATTTGTATCTACATTAGTGGTATACAGGTTGTATTCTTGTTTAAGGTTTTCTGATGTTTTGTCTATTCTCAGATCTAATCTTTCTACTTCAGTATCTACTCCGTTGTTGATGACCGCAATGCTGTCTGTGTTAGCTTGTATGTTTTCATTTAAACTTTCAACTTTAAATTGAAATTCTTTTCTGAAGTATATCAACTGCTCTCTAGTGTCCTTACTGAGGGTAGTTTTAATTTCCTCACACATATCATTGAGATGATTGCTTAATAGATCAAAATTCAAACTTAACTTATCCAGTCTATCTGTGTTTTCTTTAAGATTCAAATTTACTTGTTCACTCGATCGTTTAAGTTGCGAGCTTATTTGAGTTGCAAACTCTGTTAGCCACTCTGTTAAGTTTAATTGTTCACCATCCCCTGGTCCAATTTTACATTTCCTACGATCTCATCATTCTCAGGTACAGACATATAAACTAAATTTTTTTTAAATGGCAACAACAACAAAATACCTTACTTTCTTTGTAGCTCTGCTATGATGTCGTGTTCAGTGTTCCTTGCTGGCTTTCTTCACTTGTATTCGGTTTTATCGAAGCTGAAGTCTTGATTGATGAATTCCATTGACATAATCCAGATGTTAATCTTCTGAGTGGTGTGATGATAATTTTTCGTAGTCTCACATACACACGTTTCTTCACTTTGAAATGCTTTCACTGTTGCCACACTGCACAAATAAACTTTTTTGTAGTGCTAAGCACTTACAAAATTTATCGCTGCACTATTATCATCGATGCACTTAATGATCCCAGACGAGCAACCACTTTTGTAATGGTCGCCTAGTCGTAGATATTGGTATAATCGCACTATTTCACTCCCATTTACGGAGCTCTTTAGCACTTGATATTAGGTTGGGATCATTAAAATGCATTGTAGTAAGCGGTGCTGCTTGCTGGATCACTGCTGTGTCTCGATGTTGATGTTGGCTCTAAATCTGGTTGTCTACGGATAAAAAGATGAGGTCCCGTGTTTTTGATGTGCTTTTGATGATACATAACGAACGAAACCAACAAATATTTAAACTTCAAATATTTATTACTCTGGTGGCCATCTTAAATCCACTGTCCACTAAAGACAATGACACAACACAAAGTAGTACTCCTTTTACATGTTCTTTGCATTGTTTATCCACCTCGAACAATAACACACATACACACTTTACCAAAGTGACTGCGCTCCCAACCCTTCTTGCTGCTTGTATTTATAACCTTGTCAAAGAACTGCTAAAAAGAGATATAGTTTATAAGTCACATGTACATCAGTTATTGTAATTTGTGCAGAAAAGTTATTAATTTATATCAAGTGACATAATTTAACAGGTTATTAAAATGACAGATAGATTTGTTGACTTGACAGAATATTTCCTTGTTACAAAAAGGCAGTTTTTTAGAAGTCTGTCAATTGACTTCTCTAATTTGCATAAATAAGTAAATAACATGAATTATTAAGAATTACATTGGTTTTCGTCTAAAATAGGAGTGTTTACTTGAACACTGAGTAAAAATGGTCCTAGTGAACAAATAGGTTTCACTGGGTGATTTTTATTTAAGGAGATCCAAAATACGTAAGTTGGCCACTATTATTCGTACTTCATATTAATTATTTAAGATGAACTTAGTGTTTTTACATGATGACATTTGCTGCATCAGTGATCAAGTGATATTAACTTTTGTGTGGGTCAGATATTCAGTATAATTTAATTGGTTGACTGTTTACAGAGACATGTTATGTAATCATTGTTAACATACACAATAACTTCTCTATAATCATAAATACTCGTTAAACTGGCCGAATTTTGAGGGTATCGCATACTTTGGTAAAGTAAAGTCTTGAATAGGTTCCGTTACATAGTACAGTGTTTTACATAGAAAACTTGTAATAATAAAGTCTGTTTTTCGTATTTCATCCTAACTAAATTATTTTTAATTCCATTTTATTATCAATTGAAAAAGATAATTAGCAATTGCCGAACCACAATTTTTCAACAAAACTAATATCTGAAAGTCCTAAGCACTAATAGAATGCAAATAAAATTTGATGCAGACATGCACATACATTATTGTTCAGTGAAAAAATTTATTTATAGCAGTAATAGTTGTAAGCGCGACCGGAACGGTCGCGGGGTGGGCGAGAAAGCTCTGCGGGACCAAACGGAGAGCGGCCCGCAAACAAACAAACGAACGGAAAGGATGGACACCAAACAATTGCGGACGATGGACAGAGACCTTATGACGACAACAAGCAAGAAGCAACGGAGTGACAGAGACAACCAGATGAACCAAAGACATTCTCTAGTAATGAAAACAAAGAACGGTAAAAACGCTGAGGCGATTTGTCAATACGCACGCAACGATGAGACTGCTGGCTGACCTTTTATTTTCCATTTTTTAGTTTCGATTCCCCCTAAAGGGGGCGGGCTGACAGCAGCTTATTATGCCGCTCTTCAGCCTACAGAATTCGTTTTAAAAAGATGAAGATAAAAAAAAATAATAACAGTTGGCGATAAAATCGATGTCTTAAAGGTAAAATGGCAGAAAATTCCGGAGCTTAATACATAAAACACAGGGTTGATGATGCTAATAAAATACATAGGAAGCAGAAAAATAATAGACAATTAAAAAACACAGCAACAGTCTGGGTTCTGTTCGCAAGAGATATAAAATGCACACCCAGCGACAGCATGATTTCTGTTCGCAACACTGTGGAAAGACGCACAACACTGAACACTCACTTAAACACTGCACTAAAAAGTTGGCACAATTATGACATACCACACCCGAGAGCAGGTGGGGGGAAACTGGTCAGATGACGGGAAAAAGAGGGGGGGAAGGAGAGGAAAAGTGAAGGGGGAGGGGTGAAAGGAGTCGATGGAAGATGAGTATCCATAAGAGGGGTGGGGGTTGCTGAGCAGACGTGCCAGGGAGTGGGGAAGGCAGAGGAGGGGAGTACAAAAGGAATCGGGAGGGAGACAGGGAGAGGGTAGGCGGGGAGAAAACACAGGATGGAAGGGGGGAGGAAGAGGGAGCCCAGGGAAAGAACGGTGGAAAGGAGGGAGGTGAGGATCAGAGTTGATAGGAGGGATAAATGGAGGGAGAGAGGGCACCATCTGGGAGGGGGAGTTGATGGAAGACACCTTGGGAAAGGAGATGTAGGGTGTAGAGATGGACGGTATAGGGGATACAACAGTGAAGACATGGCAGGGGACGGGGATGGCAGAGGAGAGGAGCAACCAGGGGGTGAGGGGGTTCAAGGCGGCGGGAGGCGTAGAGAATGCGGATATGTTCGAGGAAGAGGAGCAGATGGGGGAAAGGAATGAGATCATAGAGGATCCGCGTGGGGGACCAGGCTGACCGAGGGGCTTGCGCTTAAATACACGATCGGGGGCGCCGCTAGTGGCCGCTTGGATCACGTGTTCCATTGAGGCGCCCTCACACTAAATGTGGGCCAGGAGGAGCGTGCCGCCACGGCTTACTTGCGATGATGCAGAGACCTCTAGGGGTCTCGTACATCCATGACGTCCGGCGCGGATGCAGATCCCGCGGCGCGAGGTACCGGAGTAACACTGCCCAATCTGGAGAAATGAAGAAGTATTTTATTTCATATTTCAAGCATCACATTTTTAACGAATTTTCGTTTATTGTGAGTCACATGTGACGTAGCATGTGAAAGTTGCTCGATTTGGACGGGTTACTCCTGTAACTGAAATATCAGATCTGAAGATGGTTCTGAATGAACCGAAACCGGTCATATGAATAATAAAAAAAATTTTTTTGCAATCAAGACGGATTTTAAGTAACATTATAAAACTATATATTTCATTATATTGTAATTTCAAATACAATACCGATTTTTCTTTTTAACCTGGCGAATATGTCTCTCGTCTTACCTTGGGTCCTAGTATTGCTTCGCAAGTTCTTCACAGATGTACCCCGGTCTCTGTTGTACCTAAGCGCGTTTCAACGCTACACCAGTTCACAGCTTTACACTCTCATTCGTAGCCGCGCGGGATTAGCCGAGCGGTTTAAGGCGCTGCAGTCATGGACTGTGCAGCTGGTCCCGGCGGAGGTTCGAGTCCTACCTCGGGCATTGGTATGTGTGTCTGTCCTTAGGATAATTTACGTTAAGTAGTGTGTATGCTTAGGGCCTGATGACCTTAGCAGTTAAGTCCCATAAGATTCACACACAATTTTTTTCACTCTAATTCGTAAGAGTCACGCATATGCGCTTACACTGGTACAACGAAGTTATGGGCAAAAGAAATACTGCACAACAAACACGTACAGAGTATAAACTCTATGCATTATGGACACAGCCATGTCTCGTAATTATTGCCGATTCAAATCCCACGGTGTTTTGTGACACAAGGAAGTTCGATCGGCGACCGGCGACGTTTTCGCATCAAATGTTACTTCTAGTCAGATTCAAACCAACAGCTTTGCGACTGCAAGACACACACGCTACTGTAGAAGCACAGTTTTCGGGTTTTGGCAAAATGAATCGTTTCCATGGTGACACGACCACTGCAGAGGGATAAGGAGCCCAATTTCCTGTTATCAGGATGACGTTCTGCTCTCCCCTCTGGATGTTGTGAGTTCAGGCTCGGGGGGCTGGTGGGAACTACAAAAATCCGTCGGAGGGGAAGGTCTCTGCAGAAAAGTAAATGATTCAAATGGTTCAAATGGCTCTAAGCACTATGGGACTTAACATCTGACGTCATGAGTCTAACTTAACCTAAAGACGTCACACACATCCATGCCCGAGGCACGATTCGAACCTGCGACCGTATCAGTAGCACGGTTCCGGACTGAAGCGCCTAGAAGCGCTAGGCAGCCGGCAAAAGTAGATGGTCTTCGGGAAACCACTGCATTACTGCTTGATCTACATCAGATACATGTTTGATGTCTCGGCAACTGGACGCACCATAGCATCGGTACACTGTGTGGTGGCATCGGTGTAGTACGTAGGGCACACGAGTTGCTCGGACGCAGCACACCGCGTGGCGACGGTGTCCGAGTGAAGCTAGAAAAGCACTACAGCAGGATGCAACAGCTGTGTATACTTCAGCCGAAGGTAGGTAGATGAAGGCAGCAATGTGAAGGCATGACGGCGCAGAACCCTAACCCCGGACCACGGTGAACAGGAGGCGGACTGATGATGACGTCGGCCGACTTGGGGATACAGGGGGGCAAAGCAATTCGACCCATTTGTGTTTACGGCAGCCAGCATGAACATACCTGGTGCCTATATCTGTCTCAACATTGTGTTTTCTTCGCTGTTTTGTGTAGGTAACACTTTGATCTCTGTAGATCATCCTCGCATTCTAAGAAAAGTGCCCAGTCATATGCACACAGTACAATGCCTAGGTAAGCTATTGTGTACTTATTGAGCCTGTCGCGGGTATTTTCATCTCCATTCACTGACAATCTATAATTTGTAGTCGAATGGCGTGAGCGGCTGGGAGTCCCTAAAAAGGGATGTTCAAGCGCCTAGTGCAAGCCTTTCAATTGGACTCCACTCTGGCGAATTACTTGCTCTTACACCAACCTCTCAGTTCTAGAAGCGGAGCTAGACATACATTTAAACTTGCAATCCCAACAAATCGTCATTCCAGGCATATCCCTACGTCATTAAGAGGTAAAAGCCGAGCGAACAACTGTAAGGTCTGAGAATTTTTCGATCCCGCAACCACCAAGACCGGCATTTAATTTTTATACGGGATTTCCAATATTCACAGTGGATGTAGTATACAGGGTGATCCATTGATGGTGACCGCACTAAATTTCTCACGAAATAAACATCAAACGAGAAGTTGAGTCCCACAGCGCTAAGAGCCATTTGAACCATTTTTTGAAGGGGAAATCAGATGGCGCTGTGGTTGGCCAGCTAGATGTCGCTGCCATAGGTCAAACGGATATCAACTGTTTTTTTTTTAATAGGAACCCCCATTTTTATTACTTATTCGTGTAGTACGTGAAGAAATATGAATGTTTCAGTTGGACCACTTTTATCGCTTTGTGATAGATGGCGCTGTAATACCCACAAACGTATGAGTACGTGGTATCACGTAACATTCCGACAGTGCGGACGGTATTTGCTTCGTGATGCATTGCCCTTGTTAAAAGGAAAAGGTCGATATCGTGTTGATGTATGGCTATCGTGATCAAAACGCCCAACGGGCGTGTGCTATGTATACTGTTCGGCATCCTGGACGACATCATCGAAGTATCCGGACAGTTCGCCGGATAGTTACGTTATTGAAGAAAACAGGACGTGTTCAGTCACATGTTAAACGTCAACCACGACCTCCAACAAATGATGATGCCCCAGTAGGTGGTGTAGGTGCTGTCGCGGCTAATCCGCACATCAGTAGCAGACAAATTGCTCGAGAATCGGGAATCTCAAAAACATCGGTGTTGAGAATGCTACATCAACATCGATTGCACCCTACCATATTTGTATGCACCAGGAATTGCATGGCGACGACTTTGAACGTCGTGTACAGTTCTGCCACTAGGCACAAGAGAAACTACGGGACGATGACAGATTTTTGGAACGCGTTCTATTTAGCGACGAAGCGACATTCACCAACAGCGGTAACGTAAACCGGCATAATATGCACTATTGGGCAACGGAAAATCCACGATGGCTACGACAAGTGGAACATCAGCGACCTTACCGGGTTAATGTATGGAGCGGCATTATGGGAGGCAGGATAATTGGCCCCCATTTTATCAATGGCAATCTAAATGGTGCAATGTATGCTGATTTCCTACGTAATGTTCTACAGATGGTACTACAAGATGTTTCACTGCATGACAGAATGGCGATGTGCTTCCAACATGATGGATGTCCGACACACAGCTTGCGTGCGGTTGAAGCGGTATTGAATAGCATATATTTCATGACAGGTGGATTGGTCTTCGAAACCCTCACGTTCACCGGATCTGACGTCCTCGGATTTCTATCTGTGGGAAAAGTTGAAGGATATTTTCTATCGTGATCCGCCGACAACGCCTGACAACATGCGTCAGCGCATTGTCAATGCATGTGCGAATATTACGAAGGTGAACTACTCGTTGTTGAAAGGAATGTCGTTACACGTATTGCCAAAAGAATTGAGGTCGACGGAGATCATTTTTAGCATTTATTGCATTCATGTGATATTTACAAGGTAATCACACTGTAACAGCATGCGTTCTCAGAAATAAGTTCACAAAGGTACATGTATCACATCGGAACAACCGGAATAAAATGTTCAAACGTACCTACGTTCCGTATTTTAATTTAAAAAAACCAACCTGTTACCAACCGTTCGTCTAAAATTGTGGCCATATATTTGTGACTATTACAACACCATCTATCACAAAGCGAAAAAAGTGGTCCAACTAAGGCATTCATATTTCTTTACGTACTAGACGAATATGTAATAAAAATGGCGGTTCCTATTTTAAAAAGACGCAGTTGATATCCGTTTGACCTATGGCAGCGCCATCTAGCGGGCCAACATAGCGCCATCTGGTTTACCTCTTCAAGCTAGACAAATTTCGTTTTTCGTAGTTTCTTCGTTTGACCTTTATTTCGTGAGATATTTGGCCCGGTCACGATCAGTGGACAACCCTGTACAACAAGGAAAGAAAAAAATCCTATAAACATCCTTCGTAAACCTCACATCTTCAGAGGGATGATCTACTACCACTATTGCCAATGATCATCAAGTCTCTGTGGTACTTTCTAACATTCACACTGTGTGACCGACATCCATTGAAAAGTAGCCTTCCAACCTACGTCTCATGGAATCACGCATCCGTTGGAACAGCTCTGGTTATTGGCAGATTGCATCGCAGGCACTGAATATTTGTTCTCGTAGTGTATACACACCATTTATACGTCCGCAGAGCCGAAAATCCACAGGGTTAAAGCCAGGACAACAGACAGGCCAATGTATTGGCCCTCTTCGACCAATATAGTGTTCTTAAAGGACTCATGTTAGGCGTCGCCTCCCCCGAAGTTGTAAATGGACCAGAGCCCTATCATACTTGTACCGCCTTTCCAGTCGCCGGAGCCACATAATGCTTGTACCATATTTGCAATCTTTCACGTAGTGCTAGGGTCTCCAGCAGAAATATTTACAGGGTTGTACTCCATGTGTTCTAATATCTGCGAGTCACTATCAGATGTGCGAGGTGTTCAAGGCCTTTCACAATCCGTGTTCGTGGCGCGAAGGATACCGGTTACGAAAGTCATAGGAACAGGTTACTTAAGATCTTTACAGACGGTGTACGGCGTTTTGGATATTTCGCAACATACAGGTTACGTGTTCGTAGGCTTCTTTCATCTGCCTGCACATAGCCAAAGACTTTATCTGTCACCAGTTGTGTTAAACAATATGCCCAGTTGGATGCTGTACCTCCAGTAACAGATACGGAAACAAATTACAGTAATGTGATACTGTGTCACAACAATATGTGAACACCGCGGGCGTACCAGATGAAAACAATATACCTGACCGATACACTACGCTGTGGAATATTGTCCGTGTTCTTGTGTTGTTTGCGTACTTGATACCAATGAAAAAGCGTTGAGCTGTAAAAAGTTTAGTACGTACGATTTTCCTCATTTGTCTCGTGTAAAAAAGCTCGTTCTGCAAGATATGCTCCTCGTACACACGCACACCATAACTCCAAAGATATTACATTTACGACCAACGTTTATAGCATAATTTTTTTCCCTTGGTGCATACTACATCATCTGTAAGTTTTTCGGGACACTTTGCTGTACCGATGAGAGGCAATATCCTTGTCTTACTCCTTGGTCAATGTGTTTCCATTACGACTGCCATTATTCTAGTGCCGCTTGCAATCTATGTTTGGCTGTATACGTCCAGAATTGTTTTTGTGATGTGTGATGTGGTGCTACTTTCTGCCAGGATTTTACAGCGTTTTATTATGTCAACTATATCGAAAGCTTTCATAATATAAATAATTTCCACATGTGTTTCCAGACTAAATTCTTCCTTTTCTCAGTTGCTCTATTGAGTGTGAAGTAACCATCTGTGCATGATCCGTGTTTACGGAATGAATTGTTCTCCCAAGAGTGGTTCATAGAACATAATGATCTTTTTATGAAATTGGAATAACTTTTGTAACTAATATTGAGTAATATTGTTGCTCTGTAGTTACTGCATACTCCGACATCACCTTTTGTGTGGATCAAGATCACAAAAATGTTCTACCATGTTTGTGGTGGACATTAATAACGAGGAATATTGCAAGCACAAGTACAAAAAAGGAAAAAGAATAAAACCTGTTTGGTAAATGTAATACGCAAGGACCTCTAAGGAAATTCGTATAATAATCGTATCAATAGTTTCTAATTATACACTCCTGGAAATTGAAATAAGAACACCGTGAATTCATTGTCCCAGGAAGGGGAAACTTTATTGACACATTCCTGGGGTCAGATACATCACATGACCACACTGACAGAACCACAGGCACATAGACACAGGCAACAGAGCATGCACAATGTCGGCACTAGTACAGTGTATATCCACCTTTCGCACCAATGCAGGCTGCTATTCTCCCATGGAGACGATCGTAGAGATGCTGGATGTAGTCCTGTGGAACGGCTTGCCATGCCATTTCCACCTGGCGCCTCAGTTGGACCAGCGTTCGTGCTGGACGTGCAGACCGCGTGAGACGACGCTTCATCCAGTCCCAAACATGCTCAATGGGGGACAGATCCGGAGATCTTGCTGGCCAGGGTAGTTGACTTACACCTTCTAGAGCACGTTGGGTGGCACGGGATACATGCGGACGTGCATTGCCCTGTTGGAACAGCAAGTTCCCTTGCCGGTCTAGGAATGGTAGAGCGATGGGTTCGATGACGGTTTGGATGTACCGTGCACTATTCAGTGTCCCCTCGACGATCACCAGTGGTGTACGGCCAGTGTAGGAGATCGCTCCCCACACCATGATGCCGGGTGTTGGCTCTGTGTGCCTCAGTCGTATGCAGTCCTGATTGTGGCGCTCACCTGCACGGCGCCAAACACGCATACCACCATCATTGGCAGCAAGGCAGAAGCGACTCTCATCGCTGAAGACGACACGTCTCCATTCGTCCCTCCATTCACGCCTGTCGCGACACCACTGGAGGCGGGCTGCACGATGTTGGGGCGTGAGCGGAATACGGCCTAACGGTGTGCGGGACCGTAACCCAGCTTCATGGAGACGGTTGCGAATGGTCCTCGCCGATACCCCAGGAGCAACAGTGTCCCTAATTTGCTGGGAAGTGGCGGTGCGGTCCCCTACGGCACTGCGTAGGATCCTACGGTCTTGGCGTGCATCCGTGCGTCGCTGCGGTCCGGTCCCAGGTCGACGGGCACGTGCACCTTCCGCCGACCACTGGCGACAACATCGATGTCCTGTGGAGACCTCACGCCCCACGTGTTGAGCAATGCGGCGGTACGTCCACCCGGCCTCCCGCATGCCCACTATACGCCCTCGCTCAAAGTCCGTCAACTGCACATACGGTTCACGTCCACGCTGTCGCGGCATGCTACCAGTGTTAAAGACTGCGATGGAGCTCCGTATGCCACGGCAAACTGGCTGACACTGACGGCGGCGGTGCACAAATGCTGCGCAGCTAGCGCCATTCGACGGCCAACACCGCGGTTCCCGGTGTGTCCGCTGTGCCGTGCGTGTGATCATTGCTTGTACAGCCCTCTCGCAGTGTCCGGAGCAAGTATGGTGGGTCTGACACACCGGTGTCAATGTGTTCTTTTTTCCATTTCCAGGAGTGTATATGACTTATGTATAATTTTTTCTAATCATCAATGTAAAATTAATGGACCGTGTATAGGATCTGTAAGTTGTACAAGCAATGTAAGGTTTGAGAAGGAAACCATCGAAGGGCCCTCAGCTTTCAACAGGTACAAAGGTATCAAAAAAAAGGTGGGCAGGAGGAAATAAGTATGTACCAAGCCTGCAGGCGTCACCAGTGAACAGTAGATATGAGTGCTGGTTATCATGGCCTGAGAATTGTAGTCTAAGCAGCATGATGTCGCACAGAAATGTGGCAGCATCATGTTGTATGTTGACAGTAAGGAGATGTATCTTCATATCAACGAATTCAGAGGAAAGCCTCAGATGGATGTAACCATGGGTCTGTGTTGCAAGAAGAAAACACACTTAGCTGAATGTTGTGTTGCAAGATATTATACTACAAACAAGAACCAGTATGGTCTGCAGTAATGGTCTCATGGGGGCACCGTCATTATAAAGAAGCTTAATGGAACTGTATTCAGTCTACACTGTACTCGAGGAATCGCCTCACGGCGAAAGTACCAGATTTGTATGGTAAAGTACCAGCTAGATTTGTGTATGCAGTGACAAGAGTTTAAGATCCGTACGTAAACAGTTTTATTTGAACGTGTTGTTCAAGGTTTAAGCAACCCATATTATTTTACATGGCATAAGTTTGCGATCTACATCCTCAAATCAGAAGCTAAGTATCATAACAATAGATTTTAAAAGCAAGGTATACGAGAGCTTATGTAAGTTCCCTTTTAAAATTTAGTGATTATTATATAAACAATATTTTTTACCCAGATAACAGTTGAATAAAGTAAATGAATTTAGGCGCTTCAACAACAATACAAGCAGACACATACTTTTTTGCTATGTCAATATCAATAATTGATTTAAAAACTCTACGAAAAGTTTTTGAAATTGACATTTTTAATTTGTACACTGTCTTAAAATTGGCGTGTTGTATTTCTCATGTTTATTCATTCGAACATGTACTTAACAGCGATGTTTATGAAACTTCGTTACCTCAAAATGTTATATTTTTCTTGTTCATTCATTCCAGTGTGTTCTTAACAGCGTCATTAACAGAAATACATCAGCGTTACTTTGATGAATGTCTGCCATCTTGGTAAAACGGGGTAAAGTGTGATAATGAAGCAACGTTAGCTTAACGAAGTGATTTCAAGTGTGAAGAATTATAGTGTTTAATTACTATTATTACTATTGAGTAGTGATTCTCCAACAGAAAGAGGTTCCTACTCAATGGTCTGAAGATGACCACAGTAGTGGTCGAAACCGGTCACCTTGTTAAGTAAATCGTGATCAAGACTGTTTTTAATAGTAATTATGTATAAGACATTGATCACTGCTGTTCCCGTAATGCATTCAAAAGTAATTATAGTGTTATTAAACTGTTTAATCGTGATTTTGTATACATTGAGATATATGCATTGTTGTCATGACGTTAATGAAAGTTTAAAATACCCATTAATGGAATAATTGATACATGTATTTATCACACACTGTTGAGCAAAAGAATGGTAAATGTAAGTGAATGTATTGACACGTCTGACGACCACTGTCAAGTATACGGCAAATTAAACAGGCTATGTGTGTATCGAAAGTATGATCACAATGAACTCGCAATATTCTCTAACTCAGACTACAACTTCGGAATTACTGTTCAAAGACGGTGAATGATAATGTATATTACTGACAGCTTGTCTCATCCTTCCTATTTTTAGTTGCCTTTATCCCGTATCTTTATGATGTGGTGCGTTAATTATTGGATGTGCCAATATTAGTGGTAGAGAGTGGCCGAATGTCCTTCCTCTGGCCACACTTCTCACCACACTTCCCACTCACCCCCACCCTGCGACGATATATATCCCAACTATCTGTACCTACTGTTATCCCTTCACGGCCGCTGTGGCCGAGTGGTTCTAGGCTCTTCAATCCGGAACCGCCCAACCACTACGGTCGCAGGTTCGAGTCCTTCCTCGGGCATGGATGTGTCTGATGTCATTAGCTTAGTTAGGTTTAAGTAGTTCTAAGTTCTAGAGGACTGATGACCTCAGTTGTTTAGTCCCATAGTGCTCAGAGCCATTTGTTATTCCTTATGATATCTGCAATTCGTGTAACTGAGGTGGTACATGTGTAGCAACGCAGCATTCACTTAGCTGGGTACGCGAAATCGCGTATAAGCCTCGTTCAGGTCCTCGTCCGTCCGCTGGATTCGATCCGACAACACTCACCCTCTCGAATCCCAGAAGCTGACAAGTAACGCGAGCGGCTATCTGGTCAAGTTGTCTGTTTCCTTTCTTCTGCATAACTAATATCGGATTTTCCTCATCGGAATGTCAAGGCTATACATGCTTGATCTAAAACAAAACTCTTGCAGAGCCGATTGATAGATTAATAAAACTATGCTCCACATCCGGTTATACTTTCTCTAACACCTTCATAATCGAAAATAATCCGCTCCAATAGGCAAATACAAGTATGGTGTTAAAGAAAGGCAGGTATATTATACGTATGAGTATTACAAATGCACTAACTACCATATATATGTTTGTCCTGTGTCCGATAGAGAGCACATTCAACATCTGTGAAATGTAAATGAAATCTTTGATCCTATATTAGTTGATGATGAAAAGTACTCCTGGGCTGTACGTGAATTCATGTAAAAGACGTATCCTTAGAAAATCTCGTGATTCTTTTGAAAATAAAAACTTCGTGGTTTGAATTGTGAGCTAAAATTCATCCCAAGTCCCATGTAGATACAGTCCTGTGAAACTGGATAAAACTTTCCGAAGCATCTTGCACGGGACTACAGCTCGCCCGGTTAGCCGTGCGGTCTAACCCACTGCTTTCCGGGCGAGAATGCTTGTCGGTCCCCGGCACGAATCCGCCCGGTGGATTAGTGTCGGGGTCCTCTGTGCCGTCCAGTCTGTGGATGGTTTTTAAGGCGGTTTTCCATCTGCCTCGGCGAATGCGAGTTGGTTCCCCTTATTCCGTCTCAGTTACACTATGTCGGCGACTGCTGCGCAAACACTTTCTTCCACGTACGCGTACACCACCATTACTCTACCACGCAAACATTGGGGTTACACTCGTCTGGTGTGAGACGTTCCAGGGGGAGTCCACTGGGGACCGAACCGCACAATAACCCTGGGTTCGATGTGGGGTGGTGGTGGGGTGAGTGGACTGCTGTAGCCTGTTGTGGGGTTGTGAACCACTGAGGGCTACGGCGGGGACGAAGCCTCTCCGTCGTTTCTAGGCCCCCAGTTCCATACAATATACAATACAAGGGACTACAACTAAAGCAGAACATGGAACAGAAGCCGCAGCCAGAGTGGTAATCAGGGCAAGACAAGAGTCATCCGGCGCACAGTTACTGAACTACAAAATCAGCAGAAGCAACTGCCCCCAAGTCGTTAGAGTCCAGGAAATACTGAATCCTGACCAGCTGCTAGTTATGACAGTCGGTCTTTGTCTCCAATCTATGTCGTCGGTGTGACAGACACAGGCAGGCACTGCTACTAAGTCAGCAGGAAGCTGCCGCATTTAAACCCGACCGAACCAGCTCATCACCATTCAACCAGCTAGGCAGCGTAGCTGCATCCAGTCTGAGTAAAAAAGTGGTTCAAATGGCTCTGAGCACTATGGGAGTTACCTTCTTAGGTCGTCAGTCCCCTAGAACTTAGAACTACTTAAACCTAACTAACGTAAGGACATCACACACATCCATGCCCGAGGCAGGAATCGAACCTGCAACCGTAGCGGTCGCGCGGTTCCAGACTGTAGCGCCTAGAACCGCTCGTCCGCCCCGGTCGGCCAAGTCTGAGTCCACTGTGGTCTTAACAACTATATCCACAGTGTAATCATGCCACCGTCGAGCCGCAATTCGTAGACCTATGACTGATGTCCAGTGTCATGGCAGTCACCACTCAACTCCTCCTCTGGGAGGTGGGTGGGGGCTGAGTAGAGACTACCATGGCATTGGACGTCAGTCAGAGACCTGTGACTTGCAACTCGGAGGTGGCATGCGACCATTCGCCACTGCCGGAGTCTGCAAGGCGCTATCCGCTGCTCCTCAACCAACAGTTCAGATTATTAGAGTTGGACGATCGGCAGCACAGTGACCTACGGCAATGGGAGCTGATGCCATCAGCCACTCATGCCGCGGTGGGCCACTTACAGTGCTGCACCGCTGCTGTAGACTCAGCCCAACATAACGACTACACCAGCTCAGCGCCCTTTCTTCCATTTACTTGAGTAAACCAGTCACTGCATCTGTCTTGACTATTGTTACGACGTCAGAATACTACTAGAGAACGCTTAGTTGAACTCCACACATGAGCGACGCTTCTGAATGTCTGTCCAAGCTGAATACATTATTAATCAAGTTGTAATCTCATTTGTACACTTGGAAAAGATCCGGTGATATGGGGAGAATTCAGTTAGATTACATCATGGTCAGATAGAGACTCCGAAACCAGGTGCTGGATAGTTGGCGTACCCAGGAGCAGATACAGACTCGGATCACAATATAGTAGTGATGAAGACTAGACTGAAATATAAGATATTAGTCAAGAAGGATCAATATGCAAAGAAGTGGAATATGGAAGTAATACGCAGTGACGAGATGTGTATGAAGTTCTGTAAGTCTGTACGTACAGCAATACGGAATAGCTCAGTAGGCAGTATAGTTGAAGAGAAATTGACATCTCTAAAAATGACAATCACAGAAGTTGGATAGAAAAACACATGTACAAAGAAAGTAAGTGTGAAGAAACCATGAGGAAGTTCGCTTCATTGATAAAGAAGGAAGTACAAAAATTCAGGAATACAGGAATGAAATAAACAGGGAGTGCAGGGAAGCTAAGACGATATGGAAGAAAGTGAAAGGACTTACTCAGCATATAGTAAAGTCAAAATAATCCTCGGTGAAATTAAAAGTAGAGGAGGTAACAATAAATGTGCAACGGGAATTCCACTGTTAGAAGCGCTGGAGTGAGCGGATAGGTGGAAAGAGTACACTGAAGGCCTCTATGAGGGGAAAGAGTTGTGTGATGTGACAGAAGACGAAACAAGTGTCGATTTAGGATAGATGGCGGATCCAGTATTAGAAACAGAATTTAAAAGAGCTTTGGAGAACTTAGGATCACATAAGGCAGAGAAGATATTCCATCAGAATTTCTAGAATCATTGGGGGAAGCAACAACAAAACGACTATTTACTTTGGTGAAATGAAATGAAATGTTGTGTGACGAGGGCCTCCCGTCGGGTAGACCGTTCGCCTGGTGCAAGTCTTTCGATTTGACGCCACTTCGGCGACTTGCGCGTCAATGGGGACAACACAACACACACCCAGTCCTCATTCACACGATTCCGAAGACTGCAAGAGCTGACAAATGCGAGAATTACCATAGAATCACCTTAATAGCTCATGTATCCAAATTGCTGACAAGAATAATGTTCAGGAAAGTGGAAAAGAAAATTGAGGACGTATTCAATGACAATCAGCTGGCTTTAAGAAATATAAAGGCACCAACACATCAGTGAAGCAATTCTGACGTCGCGGTTGATAATGGAAGCAAAAAAAAATTAATAGTATTTGTCGAGCTGGAAAAAGTGTTGGACAATGTAAAATGGTGAAAAATGATCGAAATTCTGAGAAAAGAGACGGGTATTGTACAATATGTACAAGAGCCAAGAGGGAATAATAAGAGTGGACGACAAGAACGAGGGGTTTAAGAAAGGGATTTATTCTATCGAGAAACTTAACATCAGGAATGATGGTACCGAAGTACATGAAGTTAAGGAACCCTGCTACCTAGGGAGCAAAACAGCCAATGATGGACGGAGCAAGGAGGACATCAAAAGCAGGAGAAGTCTACTAGTATCAATCCTAGGCCTTAATCTGAGGAAGAAATTTCTGAGAATGTATGTCTGGATCGCAGCATTGTATGGTGGTGAAACATAGACTATGGGAAAACCGGAACTGAAGAGAATCGAAGCATTTGACATGCAGTTCTGCGCTGAATCGGAGAGGAAAACACTGACAAGGAGAAGGGGCAGGATGATAGGAAATCTGTTGAAACATCAGGGAATGAGTCACATTGTATCACAGACAGCTGTAGAGGCCAAAATCTATAGCGGAAGACAGAGGTTGGAATACATCCGGTAAATAAATGAGGACTTCGGTTGCAAGAGGTACTCTGAGGTGAAGTGGTTGGCACAGTCAAAAGACTACTGACTCAATAAAAAAAGAAAAACTCGTCAGAACCTTCTTCTGCTGCACACCTACATCCCGTCTTCAACACTGAACGGTCGTCTACACCCTGCCATCCTTCTGTACCCATTGTACAACTTTTTTCTTGAGGGTAGGAGGTGTTTCTCACGTCTTCGTAGGGACTCATGTTAGCATACTAGTTATTACCGCACGCCATCAAAATTTCCAGTCATTACTGGATCCAATAGACTTCAGTGAAAATGTTTACATATGTTTTCATCTTACACATGGGGTGTTGGCTTGTATCAATACTGCGCGAAGAACACTTGTTGAGCGGTTCCCATCAATGGCTTTGCTTGCAGTGCCACAGACGGGTTTCGTGGTGAGTTCCTAGCCTGTTAAGGCATATCTGACTCGCGAGATTTACTCTCGGTCTGGCAAAGAGAGCACTGTCTCCATTTCCAAGAGACAAGCTGGGTGGGCACCTTCAGAGCAGTGCGTGGCTTATTTCACGTCGTCAGCATCGAGGCACATGCGATGGGGAACCCAGGTGGGAAAATGGCAGCTGTAAATAAAGCGAAGCAATTGTGAAATTGGAGTTGCAGCCAAAGAGGAATTGGTGTGCCAGATGACATTTGGACAGCCCCTATTCAACCAAAAGGAACGAATATTGGTGAGTACGCTTCAGAATATTGTCTATTTATGTGCACTTGTGCCACGAAGCTGAAAAAAATGTTCAAATCTGTGTGAAATCTTATGGGACTTAACTGCTAAGGTCATCAGTCCCTAAGCTTACACACTACTTATCCTAAATTATCCTAAGTACAAACACACACACCCATGCCCGAGGGAGGACTCGAACCTCCGCCGGGACCAGCCGCACAGTCCATGACTGCAGCGCCAGAGACCGCTCGGCTAATCCCGCGCGGCGCCACGAAGCTGACTTTTACTCTTCAGTCTGTTCAGCACTTTTTACTGGAAACTACTCCCCACTGAGTTCTACATCTATCTACATCTACATCCATACTCCGCAAGCCACCTGACGGTGTGTTGCGGAGGGTACCTTCAGTACCTCTATCGGTTCTCCCTTCTATTCCAGTCTCGTATTGTTCGTGGAAAGAAGGATTGTCGGTATGCCTCTGTGTGGGCTCTAATCTCTCTGATTTTATTCTCATGGTCTCTTCGCGAGATATACGTAGGAGGGAGCAATATACTGCTTGACTCCTCGGTGAAGGTATGTTCTCGAAACTTTGACAAAAGCCCGTACCGAGCTACAGAGCGTCTCTCCTGTAGACTCTTCCACTGGACTTTATCTATCATCTCCGTAACGCTTTCGCGATTACTAAATGATCCTGTAACGAAGCGCGCTGCTCTCCGTTGGATCTTCTCTATGTCTTGTATCAACCCTATCTGGTACGGATCCCACACTGCTGAGCAGTATTCAAGCAGTGGGCGAACAAGCGTACTGTAACCTACTTCCTTTGTTTTCGGATTGCATTTCCTTAGGATTCTTCCAATGAATTTCAGTCTGGCATCTGCTTTACCGACGATCAACATTATATGATCATTCCATTTTAAATCACTCCTAATGCGTACTCCCAGATAATTTATGGTATTAACTGCTTCCAGTTGCTGACCTGCTATTTTGTAGCTAAATGATAAAGGATCTATCTTTCTGTGTATTCGCAGCACATTACACTTGTCTACATTGAGATTCAATTGCCATTCCCTGCACCATGCGTCAATTCGCTGCAGATCCTCCTGCATTTCAGTACAATTTTCCATTGTTAGAACCTCTCGACACACCACAGCATCATCTGCAAAAAGCCTCAGTCAACTTCCGATGTCATCCACCAGGTCATTTATGTATATTGTGAATAGCAACGGTCCTGTGACACTCCCCTGCGGCACACCTGAAATAACTCTTACTTCGGAAGAATTCTCTCCATTGAGAATAACTTGCTGCGTCCTGTTATCTAGGAACTCCTCAATCCAATCACACAATTGGTCTGATAGGCCATATGCTCTTACTTTGTTCATTAAACGACTGTGGGGAACTGTATCGAACGCCTTGCGGAAGTCAAGAAACACGGCATGTACCTGTGAACCCGTGTCTATGGCACTCTGAGTCTCGTGGACGAATAGCGCGAGCTGGGTTTCACATGACCGTCTTTTTCGAAACCCATGCTGATTCCTACAGAGTAGATTTCTGGTCTCCAGAAAAGTCATTATACTCGAACACAATACGTGTTCCAAAATTCTACAACTGATCGACGTTAGAGATATAGGTCTATAGTTCTGCACATCTGTTCGACGTCCCTTCTTGAAAACGGGGATGACCTGTGCCCTTTTCCATTCCTTTGGAACGCTACGCTCTTCTAGAGACCTACGGTACACCGCTGCAAGAAGGGGGGCAAGTTCCTTCGCGTACTCTGTGTAAAATTGAACTGGTATCCCATCAGGTCCAGAGGCCTTTCCTCTTTTGAGCGATTTTAATTGTTTCTCAATCCCTCTGTCGTCTATTTCGATATCTACCATTTTGTCATTTGAGCGACCATCTAGAGAAGGAACTACAGTGCAATCTTCCTCTGTGAAACAACTTTGGAAAAAGACATTTAGTATTTCGGCCTTTAGTCTGTCAGCCTCTGTTTCAGTACCATTTTGGTCACAGAGTGTCTGGACATTTTGTTTTGATCCACCTACCGCTTTGACATAAGACCAAAATTTCTTAGGATTTTTCTGCCAAGTCAGTACATAGAACTTTACTTTCGAATTCATTGAACGCCTCTCGCATAACCCTCCTCACACTACATTTCGCTTAGCGTAATTTTTGTTTGTCTGCAAGGCTTTGGCTATGTTCATGTTTGCTGTGAAGTTCCCTTTGCTTCCGCAGCAGTTTTCTAACTCGGTTGTTGTACCACGGTGGCTCTTTTCCATCTCTTACGATCTTGCTTGGCACATACTCATCTAACGCATAATGTACGACGGTTTTGAACTTTGTCCACTGATCCAAAACACTATCTGTACTTGAGACAAAACTTTTTTGTTGAGCCAACAGGTACTCTGAAATCTGCTTTTTGTCACTTTTTCTAAACAGAAAAATCTTCCTACACTTTTTAATATTCCTATTTACGGCTGAAATCATCGATGCCGTAACCGCTTTATGATCGCTGATTCCCTGTTCTGCGTTAACTTTTTCAAATAGTTCGGGTCTGTTTGTCACCAGAAGGTCTAATATGTTATCGCCACGAGTCGGTTCTCTGTTTAACTGCTCAAGGTAGTTTTCAGATAAAGCACTTAAAAAAATTTCACTGGATTCTTTGTCCCTGCCAACCGTTATGAACGTTTGAGTCTCCCAGTCTATACCCGGCAAATTAAAATCTCCACCCAGAACTATAACATGGTGGGGAAATCTACTCGAAATATTTTCCAAATTATCCTTCAGGTGCTCAGCCACAACAGCTGCTGAGCCAGGGGGCCTATAGAGACATCCAATTACCATGTCTGAGCCTGCTTTAACCGTGACCTTCACCCAAAACATTTCACATTTCGGATCTCCGTCAATTTCCTTCGATACTATTGCACTTCTTATCGCTATAAACACGCCTCCCCCTTCACTGTTCAGCCTGTCTCTGCGGTATACATTCCAATCTGAGTTTAGGTTTTCATTACTGTTTACTTCTGGTTTCAGCCAACTTTCTGTCCCTAGTACGAGTACTAGTACTAGTACTAGTAGCAGTTGCAGTGAGATCTGTGTTTTAGTGTTCGTTATTAGTTCCGACAGACTGGAAAAGAGCTTATTCTTCCTTATTTTAAGTTAAATTGCTTCTGCCAGCAATTTGTTCTTGTGGTCGCGGGTCGGAATTAAATGTTCTTGTCTTAAGGTTTAAACTGCTTATTTAATTGGTTTGAGCACTGGTGTAATAGTAGACAAAACATTTGAGGGGGACAGCTGCTTTGCTCTTGGTCGTGAATGTCTCTGGTTGTATGATTTTTACTAAATAAATTTTCGCAACTTCTCTCAGCTGATGCTGCACATTTGCTTAATTCTGATAGATTAGGCTTTTCTAGTAGATCAGGCTTCCGTGATCTGCACTGTTTCCTTAACTTTGAACTTAGCAGTATTACGCTCTTATGAGGTTTTACATGACATGTTGGTGGTGGTAACGGTATATCATTGAAAGGTTAATAGCAATGGCCATAAAAGTACTATTGTTTTAATTTCTTTTTCTTCTTAATTGTGGGGTTTAGATTATTTATTACTAACAGGAAAGTTTACTTTGAGTACGTGTTTGGGGTCAGGCCATGCAATATGTAATTGGGAAATCTTGTAAGACCTGCCCGCTTTCTGAATTGATTATACAGCGTCTGTTAAATATATTTCATTTACAGGTTACACGCGTATGTACCAGTCAGTGTGCAATTTGGTCAGATCAAACAGAATGTCGCGTCCTGAACTGTTAACTTCGGCTAGGTTTGAGGTCAGTCCACATTCGGAAGATTGTAAAAAGAAGTGAACTGGGCGTCAACTAGCATTTATAATTGTACTGTAAAGCTTGGTTTATATTCTGTATTTTTTTTAGCGCAATGCTGGTTTATTTGTATAAACTTGTTCGAATGATTCTAATTCGACGACCTGTTGCTAACGCTCCTCAAGGAGCTTCCTCTCTGGCCATTGCACGTACTGTCAGATCATTTCATGTTAGCAGAAGCTTAGTGACGTCTTTAAGATCACTTTTCGCTCCACGGAGCACCAGTGTATCCCTATACACCCAATCTAACACTCAATGAGCGGTGCCAGTTCTTTTGGCAACACAGCACAGCTCCAGCAACAATGAAATATCGCAAAAGTATAGCGCCATGTCGCTATATCAAATGTTCAAATACTGAACACATCAAGGGACAGTACGCTTTAAAGGCCTCATGAATCAAACATAACAACAAATGCAGCTAGCTTTGCTTCATTTCGTATTAATTTTTACATGCTTCTTTTACTTTTGTGTCATGATTACAAAGAGGCGACAAGCCATGAGATACCTCCTAAAATCGTGTTGGGCATCCTTTTCTACGGCGCAGTGCAGCAGTTCGACGTGGTATGAACTGAACAAGTCGTCTGAAATCGCCTGCAGAAATACTGAGCCATGCTACCTCTACAGCCGTCCATGTATGCGAAAGTGTTGCCAGTTCAGGGTTTTGTGCATGAACTGAACTGAATAAGTATTCGATGAGGTACATGTCGGACAAGCTGGGTAGCCAGACCATTTGCTGGAACTATCCAGAATGTTCTTCATGCGAGTAGCCAACAACTGTGGCCTTGTTTGGGAGGATGAAATCCACGAATGCAAATGGTCTCCAAAAAACCAGCATAACCATTTCTAGTCAATGATGTGTTTAGTGGTACCAGAGGATCCAGTCCATTCCATATAAATGCAGCTCTCGCCATTATAAAGGCCCATCAGCTTGCACAATGCCTTGTTGACAACTTGGGTCCGTGGATTGACGAGGTCTGCGCCATTCACGAATCCAACCATAAAGCCCTTACCAACTGAAGCCGGGACTCAACTGACAAGGCCACGGTTTTCCAGTCGTCTAGGGTCCAACCGATATGGTCATGAGTCCAGAAGAGGAGCTGCAGACGATGTCGTGCTCATAGCAAAGGCCTGCTGCCATAGTGAATTAACGCACTGTCCGTCGTATGTGCTACATCGATTGCTGTGGTTATTTCACGCAGTGTTGCTTGTCTGTTAGCACTGCCTACTCTACGCAAACGTCGCTGCTGTCAGTCGTTAAGTGAAGGCCGTCGGCCCCCTGTGTTGTCCGTGGTAAGAGGTAATGCCTGAAATTTGGTATACTTGGCTCACCCTTAACGTTATTGATATCGGTATATTGAATACCCAAACTATTTCCGAAATGCAGTTTCCCATGCGTCCAGTTCAAAGTATGTTAATTTTACTCAACTCATGGACGAATCCACGAACGCCAGTTAAATTTGAGCGCTCCTTAAAATATTGCTGTCTCTATAAGTATTTTTATTGATTACTGATTGTGAGCAGGAATACTACACTCTTAAGAAACTTTTCGCGTTAGCTCACATTTTGGCTTCGGCTGTTCTTTGCTTGATGCATAACAAAATATGGTAGTGAAACATGGTCCGCTAGAATATTTGATTTAAACCGCATGCGGCCTGCGGGACACAGTTTGATGACCACCACTGTGGTCTAGGGGTAACGTCCTTGATTAATAATCAAAACGTGTTCGGTCCCGGGTTCGATCCCCGCCACGGCCTAAATTTTGATAAATAATAAGCATTGGCGGCCGAAGACTTCCGGCATAAGAAGTCAGCCTCATTCTGCCAACGGCCTTGTCAAAGGGGGCGGAGGAGCTGATAGAGTTTCAGGGCACTCTCTTGTCCTAGGGATGGGAAATTGCGCCTAAAGGCGGAAGAATCAGCAATGATCAACGACATGAGGATGCAGAAGGCAATGGAAACCACTGCATTAAAGACACATAACGTGTATCCACAGGACATGTGGCCTGTAATTGAAGAAGTGTCATGATGATCTCTCCATTGGCAAAAGATTCCGGAATAGTCCCCCATTCGGATCTCCGGGAGGGGAGTGCCAAGGGGGAGGTTACCATGAGAAAAAGATTGAATAATCTACGAAAGGATAACGTTCTACGAGTCGGGGCCTGGAATGTCAGAAGCTTGAACGTGGTAGGGAATCTAGAAAATCTGAAAAGGGAAATGCAAAGGCTCAATCTAGATATAGTAGGGGTCAGTGAAGTGGAGTGGAAGGAAGACAAGGATTTCTGGTCAGATGAGTATCGGATAATATCAACAGCAGCAGAAAATGGTATAACAGGTGTAGGATTCGTTATGAATAGGGAGGTAGGGCAGAAGGTGTGTTACTGTGAACAGTTCAGTGACCAGGTTGTTCTAATCAGAATCGACAGCAGACCAACACCGAATACGATAGTTCATGTATACATGCCGACGTCGCAAGCTGAAGATGAACAGATAGAGAAAGTGTATGAGGATATTGAAAGGGTAATGCAGTATCTAATAGTCTTGGGCGACTGGAATGCAGTTGTAGGGGAAGGGGTAGAAGAGAAGGTTACAGGAGAATATGGGCTTGGGACAAGGAATGAAAGAGGAGAAAGACTAATTGAGTTCTGTAACAAGTTTCAGCTAGTAATAGCGAATACCCTGTTCAAGAATCACAAGAGGGGGAGGTATACTTGGAAAAGGCCGGGAGATACGGGAAGATTTCAATTAGATTACATCATGGTCAGACAGAGATTCCGAAATCAGATACTGGATTGTAAGGCGTACCCAGGAGCAGACCACAACATAGTAGTGATGAAGAGTAGGCTGAAGTTTAAGACCTTAGTCAGGAAGAATCAATACGCAAAGAAGTGGGATACGGAAGTACTAAGGAATGACGAGATACGTCTGAAGTTCTCTAACGCTATAGATACAGCAATAAGGAATAGCGCAGTAGGCAGTACAGTTGAAGAGGAATGGACATCTCTAAAAAGGGCCATCACAGAAAATTCGGAAGGAAAACATAGGTACAAAGAAGGTAGCTGCGAAGAAACCATGGGTAACAGAAGAAATACTTCAGTTGATTGATGAAATGAGGAAGTACAAACATGTTCCGGGAAAATCAGGAATACAGAAACACAAGTCGCTGAGGGATGAAATAAATAGGAAGTGCAGGGAAGCTAAGACGGAATGGCTGCAGGAAAAATGTGAAGACATCGAAAAAGATATGATTGTCGAAAGGACAGACTCAGCATACAGGAAAGTCAAAACAACCTTTGGTGACATTAAAAGCAACGGTGGTAACATTAAGAGTGCAACGGGAATTCCACTGTTAAATGCAGAGGAGAGAGCAGATAGGTGGAAAGAATACATTGAAAGCCTCTATGAGGGTGAAGATTTGTCTGATGTGATAGAAGAAGAAACAGGAGTCGATTTAGAAGACATAGGGGATCCAGTATTAGAATCGGAATTTAAAAGAGCTTTGGAGGACTTACCGTCAAATAAGGCAGAAGGGATAGATAACATTCCATCAGAATTTCTGAAATCATTGGGGGAAGTGGCAACAAAACGACTATTCACGTTGGTGTGTAGAATATACGAGTCTGGCGATATACCATCTGACTTTCGGAAAAGCATCATCCACACAATTTCGAAGACGGCAAGGGCTGACAAGTGCGAGAATTATCGCACAACCAGCTTAACAGCTCATGCATCGAAGCTGCTTACAAGAATAATAAACAGAAGAATGGAAAAGAAAATTGAGAATGCGCTAGGTGACGATCAGTTTGGCTTTAGGAAAACTAAAGGGACGAGATAGGCAATTCTGACGTTACGGCTAATAATGGAAAGAAGGCCAAAGAAAAATCAATACACTTTCATAGGATTTGTCGACCTGGAAAAAGCGTTCGACAATATAAAATGGTGCAAGCTGTTCGAGATTCTGAAAAAAAGTAGGGGTAAGCTATATGGACAGACGTGTCATATACAATATGTACAACAACCAAGAGGGAATAATAAGAGTGGACGATCAAGAACGAAGTGCTCGTATTAAGAAGAGTGTAAGACAAGGCTGTAGCCATTCGCCCCTACTCTTCAATCTGCACATCGAGGAAGCAATGGCCTGCCGGAGTGGCCGTGCGGTTCTAGGCGCTACAGTCTGGAGCCGAGCGACCGCTACGATGGCAGGTTCGATTCCTGCCTCGGGCTTGGATGCGTGTGATGTCCTTAGATTAGTTAGGTTTAATTAGTTCTAAGTTCTAGGCGACTGATGACCTCAGAAGTTAAGTCGCATAGTGCTCAGAGCCATTTGAACCATTCTGAGGAAGCAATGATGAAAATAAAAGAAAGGTTAAGGAGTGGAATTAAAATACAAGGTGAAAGGATATCAATGATATGATTCGCTGATGACATTGCTATCCTGATTGAAAGTGAAGAAGAATTAAATGATCTGCTGAACGGAATGAACAGTCTAATGAGTACACAGTATGGTTTGAGAGTAAATCGGAGAAAGACGAAGGTAATGAGAAGTAGTAGAAATGAGAACAGCGAGAAACTTAACATCAGGATTGATGGTCGCCAAGTCAATGAAAATAAGGAATTCTGCTAGCTAGGCAGTAAAATAACCAATGACGGACGGAGCAAGGAGGACATCAAAAGCTGACTCGCTATGGCAAAAAAGGCATTTCCGGGCAAGAGAAGTCTACTAATATCAAATACCGGTCTTAATTTGAGGAAGAAATTTCTGAGGATGTACGTCTGGAGTACAGCATTGTATGGTAGTGAAACATGGACTGTGGGAAAACCGGAACAGAAGAAAATCGAAGCAATTGAGATGTGGTGCTATAGACGAATGTTGAAAATTAGGTGGACTGATAAGGTAAGGAATGAGGAGGTTCTACGCAGATACCTTTGAAGGGATTGAAGTTTAACTGCGTAAAATGATTATCATGCTATTATGATATCATGTTTTACATAGTGTAGGAAGACGTGTCCGTATTCAAGAAAAAGTTTTCAATTGGTGTAATATTTTTCCTTCAGCCTGCATTGATTAGGGTTAATTTACTCTGTGTGATTCGACATTAATTGTAATCTTATTTTATGGCTCTTATGTTACATATGGGTTTAGTGTTCTCTTGTTGATTATTATTATTCTGAGAACTTCAAGTATTTTTAGGTTTGAACACCTTATGAATTGGTAACCTTGTAACATCCGTGCAGAACAACTTATTTCCATTGTTAGTGAGTTGCTGGTAAAGCGATTTCTCCCACTGAACATTGTTGTTATTGTTAACTATCTAATGTCCAGCATACATTCCAAAGCATTTTTCAATCGTTTAGTAATTTATTGGAGGCAGATACACTGAAGAGCCAGGGAACTGGTACACGAGCCTAATATCGTGTGGGGCCCTCGCGAGCACGCAGAATGCAGCAGCGCAATGTTACATAGAGATGGGCAAAACTGTTCTTTTCAGAGATTGGATCAGAACTGTTCACTCCCTGAAATGAATTAGCTCTTTTTCATGACTCACCACTCATTTACAATAGAAAATAAATGGAAGGCACATTGCCCTTTAAACTTGGTTTATTCCAGTACTATACCTGTATTTTGATCTTATTTGATCCTATTTTGAAGTAACACAAATAATGAGTAAGAAATTTGTATTGTTTATTGAAATTTCCACGCTATGACAAAGTTTTTGATTATTGATTTATTTTGCACTATCGTGGTATTACTGCGTGAGCTGAGACCGCAGAGACCAGAGTGCCACCTCAGTCACTTTGCTCAACGCTCTGGCTAGAGTCGAGACGGTGGGGTGAGCGTTGAGCGGGCAAGTTCCGAGGGTAGGGGGAGCGGTGAACGGCCACCAGTCACCCGCTCCAAGACAAATTGTCCGTTCCCTTGCGAGCAGGTTGTTGCAAGTAGTTCCTATGTTATCCGCTAGGTGGCTCTCTGTCCTGTTGCTCGCATCAACTGCCCAGAGGGCAGGACGTGCGACTGAAACGATCGCCCACAGAGTGCGATGCGAAGTTAAGCTGCGCCAAGGCCCTGCACGCGGAAGACGACGCACAGAGACGGCACGGCATACGTGAAACGCAAAATCCAATGGGGCACTGCACAATGCAGGCAGCCAAGGTAGAAGCAGGGCAGAGGCCGGCGCTAGCTGTGTTGTGTGGCGTGCACTGTGCTCTGACCAGCAGAGGCGCTGCTGATATGCTCCGTCTCTCTCTCTCTCTCTCTCACTCTCTCTCTCTCTCTCTCTCTCTCTCTCTCTCTGCCGTGGGAAACGTTTGGAGCTACCGTTCTTTTTTTCTGAATCACTGATTGTTCACTCCTTTGAAAGATTCAACTCTATGAATTAGTTCAAGAGCGGACCCCCCATCTCTAATGTTACATGGACTCGAATAATGTCAAAAACAGTTCTGCAGTGAACTGACACAATGAATCTTTCAGGGCTGTCCATAAATCCGTAATAGTACGAGGGAGTGGATACCTCTTCTGAACAACACGTCGCAAGGCATCCCATATAAGCTCAATAATGCTCATGTCTGTGGAGTTCGCTGGCTAGCGTGTGTAAACTCAGAAGAGGGTTCCTGGAGTCCCTCTGTAGCAATTCTGGACGTGTGGGGTGTTGCATTGTCCTGCTGGAATTGCTCAAGTCCGTCGGAATGCACAATAGACATGACTGGATGCAGGTGACCAGACAGGATGCTGACGTGTGCGTCACCTTTCAGAGTCGATTTCAGACGTATCATGGCTTCCGTATCACTCCAACTGCAGACGCCTCCACCAGCTTGTACAATCCTGTGCTGACATGCAGGGTCCATTGATTCATAACGTTGTCTCCATATCCGTACACGTCCCTCCGCTTGACACAAACTGAAACGCGACTTGTACGACCAGGTGACATGCTTCCAGTCATCAACAGCCCAATGTCGTTGTTGATGGTTCCAGGCGAGGCCTAAAGCTTTGTGTCGTGGAGTCATCAAGGATACACGAGTGGACCTCCAACTCCGAAAGCCCATATCGATGGTATTTTGTTGAACGCTTCGCACGCTGACACTTACTGATGGCCCAGCATTAAAATCTGCGGCAATTTGCGGAAAGGTTGCACTTCTGTCACGCTGAACGATTCTCTTCAGTCCTCTTTGGTCCCGTTTTTGCCGACTGCAGCGTTGTAGGGATTTAATGTTTTACAGGATTTGTGATGTTTACGGTAAACTCGCGAAATGGTCGACCTGGAAAATCCCCACTTCATCGTTAACTCGTAGATGTTATGTCCCTTCGCTCGTGCGCTGACTATAACACCAAGTTCAAACTCTCTTAAATCTTGATAACCTGCAATTGTAGCAGCAGTAACCGATCTCAACAACTGCATGACACTTGTTTTGTTATATAGGCCTTGCCATCCGCAACGCCGTATTCTGCTTGCTTACACATATCTGAATTTCAACACGCACGCCTATACCAGTTTCACTGGCGCTGGAGTGTATGTACCCATAAACGAATGTAGAAAGTAAATAAAATAACGTCTTCTTCATCACTGCGTTATATGTGAATAAATTGTTTCAAGTTAATTGGAGTACATCACATGTTTGGTGTTATTGTTTTTTGCAAAAATAAATAAATTATGTATTGGACAGCAGAAAACGTGAAGTCAACATGCACTGTCCTTAGAGAACAAGTAGCACGGGAACGTTCTGTGTCTTGTTACCGGACTGTATATCGCTGTGCTGATTACAGTGCACGAGATCGAGTAGCTCTTAAACGATCAGTTAATATTCTTGTTACGTGTCGCCCTTCTGATTCTAAAGTACGCGATCGAGCAGCTCGTAAATGGTCAGACTGATTTCTTGCTGTCCGTTGACCTTCCTATTCTGATACATGTTATTCAGCAGCCCATAAGAAATGTGATTGGTTGCTTGCTTGGCTATCCTCGATTTCTTCGCACGAAATCGCTTTTTCTTTCGTGTCTGAGTGCTAGATCTAGCAAATGATGTGCGTTTATGAGGCATGATTATTTTCACGGAGAAAGGATCAACGTATGTACAAGGTTTCAGCTCTGGCAGATGGACTATTTTGTTTACCTTTGAAACTGATTCCTTAGGTTACTCACTTTCGTTAAACCAACGATTGCACAAGACAACCAACGTGTTAGAGCTTTCATAAATCGCATTCTACAAAAGACTAAATGTCGATAATTGCAGCTCTGTCATTGTTGCACTCGATTTTAAAGGGACATTGTATGTCCTATGCCGCCAATGTCAAGTTTTGAATTTTGTGGCCCATTATCTTGGAAACTTTTTAAGACACTAACTTAAAATTTTCCATAATTATTGAATGCATCCATTATTATTGAATGCACCTTTCTAGATACACTGGAATAGGATTATTACTAAAATTGTATTGTGGGGCATGTTAGCTTTTTTTTTAAACACACAACTTTTTTACAGAATTTTGCAAATGAATAAACATAAAAACAAAACCAGGCCCATAGTCTGTGTCTTCTTCAGTGTCACATCAGCTCTGTGCTTGCCTCTTCCTTATGTTTCTTGCTTCTTTTGTCAATTGCTGAGCAGCTAACTCTCCTTCACACACAAGAAGCTCATCCAGTTACCGCAGTCCTTCAGCAGTGTTCTGTCCAAATCTTACCCCTAACTTCTCCAGAAACACACGTCTTTCATAGTTCTCACCATTAAAAGTTATTACAGCATCTACATAAGCCCAAAAAATACAGTTTTAGGCACAGAGCAGTACACAACATTACTGAAGGACTCATTCACATTCTGGGTCTTCCAATGAAAAAAAATTCTTTAGTAGCTCAGGATTGGTGAGATATCTGTAAATACACTCCTGGAAATGGGAAAAAGAACACATTGACACCGGTGTGTCAGACCCACCATACTTGCTCCGGACACTGCGAGAGGGCTGTACAAGCAATGATCACACGCACGGCACAGCGGACACACCAGGAACCGCGGTGTTGGCCGTCGAATGGCGCTAGCTGCGCAGCATTTGTGCACCGCCGCCGTCAGTGTCAGCCAGTTTGCCGTGGCATACGGAGCTCCATCGCAGTCTTTAACACTGGTAGCATGCCGCGACAACGTGGACGTGAACCGTATGTGCAGTTGACGGACTTTGAGCGAGGGCGTATAGTGGGCATGCGGGAGGCCGGGTGGACGTACCGCCGAATTGCTCAACACGTGGGGCATGAGGTCTCCACAGTACATCAATGTTGTCGCCAGTGGTCGGCAGAAGGTGCACGTGCCCGTCGACCTGGGACCGGACTGCAGCGACGCACGGATGCACGCCAAGACCGTAGGATCCTACGCAGTGCCGTAGGGGACCGCACCGCCACTTCCCAGCAAATTAGGGACACTGTTGCTCCTGGGGTATCGGCGAGGACCATTCGCAACCGTCTCCATGAAGCTGGGCTACGGTCCCGCACACCGTAAGCTGTCTTCCGCTCACACCCCAACATCGTGCAGCCCGCCTCCAGTGGTGTCGCGACAGGCGTGAATGGAGGGACGAATGGAGACGTTTCGTCTTCAGCGATGAGAGTCGCTTCTGCCCTGGTGCCAATGATGGTCGTATGCGTGTTTGGCGCCGTGCAGGTGAGCGCCACAATCAGGACTGCATATGACTGAGGCACACAGGGCCAACACCCGGCATCATGGTGTGGGGAGCGATCTCCTACACTGGCCGTACACCACTGGTGATCGTCGAGGGGACACTGAATAGTGCACGGTACATCCAAACCGTCATCGAACCCATCGTTCTACCATTCCTAGACCGGCAAAGGAACTTGCTGTTCCAACAGGACAATGCACGTCCGCATGTATCCCGTGCCACTCAACGTGCTCTAGAAGGTATAAGTCAACTACCCTGGCCAGCAAGATCTCCGGATCTGTCCCCCATTGAGCATGTTTTGCACTGGATGAAGCGTCGTCTCATGCGGTCTGCACGTCCAGCACGAACGCTGGTCCAACTGAGGCGCCAGGTGGAAATGGCATGGCAAGCCGTTCCACAGGACTACATCCAGCATCTCTACGATCATCTCCATGGGAGAATAGCAGCCTGCATTGCTGCGAAAGGTGGATATACACTGTACTAGTGCCGACATTGTGCATGCTCTGTTGCCTGTGTCTATGTGCCTGTGTTTCTGTCAGTGTGATCATGTGATGTATCTGACCCCAGGAATGTGTCAATAAAGTTTCCCCTTCATGGGACAATGAATTCACGGTGTTCTTATTTCAATTTCCAGGAGTGTAGGTTTGATTTTCTCCATTACTGCCAAAGGAAGAGAATTTTTATGTGTAAATTCATGGAGGATGCCAGAAAAGTCAGCTTGCCAAATTCAACACAGTGCAGAGAATATTACCAGCCCTTCCACCTTTACCAATGCATCTAAGACCATAAAGGAGTCTCACATTAGTTTCATACAATTCATTTACTGAACACTTGATGATGTATGAAATGCTGTTTGGATTTTGCACTTCTGACATTTAATAATTAATTTACATACAACACCTATTCTAGCTCCAATATCCTCATAAAGTTTAACTTCACACCACAAAGAAAGCAAGAGACAGTTTCAGGAAGAACTTGTGCAAGGATTTACAGATCTATATTGACGTTGTCCATAATATCATTACTTTTACCACTGTCACCCATTTCTAAAGTTACTCTCCTTTTCGATGCACTAGGGGGCGTGGTCACTTCAGAAATATTGTCGTGGTTTCCTTCACTAGCACACGCGTTTTCAAGTACTTCAGAAGAAAATACAACTCTCATATATCCGTTACCCGCAAATTTGCGTTTGTTGACGTTAATTTTACGCTTGGTCATTTTTTTATGTATGAAAAGCAATAGAAGTCAACTTACTACAAAAACACCCAATAATTACACTACTTTCAATGTAAACTAGTATCAGAAGCAAATGACTGATTAGTTTATTTGTAATGCCACCTTCTGAGACGTATCAATAGGCACAAAACAAAGCAATTCACAGCCTTCTAGACTGTGTAGTTCCTAAGATATGACTGCTCAACTGTGGCAGTATATGGGTAGGGGGTCAATCTTCAACATTCAAAATAATATTTGACGATCTCAGAATGGTCTGATTTTAATGTATAATGTACCAAAATGTTCAGGAAATTCCAAAGTACATTATGAAGTAGAAAACAGAAATCGTCAAATTTTCACGAATTTCACGTAAAATGTCCCCTTAACAGGAAACTGGTACATTGTTACTGGAAAGGCTATATATCTACAAACCCTCCTCCATGCAACGTCTATCTCAAACCGCCCTAAATCGCACTATTGCTTCTGAAATCACACATTCCCAGCAGACAGACATTTCTTTTTATATAGATGAGTATCTGAAACAGTAAAGTATGATTATATTACTTTCGTATAAAACAATTGTTTTAAGATAGAATTTTAGTTAATAGTTTTACTTAACAGTTTAATGATTGTGTTAAATTCTATGGCTGTTAAGGAAATAACCGTTAATTTTAATTACACCTTGACACGGCCAGCGACATCCATTTCACAGCCTATGTCGCTACTAATGCAGTTCCTCAGTACACTGTCTGGCGCTAGAATGTGTAACATGATAATGGGACAGTGCAAGAAGAAGAGGGTCTAGAAGTTGTAAGTGAGGAAAGAAGTGTCAGTAATTCCATTACCATGAAGGGATGGTTTTGTAAGAGCAGTTAATCAGGCACTCCAGACCATAGTAGAGAAGACGATGAGTGGGCCCAAACAAATATAGTTGTATAGTTGTTATATCGTTTAGGAATTAGGAAAAAAATCACCATTACAAAAACTCTATGGAAATTAATGCAAACATATAAAATTTTGTCAACTAGTGATTAATCCAATATAAAATTTGAATTCATTGCCAGACATAAAATTTTAGCTTAATGTTTCAGTTTTGCTACATATCTGTGAATTGTTCTTGCTTGCTCCTTACCAAGTAGATATTTCATATTTGGAATCCATTTACATGGTACTACAGTGAGAATTAATAAACCATACCCTATAAACCATCCTCTGCACATTTTGCAAGAATGTCCATTTGATTAGTCCTTTGGCAACGAACACTTAGGTGTAATTATAAGTTTTGCGTATTATTTTGTTAAATCTAGTGCTCCCTTAGGGACAATGATACGGCAGTAACTGAAGTTGCTGAACTTTCAAAATATGTACTCCGTCTATATGAGCGCTTTTCCTAACAAACTATTCCAGCCAAGAGTTCTTCTACATAACCGTGATATTCTTGATACATCAGTTCTAGAAATAAAACTAAGTAAATTGGGCTAAGTATTATTCTTAATCTTCTCGTTTATGTGTTAGGTTTTTAGCATTATTGACAAGAGATGCTAACATCTATTATGTGTTTTATTTTACAACTTTCTATGACACTTTTGTTTCATCGTGGCAGCATGAAATAATGTCGATTAATATGCTATCTATTCATTAATAGGCGTACATGTATACATTAATCAAGACGTCCTCTCAAAAGTTTTATTTCCCATTTGAGTTTGATCACAGGGATGCCTTTGTAATCTGTGCAGTGTTGTAATAGGCGATGTCCTATTCCGGGTCCTATGCACATTCAGCGTTACTAGCTGAGACCTGGCGTATCCAGTGACTTAAGAAACTCGTAATGTGGTGTATAGGCCTATTAGTACGAGTACCGCTAATTACTTCATCATATGGAAACCAGTACCCAAAAGGGCCAACAATGAAATTCTAGAAACGAAGGGACAGCAAGGCCTGAGGAAAGTTATTTGGAGAGCCATTGTAGCATCTGACCACATTAGATCAACAAGAAGAGTGATATCAAGAGGTAGAAAATTTTGAAGATGGCGAAACACATTACAACTATGATGAAATAATTCAAGTTTTACCATGGGTCTCTTTGTCCATTACCGAAATTTTTTGTATACAAATCTCTATCCAGAATAACAGAAAATAGAACTCGAATTCCTGACTGCTAAAGCCTAAACGATTTTATTATATAACATCGAGGGAGTGCTACTGTCCGCCTCCGTAGCGTAGCAGTAACGTTACCGCCTACTACGCAGGGGGCCCGGGTCAGACTCCCGCCAGGGGACTGGGTGTTGCGTTTCATCATCATTGACTCGCAAGTCGCCGATGTGGCGTCACCTCATAAGGACTTGCAATACGGCGGCCGAACAATCCCGACAGGGGAGCCTCCCGGCCAACAATGTCATACGAACATTTCATTTACATTTCGAGGGCGTGCTATTGAATAACTAGAACCAGTGCTCTTCGGCATCATTAATAAATCACAAGTTAATCAAGCAGGCCACAGTTTGGTACTTAGAATCGTTAACACATCAACGATGGTCTAATACAAAGAAATAAATCACAACTTCAGGTGCATACATAGGATTCTCTAAGGCAACTGTAACAATTATTTTTGTTTTACCAATACATAAATTGCGTTTGAAATTACTGTGGGAAAATAAATACACCACAGAGCATAATTGAGTTGATTTTGGTTTCATAACCATTGTTCATGAGTTCCTAACTGGTTTATAATTATAAAAACTACTATCTTAATGAACGCCAACAGGTTGTACGAAAATTCTAATTACTGTCTGAACAAAATTCATGGTATATCATCCCATTTGTCTGCAAAGTACTGAATGTTCAAATAATAACCACGTGGACAAAATCATAACTGTATATATGTAACCGGGAATGCCGTCTGATCAATTTATTAAATCATGAGCACAAAGTTACATCAATTTTTCATCTCTAACGTGAAACTGCTCGTCGTACAGTCGATTCGTACTTTTTACGTGTACAACACACAAATCAGGAGGTATTGCATAGATTCACAGAATCATATTTTCATCGCTGTAAATGCAGTCTATTGTGAAATCAAATTACACCAATAACACACTATTGAAATAATTTAAATGTTGGTTAGTGTTTCGACTGCCACTTCAACGAATGAACGTTGTAGGAAGTCTTTTGTACTAGAAGCAGCGTTTTGTATGTGACTCTTTCTTGTAAGTAACCGTGCAGTGGAGATTTCAAACAAGGCATTACCTCTTGAGAAATAGTTCTTTAAGTAGATATGTTTCTTGGTCATGACAACTGCTGAGAGATTTACACGTTTTTCCTACAAGTAAAAGCACTAGGGAAGTAAATAAAACCAAACTCAGAAAAAAATTTACAACACTGAAAGTATTTTATTAAATAAATTCAGGTTGCGTTTTAAAGTCTTTCCAGCAATTTTGGTCCCGAAAAGTGGATTCCAGAGTTCTCAAAGCTGCACATGTTCGTGGTAGTCGAGCAGTCATGCTTTCTGCCAACTACGGTGGTAGATGGAGAAATATCGGCAGAAACACGCCAAATACGTTACGACCGCTAGCGCGATTGCCCGTAACACGTTGATCGACGCTTAACGTTGCGTTCCGGTAAGATACCAACGGCAACAGGGTGATTTAGTAGGCTGTTTGCGGGTAATCAGTAATATCGTCTCACCAATGGGTTCAGACGTGCACTCCAAGTGCCACACGGTTAAACGATGATTCCATTACCACAATTATGGCTTACAACTCAGCTCCTGGCTTTCGCTTTTATATAATTATTACGTCATCACTAAATTTATATTGAAAACTAAGCTCAATCACATTGTATCGCAATATATATTTATATGCCGTCCTGTCGATGTTCGCATTTTATCTTACAATTCGTATACGCCCACGATTTGTTTCGAGAAAAAAGTTAACCACCGCAAGTCAGTTATTTGGCTGCGAGTTTAAGGACTATCATCAGCTGCAAGCGTGTTTTTCCTTCATGTGATTGCATTTAATAAACCGTCGACTCTGAAAGAGAATCTTCTGACTTTCACATAGGTTTAAAGCTTAATATGATGATAATTGTCACAGGTCTACAAATAGATCTTCAACAACTTTTGTAGTTCTTTCACATGTTGCCTTCTACGCAAGTCAGGGCGACCACAGATGAATCGAAGTCCTCTATGAACATAGGGTAAAACTTTATCTATGTTTTAATTAAAATTGCAACTAACACTGATGTTAGTTAATTATGCCTGAATAGCTTAACTCTTGTTGCAATCGTGGCAGCTACTACTGTTCAATAATGTCTTTCAAAGGAAGTATAATGATGATCTGAAATTCCATAAACAAGTTGATCATAGGCAGAATACAGGCTCCGATAAGACGTATAGGGTCGAAAACGGTCCTTGTCTTTTTCAAAGGAACAGTCACAACATGCAGTTAACTGGATTCAGCGAAACATCGGTAAACAGGCATCGGGGTTGGCTTGATGGATATATGATGTCCACTACTGATCAGCACGACGCTTCACTTGAACTAGAAACGCGTGAAAGGGTTTCCTGGTTGATAAGCACGACTCCCTATTTTAATATGAAGAGCAAAATAGGGACGCAGATTGCCAGAAACATGTATTAACCCCATCCCACAGTGTCCAGTGTTTTCTCAAGAAATACCGCTAGAAGTAGTGGCCACTGTAGACCACCGCAAAGCTTGCTGCAGGTTCTTTGTATCCTTTGCTAATTCGATGTTCTAACTACTGCTATACAACCATATTCCTAACGAACATGATTGCCACTACGCTAGAGACTTCTCTCTTCATTAAAATCAATATTGGGCAATTAACCCCTTCCACTTGTATCGTAGACCCAACTTTCGGGGGGGACTGACCGGTGGTATAATGGGAATAACCACGCGACAGCCCTGCCTTAATACGTAAAATGATTCTTGGGGATGTTCGCAAGGATTCTGGAATGCATCATACGAATAGGTTATAACGTGAGCAGGGGTCCAAACTGTTTGGACTTCAATATTCCTGGAAAAGTTTCTTGTGACAGTTATGCCTTACATGTAACAGTAAAGACACTACTTATCTGATGCAACTCTTCGAAACTCTGTTTCAAATTCCTCCAACATGTGACTACCGTTTCTTAGAATGTTAATAATTCTATTAACTTCAATGCTAGATGTTGGGTCTTCTTCTAGATGCTTGAAGTTTTGGAGAATGACATTTTTAACATGTGGTTTGAAATTCCACCAACATGCGAGCTACTTTTTCTTAGAATTTTAATAACTCTGATAACTTCATTGATGGATTTTGGGGCTACTCCTAGATGCCTGAAGCTTTGTGAAATGACATTTTTAATATGTACCTAGGAAATCCACCATCAAGATGTGAGCTACTGATTCTTAGAGTTTTAGTAATTATATTAATTGTATTCTAATAATTCTATTAATAACTCTATTATCCATCTATTGGGGGATGTTGATGCTACCTCCAGATGCTTAAGGTTTTGTCGAAAGACATTTTTAATATGTAACTTTGTCTCTTCTGCTAAACCATCGAAACCTGGTTTTGCTGCTACATGTGCTAAATAACTTTTAAAAATATTTGGGACTTGAGATTTATCGGTTGAAAAATGTCATTCAGTTTAATATTTATGGTATCTTGAACACAGGATGGCTTTCTTCTGTCCCATTTGTCAGTAGCTCTAATAGTTTTAATCTTATTAATTGTATTATCAGTTTCTGTCAGACGTGCATAACCCTGAATATTGTAATGAATGTCCTTAAATAATTACAGTATATTTTGTAAAATGCCAGGAGTATCTAATCTCGACATTTTCTGGTCTTAATGCCGATTTCCTTCCTGCTCTTATATGAAATTTTAATACATTTACTTATCCATGGGTTTCTTATTTTTAATGTGTTTTCTGGATAAAGATTTTCCAAATATTGACATAGATACACAATGGCGTAAATTGAATGTAACATTCGCATCCCTTTCTGTGTATACCTCGCCCCATACTACCTCTTCAACTTCATTTCAAAGCATTTAATTCTGTTCTTGTGGGGCAAGGAAGTAGCTACAGATGTGAAAGCGGTCTGCATGGAAGACAGGAGCAGTTGTGCTGATGGGGATTACCAGCAAACAATAGCAAATTGAATACATGTCATTTCTTCCATAGTAAATTGTTTTGCAACACTTGTGGTTGGTGGGTCAAGGATGACAGTCGAAAGACAATCGTTACATTAAATTACCTTTTACTTTTATTATGTGATATGAAACTGTCGATGATAACGAATACGTAATCAAGTGGGTGTTAAAATTCTGCGAAACACACCTGTATAGCTTTCATGTACACCTCCTGTTACAAGTACTCCGATACGAACATCCTACTTTTAAACTCTATCAACAGTGTTGGGACCAGAAACGATCACTACAGAGACCACAAGGCGATAACTTAAGTACATTTTCGTTTAACGTCCAGTCGATGACGAGGTCATTAGAGATGAAGCACAAGCTCAGACTGGTTAAGGATGGGGAAGGAAAACTATTATGCTCTTGAAAACGAAATGCTCCAACGAGCCTTATGCAACTCAAGGAACTCAAGTGAAACCTAAGTTTTGATAATCGAATGATGAAATGAACCACTGCACCCCCGAATACAAGGTCAGTGTCCTGCCACTGCGCTGCAACGCTTAGTAGCATTTGTACAGATCCATGTAACTGAGTAGACATACACTGAATAACGTGCAAGAGCATATTAAAAACCTTGGTGGTTTTGTGGTGGAAATTAATACGGAATGAGAGAAATTTGTTGAACAATTTCCTGTGTTCCACTGGAGAGTATGTTCATAGGAACTCTCAAAACTGTGATTTTATTTATATTAGAACTCTTTGATACTTCATATCAACGGTTCGGATAATTTTAAGGCAAAACGTGTAGGAGGCAGACCCACACATTTCATCGTTTGTTGTTGCATGGGGTTCACTTTGTAGGTTAACAACAATATTATAATAACAAATTAAGAAACTTTGTTAAAAGATTAACAACGCTCACAATTATTTAAAAACTGGTGCAGGCTCAATTCATTAATAACAAACAATTAAAATTTGTACCATTATGAACAGGGCTTGAAACCAGAAGTATACAGCCCCAAATACAAGTAAAAAGTCACATCACCTAGTGATGCTGCAAGCGAGTTAAGGAACTGAATTTTATCAGTGAAATGAACTACCATGACTGCCACTAAGTGTACCAACAATTCATAAATATGGATGACACATTGCGCAAGCGGATAACGGCCTTCAAAATTCAGAAAGGATAACAAGTTACGACGCTGATTGTGGCTGTTGGAGAGGTCTTAAAATGTATAACTCTTACTAAAAATCTTCTAAGCCATAAAATACACAACCGCCCAAAACACAAGAACACCTGGGAAGGCATGATATTTAAATCATACTCTCAACTGGTACACATCAGGACAAACATTGACAGTGATCCTAAAATAAATATAAAATTGATTGGCGACACCATAGAGTGCTATGTGCACAACGACCAATGGTAGATAAAATTAGAAGGAAGGTCAGAATTGGCCGTAATTTTGATGATTTATTAACACCAAAATCCATTTTTGATCGCATAATGATCATCTTCAGTGCTGTAAGTTAAACATTTCAATAGCGATCAGTGAATAAGAAACAAAAGTCCACACCTGAGTGTAAACCAACTATTGGTAAGAACATACCCTTAGCGTTCAAATTAAAGCTCGTAGGCACTGGTGTCTAGTTATTAGCAGTAACAGAAGCTATGAAACGATCACAATAACTGAAGCCGCTGTTTACATTCACCTATACAGCAGACCTCGGTGTGACAGGGGCTTAGAATGCCCTCTATGCGACATGTGTCACGTGAAGACTTAACATTACTTTATTGGGCAAGAGATTACCACAAAATACCAAATGTGCACTTGCGAATCATTAATTGAATATATCAAATCCAAATTGTACACTAAAAACGTATAGCAAAAAGGAAGGGGAAATATCTTGTCAACATGCACTGGCGTGTTATTGTCAAAACAACTTAAGAAAACATGCAAAAATAAAAATCAACAGGTAAATTATAAGGTGTCAGATTACAGGACTAATAAAAAAGAAAAATATACAAATGACATGACATCAAATATAACAGATTTTGTTATAGCACAGTTACCGCAATCTGGCGTGGGAAGCCAGAGGTGCTAAGTTTTTAATTTACGTAAAATATTACGTTGATACCAAGTAGTCAAATACATAAATACTGGTGATTGTACAATATGGCACGATTTAACGGGTCAGAATGTCATGAAACACAATATTCTTTATAATAAAATTTTAGGGTCGGACTAACAATTTTTTATCGTATTTAACGACATGATGATACACACATCTCATTCCTCCCGTTTGGACATGTTAACATATTACCTGATCGAAAACGGATTTTGGTGTTGATAAATCATCAAAATTACGGTTAATGCTGACCTTCCTTCTAATTTTAAATATACAATTGCTGAAAATACTGATAAGCTGAGATATACAGCAGGCGGCTATCACAACCAACAGGGAACAAGCACGCAAGTTTCACAATTAGTGGAGTTAGCTAACGACTGTGGGGAAAAGGACAACTACGACAGTTCATATTTACAAGTAAAAGGTATTAAAACTTAATGCTCTCCTGAAGTAGCAATAGTGCTGCAAGGTTCAAATGAGTAGTTAAAGATTAGATATAGTGAGGAGGAACCTCTGGCTCTCGGAATACACTTCAAATCTCATTAGCTTACTGAATTCACCAAATAGGACAGAAAACAGTTACCGATTAATTGACGTGGTACGTATCAAAAGATCAGCTTTACTTAACTTGAGACAATACGATGCAGCTGACACAGGCGCCAGATTGAGGCCTACCAAGACGTCGTGCGACGACGGAATTGCCGCTGCAGCAGAAGGAAAACACCTCTTTGTTCCGGGCCCAGCGTCGTCCGCTGCCAAAGCTACCCTGCCAGCGCACACTAGAAGCGAACAACAATCTGCCCAAATAAGGCTACAGACAATAATGGCTAAGATTTAGCAAATTTTAACTTATTGCGGAAGTGACTGTACATACAAGTTACAAGCTTAACACTCCTTAAAATTAATTGTAAATTCCAAGACGAAATATCGGCGCCTGGGAATGCAATGACAAGAGCATACTCATCAACAAAGGGTGCCTTGACTCTGACGCAGATTTTGTTACAAGTTTAATTTCATCAAGTCAGTTTATAACACACTCCTATACTTGGACGGAAGAACGTATGGGAAAACACATTACAATCAGATACACTGAAGATTATACCCTCAATCCGTAGGAGGTGTTTTAATGTAACAGGTCCACTTCCATATTAACACAGACGTGTCCGTGCAATAACAACTACCCAGACAAATGAAAAAAAAAAAAAAGAAAACACATTTATTTCCACTCAGTCACGAGGGAGTTGTGACTTCCAGGACTGAAAGCCGGGGTGTAATGGCCGCCAATCCATACAGGCGGTCTCCTAGGTGACGTTAAAATTTAACCTTGCAGAATAGGTCGGGAACTTGCCGACCAGACTGCACGCGACGTCCTCTGCTCTTCCTGCAACTCGCCGCTACCAGTACTTAATCGAGCCGGAAAGGCTTGCCTCTGACCGATTTAATCACTCGCGACTGCTCGAGGCCCATAGCGGACAGCCAGAGTCCCCCAAAAGCAATAACTGGCCAGCCACGTGCCCTTCAGCTAACCGTCAGTACGAGGGCCCGCCAAACCAACTACACACGCCTTGACCAAAGACCCTAGTGTCAGACGTATGATCAGATCGATATCGGTAACCCAGGCAGTCTGTGGCGGCAGCGGAGTGCCTTGCCGCCAAACTTTAAAGCCGTGCCGGCTCATTCTTTATAATTTTGGCGTAAGCCTATCTCTTTTACACATGTTTACAAGCTACTAAAATGTTCTACCGAATGCAGACCGACTATGCTCATGTCATCGCTCCGTTTTCCTCTCCCTGACCTCATACGCTCAATCTCAATCCTTCTACTTTTTTCTGACGTCACTGCCTTTCTCCTAGTCGCTCCCCATTTCCCCTCCACCTACTAGTTACCAATTTAAGCCACAGACCGCACTCTCATATTACTTTATCCTGATGAGTAAATCCTATGTAGAAACGACAGTTTGCAAACTCATCTACAATGGTAAATTCAACATTTACGTGCGATACTTTTCTGCTTATTGTAAAATAATAGAAAGTATATACTTCGTTATGTATTTGTTGGATCTAAAGACGATAGAATGTGATGGAAACTAGTCATACTGTCAAAAATGTGCACCTAAGGTGGATATACAATGCCGGTAGAAATTGGTACACCTGTAAAGACGACGTCGATTTTGATTCGACGACAGCATATTTCGCCTGGGTGATGGCACATGTACTGATAATGTTTCCAAAGTAATGCCAGCAAGGAGCGTAGTGGCACAGCTACCAGAGCGCTTTCTGTGTCTACTCTTTAATGGAGAATCCTCACAGCCAGACCGTCAGTGACGCGCAAACGTATGAAGCAAGCAGTCAACAAAGCCATGGAGACACAGGAGACAAAGTCGTGACACCTACAGCCAAAGGAGAGAATTGAAATAGGGGCAAATTGTGACCTTCTGAGTAACAGGCTGGTCCTTCAGGAGAATTGTCACGCAAGTTGGACGGGATGCGTACACGAAGGTCTGGACGTCCACGCGGCACAGACGCTCATGGATCGTCTTACTGTAAGGGAAGCATTTGCAGATAGTGCAGCTACCGCAGCCCAGATAAGAGGGCTTGTAAGCCCAGGCGTTTTAGTATAAACTGACTTCCGCAAGGCGTTAGATACAGTTCCCCACAGTCGTTTAATGAACAAAGTAAGAGCATATGGAGCATCAGGCCAATTGTGTGATTGGATTGAAGAGTTCCTAGATAACAGAACGCAGCATGTTATTCTCAATGGAGAGAAGTCTTCCGAAGTAAGAGTTATTTCAGGTGTGCCGCAGGGGAGTGTCATAGGACCGTTGCTATTCACAATATACATAAATGACCTGGTGGATGACATCGTAAGTTGACTGAGGCTTTTTGCAGATGATGCTGTGGTGTATCGAGAGGTTGTAACAATGGAAAATTGTACTGAAATGCAGGAGGATCTGCAGCGAATTGACGCATGGTGCTGGGAAAGGCAATTGAATCGCACTGTAGACAAGTGTAATTTTCTGCGAATACATAGAAAGAATGATCCCTCATCATTTAGCTACAAAATAGCAGGTCAGCAACTGGAAGCAGTTAATTCCATAAATTATCTGTGAGTACGCATTAGGAGTGATTTAGAATGGAATGATCATATAAAGTTGATCGTCGGCAAAGCAGATGTCAGACTGAGATTCATTGGAAGAATCCTAAGGAAATGCAATCCGAAATCAAAGGAAGTAGGTTACAGGACGCTTGTTCGCCCACTGCTTGAATACTGCTCAGCGGTGTGGGATCCGTACCAGATAGGGTTGATAGAAGAGATAGAGAAGGTCCAAGGGAGAGCAGCGCGCTTCGTTACAGGATCATTTAGTAATCGCGAAAGCGTTACGGAGATGATAGATAAACTCCAGTGGAAGACTCTGCAGGAGAGACGCTCAGTAGCTCGGTACGGGCTTTTGTTGAAGTTTCGAGAACATACCTTCACCTAGGAGTGAAGCAGTATATTGCTCCCTCCTACGTATATCTCGCGAAGAGACAATGAGGATAAAATCAGAGAGATTAGAGCCCACACAGAGGCATATCGACAATCCTACTTTCCACGAACAATACGAGACAGGAATAGAAGGGAGAACCGGTAGAGGTACACACCGTCAGGTGGCTTGCGGAGTATGGATGTAGATGTAGATGTAGAACTGGAGCGAACCGGTTATTAGCAGTGGTACTATTAGCATGCGCACCTCCAGTTCGTCTTCTACTCATGCCATAACATTGACGTGCATGGCTCGACTTGTATTGTTAGAGGATCACTTGGGAGGTGGAATTACACGCCAATGAAATCAGATCCTACCTGCACTTAAGTGAGGATCCTTTGCACGTATGACATAGACCTGGTGAGCGCTGTTCCATACAGAGCATTCTTCCAAGACACACTGGCCCCAACCAAGGTCTTATGATCTGGGGTGCAAATAACGATCCATCTTTGGTGTTTCTGGATGGGATGCTAACCAGCGCTCGTTAAATGAGAATGTTGGTAGACCCATTAATTTACTGTTCTGGCAACAGGAAGGTGATGTGTTGTTCCTACACACACTGCCTGTGAAAGTCAGTGTGCTCTGCAAGATATGCAGCAGCTTCCGTGCCCAGCACAATCTCCAGACTTCTCTCCAGTAATGCACGTGTGGGATTTGATGAAACGAGAAGCGACAGATGTGGGTCCTCAGCCAACACCTGTTACATAACTACGTGAACAGGTCATGCTTCCGTAGAATAACACTTCTCAGGACGGTATTCGCTATCTGTACGAAAATGTGGATCCCACAGTCAGCGCTGCATTTGAGCCCTTGGTGGATATTTCGGCGTAGGTCGATACCTGGTAGCTCAGAACAGCTGGTGCTATTGATCTGTAAATGTAACCATACATGTACTCCGTATGCACTTCAGCCACTATAAATAAATACTGAGTGAATTGGAAAACTGTAAATGGTGTACTAATTTTTTTTTCAACAATGAATAAAAGATATACCAAAAGTTTTGAAAATCAGTTGTTGTATGAGCGGCCGTGGTTGCGCAGTGGTCAGCACACTGGACTTGCATTCGGGAGGACTATGGTTCAAATCTGCGTCCAGCCATTCAGATGTAGGTTTCATACGATTTCTGTAAATCGACCCAGGAAAATGCTAGGATGTTTCCTTTGAAAGTGCACGTACGATTTCCTTCCCCATTCTTGAAACATTTCAAGCTTGTGCTTCATCTCTAATGACCTTGATGTCGACAGGACATTAAACCCTAAACTTTCTCCCTTTCATCTTATGTGTGGGGGTTCGGGCAAAATTCATTGGAACTGTTTTTTATTTCGAAGACACCAGCCTGGTTGGAAAAAGCGGCGCATGTAGATGGAGGGACGAGGTGGGAACTACATGTGTGGACATTGAAGAACACGTTAACATTGAACTACCTTAGTGTAAGGGACAGTACTGGTTTCATGGTGCAAAATGGTTACAAACCGGCACACATATTGTATACATCACAAAACCGGATCTAAAGGCCCTCAAGCTAAACTTCTGCAGCGTTCATCAAGCGCTGCCGACGATGTGTGGGCGATGAATACAATCTGCGTCGCCACTGGAAAATGGAAGTGCCGTCGGGTAGACCGTTCGCCTGGTGCAAGCCTTTCAAGTTGACGCCACGTCGGCGACTTGCATGTCGATGGAGATGAAATGATGATAAGGACAACACAATACTCAGTCGTTCAGTGGAGAAAATCTCCCACCCAGCTGCGAATCGAACCCGAACCCCGGCAGTTAGGTATGACATTCCGTCGCGCTGACCACTCAGCTATCATGGGCGGACTCCGGCGCCATTTGCAGCAATATATATGAAGCAGGTCATCTGTTGTCACTCAGTATTGACAGTGTCCTCTCATGACGCAAACCACCTAACACGTAATGGTTCCACTACATTTACTACGACCTCAAAGTCACAGGGCGTAAGGTCAGGAGAATACGGCGTTGCTCCAGTTCTTCCCGTCCCCAGCGTCGCAGTTCCTGCCGCATACACGTTGCTGTATATGGTTTTGCGTTGTTCTGCAGTATGACAACCGTACACTATGTCGCACATGTCGAACGAGGAAGTCCCTTTCGTACTCTGCCCTTTCTGTTCTGTCAAGTGTGTGGTGTCACCGCCTGTATCTCTCTCCCCAGATTCACGGATCCCGGGGACAGCGCGACCACAGCAGCCGCCAGAGGGTGTCACCGCAACACAGCGGGACGACCTCATGGAGGAGATGGAGCCTTCGAGTCCTCCGCCTCCTCTTGTCCAGCCGATGGAGCTGGACACGGCCACCCCGCAGCGGCGAAGGCCGGACATTTGCCACGCCGGACATTTGCCACGCCGGATATTTGCCACACTTGTCACTTCTCCAGGTAGCGATCCCTCAGGTAAGGGAGCCCTTCCTTCTTCCGTCCGCTTTCAAACTGTGGTGTCACCGCCAGACACCACACTTGCTAGGTGGTAGCCTTTAAGTCGGCCGCGGTCCGTTAGTATACGTCGGACCCGCGTGTCGCCACTATCAGTGGTCGCAGACCGAGCGCCGCCACACGGCAGGTTTAGAGAGACTTCCTAGCCCTCGTCCCAGTTGTACAACCGACTTTGCTAGCGATGTGAGCCACACTTGTCACTTCTCCAGGTAGCGATCCCTCAGGTAAGGGAGCCCTTCCTTCTTCCGTCCGCTTTCAAACTGTGGTGTCACCGCCAGACACCACACTTGCTAGGTGGTAGCCTTTAAGTCGGCCGCGGTCCGTTAGTATACGTCGGACCCGCGTGTCGCCACTATCAGTGGTCGCAGACCGAGCGCCGGTGTTGACAAAATACGCTCTCATTTGCTGAGACGATAATTAGCATAGCCCTCAGCTACGTCATTTGCTACGACCTAGCAAGACGCCAGTACTAGTTACTATTTATACTGGAGTCATGTACAGTCAAGAGCGACGCTCATCATTAATGGATTAAAGTTAAGTATTCCACCAGCTACGTCCGTTTTTCTAAAGTCTAATTTCCTTGTCCTGTTTCAGACCTCACGCCAGCCTGCGTGAGCTAAAACGCGTGCCATTCGGCTTCCTCTAGTACCCGGTGTTGGCTCTCCTGCCAACCCACAACAATGTGGAAGAAAGTGGCGCCAAATGACATCCCTGACGTCATACGCGTCGATTGCCATCTGTTTAACAGGGAAGGGATTCTGACGGAATTTCTGCCACCTTGGTGATCCGGCGAGTCGCCACTCCGTGGGCTGATGTTTGAGTTCCAGTTCGTATGCTGTGGTACCGCCCATTGAGCTTACGTCAGTTCATGCCAAGCCCACCGCTATGCGGTTTCCACAGTTGCAGCTCGTCCGCTATATCCTGTTGATGTTTCCGTCTCTAACTCCTGTAGAGTCCATCGTGTATTCCTCGAAGAGACACTAGATGACGGCACGAGCCATGTCGGTCCGCACACTTGACACGTGTCCCGAGCGCTGCTGATCACCGATTATCACATGTCCTTACTGAAAGTATCGTACCCACCATGGTACTATGGGATAAGGGAAGGGTCTATTCGCAAGGAATTCCACCAATTCACTGCCAGATTTTCTCGTTTTTCTCACTTTGAAAACGGGTATTTTGATATATATGTGTTGCTCAACACGTGTTGCTTCCGCCTTACACGACCTCAGCACCAAAGTGCTTTCGCAGCGCAATCTGCGCTACTACCAGCAATCACAGAGTCATTTGCCGTTGCGAATACACACTATGCCAGCATTGCTTTCACGCGACAGAATAGCAGTTCGTAATCTGTTCACACATCTGTATGGGAAAAAAATTGCTACAATGACGTTTGGCTCAACCTTCGTATAATACTCGAATTATATGTTTGGTTATGATTTCCTTTCACTTCCCGGAGACGTCTCTCGGAGGAATCCGTAGAATACGGCTAATGTTCTGCAGTGTGACATTAATCAGTTTCCTTGGATACTGCGAGGTACGTAACGTTGAGTGTACATCGCAGAAGGGGAAGGGATAAAGTAAAGCAAATGAGGTGTTCTGCTGTTATTTGTCACGGCAGATTTAAAATACCTACGGTCGTTGTCGTACACAGCATATATTGTTGACGATTTACAGTTACGACATACAGGCCAATCCACTAACATCTCAGACACAATATCATGCTCATCATCGCTCGTATGGAAACTGAAGTAAGTCATTTGGCTGACCATATAGTGGCAGAATTGCAATAGTACACAACAAATTTTAGAAGACGTAAGCGGATTTTACTTTATTCAAATCATCTACTTTCTTTATTCGAGTGGTTCATATCGTAGAGGGACTTTTGTAATTTCTTCTGTTGCATCAGTCTGATTCCAGGCTTTTTTCGTTGTTAGGTTGGATAATATGTCCAAACGGTAACTGTACGCTGTCAGCTGTATCGAGTACTTATCCCCTTACAACGTAGCACTGGCGATTACTTATTTTGTATAAAATGGATCGGAGAAATGGTATTTAATTATTCATAAAAAATAAATAAAACGCAGTGAAGCATTAGTTACGTTAACATAGCATTGGTTAATCCGGTATAAGTGCAACTCTGTAAATAAAGGCTTCACGAGTGGTATAAGCGTTTCGAAGACGGCCATGAAGCAGAACACGAAGAGAACACTAAGCGCCCTATACTCCATTAGCCAAAGAACAAGTGAAACAGACGAATATGATCGATCGCCAGATCAGAAGGAAGTCGTGGTTCTCGTTGAAATGTCAATTGAGTCATGCTGTGAAATTTTTTGGGGATGTTACAGATGTGAGGCAAGTGACAGAAAAAAATTTGTTCCAATGTTCTTGAATTTCGAAGGAGATCTGCGTAGCTGTCTGTATGGCTCTGCCTAGAATTCTGCAAAACAGTTTTGTCTTTGCAGTCATTTCAAAGTTAAACAGGTTTTCGTCACTTTTCCTACATTTTCTGTGTCTACAGCTTCCTTTCTAAAATATAGGTCTTTTCCTTCCATAAATTCTTGTTTCTAAGGGAGAATGTCACGATTATTTTTTATGTCTCTTAGAACTGTGTTGTTAAACATACAAAATGTTAGTCACCTCTCTCTCCGCGTATCTGGACGTCTGTAGCGCAGGTTTTCGATTGCACAATACTGAGTATTCCCGGTTAAAGCCCTAGCGGCGACGGACTCTTTCCTCCAATTCGCTTTATCTTTACGCGCTTGTACCTTGGTTGTGCGCAATTCCGTATGTCCCATTATCAGTATTCTTCCAGTAGAACTAAAAGAAAATGAATGGTGAAGGCCAGATTTTCAAATCTGACGCGCGTGTTTTGGTACACATTTTTTATTACGGAACATGTCCCTTCTTTGTATGTATCATCACAAATACCGGGTGATCAAAAAGTCAGTATAAATTTGAAAACCGAATAAATCACGGAATAATGTAGACAGATAGATACAAATTGACACACATGCTTGGAATAACATGGGGTTTTATTATAACAAAAAAAAAAAAAATACAAAAGTTCAAAAAATGTCCGACAGATGGTGCTTTATCTGATCTGAATAGCAGTAATTAGCATAACAAAGTAAGACAAAGCAAAGATGATGTTCTTTAAAAGAGATTCTCTATATGTCCACCATCATTCCTCAAAAATACCTGCAGTTGTGGAATAATGTTGTGAACAGCACTGTAAAGCATGTCCGGAGTTATGGTGAGGCATTGGCGTCGGATGTTGTCTTTCAGCATCCCTAGAAATGTCGGTCGATCACGATAGGTTTACACTTGCGACTTCAGGTAACCCGAAAGCCAGTAATCGCACGGACTGAGGTCTGGGGACCTGGGAGGCCAAGCATGACGAAAGTGGCAACTAAGCACACGTCATCACCAAACGACGCGCGCAAGAGGCCTTTCACGCGTCTAGAAATATGGGGTGGAGCGCCATCCTGCATAACCATCGTACGTTCGAGCAGGTGTTTATCAGCCTGGCTGGGGATGATGCGATTATCTAATACATCGGCGTACCTCTCACCCGTCACGGTAGCAGTTACAAACCCAGAATCACGCATTTCCTCGAAGAAAAAAGGCCCGATAACGGTATATGTGGTAAATCCAACCCATACCGTGACTTTATCGTCGTGCAATGGAGTTTCCAGGACAGTTTTAGTATTTTCCGTAGCCCAAATTCTGCAGTTGCGGGCGTTGACAGATCCTCGGAGCGTGAAATGAGCTTCTTCGGTTCACAACACGTTACTCAGCCAATCTTAATCTTCCGCAATCTTCTGAAACGCCCACACCGCAAATGCATTCCGCTTCACTAAATCGCCAGGTGACAGTTCATGATGCCGATGGATTTAGAACGGATAGCATCGGAGGGTACGCCTCGGTGCCAACCAAGCAGTAGTGTATGGAATGCCGGCACGACGTGCGACTGCACGAGCGCTGACTTTCCCGTGCATAGACGAACCCGCTACACTCTCCATTTCTTCCTGAACTGTCTCAGCAGCATTACGCATTGTTCTCGGTCGGCCACTACAGGATCTATCGTCTAAACAACCCGTGGCTTCGAACTTCGAAATCATTCTCGCCACAGCTGCATTGGTCAACGGACCTTCACCCTTTCGAATCCACTTCCTATGGCGATAGGATCGCAACGCTGAACTAGCACATTCCCCGTTTTGATAATACAGCTTCACTAAAAGCACCTTTTCAGGTAACGTCAACTGGCTGCTACTGCTGACGCATCAGATTCTCTCTCATTACAGCTCCTTTTATACACTATTGTCATGCGCAGTCATTGACGTTTTGCTGTCCAGCGCCATCTGTCGGACATTTTGTGAACTTTTTTTTTTGTTCTAATAAGACCTTATGTCATTTCAAGCATTTATGTCAATTTTTACCTCTCTATCTACATTATTCCGTGGTTTATTAAGTTTTCAAATTTATACTGCCTTTTTGATCACCCGGTATTTCATTAAACATTTTTTGAAATATTTTACGTTCGAAGCTTCTTTGGTATTCTGTAAAGTATGTTGTTGACTCTTTCGATGGTTGCGTAACTCCATCTCACATTTGTCCACGACATCATAAAAAATTTTGATAACGATATAGTACGCTTCCTGCACGTTTATATAGCTGCGCTGTGCACGAAATGCGTATAATTCTGTTATTTTAATGAGGGTGAAATTAGTTATACGATATGCCGTACCTCCCGTTGGTTCTTTATTTGATATTTTGCTGTCTGAATACGATTCGTTGCGTATATTAAATTCTTTTGACAGCGTGGCAGGATATGGTGACTCGTAATGGTGTCAGGCAGCACAACGGAATCGTCTTTTGACGAATGAGTGGCCTCCATAAAGGAGAATTCACCGCTAAACGAACCGTTATTATATTTATTGTCTCAGGGTATTATATCACTGGATACTTCTTGTTAATTTACTTTTGTTTGATTTGCAATGCTTCTGCCGGTACGAAAAATTTATAAGTAGAATAAAGGCTAGAATATGGCACGGCTGCACATTTTTGCTCTCGCACGGTTGTCTAGGTTCCTAGGAGCGAGGCAGAAAACAAAGGACGTCTCTCGGTTTCTGTTTACTAGTCCCTTGTATCAGAAATTATGTTAGAGAATAAATTTCATTTTATTAATAGAATTGAGACCCTCGATCTTTCTTTCCGAAAGGAACTTGTGATCTCGAGCTGATAAGATGTTTAACATTGGCGCATAGTAGTAGCATGTCAATCGAACCCAAAACAGATGTAATTAAAACCTCCACTGAACTTTAAACTTCATTCCGACCTTCTCTGTAGAACGAAATGACGGAATAAAATCACTTCGACTCCGCCGATGGGGCGCGCCAAACCGGAATACGTATTACAAGAGCGTTACCTGAGCCGTCTCGCCAGTAGCTCTACATCTACATCTACACTCTAAATAGCATCGTAAGGAGTACGGCAGTGGGTGCGTCCCTTTGTACCAGTTACTAGGGTTTTTTCTTGATCCATTCACGTGTGGAGCTAGGGAAGAATGATTGTTTGAATACCTCTGTGCGTGTAGTAATTATTCTAATCTTATCCTCACGATCCCTATGTGAGTGATACAAAGAGGTTTGTAGTATATTCCTACACTAATCATTTCAACCCGGTTCCTAAAACTTTGTTAATAGACTTCCTCCGGATACTTTATAGCTATCTTCAAGAGACTTCCAGTTCAGTTCCTTCAATACGTCTGTGACACCCTGCCACGGATTGAACAAACCTGCGACCATTCGTACTGTCCTCCTCTGAACTCGTTCAATATTCCCTGTTAAACTCAAGAACCGGTCGCAGAATGATTTGTAAGCAATCTCCTTTGTAGAGTGATTGCAATTCCCCAGTATTCTGCCCATAAACCTGAGTCTACCACCTGCTTTACCCACGACTGAACCTATAAAGTTTTATATCCAGGTATTTGTCTGAGCTGGCCGAGGCCAACAGTGACTCACTGATATTATAGTCATAGTCAAGTATGATTGTGGCAGAAATTGTACAAAACACGTCACAAACTCAGCATGTTCCTCAGCGCTCGAAACCCCCATAAAGATAGAGCATCTTACAGTAAATGTATTGGCTACATAGACGATCGCACAACTTGTGCCAAGGGGTATCAAAGACTTTCAAATTTATCTCTTACGTAACTGTACGTGCTGCAGAATCTGTCCTTTCATATTCACAATAACTGAGCTCGATACTTAGAGACAATTCTCTCAGAAGATCAGTTAACCAGGTTAACGAAACTCTGCGTTCGGGTACTGAAGACCACATTATGTCGACCGGCTGCCACGTCATCCTATGCCATGTGGCATCATGTGGATACTGTGAGGAGGGGCTCAGGATCAGCACACTGCACTCCCGTTGCCGACCTCACGGAACCGTTACTACTCTTGAAAGTAGATCATCAATTGACTTCACGAAGCTACTGGTACCCGGTTCCAGTTCTCTAGCTAGGAGAGAACTCTCCGCAAGAGAGTCAGAACGCGCTGACCAGACGGCTACGAAAATGGATCAGAAAGATAATTATCCACTGCCGTACATTCAATGTTTTCGTGTTAGGTACGTGGTTCTACTTCACTCACAGTTTTATATGACCGAGTTTAGATGTGCGTCAAACCATGAGAGCCGGCCGGAGTGGCCGTGCGGTTCTAGGCGCTACAGTCTGGAACCGAGTGACCGCTACGGTCGCAGGTTCGAATCCTGCCTCGGGCATGGATGTGTGTGATGTCCTTAGGTTAGTTAGGTTTAAGTAGTTCTACGTTCTAGGGGACTGATGACCACAGCAGTTAAGTCCCATAGTGCTCAGAGCCATTTGAATCATTTTTTGAAACCATGAGAATTTAATTTTACATGGCACACACAAAACTTATTATATTCCAGAGAATTGATGGTTATCCTTATTTTTCTAGGTGGGCTGTATATTTTTGAAGCGTAATGCACGTAGAAACCGAATTCATAATTAGAAAACAGACATAGCCGAGTTGGGAACTGCGTCACGCGACAGAATTAAATCTTATGTGGTACACAGAAAACTAGTTTCAGCGTCCACTGACCACTGCCTGTGGTCGACGATAACATACAGAAACCACTTAAGACGGCAGGTGGCATTAATAGCGCTGGAGAGTACGCAGAGCGTGTCGCTGGGAGCTGTAAACAGTGCAGTCGTCATTATGGGGGAATGGAGTGATCTAACTGAAGCTCCAAGGGGGATGACCATTGGGATTCGGGTCAAGGGCAGAAGCATTTCCGAAAGGGTAAGTCTGTAAACTGTTCGCGTGCCGCCGTGCCTAGCGTGAATGGAAAAATAGTGTTATCCAAAACAAGCACGGAGGCACTAGATGACAGGAATGAACAACGGCCGTGAAGATGTGAATGGGCAAATACACGGCAACTGTTGAGAAACTGACCTCCCACATGAACGAAGGCGGTACCAGCTGCCTTCCCTTCAGCGATCGATCAGTGAACGTTGCTGGTTATGGGCCTCCGCAGAAGGTACATGATACGAGTATACAGCCATGCTGAGTGATGTTCATCGGCGACCAATGCTGGAATTTGCACCTCCACTAAGTGACGGTACGTGGCATTTCCTGAATGTTCTACTTGTCCTGGAAGGCACAATGATCAACACAAGTAAGTATCTATCCTCTTAGGGACCATGTCTAGCCCTATAAGTAGTTGGATTTTTCTATGCAAGATGACGTCTCCAGGTGGGACTACGCAACGTGTCGCACAGCTCGTAGTTTGTAACCCTAGGGACCGATGACCTCAGCAGTTTGGTCCCATAGGAATGTACGACAAATTTCCAAATCTGTGGGACAATTTCGATCGGCGTGTCCGCGCCATAGATAACCGGGAAACCTAGAGCAGCTGGTCACTGCACTGGAGTCGGCATGTCTCCACATCTGGAACCGCGTGGCCGCTACGGTCGCAGGTTCGAATCCTGCCTCGGGCATGGATGTGTGTGATGTCCTTAGGTTAGTTAGGTTTAAGTAGTTCTAAGTTCTAGGGGACTGATGACCTTAGAAGTTAAGTCCCATAGTGCTCAGAGCCATTTGTCTCCACATCCAAGTCGTTACCTTGTACCTTCCAGCACTTCACCGACTCTCTCCCTGCACGTCTCGCGGTGGTCCGCATGTAGCAGCGTGCTTCTTCAGGCTTTTGTCAGTTGGTCAAATGGTTCAAATGGCTCTGAGCACTATGGGACTCAACATCTGAGATCATCAGTCCCCTAGAACTTAGATCTACTTAAACCTAACGAACGCAAAGACTTCACACACATCCATGCCCGAGGCAGGATTCAAACATGCGACCGTAGCGGTCGCGCGGTTCCAGACTGAAGCGCCTAGAACCGCTCGGCCACATCGGCCGGCTTTCAGATGGTCACATTGATGTGAGTGGACAGTGTGTGTTCCTGAGAATTGATGGTTATCTTTTAAATATGAAATGCTACACAGTGTTAGAAGCGCAGTACGTACAGAAATCTCATTCCATATGTAGACAAAAGAGCGACTAGGGAAGAAGGGAGGAGTAGAGAGCGAGATGGAGGGAGAATGGGTGGTAGGGGCGGAGAGGCAGAAGGAGGAGTTTCACCACGAGGCTCCGACTGATCGACGGAGTCCCGACATCATCACATTTATTAAACATATTTTGAAGTATGCTTATAAGAAGGGCGAGTTTGATTTATGGAAGTATCACTTCACAGCGCAAAGAATACGAGGGTAAATCAAGAGACTCGGTTACAGAGCGCAGGCTCCATTCCGTGGTGAGTCATTTCCGTTTCTTTGGTTCTGAGTTTGCTGCTGTACTGCGCAGAAAATGAAGGCGAGAGAAACTTTGAAAGGGGTTCACCACCCTACTGGAGAAAATGTAATTTTGATGTATTGCTCACGCGCTGCCTGCGACAGAAAATATCTTTGCTGCAATAGAGTCGCAGGTCCGAGCAGTCTCGGCAGTTGTTGCAGTCGCTCGCTGCTACAGTGCAGTTGTAGTATGTCGCTGGTACAGCGCAGTTAATATCAATGCACTGTAAGGTAAATTTTATTATTTTTATTGGCATACGCGTAGTTAACTCACTTGTCTGAGATGTTAATATAAAATGCTTCAATCTTTTTGTGATTCGTCGGCACCAGTTGGCCCTTATTTGTAATATTCAATTTTTCATATAATGGGTTGCAGATCTTTACCAATAATGTAAAACATTTTTCAGAGTATAATTTTTACCAGTCAACAAAAAAAGGAATGAATAATTTTGCCTGAAGTCATTACCAGTCCCGATTCAGTCATTTATTTAAATTTAAATATTTCAGAAATTCTCTCAGGTCATGTGTTCTTTAGTAATCAGACGACCAGCTTTGCAGCTACATTAATAAACAAAGTCAGTTCTTCTAATAATTCAGATCTCAGACAAATGTTGTCGAGTATTAGTAGAAGGCCAGCATTGCAGTAAGCTGTGCCAGTTACAAACAAATATATAGACAGTGCTACCCGGCGACCTCATCATGAGGTAAGAATTTTTCAGGTTATTCTGATTGATTTCATAGGGCCATGAGTTAAGATATAAAAAGAATTTATCATTTTTTATTTTATACGGGAATGTTACAGCTTGGTCATTCATCCCGTGGCAGACTTAGTTGTTGCCATATTACAAATACTGTATATCAATCATAGCGGTAATCTTACCGTGTCGTTTCCTATGCAATTCGTCCGCCGGGTGAGCGCTACAACAACAACGTAATAAACTAACGCAGACTAAATGCCTTAATTTCCCTATTACGCCTACAGTAATAAGAAAGTGTAAATTGGATTGTGAGGATTAAATATATACGATAATTATTACAATTACTACACCACTGGCCATTAAAATTGCTACACCACGAAGATGACGTGCTGCAGACGCGAAATTTAACCGACAGGAGGACGATGCTGTGATATGCACATGATTAGCTTTTCAGAGCATTCACACAAGGTTGGTGGTGGTGGCGACACCTACAACGTGCTGACATGAGGAAAGTTTCCAACCGATTGTTTCATACGCAAACAGCAGTTGACTGGCATTGCCTGGTGAAACGTTGTTGTGACGCCTTGTGTAAGGAGGAGAAATGTGTACCATCACGTTTCCGACTTTGATAAAGGCCGGATAGTAGCCTATCGCGACTGCGGTTTATCGTAACGCGACATTGCTGCTCGCGTTGGTCGAGATCCAATGACTGTTAGCAGAATATGGAATGGGTGGGTTCAGGATGGTGATACGGAACGCCGTGCTGGATCCCAACGGCCTCGTATCACTAGCAGTCGAGATGACAGGCAGCTACGTCTCGATCCCAAAGTCAACAGACGGGGACGTTTGCAAGACAACAACCATCTGCACGAACAGTTCGATGACGTTTGCAGCAGCATGGACTATGATCTAGGAGACCATGGCTGCGGTTACCCTTGACCCTGCATCACAGACAGGAGCGCCTGCGATGGTGTAATCAAAGACGAACCTGGGTGCACGAATGGCAAAACGTCATTTTTTTCGGATGAATAGAGGTTCTGTTTTCAGCATCATCATGGTCGCATCCGTGTTTGGTGACATCGCGGTGAACACACATTGGAAGCGTGTATTCGTCATCGCCATACTGGCGTATCACCCGGCGTGGTGGTATGGGGTGCCATTGGTTACACGTTTCGGTCACCTCTTGTTCGCATTGACGGCACTTTGAACAGTGGACGTTAGATTTCAGATGTATTATGACCCGTGGCTCTACCCTTCATTCGATCCCTGCGAAACCCTACATTTCAGCAGGATAATGCACGACCGCATGTTGCAGGTCCTGTGCGGGCCTTTCTGGATACAGAAAATGTTCGACTGCTGCCCTGACCAGTACATTCTCCAGACCTCTCACCAATTGAAAACGTCTCGTCAATGGTTCCCGAGAAACTGACTCGTCCCAATACGCCAGTCACTACTCTTGATGAAATGCTGTATCGTGTTGAAGGTGCATGAGTAGGTGTACCTGTACACGCCATCCAAGCTCAGTTTGACTCTATTCCTAGGTGCATGAAGGCCGTTATTACCGCCAGGGGTGGTTGTTCTGGGTACTGGTTTCTCAGGACCTATGCACCCAAATTGTGTGAATATGTAATCACATGGCCGGCGGTTGTGGCCGAGCAGTTCTAGGCTCTTCAGTCAGGAACCGCGCGACCGCTACGGTAGCAGGTTAGAATCCTGCCTCGGGAATGGATGTGTGTAATGTCCTTAGGTTAGTTAGGTTTAAGTAGTTCTAAGTTCTAGGGGACTGATGACCTCAGATGTTAAGTCCCATAGTGCTCAGAGCCATTTGAACCATTTTTTTTTCTTTTTGTAATCACATGTCAGCTCTGGTATAAAATATCTGTCCAATGAATACCCGTTTATCATCTGCATTTCTTCTTGGTGCAGCAATTTTAATGGCCAGTAGTGTAAATGCCACTCGCAAAAGTAGTTTATTTTAAGTTTGAAAAGAGAATTGCTTACGACCTGTTACATGATTCCTGATTGAGAGCCGTCTAGTGACTCCAACACGCTTTACGAAGGCTATGTTTGCAGTAATACCAGCACTTGTGCCTTACACGCCATTTAAAGTAGATTTGCGAAGTTAAGAATATGTCCAGCAAATGTGAAAATTTGTGCTATTGTGTACCATGCTTGTTTGATGAAACGAGCAACTGTGAGCAATATGCAAATGGACATAGCCTGTTTCACAAGGTGCTTTATGTTTTATCAATATCTTAGCGATGACCGACCTATTAAAATATGATATTTGTTTCCACTTGAGGTCCTGTGAGTGAGGTCAGGGTAAAACAGACGTGTTTTGAAATAAAAGCTTTTAAGGTATATAAATGTACAGGTCCACCTAGCGTTTTTATAACACCAACCTAAAACTTTTGTATCAAATGTTACATCGTAATTTATGAGATATATTACATGTATGAGCACTTTCTTTCAGACCTGTAGAGGACAGTAGAGTCCGTTGAAACCGGTTGTCTTAAAAAAATATTTTGTGCGATCTTGGCTGTTGAATGGCTTTTAACATTTACAGAATCGATGACTGCAATATTGGACAAGTGCGAGAATTATCACACAATAAGCTTCACAGCTCGTGCATCCAAGTTTCTGACAAGAGTAATATACAGAAGCATAGAAAAGACAACTGATGATGTGATTTGGCTTTAAGGAAAGGAAAGACACCAGAGACGCAATTCTGACAGTGTGGTTGATAATGGAAACAAGACTACAGATAGCTCAAGGCAAGTTCACAGCATTTGTCGACCTGGTATAAATGTTCGACAATGTAAAATGGTTCAAGATGTTCAAAATTCTGAGAAAAGTAGAGGTAAGCTATAGGTAGAGATGGGTAATATACAGTATCTACAAGTGCCAAGTGGGAACCATAAGAGTGGAAGACGGAGAACGAAGTGCTCTCTTCGGTAAGTGTGTGAGACATGGATGTAGTATTTCGCCCTGCTGTTCAATCTACACATCGAAGAAGCAATGACGAAAGTAAAAGAAAGTTTCAAGAGTGGAACTAAAATTCAAGGGGAACTGATATCAATGATAAGATTCGCTGATGCCATTGGTGCCCTCAGTGAAAGTGAAGAAGAATTATTTGATATCCTGAATGGAGTGAACATTGTAATGAGTGCGAATATAACTCAAGAGTAAATCGAAAGAAAACTAAGGTAGCGAGAAGCAGAAAAAATGCGAACAGCGAGATACTTAACATCATCATTGGTGATCATAACATAGATCAAGCTAAGAATTCTGCTACCTAGACAGCAAAATAACCCATGACGGAGGAGCAGGGAGGACACAAAAACAAGACCAGCATTGGCAAAACGGGTATTCTTGCCCAATAAAAGTCTGCCAGTATCAAAGATAAGTCCTAATTCGAGGAATAAATTTCGCATTTTTTTTTAAATCTTATTGGACTTAACTGCTAAGGTCATCAGTCCTTAAGCTTACATACTACATAACCTAAATTATCCTGAGGACAAACACACAGACCTATTCCCGATGGAGGACTCGAATCTCCGCTGGGGCCTGCCGCACAGTGCCCTAGACCGCTTGGTTAATCCCGCGCGGCAAGAAATTTCTGAGAACGTGCTTATAGACGAAGGGGATCTATGGAAAACTCTGACAAGAAGAAAGGGCAGGTTGGTGGTAGATCTGTTAAGACATAACGAATAACTTCCACGGTACTAGAGGAATCTGTAGAGGTAAAAGTGTAGAGGAAAACAGAGACTGGAATACATTCCGCATTGTATGGTTGCGAGACATCGGCTGTTAGAAGACCTGAACAGGAAAGGATCGAAGCATTTGAGAAACGCTGCTACAGAAGGAAGTTGAAAATTGGGTGGACAGGGAACGTAAGGAATAAGAGTTCTTCCGGAGAACATATGAGGAAAGGAATGTATTTATACACTGACAAGAAGAAGGGACAGGATGGTTGGACATCTGTTAATACATCACGGAATGATTTTCATCTTACTAGAGGAAGCTGTAGAGGGTAAAAGCTACAAAGTAAAATGGAGATTGGAAAACATCCATCAAATAACTGAGGACTGGTGTTGCAGGTGCTACTCTGAGTTGAAGAGTTTGGCACAGAAGAGGAATTCGTGGTTGGCCGGGGACTTATTAACTAGCCAAGCTACTTCTAGGGGGTTCTTTGCAAACAGTGGCGTAAGCCGTAGCGCCTGTAACCGCTCCGACAGCTCATAGGCGGTCAGCAAGTCGCAGCATCGATCGCAGGTGGACGTGGTCTCTGCTCCGGCCTGTATCAATGCCATTCTCGGGAAGCGATGCAAGCATAGCCTCTACAAGTGTGACTGAAGGTAACGGATGTCAGGACATGTTGTCGTCTAGCAGGTAGGTGAACTCCTGCGCCACTGTATATGCTGACAAGTTGACAAAGACCGAATAAGCCACGACAAAGGAATGCGGAACACATCCGACGAATGAGACGAAACGAGCGAGTGTACTTGATGTGAAGTGAATCACCAGTCGTTTTATAACCAAGGTAGTGCGCATCTACGACTAAAAACACAGTTCGCTTTACCAACCCCGCAGGGTAGCAGCTCTTATCTAGCCCAGTTATATCTTTATAGCGAGATGGAGGATTTCCTTAGCTCTACGGTTTCTCTAGTCACGTGACAGCAACGGAAAGACATCGAGATAAAAGTCTCCCTTGGCGACCACATGGACCATTACAAAAATTTGAACGGGAGCAGTGTTTCCAGACGGCTACCGGGGTAAGGTGATTTTTTAAAATAAAAGTGGTTTACGGTAATCACATAGACATACTAGCATCGCTGTCCGATATTGGTAACTTCATAACTTCAAGCATAATTCGATTACTGAGAGAGATTTGTCTTTTAAGTTAATGTGTTTGCTTAATATGCATGTAATCAACCCGTGATGTCGTCAGCTGTCAGAACCTGTGATATGAACTGAGATGTATCGATTTATAAAGTGCATTTTCTTTGTTTGGAATGCATTTAATGCTTTCTTTGGCCACGCCAGTATTAAAGTGAACCGAGTTGGAAAAGTTGACTTGAGTCTTGCGACAATCAAATTTTCCTTATTATATTTTGCTAAATCATGCTACGGAATGTAGTGTACTCCTATGCTACATGCTCCTCTATGGTCAAAGTTGTTTGTTGTGCCTGTATCATAAGTGCACTCTCGACGAGGTGGGTGATGGAACTATTTCGACTGTCAGAGTCAAATGATGTCGACAGCTGTTAACTGATTTCTGACCTCTTCTTTAGTGAACTGGCAACACATTTTAGTGCATCTATGTCTACAAGAGAGGATGTGATATGCTGAGTAGGTGAGAGCTGATGTGTAACTGATCTTTAAAACATTTTCAGTGTTAAATTGCAGTACCTATTAAACACAAAGTTTACTGTGTAATGAAGGTAGCGATCGCAAATTAATAAATACGGCTAACCATTCTTCGGTTTCAGTGGAAGTAGCTACTCGCATCAGCCTTTGAGTTCTTATTCTCATATGGTACCGATAGGGAAAACGCCATGTAATTTAACGTAGTTTCTCTTTCCAAAATTATTGTTTCAAGCCCTCTGACAGGCCATAAATCAATATCAACGAAGATATGGATTACGTCAGTGGGCGAGATGAGTTCTCCTCTGGGCCCGTCGAGATTCTCACAACTCCATATTAAATGTCAACATAAAGTATAAAAATGAACTGAGTTGTTGTTGTTGTGGTCTTCAGTCCAGAGCCTGGTTTATGCAGCTCTCCTCGGTACTCTATCCTGTGCAAGCTTCTTCATCTCCCAGTACCTAATGCAATCTACATCTTTCTGAATATGCTTATTGTATTCATCTCTTGGTCTCCCTCTACGATTTTTACCCTCCACGCTGCCCTCCAATAGTACATTGTTGATCCCTTGATGCCTCAGAAGATGTCCTACCAACCGATCCCTTCTTCTAGTCAAGGTGTGCCACAAATTTCTCTTCTCTTCAGTTCTATTCAATACCTACTCATTAGTTATGTGATCTACCCATCTAATCTTCAGCGTTCTTCTGTAGCACCACATTTCGACAGCTTACATTCTCTTCTTGTTCAAACTATTTGTCGTCCACGTTTCACTTCCATACATAGCCACACTCCATACAAATACTTTCAGAAACGACTTTCTGACACTAAAATGTATACTTGATGTTAACAAATTTCTCTTCTTCAGAAACGCTTTCCTTGCCATTGCCAGTCTACATTTTATATCTTCTCTACTTAGACCATCATCATTTATTTTGCTCCCCAAATATCAAAACTCATTTACTACTTTAAGCGTCTCATTTCCTAATCTGATTCCCTCAGCATCACCCGGCTTCATTCGACTACATTCCATTATCCTCGTTTTGCTTTTGTTGATGTTCATCTTATACCCTCCTTTCAAGACACTGTCCATTCCGTCCAGCTGCTGTTCCAGGTCCTGTGCTGTCTCTGACAGAATTACAATGTCATCGGGGAACCTCAAAGTTTTTATATCTTCTCCATAGATTTTAATTTCTACTCCAAATTTTTTATTTCTTTCTTTTATTGCTTGCTCGGTATACAGATTGAATAAGCTACAACTCTGTCTCACTCCCTTCTCAACCACTGCTTCGCTTTCTTGTCCCTCGACTCTTATAACTGCCATTTGGTTTCTGTACAAATTGTAAATAGCCTTTCACTCCCTGTATTTTACCCATGCCACCTTCAGAATTTGAAAGAGAGTATTCCAGTCAACACTGTCAAAAGTTTTCTCTAAGTCTACAAATGCTAGAAACGTAGGTTTGCCTTTCTTTAATCTATTTTCTAAGATAAATCGTAGGGTCGGTATTGGCTCACGTGTTCCCACATTTCTACGGAATCCAAACTGATCTTCCCCAAGGTCGGCTTCTACCAGTTTTTCCATTCACCTGTAAAGAATTCGTGTTAGTATTTTGCATCCGTGGCTTATTAAGCTGATACTTCACTAATTTTCACATCTGTCAACCCCTGCTTTCTTTGGGATTGGAATTATTATATTCTTCTTGAAGTCTGAGGGTATTTCGCCTGTCTTGCTAACCAGATGGTAGTGTTTTGTCAGGGCTGGCTCTCCCAAGGCTATAAGTAGTTCTAATGGAATGTTGTCTACTCCCGGGGCCTTGTTTCAGCTTAGCTCTAACCATACAGTAAAGCTTCATGCCCTCGGGAAAAATTATGGATGTAGTTTCCCCTTACTTTCAGCCGTTCGCAGTAAGAGCACAGAAAGGCCATTTTGGTTAGTGTAACAAGGCTAGATCAGTCAGTCATGCAGACTGTTGCCCCTGCAACTACTGAAAAGGCTGCTGCCGTTCTTCAGGAACCACTCGCCCTTCAAAAACGAAAAGCATGTACAAAATTGTAATACACTGTTTACAGCAAATTATTAACCATTTTGTTTCCCTTGTGACATGGAAAATTTCGTACACAATCGGATTTAATATGGACTACTTCCTGGATACAAACATGTATATTAGTATTTTAGGAAACACATCTTAAGCCTCGCACCACGGTTCTCCCAGAGTAATGAACGGCTCCTGCATAGGGCAGGTATCTCAAGGCACCTCGTACTATTGCACAATGACGCGTATCCATTATGCATTTACACGTATTCAGCACGCTTACACTGCAGGAGACGCCGCCCAACACTTCTGAGAGGCGGAGTTGTGACACATTATTGAGCCGACAGGACTTCTGAAGGCGCTGACAAGATAGGAAAGCCGGGGAAAATGATCACACGATTTCCCAACGATTACGTCCGGCAGTACCAGCAGTTACGAGTTAGAGGCCAGGAGACCGGCCAAAAGAGAAACATCAGCCAGCCTGGTTCGTATATATACCACCTAATTTAGAATCTACATCTCTGTTGTGCTCACAAGGAAAGGTCAAGGAAATTATAGCGGAGAACAGTACAAAACAATTTTTGTTTTGTTACTGACTAGAAAGAAAAATTCTTTGTAACGTTTTACCTGCTTTACTGCATCGGTATTAACAGGAGAAGAAGGAATAGGAGGGGCGGTTATAGATCTCCTCTCTCTCGTATAGCTCTCTACGTTTTTGCAAGCAGAAAAGTGGTTAAATATTTCAGATGAGTTTAGGTTTGCTGTTAGAAGAGATTAAATTATCCTTGTGATGTGAAAGCGTTTTCGGAGAGCCAGTAAGTGGACAATGAGACAGGCAGTAATTGTGAAACTGTTGGTAAAGTTATTGTTATTGCAGGAGATGTAACTGCTGGAAAAGAGGGTGTTATTTATGAACAAATAAAGCTACACTTGCCAGAAGTGGATTTTGTAATAGTAGAGGTTACTACATTCTTAAAATGTGAAGAGGTATTCGATGAAGTATCATTTAAAGAGGCATTAGATGAAAAAAATGATAGTCCCACGGCAATGGGGATGAAGCAATGTCACCAGTGATGGAATTCTAAGGAAGAAGCGGTTAGTCTTATCACCAGCCATCGCCTCCAAGGAAACGAACCAAGTTTGCAGAAGAATAACTAGCTGATGCGTGCTGGATATTGACAAAACAATCAAGGAAAAAGAGGTTAAGAAATTAATATGACATCTCACCTGGGTACGGCTCAGAAAAGGAAACTAAAGAATAAGACTGTGTTACAAAACTTTGAAAACATGCTGAAACCACACTATCAAACATAAAATTTCTGCAGGATGAAATACATACTTATAGCATAGAGAGAGGAAAACGCAGTAATACATGACCACACACTAAGACACTGGGCACTGAAAATTAAGAAGAGGCTTGACCCACTCGCCCCCCCCCCCCCCTCGGAATTGTGAGCTATCCGACTCCTGGGTAAAGAAATTTAAGTGTAATAGTAAGATTGTCCGTCGCAAAATAACCCTCAAAGTTAGCAAACGGTTGACTGAAGGTGACGCCAATGTTCAACAAAAAGCTTCTTATTTCAAGAGAGAAATCAGGTCTCTCATGGAGGGAAAACGTCGTTCACCGGATAAAGTAATTAATGCCAACCAATCAAGTTTTGATAAAGAGTTACGATCTGAACGAACTCTCGTAGTGAAGGGAAGCAAGCTTGTCCTCGGTGAGGCTGGACCGATAGCGGCAACCATACACTCTTATATGCTAATGCCTCAGATTGTGATGGATGCTATCCTTCTACCACATTTCTATATTCTTGTATCGGAGCCCACCTGCTATTCTGCTGCAAATATGAGTATAATGATGCCGAACCTAGAGGCGTTTGTTAGCAAATCTGCTAAAATGACAAAGAGTGATTTAGAAGTCTCCCTTGAACAAATAATGAGGCAAGATATAACCGTGGACAGCCAATAAAGATGACGAACTAAACAGCTCTACAGTTACTGAAGGCATTGAGTCCACCAAGAAGTTGATTGCAGCCAAGTTCACAGGTATTGTGCAACCTGCGGACGTTTTCTTCTTCCGTCCATAGAAAAATATTGTGAAATTTATCACATATACAATAATATCTGCTGACAATTAGGAGGGTGAGTCAAGTGAAAACCTTAAATATATTTTTAAACATTATTTATTGTGCAAAAGCGGTACAAAGCTGTATCACTTTTCAACATAATCTCCCCCATGCTCAACAAGTCCTCCAGCACTTACAAAGTGCATCAATTCCTTTCGAAAAAAATTCTTTTGGTAGTCCGCGTAACCACTCATGCACCGCGTAGCGTACCTCTTCATCAGAACGGAACTTCTTTCCTCCCATTGCGTCTTTGAGTGGTCCGAACATATGGAAATCACTTGGGGCAAGGTCTGGTGAGTATGAGGAAGACACTCAAAATGTAGGTCTGTGATTGTTGCAACTGTTGTACGGGCAGTGTGTGGCCTTGCATTGTCATGTTGCGAAAGGACACCTGCTGACAGCAATCCACGTCGCTTCGACTTGATTGCAGGCCTCAGATGATTTTTAGGAGATCTTTGTATGATGCACTGGTGACAGTCGTCCCTCTAGGCATGTAATGCTACAAAATGACGCCTTTTTCGTCCCATAAGAGTTTCAGCATAACCTTCTCTGCTGATGGTTCTGTTCGAAAATTCTTTGGTTTTGATGATGAGGAATGGCGCCATTCTTTGCTCGCTCTCTTCGTTTCCGGTTGGTGGAAGTGAACCCAGGTTTCGTCCCAAGTAACGATTCTTGCAAGGAAGCTATCACCTTCCCTTTCAAAGCGCCGAAGAAGTTCTTCACAAGCATCAACACGTCGTTCTGTCATTCTAGGTGTCAATTGCCGTGGCACCCATCTTGCAGACACTTTGTAAAACTGGATCACATCATGCACAATGTAGTGTACCGACCCATGGCTCATCTGTAAACGTGCTGCAACGTCATTCAGTGTCACTCGGCGGTTTTCCTTCACTATGGCCTCTACTGCTGCAATGTTCTGTGGAGTCGCAACTCGTTGTGCCTGACCTGGACGAGGAGCATCTTCCACTAAAGTCACACCACTTGCGAACTTCCTACTCAAATCCCAGACTTGCTGCTGTGACAAACATGCATCACCGTAGTAAACCTTCATTCGTCGATGAATATCAATAGGTTTTACACCTTCACCACGCAAAAACCGTATAACAGAACGGTGTTCTTCCCTGGTGCAAGTCGCAAGTGGGACGGCCATCTTTATTCTGATACTCCGACGGTATGTGTGCATCTGCACTATACGGTCCCCTACAGGTCATTCTGCACGCTGTTTGTAGCACACTTACGAACTTACAGGGTAACGGCGCGAAATTTCGATTTGTTATTACAAATTTAAGGTTTTCATTTGACTCACCCTCGTATGTACATACATGTGGCATAGAGACCACTTCTTACGATTTCAGTCGTTTGTGTGTTTCCGTTTCACTGCGGAACGATTCTCCAACTTTATCTAATTTATATTTTTTCAGTCCCGCTACAACAGAGTCTTCCCTGATGTACTTCCTACACCCTTGGCGTACTGCTTCGAAGAAGGATTAACGGAAGAGTGTTTCCATGAGAACTATGACCAACTTACTTCCATGGCTGGCTCTGATCACAATGGGACTTGACATCTATGGTCATCAGTCCCCTAGAACTTAGAAGTACTTAAACCTAACTAACCTAAGGACAGCACACATCACCCAGCCATCACGAGGCAGAGAAAATCCCTGACCCCGCCGGAAATCGAACCCGGGAACCCGGGCGTGGGAAGCGAGAACGCTACCGCACGACCACGAGCTGCGGACTCTTACTTCCATAAAGTGTCCGTACAGCGACTACGCTGTTGTTACTGAACTGCATATATTTTGTCTCCGATAATGTAATGAAGTAGGTTAACACTGTTACAGAGTCTTTCATGTCCTATTATTGACTAGTCGTCTCAAATAATCCAAATCATTGATACTTGTAGTATCTCATCGTAACTTTGACGACTGGTATCTCCTCTTATAATAGTCCATAACAGATACAATTTCTCTGTATATTCTGTTACTCTGTTAACTACGTTATGTATGAATATAATTTGACTGACAACATATAGTGACCTTCCCTTACCAGTAAACCCGTTTATGCATTCCACGCTATCTGCTAAGAATGAGATGAGCAGGACAACTGCAGTATGCAGTAGCAGGCCACTGCGTAAACTGTCTTTGAATGTTGTCGACTTTGTAACTTGAGGCAGTCGGACAGTCCACTGCGCGACTGTCATCTCATCACGATCGTCTTCTGATGGGTTCTAGGTTCAAGTCTTGAACATCAGGCTGCCCAGCCGCTACTGTCAAAGCAGGCACACTGACGCTGTTCGCTCTGAGCCGTGGCCAGATATACAAGACTCGAATTTTGTGGCTGAGAAAACTTCTCTGTCGTGGTATCATAACATTGGGTTGGTTGGCGCCTCGCCAGAGGCAGCATATAAGTGCACAGAGATGATAACTTCTCAGTGGAATGTTTGACTGCTGTTCTGCATAGAAACTGGGGTTGTTGAGACGGGATGGAGGTCCCCTTCGTCTCGTAATGAATGGGTTTCGGAAGTTTGCCTATCTATTTGAAGAACGACATATCCGTCTGCCTTCGTGGTCGCGGGTTTTTGTCTCCGGCATTCGCAAGATTGGCATATTTGCTGCCTTGGTTGTGGATTCCTTGGTGCCATTATTAACTTGCAGCCAAGAGCTGGTTTACAGAGGAAACGGTGTGTGCACGACCGCGGAGATAATGGTTGCGGGCTTCCGTTTTCAGAATCGGCGTGTTTCTCGTTTCTGCTGCCTTCGTTGTGGATGTTCTGCTGTAAGTGCCAATAAAACGGTGAGCACTTTCTGTTACTTGTAACTAAAGGGCTGGCTCTCATTCCCGAAATCTCTTGTTCGTCGAGCAATATTCAATTTGAGTTCTCAGATATGAAAGCTGCCTATCGTTGATTAGTTAAAGTTATTTTGGTCTCAGCCCTCTATGTTGGTCAGTATACCAAGTTACCAGAACGTGTCTGAGTAATTCTTGAGACTTTTGTAGAGGCGGTGTTTCGTCCAGTTGAACTTCACTTATTGTGTAACGTAATCATGATCGGGCATTAAAATTGTTAGCCTTTTAAAATTGTGCACCTTTTATGAAAAGCATCATGTTAAAATGATTGTTAAAAATTAATTTTCGCAATTGTTGGTTCACATTAGCCCTATTAATACCAATGAATTTTCCATAATGCGCAATGCCAATAGAGGGGAGAGGCCTTCTTGCTTACCCCCGAAAATAAGAAAAATAACCATTAATTGTTGTTGGATTATATCAAAAACATACTTTTTAAGGAGATACTGATGAGTAATCGGGATCCAGAAGCTGAAAATACCTTTCACCACACGTTTAGCAATACCAACGCACTTTCAATAACTTCTATAACCGACCTTAAGACGACAACGAAAAATTTAAGGAATGCTAATTTTGTTCACTATTGTTGACTCTCAACATACTTTTCAAAGAGCTATTTTTGTGTAAGTAAGGCCCTGAACTTTGAAATACTGAATAATACTTTCGTTGGGGAAAGTTAAATCTGATACTGAGACTTAAATTTTTGGGTTAAGTTTAACTGAAAAATTTCTTCATCGGGCAGTAAATTATTTATTTCTCCTTGGCGTTTAAAATTGTTTGCTGTGTTTGTACTCTAGAGTCTGAGCTCAGACTATGCACCACGTGACTTCTCAAGCTCAAGCCAGTGACCTTACGTCAACTAATGATTCTTTTTTTAGCCCGTTTGAGTCTCTGTTAAGTCTTACGTGTTGGACGTTTTATTGCGTGAAACTTGTAAATTCAGTTTAAAGGCCTTATTTTGTGGCCTGAAAAAATTTTAAAAACATTTCTTGAAGTATTTAAAGAAATAATTTGATGTGTTTTATGCTTAAACAGTTCTGCATTCATTCAAACATTTTTCTCTGGAACATAATGGTTTGTTGTTGTGTACGTTACTTGAATGCTTCTGAGGTGTGTAAATGAGTAAAATTTTTGCCTTTCATAAGCTCAGCGACGTAGCACTGCCAGTTACATGACAACCACCCATTTCACTGGCAATAGAGTGTGGTTCTGATAGTGTGTATGATCGTTGTAAATAAAAAAAATGCTATTGAGAAAGGTTATTCCTGCTTTGACAAAGTACACTGCTTGTTTTGCTGGTTTAAGGTTACTGTAAGATGGCGTGCTAGGTGTGTCATATCTGGCAGAAACCTACTGCAGTACGAACTGACTATCTGCAGCATAACCAGACAGGGAAACATTATGGAGATGAGCCAGTGCTTGCACATTGCATTGGACTGCCATCTCTGTATCACAGCTGACAACATTGGCGAGGTAGGTGCCTAGTGCACTGTATGATGTACTTCATTTTATGGAGTGCTCGCCATTCTTGAATAGTGCCAGGACTTCCCGCTTCGTATTTGCTGATTTTTGGAATTCAGGCACATTTAAATAATTTGTTTAACCCTGTCCAAGATTTATAGATCGTGAATATCGACCCCTCTCAAGCCTCTCTTATATCTGCGTGATAAAGCTATTCTATGGCAACCTAGTACCACGTTGATAAATTTTAAAGATACCACCAATCAGGATAGGGTGAACTGTTTTCGTCCTGACCCAATAGCTCGGGGTATATGAGGCTGGAATCACAGATAGAGATTGTGGGGGCAGGTGAAGGCAGTTGTATGTAACACATAAATTAATAATTTGTCAATATAAACAAGTGGTGAGATAATAGGTTTTTTGTGGTTAAATATTCGCATACAAATTCAAGTTGAGTGTCTTCAAATTGCCCATTCAGTGACATTTCGTTCTATTTATCCACTAACCTATGGTTAGCAGAATTACAGCTCAAGCTCCTGATAAGGTGAGTCGCTGGATAGCTTATGTAGAAAATTGCTCGACGAAAATTTATCATGCAGAGTTTAAAATATGTTGGCCAGTCTAAATTTTTATTATGTTCCGTATCATGATGAGCTACTCATACGCTATATTGAGGGGGGTTGTAGTGCCATGTTAACTATTTGTCTTAGAGCTACTGAATAGGAAGCGCTTAGTAACATCCCACATGGTATGAGCCTGGGAGACCATTCTCCTATACTGTTCATAAGAAGTGTGACACCTCTGCCGAGTAAGGTAAAGTGGTGGCGGGGAATGGAGAATATTTGGTTTAGTGACGAAAACCGCGGCACCCGAGATTTTATTTATTGTATTTATTTCTCAGATTAAGATCTGGTGACTGTTGTTAAATAACAGGTTGTACATTGTGTGATTTTATATGCTATATCATACAGATTCGGTTTTGTTCGTAGTACATTTTTTCAGAGAATTTTACAAAAGGATAAAAATAACAAATGAAAAATTTTTAAAAAGTGAAAACGTGTGTATGCGATTTTGTTTAAACTTATTGGTAAATCAGGTAAAATAAATGAGATAATAAAATAAGATGTGCATGTATTTTAAATAAAGTGAAAACTGTATTTAATGGAAGAAACAAGATACGTTTATTTGGGTTATATATGATGTGACAGTTCTTCCCATTATACCTTCTATATGTATTGTTACATCTGTTACGTATGTTGCCTTTACAGGGGTAATAATTAATATTGTATTGATTAGTCAGGTCAGATTGTGTTTCCGTACTTAAAGTTGAAGTGGAGATTGGGACTTGATTTAAAACGTCATAGTCAGCTGCGTCAGATGCGAGGCGTAGGAAAAACTTCGAGCCAGTCACGACTGAGGCAACGAAAGAAGATGTAATGTCACATCTTCAGGCAGCGTTACTTCCTATAACATGGTGTGGAATCCAACCACATATAGAGATACAATTTCAGAGTGATTCGGTTAAGTGTTGGAAAACCTTAGTTTACTTTTGCTATGTTTGTATGTTTATCTCGTCTTCACTCTATGTGTGTTATATGGTATCCGTTTCAGTGTCTGTGAATATAACTGTGTTGTTTACAATGTGATCGAAAGTATCCGAACACATGGCTGAAAATGACATACACAAGTTCGTGGCGCCCTCCACCGGCAATGCTGCAATTCAGTGTGGTGTTGGCCCCCTCTTAACCTGGATGACAGCTTCCCCTCTCGCAGGCATACGTCGTTACAAAACATACTAAAGGAGTTCAATCGGATACAGGCCACTACTCTATGCAGGTCGGTCCATTACCAGCATGTTATTGCCGAGTAACCATTAGCATGAGGTTGTGCAATATCAACGGGTGCTAGAAATTTTAAAAAGGGAAATGGATAGGATATAGTGGGAATTAGTGAAGTTCGGGGGCAGGAGGAACAAGACTTCTGGTCAGGTGACTACAGGGTTATAAACACAAAGTCAAATAGGGGTAATGCAGGAGTAGGTTTAATAATGAATAGGAAAATAGGAATGCGGGTAAGCTACTACAAACAGCATAGTGAACGCATTATTGTGGCCAAGATAGATACGAAGCCCACACCTACTACAGTAGTACAAGTTTATATGCCAACTAGCTCTGCAGATGACGAAGAAATTGAAGAAATGTATGATGAAATAAAAGAAATTATTCAGATAGTGAAGGGAGACGAAAATTTAATAGTCATGGGTGACTGGAATTCGAGTGTAGGAAAAGGGAGAGAAGGAAACGTAGTAGGTGAATATGGATTGGGGCTAAGAAATGAAAGAGGAAGCTCTGCAGATGACGAAGAAATTGAAGAAATGTATGATGAAATAAAATAAATTATTCAGATAGTGAAGGGAGACGAAAATTTAATAGTCATGGGTGACTGGAATTCGAGTGTAGGAAAAGGGAGAGAAGGAAACGTAGTAGGTGAATATGGATTGGGGCTAAGAAATGAAAGAGGAAGCCGCCTGGTAGAATTTTGCACAGAGCACAACTTAATCATAGCTAACACTTGGTTTAAGAATCATGATAGAAGGTTGTATACATGGAAGAACCCTGGAGATACTAAAAGGTATCAGATAGATTATATAATGGTAAGACAGAGATTTAGGAACCAGGTTTTAAATTGTAAGACATTTCCAGGGGCAGATGTGGACTCTGACCACAATTTATTGGTTATGACCTGTAGATTAAAACTGAAGAAACTGCAAAAAGGTGGGAATTTAAGGAGATGGGACCTGGATAAACTGAAAGAACCAGAGGTTGTAGAGAGTTTCAGGGAGAGCATAAGGGAACAATTGACAGGAATGGGGGAAAGAAATACAGTAGAAGAAGAATGGGTAAATTTGAGGGATGAAGTAGTGAAGGCAGCAGAGGATCAAGTAGGTAAGAAGAAGAGGGCTAGTAGAAATCCTTGGGTAACAGAAGAAATATTGAATTTAATTGATGAAAGGAGAAAATATAAAAATGCAGTAAGTGAAGCAGGCAAAAAGGAATACAAACGTCTCAAAAATGAGATCGACAGGAAGTGCAAAATGGCTAAGCAGGCATGGCTATAGGACAAATGTAAGGATGTGGAGGCTTATCTCACTAGGGGTAAGATAGATACTGCCTACAGGAAAATTAAAGAGACCTTTGGAGATAAGAGAACCACTTGTATGAACATCAAGAGCTCAGATGGAAACCCAGTTCTAAGCAAAGAAGGGAAAGCAGAAAGGTGGAAGGAGTATATAGAGGGTCTATACAAGGGCGATGCACTTGAGGACAATATTCTGGAAATGGAAGAGGATGTAGATGAAGATGAAATGGGAGATACGATACTGCGTGAAGAGTTTGACAGAGCACTGAAAGACCTGAGTCGAAACAAGGCCCCCGGAGTAGACAACATTCCATTGGAACTACTGACGGCCTTGGGAGAGCCAGTCCTGACAAAACTCTACCATCTGGTGAGCAAGATGTATGAAACAGGCGAAATACCCTCAGACTTCAAGAAGAATATAATAATTCCAATCACAAAGAAAGCAGGTGTGGACAGATGTGAAAATTACCGATCAATCAGTTTAATAATCCACAGCTGCAAAATACTAACACGAATTCTTTACAGACGGATGGAAAAACTAGTAGAAGCCGACCTCGGGGAAGATCAGTTTGGATTCCGTAGAAATACTGGAACACGTGAGGCAATACTGACCTTACGACTTATCTTAGAAGAAAGATTAAGGAAAGGCAAACCTACGTTCCTAGCATTTATAGACTTAGAGAAAGCTTTTGACAATGTTGACTGGAATACTTTCTTTCAAATTCTAAAGGTGGCAGGGGTAAAATACAGGGAGCGAAAGGCTATTTACAATTTGTATAGAAACCAGATGGCAGTTATAAGAGTCGAGGGGCATGAAAGAGAAGCAGTGGTTGGGAAGGGAGTGAGACAGGGTTGTAGCCACTCCCCGATGCTATTCAATCTGTATATCGAGCAAGCAGTAAAGGAAACAAAAGAAAAATTCGGAGTAGGTATTAAAATCCATGGAGAAGAAATAAAAACGTTGAGGTTCGCCGATGACATTGTAATTCTGTCAGAGACAGCAAAGGACTTGGAAGAGCAGTTGATCGGAATGGATAGTGTCTTGAATGGAGGATATAAGATGAACATCAACAGAAGCAAAACGAGGATAATGGAATGTAGTCGATTTAAGTCAGGTGATGTTGAGGGTATTAGATTAGGAAATGAGACACTTAAAGTAGTAAAGGAGTTTTGCTATTTGGGGAGCAAAATAACTTATGATGGTCGAAGTAGAGAGGATATAAAATGTAGACTGGCAATGGCAATGAAAGCGTTTCTGAAGAAGAGAAATTTGTTAACATCGAATATAGATTTAAGTGTCAGGAAGTCCTTTCTGAAAGTATTTGTATGGAGTGTAGCCATGTATGGAAGCGAAACATGAACGGTAAATAGTTTGGACAAGAAGAGAATAGAAGCTTTCGAAATGTGGTGCTACAGAAGAATGCTGAAGATTAGATGGGTAGACCACATAACTAATGAGGAAGTATTGAATAGGATTGGGGATAAGAGAAGTTTGTGGCACAGCTTGACCAGAAGAAGGGATCGGTTGGTAGGACATGTTTTGAGGCATCAAGGGATCACCAATTTAGTATTGGAGGGCAGCGTGGAGGGTAAAAATCGTAGGGGGAGACCAAGAGATGAATACACTAAGCAGATTCAGAAAGATGTAGGTTGCAGTAGGTACTGGGAGATGAAGAAGCTTGCACAGGATAGAGTAGCATGGAGAGCTGCATCAAACCAGTCTCAGGACTGAAGACCACAACAACAACAACAACAACAACTAGATTGTGTTGAAAGGCGCAGTCACCATTGCTGAATTGCTCTTCAACAGTGGGAAGCAAGAAGTTGCTTAAAACATCAATGTAGGCCTGTGCTGTGATAGTGCCATGCAAAACAACAAGGAATGCAAGCCACCTCCATGAAAACCACGACCACACCCCAACACCACAGCCTCCGAATTCTACTGTTAACACTACACGCTTTGGCAGATGACGCTCACCGGGCCTTCGCCATACCCACGCCCTGCCATTTGATCGCCACATTGTGTACCGTGATTCGTCACACAACGTTTTACCACTATTCAACTGTCCAATGTTTATGCTCCTTATACCAAGCGAGGAGTCGTTTGGCATTTACCGGCGTGATGTGTGGCTTATGAGCAGCCGCTCTACCATGAAACCCTCCGCCTATGTGCCATAGTACTTGCAGTGGATCCGGATGCTGTTTGGAATTCCTGTGTGATGGCCTGGATAGATGTCTGCCTATTACACATTACGACCCTCTTCAACTTCGGCGGTCTCTGTCAGTCAACAGACGAGGTCCGTCTGTACGCGTTCATGCTGTACGTGTCCCTTCGCGCTTCCACATCACTGTCACATCGGAAAGAGTGGAACTAGGGATGTTTAGGAGTGTGGAAATCTCACGTACAGACGTATGACACAATGAAGACCCCATCACCTGATCACGTTCAAAGTCCGTGAGTTCCGCGGAGCTTCCCATTTTCCTCTCTCGCGATGCCTAATGACTACTGAGGTAGTCGATATGGAGTACCTGGCAGTAGGTGGCAGCACAATGCACCTAATATGAAAAACATGTTTTTGGGGGTGTCGCGATACTTTTGATCACATAGTGTATGTGGAGACTGTCTGCTCTGTTTGTATGCCGCATGTAGTGCTTTCCATACTTCGTCTGCGATGTTATTTAAAGAGTTTCAAAAAAGTGGTTCAAATGGCTCTAAGCATTACGGAGCTTAACATCTGAGGTCATCAGTCCCCTTGACTTAGAACTACTTAGGCCTAACTAACCTAATATCATCACACGCATCCATGCCCGAGGCAGGAATCGGACCGGCGACCGTAGCAGTCGCGTGGTTCCGCACTCAAGCACCTAGAACCGCTCGGCCACAGCGGCCGGCTATAGGGTTTGAGTCATATTGTCTGCACATTAACTGTACTACGTCCTGGTTCCCTAAACTCGGTCTTATATGTCCTATGGCATCGCAGATGAGCACTATGTGCTCAGGTGTTTCATTCTCGCCAAGGAACAAGTGTGAGTCCGTTTTAGCCCACATCGATGGAGACACACAGGAGACGGGCCGTGGCCAGCGAGAAAGTGCACCATGCCGCGTGTTGGATTTATGTACTTCAAATTCATCCGCTCTCATATACTGGAGAAGGAAAAACAGACCCGTCTTCCCTTATCAGTTGTGTCCCATTCTGACTGCTATGCATCAGTTCCTCACTTGTGTAATTTTCGTTTGTCGTTTATGTCTTGTCCAGTTATTTATCTTATTTCGTCGTGTCTTCCCCTCTTCAGCAAGTAAGCCACTGCTGTATGGTGAACTGTAATATATATAGTGAAAACTCTCAGTACACAGTACCTCAATCGAGGTCGTGCCGAAATCCCCCGAGATTCTATGAAAAATACTTCTCTAGGAGCAACTTGCAATGGTTTTATGCTTACTTAAGCATAATCAATGTGCCCACGCACTAGCCGCAAATCAAGTTATCGACCCAAAGAGTACTGCGTAATATGTCCATATTGTCTGTATCTTTTAGTGTTCAGTCTTGCACGTTTGTGCATGAGTTTCATCGTTTTGTTAATTTGTCAGTCTGGCTTGTTCGTTAAGTTGTAAATGTTCCTCAATATAAATGCCGAGGTATCTTGGCATAGCTTTCCTTTTCATAGATATGTTTCTGAACTTAATTATTGGATTTCTTTCCAGTGTGCCTCTTAGAAGTAGGTAAACAGTTAGTAGCTATTGTAAGTTTATTGTTCATGTGCCAATCACCGATTAACGCGAGGAGCCGCATGGCTTTAATCTCTAATAGGGGCCTGGAGTTTGCCGATAGCATGACCATAAGGTTCTCTGCGTACGCAACCACCCGTCTGCAATGTCGTTGTTTTCTGCTACTTTCAGTAGTGGTTCCGTGGCTCCGTATACTTAACCTTGTGGACAACCTCTTCTTATCCTCTTTATAGTCTTTTGGCGACCAATCTTCCATTCCACTATTCTGTTTTTACAGTAATCTGTTGTATAGAGCCAGCGGAATATTCATCTCTCCAAGTCTTACAAAAAGGGCCGGCGCCCAGAAGCTGGTTGAAAATCCTGCAGAATTTCATCTACAGCTGCTATCGTTTTTGATTCAATGTTTGTACGTCTGAGTGTTACATGCCCTACTGAGCTCGTTCATCTGATCACACCTTATACCCGTGTTGGACTGCTGTCATTCCCGTTTCCTACCGACAGTACTCTAAAGCTTAATGTCGGTCTGGCCGCTTTCATCGGTGTTTGATACAGCCGACGCCAGCTTGGCCTACGATATATGCTCCAGTGTCCGCGTGTTTGCGCGAAGTTGGAGCATCACCTACTCGAGAATCCAATATGCACGTGCTCAAAATAGTCCACAAAGTGAGGTATAGAAAGCCGACACCAGTTGGTATTGTGTAACCGACAACCAGCACCCGAAGTGAAAAACAGTCATCCGTCCCTGTAAACACTCGTCTTTCGTGTTCGGGCAGTGTGCCAATGCCAAGCGCGAGGAAACAGGAGCTACGCGCCGCTTGAAAATAACAGAGGGCTGTTTTCCGTAGACGGTGCCAGCTGAGCCGGCCGCTGATATCTGGAACGCCTGATGCAACGAACAGCTGTAGCTTGCGCAGCCATCTCGCCGCCGAGCCGCGCTGTCAGCACCATGCGCGTCCGACATCACCACAGCCCGCTGCACGCAGCACCGTCAGCAGAAGGCGCCACGCAGTGGACATCGGCCTCTCGCTCCGCCGACGAAACTTGCGACACGACTCGCAAGAATAAATTCATTATCACAGAGAAGCCTCTCACGGCCATACCACAGTCCTGAACTAGTGTTTAATAGTGTAACGTGACAGATTACACTTTTAACTATCCGTGCAGAAACTTGCACTGCTCCCACCACAAACGCGAAAGTAAGCGGAGTGCTCGCCGAACACGTCCGCAAGCCACGCCGCGCCCCGATCCAATGCAATCGAGACTGCAAGCTCTTTCCTGATAGAAACACGCCAGCTGACTATAAGGGAAAACAGCTGTCATTTGATAGTAGAACTTGATTCCACTGCAGTCAGTCAAATCATCTAAAGCGTGACCGTCTGGTACTGCGAGGCAAGTGAAAGAGAGCTAACAGTGAGAACTGGATTGAGCCACTGAAGGACTGCAATAAAGTCAAGGCCGCCGCTACCTGACATTTATCCTTTGTTTGCGGCATTTTAAACCGTGAAACTGTATGTGCCTTATTTGACTCGGGCACTAATATTTCTCTACTAGATTATCAACGGTACTGTAAGCGTATCCACATTTGTAAATTTCATTCTTTACAATTAGTTCTCAGGCAATACTATGCTGTCAGTGGGAAATGGGGAAGTCTATTTCAGTCTAGTTGAGTTGTAGTGGCAAATTAGCTTCATTGTTGTGAAGGTCTAATCCACTGATGTTTTTCTTGAATGTCTCAGCAGTACAAAAGGCATTTATTGTGTAAACATTGTAGCCTCCCCACAGATAAAAATAATTATATAGCATTCACATTCAGTGTAACCTAGCAACAGTTTATTATTCCGTAACCTGACAATAACGACGTGACTAACGTACTAATAAAAAATTGACTCATATATATACGGGTGATCAAAATGTCAGTATAAATTTTAAAACTGAATAAATCACAGAATAATGTAGATAGATAGGTGCAAATAGAGACACATGCTTGGAATGACATGGGGTTTTAGTAGAACCAAAAAAATACAAACGTTCTTCAAATGTCCGACAGATGGCGGTTCATCTGATCAGAATAGCAATAATTAGCATAACAAAGTGAGAAAAGGAAAGATGATGTTCTTTACAGGAAATGCTCAATATGTCCACCATCATTCCTCAACAATAGCTGTAGTCGAGGAATAATGTTGTGAACAGCACTGTAAAGCATGATCGGAGTTATGGTGACGCATTGGCTTCAGATGTTGTCTTTCAGCATCACTAGAGATGTCGGTCGACCACGATACACTTGCGACTTCAGGTAACCCTGAAGCCAATAATCGCCCGGATTGAGGTCTGGGCACCTGGGACGCCAAGCATGACGAAAGTGGCGGCTGAGCACACGATCATCACCAAACGACGCGCACAAGAAATCTTTCACGCGTCTAGCAATATATATATATATATATATATATATATATATATATATATATATATATAGTTTTTGGTTCTAATAAAACCCCATGTCATTCCAAGCATGTGTGTCAATTTTTACCTCTCTATCTACATTATTACATGGTTTATTAAGTTTTCAAATTTATACTGACCTTTTAATCACCCTATGTATATATACGGACCTCTTAGAACGTATTTATGGTATTCGTAAGGCTATAATCAGTGCCGGCCGAAGTGGCCGTGCGGTTAAAGGCGCTGCAGTCTGGAACCGCCAGACCGCTACGGTCGCAGGTTCGAATCCTGCCTCGGGCATGGATGTTTGTGATGTCCTTAGGTTAGTTAGGTTTAACTAGTTCTAAGTTCTAGGGAACTAATGACCTCAGCAGTTGAGTCCCATAGTGCTCAGAGCCATTTGAACCATTTTGCTATAATCAGTCCCCTGGACCTATCTCCAAAACTATTACTTGGTTAGCTTGATCCTGGTATTTTACAGTGTCTGATCTTAATCAGGCCCACCATCAGGTGTAATTCGCCGAACAATCGAAGCCCCTAACTGCATTTTATACGGACTGGAATTTGTTCGTATATAACAGCGTCTGTTTCAATTTGGGCAGCAAGGTGGTCATGTGTCACATTTATTGGATTCAGTGATAGATGAGCTTAAATTTAAATGTGTTAAAACGCGCTAAAGTTATCTAGACTAATAAATGAAACAAGTTTACTGTTACCAGTAACTGTTTATTTATCTCCACGACGCGTTCCAAAGGTTTAAACCTCTGTCATCAGGTGGATATACATTTGTTAAAATGACATTTGTGTGTGTGTTGTGTTAAGATTTTTGGAGGAACTTGTGGCACTGCCTCCATTTGTCATAAGTTCCTTTCAATGTCGTAACAAATCACATGTACACTGTCATATTTTGTAAACAATGTAAACTCCCCACAAAAAATATTAATTAAAATGAACCAAGTGTAACCTCCCACGGAAATAATAATTAAATGAATTTTAAATATTGTAACCTCTGAACAAAACTGGCTCCCATTTATAATCTCTGTGCAGAAATGCATTCACATTTAATGTTCCCACAAAATTCTTTTCTCATTTAACGTTAAGTTCGAAACAGAAAAATTCCTAAACACCAAAATAATAAAAAAATTCAGTAACCTGGTAAATTTTATGACAACAGCAGCGCTGCGCCTCGGCCCTGTATTCTGAATAAAAAAAGCAAAAAATCTTACCTCAATAAAAACTGCGAATATATCTGCTCTTACCTAAAAAAATTTCGGCGCAGCTCAGTGCAATGCTGGCGTATGTTTTGTGATTCGTGAAAGGAATAATTATTCATTGGATAAAATCTTTAAACTGAAATGAATGCTTTTTTTTAAAAGAATTAGTTTATATTGTAATAATTATTATTGGGGCATTTTTTGAAAGAAATTGGATGACAACTAACATACATTACTAGATATGCGCAAGGCTGCTTCTTTACGTTCTACAATAATACTCATCGTCCAGAGTCCCGACCAGAGCAGACTGCCGACACGCGCAGACACGCGCAGACTCCTGCCGACTACTGCAGACTACCGCAGACTAGCACGTACTGCTGTTGACTACAGCCGACTCACGCAGACTAGCGACAAACAACAACTAACTACATACTGCTCTCTGGTCACAGACTCTCCTAAGTCTTGCCTGTTGCAGGCAGCGCATATAGCGCATACCTCTTACAACAAATATGGTGAAATATGACAGTGCACATGTGATGAGTTACGACAGTGAAAGGAACCTTTGGTCACTGGAGGCAGTACCATAAGTTCCTCCAAAAATCGTGAAACAACACACACACAAATGTCGTTTTAACAAATGTATATCAACCTGATGATGGAGGTTTAAACCTTTGAAACGCGTCGTGGAGGTAAATAAACAGTAACTGGTAACAGTAAACTTGTTGTTTCATTTAATGTCAATAACAGTCATGGTAAAGGCTAACCTAAAATGTTCGCATTTAAAGTATCTAGACTATACTGTGAATTAAGTGCAACATTTTCTGACCTCTTTGATCATCTAGATAGGGTTACCTGCTGTTTATGAGAAGCCCAGTAAACCGTAATACCACCTAAAGTTAAATTGCCCTGTCTGCAAATCTCTTTTTCTGGGACACGTTGTCTCGACTGATGGCATCGTGATTGTAGTAGGGCTCTGTATTAATGTCCTCCAATTAATAAGAAGAGAGATGTAACCAGATTTATATCCGTGGTGAATGTTTTTGGGATATTGATTGCAACTTTTTCTCAAGTGGTTGCTCATTTAAAACTATTACATAGGGAGAGAGAAAAATTCGAGTGTGTGTGACACTCAGTAATCCGCTTTTTAATACTTTGGAAGTTGCTTTGAGTTTCGCGTGTGTTTTAGTTGTTCCTCATTTTGAGTACTAATTTATTCTTCGGACTGACGCATCTAATTCCGGCTTAGTCGTAGTGTTATTTCAGGAGTATAATGATGAACATAAGCATGCAGCCTATGGTTCAAGAGCCTTATCATTTACCGAAATTGAATATTCAGAATATGAGTTGGAAGCTTTGGCTGTCCTGTTCGATTTTGAGAAACTGAAAGTCTGATTTGAGTGTAAGTAATCCCAGGTAGAGAGGGATAACCACGTGCTGACATCGGTATTGGCCAAGCCCTGGAAAACATGTTATATTGCCTGGTATGCTGTTACGATCTCTGCATTCTGTTTTGAGGTTGGACGTATTAGAAATTACATAATCAAATTGCTGATGCTCCACGTCGTATATATCATCGTGAGTCCGATGTTACCGAACCACTTCAGGGCTGCCTAGAACCAAGGTGTCTTTCTGTTGACCGGACTGATATACTGTCGCTACTTGCTAAATTAAAGGACAAATAAGATCAAGTTACGCAACTTCAAATAGCAACTCAGTGATGCCCTAAAGGACCTTGGGGTAATCTATCGCCAATGCCTTTTACGTTAACGTACAAACTACAGTGATAAAACAAAACCTTATCTTGCAAGGAGCCGAATCCCGCTTGCGTTAAATACTTTCACCAGTCCTTATTTGGTGGGCATTAGAGCATATACAACTGAATCATGATAATTAAGGACCATATTATTTGTGCAAATTGGAACTCAGATGTAGGGAAATTAGTTAAGCACTCTCAGGAGTGTAGAAGGGCTAAGCCTAATTCAAATACGTTTTCAAGTTCCTTGCGTTTCAGCAGAGAAAGAAAATCAATGGATAAGGTATCGCCGGCCGGAGTGGCCGAGCGGTTCTAGGCGCTACAGTCTGGAACCGCGCGACCGCAAGGGTCGCAGGTTCGAATCCTTCCTCGGGCGTGGATGTGCGTGATGTCCTTAGGTTAGTTAGGTTTAAGTAGTTCTAAGTTCTAGGGGACTGATGACCTCCCAAGTTAAGTCCCATAGTGCTCAGAGCCATTTCTTTATAAGGTATCTGGTGACCGGCTGGAACCATTACCCGTACAAAAACGGTAATAGGTAGATGTATGTGGTGAATGAATGGTTTGCTCGTTTTGTTTGGCTACTGCTGAGTAAACCTGTGGCAATTGGAAATGTTTCTGTTTTTGTTTTTGGGCCGCCCTGGGTTTTCATAAGCGATAATGTGGCCATATGTTTGTTACAGGAATTTCAGAAATGTTGCTTCAATAATGAATTTTCCAATGTTACAACCACTTCCCATTACCGATAGGCATCATTTACAGAAAGAGTCAACTGTAATACGGAATCAGACTCTTTTTATTTTTCACGTTCAGTCCCAGGGAATATGGGACTGCTCTATTAACTTGTTTAATTTTGTTCTTAACACTACAGTTCACAGAACCCATAGGACGCCACCTGTTAAGCTAATGTTTGTATATATTACTTGCAGTATTAAACGGGAAAAGATTGGCAGTGATTGTGTGCTACAACTCGTACATGCAGCGGTTACTGGCTCACTTAACTGAGTTCAGTTGCATATATCAGGACCTTAGCATTCTTGTCATACTGCTTTCGGAGACGTGGCCTAAGCCGAATATCCCTTCCATCTCTGTAAGCCTCGATGGCTTTGTGCTCCTGAGACATGACACGTATAACACAAGAGGTGGCGCTGTGACTGCATATATACGTGCAAACTTCCCAGTATCATGGTCACACCCAAAAACGAGGAGAAACAATCCGGATATGCGTTCACTGAAATAAAACATCTTAACGGAAAATGTTTCATATGTGTAATATAAATCCAGCCAGAGCTGGCAACTCTCTATCCTTGAACTGGTACACTCAGATCCCAAAACTATGTAGGAACACATAACTGTACCCGAAGTTGTTAACGTCAATCTTATAATCAACAGTCCTGCAGTTTCAAAATTCAAGAGTATACTTCCCTGCTGACATCTTGCACTGCTTCCACTTGGGTCAGATCACACATTCATACCTCAATCGATATTTTCGCGGCCATGTCTCCAAACACAGTAATTCACTGTGATCAAATTTCTGCATCTGGGTTATCTGTTCATGATATAGTATTAATGAGTTATTAGTTCCAGTATTCAAAGAATAAACATCAGCAGCCCTGTTTTAGAGATTTTATGCAATTGGATACATCTGAGCATACAGGTGACGCCTATGATATATCTTGACAGGGAATGACGAAATAGCTTAGGCATAAATTATGGAGTATCTGAGAAACTAAGTAATTGATACGATCAGTGGGTTCCGATAAAATCTGTAAGAGACAGGAGAAAACCTGGACCACTGATTACCGATCACCGACCTCCGAGAATCATCTCGCCTATAACCGTCTACGCTACCGAGTTAGTCGATGAGAAATACAAAACACAGATACCCTCACTCCTTACCTGCAAACTTCCACAGACCTGTCTTGTGGAAAAATCTACACGGGATAGAATAGGCAAACTTTAATCTGCAGCTGAACCTTCGCACAAGGACGCGAACCGTCGAATCCCTTGAAGTATCTGTGTTCGGTACAACATAAAACTATCTTCTGTTGCCGGTAAGCCTTAACATAGTCAGGAAGTTAATTGCACGAATTATTTCTGCAGCTGCAGGACACAACAGTATTACAATAAAAATGATTAGTTTCATCGTCGATACCTTACTGACAATAAGAACGTATATGTAAACCAGTTACCGACCTCCAGGATATTCGCAAAAGCCTGGAAAGAAGGGCTCACAAAACCTTTACTTAAAAAGGGTTCAGTCAAAGAACCTTCTGACTTCAGATCCATTTGCATTCTACCAGTATTATGTAAGGCTGTAGAGTACATGCTTACCAGTTATTTAACATCAAATAACTTTGTTAGATGAATACCAATATGGTATCCGGAAAAACGGCAACACAACGACTGCTCTTATAAAAGTGACTGATGAACTGAAACAAACCACGGACCAACAAGAGGCGACTATTATATGCTTTTTGCCAATCAGCAAAGCTTTCGACATGTCGACTTTGATATTCTACAAGCTAAACTCTGAAGTCAAAACTTCTCGTCAAGTAATGTGCAATGGTTCCACTTAGCAGATTTCTGCTAATATGATACCCCAGTTTGTTGGGCCACATCATGTTCAAAATGTTTCAAATGGCTCTGAGCACCATGGGACTTAACATCTGAGGTCATCAGCCCCCAGAACTTAGAACTACTTAAACCTAACTAACCTAAGGACATTACAAACATCCATGCCCCAGACAGGATTCGAACTTGCGACCGTAGCGGTCGCGCGGTTCCGGACTGAAGCGCCTGGAACCGCTCGGCCACACCGGCCGGCCCATATCATGTCATCATGGTCCTAGCTCCAGTCAGCTTTCTTGTCCAGGGGCAAATCACCATGATAAAGGTTAGGACTCGTAGTTCAGCTTCAGTTTCAACCTGAAAAACAGAATGCTGAGCTCTGTCTTACATATTAATTAAAATATTCCCTACTTTCTCTTGTTTCATTTGAAGTAGACAGAACTGAGCAGTGCTTGTATTACAGTCGATTTCTGTAGATTATTAAACATCTCTACTCATGGTGTCCTAGCGACGAGTTGACCGGAGTCTCGCCAGAAGGAGCGTAGTCGTAAACTGACTTGATCTAAGCGCTTGTCCACATACCCCAGGGTGGCATGTTTGTCTGCTGTTCTGCGTAGCAATTGGGGTCTCACCTAAGATGGAAGCCCGCTTCGCCGTGTTAAGGTTGGCTGCCCTTTGAAGAGTGACTTTTCTCTCGCCCTTTGCGGCCTGGGGCACGTTTTTCAGTTTGCTACCTTTGACGTGGATCCTGCGGTAGCAGTATTTCCTTGCAGCGAAGGAGCAGTGTACAAAGAAACTGGTGAGCACACAACAGTGAGAAATTACTGCTTCCATCTGTCTTCACTAATTGCGTGCTTCCGTCCTCAGAGTCTGCACGCTTCTCATTTCTGCTGTCTTTGTTGTGGATGCTGTGCTCTTAAGTATTTATTACAGCCAACGATAGGGATTCTAAGAAAATTGTGAATACTTTTTGGTACTAATAACTAAAGGGCTGGTTGTCATTGTAGAAATCCCTTGTTCGTTGAGCGAAATTCAATTTGCATCCTCGCATATAATGATACACAGCTTTGATCACTCACAGTTACTTCGGTCTTAGGCTGCGGGTCAGCATTCCGAGTTACCCTGTCTGAGAAATTCTGAAGACATTTGCAAACGTGCTGTTTTTTGCAGTTCACCATCTGTTATTTTAATCATCATTACGCATTATAAATTTTATCCCTTTACAACTGTGCATGTTTCTTAGAAGCTTATGTTTTACAACCGTTATTAAAAACTAATTTCTCCTCTCGTTTGTTCACCTCAATTTTTTAATTTAAAATCTCTGGGTAATGTCAAAAAACTGTCTCAGACCTTCCTTGGACACTCTATAGTTTATTCCTGTGTGCTATTTCTCTGGCGCGTTGCGTATCCGGCACTATCGATAGCGACTTGTATTTCTGTTCCCGTCTGGTTCGGCCTGTGCAGGCGCTGAGACGGCTGCTGCCCTCTGGAGCGTTTTTCGCGGGGGGCAGTTGGATTCGCACCGACCTGGTGGTATTTAGCCTTCCGCCTCGGCACGGAGGTGTGGACTCGTTGTTGGCTGGCCTCGTTGATTTGGCCGTTTGTCGGTGTGGCATGTTGGTGATGTGCTGTAGTGCGCAACTGATGGTTCCCGGCACACGATCGCTCGAGGTTCTCCGCCTCTGAAAAGGGTAACACGATATCGCTTGGGTTTCCGCACCCAGGAGTTGTAAGGACTGCAGGGCAGGCTTTCTGTGTGTTTGCTTTGTCCTGTCTGCGTGGCGGGGTTCGTTTCACCTTACATCAGCTGTTGTTTATATTTTCTGCGTGATTCCGTTTTGGCCGGAGTCTAGGTGTCGAGTTTTCTGCTGGTGTGTACCCGGCCGTCGCCCCCGTTTTCCCGCCCGGGGGGCAGCCGTATCTGTCGGTGGGAGTTATTTGGCAATGTGTGTTTTGCGTGGACCCGGTATGCTCACGCGCCCTGATTCTGAGTTGAAATTACTGTGGTCAGGCTGGCTCGCTTGCTGGAGTGTGTGTTATTGGTTTTCTGGCTTGCTGGGGACTGCTCGCGCGCCTGTTCCGTTTTGTGATGTGGCAGCAGTCTGATATTCTTATGTGTGCTTGTTACGTTGCTAGCAATTGCTTTTAGCCTTGTGCTTACTTACTTTTTATTTACATTGCTGGGGATTGTCATGTGCCTGATCTTTTACCTTTAGTTATTTGTAGTGTCAATTAAGCCTAAGACGATGGCCAAGGTGCTAGCAATTGATTGTAGCCACGTGTGTACTTAATCTTACTTAAAGTCTTGGGCATTGCCATTTGCTTGTTATTTTACTCTTATTTATTAGTTGTTCCAGTTAGCCCTAAGATGATGTCAGACCTTGGTATATGTCAATCTTATTTTGGCTACTAGCGCTCAGGTGCAATATTGCCGGGCCTATCCCGGATTTTTTTATTAATTGAGATCCTTGTATACTGTATTTTTAGTAGCAGGTTTGGCAAGTGAACTTGCGTATGGTATTTATTAGCCCCCCCCCCCTCTTCCGCCTTCGTGTAAACTGATTTTGGTAAGATAGCTATGTGGCTTGTGTTCTTTTATTACGTATGTAAGTTTGCCCGCTGCCGCAGTTGTAACATGTTTTGACCGGCAAGAGGCCCATGTTGGCTTGAGTTTGAATGTGGTCTGCGCTGTTGAAATCAGCAAATTTTCCTGTAAGGAAACAAATGTTGGGCTTTGCCGTACATATATTTATTATTTGAGCTAGTCATGTACGTGTTGTTGTGTTAAGGGTTTTAGGGCATTTTTAATTGAGAAACCTTTTGGAAATTTTATCACTCTTTTAAAGAAGGTATAGAAAGGAGTAACTTCGACTGAAAATTTAATTGTAAAATATACATTTGTGCTTCACATTATAAAATTTAACTGTATTAGGTGAAAGTATGTAGTTTAATGCACAATGATTATTTGTTAATGTATCAAATTGTAAACAGTTTTGTTTGGCAGTGATTCAAACGACACAAATAAGTTTCTCTGTTCACCTGTGGCATACAACATTTTTATTAACTCATATTGTAAGCATCTTGATTTGTTTGTGTCACTGCAATTCGTAAGCCACAGTGTTATGTATTACGATTAATTAATTGTTTTGGGGAAATAAACATTGAAGTGTATGTCCCCTTTTCATTAACCGAATCCCATCCAAATCGTCCGCTCATCCTGTTATGTGGTTTTAATTTGTATTCAGGATTGGTGGTCCGGAGTCTAAACTGGGACCATGCACGATATGATGTCTGCGATAACATGAAGCTAATTACTTCATGTACCAAATGCCTTCTTTTTCAGGTCGTCTGATCCTCATTTAAGTCTGTATGGATTGGGCATTCTGTATTATATAATGTGAAACTAGAAATAAAGTTTAACGGGAGACAGAGGTTGGAATACATCCACAAAATGATTGAAAACATAGGTTGCAAGTTTTACTCTGAGATGAAAAATTTGGCACACAGTGGACATTCGTGATGGGCTGCACCAAATTAGTCATATATCCACTCATCAAACAGTGCAAGCTTTAAATAATATATCACCATTTGTTATTTATTGTTATCTCTCCAAGGCCTGAAGTTGTGTAGATCATGATACTCTCTTAGAGAAACTCAATTTTTGTGGAACTGATGGCTTTCCACGTAACTGGTCTGAATCATACTTGACAAACAGAATGAAAAAGTTGTGCTGAATAATTCAGCGTCGGTAAGATAGAAAATTTTAGTGACTTGTGTTAAAAACCACAAAAAGAGTCCCACTGGTTTCAATTTTGGGTCCACTCGTATTCCTTGTATATGTGAATTATCTTCCATTTAATATTAAAAAAGCAAAACTGGTACTTATAGCAAACAAGACTAGCGTTATAATGAATTCCATTAGAGAAAAGCAACAGAAGAGTTAGTAAATGATATTTTCGAAAGAATTATTAAGTTGTTCTCTGAAAGAGGATCAAAAATTTAAAAAAAACACACTACATTCAGTTCTGTAAATCAAATAGAGTCATATAAACAACTGATGTAGCGCAAGATCAGGAGTCTGTAAGTAACGTAGAAAACTCCAGATTTTTTATGTACATATTGAAAAAATTTGGACTGGTAGAAGCATATTAGTAAGCTTCTCAAAAAATTCCGTTCAGCTATTTTCGCTCTTCATATAAATGCTAATCTTGCAAACAAAGATATCAGTCTCCTGACTTGTTTTACGTATTTCCACTCAGTAATGTCGGGGGGAATAATTTTATTGAGTAACTCATCACGTAGAAGGAATGTATTGATCACACAAAAGCGATCATTAGGAATAATACGTACTGTTCACCCACGGGTGTCATGTAGATATCTCTACAAGGAGCTAGGCATTTCAGCTTCGCCCTCACACTACATAATTTCGTGAATAAAATTCGTCATAAATAATCTATCACAATTTGAGAAGGACAGTGGTGTACATACCTATAAGGCTGGAGGGATAAATGATCTTTCTTACCCATTGCTAAGGCTGTCAGTGGTTCAGAGAAGAGTTCAGCATGCATCAGTAAAATTTTTTGATCATCTGCTCAGTAACATAACACGTCTGGCAGGTAGCGAATCAAGTTTTAAATCTAATTTCGTCTAATTCACTAACGAATTTCTACTTAAATACTGGTAGCTACTCACAATATATATATCCTTAGATTCTAAGTCCAGTTGCATGAGAATAAATAAAACGGTGATTTCTTTTAGTAATGTTAACAGTAATTATGTACATATATCCCGTAAACTGACTCTCCAAATACTTTCAATAAAAGAATCATTCAAACTATCTATGGAACATGTAACTAACTAACCAGTCAGAAGACAGATGACTGAAAAAAGTAGTTTTTGTTTATTTTTTATTGAAACTTGACATTCAATAAATTAAAACCTTTTCTTCGAATATGTAAAGGAATTACTTGGTGTGTTTTTCTGTTTGAGAATTGCGTGATTATTCAGACTATTTCTTTCTGGAACTTAATTCTCTAATGTCGTCTTCGTACTGTAGAGCCACTGAGGCGGATAATATTTTATCTATCGTATGCCCGTCACCCTCCCACTCCTAGCCGAATACCCCCTACGCTTGCTGTGACACCAACACTGCAGTAGGCGCAATGTCAGTGTTCGCCTTCGTTTTAGTGTCTGGCGCCCAGCGCTTTTATCCTGACTGCCCGGTGTGATTCCAGCCGAGATGTACAAGGAGGCTAGCAGCCGTGGCTACTTCCTGCTTTCCGCTGCCTGGCATCACCATCTCTGTCGTCGTATTGAGAGCAACAGCACACATGGAGTCGTAGATACACGCGTCGAACAATCCTCCTGGTGGCCTGCTGCTGACGCCAATACGCTCCAGCGACATTGGTCACCTGTGTCACAGAGGCCGTTAACCTCCTGTCCAGCTCCGACTTCACCACTGTATTGGCTTTGCAGTAAATCGTTATTAACCAGCAATGTTTGCATGATCAGTGTTTGTCCAGCACCTACCACCTCCACCAATGCAGCAACGCCCCGAGAACTCCGTTACATCCTGAGGTATCGCCAGTCCAGCTCACCAGCCACTGTAGAGATCACACACTTTGCCTCTACATTTCGGTGTCAGATTTGTTCACTACAACTTCGACGGCTGTCATCGGCAGAGTTGACGATTCTACTCCTACACACAATAGGAATGTGGATGTCATCGCTGGCTCTTGCTTACAGATTTCATGACGCTGCCTGATGAGTTAACTTATTAATTTGTTACCCTCTCTTGTTCGCGTACACATGGATGATTTGGAAGCGCGACATAAACTCAGGAGTCGAATTTGTGAATGCCGAAGGGCCTACTGACCTTTCTTCAATTCTCAGGGTACACTAGGGTATGTTATGCTGGCAAGCATCCAATGAGATGTACAGGGTGTTACAAAAAGGTACGGCCAAACTTTCCGGAAACATTCCTCACACACAAAGAAAGAAAATATGTTATGTGGACATGTGTCCGGAAACGCTTACTTTCCATGTTAGAGCTCATTTTATTACTTCTCTTCAAATCACATTAATCATGGAATGGAAACACACAGCAACAGAACGTACCAGCGTGACTTCAAACACTTTGTTACAGGAAATGTTCAAAATGTCCTCCGTTAGCGAGGATACATGCATGCACCCTCCGTCGCATGGAATCCCTGATGCGCTGATGCAGCCCTGGAGAATGGCTTATTGTATCACAGCCGTCCACAATACGAGCACGAAGAGTCTCTACATTTGGTACCGGGGCTTTCAAATGCCCCCATGAATGAAAGTCAAGAGGGTTGAGGTCAGGAGAGCGCGGAGGCCATGGAACTGGTCCGCTTCTACCAATCCATCAGTCACCGATTCTGTTGTTGAGAAGCGTACGAACACTTCGACTGAAATGTGCAGGAGCTCCATCGCCCATGAACCACATGTTGTGTCGTACTTGTAAAGGCACATGTTCTAGCAGCACAGGTAGAGTATCCCGTATGAAATCATGATAACGTGCTCCATTGAGCGTAGGTGGACGAAACTAAAATGTGCTCTAACATGGAAATTAAGCGTTTTTGGACACATGACCACATAACATCTTTTCTTTATTTGTGTGTGAGGAATGTTTCCTGAAAGTTTGGCCGTACCTTTTTGTAACACCCTGTATACGGTACAGTCTGTTGGACCACACTGCGACGTGTGCACAGCCAGCGCTTGTTAAGTGTAGTGCGTGTCTGTGCTATTGTTTACAATCCCAAGCAGTAGACACAAGGTGGATTATGATAGGACGCAAAAACTAAGAACTGTAATTTGGTATTTTCGAATGACTGTGCTATTGTTCTCTGTGTCGTACTGTTTTTTATGTTTCACGTTGTTGGTGGTTTAAGTTTCGAAAAGTCAGGGTGATAAAAACTATCCGCAGTCACGTGCGAGGCGATCCACCCTCTGGCGAGGCAGGTACCCCAGCTGATTCCACACAACACACGGATCTTCACGGAATTAGCTAAAGCAAAGAAAGGGAAAGCCTTATCGAGTATAACCACTCCTCCGTTTCATTCGACTGCTGATTATCTCCTTTTCGGCACGGCAACAGAGGACGCGTTCCTATTTATAGGTGACCTAGAAACAGCTACAAGACTGGGAGTGTGGACAGTGCAGATGGCAGGTGGGGCATAAAACGTATGTGACGTATCGAGAGATAATATGTACTTTTCATCAGTTGTAGGAATCAATCTTGTAGCGCTATAGGAAACATCACAGTAGAGATTCTTTCGAGCAGCTCAGTGTCAAAAGTGAAATGAAACAGTAAATTTTTTTCCAGGTATCATAAGGAAAATAAATGCTTAGACCTATCAGTAGACTGAAAATGGAAAGACAATAGGGCTGTTCTTCAGGAAGTGCAGCTTACAGCTTCGGATGCTTTTCTGAGGGACTACCACCTGACATTCTAGCAGAGCACTTACTGGAAATGAACGCAAAGGACCCGTCCACACCTTTCTAGTAGCCATGCAAATAGAAGAGGTAAATCTGGTGATGGAAAAACGAGACAAATTGAGCATATTTTCTAGAGGCATAAAGTGTTATAGATGTGCGTGCACAGGCCACATTCGAAAGGGGTGTCGCCAGCCACAATGCAATAGGAGTGGAGTGGTTGAGCACCACATATATGATGTAGGAATTATAAGCAGAATGGACAAGGACGTAAAAGGTGGTCGTTAAACACCAAAGGGAACGGCGCTACTGACGGGTGGCGGTGAGAATAGACTTCAGTGCTGTGAAGACGTATGCATAGGTGGACTGTTGCTCAGTTGTTATAAATGGTAAATAGCATTATTTATTACTATACACAGCGGCTCATGTACCTATGTCAAGTACGAGTCCTCTGCACTATAGGTTACGTCGGGCAGAACATAATGATGGGACCTTACTAGGTTGGGTGATGCTTGACCTTCACAATGGGGAGAACCTTTTCCCAAGAAAATACGGTATATTTTCCCCACGTAGGTGAGGTTTATTGCATGATCTTTGGTTTGACAGACTTCATGCAGAAACTGATCTTTTGCACCACAATGTCGTACTCCCTAGAAAGTTATTCTGACTAGGAGAAATTGCTGGCAATAACGCACAGTCGCAGGACTCTCCTGTCGGTAGAATCAATGAAACTGCTTATAGACTCATTAAGACTCGATTCACATGATAAAGGACTACGGGGCACAGGGAAGTTATTGTGAGTGAGCGTAGGTACTAATCTATCGACTTATACCTCGTGTGTGATAGAGTCGTTGATAGAGACTGATGAAGTGGAAAATCAAATGTTTTTTCAATATGGAGGAGCACTGAATGCATACCAGAAGTAAGAAGAGAACATACAGTTCCTATCAGTCTATAAAATTTCTATGCTGATGAAATAATTCTGGCAAAAAAGTTGTTTGACTCCAATTTTGGTGAGAAGAGTTTATGTTGGTCTAGTGTGATCCTCAGCCATACGAAAAAACTGTCATTATAGCTGTAATACATGTAAATGTTAATTTTTTATGGAAGGAGATCGGATTACCAGGGAGAAATTTTTGGTATAGTTTGGGCATTTATTCAGTATTGGTGGACTATCTCTGGCAGCACCCATAATAACAGACCGGATACTGACGGTGGACGAATTTCTTGTGTATCAGGAAATATTTTCAGCCAATAATGAATGAATTTATTGATCAGCAGATGACATGAGAGAATAATAGTAGCTGGGGAGGACCGATCAGTGTTTTACCTAAGAAGTCACCAGATGGCACAAGAAAGTACACCTTCTATTGTGGTTATCGTTATTTAAACGCTAGAATGGTCACAGATGCATATACGATACCAAATATTACAGAGACACAAGACAGCGTAGGGTGTTTCAAATACTTTTCGCAGTAGAGTGGTTTCCATCAATTGGAAGTAGTGCCCAAGACTGGCCTAAGACGGTATTTACAGTCCTTTGGGCACACCACCAATACCAGCACATCCCGTTTGGTTTAAATAATGCACTGGTCACATCGTAACCATTGGTAGACAGAGTGTTAGGGATTCCTTCTTCCGAAATAGCATTACCAACATGGATGACCATCTATGCCTTTAAGCGATATATATAGGAAGGCGTTTTTATGGTTCATGGCATGCAGACTAATGAGAATCAGTGTTATCAGCTGTATTTGGTTTCCTGTATTTTTGTGGTATAATGCTTATTTCTCTTTGTCAGGGTACTTGAAGTGATGTTTGTTTTGTTATAAGGAATAATGAGGATGAGCATATTTTGACGTGGGAGTAACAGACAACAGGTCATATATATTCCCGATTCGAATGGTCCAGACCGATACAAAGTTATCCGAGTTACGTTAGTTTTTAGAAAAATTAGGACGCCATAAGTAATATCCTGGTACTGCATCCTTACTTCCAAAGGGCTGGAACGCATTGCTACCAGTACATATTAATGTCGAAATTATTACGAGCAGAGTCGACCTACAGACATGATGAATTTTGATCTACGAAGTAGTGGGTTACTCATTAATGGTACAATCTGTGATGTAGCAGGAGCTTTTGCTCTTCCCGGTACTAACACTGGGAGCCTATAGTGAATGTGAGACAGTACCAAATTTATCTTAACTGCAAATTGAATAAACTCGGCTTCTCTTAACCAGCAACGCAGCTAACAGAATGACTCTACCGATATTGTGTCCTAGTTTGCATCAAAATTTGAATATGAACGACGAAGGTAGGCTAATTTCGTGCGCCTTTCTTGACGATGCCGCTGTGGGTTCATTATATTAGAACATGTTGTAAAACAGATCAGTAGATGGCCAGCCCAAAACAGTCTAAGGACCAAAAGTTTTGTTATCACTGACAGGAATAAAGGAAATCTTAAATTAAAAAAATTTAAAAGTGAACTCTGACATTAACAGTGCATCTTACATCATTATTATACCATACTGTGTTACAGTGATAGTGATGATAGACAATGGCAACATCTAACCAATTGGTGTGTGTGAGTAGAGGAATATTTTTCTGACGCACATGGCCACAGGCGATATATAACCTTCAAGTGGAAGTAGAACAGAAGGCATCAATAATAAATTAGAAATAATTGGAAGTCAACTATCTAACAAAGTCTCAGCTGTTGACGATGTATGTATTTAATGAAAGGCACGTGTTGGCAAATGGAATGCCTTAAACTATCCAACGGAAGCCGAAGTGGAGACCCCTAAAGACGAGATTAACAAAGTGCATAGAAAGTTTTCCACTCAGTGGCGTGGTGATACAGTAACCGGTATCTAGAATGAGGAGAAGAATACAATTGTGGTTGTGGTGTTGGAATTACTGCTTATTTATTCATTAATGACGCTTATTTTACCTAATTTTAGGTATTTCCAAACTGGCCCATAAAAATGTTGATTTCCAAGTTACGGCTGTCGATGATAAAACATCCGCAAAAATAAACTGCCTTAGTCACGTGCAAGAAAAACAGCAGAGGTAAATATGCTTCCGCAATTTCTAAAAGCGCAGCATCTGATAACATTGCCCAAACGCCCAGTGACGACCAGTGAGTACAAGGCAGGACGAGGCTTGTACAATCTATCAAATGGCAAATATGCCTCGACTGTTTTTCTTCCACATGACGACGGCAGTTTATTTTTGCTGATATTTTGTCATCGATATACATAACTTCCTTATCAACATTTATGGAACAGTCAGAAAATACCTTGAACAAAGCGGAATGTGTGTCATTGATGAATAAATAAGGAGTAATTTCAACATCGCAACCGAGACTGTTTCCTTCTCTTCAAAGTACATGAGAATTATGAAATTATAGTATGTGACAGAAGTCTGTAAAGAGTGGTTCCGTGAATGTGTTACAAATTTTCATGGATGATGGAGAACGGTCATTTTTCAAACTGAGGTAAGGGACCCTCGTCTGGAAACTACCCATTCGAGAGTTAAAAGCAAAAATCTTTCCGATATATCTGACACTGGAATCATGTGCGGGTGCTGTTGTTGCTAAGACTGTGGGGTAAGATAGTTTCAGAGGCTGTAGTTTGGACTAGAAGAAGAAAAAACTCCACTAAACTTAAGCTCTAAAATGTATACGTTAAGAGTTATGAGCATCTCTTCTTTCCAAGCTCATTGTCTCCATGATTGTGGAGGAAATAGTATGGACCAAACCAAGAAAAAAGCTAAGAGCACTTGTTCACCTTCACTACAGTGAAACACCTCTTCCGTTGAACAAGTGCCCGTAGCTCTTACGGTATACCAAGTAGAGGCTAAGTTTACTTGCCGTTTCTCTCTTTCTTTTGGTCCACACTACCACCTCTGACACCAGCATACCTTATAATCTTAGCAACAACAGTACCTGTACATGTACTCCACGTACAGAGGTTTCAGAACGATTTTTTTGCTTATAAATTTCTTTCGCTCGGTCGTTTCCCGAGTAGATTCCCTTGTCGCAGACTGATACATCTAACTTTCTGTGCCGGCCGGGGTGGCCGAGCGGTTCTAGGCGCTACAGTCTGGAACCACGCGACCGCTATGGTCGCAGGTTCGAATCCAGCCTCGGGCATGGATATGTGTGATGTCCTTAGGTTAGTTAGGTTTAAGTAGTTCTAAGTTCTAGGGGACTGATGATCTCATATGTTAAGTCCCATAGTGCTCAGTGCCATTTGAACCATTTTACCTTTCTGTGTCATCCCTCAAAGTTTGCGACACCATCGTGGAATCACCCTTTACATGGCTAAAATTTACGCTGCACACAGAAAGGTAAACGAAATTCCCGGAGATGATGATGTTTGGTTTGTGGGGCGCTAAAGTGCGCGGTTATCAACGCCCGTACAAATTCCCAACCGTAGCCCAGACCAATCTAGCCACTTTCATGAATGTTAATAAAATTATGAGGACAACACAAACACCCAGAGATCTCGAGGCAGGTGAAAATCCCTAACCCCGCCGGGAATCGAACCCGGGACGCCATGCTCGGGAAAATTTTCAGAGAGTACCATGCATCAGTGTAAAGAGGAACGATATATGAGTGGCACATTTTCACCTTCGTAAATGCTTATAATCATAGCATAACACCATAGGACGAGTTTCGGAGGATATGTTGGTGTGTCAATAGTAATGTGCCCCTTTTTGCTCCTTTTGAGAGTGGTGCACGGAAAGAATAACTTTTTTAATCACACTGATCATCTAACTTAGCTGTGTTGCTGTGATTATTGTCTTATAGGTACAATGGAGGATTTCTCATTTGACCCTTTTAGAAATACAAGATCTAAAACGAAAATGATGGTAAACATCCACGCTACTCACGACGGCTTTTATGCAGTACCTACAATGGGAGAAGGGCACACTTACGTGCACTAGGAAAATAGGCACGCTAATCCAAAGGAGCATAAGTCTCGAATGATTTTTACTGTAATGTAACACTTCAAATTTCTTCAGGTACTGAATGCACTAATGCACTGTGAAATACTACACATCTCCATCTATTCCCCGTTGGTTTGTTTCTTCAATCCTGACTATGACAACAGCAGTCAGAAATGTACAGAATATGTAATATATATAATGGTTTTCAGACTATTTAGTTTATTCTTGATGCACAGCGAAGTAGTGAAAAAAGAATCAACGTAAAAATACATTGGTTATCCTAACAGAGGCTTAGACTATTGTTTCTCTGGTTATATGTAGCACTATGCAAGACACCTTACAGAGTGTGCTGTACGTTTATTCTCCACTATGTTCGTCTTAGATCTAGTTTCTCGACTTTTCTCGTTGTGATTACTTCGCGCATCGTATGTGAAAGACAGCAACATGTAGCCCGAGTCATCCCAGAATGCGCTCTCTCGGTATCCATACATACGAGGGTGAGGCAAATGAAAATCTTAAATTTGTAATAACAAATCGAAATTTCGCGCCGTTATCCTGTAAGTTGGTAAGCGTGCTACAAACAGTGTGCTGAATGACCTGTAGGCAGCAGCACAGTGCAGAAGCACACATACCGTCGCAGTATCAGTACAAAGATGGCCGCCCCACTTGAGACTTGCACCAGGGAAGAACACCGTTCTGTTGTTCGGTTTTTGCGTAGTGAAAGTGTGAAACCTATTCAAATTCATCGACGAATGAAGGTTCAGTACGGTGATGCATATTTGTCACAGCAGCAAGTCTACGAATGGAGCAGGAAGTTCGCAAATGGTGTGACTTCAGTGGAAGATGCTCCTCGTCCAGGTCAGGCACAACGAGTTGTGACTCCACAGAACATTGCAGCAGTTGAAGCCATAGTGAAGGTAAACCGCCGAGTGCCACTGAATGACATTGTAGCATGTTTACAGATTACTCAAGGGTCAGCACACTACATTGTGCATGATGGGCTACAGTTTCACAAAGTGTCTGCAAGATGGGTGCCACGGCAGCTGACTCCTGAAATGAGAGAGCGACGTGTTGCTGCTTGTGAAGAACTTCTTAGGCGCTTTGAAAGAGAAGGTAATGGCTTCCTTGCAAGAATCGTTACTGGGGACGAAACCTGGATTCACTTCCACCAACCGGAAAAGAATAGAGAGAGCGAAGAATGGCACCATTCCTCATCACCAAAACCAAAGAAGTTTCGAACAGAACCATCAGCAGGGAAGGTTATACTGACTCTCTTTTGGGACGAAAAAGGCGTCATTTTGGAGCATTACATGCCTAGAAGGACCACTGTCACCAGTGCATCATACACAGATCTCCTAAGAAATCATCTGCGGCCTGCAATCAAATCAAAGCGACGTGGATTGCGGTCAGCATGTGTCCTTTTGCAACATGACAATACAAGGCCCCTCACTGCCCGTACAACAGTTGCAACAATCACAGACCTGCGTTTTGAGTGTCTTCCTCATCCACCATACTCACAAGACCTCTCCCCAAGTGATTTCCATATGTTTGGACCACTCAAAGACGCAATGGGAGGAAAGAAGTTCCGTTCTGATAAAGAGGTACGCCACGCGGTGCATGAGTGGTTGCGCGGACACCAAAAGAATTTTTTTCTAAAGGATTTTATGCACTTTGTAAGCGGTGGAGGACTTGCACTGAGCGTGGTGGAGATTATGTTGAAAAGTGATACAGCTTTGTACCACTTCCGCACAATAAATAATATTTAAAAATAATTAAGGTTTCCATTTGACTCACCCTCGTATTACAAAATACTGATGTATGTATGTCTGCAGGTATGTATTTACGTTCCATATCTCCTCCCAAACAACGGGACCGATCTCAGCCAAACTTGTTGTAAATGTCCCTTATTGTCAGGCAACAATCGCAATACCGAAGCACGACGATTAAATTTATTACTTCTGGGCTTATAACACTATTCGCAATAAATTTCACATACTGCACCTAAATGTGACACTAAAATCACCTGCAAAATTAAATCGTGGTACCAAACGTAGTTCAGGAGATGTGGTGTCATAAATACTGATATGCGTGAAAAAATGTCGCATTACACATAAAGTTCTACTACTTTTACTGTCGTTCAAACAAATTTGAGGCTTGCAGCTTGTCGTCGTTCAATACCTCGCACGATTTTTCAACAGAGCACCTGCCAATCATCTTCATATGTGCCGTCGTAGACTGGCAAAAACGTTTCTTGTTTTTTTTTTCTTTATTGTTATTTTCACTCCCCAAAATGGGGCGGGCTGGCAGCGGTACAATCTGCTGCTCTTCAGCCAAAAGAGTTACAGAAAAACACATCGTCAAATGAGAAAGAACACATAACATATACTGGTATAAGAACAAAAATTGATGAGTGTAAATGGTAGATTTAAAAACAACGTAGACGAGAGCCACACACACATACGGAGAATGAACACTGTGAGTCGACACGAAAACAAAGAAAATCCCACAGTGCGAACCCAAATGAATGATGCTGGCGACACTATTGGTGCTGGTGAAACGTAGCATTGCACATAGCGCCTCCCTGGTGGAGTAGCGGAACTCAGTCGCCCTCTGCTTTGCTGTTTGCCGCGGCAGTTGGCCCACTCTGTCGTCTTCGATTTGAGCAAATCGTGGAGATGATATAATTCCATGCACTGTCCAGCTGGTAGCCACTGTCACGGTTCAACAGATTTTCCGCCAGGAGTAGTTCTACGGATTCTTTGATAACGTCCCAGAAAGATGTTGCTGTGGACAAAATCACTATTTTCTCATACTCCATTGAATGTACTGTGGAAATGCAATGTTCAGCAATAGCGGACCTGCTTGGCTGCCAAAGGCGGGTGTAACGTTGATGTTCAGTACAGCGTTCTTACACGATGCGTGTGGTTTCACCTATATAAGCCATACCACATTGGCACGGTATCTTGTGACTTCCGCATTTCATAGTGCATTTCATTGGTGCAGGAACAGATATGGTCAAGAGCGCAGGAGATGGCTACCAATTTCACTGAAAACACTACAACCATCCAGCCAGAAGTGCAGTTCAGCATTTCCTGAGTGAGTATAAGCAAAGCCTATGTGACCAGAAATCATCGAGCCATCAGTATAGACTACTTCTGAATCCTGGGATGCACCAAGGATGGAGAAAAATTGTTGGTGGATGGTCTCAGGATGAACTGAGTCTTTCAGACTTGTGATATGTCAGGATGAAGCTGTGGTCAAGTAATGCACCATGGAGGTGTATGTGTGTGGGCCAAGAAGAGAGGCAGTAGAGAAAACAACTGGCTTTCAGAGGGGAGGGACTGGACACAGATTCCAATCGTAACCCCTGACCTGAGCCACTATTGTGGGAGATGTATTTCCACTTTTGGAAAGAGGAGATGGTAGTTTGGATGCTTATGGAAGCATAATTGACAAGCATACGGAGTCCTTTACTGATCCCACAAGGTCCGCAATCTTCGATGGTGGGCGGAAAACCACTTTTACGTGAAATTTTCGGAGGATTCTTGCTATTTTAAACGGAGTGTTGCCAACAAAAGGAAGAAAAGCTAAAGATTGTTCCGGCATGTTCTGCTCTTTATCCACTTCCTGATTCTTAGTTTTAACTGTTAGTGCCCTGTTAATCTGCTGGATAGAATCCCCATTGTCGCTGAATACGGTCTTTAGATGGGCGAATTCTTGAGGTAAGCTATCTAGATCTGAGACAGTATGAGCTCTACGAACAAGTGTTTCAAGCACATTCATGGTTTGCAACGGGTGATGGCAACTCGATGCCTGCAGGTACAAATCAGTATGAGTGCGCTTCCGATACACTGAATGCCCAAGGGAACCACTATTCTTCCTTCAACCCAGGACATCCAAGAAAGACTAACAACGACGTTTCTCTATTTCCATGGTGAACAGGATGTTGCTATGAATGGAGTTGAGGTGATGTAAAATTTCCATTCATTTGTCTTTTCCATGAGGTCACACTGTGAAGGTATCATTCACACACCTCAAAAAACTGTTGGTTTCAGGGCAGCTGATTCAACCGCTCTCTCCTCAAAATCCTCCATAAAAAGGATGGCCACCAAGGGACACTTGTTTATAGAGCTCAAAATCCTCCATAAAAAGGTTGGCCACCAAGGTACACTTGTTCATAGAGCTCATACTGTCTCAGATCTAGATAGCTTACCTCAAGAACTCATCTTGAGACAGTTTTCAGCGAAAATGGGTATTCCATCCGGAAGATTAACAGGCCACTAAAAGTTAAAACTAAGAAGCAGGAATAGGATAAAGAGCAGAATATGCCGGAACAATCTTTAGCTTTTCCTCCTTTTGTTGGCAACACTTCGTTTAAAATAGCAAGAATCCTCCAAAAATTTCACGTAAAAGTGGTTTTCCACCCACCATCGAAGATTGTGGACCTTGTGGGATCAGTAAAGGACAATCTGTTACTACGAAAGGCCGGAATTTACAAGATACCGTGCCACTGTGGTATGGCTTAAATAGGTCAAACCACACGCATCGTGTAAGAACGCTGTACTGAACCTCAACGTAACACCCGCCTTTTGCAGCCCAGCAAGACAGCTATTGCTGAACATTGTATTTCCACTGGACATTCAATGGAGTATGAGAAAACAATGATTTTGTCCACAGCTACATCTTTCTGGGACTCCATTATTAAATAATCCGTAGAAATATGCCTGGAGGAAAATCAGTTGAACCCTGACAACGACCACCAGCTGGACATGGAATCCCATCATCTCCACGATTTGCTCAAATCGAAGAGGACAGATTGCGGCGACGGCCGCGGCAAACAGCAATTCAGAGGGCGACTGAGTTCCGCTATTCCACCAGCGAGGGCGCTGCCGGCGGGCAATGGGGCTTATCTATCAAGTTTTCGACGCATGCACAGAATAGTTACGTAAATATACATATTGTGGAATGGAAGACGTCGCCAGCCCAGACATCTACCCTTCCTACCAAATCTAACGCCACTTTCCTCCTACCTCCTCCTCAGGGCTCCTTCTACAACCCCTCCCTTCTCCTGAGCGGCTGTCCCCTTCCTCGCCCCCTCCCTCTCCTTTGTACCCCTTAAGTGTCTCTGCACTCCCTCCTGCCTTGTCTTCCCTCTGTATCTACTGCCCAACCAGTCTCCTGCCTCTTGGTGCACCAGCTGACGCCCCTACTCTTTTCATCCCACCCCCTCCCCTGCTGCACCTTGCTAGCCCCTAGTTTTCCAACCTCTCAGGCCTGTCCTTCGGCAGGTCCCACTTGGCAGTTTTATTCTTCATCATGTGTGCTCCAAGTGGGTTTTAAGTGTGGTGTTCTGGAGTGTTTTTAATACCGTGGCCAAGTTTTTACCTGTGCTGTGACTTGAGCGTCTTTTTAGTGCTCTACGAATCGCCAACTGTGTTTTTTATCTTTATGCCGACTTTTTTAATTGTCTCCCCATGAACGTCTCCATGTCAGAGTACTTTTACCTCCATTATTTCCCCTTACTCTGTTTTATATCCCCCTTTTTTTATCGCCGATATATGCAACATTTTCTTCTTGTACTAGCTGTCATGTCACTCGGCTGACAAGTGGCGGATTATGCTATTGACAGCCCTCCCCTGCCTATGTGGGGCAGGGAAGTGAAATCACACTAAAGAAAAACAACAAAAACAACGTTTTCGCCAGTCTGCGACGGCTCACCTGAAGATGGCTGGCAGGTGCCCAGTTGAAATTTTGTGAGGTATTGAAAGACGACCGGCTGCAAGCCCGAAATTTCTTTGAACAGTCAATTCGCCAGAAAAATTTTAAAATTCACGCTTTTATTCTTTACTACTAAGACACTCCTACACTCAAGTCAAGTAAAACTGTGACACTTGGCAGCGCTTTTGATAGCTTTCAACTGTGAAGCCGAAACGACTGGAGGAGAAAATGATATCCATCTATAGAGCTATGACGAGGTGTGGCCATAGAGACGTTCACAAAAGCGCATTACAGATACGCGAAGCACCTGCGCCAGCCTACAGAAACTACCTGGGATCATCTCACACCGAGTTTAGTGTAGGAGTACACATAAGGTTTCGTTCCTAACAGAAAATTTGCAAATGGAGTACGCGGGTAACGCTAGATTTCTCAGCTAATTTCAGTAATAAACTTTTGCTTGATTCACAACGGTATTCTCGTAGCGTATGGCACCGGGATATGTTGAGGATTTACGTAATGCTCTGGCACTGACTGAACGATCTCGTACGAAACGAGCCGCCCTTCGTTGTGTTTTGTCTATCTCTTCCATTAATTCAACCTAGCAAATGTCAGTAGGATGTGAGCAATGGTCAACAATCATTTTTCCATCTGCTTTCCCTACGATTTGTTTTAAGTAGTCGTTCCACTTTAGGTCGCTCAGGATGGTTACTGCTAGATATTTTACGATGGGAACTGTTCCCAGCGATTTGTCACCATCCTACAGTAGTGAATTTCGTCGACCATTTACGTGCAATACGTTACGTCTGGTTACTTTCAGTGTCAATTGCCAGTCTTGATAACAATCACCGATCCTCTGCGATTCCTGTAACTCGCTCAGTTTTCTGGCGTTTCTACCTGCTTATAGACTACTGCGTCATCCAGAAAGAGCATCGTGGAGTTTCAACTTTTTTTTACTAAATCGTACACGTTGCTAAGGGTACAAGTGCAGACATTTTTGTTGGTGACTGAGCACAGTGCACTGAACAATATAACGTCAATATTTGCTTCATATGCATACTAATAATTATAGCGTTAGTTCCTCCAAAGAAATGTGGCAAGATCAAACCATTAATATTTATTTTCCCATGGGAAAAAGGTGAGGTGCTGAAGTGCGCAGCGTGAATGCAAAACGGTTAGTCTTTACTGACAGGTATAGTCCACTGAGACCCTCCATATTGTAAATAACTGATATTGATGCCCTTCAAATATGTTGTAGAGGCACTTACCCTGAGTGCCTGGCTATCCGGTTTTTTGGCGAAGGGGCCTTGGTTCTTGAGATAATCGATTTTGTAGTTGTATGACTGAAAAAATTAACACCTGAATATATCTTTATAATTTCACACACCTTCCACTGTTAGTTGATATTCTTTGAAATAAAATTGAAAAATTCACTCGATTTAGAAAAAAAAGTACACGAGCAGGATTCGAACACAGTACCTCCAGCGCAGTACCCGCGAACCTTCACTGCTGCGCTACGCTGACTCGCACGGTATATATGTAATCTTAGGGGTATACAAAGCGCGTAATGAACTACAAAATCGATTTTCTCAAAAACCAAGATCCGTCGCTTAAAAACCGAATAGCCAGGTACTCAGGGAAAGTGTCTCAACATCTTTGAAACGCATTAAAATCCGTGATTCGCAGTATGTAGGGTCGCAGTTACGACCACACAGAAAACATCAGGTAGTAAGTTCTGTTGTGGGAAGGCTGCTAGAAACAGAGAAAGAACAACTAACACACTGAAGAGGGTACATATTAGTGTACCAATGACAACAATATCTGCACTTACACACTTAACATCTTGTATAATGTAAATTGTAACGGTTCTATCACACTTCGCTGAAGGGCTCCTCAAATTACCTCAACATATGTCAGTTTTGTTCCGTTAAGAGGGGTGTGTCGAGTTCTGTATGTTGGGAAATCCTTAATACTGTCACATATCTGGTCGGTTACTCGGTAAGCTGGTGTCTTGTTCACTACACAACAGTGAGGAACTGCATCAAACGCTTCGTGCAATCAAGGAACACGGCATCAACACTGGCGCTCTGGATCTTGTGGATGTAAACCACGAGCTCACACAGGATATCCGTTTGCGGATACATAGTTTTTGTAGAACTTATATTTCCGCAAAAACGTTATAACATGCGAGCATAAAACATGTTTCATAATCCTACAACATATTTACGTCAGCGATGTAGGCTGATAATTATTTGCATCTGTCCTATGGCCGTTCTTCAAAACGGGAATGACTTGCACATTTTTCCCGTCGTTAAGTAACCTTCCTTAGTCCAGCGACCTACGATAAACTACTGCTAGAAAGAGACCGAGATGTTCCTTATAATTTGTATTAAATCCTGTTGGTATCTCATGCGGTCCTAATGTCGTGAATGTCGAATAAGACATATTTTTGTAGACTTTTCATTGCCTCGATAGAAGAGTAATGACCCATAGTAGAGACTGTTCCGCCAAATACCAAGCGAGCTAGTAATGGAACAACGGGGCTCCAATTGCGATATGTTTGAGAGAGGTTTCCAATTTTGGCATTTGTGTTACGAGCAACAGAAACATCCCGAAAATCTGGGTCGATACTGGGCAACTATTTTTACTTTCAATCTGGTACTATACTCGTATTTTCCAAGCAAAGATAAATAATTGCAATTGTAGTCTATGTGAAACTTATTTGTTTGTGCTGAAAGGTGGCAGTCATATTTAATTGCGCTTTTACGCAATTCAACAGGTTACGCGTATTAGTTAACGCAGATTACTGCAGAGATGCAATTCTGTACTTAGTATCGACTACAGACAATTATCTTTCTATTAGTCTGTGAGGCATCATGGAAGTCGTCTTTGAGTTCCGGGCGAACCACTCATTGAGATCGCTGAGCACGCTGGGGCATGAATTTCAAAAACAACTCTCGTGTTCTGTCGTGTGGAGCAAAGACGTACGTGAGGTCGAATGGCGCGCTTTTATGTTTTGCTCTGCTGTAGGGTGGTAAGATATTGCTTGGCTGTGTGGAGGAAACGCTCACTTGCAGTATAGATTTGTCAATCATTCACAACTTACCTGTGTCTCAGGCTTCACTTCTTCTTGAGTCAAGTCACGACATTTTTAAAGCATTCACGTGTAGGGATCGACTCTCACTTGTGGTTACCGGCTCTTTGTGCCTTGGAGAGGCGAGTATGTTTCAGGGCTTGGTACAGAATCTTCTTGCAGTTAACGCATGTGAATAGTGTTACAAACAGTTTAATCATGCTCCTTATAAGTGAACCTTTGTGAGTATTTTGTCATTTATGTTGTATCACACTTCCTTAAATTTTCTTAACCTCAGCTATCTATGTCTTCTAGGCATAAGTAATACTTATATGTCTGTGACTTACTAATTGTTCTGAAATCAGTTATCTGAATTTACATTTAAGCATTCTGCATGGCATGCATTTTCTGATTTAATCAAATTAGACAGATTTGTACTTAACAGTGGGTACACAATAAATTGATATGAAACTTGTTACGTGGCATCTCAAGTAGTAGTGCCTGATTTTCTGTCATTAACTAACCGCCGTGCGGTTCTAGGCGCGGAAGTCTGGAGCCGAGCGACCGCTACGGTCGCAGGTTCGAGTCCTGCCTCGGGCATGGATGTGTGTGATGTCCTTAGGTTAGTTACGTTTAATTAGTTCTGAGTTCTAGGCGACTGATGACCTCAAAAGTTAAGTCGCATAGTGCTCGGAGCCATTTGAACCATTTTTGAACGAACCTCAACAACAGTAGTTGTGACTACAAATATAATACCTAACATTTTTGTGCCTACTTTCAGCAGACAGGGTAGGTTTTGGTACCGTTGCAGACCGCATGTATGCAGCGTTTTGTTCTATAGAAAGTTTGTTTATCTGATGCATCACGTTTTCTGTATCGTAAGATCAGACTGAAGGGACGTTCATCCCCATAGCATTGCAAATGGCTATGAGCCACATTATTTGAATATTTCTCTACTTGGTGAGGTACCTGATACGATTTCACATATTCAATTGTACTCACTTTTCGCTTTGCTTAGCCTACTTTAGATCGCTGCGCTAACAATGTGGGTAGTTTTGTGTTGTCTCTTTGCAGTCAGATCACATTCCTAACATTGATTCATGTGTCTAAATTTTGTATATGAGAGGGAATAATTTTCAGACAGTGGCATAATCGAGTTTACATATAGAACAGAGGTAATCGAAATTCAAAACCTAGCGATAATGTTTCTGTGTGTACAAAAGTACGTCTAGAGTGACTGAGACGAAGAAAGACAACAAAGTATAGCTCCAAGTACGCAATGTTATGACATTCGTTTCAGAGGAAGCAGGAGCCCAACTCCTAAGTGCGACAACACAAAGGCCAAGATGCCCGCATACAGCCCGTTCTTTTTCTCTTTGCCTTTTCCGTCCAACCTCGAGGAGTTCGAAATCGCTGGTCCCGGCCCCCTTTAGAGCGGACTAAGTAGTGCTTCGTTGCTGCTCCGGGAAATCGCAGCAATTTATTCTGCGGGCCTGTGAGAGGCCTTTGTGTTGCGGTTTCATTTCGCCTGAATAAGTGCGTGCCCGCTGCTCGCCAAGGACGGCTGCGGCGTAGTCCCGCTAGCGACGCAATTCCGCCCGTCGAGAAAGCCTGTGCGTTACAGCACGCTACTGGTGCGTTTGCTGCCCTCTGAAGAACGAAAGGCTTTTGTTTCCTCCATAAACGTCTGGCCAAAATGTAAACTGGTTGACACGTCCTTGTGACGGGAAGGTCCTGAAGCATCAGTAAATGGGACAACCACTACCCTTGCAGGGCAACCGTCACACTCGCGAGGCCAATAACCTTATTGTGTAAAGTTAGTAGAGTTACGGCATGATCAAAGTACAATACATCTCGCTTGAGGAATCAAAACGGAAACACTGAAAATGTATAAAAGGACAAAGGAATGTGAAGAATTAAATATCGAAAAGAAAAAAAAAACAGTGCCAACTAACTGGTAGCGATAACTTATGTTACTGTAGTTAATTTAAGCTCTGTGGAGGTTACTTATTGCAGAGGAAAGCCATATTGAGCATTTAAACTGTAGGCGCTAATTTGAACGTTATGTTTTATATTCTGCTGTTTTTGTTGTTTAGAAAATATTAGAGTTTCTTCATTAAAATAAGAGTTAAAAAGATCCAAATTAAGAATTATCAACTGTCAACGTTGTTGCTTGAGCCTTGACTAGTATTTAGACAGTATTACACACGGACTTATCACATTAATGTGACATCCACCTGTGTTAGACGTCAGCGTGGAATAACCTCTCACAAAAGGCTAGTTGAGCACTAGAAGTGGAGGGTACATAAAGCATGTCAGTGGACGCGGAAACACAGCAGTTGCCGAAGTGCGGAAACGGAGCTGTTTATCTGGCATCCCAAAGGGTATGATCATTAGCTAGCGGGCCAAGGAAGGAAGCATTTCCGAAACGATATGTTCGTAAACTGTTCGTGTGCCGCCGTAGTGGTAAAACGGATCTATCCAATACCGGAGCCAAGGAAACTGTGGTGCACCACGGCCATAGGTGACACGGGTAAACGACGGCTGCGACGATGTACACACATCAAAAAAGTTTTGAATCACCTCCGTTCAGAGAGTTCCGGAACCTGTACAGAAAATTGGAATAGAGATCAACATAAACATCATTTCTGCCCTTTCAATTGCTCATGAAAACCACACACTGCTTGCTGTACCACCATACAGCGAGACCTTCAGAGGAGGTGGTCCATATTGCTGTACACGCCGGCACCTCTAATACCCAGTAGCACGTCCTCTTGCATTCATGCATGCCTGTATTCGTCGTGGCATACTATCCACAAGTTTATCAAGGCACTGTTTGTCCATATTGTCCAACTCCTCATCCATAGTGGATGGTAGGTCACGTTGCCCATAAACTGCCCTTTTCAGTCTATTCGAGACATGTCTGGATAACATGCTGGCCACTGTAGTCGAGCGATGTCGTTGTCCTGAAGAAATTCATTCTCGAGATGCGCACGATGGGGGCTCGAATTGTCGTCCATGAAGACGAATGTCGCGCCGGTATGCTGCCGATATGCTTGCACTATCTGTCGGAGGATGGCATTCACGCATCGTACAGCCATTACGGCGCCTCCCACGACCACCGGCGGCATACGTCGGTTCCACAAAATGCCACCCAAGCACAGCAGGGAATCTCTACCTTGCTGCACTCGCTGGACAGTGTGTCTAAGGCGTTCTACCTGACCTACATCTACATCTACATTTATACTCCGCAAGCCACCCAACGGTGCGTGGCGGAGGGCACTTTACGTGCCACTGTCATTACCTCCCTTTCCTGTTCCAGTCGCGTATGGTTCGCGGGAAGAACGACTGTCTGAAAGCCTCTGTGCGCGCTCTAATCTCTCTAATTTTACATTCGTGATCTCCTCGGGAGGTATAAGTAGGGGGAAGCAATATATTCGATACCTCATCCAGAAACGCACCCTCTCGAAACCTGGCGAGCAAGCTACACCGCGATGCAGAGCGCCTCTCTTGCAGAGTCTGCCACTTGAGTTTCTTAAACATCTCCGTAACGCTATCACGGTTACCAAATAACCCTGTGACGAAACGCGCCGCTCTTCTTTGGATCTTCTCTATCTCCTCCGTCAACCCGATCTGGTACGGATCCCACACTGATGAGCAATACTCAAGTATAGGTCGAACGAGTGTTTTGTAAGCCACCTCCTTTGTTGATGGACTACATTTTCTAAGGACTCTCCCAATGAATCTCAACCTGGTACCCACCTTACCAACAATTAATTTTATATGATCATTCCACTTCAAATCGTTCCGCACGCATACTCCCAGATATTTTACAGAAGTAACTGCTACCAGTGTTTGTTCCGCTATCATATAATCATACAATAAAGGATCCTTCTTTCTATGTATTCGCAATACATTACATTTGTCTATATTAAGGGTCAGTTTCCACTCCCTGCACCAAGTGCCTATCCGCTGCAGATCTTCCTGCATTTCGCTACAATTTTCTAATGCTGCAACTTCTCTGTATACTACAGCATCATCCGCGAAAAGCCGCATGGAACTTCCGACACTATCTACTAGGTCATTTATATATATTGTGAAAAGCAATGGTCCCATAACACTCCCCTGTGGCACGCCAGAGGTTACTTTAATGTCTGTAGACGTCTCTCCGTTGATAACAACATGCTGTGTTCTGTTTGCTAAAAACTCTTCAATCCAGCCACACAGCTGGTCTGATATTCCGTAGGCTCTTACTTTGTTTATCAGGCGACAGTGCGGAACTGTATCGAACGCCTTCCGGAAGTCAAGAAAAATAGCATCTACCTGGGAGCCTGTATCTAATATTTTCTGGGTCTCATGAACAAACAAACACTTCTCCGACGATTGTCTGGTTGATGGCATATGCGACACTCAACGGTGAAGAGAACGTGATGCCAATCCAGAGCGGTCCATTCGGCATGTTTTTGGGCCCTTCTGTATCGCGCTGCATGGTTGCGAAAATCGGGAGTGAAGTTGCTCATCATGCAACCTATTGCTCACAGTTTGAGTCGTAGCACGACGTCCTGTGGCTGCACGAAAAGCATTATTCAACACAGTGACGTAGCTGTCAGTGTTCCTCCGAGCCATATCCCGTAGGTGGAGGTCATCCACTGCAGTAATAGCCCTTGGGCGGCCTGAGCGAGGCGTGCCATCGACAGTTCGTGCCTTTCTGTATCTCCTCAATGTCCGAAAAACATTGCTTTGGTTCACCTTGAGACGCCTGGACACTTCCCTTGTTAAGAGCCCTTCCTGGCACAAAGTGACAATGCAGACGCGATCTAACAGCGGTATTGACCGTCTAGGTATGGTTGAATTACATACAATGTGAGCCGTGTACCACCTTCCGGATGGAATGACCGGAACTGATAGGCTGTCGGGCCCCCTCCGTCTAATAGGCGCTGCTCATGGATAGTTGTTTACATCTTTGGACGGGTTTACTGACATCTCTGAACATTCAAAGGGACTGTGTCTCTGATCCAATATCCACAGTCAACGTCTATCTTCAGGGGTTCTGAGAATTGGAGTGACGCAAAACTTCTTTGACGTGTGTATATGGACGAAAAGACGTGCAGCTGTGGGGAAAATGACAGCCCAAATGATCTAAGTGGCTACCAACAGTATCTTCTCAACGTCCGTTCATTGAACGTTGCTGCGTAAAGGTCTCCGTAAGGACACAAACTGACTGTTGCTCTTCAGCAACGAAGACTCGAATTAGCTAGCCAATACCGAAAGTGGAAGTCAGAGAGTGGTGGTAGGTGGCGTTTTCAGAGAAGCCATGTGCTTTCCTCCATCTCAGAGATGGCCTTTGTTGAGTACGGCGTGAAACGTCTGACAGCAAACTCCCTGCAGCAGTTGTTGATATAGTCTAGATCGGAGGGGGGAGCGTTATGGTCTGGGGAATGTTTTCGTGGCATTCGCTGGGTGACCTAGTCGTTTTCGAAGGCAGAATGGATCAACATAAGTGTGCATCTATGCTAGGGGTACTATGTCCAACCTTATATGTCCTTTGTTTTTTCTCATTTACAAGCAGGGCAGTGCAACCTGTAACGTGTCACACAGCTCGCAATGTACATGCGTGCATCGAAGAGCACCAGGATCATTTTATCAGACTACCCTGACCGCCAAATACCCCGGATTTAAACCAGTCGAAAATCAGTGGGCCACTTCGATCGGACTATTTGCACAATAGATCCTCAGCCGAGAAACCTAGCAGAGCTGGCTACGGAGCTGGAATCCGTATGACTTCACATCCCTGTCGGCACGTTTCAGAATCTCACTGACTCTATTTCTTCACGTCTCGCATCAGTCCGCGGTACAAAAGGTGATTATTCAGGCTTTTGACAGGTTTTCTCATTAATGTGACTGGACGGTGTGTCGTGAGAGTATCCTCCATCGATGTCATGAAAAATAATGTTGCTGAAAAATCTCTAAATTGTCTCAAAATACGTAGGTAGCACAAAAAGTACCATGTTTGTTAGTGAGGTTAATGCATAAATAAACAACTCATGTGATGTCACATACGTATGCAGTGTAAAATTATGTACCCGAATACTAATAACAGCTGACATTTGAATAATTAGATGTTGTAAAACTAACATTACCAGGTTTATAACTGCAGAGAACAAGGATTACCTAAGCGGGTAAAAAGGCAGACGCAATGTAACTAATTGGCCCTACTTGTGACATAAGTCATAACACGCCCTCAAATTATATATTACCACATTTAACATGATGTGCCATTTTAGGAGGAACGAAGATAATGCACCTTATTATTCAATGGAAAAAGTACATATGATGCAGCTGATTGCCAATTATTGCTGTTATTGCAAATGACACAAACCTACTGGAGGCTATGCAAAACAGAAGGAGCTAGCAGTCGGAAGTCTCCCTAAAAGCTTTAGAGACGGTATTTATACCATATTATTCGCTCACAACATTCAAAAAATATGTGACACGTGTGATCTTCATTTTGCAGTGGTATCTAATTACGTGAAGTGTGTGTTTAATCTGTGTAGTTGCATTTCTGTAAACTATGGCTCATGGAAATTGCCTATAACTAACTACACCATCACAAGCACACGTACAACACAACAGTTTTGGTAGGGATGGAAGGAAATAATAAAAAGTTTTTATCAAACATATTAGAATAGAGAAGAAAGTGTATTGCTGGAAAACGCATTACCAAAGACGGTAAGATGCGCCCAGAAGGCTAGATTAGAATCATTTAATAAGTGAAATGCTACTGACAGGTAGTGGCTGGATGTGCTAAGTGAAATAATATAATGGGGATGAAACTGTATTTTCATTGTGGTGGTGCATTGAAACTTGGTGTGGGAACAATACCCAAAATCATTTAATCAATATCAGTTTACAATATTTTCATAACTATTCAAAGTATTCTCACCCTGCTTCGATACGTCATTGCCAACTCTTCACCTGATCATTGAAGGTGCCCTGGAAGTCGCCAGCGGTATTCTCCTTCAATGCAGTCGTCGAAGCTGCTTTTACCACCACCAGCCTCCCATGCCAAATTACTTTCAGGGTTCTTTTGATCCTTGGGGACAGAAACATGTCCTCCGGTGTCAAACTGGGGCTGTACAGTGGCTGCGGTAGCATTGCTACACCCATTGTGATGAGCAACTCGGGGACAATGAACAGGGTGAGGCTTGATGCGTTGTTATGGTGCACGATCCAGTTGTCGCAAATTTCTTTTCAGCCGTATTAAATCCCATTGCGCAACCGTTTGTACGCTTCATAGTAAAACTTCTTGTTGACTATTTTCGCGCAGTCTTTCCTCAGTTAAGATGCGGGTGAAAGATTGTTTTGGTTATCCCACACTCCACTACAATCATCTAAACAACCGATGATTAATCGGTCCTTGTCGACAACTGGATGCGCTTTTTGCTCTGAGTCGACCGCTCGTGATGTCAACGGGCGTCCCAAGCGGTCGTCGTATTTAATGCATTCCCGAATTTCTGAGCCTCTTGCACCATGAAGTCCGACTTTGTTTCATCATCCCGTCACTGTGGGCTTTCCGAAGCATTTCGAGCGTCTCCCCTTTCTACGCAGTTTCACGCAGAACTTTATTGCATAACGCTGCTCCAAAAACGGGTTCATTGTTTGATCGACAAGGGTGCAGTAGACACGCCAGCGCGGAGCGTCACGGCCTTAACAACCGCACGCAAGCGGCTAACACCACTGTCCTTCCGAAGCTTATATGGCCCCCCCCCTCTTTCTGTCCACCTTCTGTAGCTGAAGCTCCGTCCCGCCAGCCAACTGTGCCAACTACAAAAAAATCATTCCGGGATTTTCTGGGAAAGACCCTGTGTTAAGCTTGAGATAGATATTCCAAACAAAGCAGTATCATCTCAAAAGCGTGGTTTAAGATATTCACACTTGAAAAATTTGCTACCAATATGGGGTAGGTGCAATATTCCAACCACATCTACTCATAACTGCCTCTGATAAATGTATACTCTCCAGTTCCACGTGTGTTGCGATCTGGAGCACATAGCATCTATAGGTATAGTATTCATTCAAGATATTTGAGATAGTATCACGGAATAATGTATTTACTTGCCTTTGCTACATGTAAAATACTGTGGTTGACAAATTAATATGTTTCTGTTGTAAACCATAACAAAGGTGTTATTCTGTAAGCGAGTTCACATAGGTACCTAAGTGCAATTCATAATACTGCACACTATGTTTTGGTGTTTGTATCTATTAATGAGTGTCTCAATGATATATACCAAAATTCAGACTATGAGGTACATAACATATTTGAAAATTCGCATTTGGAAACAGCATTTACATACCACCGGTATATGCTACTATTGCGATGTAAACTGATAAGGTGACGAAAGTGCCATCCAAGTGAGCTTAAGATGTGTTATACGTAGAATGGCATGGTTTCAAAACACTAAGTCAGCAGGATTGGCCTGTTGTTGAATACTAACACTGCTGCAGCTCCACCTTCCTGCAAGAATCAAATAGTTTACACCAAGGGGCACTGGACAACAGATGACAATTTACTATTACTCGGTTTTAATAGGGTTTTCTAATTATATTTGAAAATAAAATCTGGTTATGTATCTCCTCTACTTGTAGGCTGCGACACTGTCATTTCTGCTAGCATTGGATCGGAAGCCCCTTGGGCTAAAATGCTACAGGCAGTACTATAGCGTGACTTAATGGAGGCAAGTATCACAAAACCATATGGTGTCAGTTAATGACTAACATACAGAGAAGTCCCTGTAAGGCATTACACAATTTTTCTGTTGTTTGTCTCCTGGTGTGCAGATAGACAACTACACTCCTGGAAATGGAAAAAAGAACACATTGACACCGGTGTGTCAGACCCACCATACTTGCTCCGGACACTGCGAGAGGGCTGTACAAGCAATGATCACACGCACGGCACAGCGGACACACCAGGAACCGCGGTGTTGGCCGTCGAATGGCGCTAGCTGCGCAGCATTTGTGCACCGCCGCCGTCAGTGTCAGCCAGTTTGCCGTGGCATACGGAGCTCCATCGCAATCTTTAACACTGGTAGCATGCCGCGATAGCGTGGACGTGAACCGTATGTGCAGTTGACGGACTTTGAGCGAGGGCGTATAGTGGGCATGCGGGATGCCGGGTGGACGTACCGCCGAATTGCTCAACACGTGGGGCGTGAGGTCTCCACAGTACATCGATGTTGTCGCCAGTGGTCGGCGGAAGGTGCACGTGCCCGTCGACCTGGGACCGGACCGCAGCGACGCACGGATGCACGCCAAGACCGTAGGATCCTACGCAGTGCCGTAGGAGACCGCACCGCCACTTCCCAGCAAATTAGGGACACTGTTGCTCCTGGGGTATCGGCGAGGACCATTCGCAACCGTCTCCATGAAGCTGGGCTACGGTCCCGCACACCGTTAGGCCGTCTTCCGCTCACGCCCCAACATCGTGCAGCCCGCCTCCAGTGGTGTCGCGACAGGCGTGAATGGAGGGACGAATGGAGACGTGTCGTCTTCAGCGATGAGAGTCGCTTCTGCCTTGGTGCCAATGATGGTCGTATGCGAGCTTGGCGCCGTGCAGGTGAGCGCCACAATCAGGACTGCATACGACCGAGGCACACAGGGCCAACACCCGGCGTCATGGTGTGGGGAGCGATCTCCTACACTGGCCGTACACCACTGGTGATCGTCGAGGGGACACTGAATAGTGCACGGTACATCCAAACCGTCATCGAACCCATCGTTCTACCATTCCTAGACCGGCAAGGGAACTTGCTGTTCCAACAGGACAATGCACGTCCGCATGTATCCCGTGCCACCCAACGTGCTCTAGAAGGTGTAAGTCAACTACCCTGGCCAGCAAGATCTCCGGATCTGTCCCCCATTGAGCATGTTTGGGACTGGATGAAGCGTTGTCTCACGCGGTCTGCACGTCCAGCACGAACGCTGGTCCAACTGAGGTGCCAGGGTGTAAATGGCATGGCAAGCCGTTCCACAGGAATACATCCAGCATCTCTACGATCGTCTCCATGGGAGAATAGCACCCTGCATTGCTGCGAAATGTGGATATACACTGTACTAGTGCCGACATTGTGCATGCTCTGTTGCCTGTGTCTATGTGCCTGTGGTTCTGTCAGTGTGATCATGTGATGTATCTGACCCCAGGAATGTGTCAATATAAAGTTTCCCCTTCCTGGGACAGTGAATTCACGGTGTTCTTATTTCAATTTCCAGGAGTGTATATTGTGCCTGGATACGGCTGTAATAAACTACACCGACTCCCACAGAAGTGCTATAGTGAAACAGGTTCAGTGTTGTTCTCTGTTATACTGTCAGCTGTAGTTTGTCCATCGCTATCTGATACTCTATCGAACACAAATCGCAGAACTGACTGTTATATTATCGTGTTACATTATTATTTGTCAACACTTTTTGCAGAATATACTATGATGGCTTTAATTTCTACACAGCCCACATTTCCCGAAACTGTACTATAAATCTACATTAACAGAACCAGCCTGCTTCGGTGTTTCTATAAAGTTTCCCCTACGTGGAGTGTAATGTTCACTTGCAGGCGCCATCTTGCATGTACAGTGACCCCTGGAGTTACACAATATGATGAAATAGATAAGACTGATTGTTTAACATTGGAGATCTCCAGTTGTAGAGTAAAACTTATATATTATTATACAAGTCAAATCACACGCCCAGGAGCGGGTAACGTTATTGGCAACTCCCTTATAGATTTTATAAAGTGATCTGACACGTGCCTACAGGGTACTTTTTACCTCTTCCTTGGCTAAAGAACATGATATCACCTGTCTGGAGACCACTACAGAATAGATCGTGTGTTTGTTCGCTTTGCAAGACTGTTCAGTTGTGTACGTGATGGCTTGTACATTTCTTTTCAACCGGTTTGTTACGGAATATAAGTACGGCACTCCAGCAGTTATTGGTAACGCTTCTCCACTATTGCTGCTGTAATCACACGTTTTCATCTCTTTTTTACGTGTATTATGACGTCGATATGTTCGTCTCTGCAAACCGGCACACTCCTGGTGTCACATTGAGATCCCGATGTACCGTGAATCGTAATACTTAGAGCCTTTGGTTACTGGAGGTGCGACTATGAACAATGTGGTTAAGGACTTGATACTAAGCGTATATATCAGATGAGTCAGCATCATGGCTTAGTATGAACTGTAATATCATTTCCGGTTGTCGCCCACTACTTTTTTCTTAATACGACGACTTCCATATCTGCGTCTACATATCTGTAAGTTATAGAGAGTAACATCACTGTAATAAATTCTGTAGAATTTGTTTCTTTTTTATTGCAATGGCTAGTGGTCACACAATGTCTTGGATTAGGCGTTAGGCGTATCATGATGGCTCTTTGTGCCTACAAAGTGCATGAAATCTCAATTTCGTACCGATTTTGCTTATATTCCAGTAAAGATATATTTTTATTATTTATACACGGAAGATACTTATGGGAATAACTAATTTGTGCTTGCAAAGTGTGAGACGTCTCACAATATACGGTAAGTGGTTTTCTCGAGATATGAACTCCAACATTGTCTTTGTAAATGTCACATCTGTCACTCTTACAGGTCTCCGGTCGTGTGTTTACAAGCAGTACATGTTCTTCGGTAGTCTGAGTAACATTAGGTATAAAAACTTTATTCCTCCCTTTCTTCCCTAATAAAACAATTGTGTTGTGCGTGCATTTATGGTGAGGCAGTGACTTAGAGGGTTTTATTTTCGCAAGACATAGTCGCAGGAACTGGAACTGCACGGACTGAATACACACTTTCCGTATTAAGATACCACCCTAACATGAACATTGCAGTTTGACGATTCTCAAGTACTTTTTGAATGTTATGAGCAATAATATGTGACAAATATCGTAATAAACTTCGAGGTAGCTTTCTGACCACAAACTCCTGTTTTGTGCATAGATCTCAGTAGACGTAGGAGGCGGAGGACGGGAGGAGATTAGTGTTAAATTTCCGTCTACAATGGGGTCATTAGAGACAGAGGAAGCTCGGATTAGGGAACGACGGAGAAGGAAATCAGCCGTACTCTTTCAAAGGAAAATTTATTTAGGGAAATCACGGGGAACCTAAATCAGGATTGTCGGACGCGGGTTTGAGCTGTTGTCCTCCCGAATGCGAGTCCATTATGCTAGCCACTACCAGTAGGCCTGTGTAATTTGTAACAATAGTAGTAACTGGCAATCAGTTGTATCGTTTACATTTTTTCTAGTGAATAACTTGGTGCATTATCTTTGCCCCCCAAAATGGTACTTCAGGACGTTTTGAGTGCAGGAAAATATACTTTCAGAATGTGTTGTGACTGACATCAAAAATAGGTTCAATTAGTCACACTCAGTCTGTCTATCATCATGCTTAGCTAATACTTATCTTCCGGCAGGTATAAAACTGGTCAGGTTAGTTTTACGACGTTGAGTTAGTAGGCCTATAGTCTGAAATGACAGCAGTTGTTAGTGTTGGAATATATGCTTCACTTTTTGAGCACTAATTGAGCGAATAAGTGTATACATAGAAAATAAGTCGTGATTTCTTCTACATTGCAGACGTATGTGACGCCACATTAATTGTTTTGTGTCTTCCCGTTATATTTCATGAGTTAACCTCAACGTCCAAGCTGAACATCATACTCCTTGTGCTGCCAATGTATTTTGCAGACTGAGAAATAAATAAATTACGACTCTGTTTGTTATAATGGCACAGGGATGACTGAAACATTCCGCTACGGTATGACTGGAACCTTCTGTTATGTTATGAGGCCTCCGGTGTGCCTGTGTCATTTATCAGAACAGCAATACTCTGCTATCAGTAGCATTGTTCATATGGTTTTTAGTAGATAAAGGATACATTATCTTCATCTTTCCTAAAATGGTGCTTGAGATCAAAATATGTAAATGCGAGATTATTTAATTTGAGTGTGCATTGAGTAGGCCTTATTATTTACAGTCAGTCTGTCTGTTTCCCTGCTTAGGCCAGTATTTTCTTTGCTAACTAGTATTTTTCTGCAGTTCTGAAACTGGTCAGGTTATTTTTGTGACATTAAGTTACTAGGCCTGACTTCAAGATTTTCAACAGTTCTTAAGCATTTAAATCGGGTGCTGGGGGTACATACGTACATTAGAATTCTGAGAAATGATTTGGCACATGTGTGTGTATGCGGATATTAGCTCGTACTTTATTTTACATTGCAAACATATTTTTGCAATTTTGTGGCTTCTCATTAATTGGTTTGACTCTTACAGCGTTTTTTCAAGTTATTAACCTCAACTAAGTCCTGAATACTAGGTGTAAACGATGCACATTTAGCGCCCTTGAAGTATTCTGAAGATATATTGGAATATCGCACCTTCTTAGCCGAGAAAAGAAAGAAATAATTTACGTCACTGTTGAGCTTTTCACTGTAGAGCCATCACTTGGTAACTAACTCATGGTACAACCAACGACCTAAGGAATATTTTGACGGTTGAGCCGTCACTTTGGTGTGGTACGCAGATCAAACTAGAATGTGAAACAATATTTGCGTTTATTTCGGGCTTTCTGGGTTTGTTGAATAGTATTTACTGTAAAACTCATGTCCAACAAATACGTATTCCTAATTTGTTGTTTGAATATTACAAGCAAGTTTTGGTTTTTATTTATTTATAAAGAAATATCGATTTTTCAGCGCAGCCATCTGCTGGTGGCAGGAGGCCATGGGATGTAAAACATAACTTGATGTTGATTTTATAAGCAAATGTCGGTGTTTAGTTGATTACAAAGATATAAGCTGTCTCCTCGTTCAATGGAAAATGAATGTAATTTTCAGATTAAGGCTACCAATGTATCTACATCTGTCTACATCTACATCCATACTCCGCAAGCCACCTGACGGTGTGTGGTGGAGGGTACATTGAGTACCTCTATCGGTTCTCCCTTCTATTCCAGTCTCCTATTGTTCGTGGAAAGAAAGATTTTCGGCATGCCACTGTGTGAGCTCTAATCTCTGATTTTATCCTCATGGTCTCTTCGCGAGATATACGTAAGAGGGAGCAATATACTGCCTGACTCCTCGGTGAAGGTATGTTCTCGAAACTTCAACAAAAGCCCATACCGAGCTACTGAGCGTCTCTCCTGCAGAGTCTTCCACTGGAGATTATCTATCATCTCCGTAACGATTTCGCGATTACTAAATGATCCTATAACGAAGCGCGCTGCTCTTTGTTGGATCTTCTCTATCTCTTCTATCAACCCTATCTGGTACGGATCCCACACTGGTGAGCAGTATTCAAGCAGTGGACGAACACGTGTACTGTAGTCTACTTCCTTTGTTTTCGGATTGCGTTTCCTTAGGATTCTTCCAATGAATCTCAGTCTGGCATCTGCTTTACCGACGATTAATTTTATATGGTCATTCCATTATAAATCACTTCTAATGCCTACTCCCAGATAATTTATGGAATTAACTGTTTCCGGTTACTGACCTCATGTATTGCAGCTAAATGATAAAGGATCTTTCTTTCTATGAATTCGCAGCACATTGCACTTGTCGACATTGAGATTCATTTGCCATTCCCTGCATCATGCGGCAATTCGTTTCAGATCCTGCTGCATTTCGGTACAATTTTCCATTGTTACAACCTATCGATGTACCACAGCATCATCCGCAAAAAGCCTCAGTGAACTTCCGATGTCACCCACAAGGTCATTTATGTATATTGTGAATAGCAACGGTCCTACGACACTCCCCTGCGGCACACCTGAAATCACTCTCACTTCGGAAGACTTCTCTCCATTGAGAATGACATGCTGCGTTGTGTTATCTAGGAACTCTTGAATCCAATCACACAATTGGTCCGATGGTCCATATGCTCTTACTTTGTCCATTAAAAGACTGTGGCGAACTGTATCGAACGCCTTGCGGAAGTCAAGAAACACGGCATCTACCTGGGAACCCGTGTCTATGGCCCTCTGAGTCTCGTGGACGAATAGCGCGAGCTGGGTTTCACACGATCGTCATTTTCGAAACCCATGCCGATTCCTACAGAGTAGATTTCTAGTCTCCAGAAAAGTCATTATACTCGAACTTAATACGTGTTCCAAAATTCTACAAGTGATCGAAGTTAGAGATATAGGTCTACAGTTATGCTCATCTGTTCGACGTGCCTTCTTGTGAACGGGGATGAACTGTGCCCTTTTCCAATCCTTTGGAACGCTACGCTCTTCTAGAGACCTACGGTACACCGCTGCAAGAAGGGGGGCAAGTTCCTTCGCGCACTCTGTGTAAAATCGAACTGGTATCCCATCAAGTCCAGCGGCCTTTCCTCTTTTGAGCGATTTTAATTGTTTTCTATCCCCCTGTCGTCTATTTCGATATCTACCATTCTGTCAACTGTGCGACAATCTAGAGAAGGAACTACAGTGCATTCTTCCTCTGTGAAACAGCTTTGGAGAATGACAATTAGTATTTCGGCCTTTAGTCTGTCATCCTCTCTTTTAGTACCATTTTGGTCCCAGAGTGTCTGGACATTTTGTTTTGATCCACCTACCGCTTTGACATATGAGCCAAATTTCTTAGGAGTTTCTGCCAAGTCAGTACATACAACTTTACTTTCGAATTCATTGAACGCCTCTCGCATAGCCCTTCTCACACTACATTTCGCTTTGCGTAATCTTTGTTTGTCTGCAAGGCTTTGGCTATGTTTATGTTTGCTGTGAAGTTCCCTTTGCTTCCGCAGCAGTTTTCTAACTCGATTGTTGTACCACGGTGGCTCTTTTCCATCTCTTACTATCTTGCTTGGCACATACTCATCTAACGCATATTGTACGATGGTTTTGAACTTTGTCCACTGATCCTCAACACTATCTGTAATTGAGACAACACTTTTGTGTTGAGCCGTCAGGTACCCTGAAATTCGCTTTTTGTCACTTTTGCTGAACAGAAAAGTCTTCCTACCTTTTTTAATATTTCTATTTACGGCTGAAATCATCGATGCAGCAACCGCTTTATGATCGCTGATACGCTGATCTGCATTAACTGTTTCAAATATTCCGGGTCTGTTTGTCACCAGAAGGTCTAATATGTAATACCACTTTTTATTACGGAACTAACTGTATGAGTCACTGTGCTACGTGTGGGGAACAAAGATGTTCTTCTTGCATAATAAAAGCGAACTTTGTCATTGTATTATCTCTGATTTTCACTTTCTCTGTTCTTGAATGTACTTTTAATGACTCCGATTTCCTTCTTCCTCTGATAAGGACAAAAGGAACTTACAATTGTGAATATTAAGTATTGCAAGTCTATAGTAAGAGTAAAAGTTGTAATCATGAAATAAATAAACTAGTGCTCTTCTCTGATAAATAATTAGAGGAGACTAGAACGCAAATATTAGTATTTCTAGTCCGTCTAATTACCGTAGAAAGTTTGAGCTACACTACGTCGACGAGGATTTGGAGAAGCGCTGGGAAGACTGGCGAACGAACCAGCAAATAAACACAGCAACTTACAAGGAAATCAAGAGCGTGAAACATGAAACCTGCCACAGCCCTTTACCAACAAATTACCACACGCAAACGAGAATTTAGTTCCAATGATCATTTCAAAACACTATTTGAAATTTTTTTAACATTGTTATGCAGCGACAGCCACTGATATTGTTTATATAAGAATAAACTGCCTACAGTTGCAGGTTAACTTTACCGTTTACCTAGGTTTCAACGTTAGTAATAACATCTTCTTCAGAACCTCTAAAAAGTTAATATTATAATGTGCTAGTAAATTAAATTAGATATGGTCATTCTACAGGATGAAACGTGCAGTACTTACATAAAATATTATTTAAATGTTTGCCTAAAACAAGCCATGTCCTAAGACAACTTTATAAAACTTGATGGATTACCATAAGGTTTTGTCACTTCTATTAAACAAACTCTAGGAAATTCACTTTAAGGCCGTTGTATGGGCCTCGTCGTGTGACTAGAGACTGCGGACCGCGAGGGCTTCGCGGACTGCCTCACAGAGGGCGGCGCGCATGCGCGAAACGTATAGAATCAAAGTTATTACGCAAGCGTCTGATAACATTTTTGCTATGAATTAATTTTATACGTTACTATTGTAAGTTAATTACAGTATCCAGCATGAGTACGTTTTACATTCTACTACAGGGCCTTATAAACTGACCAACAAATCTCGTATGAGCATCTGTAGGAAAGGTTCTATTATTACAGAAACTGTAATGGTCACATGCACTATGAATTATTGTAAACCTAATATAAGCTGGAAGTCTTCGAAGTATGCCCTATTTTTTAGATACAGTTGATCGTTCAGTAAATTGCCTCTACCTGTAATTAGGTGTGTATAAATTTGTAGTACCTTCATGATGTAGTAACTCTATGTCACGTACAGGTTTAGGTGTATGAGCCATTTGCACCAAATGTTCCGCAAAGGCTGACCCCCGTGTTCCTACGCCCTTTATTGGAAGATGCTCTTTAAACCTTATTCCTATAGCTCTGCCTGATTGACCTATGTAATAACATGGGCAATCATCACACATAATCTTATATACGCCTGATTTCGCTCATTTATCACAGTCTTTCTGAAGGGTATGAACCAAATTTGGCTTTAAACTATTACTCGTCGAGAAGGAAATTTTAAAACCTGAATTTTTCAACAGCCGCCCTATCTTGTAGGAGACATTACCTAGTTAAGGAACCGACAACCATTTCTTGGTCTGATCTTGGGTTTGAGTACTTCTGCTTACTAAAGTCGTTGTCCTTTTTCGCGTTTTCTTATGATATAATTGCCTCACTATCTTTGGATCATAGCCATTATTCTGCGCAATACTCTCGAGAATCTGTAATTCTTTTTCGAGGTTAACATCTGACAACGGGATAGAAATCGCCCGATGGATACTAGAATAGAAAACGCCATTTTATGCGCTTGGGGGTGGGTTGAATCGGCCGGGATGATGTTGTCTGAATAAGTTGCCTTTCGGAATATGTTGAACTCTATTTTAGCATCTTTAATAGTCAACGTTAAATCATGATAATTTAGTGATCTATCAGGTGATTCGAATTCTTGTGTGAATTTTATTTTTTCATGTAGACTGTTAAACGTTGCGAAAATTTGCTTTATTCCTTCTGGAGAGCTATTAAGCACCAGAAGAATGTCATCCGCGTATCTCGCATAAAAGATGATGTTGTTGCCGGCCGCGGTGGTCTAGCGGTTCTAGGCGCTCAGTCCGGAACCGCGGGACTGCTACGGTCGCAGGTTCGAATCCTGCCTCGGGCATGGATGTGTGTGATGTCCTTAGGTTAGTTAGGTTTAATTAGTTCTAAGTTCTAGGCGACTGATGACCTCACAAGTTAAGTCGCATAGTGCTCAGAGCCATTTGAACCGTATGATGATGTTGTTCACTAATTCCGGGTAATTTCGGAAAAAACCAGTTCCAGAGAATTTATAAAAATTTCAGACTTGATACATGCAAGTGGACTCCCCATAGCTAGGCCACATAGCTGTGAATATAATTTTTTATTGAATGAAAAATAATTGTTTTTAGAGTCGTTCTAAGAAGTAACATTAGGTCATCAACTTCTATGGTGGATAATTTTTTTGTGGTACCTTAAGTTCTGTTCTTATAAAATTAAAGAATATTTCGGGTTTCAAAATAATTTTTCGATTAAAAATTCAGTAGACCTAGCAAACAGACTTAAAACCGTAACATGTTCCGAAAACACCAAATTGGTGTCATTTGACATCATTAGCTTGTACACAAACGTATCAGTGTATCAGACCTTGAACATTATAGAACAGACAAGCTGCACATCATCTGGTATTTGTATGTAATTACTTTGTTGTGGCACTCGTCTGTAACCCGCCGCCCCCTACACCATCTGTGCCTACGCCTTCGGTTGATACTGGGCTTTGATCTAATGCAGTTCATTCAGTCTCAGAACCACAAAATGTCGCAGCCGATGGTGAGGGTCCAGCGGTTAATTAATGCACAAGGCACTGCTGCATCAACTGTGCCACAACTGCCACCCAAATCCACAACACAGCTCCAAGCTTTCAGTGAACAAGGTACTGTGAAACTTCCTTATTCCTTGTCAGCGGCCGGCACAGGAATTTACCACCTCGCTCACAAGTTATTCCCGACTAGTAGGCTGTAGCTACTTGTTTTGAAGATTAAGTTTCCGCCTTCACTAAGTGTTTTGAGGATAAGATACAGGTTGCTACAGCTCGTTACAAATTATTTCGATTGCGGTAAAAGCAAGATGGGACAAACTGTCAGAGGATCACTGAACTTCAGGCTTTGACATGATAATGTCTTTTTCAATGTAGCTGTGGACAGTATTTTAGTGACAGAATGATTTGTGGTGCAACTACAAACACTATGCCAGGCAGTAGGTATCGTGAACAAATTCTCATATATTCTGATCCTCATTTGAAACCAGTGATACAAATTATTGAACATAAGGACGCGTGTGTCAGAGACATGGAACACTTCGTCGTAGCTCCCATTTGCAGTGTAATCCAAAGTGACAAGTAAGTATGGTCTTGCGACCGGGACACCACGCCGTGGTCAGAGTAAACAAGCGTCAACGCGTGTGTCTGCTGTGAAATAGCGTGCCCGCTGCTTTTCCATGCATAAAAGACAACACTGCAATTCGAGCAAAGCGACTTGCTTTGCCTCATATGGTCTGTGCGCTTGCACCAGAAACGAACTCTACTCATGTTTGCTCTTATAAGCGTGGGGCACCTTCTCACTCAGCAAATGTAGGTCTTTTTTCTACGGTGGCTTCGGTACTAGTAACGACCTAATTCAGGATGTGCCTTCACCCCGCTCAAGTACTGTACAGTGACAGTCAAACCAACTGTTCGTGAACTTAGTCATTGCCAGACACTTTGTGCGACTTCCGTTAGACTGTGGCGCTTCCGTTACGTTGCTTAATGGTGTCACTTACGAACGGTTGGATTCCCCACAGTCGACAAAATTTTGCACACAATATATTACGTATAACGGTCAGGACATTCCAGTTCTCGGTACATGTAGTTTGCACGCTACATTCGTCTCACACCAGAACAGTGATATTTACAATTTGGTTCTCCGAGACTGAAAATATTTGTGGGTTAGATTCATTCGATTTGATTGTTCTTTGCATTCAGGACCATCTACTTTCCGGTTCTGCTTTCAGCCAAAAAGATCGTGTTAATCAGCTGGTCGAGGGAGTTCCTGATTATTTTGTGAAGGACTTGGAAAATAAATAATTTTGTGGCGAACATTGTAATGAAGGACAATGCGCAAAATAAGTTTTCTCGGGCGCGCCCCGTCCCTCATACACTTAGACATAATGCAGCCAGTGAGCTTAAAGAACGGCAAGGCAATGTTCTTCCTCTGTAATCTTAACATAGTCTTCGGGAAGACTTCGCCTTAGCATTAACATCAAATATTCTGTGAATGCACAAACGTAGCTGACACTTATTCCGCTACATGACGAGCCTCAGGAATTGTTTGTGATCGACAGACATTTAGGATTGCTCAAATTTTTCTGCTTAACCTTTGGCAGTGGTTCCCCGCCTGCGATTTTCCCATGTTACGTAGAACAGTTTACTGCGAATGTTCCAACCTGTTTGATTTACTTGGATCATATGATGGTGTCAGGACGTCAGCGGACAAATATGTCAGTAACCTTCTTTCGCTTTTTCAAAAGCTTTCAGCTGCAGGTTTGAAGTATGGCCTGGAGAGAGTGCCTTTGTTGAGTATGAAATTCAATACTTAGGCCATGTTCTTAACAGCCAAGGTGTTCATCCCCTTCACTCACTTTTGATGGTCATAAGGGACGTCCCTGCCCAACGGAACGTGGCGGAATTCCAGTCAGTTTTCGCGAAGCTGATATATTACATCCTGTTTATACCCAGCGCGGCTGAGATCGCGAATCCGTTGCATCGTTTCCGCCAGAATAATGTGCCTTTGGTTTGGACCAAAGAGTGTTAGGAGGCAATCCAGAAACTTAAAAATGCCCTGTTGAGTCACAGACGCCTTTTCCATTTTGATCCCACTGTGCCTGTGGTTTTGGCAGTGGGGGCTTCTTTGCGCTATATCGGAGCTGTGGTCTCACACAGATTTGTTTCACAGGACAGGCCGATTGCTTTCGCATTCAAGTTATTGATCAAGACTCTATCTATTCCTAAATCGAGAAGGAAGCGCTCACTGTTGCCTATTGCTTTACAAAGTTACTTCATTATCTGTTGGTCGGAAGTTTTACCTAGAAACAGACCAAAATCTACTTTAGATTTTCTTTTATCAGTCCAAACTTGTACCGCCACGTGCGGTTCAGAAGCTGCAACGTTTTGCTTTGTTATTACCACAAGATCAGTATGCAATACTGCACCCGTCTGCGGCGAAGCATGCAAACACTGACGCCCTTTTTTGGCTGCATGTTGGCCCTGATTGTGTCGTCGATGCTACTGCTGCATCTTGTTGTCATGTCGATGCGCAGGTCACTGAACTTCTACCGATTTTTCCACCGCGTTATAAAGAAACTGCGCAGGTCACAGAAGCAGTCCCTGACTTGAACCTGTTGCTGCACTACAGCTGTGCTGATTGGCATCGTTCAGTGGAAAACATTCAGAATTCTTTTGTGCGCCGATATTTTTCTCGACGACATAGCCTGTCCATCCAGCGCGATGTGATTTTATTGAAAAATGACGTGGGACAATCGTTTGATCTTATTCCTAAAGTGTTGCAAAAAGATGTGTTGCAATTGCACTACCAAGGAAATAGGGGAAATGTACGCACAAAGCAGTTAGCGCATCGGAACTGTACTTGGACGGGCATGGATGCACACATTGAACAGGGGACGTCATAGTGTCGCACTTGTTCTGAGAGTTTCTCATCGTCGCCACGGTGGTTCTCTGCTTGGTCAGTCTATTTATAACCGTCACAACGAGTGAATATTGACTTTGCTGCTCACTTTTGGAACACTCGTTGACTTATGGTATCTTTTACCAAATATCCATTTGCAGTGTAGTACTATTCAGGTTTTGACATCCATTTTTTGATGGAAGCTTTCCTTGAAACGTAGGTTACAGACAACGGACCATTATTTATGACTACAGCCAGTTGTATTACTCACCTTACTAGTGCTCCGTTTTATCCTCTCTACCGGAGAAGCTGAACGATTTGTGTGTACGTTCAAGCAACAGATGTGCCTCTCACACTTGTGAGCAAGCGCTGCTGCTTTTCCACAGAAAAGCAGCATTTACATGTAAATCTAAACATCCACAAAATCGTAGCTACAGACTTGTCAAGTGACGAAAATTTACTTTGGCTAAACAGAGGTCTGAGACACAAATTTTTCCATGAAGCTAATCACACAAACGTCTCACTGTAGGTATACTGCTAGCTGTTGCAGAGCTACTACACTGTCAACATAACCCGAAAATCAGTGAAACTGCGCAGTCTTTTGCAATCTGAAAAGCAGAATGGTAACTTGATCTAACTGTAGATTCTTTCGTTGAGTGTCTCTTCTGAAAACAAAAATTTATTTCCATAGTGGAGATGATGGTTGGGAAAATTATTGAGGCGTTTGTTTTTCCTGCTCTGGATGATGAGTACTTTCTTCAGTAATACTGCTAAAAAGTGGAGTGGGCGTCTTTTCTTTTTGGTCTCTCTCTCACTTTTTATTTTTGTTTCTGCACTTCAGCTTCTCGTTGTTCGCCTTCCAAATGTCCATAATTTTTCTGATGGATTTTCTTCATGTTAAAAGTTTTGAAGCACGTTAGTAGAAAACCAAGCGTGTGCAGACACCATGTGTCTTGTAGCAACATTAATTTTTTGGTACAATTTTAGAATCCATTTTACCGTAAGTTTGTTTTTCTAAGTTGGGCACCAACTTTTTTGCTACAAGTATTAACCAACCTGAATGAGAGTTTTAGAGGAATTAATCGTGAGGTGTTTGTCTACTTCTTTGCGTTAACCCTAGCATTACCAACGGGGGGGGGGGGGGGGGGGGCTCGTAGGCCCACTGACTCAGTTTTTCTATGTTGTATCCACACCCTTTGATATATGAACTTGAAAGCAAAGGTAATTGTTCGTTATTGAATGTACTATTGAGTCATTAGAGAATTTCGGAATAAAAATGTAATTAAAATTCATTTACTTGATTTAATTCTCTGTGGGCCTTAGAACCCCACCCGTTGGTAATAGCAAGGAAAGATTTACGAGGTTGAGTCTCTCGTTTCAAATTCTTACCATGAAACGAATTTTGACATTGTTGCCTTCAGACATATTATTATGAAGCGGACCATTGTTATCTTCAGTGTTTCTGCTGCTGTTGAACCAGCAACATGAGTAGACATCGTTTACGTGATAGTTCCATTGAAAGAGTGCTAGAAGAAGTTTTGAACGAATCAGATTTAGAGGAAAGTGAAGTGGATGATGATGTGGAAGAAATTAGAACTGATTCATCGTCTGAGAATGAAGATGAGGTTGAAGCCAATCCACCAGATGATAATGATACGGAATGTGATAAATTCATTGCAAAAAGTGGACGAGAGTATATTACGAAGCCATCTCGACAATATCGGCGTTCTGTACAAAATATAGTGCGAGAAAGAATGGGGCTAGGACAACAAGGAAGAATTGCGTCTCCGAAAGAGGCTATAGAGCTCTTTTTTACACCTCAAATTATGAATCTAATAAAACTACACTCAAATGAAGAGGCTTCTCGACTAGGTATTCAGCACACAGATGAAGATGAGTTATTTTGTTATATAGGACTCTTGCTAATCATGGGTTCAAATCATGACAATAAGATACCTGTCCAAGATTTATGGTCTTTGCTTCAGGGCCGACAAGTGTACTATGGATCAATGAGTCGGACCCGATTTTTCGAATTGACTAAAATATTGAGGTTTGATGATAAGAACACAAGAGAAATTCGTCGCCAGACTGACAAGTTTGCTCCAATGAGGGAAATTTTTGAAAGCTTCAATTCTTCACTTCCATTGTATTTCATTCCTGGTCTACATACAACAGTGGATGAGATGTTGTCTTTGTTCCGTGGTCGCTGTCCATTCAAGGTGTTTCTAAAAGAAAAACCTGGAAAATACGGCATTCTAATTCGAATGCTGTCTGATTCTGAGACTAGATATGTGATCAGCATGGACATCTATACAGGCAAGTCAGGAAATACACAGCATTCAAATTGACCGATGGAAATTGTAAAGAGACTAATAAAACCTATTGAAAAATCAGGCCGTAATGTTACCACAGATCGGTACTATACTTCAGTGGAGCTTGCTGAGACTCTATGGAATGATTTTCACCTCACACTTGTTGGCACCCTACAGTCTAACAGACGACACATACCTGAAGAGCTGAAGACTACAACTGGCCGCAGTTTGCTTATACTGACCCTCAGACACAGAGGCCACCAGTTACTCTTGCATCAACGCTAGTCCGCGAGAAGCCAAAACGACTGCTGTTGATGCTTTCAACTTATCACTCAGAAGGGGTGTTGAATGAAGACTCAAAAAAGACTAACATAAATCTTTTTTATAATTCTACAAAGGGAGGCGTGGACACCATAGACCAGATGGCAAGACACTACAGCACAAAGAGAGGAACAAGAAGATGGCCTTTGTCCCTCTTCTACACACTCATTGACATAGCAGCAATAAATGCATATTCACTCTTCCTCCTCAACTTTCCGAATTGGAAAAAGAATTTGCTAAACCGCAGAAGAGTTTTTATCACTAACTTAGGTCTCGAACTAATAAGATCTCAAGTAGATAAACGGGCACAAAATTTGTATGGACTTCAGAAGCCAGTAATAATGGCAATGGAAAGCATCACACAACGGAAGCTCAGCTGCTCTGTAGAACCATCATCCTCAACAGCAGAACCAGGAACACGTGGACGGTGCCACCTATGCTGCCAAGAAGCTGCATCTAAAAAGATCAAGTACAACAAGCTGGGAAAGTCAACTGTTACCTGCTCTCAGTGCCACAAACACGTCTGTGGGAAACACTGCAGGAAGACAGTGTTGTGTGAAAAATGCGTTGCAGAATGAGACAGTAAATTTTGTTTGCTTCATGTAGTGTATCGAATTAAAAAAGTCGTTTTTATAAGAAAACACTATTTTGAAACATTATTCCAAAAAATATATAAACTGAATCTCGTGATTTGTTCATTTTATTCCTATTATAATAACATCTTTTATTATCCAGTATACAAAAACAATGTCTAAGCATTTTGAATTGTTATTAGAGGTATCAGAAGTAAATAAACTTGATTTATGATAAAATAAATTGTGGTATTCTTTATGGGCCTTTGAAGCCCCCCCATTTGTATTACATGTAACAAAAAATACGTTGGTAATGCTAGGGTTAATGTTATCGAAATGTTATTTGTCTATTCATCACATTTATGTATCAATAGTAAAACAAAATTAGGCATAACTTTGAAAAAAATACTCTAATAACAAATGAGTAACATTTCCCTTTTTTATGAGAATTTATTTTTAATTTGCCAGTTTCATGTTCGTTTTGTCATCCTATAAAGGAGGGAGAAAGTATGGATTTAGTTACTTATCATTTCCTGAATTTCCGCTGCAAATATTTTGTATTCGGTGTCCGTCCATGCAGATTCTAAGAATCTCTCAAGGCGAATGCTACGATTATTTTCTAGAGAAAGCTTGATCTTTGAGATAGTTTTGTCAGTCTTCGTTAGAGGATATTTTACCAATTTTAAAAGACTCTGTGCTGTTTCCAGAGAACACCACGAAAAGACAGTCTCTCTTCACCACATTAAATTTACTTACATTATTTACAAAATCGTCAATGATTACTTGAAACTACTTTCCAATATCTACAAATTTTCTAATCATTCTCACGTTTTCATTCGTCACTGCAACTTCTGTGGTTAGACCATACAAATCACAGATGAATTTTAGGTCCCATCAGTTCGAAGTTTGAGGTCTTTTCAATAGTTTCGTCAGTCTTCATTGCTCACCTTTTTTCTTCTTTTCCCACTAAAGTTTCAAATTAATCTGTCAAACTAGTGGCTTAGTTACTCTGCATCTTCACGAAGAATTTTCACTAATGGGTAAACATTTCGATGACCTTTTGGTATTAATGTATTTATTCTTCGGTTCCATCCTTCTGAGACGTAATTATTGGGATGACGCCTTCCACTGCAATTCCACATCTCTCTTAGCATGTGTTCGAGCCACTGGTCCACTAAATAATCATAAAAGTCCGTTTCGTTTGCAAGCTGGCTCTTCTGAACACACAGAAAACTGTCATCCAACATTTAGAGTGGAGGATGTGCTAGAGCAGAACATATTCTTATGTGGCAACGCATTTCCTCGTTTTCCTTATAGGCTGGAACGAGGTCGCAACACTCAGCTTGTTTCCAAAACCATTGATTAAAATGATAACCGCAACCTGTAACCTCTGTTCCAAAGACCAAACTGTCTGCCGCTTGGAAGAAGGCATATTCAAAGTCTATCATTAGAGATGAAGGATTTCATACAGACACGTTAGTTTTAATAGCTTTAAACAAAACGTTCATGTTTCTCACTTTTTATTTGGCAGCAAAGCTTAAACAACAGGAATGATGTTTGCTTCCTTCCAAGAACTATTAAGGTCGGCATGGAGTATCAACAACCGTCGAAACTGCTTGCTTGAACTCTTGAACGTTCCATCCACAAAGAATGATTCGCAGTTTGATAAACACGCTTTTCCGTTTTCGCTGGCAGAGACTAGTATTCGGTCATTGTGTCCGCTGTTATCATCTGCAATTATAAAGTTGTTACCATCATTTATCAGTAAATTATTTTCTAGAAAGGATATTGCTCCAGAATAGGTGGGATCTTCTGAAGTCCCCATGTATTTTCAACTAATGCGATGTAACGGTTAATTCGCAATTCTGCGTGATGGTAACGATGTTACTAAGTGGTAACCTCGACTGGAAAGCTGGCGTATTTCTGCAACGTCAGCTGATGAAACTATAGCGTCTCTTTCTCTTGCTCCCTTCTTTTTGCTGGCAAAATGTTCTCGCACTTCATTTGTTGCTTCATCCTGAATATAAACATGGCTATTTCCTCTTCCAGCGCATTTATTGTTTTTAAGCATATACAGCACCTCTTGTTTGTTTGTATAGGCCACAATATACCGTTGTAAATCCGCAAACGCTTTCCTTTGGTGGTCTCTAGAGGTGGACAACACGATTCTTTTTCCCGATTCGATTCCCACGATTCAATCTCACATTGCGAATCGATTCGTACAAATCGTTCACGATTCTTTCACGATACATTCTAGTCTGCGATGGCACGATTCTTACGGAATGCAAAGAGTTCTACATCTTACTCACAGATGGCAGGACATGTCTGAAATTGTCAATGGGGTTAGAATCGTACTGTGTCATGGTAAGATATGCCAGAAATAGTTTATTTATGAGTAAACATGCATATGACGTTACAAGTGTGATTCTCGATTTATACCTGTAATGCCTTAATTGATGAAAGGTCACAAAAAATGGTTCAAATGGCTCTGAGCACTAAGGGACTTAACCTCTGAGGTCATCAGTCTCCTAGAACTCATAACTACTTAAACATAATTAACCTAAGGACATCACACTCATGCATGCCCGAGGCAGGATTCGAATCTGCGACCCTAGTGGTTGCACGGTTCCGGACTGTAGCGCCTAGAACAGCTCGGCCACCCCGGCCGGCATGAAAGGTCACATTTGATTTGATTGCATCCATCGTTTTATTTCAGTATGCCATGAAAGAGGAGTCGATTTGTGCGAAAGGTGGTGCCACATTACATGATATGCCAGTTTGGTTGCGTGGCTTGAACGTATCTAACTACAGACGTCAGTTTAATAATAACAGAAACTAGCAGTGAGGCAGACGTGGTTTGGCTCATATCATCGAATGTTTTTCTGTGCTAAGATGTCTTTCCAAGTCCACATCACCCTTGTAATTCACAACGCAGCTGACAGCCCTCCCACACAGCAAATTTAGCTCAACTTTCATTTCTTCTAAACACAAAGCATAGGTATTTTGCTTTTCATTAGTCTGAGAACTTGCCGCTGTGACTACAATTTACTTGAAAAGATGACATACTTCAAAACAGTAGGATTCAATCGTATACAGCGACATTACTTCACTAAAATTTAATATTAATCGGAACACGATAACATTCGAAAACTCGAACTTGAAACTACTAATTAAAAAGCTTTTGTTTAAAGACGGTATTACACTGCGATTCGCCAAGAAAGGTATTGGTTAGAGATCCTATATTCTCTCTATATAGGCTTTGTAATATTGGTCTAGTGCGACAGCCATTTAGTGGCAGCACTGGTGGAACTAACAGAATTAGCAAATTAGCAGTGAAGTAATGTCGCTGTATACGATTGTACCCTACAGTTTAGAAGTATGTCGTCTTCTCACATAAATAGTAGTGGCAGAAGCAAGTTCTCAGACAAATTAAAAGCAAAATGCCTATGCTTTGTATTTCGACGAAACAAAAGTTAAGCTAAATTTGCAATGTTTAGGGCTGACAGCAGCTTTATTATGAAATATAAGGTGCTGTGGAATGGGAAAGAGCACAGAAAAACGTAGGATGATACGAATCCGCGCATGTGCACTATATAGGGATAACTCGCGCATGCGCACAAGTGGGTACTACAGTCAGCTTTCTGCTTATTTGTTTATGGTTTACTGTTGCTATTAACCTCTGTGATCAGATCCCAACATCTAGTTTTTATATTGAAGATTTTGTCCATTCTTCAAATTTTCACAAATACAGCAACTAAACATTTTTTTCCAGCAGACTTTCTTTACTAAAGCTATTTTAGAAAGAGATTCTTTGTACTTTGATTGCTTTGTATTCTAGAAATAGAACGGATCAAACAAGCATTAATCGTCTTAATTAAGGCATATTGCGAGGAAAGGTGTTTGTATTCCTCTCACGATCCACTGTACTGTGATAAGGTACGCAACCAATCGTTTATTTCTGAGTAATCGTGCATATAACTTTACAAGTGTCATTTTAGATTTGTATGGGTAATATCTTAAAATTGACGAAAGGTCACGTTTGATTTAATTGCATATTTTGCTTTATTTTAGTACGCCAGGAAAGAGAAGCTGACAGAAGTCGGTGAGATGGTTCGACCACGAAATGAATGAATAAACTGTGTGGACTTAACTTCTTCATTGATAGTATGATATGAGCCACATCACGTCTGCCTTCGTCCCTTCTTCCCAATCATCGTTTAACCCAACAACGTCTGGCTTTTCGTCGTCGTCATCCTGCCCTAATCTTAAGGGTTACAGGCCAGCAGCTCGAATAACAATGCGTCCTCCATGGGCGAAATGCTGTATAAATGTAAATTTAGATAAGTTTTTTTTCCTTTATTGGGTTTCGATTCCCCCTAAAGGGGGCGGGCTCGCAGCAGCTTATTACGCCACTCTTCAGCCTACAGAATTTGTTTCAAAAAGATGAAGATAATAAAAAATGATAACAGTTGGCGATAAAATCGGTGACTTAAAGGTAAAAGTGGCAGAAAATTCTGGAGCATAAAACATAAAACACAGGGTCGATGAAGCTAATAAAACACACAGGAAGCAGAAAAACAATAGACAGACAATTAAAAAAACACGGCGACAGTCTGGGTTCTGTTCGCAAGAGATATAAAAAGCACACACAGCGACAGCATGATTTCTGTTCGCAACACTGTGGAAGGACGCACAACACCGAACACTCACTTAAACACTTCGCTAAAAGTTGGCACAAATACGACATACCACACCCGAGAGCAGGTGGAAGGATACTGGTCAGATGACGGGAAAAAGGGCGGGGGGAAGGAGAGGAAAAGTGAAGGGGGAGGGGGGGAAAGGAGCCAATGGAAGCGGAGGATCCGTAAGAGGGATGGGGGGTGCTGAGCAGATGGGCCAGGGATTGGGGAAGGCAGAGGAGGGGAGTACAAAAGGACTCGGGGGGGGGGGAAGAGAGGAGATGATAGGCGGGGAGAAAACACAGGATGAAAGGGTGGAGGAAGAGGGAGCCCAGGGAAAGGACAGAGGAAAGGATAGGGGGGTGAGGATCAGAGTTGATAGGAAGGATAAATGGAGGGAGAGAGGGCATCATCCGGGAGGGGGAGCTGATGGAAGCCACCTTGGGAAAGGAGATGTAGGGTGTAGAGATGGAGGGTAGGGGCGACACAACGGTGAAGACGCGGCAGGGGGCGGGGATGGGAGAGGAGAGGAGCAACCAGGGAACCAGGGGATGAGGGGGTTCAAGACGGCGGGAGGTGTAGAGGATGCGGATATGTTCGAGGAATAGGAGCAGATGGGGGAAAGGCAGGAGATCATAGAGGATCCGCGTGGGGGACGGGAGGTGTATACGGAAGGCGAGGCAGAGTGCATGACGCTCAAGGATTTGGAGGGACTTATAGAATTTGGGAGGGCAGATATCCAGGCAGGACTGGCATAACAGAGGATGGGACGGATTAAGGAATTGTAGGTGTGGAGGATGGTAGAGGGGTGCAGCCCCCACGTCCGGCCAGAGAGGAGTTTGAGGAGTCGGAGGCGGTTGTGGGCTTTGGACTGGATGGAGCGGAGATGAGGGATCCAGGTGAGGTGACGGTCAATGGTGAGGCCAAGGTAGGTGAGGGTGGGGGTGAGGTGGACAGGACGTGCACAGACAGTAAGGGAGAAATCCAGGAGCCGGAAGGAGTGAGTGGTACGACCTACGATGATTGCCTGGGTCTTGGAAGGATTGAGTTTCAGGAGCCACTGGTTACACCATGCAGCAAAAAGGTCAAGGTGATTCTGGAGAAGGCGTTGGGACCGTTGGAGGGTAGGAGCGAGGGCGAGGAATGTGGTGTCATCAGCATATTGCAAGAGGTGTACTGGAGGGGGGGGGGGCTGGGGCATATCTGCTGTGTACAGGAGGTAGAGGAGAGGGGAGAGGACAGAGCCCTGGGGCACACCTGCAGAGGAGTAGAAGGTGTGGGAATTGGCATTATGGATGGTAACATAGGAGGGGCTGTGGGAGAGGAGGAGGCCATCAGACGGATGTAGTTGATAGGAAGGGCGTAGGTTTGGAGTTTAAACAGGAGACCGGGATGCCAGACACGGTCGTAGGCCTTTTCGAGGTCAAGTGAGACAAAAATGGCGAAGCGACGGGAGTTAAGCTGGAGGGAGCGGAGAAGAGTGAGGCGGAGGAGTTGGTCATCAGCAGAGATGGAAGGTCGAAAGCCACATTGGGTGTTTGGGAGGAGGTGGTTGTGGTGGAGGTGGAGATGGATGCGCCAGGAAAGGATGGATTCCAAGAGCTTGCTGAACACCGATGTGAGACAGATAGGACGATAGGAAGAGGCATCAGATGGAGGCTTGTTGGGTTTGGAGAACATCAGGATACGGGAGGTTTTACACAGGTCTTAGATAAGTATATGCTTGTGCAACTTAAGTGCCATAAAATACAACGAATAGTTGAGACCATAAGTCAGAACACTAATACTGTAGCATAATTCGGTGATAACTATATGAGAGAACCATTACTCAACAAATACGACAATTAAAAATTATAATGACTACTTAATAAATATGAACTTTAAGCTCTCAGAAAATTTAATTAAAATGAACGTCTTCACGAGAAATCAGATGTTTCCCTAAGAGTTTCGCATGGTATTGCCATCGAGTGTGGATGCACGTATTCGCGTGAGGGCTATCACCCGTGCATCGTCTGATCGGGCAACGTGAACCGGTATGCAGTTCCCGATGTTTACGTTTATGGAGGTGATGCGTAGGTGAACGCGATAGGCGTATCGTGTAATACGGCCTTAAGAGCGTGAACGAGACAGTGCTAGATATATTACAATATCTCAAATAGCGATATCTTAACCTCGACTATGAATGAAAGATTTATCCAGTCACACCATAGGTAGCGAATCTCGGGAAAAACTTACAGCCAAGAGTTTGCAATTTATTCCTCAGTTCAATTACGCTATACTTAACTTCGTTACATGATCAAATACATCTTTGTTTCCACAAAGTAGGATATTTCTAAAAAACAAAAACTCCGCCGAACTTTAAAAAAGGAACAAAAAAGTCGAACATGTCTGGAAAAAGCTGGACGGTTGGTAATCCCGTAAAAGCGTAATGATTTAATGGCAAGGTGTTACAACTTTACTGCGTTCATAACAATCGACATTTATTCTAGGGTTGGATCAAATAAATTATACATGATTTTAAAAGTATTGCAAATATTTGGAAACTACTGTAAACATACTATAATTCTTTGAAAAAGAAAATGATTGCCTAAGGACTGAGAGAATATAAGTTACATGTTCTTTATTTTTCTTCATTTGTTGGCTCTCCCGAAAAGGGCAGAAAATAGGAATGTTTATATACTTTCATCTCTTGAGTTATTTTCGTCATCGTAAACAGAAGTGACTGTCGTCTTCATTGTATATGTGCATGTTAAAGTGTTAGTGTTTGCCACTAAAATGGATCGTGATAAGCGAAAAAAAGTGTTATCTGGAAATATTTTCTAGAAATTAACACTGGTCGTGCTAAATGCGGAATAGGTTCTAGTATTTCTTCCTTCAAAGCTGGAACGACTTCCAATTTAGCAAGACACTTAAGAACACAGTATCCTACTGCTGTTCTCACACCCGAAGGTCCTCAGTTGGTTATTCAAGACGAAGCGGAGAGTGTTACTGAAGTAAGAACATCATTATTTTCAACGTCTGCCACAGTGCCCTCAACATCGTATTCTATACCGTCGACGTCGACCAAAGAACCGATTCAGCCACCAACAAAAAAACAGAGAACAGGACAGAGCACAATTAGTGATTTCGTCACGAGACCCATACCAATGTCGAAGGTCAAAATTTTGGACGGAATTGTTCTGAAATTAATTGTGAAGCAATTTCACCCATTCAGAATAGTTGAACAGCAAGAAATTAGAGAACTGATACACAATCTAAATCCAAATTATGTATTACCTCCGAGAAAGACTCTCTCGAACGCACTGTTGGAATCAACGTACAATAGTGTGAAAGAGAAATTTAAAGCAAACATGTCTCAAGCTGTTGCGTGCTGTGTTACTACAGACAGTTGGACTTCGGCTGCTGGCGAAAATTATGTCGCAATAACTGTGCACTATTTAGATGAAACCCCTAAATTATGCAGAGCTTTATTTGATTGTTTTGCGTTCAATGTAAAACAGACTGCCGAAAATATCTCCCACGAAATAAGGAGGATTAGTCAAGAGTGGGAAATTGACAATAAAATTGTCGCAATTGTGAATGACAATGCGGCTAATATGATTTCAGCTGCGAGATATTTGCAATGGCAAAGTATTCCATGTTTCGCTCACACCCTAAATCTGGTTGTGCAAAATGCAATAGCTGAAATAAAAGAGCTGCACAAACAAAAGAAAAACAGCAGTGGAATAATTTAAACGAAGTCCCCATGAACTTTCAGAATTAAAGGAAGTGCAAAAACAAATAGGTCTTACAGAGAAGACTGTGTAACAAGACGTTCAAACAAGATGGAATTCAACCCTGGCAATGTTTGGCAGTGTAGTGAAGATCAGGTATGCTATTGTTGCAGCTTTAGCAACAATGAATCCTGCAATAATAATTACTAACGAACACTTTGAAATCCTCGAAGAAATGTGCAAAATTTTAAAGCCATTTTTACATATCACTGAGGATGTGAGTTCTCAGAAACAAGTAACTATATCTAACAAATTATATTTTCCCGGTGCTTGAGAAAACATTTTGAGAAATACGATACTGCCAACAAACCTAGACAGGTATTATCTGTTACCAGAAAAATCAAGGATGAACCTGACAGACGTTTGAAGCTAGAGCTATTTTGGCCGAAGCTACCTTGCTTGATCTCAAATTCTAAAAGCAAGCGTTTCTGTCAACATGTACGTACAACAAAGCAAAACAGTCTGTTATACAAGAAGCTGCAGTATTAAGAACATCCAGCGATGATGAGGCAAAACAGCCTGAAGAACAGGAACAATCAGCAGAGGCAGAGGGAGATTTATTTTGGGAAGATTTTGACTCAAGTGTTCAACGCTCTTCGAGTCAAACTATTACACCCATGACGTCTACAATAATACAATTCGACAAGTATATCGAAATTCAGCCTTTAGGAAGAAAGGCAGATCCTTTTAGATGGTGGAGTTAACATACGATATGCTACCCGACAGTACCAACTCATGTTAAGACGCTTGTGTGTGGTGGGAAGATCAGTTCCTTGTGAGCGTGTTTTTTCAAGGGCTGGAAATACTCTCACATATACTTACGACGACGTGTAACATCGAGGAAATTAAGAAAGATACTGTTTTGGAACTATAATTTATAAACTCTGTGTGTGTGTGTGTGTGTGTGTGTGTGTGTGTGTGTGTGTGTGGAGAACTTTTTCGCGAAATGAACCTGAACTGTATATGTTTGTGACAATACTTGCTTTGAACTGTGTTTGTCCGCAGCTCGTGGTCGTGCGGTAGCGTTCTCGCTTCCTACGCCCGGGTTCCCGGGTTCGATTCCCGGCGGGGTCGGAGATTTTCTCTGCCTCGTGATGACTGGGTGTCATGTGATGTCCTTAGGTTAGTTAGGTTTAAGTAGTTCAACGATCTAGGGGACTCATGACCATAGATGTTAAGTCTCATAGTGCTCAGAGCCATTTGAACTATTTGAACTGTGTTTAGACAAGAAACTTTGATACAGTTATGGAAGTAATCAGTAATCTAACGCTGTAATACGCATATTACTCTTGTTATTACCATAATGTGTTGAAGGCCGAGCATTGCTCTGTTTCTTTTCGTAAAATCGTATTTTTTGGGAGAAGCTACTTATTCAAATAAAGTTGAAAGCAAACAGTTATCTAAACATAAATTTTCATTTCCGAGATACCAGTGATCAGAGGAAACCATGTCTAACCTGAAACATATCTAGGATGATTGTTACTATTGGATATACGGTAAGTCCAACGTGTTCGCAGTCGGATGATGTTATACCGCCGTCTCACAAAATTTTGATACACCTCTACTGTAATATTCAATAGTAACAAAGATTTACGAAATTGCGATATAAAATACTTATTGTGTAAAATCGAGTTTTTTCAGGAAACACACCAATATAGATAAACTTAAAAATCAAAATCCGTATCTAAATATAAAATTTAATCCAAACTGTTAAAGCCGTATCCAAGAAACACAAAATCTGCGTTTTTATTTAAAAACACTTTTGTGTAAAATCGCTTGCTGTAAGGAAAGACACCTATATACAGATAAACATAAAAACCAAAACCTTAACTACATTCAATAAGTACTAACAAATTTTTACGAGATGGCGTTATAAAAACATGTGAAATAGCGTTTTTATAATACAAAATTGCGTTTTCACGAATGGAACTATGTAGGATATATATAATGTAAAATTGACTTTTTATGAAAGAATGGAACTATGTAGGTGAACTCAAAAAGGAAAAAAACGTTCTAAATACAAAAATGCAGCCGGCCTCGGTGGCCGTGCGGTTCTAGGCGCTCCAGTCCGGAGCCGCTATGTTGCTACGGTCGCAGGTTCGAATCCTGTCTCGGGCATGGGTGTGTGTGATGTCCTTAGGTTAGTTAGGCTTAAGCAGATCTAAGTTCTAGGGGACTGATGACCACAGCAGTTGAGTCCTATAGTGCTCAGAGCCATTTGAAAAAAATTTCATCCATATCGTTAGGGACGTTTTCGAGATACGCGAAATATAATACATAATCCAAGTACTATTGCTCGTGTGTAAAGAAGGTGTGTGTGTTTTGGACTGCATCTGCATCAAATAAGAGTTACGTATTTATTCATCATACTTGGATTCCTTGATTTTAATCGTGTGTATTGGGAGCTGTGTACTCGCTGTATATCGTTTCTGTCATCACTAGATCGTGTATTACTCGCTCAAACTAAGCTGACGTCGGTGCGGTGGCTGATGGTAGCGATAGTAAATGGGAAATGCCTTTACGCTCATTCCCGTCGGCCACCGCCGAGTCTCAGCTTAGTTTTCACGAGTAATATTATGGCCCAAGAACTTCGTTTGTTCGTTCCGACCTTCCTTTGTTCACACGCATCCTCCACTAGAGTGCCATCTGGCGGTCGTAATCATTCGGCACGACTCGACATGATTCGGAAGTTGCCTTCGATGCATAGCGTACTAAGAATCGATGAATCATTGGAACTTGCAATCGTCACGACTTGGAAACACGCAATCGTTCTTACGATTCGTTTGAACGACGATTCGTCCGTATCACGATTCGATTCTTACGATTTTTTATTTAGCGTCGTTCAAATGAACGACTCATTCATGAATCGCCACAACTTTAGTGCTCTCGGTGAACTCCATTATCTCAGCACGATAACACGGGACACTACTTGCCAGTCAGAGATCAACTACAGTAGTGAAATCTGAAAGCCAGGCACGCTACGAACTGGTGCGGGGACACGGCCTCTCCCAAAATACTTCGCTGTAGCGGGAAAGAGACTGGTGTGTCCTTCTGGAAGACCCTGTCCACTACCTACAGTGTCGCGGGCTCCGTCCAAAATACATTCCATCTCCATAAAAGTGTCACTCCGTCCAAGAGTCACAAACTCCTGCGGCACCGCCTGCAGAAACAGTGGAGCTGGACCCATCGCCTTCGCCGTTGCCTCAGCTCAACTACCCGGCGCTCGTCCCGGCGCCCGCTGTGGTATCGGAGCCGTCGTCATCGCTGCCGTCTCCGTTTTTCGTCGGACCGGCAAAGGAAGAGGGTGGGGTGAGCGCCTTTCCGGAGGTTTTCCTACCGACGTTTTCCTCAGAGCGCAGGACGGATGTCAAGGCACGGCCGGGGCCTCAGCGTCCCACCCACTTCCGGCTCCTCCCGCCACCCAGTTTCCTGACTCCCACTCCCGTTAAGAGGGCTGCCTGGAAGACAACGCTGTAGAATTTTTCTTTTCTTTTTTTTTGGGGTGGGGGGGGGGGGGGGAGAAGTGTTCATTCCTAAGGCATCGACTGCCCACCGACCAGCGCAGTGCCACGAACGGCATCAAGAAGACATTGACCCATGCTCCAGTGGAAAGAGCAGGTCGCACCACATCTCCAGGAAGACAGAGTTCAGCACCTCCTGTCAACGGTGACTTAACCAGCCACCCTTCGCTGATCGATCCAGTATGGCCGTAGACTTCGAGAGCATCAGTACTGAGTAATAGGAAGACGTTCAGCGAGTAGTAATAGTGGCTGAAGTACTTGCAAATAGAAGCCACTTCATAGACAAGAGTTACGTTTCTTTTCCCTTCTATGCACAGATCAGTTTAGATTCCTGCCACCAGCCATCTCAACTTCTCTACTTCCTTGTTCGTGTCTGTGCTAACTTGTGCTGTAGCCAACACAACAGCGGACTTACGTACAGGTCACTAAGGCAGCAACACACAATTATGTCACAGATTCAAAGACAGTACTTAACAGTGCCATTCTTTAGATCTCAAGTGCACGGGAAAGTTTATCTGACGAATTCGGTCATCTGCCAGATACATTTGATACTTGAAAATTGGAGATCGAAAATGCCAAGATGAGTTAACTGCCAATGTGGCCGCGCTGCCACAAGTTGTAGGAGACGTTACTCGTGGACAGCATGATATTTTGAATCAATATGCAACTCATAAAACAAGGAGAGCAGTTTACGGAGGGCACCCACCAGTGGTTAGAAGACAGATACCCAACTGCCCGACTGACAACTACTGTACAACAGTAGATTCAGTCAGTGTTACATGAAGTCATGTCCGATGAAGATTTTGCTAACCAAGAATTTCTCACAGGTTTACAAAAAGCTCGAAATCAATTAAGCAAACACTTTTCTGAATAGCGTGTAACTATAGACAAACACATGGAAGATGTCAATCAGTAAATGAAAAATCTACATTATACTTGACAGGATAATTACTCGGTCATTGCTGATAATTTATTACTACAACAAGAGCTAGTCCAGACCCTACACAACAATGTTTTAAGCAACATGAGCAAGTACAGACAACAACATCACCATGCGCGAATGTAATGCCAGATCATATGATGGATTACGCAGCATTACACATGGAAGAGGTGGTGATTAATTAAGTATGGACCATTTTCATCTTTTAATCCAGACAAGAAAACTGTACACCCAGTCGTTTCCATCAGCTCATTTGCAGGTGTTTTACCTGGAATCTGGACCGAAAGTCGGGACATAAGTTACGCGAATGAACGTAGGTGAAGGAGCCCTTTGGCAGTTGATGCTGCAGAAACGTGAAATACATATGTCGATATTGAGAATGCGTTTATTGCGAAGTATTGGTCTGCTTCAATGCAAGAAAGAATTCGTCAGCCACATTTACAATCCAGAACGATACAATGCTCAGTTAGCTTCACTGTGCAGATACTTTGAGCAGTACCATAAGCAAATACCTTATTAGTATATTAAAAGTGAAGCTACAATTTGACATTCAAAATAAATTATTGCATGTTTGTGATATCTGTTTTGACGGATTTTTGTATGCACTGGATATTGATGGAAGATCTAAAAGCTAGAGGTAGCAATAACTATGATCTAAATAGTACGAAAGGAAAGAAATATTCAAACAGGGATATGAATAAATTTCCGCAGCAATTAAACACTAATGAGAATCAACAGGGATTTTCTCACAATCCTATGTGTAATAATGTGAGCAGCTCAAGAAATAGTAATGGGATAACTAAGGCCATAAGTACAGGAGCAAGAGATGATAGGCGCTACAATCCCAGCTATCAACAAAATACAGCAAAGTCACATTCGAATGATAATTTTATCAACTAACCGAATTCTAATGAGAGAAGTAATGATTAGTGAAATCCTGTTATTACTGACATTACTGGATGAAACGGCTGTTGTGATGAAAGAGCTATACTGATGAACCAGCTATGCCCTCCAGTCAGTTTCAGGAAAATTAAAAATGACAAACCTTAGCCCTGAAAGGTTGGTCAGGAAAAGTGAATGGGTTTGTAATAGTAAAATGGAACTGACATTGGTGATCAGCTCTGTAATTTTAAACTGAATAACATACCACAAGGGGAAATCAATGTTGGTACTGCGGGATCCAAAAATCTCATTATTGTCTGGCTGAAGCAGATATAAAGGCATACTGCAATAATCAAATAATGAGCTTTTTGAATAACAGCAAGTTTTCGAATTCACAATAAGCCCAATGGACGCTCATTCTACAGGAATACCGTTTTGATATTATTTATGTGCACAGTAAAGAAAATGTTATGACACGTGCCTTGCCAAGGCTCCCCAAAGAAGTAACAGACGCTATAGAAATAGAAGAACAAGGGTTTTACTTATGAAGTATGTAGAAAATTATTGACCGTATCTTGGAATGCATAGAAACATGGCATGTCCGCAGAGAACTGATCCTCATTCGAATCATATTATCAATCAGTTTCAAGCAGGAAGATCAGCAAATATAAGAGAGCTTTATCAGCTACATGGTAATGTTTTAAGGTACAGGAGACATCCTCAGTCAAACAATTTGTGTGTTTCTCATTCCACAAGACTGTGTAGAAAACTTAATGTGGCAAAAACACACAGCACGGGATCAGTGTGGAGCTTATAGATGCTCACAAAGATTGGAAGATATTATCATGTTACTAATCTAAGAAGAAGTATCCAGGAAATAGTAAGAAAATGTAAAATATGTCAGAAGGCTAAACTTTCAAACCATAGTGCCCAAGGTATTTTACATCTAGTCATCACACAAGAACTACTACAGGTTGTGAGTACTGATTTAATGGTCCTACCCCATGTGAGAAGAAATGTTAAATATTTGTGTGGGATTTTACAGCCTGTTTACCAAATAAGTAAAATTGTATCCTGTGGTATTGAGTACCATGCAGACCACCACCAACACACTTGTTGTTGTTGTTGTGGTCTTCAGTCCTGAGACTGGTTTGATGCAGCTCTCCATGCTACTCTATCCTGTGCAAGCTTCTTCATCTCCCAGTATCTACTGCAACCTACATCCTTCTGAATCTGCTTAGTGTATTCATCTCTTGGTCTCCCTCTACGATTTTTACCCTCCACACTGCCCTCCAATGCTAAATTTGTGATCCCTTGATGCCTCAAAACATGTCCTACCAGCCGATTCCTTCTTCTAGTCAAGTTGTGCCACAAACTTCTCTTCTCCCCAATCCTATTCAATACCTCCTCATTAGTTACGTGATCTACCCACCTTATCTTCAGCATTCTTCTGTAGCACCACATTTCGAAAGCTTCTATTCTCTTCTTGTCCAAACTAGTTATCGTCCATGTTTCACTTCCATACATGGCTACACTCCATACAAATACTTTCAGAAACGACTTCCTGACACCTAAATCTATATTCGATGTTAACAAATTTCTCTTCTTGAGAAACGCTTTCCTTGCCATTGCCAGTCTACATTTTATATCCTCTCTACTTCGACCATCATCGGTTATTTTACTCCCTAAATAGCAAAACTCCTTTACTACTTTAAGTGTCTCATTTCCTAATCTAATTCCCTCAGCATCACCCGACTTAATTTGACTACATTCCATTATCCTCGTTTTGCTTTTGTTGATGTTCATCTTATATCCTCCTTTCAAGACACTGTCCATTCCGTTCAACTGCTCTTCCAAGTCCTTTGCTGTCTCTGACAGAATTACAATGTCATCGGCGAACCTCAAAGTTTTTACTTCTTCTCCATGAATTTTAATACCTACTCCGAATTTTTCTTGTGTTTCCTTTACTGCTTGCTCAATATACAGATTGAATAACATTGGGGAGAGGCTACAACCCTGTCTCACTCCCTTCCCAACAGCTGCTTCCCTCTCATGCCCCTCGACTCTTATAACTGCCATCTGGTTTCTGTACAAATTGTAAATAGCCTGTCGCTCCCTGTATTTTACCCCTGCCACCTTCAGAATTTGAAAGAGAGTATTCCAGTTAACATTGTCAAAAGCTTTCTCTAAGTCTACAAATGCTAGATACGTAGGTTTGCCTTTTCTTAATCTTTCTTCTAAGATAAGTCGTAAGGTCAGTATCGCCTCACGTGTTCCAACATTTCTACGGAATGCAAACTGATCTTCCCCGAGGTCGGCTTCTACCAGTTTTTCCATTCGTCTGTAAAGAATTCGCGTTAGTATTTTGCAGCTGTGACTTATTAAACTGATAGTTCGGTAATTTTCACATCTGTCAACACCTGCTTTCTTTGGGATTGGAATTATTATATTCTTCTTGAAGTCTGAGGGTATTTCGCCTGTCTCATACATCGTGCTCACCAGATGGAAGAGTTTTGTCATGACTCGCTCTCCCGAGGCCATCAGTAGTTCAAATGGAATGTTGTCTACTCCCGGGGCCTTGTTTCGACTCAGGTTTTTCAGTGCTCTGTCAAACTCTTCACGCAGTATCTTATCTCCCATATCGTCTTCATCTACATCCTCTTCCATTTCCATAATATTGTCCTCAAGTACATATCCCTTGTATAAACCCTCTGTATACTCCTTCCACCTTTCTGCCTTCCTTCTTTGCTTAGAACTGGGTTGCCATCTGAGCTCTTGATATTCATACAAGTGGTTCTCTTCTCTCCAAAGGTCTCTTTAATTTTCCTGTAGGCAGTATCTATCTTACCCCTAGTGAGACAAGCCTCTACATCCTTACATTTGTCCTCTAGCCAGCCCTGCTTAGCCATTTTGCACTTCCTGTCGATATCATTTTTGAGACGTCTGTATTCCTTTTTGCCTGCTTCATTTACTGCATTTTTGTATTTTCTCCTTTCATCAATTAAATTGAATATTTCTTCTGTTACCCAAGGATTTCTATTAGCCTTCGTCTTTTTACCTACTTGATCCTCTGATGCCTTCACTACTTCATCCCTCAGAGCTACCCATTCTTCTTCTACTGTATTTCTTTCCCCCATTCCTGTCAATTGTTCCCTTATGCTCTCCCTGAAACTCTCTACAACCTCTGGTTCTTTCAGTTTATCCAGGTCCCATCTCCTTAAATTCCCACCTTTTTGCAGTTTCTTCAGTTTCAATCTGCAGTTCATAACCAATAGATTGTGGTCAGAATCCACATCTGCCCCAGGAAATGTCTTACAATTTAAAACCTGGTTCCTAAATCTCTGTCTTACCATTATATAATCTATCTGATACCTACTAGTATCTCCAGGATTCTTCCATGTATACAACCTTCTTTTATGATTCTTGAACCAAGTGTTGGCTATGATTAAGTTATGCTCTGTGCAAAATTCTACAAGGCGGCTTCCTCTTTCATTCCTTCCCCCCAATCCATATTCACCTACTATGTTTCCTTCTCTCCCTTTTCCTACTGACGAATTCCAATCACCCATGACTATTAAATTTTCGTCTCCTTTCACTACCTGAATAATTTCTTTTATCTCGTCATACATTTCATCTATTTCTTCATCATCTGCAGACGTAGTTGGCATATAAACTTGTACTACTGTAGTAGGCATGGGCTTTGTGTCTATCTTGGCCACAATAATGCGTTCACTATGCTGTTTGTAGTAGCTTACCCGCATTCCTATTTTCCTATTCATTATTAAACCTACTCCTGCATTACCCCTATTTGACTTTGTATTTATAACCCTGTATTCACCTGACCAGAAGTCTTGTTCCTCCTGCCACCGAACTTCACTAATTCCCACTATATCTAACTTTAACCTATCCATTTCCCTTTTCAAATTTTCTAACCTACCTGCCCGATTAAGGGATCTGACATTCCACGCTCCGATCCGTAGAACGCCAGTTTTCTTTCTCCTGTTAACGACGTCCTCTTGAGTAGTCCCCGCCCGGAGATCCGAATGGGGGACTATTTTACCTCCGGAATATTTTACCCAAGAGGGCGCCATCTTCATTTAATCATACAGTAGAGCTGCATGTCCTCGGGAAAAATTACGGCTGTAGTTTCCCCTTGCTTTCAGCCGTTCGCAGTACCAGCACAGCAAGGCCGTTTTGGTTAATGTTACAAGGCCAGATCAGTCAATCATCCAGACTGTTGCCCCTGCAACTACTGAAAAGGCTGCTGCCCCTCTTCAGGAACCACATGTTTGTCTGGCCTCTCAACAGATACCCCTCCGTTGTGGTTGCACCTACGGTACGGCCATCTGTATCGCTGAGGCACGCAAGCCTCCCCACCAGCGGCAAGGTCCATGGGTCATGGGGGAACACTTGTAAATCATTATATACCACATGTTGGCAAACCATACATATTAGTATCAGACAATGCTGCAAGCGTTTTCGGATGCAGGTGGAAAAGATATTTATGAAACAAGGGGTTAGTCAAATTTTGATCTCCAGGTTCCATCCCAAAACAAACCCAGCAAGATGTTGTTATGTGAATTGAACAGATATACCCGCACATATTGGCACAATAAAAAAAAAAAGTGGGTGGATTTCTTACAGACATTTGAAGAAGTATGCACTAATTTGACACTATCATCAACCAAGGCTACAGCAACAGAACTCGAATAGAAGGGAAAACAATGAGGGATCAAGTGTTTACCAGAGACGATGGCTATAGAAAAATCTAGGGAGGCAAAGATTCGTCAAGTATTTGATACAATGAAGTCAAAAGCACATCAAAGGAAGAAGTACCATGACCAACAATTGAAGAGGACGCAACTATAAACAGTTGGAATAAGAGTGTTACTGAAGAGTCAATCAAAGGTGTCATTACTGAAAAAGAAAAACAAAAAACTATTTCTTGTTATTCAGGACTGTGTCAGATTATATCAATATCGAATCCTGGTGCATATACCTTATGTTAAGCAACTGGTAACAAGATCCTCATCTTGATCTAAAACCATACTATTCTAATAACTGAAGTTATCAGTGAGAGAAATATTTCTTATAATGTTTAGTGATAAGTTTCGGGTTAGTGTTTGTTCCCAAAAATGGCTCTGAGCACTATGGGACTTAACATCTTAGGTCATCAGTCCCCTAGAACTTAGAACTACTTAAAACTAACTAACCTAAGGACATCACACAAATCCATGCCTGAGGCAGGATTCGAACCTGCGACCATAACAGTCTCGCGGTTCCGGACTGCAGCGCCTAGAACCGCATGGCCACCGCGGCCGGCGTTTGTTCCCAACTACACTCATAAATAACTGACAAACAAAACTTAGATATATCGTTAGTTGAGATATAAGTTGGCCATTATATATATATATTATGTTGTTTACGTTCCAAGCATATTAATATTCAGTGTATGTGACTGTTGCAACCATTTTATTATACAATTCTGTTATTTTTCGTCGTATTACATTAGTTGTGTGCGGCCTTAACTTTCACTGAATGGGTGGTGAATAATCTGTTCCTGCATTACACACACAGAACGTACACTCATCCACATCTCCACATACCTTAATCTTACTTGTGTCTATGTTATTACTAATACAGAGATGCAGATGATGCCTATTCGACTCCTCGGTCATTTTTTGGCCTTCAGTCACTTTTAAGTGGTTAGGATACACATCCTTATCAGATGAGTCAGTAAACATGGATATGAAAATGAACCACTAAGGTTTAGCCGCAGTCCATGCAAGTATTCATTATAATTTTATATACATTAGCTTACTTGTAGTAAAGAGTGAAAAGACATGCGTGTTCAGAAATGAATGTGGGACTATCTACATTCTAAAGACATTCAGAGACAATGTTTTCATAGATCGATTTAAAGATGTGATCTCTTGTACGGTGACTGTCAAACACACATAATAATGCGAACGAATTTTCTGCAGTGATTAACACGAACTTTTGGTGCTTCAACAAGACAGTCCAACTTGTAATTTTGTGATAAGTTGTGCTACCACCTAATTTAATGTAATACAGCATGAATGGTAAACCACTGTCATGGATAGTGATCGAGTCTGTTTGCATTATTTCCTATGAACTATTGTGTCGTAATAGATCATTATATTTCCACGAGTGATGTTCTACAATTATTAAATGAAGCGGTCATTAAAGACATTTTGTGTTCTCATGGTAATCGAAAGAACATTGTGATATGATGTTATTGCTAATTTATGCGGACCAAACGCTACATATTGTTTGTGTTAGCAATTCCTAAGATTCTCGGGGCAAACCTGAGTGAATCTCTAAGGGTCACACATACGTTGTGTTAGAATGGATAATGTATAAGCTCTGATCCATTTCATATAGACACTATTTACAGAAAGTCACTGTCCAAATTCTAATGTGCTGTTACGATAATGCTTCCATGTCCCGTCATCGTGCAGTTACCTGTACCGATCCGAGGGAATGTTACAGTCCATGTCCAACGCCCATCCTGAACAAGACTTTCTTCTATCCCGATTTTAGAGGACTGTCCAGTCAACTTCATCATCATCTATCACCGACACGACGACAGAAGACAACAGCTGTATATTCAGAGGATTGTAAAGTTTAATGCTTTTAATATTAGATTTGTCTCTGAGTAACTTGACTAAGACAGTGAAAAGTTTGTCGACCGTTATTCAGCAAACATAATTAGTTCAGTCGATATAAACTGACGCACACACTGTAATTAAAAGTGCTGAGGGACTCGATGCGGTTTTTCCTGGTTTTCCTGCTCATCTATGCTGGAAAGAAGAAGCAACTTATAATCCAAAATAGTTTTCTCTAGTGTTGGGAAATGTAGTGAAACATAGTGAACATCAAATAGCATTTAAACCTACATCACTACAAGCAAATATGCACTCCTGGAAATGGAAAAAAAGAACACATTGACACCGGTGTGTCAGACCCACCATACTTGCTCCGGACACTGCGAGAGGGCTGTACAAGCAATGATCACACGCACGGCACAGCGGACACACCAGGAACCGCGGTGTTGGCCGTCGAATGGCGCTAGCTGCGCAGCATTTGTGCACCGCCGCCGTCAGTGTCAGCCAGTTTGCCGTGGCATACGGAGCTCCATCGCAGTCTTTAACACTGGTAGCATGCCGCGACAGCGTGGACGTGAACCGTATGTGCAGTTGACGGACTTTGAGCGAGGGCGTATAGTGGGCATGCGGGAGGCCGGGTGGACGTACCGCCGAATTGCTCAACACGTGGGGCGTGAGGTCTCCACAGTACATCGATGTTGTCGCCAGTGGTCGGCGGAAGGTGCACGTGCCCGTCGACCTGGGACCGGACCGCAGCGACGCACGGATGCACGCAAAGACTGTAGGATCCTACGCAGTGCCGTAGGGGACCGCACCGCCACTTCCCAGCAAATTAGGGACACTGTTGCTTCTGGGGTATCGGCGAGGACCATTCGCAACCGTCTCCATGAAGCTGGGCTACGGTCCCGCACACCGTTAGGCCGTCTTCCGCTCACGCCCCAACATCGTGCAGCCCGCCTCCAGTGGTGTCGCGACAGGCGTGAATGGAGGGACGAATAGAGACGTGTCGTCTTCAGCGATGAGAGTCGCTTCTGCCTTGGTGCCAATGATGGTCGTATGCGTGTTTGGCGCCGTGCAGGTGAGCGCCACAATCAGGACTGCATACGACCGAGGCACACAGGGCCAACACCCGGCATCATGGTGTGGGGAGCGTTCTCCTACACTGGCCGTACACCACTGGTGATCGTCGAGGGGACACTGAATAGTGCACGGTACATCCAAACCGTCATCGAACCCATCGTTCTACCATTCCTAGACCGGCAAGGGAACTTGCTGTTCCAACAGGACGATGCACGTCCGCATGTATCCCGTGCCACCCAACGTGCTCTAGAAGGTGTAAGTCAACTAACCTGGCCAGCAAGATCTCCGGATCTGTCCGCCATTGAGCATGTTTGGGACTGGATGAAGCGTCGTCTGTGTCTATGTTCCTGTGGTTCTGTCAGTGTGATCATGTGATGTATCTGACCCCAGGAATGTGTCAATAAAGTTTCCCCTTCCTGGGACAATGAATTCATGGTGTTCTTATTTCAATTTCCAGGAGTGTAGAAGTGGATTCACTTACAATTTTTGTTATTGCGTACATGAACGACGTTTAATCGGGCAATGTAATGTAAACTTCCCCCTCCTCCACCCCCCTCCCCCCCTCCACCCCCACGAACCATGGACCTTGCCGTTGGTGGAGAGGCTTGCGTGCCTCAGCGATACAGATAGCCGTACCGTAGGTACAACCACAACGGAGGGGTATCTGTTGAGAGGCCAGACAAACGGGTGGTTCCTGAAGAGAGGCAACAGCCTTTTCAGTAGTTGCAGGGGCAACAGTCTGGACGATTGACTGATCTGGCCTTGTAACAATAACCAAAACGGTCTTGCTGTGCTGGTACTGCGAGCGGCTGAAAGCAAGGGGAAACTACAGCCGTAATTTTTCCCGAGGGCATGCTGCTTTACTGTATGATTAAATGATGATGGCGTCCTCTCGGGTAAAATATTCCGGAGGTAAAATAGTCCCCCACTCGGATCTCCGGGCGGTGACTACTCAAGAGGATGTCGTTATCAGGAGAAAGAAAACTGGCGTTCTACGGATCGGAGCGTGGAATGTCAGATCCCTTAATCAGGCAGGTAGGATAGAAAATTTAAAAAGGGAAATGGATATGTTAAAGTTAGATATAGTGGGAATTAGTGAGGTTCGGTGGCAGGAGGAACAAGAAATCTGGTCAGATAAATACAGGGTTATAAACACAAAATCAAAAAGGGGTAATGCAGGAGTAGGTTTAATAATGAACAGGAATGAATAGGAAAATAGGTATGCGGGTAAGCTACTACAAACAGCACAGCGAACGCATTGTTGTGGCCAAGATAGATACGAAGCCCACACCTACTACAGTAGTACAAGTTTATATGCCAACTAGGTCTGCTGATGACGAAGAAATTGAAGAAATGTATGATGAGATAAAAGAAATTATTCAGATAGTGAAGGGAGACGAAAATTTAATAGTCATGGGTGACTGGAATTCGAGTGTAGGAAAAGGGAGAGAAGGAAACGTAGTAGGTGAATATGGATTCGGGCTAAGAAATGAAAGAGGAAGCCGCCTGGTAGAATTTTGCACAGAGCACAACGTAATCATAGCTAACACTTGGTTTAAGAATCATGAAAGAAGGTTGTATACATGGAAGAACCCTGGAGATACTAAAAGGTATCAGATAGATTATATAATGGTAAGACAGAGATTTAGGAACCAGGTTTTAAATTGTAAGACATTTCCAGGGGCAGATCTGGACTCTGACCACAATCTATTGGTTATGACATGTACATTAAAACTGAAGAAACTGCAAAAAGGTGGGAATTTAAGGAGATGGGACCTGGATAAACTGAAAGAACCTGAGGTTGTACAGAGTTTCAGGGAGACCATAAGGGAACAATTGGCAGGAATGGGGGAAAGAAATACAGTAGAAGAAGAATGGGTAGCTCTGAGGGATGAAGTAGTGAAGGCATCAGAGGATCAAGACGGTAAAAAGACGAGGGCTAGTAGAAATCCTTGGGTAACAGAAGAAATATTGAAATTAATTGATGTAAGGAGAAAATATAAAAATGCAGTAAATGAAGCAGGCAAAAAGGAATACAAACGCCTCAGAAATGAGATCGACAGGAAGTGCACAATGGCTAAGCAGAGATGGCTAGAGGACAAATGTAAGGATGTAGAGGCTTATCTCACTAGGGGTAAGATAGATACTGCCTACAGGAAAATTAAAGAGACCTTAGGAGTTAATAGAACCACTTGTACGAACATCAAGAGCTCAGATGGAACCCCAGTTCTATGCAAAGAAGGGAAAGCTGAAAGGTGGAAGGAGTATACAGAGGGTCTATACAAGGGCGATGTACTTGAGGACAATATTATGGAAATGGGAGAGGATGTACATGAAGATGAATTGGGAGATATGATATTGCGTGAAGAGTTTGACAGAGCACTGAAAGACCTGAGTCGGAACAAGGCCCCCTTAGTAGACAACTTTCTATTGGAACTACTGACGACGTTGGGAGAGCCAGTCCTGACAAAACGCTACCATCTGGTGAGCAAGATGTATGACATTGGCGTAGTTCCCTCAGACTTCAAGAAGAATATAATAATTCCAATCCCAAAGAAGGCAGGTGTTGACAGATGTGAAAATTACCGATCAATCAGTTTAATAATCCACAGCTGCAAAATACTAACACGAATTCTTTACAGACGAATGGAAAAACTAGTAGAAGCCGACCTCGGGGAAGATCAGTTTGGATTCCGTAGAAACACTGGAACACGTGAGGCAATACTGACCTTACGACTTATCTTAGAAGAAAGATTAAGGAATAAAGTCTTTCAAGTTCTAAAGGTGGCAGGGGTAAAATACAGGGAGCGAAAGGCTATTTACAATTTGTACAGAAACCAGATGGCAGTTATAAGAGTCGAGGGACATGAAAGGGAAGCAGTGGTTGGGAAGGGAGTAAGACAGGGTTGTAGCCTCTCCCCAATGTTATTCAATCTGTATATTGAGCAGCAGTATAGGAAACAAAAGAAAAATTCGGAATAGGTATTAAAATCCATGGAGAAGAAATAAAAACTTTGAGGTTCGCCGATGACATTGTAATTCTGTCAGAGACAGCAAAGGACTTGGAAGAGCAGTTGAATGGAATGGACAGTGTCTTGAAAGGAGGATATAAGATGAACATCAACAAAAGCAAAACGAGGATAATGAAATGTAGTCGAATTAAGTCGGGTGATGCTGAGGGAATTAGATTAGGAAATGAGACACTTAAAGTAGTAAAGGAGTTTTGCTATTTGGGGAGCAAAATAACGGATGATGGTCGAAGTAGAGAGGATATAAAATGTAGACTGGCAATAGCAAGGAAAGCGTTACTGAAGAAGAAAAATTTGTTAACATCGAGTATAGATTTAAGTGTCAGGAAGTCATTTCTGAAAGTATTTGTATGGAGTGTAGTCATGTATGGAAGTTAAACATAGACGATAAATAGTTTGGACAAGAAGAGAATAGAAGCTTTCGAAATGTGGTGCTACAGAAGTATGCTGAAGATTAGATGGGTAGATCACATAACTAATGAGGAAGTATTGAATAGGATTGGGGAGAAGAGAAGTTTGTGGCACAACTTGACCAGAAGAAGTGATCGGTTGGTAGGACATGTTCTGAGGCATCAAGGGATCACCAATTTAGTATTGGAGAGCTGCGTGGAGGGTAAAAATCGTAGAGGGAGACCAAGAGATGAATACACTAAGCAGATTCAGAAGGATGTAGGTTGCAGTAGGTACTGGGAGATGAAGAAGCTTGCACAGGATAGAGTAGCATGAAGAGCTGCATCAAACCAGTCTCAACTAACATATTACCAATGATGTGACGTGAAAACATGCAAAGAACATAGCAAACAGTACCTGAAATGTGAAATTTGAACTGATTGATGCAAGAGTTCAGAATAGATTCGTAACTCACTCTGCTCTTCTCCTCAGGAGTTCATCGTAATATCACAATTTATTACTGAAATAACTATTACAGATACTGTGCTGTTTGTAGGAACCAAACACGTTACACCTTGCATAATAAAAGCGAAAATTATCATTACATTATCTATGATCTTAATTATATCTGTTCTTGAATGCAATGTTGATGGCTCGTATTTTGTTCTTGGTCTGATAAGGACGGAGTGAAACTTATAACTGTGAATATAACAACGGTGCTCTTACGATAGTAAGAGTAATAGTTGTATTCAAGGAAGGAATAAGCGAATGCTGATAAATAAACATGTTTCACTCGAATGTAAATAGCACTCTTTCCAGTGATTCTTATTACTATAGAAAGTTTCACAAACGCTACGTCGACATGGAGTTGGAGAGACGCTGAGGAGATTGGCGAACGAACCTGCAAATAAACACGGGGACTTTCAACAGACTCAAGAGCATGCAACATGAAATCTGCCTCAGCTCTTTACCAACATATTACCAGACGACAAAACACACACGAGGCGAGTTTAGTTTCAATGGACTTTCCAATGTATCATTTGAAAACCAAGAACATATGCTAACCTTTTCTCCAAAAGCATTAAAAACAAAAATAACAGTATAAGTGGTGTACTAGTCCTTGAACAAATTCGTGTAAGTCGGTAATGCGAGTATAGTTTACAAATTTTTCAGCAGTTCAGATATTTTACCTATTTGGCTGCAGAGAAGGTACACTCGGGGCGGGAGTGCTTCAAGCAAAAGTTGCATTTGCGAGGGGGGAGGGAGACCAAGAGTTCCCTCCTCTTCTCTTCTCCTCCCCTCGCCTCCTTCACCTCGAACACATGGCGTGATAACGTGATTCCTGGAATGACTTGGACATAAGGAGGAGCTGATTCTGCAGTCGGCTCAATATGACATGCGAATTTGCCTCAGCTGTAATGTGACACCACAGATAAGAAAGCACTGGGGCCGTTGTCAGCGCTTTTGCTGCCCATATTCGCAGTGCCCTACTACTTGTTGGGTGTTACCTTCTTGCCGCGCGGTTTGAGGCGTCCTTTCACGGACTGAGCGGCCATTCCCATCATCGGGAATGGGTGTGTGTGTGTTGTTCTTAGAATAAGTTAGTTTAAGTAGTGTGTAAGTCTACGGACCGATGACCTTAGCAATTTGGTCCCTTAGGAATTCGCAAACGTTTGTTGCCTTCTTATCTATTTTGGCTATGATAATTCGCTCATTCCATCGTTCATGGTAGTTTACCTGAATTCCTCTTTTCTCAAGCATTGTTACATCTACTCCTATGTGACTGATTTGATAACCCTGCACTGACGTGACTAGAATTTCTGTGTCTTCTGCTACTAAACTTCATTAACTTCCACCGTATCTGTCCTTTTCGTATTAAATTATGTAACGTATGGACTGTTTTAAGTACGGCTTCCTCAATAAATCACTCTCCGTTCTGTAGAATGCAAGTTTTACTTTTCTAATGAACACATTCTCCTGAGAAATCCCCATCTGGATATCTGATTTGGAAACTAATTGCCTTTGAAAGGTTTTACCAAGGATGTCAGTATCATGAAACACTATAACACAGCTGCATACCTTGCATACACACATTGACAGAAATTTCCTCTCACTTCAATCTGTTCACAGTACAAGCCCAGTAACATTGCTCTGGCCAAAGTTACAAGACTAAATGAATCATCCAGGATATTCCGACTGCAAGTACTGAAAAGGCTGCTGCACTTCTCAGGATACACAGGTTTTTCTTCCAACTCCAAATATACTCCTCCACTGTGATTCCGCATAATGTATGGCTCTGTGTCACTGAGGTACATAATCCACGCCAAAAGTATACTGAGGCCTAAGCAGACTAGGCAGCTGTCTAGGGCGGCGGAGTCTAAGAGGTTGGGTATAAGCTGTTACTATTTCCTTTAACCATTTTACTCACAGGTTTCGAAAGACAATACGTACAGCACATACAATGAAACGAATATTAACGATATTTAATTCACGACTCCTTAAAAGTCATTGCGAACAGAATGCACAATGGAGTAGATATGAAGACCACGGGGAACAGTCATATCAAATTACGTAATTAGTCTGGTCTGGCAACGGACATGTTCTGTGTTAGTAATCACATTACGTCGTGACATTGTGACCATTATTCACTTTCTATCATGTGGAGCAAGTTCAGAATGCAGAATCCGTTGCTCGTAATTAAGCTTTGTGTTGGGAGACGTCGTTAACATTGTCACAGGAGTAACCTGTGTCGACACTCATCAATGCTCATTCAAACTTCAGATTCAAAGAATATACTGACATTAATTCTAACATATATATATATATATATATATATAAATATATATATATATATTAATGAAACTGAGTGACACTGTGACACTGTGACACTCGGAGAGCCGTAACTGGTTGTTGGTACCGGAAACTTGCGAAAGTTATGGCAACAAAGAAAGAGGAAAAATCGATATCTATTTAAAAGTCAGACACCTTGTTGCAGCTAGAGCTAAAATCTGGAATCATGAGTATAATTAATTGGAGTATAATTATGTGTGGATGGTATGTAAAACAGTGGAGTGTGTGGTTCTCCTGAGCCAGGTGCTTCTGGAATTAGAAAGATGAATAAGCATTATACCAAAGGTTGAAAATACCGCTACAGTTGTAATGTTCTTTTGTTTAGAGCACGACCTGGTTTGGTCTCTTATACGCCCATCATCAGGTTGTCGTGCTGTGACACCGAGCGTCGCGATGGAATACAGGACGCGGTGCACTACCAGCGAGCTCGAAAATACAAGGTGCATTCCAGTTCTAAGGCCTCCGATTTTTTTCTCCAGACTGGAAAGAGATAGAAACATGCGCATTGTTTTAAAATGAGGCCGTGATCGTTATCAATACGTCCCAGAGATGGCAGCACCGTACGGCGAGAATGAGAACTGTTTTAAATACTTCAAATGGCGACGTTTTCCTTACTTGATCAGCGTGCAATCATTCGTTTTCTGAATTTGCGTGGTGTGAAACCAATTGAAATTCATCGACAGTTGAAGGAGACATGTGGAGATGGAGTTCTGGATGTGTTGAAAGTGTGTTCATGCATGCGACAGTTTAATTAAGGCAGAACATCGTGTGACAACAAACCGAAACAACCTCGGGCTCGCACAAGCCGGTCTGACGACATGATCGAGAAAGTGGAGAGAATTGTTTTGGGGGATCGCCGAATGACTGTTGAACACATCGCCTCCAGAGTTGGCAATTCTGTGGGTTCTGTGCACACGATCCTGCATGACGACCTGAAAATGCGAAAAGTGTCATCCAGGTGGGTGCCACGAATGCTGACGGACGACCACATGGCTGCCCGTGTGGCATGTTGCCAAGCAATGTTGACGCGCAACGACAGCATGAATGGGACTTTCTTTTCGTCGGTTGTGACAATGGATGAGACGTGGATGCCATTTTTCAATCCAGAAACAAAGCGCCAGTCGGCTCAATGGAAGCACACAGATTCACCGCCACCAAAAAAATTCGGGTAACCGCCAGTGCTGAAAAAATGATGGTGTCCATGTTCTGGGACAGCGAGGGCGTAATCCTTACCCATTGCGTTCCAAAGGGCACTACGGTAACAGGTGCATCGTACGAAAATGTTTTGAAGAACAAATTCCTTCCTGCACTGCAACAAAAACGTCCGGGAAGGGCTGCGCGTGTGCTATTTCACCAACACAACGCACGCTCACATCGAGCTAACGTTACGCAACAGTTTCTTCGTGATAACAACTTTGAAGTGATTCCTCATACTCCTTACTCACCTGACCTGGCTCCTAGTGACTTTTGGCTTTTTCCAACAATGAAAGACACTCTCCGTGGCCGCACATTCCCCAGCCGTGCTGCTATTGCCTCAGCGATTTTCCAGTGGTCAAAACAGACTCCTAAAGAAGCCTTCGCCGCTGCCATGGAATCATGGCGTCAGCGTTGTGAAAAATATGTACGTCTGCAGGGCGATTACGTCGAGAAGTAACGCCAGTTTCATCGATTTCGAGTGAGTAGTTAATTAGAAAAAAAATCGGATGCCTTAGAACTTGAATGCACCTCGTATAGCTGAACATAGGAAATGTGTGTTAACTTTAAAAGCTGCAGGATAAATCACGCTGAGAATAGATAAGAAACTACCATCTTAGCTTCAGGGCGAAGTAAAGACCGGAGGTATGTGTTAAAACTGATGTTGCTGTGGTCAGAAATTTGTCGATACAAGGCCTGCCTTCTGTGGCCACAACTATGGGTTTGATTCGACGCATTACGAAATTTCAAAGTGGCACTACAGTTCAACCTTTTTCTAGTTGAAAACACACAGCCACATGGAACAAAGGAAAAGGGAGCACATAATATCATTTTTTTAAAAAAAGAAATGAATGCCAGGTTTCTCAGTTGCACATTACTAAATTCACAACAGGTGCTCCCGGTACTACCAAAGGCCCCCACCAGTCACTCACTACTGCTACAGATCTCAGGCCTTCACCAGACCTCCTCGTCTACAGAGAACCAACAACATAAATTTAGGAGTGCTTGTGACTATGTACAGCTCCGTTTGCAATTAGCGGAAAGTGCTGTTCCCTGCTCCTATCAGCCGGCCGCGTTATCGATGCTCTCCAGCTAGCTCTTAGATATGAGGCACGATGGCGTTTGTGGCGCTGCTGGCGCCGCAGGGAGCCTGGAGCGCGCAGTGGGAGACAGGAGAAAGACAGAATGAGAGTTTCACTCTGCAGTGGAGTGTGCGCTGATATGAAACTTCCTGACAAATTAAAACTGTGTGCGGGACCGAGACTCGAACTCGGGACCTTTGCCTTTCTGGGGCAAGTGCTCTACCAACTGAGCTACCCAAGCGCGACTCACGACCCATCCTCACAGCTTCAATTCTGCCAGTACCTCGTCTCCTACCTTCCAAACTTCAAAGAAGCTCTTCTGCGAACCTTGCTGGACTAGCACTAATGAAAGAAAAGATATTGCGGAGACATGGCTTTGCCACAGCCTACGGGATGTTTCCAGAACGAGATTTTCACACTGCAGCGAAGTATGCACTGATATGAAACTTCTTGAGAGATTCAAACTGTGTGCCGGACCGAGACTCGAACTCGGGACCTTTGTCTTTCTCGGGCAAGTGCTCTACCAACTGAGCTACCCAAGCGCGACTCACGACCCATCCTCACAGCTTCAATTCTGCCAGTACCTCCTCTCCTACCTTCCAAACTTCAAAAGCAGAACTAGCACTAATGGAAGAAAGGATATTGCGGAGACGTGGCTTTTCCACAGCCTACGGGATGTTTCCAGAACGAGATTGTCACACTGCAGCGAAGTATGCACTGATATGAAACTTCCTGAGAGATCCAAACTGTGTGCCGGACCGAGACTCGGTAGTAGACGAGGTACAGGCAGAAGTGAAGCTGTGAGGGCGGTTAATGAGTCGTGCTTTGGTAGCTCAGTTGGTAGAGCACTTGCCCGCAAAAGGACAACGTCCCGAGTTAGAGTATCGGTCTGGCACAGTTTTAACCTGCCAGGAAGTTTCATATCACCGCACACTCCTCTGCAGAGTGAAATTCTCATTCTGGAAACACCCCTAGGCTGTGGCTAAGCCATGTCGCTGCAATATCCTTTCTTCCATTAGTGCTAGATCTGCAAGGTTCGCAGAAGAGCCTCTGTGATCTACTTTGAATGTCATATTATAAAGAAAACTGTATTGAGAAATTTGCGTGGATAGTCATGTAGATGGTTGGTAGTAGCTTTTCTTTGGTGACTAGTGGGTGATGGGAGTTGTTGTAGACCTACATTAAGTCGACTAATGATGTAAGCAGCTTTAATCAAGATACAGAATCGTCTTCTAGTTTGTTCTTATGTAGTTAACTAAAGAAACTAATTTTACTAACGTTTTTCTGACTGTGATGTGGAGCTGTTAATTCTAATTATAATTGTGGTTGACGCAATTCTTTCTCCTGCTGCAAAATCCTTTTAAACTTACTTTTATTTGAGCTAAAGGTATTCTACATTGTCATTTTCTTGATTAGTCTTTATCAAGAATTGTACTGGACTATAAAATAAGCCCTGTTTCATCGTTTCTCTATTGTCAAGAAGAATGTGTTATCTTTTATAAATTCTCACACTTGCAGAACCCCAGCCCCGAAGTAAACTCCAACTAAAATTTTGACTACATCTTGAAACACGTATGTAACATAGCAGCGATGGTGAGGCACGTTAAAATCTTTGACCAGAGAGCCTATTTTCGTGGTTAGTCTGCGCTTGACCGCGCGAGTGTTGCAAGCAGTTCGCTTGTAGTCGTCATGTAGAGCAGTTCTGTAGTAGTCGTCATGCAGAGCAGTCGGTCAGTAGTAGCAGCGCAGTGCGGTTGTGTGATGTAGTCTGTCGGCAACACTGGTCAAGATGCTGAATGAGGTATATTGTTAATTAAGGTAATCATCAGATAATGTAAAGTTTATTTATTGTAATTTATTTCCAACAAGTGCCCCAATAATAAATTTGATTTCAAAAGCAATTTAACAAAAAAAAATTATTTAATTGAATTAACGATTTCGTTCCATTTCCCTTAAAGAAAAGGTTCAGTTAAATTACAAAAAAAAAAGGGATATTATTATTTGCAATGCAGTTCCTCCAAGCTGTGCGCAAGAATAAGAGCAGAAATTTGACTAACAGTTACAATGAGGTAAGAATTTAATTCTGATTTGCACAGGGCCAAAGACCGATATTTCGGTTTAATTGAATTATCATTATCACTGACATTTTCTTATCACTGAATCGACTTTCATTTTTTTGTGAGGAGCTTATACTTGGGTCAGATTGCTAATTCTTGTTTAACTGTCATTGTCAGTAAATTTATTTGCTGGGAGATTACGTTAGGTTGTATTCTTGTTAACATTAAAATTATTGTCCGGTCAACATTTTTGTGGGAAGGTTTCTCTTGGCTCCCTTTTTTATTAAATATTGTCATTTTCTTTTTTAAAATTTTTGTGGGGAGGTTACACTTGGCGACCCTGCCAGGATCGTATTTCGTTGAGAGTCTTCCGAAAAGTAGTCAGAAATCTGCTCTTATTTGCTTAGATATAATTAGGATTTGGCGCAACGCTTTTACTAATCTTGTGACTTTCTTTCTACAGGTCAACGGCAGTTTGTTGCTCTGTTGTATTTGTGTGTTGTTTTTGCATTTGTGCTTATTTGTTTTGTGAATATTAGTGACTATTGTAAAAATGCCGCGAAAGACTGTGAATAGTGTATCGCGAAGTATTTTGAACGAAATTACTGACTTAAACAACGTAACCGATAGGACATGTGACACGCAGTGTAATGATGTCAATCCTGCGTTCACTGACAATCAATGCGTTCCAACCATTAATAATGATGTAGACCTTAATGATGAACGAACGAACTCGATTGTGTCTTGTGTTGATTTGACGACAATTGATGACGATGGGCGCACTATTGTAATGAACGCTGCCCAGCTTAATACAACCGGTTTACTAAATTCACGTGACGAGCAGACAAATTTGTCTAATGAAAATGGACAGGATACACAAAGTACGCCGGATTTATTTAATTCCGAAATAGTGAATGAGAGTGTACATTTGACAGGGACAGCTTTTTGTGAACCAAAGAATGACCAAATGGTCACACAAAACGTGACAATTGCATGTACTCCATCACAGAGTACTGAGAATGCAACAGCTACTTTAGGTTTGGATCAATTTATGACAATAATGCTACAGTTTAAGAACGAACTTAGTGTGGATATCAGACAACAGAGTGAAAATTCCAGACAACTTAGTGAACAGGTCAAACAACAGAACGAAAAACAAGACAAGTTAAATGAAAAATTAGACGACAATTGCAGACAGTTAAACGAAAAATTAGAAGACAATTCCAGACAGCTTAGTGAACAAATTAGAGCCGTTGCCGCGCAGTGTCATGACACTAAGGAACAGTTGCGCGAGGAAATTGAGGCTTGTTCACAAAAAAATAGCGAAGAAATTAGGTCTGTTGCGCAAGAATTAAGGGAAATGCAAACAGCCGCAACAGAAACACTCAAAGAGGAAATTAGTACAGTCGCTAAACAATGTTCTGAAAAGACTACACAATTACGCGACGAGTTTAAAGCAATGACGGTAGAACTTTCGCGCACAATGGACGCAAAGATAGACGCGAAATTCGAACAGCAGAACACTCAGATTAACGAGCGCTTTAATCAGCACATACAGAACAGTGATACGCGTTTCCGTAAATTTATTCAGGATCAAAATAAAGTCAAACGTCAAGTCATGGAAACAATCACGGCTCAGAGACAAGAAGATAAACGTAAAATGTTCGCGAAAGCGAAGACATATGTAGACAATATTGCCTCAGTGTCCGACGAAATTAATTCCATCAAACAGTCGAACACAGAATTACGTGACGAAATTTCCAATCTTAAATCAAAAACAGATACACACTCTGTAGATATTCAAACAGTGACAGACAGATTCGAACAATTAGAACTACCACAGGATTGCGATGTCATCAAAGCTGATGTTAAAAAACTGAGCGAAACTACACGTAAGTTGCAAAAACAGATTAATGCATCCGATTCTAAAACCGATGATCAGGCAAAAATACTGACTGAAAAATATGATGAATTAGCCAGTCGTATTGATGCTATCGAAAGTGCTAATGACAATAAATCAGACGACACTGCACCGGTTTCATTTAACCAAACACCTGAATTTCAAAATTTGCAGCAGACAATTAATGAGATCGACTCGTCTAACAACACGTTGCGTAGAAAATTGTCGAGTTTACAGCAAGAAGTAACACAGATGAAAAACATTTCAGTTAATAATAACATACAACAGACACCACTTTATGAACATTTGTCAGACCCACGCAGCGCGTATAATTTGGGTAATCTACAGAGAGTACGGGACTTAGATTCTGAACAACCACAGTTCAATAGATACTCTTACGATCCTGAACCTGTTGCATCACACAGAGATGATAATTTCGATTACAAACATTTTCTGTCAGTGAGAAAGTTTAAAGTTTTTAAAAACGATAGAACGCAGATTCACCCACTAGATTGGATTCAACAATTTAGCTTTGCTCTTCCACCGACTTGGCCTGTAACGCACAAACTTGAATTTATTTGTAGTTTTTTGGAAGGCGAGCCGGCAACTCGTATGAGACCGATCGCGAGGCAATGTTACTCGGTAGAAGAATTCCAGAATGCTTTTCTGTCAGCGTACTGGTCGAAGACGACACAGCGCGGAATTAAAGATCAGTTAATTAGCTTACCAAATTATGAGAACACAAATTTTCCCAGCGTCACGCAATTTTTCGAGCATATGGTGCAACAAAACCAGTACCTGAGTGAACCGTACAGTGAATCTGCACTTATACAATTATGCATTTCCAAATTACCACGGTCATTACGAGTGTCACTTCTAACGGGCCAGCAAAAGGAAAACATTTCAGCATTCAGAGATCTTTTACAGCTCTTGGAAGTACAACAATCTGATTATTCTTTTGTAAACAAAAATTTTTCTTATAATAACCAAGGTCAACAAAAGTACAGCAATTACGATCAGACACGTAATTTCAATAGGAAAGATAACAGATGCTTTAGGAACAACAACTACCAAAACTCTAATAACAGCCAAAATTCTAATTATCAATATCGTCAAAATTTTCAGCAACACGAACCACACTTTAGTAACAATAGAGGTATTTCACAACAACAACATCAAAACCAGCCGGTTAGCATACGTAACCAACAATGTAATGCACAAGGTCAACCAGGCTTTAATGTTCCGCCGCGAGCACGTATAGTCCCTGATACAACAAATAGTAACGTACGGCAGCAAGGAAACAACTACGTACAAAGAAGGCAGTATTTCAATTCCTATCGCAATACACCGTATAGGAATGACTATCACGACAGACGTAAAAACGATGAGCACAATTATCAGCGTACATATAATAACAGCCGGTCTCACCAACAGCAAAATTATCCGCAAGAACCTATTCTCATGAATGAACCGGACAGTAGGTATCATCCAGAGCATAATACGTCTGGAAGAAGTAATAGAACTGTTCAAATAGTCGAAATGCCACAACATCCTCCTAATAATAATAACACGTCAGATAGAATCTGACTAGATAATGTACAGATCGCATCTTCCAATAACACAAGCACTACGTTTGACACGCAAAATGTTGTTCACGAAAATGTAATTACTTTTGACGATATCAGAGACACTCTCTTGCAGGAAAGACCATTTGTTCAGAAAACTATTTCACATCCTGTCATCGAAATTAAAATTGGTTCATCAAAATTCTCAGCAGTAATTGATTCCGGATCACCTATATCAGTAATAAATGAGGAGACTTTTAACGAGTGCAACAAAGAGAATACTTATCCGACATTACCTTTAGGCAAAACAAAAGTGAAAGGAACAGTATCGAGTAAAGGAGTAGACGTTAAATTACAGACGCATTTATCATTTTGTATTGGAGGTCATATTTTCCACTCTAATTTTTTGATTGTTCCTTTATTGACAACAGACGTAATTTTAGGTACGAATTTTCTGGTACAACACGACGCAGTTATTGATTTTCAGAATTCTTATTTAATGTTAAAGGATGAAAATGTACAACTTGCTTTAGAATTTCAGCACTCATTATCTGCGGAAGAACAAACAATTAACCGCACAGAGGTCATTTCCGTGTCACGTAGCATAGACTGTAATCCCACATTGTTCACGGATACGTACGTACACAACGATAATACTCCAGACGAAGCTGACTACGACGTAATGCAAATGATTTCCGATAAAGTTAGACAAAGCAGTGCAACTACAGACGACGAACGAACGCAACTACGCAAAACTCTTTTACAGCAAGCTCCAGTTTTTGACAACATTCCTGGTACTATGTCCGGTTTTATGTATGAATTTCAAGTGAAACAGCACGACACATTTAAAGCAAAACATTATCCCATTCCGTATATCCACAGAGAACAAGTTAAGAAAGAATTGCAGGATATGCTTGACCAAGGAATTATAGAACCAGCAGTTAGTCCGTACATAAACCCGCTACATATTGTTAAGAAAAAGGATGGCTCACTTCGCCTCGTACTTGATTCACGTCACATTAATGACATAATTATTAATGAAACAGATCGACCACAGACACTAGAGGAACTTTTACAGAAATTTCATGGTACAGCTATTTATTCTACATTAGATTTGAAATCGGGATTTTGGCAAATTCAACTTCATCCAAATTGCAGAAAATATACAGCTTTTCTCTGTTTCGGCGACTGTTATCAATTTTGTAAATTACCATTCGGTTTAACTATTTCTTCTGCAGCTTTTATTCGCGGTTTGAACACAATACTTCCGACAGAACTTAAGGACAGAATTACGACGTACGTAGACGATATTCTTATCGCAGAAGCTAACTGGTCCGAACACAATCTGATTCTTGAACAACTGTTACAAACTTTCCATGCACAAGGACTCACAGTTAATCTTAGTAAATCGCACTTTGGCAAAACTTCTATAAAATTTCTTGGACACGTAATTTCAGCGGAAGGCATTGCACCTGATCCGGAAAAACTTCAAGCTCTACGTGACATTACTGTTCCTACGACAAAAAAGCAACTACGCAGTTTTTTGTAAAACATTTTCTATTTCATGTAGGGCATGTGATGAAAGTAATTTCTGACAATGGATCTCAATTTCGTAGTAGCATATGGACACGCATGTTACGAGCCAGAAACATTTCTCCGATCTATATATCCAAGTACCACGCTTCTTCGAACCCCTGTGAACGGTTAATGAAAGAAATTGGTAAACTGTGTAGAATATACTGCCACAAAAGACATATTGATTGGGATACACACATTCTCTCATTCCAAGATGTAATTAATTCCATTCCAAATGAATCCACTATGTTATCTCCGTCTGTTATACTGAAAAACGTTGAACCACCAAACAAAATTAAAGAATTAGTCAACTTCCCTACCTGTCGTCGACTAAGACACCGTGAAATAATTGACATTGCACTGAACAACATCAAACGTGCCGCAGAGCGCCGGAGAAGACAGCAAAAACAGGTTTGTACACGCCGCGACTTTCACGTTGGACAGAAGATATTAGTACGTACACACTATTTATCCAGCAAATTAAAAGGTAAGTGCAGTAAATTTGAACTTCTATACGCAGGTCCATATCGGATTCGCAGCATCCCTCACCCCAATGTTGTACACGTCGAAACTTTGAGAACCAGAAAATCGAAAGGCAATCACCATGTCTCAAACATTAAACCGTTTATTGAATGAAATCACTTTATGATGTAACATGCTATGATGCCATTTACTAATGCAATTATTTCACCTGACTAATTACTGATGATTATCGTATTTTTTCTTGGCAAGTGCCCGGCAAGGTAAGGTTAGCAGGTCGCTTTTCTTGTCGTTACACATCAGGCCATGCACATTTTCCACTTTTTTATGTACGATTGTATTCCAGTTTTGTCTATATGCACTGTGAAATAGTTAAGATATAACACACACCAGTCGACTTTGACATTTTTTTTGGCCTTATGACATCTCAACATCGTGACTTTTACATTTTTTGCTGCTGCATTGTGATATTCTCTGTACATTTTGGCTTTGAACACTGTCAATGTCTTTGACATATTACGTTGTCTGTAATGTTATGCTGTATGGTTAATTGTGTCACCATAAACCAGTCATTATTTAATGGGTATATGATTTAAATGCAAGACGTTAATCTCTCTTCATCAATTTCAGAAAGAAATGATGCGTGTAAGAAATAAATTCAACAGAAATGGGAATTTCACCTACGGAATAAACGATAGAAGATGCAATAACTTTATGAGGAAGAGTAAATGGATCAGGATTAACAAGCATTAACAAGAATATACTATACTCATCGTAGAATAGCAGTCTTAACTAATTTTTTCTTTCAGAATACAAGGCGATTGATGCAGGCTGTCAGACAGAACTACACATTTTAGTTTTAGTGATGAAATATGATAGAGATAAGGAATAGTTGTGTAATGAATAATTAAGTGATCTTTTGCAGATGATAATGAATGCTGATGAATAATGATGAAGAGTGTGCTACTATGGATAATGAAGTTTTTCTTTACAGGTGATGATAATGATGAAGTTATGGTAATATGAATAATGAAGTGATGAATAATGAAGTTTTTTTCTTTACAGATGAGGATGATGTTGAAGTTTATGTATCTATGCTACGTAGTTATTTAATTATTTGTTGCAGTTTGCTTTGACAGCAGGTGTTATATTGCATAGTAGGATGACTGAAGGTTTTGGAAAGGACAGCTATGGAACATATTTTTTTTATACACATTTTACTACCTGTTAATTCGAAGTTCACTACTTTTCAGCATAGTATGCGTTTCTTCTTTCAACTCAACAATCCATTTGTATTTTTTTTCAGCAGAAGCGTTTCATGATACTTACTAAACCTGTTACTTATTATACGTGTACTAGCACTTACATTTTTTTACCCATTTGTGTCTATCATTTATACATGTGATCACATTACTGCCTTGTTTCACAACCTTGCTACAGCTGACTCATGACGAATGACGTTACACATTTTTTATTTACAGGAACAACCCAGTACCAATTCTTTTTTTCTTTTTTCTCTTCCTGTTTTCTCTTATAATTACCAAAAGCAATGCTTTGCTAGCACAAAAAAAAATGTTATTACCAGTCCCGAATAATGACTTAAGAGATTTCTGAGTACTACTGATTATTAATGCTATGACTGTAATTAGCTGATTTTTAATAATGACCTCGTAATGATCTGAATGTCACTCAATGAATTGTTATTACTTCTTAATGATCTGAATAATACTGAATGAGGAACAATGTTGTACTATTTAATACTTGCTGGACACTGAGTGCCAATAATTAATGTCACTCAATGAATTATGTTATTAATTATGCCATTGATTAGCTCTTGTTTTCAATGTTGATACTTTGTAACTGGAAAAGAATATGATTCCTATTATATTGAAATGACAAATGATTAACTATGCTTTATAATTGGGAAAGAATGTGATTGTTTAATAATGCTTTGTAATTAGGAGAAGGCTAATGATTATTACTATTGAAATAACAAATAATTAATTAACGATGCCATACTTTGTAACTGGAAAAGAATGCGATTATTTAATAATGCTTTGTAACTAGGAAAAGAAGGTTACTGATTCTATGTAAAACAATTAATGAACATTTTTCTGTAATACTACATACTTGGTACAGAAATGTTCAATCACTGGGCTATGAATGCCGCAAACTACTAATGAAGACTGTAATTGTCAATATTATGTGACTTAATGTCCTTCACCTCATGAGCTAACTACCCTGAATTACTGCAATGTCCATTTGTCCTGTCTATCCTAGCGATCATGGAGCACTATCTTTGGTTTTGCACTAATTCTACGTTGGTGTGCCTTGTAAGAGCGTGGTGTTGACACGACATGCTGTCCACCACCGTGAGCGATGAAGACGTTATTATGGTCCCACTGTTTGGTGTACCTAATGTACTGCCAAAATGAAAACATGAAATGTTACTACGAGAGTTCAGTGTCTTGGCTACACTGGTAAATTCTGATGGGAAAAGAACTTCAGATTGTGTCACTTAGTGTTGTACTTCTGTGGAAAGATATGGACTTTCAGAACAGCTGTGTGCAATCTAAAGTGCTACAACCATGATGCAATCCTTCCCTTTCCTATCCTAATTCTTGTCACATAGTGAAAATCATTTTTTTGCTAACATTATTTATGTTCATGGGTTATACATTTTTTTTTTGGTTCGCTGAACTCCAGTGCGAGTACACTTATGTCACTTGTCGATATGATTTCTGCCATTATGTTTATTTATTGCAAAAATGCCTAAGACATTTTTTCGATTTGTTCTCAAGTACAGTATATGCACTCTTGTCTTTTATATTGTATATACATTTTTTTTATTTATTATTTTATTTTAATGATATGTTCTGAACTACAGTGCATGTGCACTTATGTTGTGTGTTAATATGTTTTCTACTGAACTTCAGTGCCTGTGCATTTTCAATATGATTTGTACTCATTCTGTATATTCAATACTTCAGTACGTATGCACTTATGTCATTTGTTACTAATTATATATATACATTTCGTAAATTGCTAATATGTTATCAACTCCAGTGCGAGTACACTCATGTCACTTATCAACACGATTTTCTGCCATTCTGTTTATTTGTTCTGAAAATGCTAAAGAATTTTTTCAGTGCGTGTGCACTTTGCTATCTGTCAAATAATTTGTATATACAGTTTTCTGATTTACTACTATGTTTTGTACTCACATCCTGTCTTTGTCTGATATATTTTGTACTTGGTGCATGTGCACAACATTTAATTTATGTACTAAATTTGAATATTCTGTAAATTGTAAAAATTTCTTGCGATGGCAAGTCCAAATGACTCACCATCGCTGCCAAATTTTTGCCCCCCCAGTGGAGGGTTATGAAACACGTATGTAACATAGCAGCGATGGTGAGGCACGTTAAAATCTTTGACCAGAGAGCCTATTTTCGTGGTTAGTCTGCGCTTGACCGCGCGAGTGTTGCAAGCAGTTCGCTTGTAGTCGTCATGTAGAGCAGTTCTGTAGTAGTCGTCATGCAGAGCAGTCGGTCAGTAGTAGCAGCCCAGTGCGGTTGTGTGATGTAGTCTGTCGGCAACACTGGTCAAGATGCTGAATGAGGTATATTGTTAATTAAGGTAATCATCAGATAATGTAAAGTTTATTTATTGTAATTAATTTCCAACAAGTGCCCCAATAATAATTTTGATTTCAAAAGCAATTTTACAAAAAAAATTATTTAATTGAATTAACGATTTCGTTCCATTTCCCTTAAAGAAAAGTTTCAGTTAAATTACAAAAAAAAAGGGATATTATTATTTGCAATGCAGTTCCTCCAAGCTGTGCGCAAGAGTAAGAGCAGAAATTTGACTAACAGTTACAATGAGGTAAGAATTTAATTCTGATTTGCACAGGGCCAAAGACCGATATTTCGGTTTAATTGAATTATCATTATCACTGACATTTTCTTATCACTGAATCGACTTTCATTTTTTTGTGAGGAGCTTATACTTGGGTCAGATTGCTAATTCTTGTTTAACTGTCATTGTCAGTAAATTTATTTGCTGGGAGATTACGTTAGGTTGTATTCTTGTTAACATTAAAATTATTGTCCGGTCAACATTTTTGTGGGAAGGTTTCTCTTGGCTCCCTTTTTTATTAAATATTGTCATTTTCTTTTTTAAAATTTTTGTGGGGAGGTTACAATCTTCTGGCATATCATGGATTTGAACTGTGCCAGCATGTGACTCATAGGTAGGTAGCGTTACAGTACATGTGCTGTTACATGAACCATAAAGATATGGCTGCCTAGGGAAAGTTGGGCATAGTGTGACCGTGCAGAGAGTATTTCTGATATAATGTGGCCGTATGTGGGTTTATCCTTGCTAGAATTGAGGTGGATCTATGCCACGGCTTTGGCAGTTCATGAAAGTGTCGGTGCATTTGATGACGAGGAGAGCAAGGATGTGATTACCTCAATTCCTACTATTCGGTTGGTCAACTATGAGTTTGAAATAGTGATGCTATTACTGCAAGGTGCATCACCTTTGTGGAACCATGTGCATGGGTTACTAGATACAACGAGTAGTGTTTGAATGGGGTTAATAATGTATTGGCAGTTATTAATTCAGTATGCTGGTGTTGTTTGTATTACTGTAGAGAAAGAACAGCCTATATGCTTAAATTAGAAAGAATACTGTGAGATCTGTCTCTCCTGTGCCAAGTATCAGAAAGGATTTTATTAAGAAGTTAGCTTATGAAGGTGTGTTTCACTTGTCGTTTCACTGATTTTCACAGCCTGCCTTTTCTGTTTGTTTTCGCATGTTTTCTTACTCTTTTGTGCAGATGTGCGTGATGCCCAGTCACAGGCTGAGGCTGGGAAGTCTGGACCAGTACTTGTACTTTCATTAATGGCTACATAATGTCACGACATGTTCTAGCCATGTAGTGTGTTGCTGGCTATAGATGGTATTTTTTTTTAATGTGTTGGAGGGATGGAGACCAATTTTGTGGGGAAGTCTAGTTTCCTTTTCCAACCAGACAGATGGGGCTGATGACATTGTTTTAAGCCTTGATGAGACAGCAAGAAGCAGGAGCATGAAGTCTTGGGCTGACCATTACTCAAGCCAAAGTATTAAATTGAGCAGCTGCTAAGACAGACAGAGTAGGTCTTATAGGATAGCTGCGACATGTGGTGGACTTCTCTCTAGTGGTAGCCAGCTGTCCAGAGTTGTCTTGTGGACAGGAGGGGCTGTTCCTAATACACTCTATGTGTTCCAATGCAGAACAGAGTTGGCCCACGAAGCAGTTGGCGTGCAGTCAGTGGGTGAGGAATAAGACCAAAATCTTTCTAGCTGGAACAGCCTATGAGATCTTAGCAATGGGGGAGGCTGCTACATTCTTGGGCTGGTTGGTGTGTTTCCCCAGACTAGAGGATAGCGATTCTGGATCACAGGGGGAGCACTAACTGGTTTAGTGGCTGACAGCATCCTTTAGGCAGTCAAGTGATACAACATAATGTACTGGCCGTGATTGACAGTATCAAATGATCGGGAGTATTATACACGGCAGGTCATTGAGTTCAGTTTAGTATGTTAACGTTGCTGTGTAGTGGATTTCTAGAAATGCAGATCTGTTTCCTGTAAGGAAGACCCATATTGATTTTATTGTTAATACTCTGTGAGTGTGACTGGTTTTGAATGTGCCATTGAGCAGAATATGCTCTTGGTATTATTCTGCCATGAGCATAAAGAATATTGTTTATGCCATTTTACAGAAAATTATGTCTGTTTTTTTCCGCTGAGAGAGTGATTTTCAGTATCGTAATCTACAGATAATTTTATTGAGAAATTTAGTTAGCCAGATGATGGTGGCTTTGCTTTAGTGACTAGTCGGTGATGAGAGTGGTCGTTGATCTATATTTACTTGAGTATTAATGTAAGTAACCTTAATTAAGTCAGATAGGTGTCTTCCATTTGTTGCTCTGCAGCTAATTGCAGAAGTTAATTTTCGTAACATTATTCTGCTTATCATAAACGGGCATATAATTAAAACTATCATTATGGATAGCCAAGTTATACCTGCTAGGTTGAAGTCTATTTTAAATTAGTTGTATTCATGCTATAGGTACTCTGTGTTCGTCTTCTCTTGTTGAGCTCTGGCTTCAAGAACTGTATTGAGTTATGAAGCAAGTTCCTTTCCTTCGTATTTCTCTATTGTCAAGTAGAATATTTCATATTTAACAATGTTAAAGTAAAGCCACACCTGCAGAACCTCCAGCCCAGACTCCACTCTGCGCTACAGTACTATACCTGGATACACCTTCAGTATGACTGAAGAAGCCAACAGGGAGCTATATTTTGCATACTGTGTCAAGATAAAGCAATACAGGACACACACACACACACACACACACACACACACACACACACACACACACACACAGTGTTATACTCATGGCAAAGTTATGCAGTATTACAGTGATAATGAGCGCATCTTATTCGAGCACGCACGTCAGCCACTGGCTGCCTTCGCTGTATTGAGTACCTGCCGTACAATAACATCAGCCTGACACTTGTAAGGTGCCCATCAAACATGATAGAGAAACAAAACACATTCCTACTGCCCTGTACATGACAGCAATTACAATGCTCACTGTCTCTGACTGTGTTGCTGTCTTTTCTGGGCACTCACGAAAGAAACCTTCGATCCTCCATGTAGGCAATGTCCATGACATCTTGACCATGTCCTGAAATGACTGTTAAGACTCCACAACTTGCTCCGCTCCCCAGCACGCCAACCAGACTGGAATTTCGGTCTCAGTTGCTGGTCACCAGTTAACTTGCCTTCGCTCCACTCTCCGCTGCCAGAGGGCAGCCAGAGAGTCACGAATATCGAATCCCATAGTGGTAGGAAGTTCTACAGAAGAGGGCAAAACCAGAAAAAACCACAAGAAAAATTAGTCCTGAGAAGGGAACATCAAATGAGCCATTTAGCAACGCATCCTAGTTTCTACACACTGTTGCAATTTTGTTTCAAATTTAAAAAGACATCAGTGGTCACATCAGATGATCTCAAACCATGGGCAGTATTTCCTTTAAGGTTTACATTTATTGAGGGTCAAAGAACAATGCAGCATCTCATACATAGCATTGAAAAGCTACAGTCGCTTCCCAAACTAATGACACATCCGGTTTGAAACAATTCTCAGAATTACCCTAGTCTTTTACATTTACTGAAGAGTAGCCTTTACCCAAAGGGCTGCCCATTATTTGCGTTTGATGCATGTACTGAACATATCTTTTCCTCCCACGGCCTGTGTTTATCATTTTTTGTCTCTCTCTCGCTTGGTCTGTCTCATCCTCCTACCTCTAACTATGTATTTCCACCTCCTCCTCATCTCTCCTCTCTTTGTCAGTTTCCACAAACCCTCTCTCTGACCATATCTTCTTCCCCCTTCTAACCACATTCTCTTCCCCCACTCTCCATAGCCACCTCCCCCTCTTTCTTTTCCACCTGTCACTACATCTCCACACCTTGCACCTACCTCATACATCTCCCCATTGTCCCTTCCCACTGTCCATTTCCTTCTCCCTCTCTCTCAGTCCTTCCCCTCCTCCATCCATATCAATCTGTCCTCAGCCATGCTCTTTGGCATGTTAAGTTCCAGTAATACAGTTCAATAAAGCAGGCTAATTATATTCCCACACCATGCCTGTCATATAATATAGGATCCACTTCAGAGCCTTGAAAATTATTTATTTGCCCTGAGGTACAGGCAAGCACTTCGATCGTCAGGCTGATGTTATGCCAACACAGCACACTTGTCATACAGTTCATCCAATACACTGTCCGCCACTCGTGGTCTCGTGGTAGCGTTCTCGCTTCCCGAGCACGGGGTCCCGGGTTCGATTCCCGGCGGGGTCAGGGATTTTCACCTGCCTCGAGATGACTGGGTGTTTGTGTTGTCCTCATCATTTCATCATCATCCAGGAAAGTGGCGAAATTGGACTGAGCAAAGATTGGGTAATTGTACGGGCGCTGATAACCACGCAGTTGAGCGCCCCACAAACCAAACATCATCATCATCATCATCCAATACACTGGTGGCTGAGAAATTGTATCTTCCTCCTGACTGCAGGCTTTCCTGCAAAGCATGTTAATTTGGCAGGCTGATACTCTTCTCTGACAGCATCACTATCATGCAGGGCAGCATATAGGCCAGGAGCTGAAAAAAACCTGTTTTCGCCATATTTCTGCTGGTATTGGTGCTATGAGGTTTTAAACCCCACTGCGCTTATACTCATATGGCACGTTTTTTTTATGTGCCACATTTGCTTGAAATCGAGCTCGGATTTTGGGAGGATATGCCACACACCCGCATACACACATACACTCTACTTTATATATACATACATCAAAAAAGTTTTGCATCACCCAAGTTCTCAGAACTCCTGAAGATAAACAATGACTGTGGATATTGTATCACAGACACTGTCTCTTTGACTGTTCAGAGACTTCAGTAAAAACGCCCAAAGATGTAAACAACCATGCATGAGCAGCGCCTATTAGACAGAGGGGCTCCGACAGCCGATCAGTTCCAGTCAGTACACCAGAAAGGAGGTACATGGCTTGCTTTGTCTGTAATTCAACCATGCCTAGACGTTCAATACCGAAGTTAGATCGTGTCCGCATTGTTACTTTGTGAAAGTAAGGGCTCTTAATAAGGGAAGCGTCCAGGCATCTCGGAATGAACCAAAGCGATGTTGTTCGAACGTGGACGAGATAGACAGAGACAGGAACTATCGATGACATTCCTAGCTCAGGCCATCCAAGGGCTACTACTGCAGTGGATGACCGCTACCTACGGATTATGGCTCGGAGGAACCCTGACAGGAACGTCACCATGTTGAATATAATGCTTTTCGTGGCAGCCACAGACGTCGTGTTACGACTCGACCTGTGCGGCTGCAGTATGTGCAACTTCACTCCCGACTTCCACGGCGGGATCCATATTTGCTACCACAACACCATGCAGCGTGGTACAGAAGGGCCCAACAACATGCCGAATGGACCGTTCAGGATTGTCACCACGTTCTCTTCACCGATGAGTGTCACATATGCCTTCAACTAGACAATCGTCGGAGACGTGTTTGGGGGCAACCCAGTCAGGCAGAACGCCTTGGACATACTGTCCAGCTAGTGCAGCAAGGTGGAGGTTCTTTGCTGTTTTGGTGTAGCATTATGTGGGTCTGACGTATGCCGCTGGTGGTCACGGAAGACGCCTTAATGGCTGTACGTCACGTGAATGCCATCCTACTACCGCTACTACAACCATATTGGCAGCATTCGACTTCATGAACGACAATTAGCACCCCCATCGTGCGCACCTTGTGAATTACTTCCTACAGGATATCGACATCGCTCGACTAGTGTGGTCAGCATGTTCTTCAGACATGCCTAGGATAGATTGTAAAGGGCTGTTTATTGACAACGTAACCCGCCAAGCAGTATGAGGGATCTACACAGAATTTCCTTTGAGGAGTGAGACAATCTGGACCAACGGAGCATTGCTGAACTTGTGGATAGTACGCCACGATGAATAAAGGCATGTAACAATGCAAGAGGACGTGCTACTGGGTATTAGAGGTACCGGTGTGTACAGCAATCTGAACAACCACCTCTGAAGGTCTCACTGTATGGTGGTACAGGTTGCAATGTGTGAATTCCATGAGCAATAAAAAGGGCGGTAATGGTGTTTATGTTGATCTCTATTCCAGTTTTCTGTACAAGTTCCGAAACTCTCGGAATCGAGGTGATGCAAAACTTTTTTTGATGTTTGTATGTAATAGTGGCTAAAAAGCAATATCTTACACAGCGAACATCGCATTTAAGTCAACGTAATGTAACCAAACATAGCAATGATGAAAAGTGAAAACAGTTTCTCGAAAGCTTCATTCTCAAGACGAATAAAATAAGACTTCTGATTCACTGAAGCGTATGTTTTGATGTTAGTAACAAAATTGTTACCTTCACAGCACTATAAATTTTGCTGAGAACCACATTTAATGCCGTTGCAGACTAAAATACGAGAGATTTTCTGACGTAGGCTAATGAAAAAAAGAGTCGCTCGAAACTGCTGCCACAAATTCCACGTCATTATCGCTGCGACACATCGACTGGCACGCAGTAACTCCCTAAGCCTGGTTGCCGGCCGTCCATTGGAGAGCCCCTGCACCACGTGACCGCTGATGTATGGAGCGCTTTATTGGACCGGGCGACCGCATATTGTTACTCACTCGGCGGGTAATTGCGGCGCAGATACACCGCGGATCAGCGGCGGTGATGAATCTGGCTGTCCACACGTGACGTGGCCGATGGCACGTGAGATGCGAGATGTCTGGCAACTCGTTCCAACGGATCCCATAATCCTGCTGCAAAAGAGGGCTTTACCAATACTTCTACCTTTGGCAATTTGTGGACTTACTGAAGGGATTACAAATGGATTTTAACAGTTGACGGGAATTTGCCCACACTGCACACTACAAACCGAATAAATATCGCTAGCTTCTGCGATACAATACGATAAAAATCCGCTATTTAAAGCAGTAGAACAATTCTTTTAACGAAATGAGAGCGCGAAGGTGAAGAGACACAGGAAATGTTAGCTCTGACACAGAGTGATCAACGTATGACTAACCATAAGCGAGAATTAAAGTGGACTAGGACTGGAGCGCAGTCATCTCGAACTGACGATTATTCTTAGTGAGACATTATCGTTTCCATGATTTACACACCTTCCTATACAATGAGCAGTTGAAATGAAGATACTAAATTCCCTTCATTTCTTCACAGCCGATTTCGGCTGTTGACAGACTTATTACATGTGACCTACCTGACATATTTGGCAGGTAGTGCTTCTAGAGGTAATGGCGCTTGATAATGAACCAAGGGTTTGAAACTACAGTGATCATCACTAAAACAGCAACGTCAAATTTGCCTAAACTGTGCTAAATGTCAAATACTACTGTACGTATATCATTATCATTTCAGTGCAGACGCTTAAAGTAAGTACGAGTAACGCCATCTGAGTTCTTTATATAATGATATATTACGAATGGGTTATTCTCATTCAGATTGCATTTGGATATTGAATACTTTTGGGAAAGTCATTCTACGCCTTGTGTAAGAAGGATAGTAAACAATGAACATAAATACTCCACACAGAGGAAGGGTGTGCCCACACGATACAAGCCGAGAATTCCTGCGTTCTATACGAGTCACTCAACTGCAGATTATATAAGAAAATCGCTCTCGTCATCTACTAAATATACAATACTACCATTGAAAGACGGTTAGAATTATTATCGAATTAACTTGCATCTGTTGCTGTTAACCTCCTTCCAGCGCCTCCACATATATTGATATTATAGCGCACAACCGAACATCCCTAAGCGTCGGTAAACTATGTTCGTGAAACTTGGTGGGTGAGAAGAGGGTGCAAAATAATGCAATACATGGATGACCAGATTCACATTTAAGCGGTAAAACACACTGCAAAAGATAACTAGACATAACAGGTAGTGACGAAATATGTTAGAAATGATAATATATGCGAAATCTTTCTCATTTAAACGTTGATATTTAGGTAACGTTTTTTTAAAAACAGTATAACAGAATTTTTTAAAAATTTGAAATTATAAAATCAGTTACTAAAACATATATTCAGTTTCTAAAAATGAAGACTTTTGTTTCAAGGTGAATTAAAAAAGCTTTCGAGCTGCATACAACTGTGCGTAATAAAGCTGATTTTTGAAATAACGTATTTGGGAAATACACTATACACAACATGCTGTAAGAATATTTTCAATACACTTGATTAAAATAACTAAATATTCGTTATTAGTCTATTTATTTATTTTACTTATATTTGTTTTATGTTTTCAATTGCTATTTTATGTTTTCCATTTATTTTTTTCTGATTTTTAGTTTGCCGTTTCATATACTTATATTTTGGTAACTTAAACTAATAAGTAACTCATTATTACGCTACAAAATCATTGTAACAATGAATATCTGTAAAGAAATGCTTAAAGATAACGTTTTATTACACCATGCACTTAAACTGAACGAAATTTATTCACTTAATATAAACAACAGAGAACACGGTAAAAAACCATATTCCGCACGATTTCAAATTGATGTGAGTGATCCTCTAAATATATATCAAGGTTTCTACGACATTTTCTCCAAATCCAATATACCAAATTACCTTTTAGAGTGTGTTTTACCCCTTAAAAGTGAAACTGGACGTAAACAAGAAAACACTACTGCATTATTTTGCCCCCTCCCTAGAAACACGGATAAACTGTCTAAATTTCTGTCCTTACTAGCTATGAATTAATTGTACTTTTTCTTATTCTCTTATGTGGTTTTCTAACCCACTGTGTTGTTATTAAATCCAGAACTTCGCCTTCGAAATAAAAGTTTGCATTACGTTTATATAAAACTCTCATCCCAGAAACTGCCTTTATATAATAATGCCCACAGTTCTACCAAATACAATGTATTGGTAGGTAGCTCTAGTGACACTCTCATTTCACAGTTACTTGCAAATTGACTACAACTTGATATATCATGCCTTCTTAATGGTTTCCTTTTCCAAACCAACGTGCTTGTCCTTTTTGGCACATTGTCACGTGTGAACTCGTAAGCAATTTAGGAGATTCTATTTTCATGATAACAGGATCTTGAAACGACGCAACACTTGCAACAATCTCCTTTGGCTGCAAAAATCTCTCCCTGGTTTCAACGTTGCATTAAGGAAAACTACACGACCTTTTTTCTTACGCTATCGTTAAGCCTACCATTATCCTAAGGCACATATTCGTTAAACAATTCAGTGTAGTCGGCTGTATTATTATCTTTACAAGCATTTTTCTCCCTTTTCTCTTCCTCTGTCCCTGTATAGGAGAAGGGATTGCCATTCCATGTGATGAAGAATCTCCGTCCTTCGTAAATAAATGTGTCCTTACCTCTTCATCATCCGTAACATTCGCAACACACCTCACAGCTTCCCGTCCATTCTCCATAGGACCTGTCTTAAAATCACCACCTGCATTTCCAGCCGACTAGACGCAAGAGTCAATAGCACATGTACTTCCCTATGTAGTTTTGGCCTAGGCTGCACGCCCTCAAAACAACAAGCATTATCCCCCAGTGACATAGATGTTGCTACATAAACACCCATTTGCTTCTGTAAAACACCGCTTCCTTCTTTTGGCACTTCAGAGCCTTAATATTTCGCATTCTCATCGGAGAATGGAGGTGATACTTCTACTCTATTCTCCAGTACTTTGCGTTGAAAGCAAACGTACAGGAATTTCCAATACTTCAGAGATGATACGTGTTCACCTTGTCTAATCTCAGACGACCAATTTTTAGTCCTAATTCCTGACTCCTCGCAGTGATAACTTGTACTTTTCGTGGATTAGGTCTTTAGCGTTCTGTTCTTTCTCTTGCTTACCTATATACTCTAAAGCAGCGTCCATTTGCTTCTTGGCACGAAATACATCTACCATTACTTGTAACGTTCTAATTCCCCAGATACCTGTTCAAGGGACAGTAGAAACACCTGTACCAGAGGTGCGTGTTTCTATTGGAATCTTGTGTGTCCTGCTAGTGCCCAAACTATACAGTTAATAAGGGAATGACACCGAGCTCCCGCTACACAAAGAATACAGTGCACGACGAGCTACCCTAGTTATTACAGTACACTCATAACAGCCTCCTGCGGAATGCCGCCAACGTTGACAAATGTAACAAAAGACTGCCTTCGTGCGCGACAACTGTTGCCCAGGGACATTGCAGAATATAAACCTGACAGGTGTTAAATGTGACTCACCGTAGCAGCCGTTAAAAAAGGACATTCCACGGTGTATACTCGGTTAGACAAAAGTTATTTTCAGATTAAAATGAAAGTCCCTACGACCCGCGATGTCTAATGAATTGCATAAATAAATGGGCACTTACGTGGTAAACAAAACGCTTCTAAATCACTATCCTACATTGCACGAAACATGGACTACAGGATGAGTGACGCTTCTGTTATAAAGACGACGACTTCAGAAACTGGCGTTGTGGGTAGAGCGGTGGTGTAATGCCCAATTCTCATCCATAATGGTAGTAGCGATCAGCGTGGTCATAAGGCCCAAACGAGCTGCAGCGATGCCTGCGTGAAGCCCACTTCTTGACACCAGTTCTAGCCATGTCACCACTTCTTACTGCCAGTTGTAGTGGTTACTCCTTGGGATTTTTAGTGGGCGTAGAGGTTCAGCAGGTGAGGTGGTGAAACTACTGGTATGCTAGAACTAGCTCCAGAGGTGGTGTGGATGGCTGTCGCACACTGTACGAGGCAAGTGAAACAGAACATGGTTATCTGGAACAAAGTTTATTACCAGTTAATTTACAATACATAATATTTTCTCTGCCACTGCGAAAGACGCGCTGATTTGCACACTCACGTGCCACGAGGAATGCTAACACAGCGTTGAGTCGGCTGCGTCCGTTGAGGGGACCACGGCTCAGCAGTGATGTCCTGTAAGTGGCCCAGGCAGGAGGCAGACTACCGTGGCCTACTGGCTGCTAGAGCTGCTGGCCACAACGCTCTGGAAGAGGGACATGTGTATAAGAGTCCCAACAGCATATAAAGAACTGCAGATGTCATGAAGGTTGAGGAGCAGCACCAGGTTCGGGGACACAGCTTACAGCTTGGGAGGTGTTATTCAGATGTTACGCCCAACAAGTTGTAGGTGGTAGTTTACAGTCACTCGATTCGGCCCTTCACCAGGCGAGGACCCAGGATCGTCCACGTTTTCTTCAGTCACGGGAGTGACCAAAGGGGAATGGAAGCTTGCATCGGCTAAGTCTCACAACAGCCACTGGCTGCTCTCTCGGATGCAAAATCTACTCTCGATCGTAAGCGGAGCATCATGATTCGCCTATCTTTTTATTCTGCAAATAGCGATACTGTCATTCCGTCAGAGCCTCAGAAACAGATGGGGTGACCAGAGACTGACACTGAAGCTTCAAAAATTTTATTTAAGCTCGACATAATGTCATCACGGCCGGTGGTGCAGTCATTAGCCCTCATAATCCGGAGGTGTCAGTAAGCTTATCCCTCTTTTGGTTTCTCGTTTATTGCCCGTTTCCCTCTCTTTCGCACTTCCCGGGACGCTGTGGACTGTCTCGGTATGATGGTGAAATTTTATGGGTTCTTAGTGCAAATCTCTCAAAAAAACGCTTTAAGTACTGTCACACTTCACCAGTTTCGTTCCTTTACGACGGCTCAGCTCAGTGGGAAAATGTATTAGGAGCGACACTATGTCTTCTGCGGCACAGCACACCTAACGTGCCCAGGTTTTGGTTGTGACACATGGTATGAGTCAGATCTAGTTCCCTGGAGTTCGCGCAAGCAGTGACGTTAAAAAAATTATATACGTAACCCGGAACTGAACTTGCTGTGGAACAAAATTGAGATGTGCATTTTCATAACGCCTCAAAAAAGTCAATTCCTTATGTTAATAGTACCTTTCGTGTACACTTGGGGGATAATCATGTCTGTGGAAAATGACCCTTACTATCCGTTATTGAAGCTGTCAGTTGCTCAAAAAGGAGTACATTATTCAGCAACAAAAATCTTTGATCATTTGCCCAACAACATAAAGTGTCTGCCAGGTAGCGGATCAAGTTTTAAATCTAGCTTAAAATCATTTCTTTTGGACAACTCCTTCTATTCCATGGACGAGTTTCTGTTTGAAAACTGGTAAGAAAAAATTGTACCTCTAAATGTAGTTGCCTGTGTAGAACTAAAAATTTCGACAATATTTAATATTAGCACTATTCATGTGTGTACATATGTCTTGTAATCTGACTTGTTCCACACTATATCAATAAAATAATCGTGAAAATAATCTACGGAACACGACATAACTAAACTATACAGGTTTAGTTGGTTTGCATACATGCTGTTCCAGATATAACCATACTGAAACACATTTACTAATGTTACAAACCTTTCAGTTATGTATAAAAAACGTTATTAACACATTTGGACTTTTTCAGTTAAGTCCTTTTTGTTTTATTTGTTGTTTGGTGACGTTCGTATTTTTTGTCTTTGTGGTGTCAATGCCCTTTCACTGAGTCTTCCTAACGAAAACTGAAAGGCTTTTTGTTTCCATTTTACGCCTTCGTTTCTTATTTTCGGAAAGTGGAATCATACTCAGCGATATTTTGATACAGCAGCTGCTACAAACGGAAGCAAAATTAAAAAACGCATAGAGGAAAGACACGTAAAATGTAATCAGGTCGGCGGAGCTTTGATGGAATTAGCACTTGACTCCTTTCGTCACTTGAGAAACTGGATCTCGGAACAAAATTGCACAATTTTTTCGTCTCCGACAAAGACAGGAATGTATTTAATGAATATTAAGCAACAGTCTGGTGAAATAAAAGGATGAAAGGAATTTACGCGTAACGTGTTTAGAAAGGAAAACTCTTTGATAAGATACTTAATTTAGTACTCAAAGCAGAAATTCTCTGATTACTTTTTATAGGTTGGATTGAGTTTCATCACTAGTCACACTTTCCTACGAAAACAGTACCGGTATAGCATTGAAGCAGTGAAATGTCTCTCCCATGAATTTGTGTCAGTAATACTTGGTTTAGTATCCCAAACTACGTACGGCGTTTGGTGATGCTGTAACTGGTGTTAGTTATTCCATTTGTGATTTCCAAGGCGAAACTAATGTTCTTACCCTTGGAAAATAACTTATACAAACGTTTAGGAGCATGGTTAGAGTTGGTCGTGTTGTTGCCGTTCGTCACTTAACATAGGAACGGTATTCCGCGGTCGGGAAGACGGATATCTGTATGCCACTTATCTCGACAGTTAATCGAATGTGTCATCCACAGTACCACTTTCTTCGACTTCGCCTTAAAATACAAGAAATACAATATGAAACATCCAGGAACGTCGGATAAACGTTCTAGTTGTTACACAAAGCTCCATAGATAATGGCAAATGGCAAATGTCACAATTTGTGGCCGAGCGGTACTAGGCGCTTTAGTCTGGAACCGCGTGACCGCTGCGGTCGCAGGTTCGAATCCTGCCTCGGGCACGGATGTGTGTGATGTCTTTAGGTTAGTTAGGTTTAAGTAGTTCTAAGTTTTAGGGGACTGATGACCTCAGATGTTAAGTCCCAATGTGCTCAGAGCCATTTGAACCAAATGTCACAATTATTTGCTTCTGATCCTGAGTTTTGAGTGACACCTGGTCCGGAAAGAATTATATTTTAAACAAAAATAGGAATATTTCAGTTACCATTTGTCTGCTGACAAAGATAAGAGGTCTGCTACATTCGCTATAGTTACTCAAAGTAGCGTCCACCAGTTTCTGCGTAGGCGTGACAATTCCACTAAGTCCAGTCGTATACTTCAAAAATTCTCCGTGCTCTAAATTCTTTGCTGTGCGGGGTAGCCGTGCGGTCTATGGTGCTTTGCTACAGTCCTCGCAGCTCTCCCTGTCGGAGGTTCGAGTCCTCCATCGGGCACGGGTGTGTGTGTTTGTCCTTAGGATAATTTAGGTTAAGTAGTGTGTAAGCTTCGGGACTGATGACTTTAGCAGTTAAGTCCCATAAGATTTCACACACATTTGAACATTTTTTAGAGGATTATTGTTTACAAAACGGTAAGTCGTTTCTCTTCACCAATATATGTAGGCTATGCATTCTCGGTGTTGTTCGAACATGATCGAAGTAGTGAAATACTACACAAAACATTTCACAAGATAAAACAAATTGAAATCATCTCACCGTAGAGCAGATGAATGAACAAACTAAGGCAGAAGAATTCCTGTGCGGAAGAGCGAGATACAAATATATACCAGTTATAATATCTGTGTACTACATAGTTAGATAGAAAGCTGGCATACAACTGTTGATAGGATACTTAGCAAATGACTTAACGATCAACAAAGTAAGAACGAAATTAATGAAGACAAGTAGAAAGTTCCATAATTCTCACAGATTTTTCTGAGAGTTATGAGAGGAACTTATAAATTTCTGAGAAACAGGAAGCTTAATTGTAGCTTCACCGAAAAATGTCAAAATTTATCTTGCACTAAAAAAGATTTGTGAGGAAAGAATGGACGAGAAAGTTTGACAGAACTTTTTTTTTGGGTCATCAATATTCTGGGACTGTTTTGATGGAGCTCGCCACGAATTCCTCTCCTGTGCCAACCTCCTCATCTCAGAGTAGCACTTATAGCATACGTCCTCAGTTACTTGCTGGATGAATTCCAGTATCTGCTTTACTTACAGTTTTGTCCCTATGCAGCTCCCTGTAGTTACGTTGAAGTCATTCCTTGATGTCATAACAGACATCCTATAATCTTATCCCTTCTCCTTGTCAGTGTTTTCCTCATATTCCTTTCCTCCCCGATTCTGCGCAGAACCTCATTTCTTACCTTACCAGTTCACCTAATTTTCAACATTCTTCGGTAGCACTACATCTCAAATGATTCGATTCTCTTCAGTTCAAGGTGTCCCACTGTCCATGTTTCAATATCTTTAAAATGAAGTACTCCAAATGTACATTCTCAGGTATTTTTTCCTCAACTTAAGAGCTATATTTAACACTAGTATTCATCTCTACGCCAGGAGCCTCTTTTTACCTGTGCTAGATTGCTTTTGATGCCTTTCTTGCCCCATCCATCATTGGTTATTTCGCTCACAAGGTAGCAGAATTCCTTAACGTCATCAATCCTGATTTCAAGTTTCTCGCTGATCTCAGTTCATCTACTTCTCATTACTTTCGTATTTCTTCGATTTACTCTCAATCCATACTCTGTACGCATTATATTGTTCATTCTATTCAGCAGATTTCACTTAGGATGCCATTGTCATCAGCGAATCGTATCATCGATATCCCTTCACTTGAACTTTAATTCCACTCCTAAAACTTACTTTATTTCCATCATTGCTTCTTCGATGTGCAGATAAAATATTAGGGGGAAAGACCACATCCCTGTCTTACACCCTTTATAATCCGAGCGCTCCGTTCTTGGTCGTCCACTCGTATTATTTCCTCTTGCCTATTGTACATTTTGTATCTATTGCACATATTGTATTTTAACCGTCTCTCCCTATACCTTACCCCTATTTTTCTTAAAATTTCGAACATCTTACACCGTTTTATGTATCGAACATTTTTCCAGGTCGACAAATTGCATGAACGTGTCTTGATTTTTCTTTAGCCTTGCTTCCATTATCAATCGCATCATTAGAATTGCCTCTCTAGTGCTTTCGCCTTTTCTAAGGCCAAACTGATCGTCGTCTAGCACATCCTAAACTTTCTTTTCCCTGTCCGCCGCTCGTGGTCTCGCGGTAGCGTTCTCGCTTCCCGAGCACGGGGTTCCGGGTTCGATTCCCGGCGGGGTCAGGGATTTTCACCTGCCTCGAGATGACTGGGTGTTTGTGTTGTCCTCATCATTTCATCATCATCCAGGAAAGTGGCGCACTTGGACTGAGAAAAGATTGGGTAATTGTACGGGCGCTGATAACCACGCTGTTGAGCGCCCCACAAACCAAACATCATCATCATCTCCACTTTCTTTTCCTTACCTCTGTATATTATTCTTGTTCGCAACTTGGATGCATGAGCTTTTACGCTGATTCTAAGATAATTCTCGCACTGGTCAGTTCTTGCAGTCCTTGAAATTGTGTGGATGATATCTTTCCGAAAGTCAGAAAGTATGTTGAAAGACTCATACATTCCACACACCAAAGTGAATAGTTCTCCTGCTGATTTTAGAAACTCTGATGGAAAGTTATCTATGACTTCTTCCTTATTTGATCTTAAGTCTTCCAAAGCTCTCTTAAATTCTGATTATAATACTGGATCCTCTTTCTCTAATAAATCAATTCCTGTTTCTTCTTCTATCACATCAAGCAAATCTTCCCCCTCACAGAGGCCTTCAGTATATTCGTACACCTTTCCGCTCTCTCCTCTGCATTTAACATTGAAATTCCCATTGCACATTTAATGTTACCAGGCTTGCTTTTAACGTCACCATAAGCTGTTTTGACTTTCCTGTATGCTGGGCCATTCCTTCCGACATTCATTTCTTTTTCAATTTCTTCACATTTTTCATTCACCCATTTCGTCTTAGCTTCCCTGCACTTCCTGTTTCTTTCCTCAGCGACTTGTACGTTCGTATCTCTGAATTTCCCTGAACATTTTTGTACTTCTTTCTTTCATCGACCAACTGAAGTATTTCTTCTGTTACGCGTGGTTTCTTCGCAGTTGCCTTCTTTGTACCTATGTTTTTCTTTCCAACTTCTGTGATTGCCCTTTTTAGGAATGTCCATTGCTCTTCAACTATACTTCCTACTGAGCTATCCCTTATTGCTGTATCTATAACCTTAGAGAACTTCAAGCGCACCTTGTCATCCCTTTGTACTTCCGTATCCCACTTCTTTGCGTATTGATCCTTCCTGACTAATCTCTTGAACTTCAACCTACTCTTCATCGCTATTGCATTGTGATCTGAGTTTATATCCGCTCCTGGGTAGGTGTTACTACCAAGTATTTGATTTCGGAATGTCTGTAAGACCATGATGTAATGGATACAGATATAGTTACCTGGACGCTGGGAGAAGCGATAGAGGGAGGAGATAGTAAAGGCATGCAAAGACTGCATAGTGCCGAATAGTTTATAGAGAATGTGAGCCGTAATAGTAAGTAGAGACGAAAAGATCTTTGCAAAATGGAAAAAAAGGTGGACAACACCAAACCGGTTTCTAGACTCATAGCTCGAATTAATTTTTTCGAGACAGTCACATTTGCCAGTATTCTCGCAAACGGCAGAACTGCTACATTATCACAAACCGTATTGCTATTGTAGGCATTATTAACATCACAAATGTCTAAGGGAGCTATTAGAAAATAAATGAAGTGTGCTACTCCACAGACACGTAAATTTTCATGGATTTCTGTGGATTCTAGTTATTCAAGTCTAGCTTATGTAGTATCCACACTACTATAATTAGAGAGGTTAATGGTAACTTAATAAAAACAAATGAGTCCCCCGTAGCACTCGACTAAGAAGATGGACAAATAAGAACTTGGCTTTGAAGTACTGAAAGCAATTATTTTAGACAAATAACTGTTTTATGTTTGAAGCGTAATTCTTACGGCCATTATTTAAGGCCCCATAAAAGATTTAGAATTAGAGGACCATTATTTTGTGTCATTGGATGGCTTCATTCAGTAAGATTTTCGGTCACATCAGTGATTAAATTCTATAATAATATGACGATAGACCTCAGCTTTCAGTGTCTTGTTTGTTACTTTCATAGATTTACCTAGCGTGTAAACGAATGGGACGTGTAAACTTTAATTATTACATGCAGACCAATAAATTTATAGGCAGTTTAGGTAGCAGAATCACTGATTTCTATTTTTTAATAACGAAAGTGGCTCATTTTAAATCCTCTGGTGGGTTTCTTATATCATCCATCATTCACAGGTACCTCAATATGTTAGAACTTTATATCGTCTTCGTAACTTTGTTATGGTTGTTAACCAGAACTGGTCAGGAATGAGACTGGAATCATCGTCGATGGTAGAACAATGAATTCTACAGCTTTTGTTGAAAACTGAAAAGGTAGCTCAGATGAAGAAGGCCAATCACAGTTTTATATTATATTCTCAGACTAGACGGCTGCTGGGCGTGGCCCAGCTATGTATTTATTTCATTTCTAAGAGTCAGTCTCCTTCTCTCTCTGTCTGTTCACTTTGTCTGCCCCTCTCTGTCGATATCTTTCCCCTTCCCCCATTCGCTTCTTTCCGTTCACCTTCTTCAACCCCCTTTCTCTGTCCGTCTCCTCTTCCCCGTCTCTCTGTGCGGTACGCTGATGTAATGTTGTAGGTACATTCAGTGGTAAGTTTGGATACTGTGTGCCAAAAGTGTTACGAATAGAGTTAGTATCATAGAAGTAACAAATTCAAACGTTATGCATGACGCAGCAGCTTTTCACGCGTCTCAGTATCTATGACATCATATATCCTAAACTACGTGTCGTACTATGGTATAATTTTAATGGTACACGCAGTGTTGTATGTGAATACTGTCCGCAAAAGTGTAAAGAATACATCGGGTAGTAAATAAGTAATAAATTTAAACGTCATACAAGATGCGAAAATGAACAGTGAATTTGTGATAAGTGATGAGCTTTTTTTTTCCTTTATTATTATATGAGTGGGTGGTATCGTGAATAACTTTCGTAAAGTCTTAAAATAATGTGTAAAGTTCATTGCAAGTCACTGAGTGCTCTTATTCTCAAATAGTGGACGAACAAAATCTCGGTAGTTGTGCTTCGTAGTCTACACTTATTTTTCAACCCCACCATTTTCCCTTTGATAGATAGGAGGTTCTTGCCCTTACAACGAATATTTGTACACAGTAAGTGATATGTGTACCAAGTACGGTTGAAATCGGCCCAGTGGTTTCGGAGGAGATATAGACCATACACAATATATATATATATATATATATATATATATATATATATATATATATATTCATGTGTGAATATCTCTTTTTCGTGATCCGATTTTGCTGAAATGTAGCCAGTACGGTGTATGTACCTACGCTGTTGAAACCTCTGTAATTTTGGAGGTTAGTGAATTCACACAGGACGGCCGCTGTGGTAGAGCAGTTCTAGGCCCTTGAGTCCGGAACCACGATTCTGCTAGTGTGGCAGGTTCGAATCCTGCCTCTGGCGTGAATGTGTGTGATGTCCTTAGGTTTTTAGGTTTAAGTAGTTCTAAGTCTAGGGGTCTGATGACCTCAGACGTTATGTCCCATAGTGCTTAGAGCCATTTGAACCCTTTTTTCTTTTTTTTTTAGTTCAGACAAACGGTGAGACAGCCAGGGAAGTTTTAGTAAAACTTTAGATCATGAGATATCTTTCGTGACCTAATTATGATGAGCTAGAGCCAGTAGCGTGTCCCAAGCTGTTATCAAATTACATGCGAAAGCCCCATGAAATTTCGTCTAGTTGTTTTGGAGATCAGCGTGTTCAAGAACGAACAGGCAGGCATGACGGTTTCACAGATTTAGTATTGGTATAAATGATATGCTATAGTTTCAGTTGATATTATACGCTCTAATTCTGCCGCAACAGTGTGTTGCAACAGGAGTAGAGGAATCATGGTTCGGCATAGCGGAGGTAACCACTACTGTATAAATGTAACAGATATCCTGTTCGCGTAAGATTTAGATACACCCTCGTCTGTGTTTTGTATGTTTTATGCCGCGTTAATTCCTTTATGTCTACATAGTCTCCGAAAAAAAATTTCTACCATGAAATGCATATTTTGCATATCTAAGTGTTAAAAGATTTTGGTGGTTGTTTGACAGTTTCAGTCCCATTCCAGGAAATAATGCATGACACAGCACTGTGAAGGGTCTACACATTTCATACGGGATACTGCAGCGCCAAATAACCGACGGGCTACTAGACTCATAAAGCCATTGGCACAGAGCTACGAGAACAGTATTATTACAAAGTTACGTGTGGCGCAGCGAAACAGCTATCAGGCAACTCATGTCCGATAGATTGCGTTGGGCGCAGCAGGAATCTCTGTGCGAGACAAAGGGACGCTACAAGGTAACTCTCTGTTAGCTTGCGGTGTATGTTTCCTGTGCTACCGCTCCACTTCTCGCAAAACGCTTCCCTGAGGTACAGTGCAGACGGGCTGCGTGCAGCGCAGACTAATCATGAAAGGCAAAGGCGTCTGAATGGCCGGCGGTGTAGAAGCGGAGCATAAGGCCCATTGGACAGACATCAAGGCGTCTACTAACCGATCCGTACCGGAATGTTTGCTCTGCAAACAATTTCATGACATTTTCCTACGGTTCGGTAGTTCAAGTGACACGAATATAGGTTGCGACGCAGGAAGAAGATCAAGAGCACCGCAAGACGAAAATGATCAAATACTGCTGCATGAAGAACGAGATAATATTTTTCTTATCTTGAAAAATGACAAAATTGCTCCAGCTGTATTAAGGTGTTGTTTTTATTGGCGACTAGTTTCGATGGTGTTACATCATCATCTTCAGGCCCATACTTGTTGACACCAAAAGTATGTGTCTAACACTAGTAGTCAGTGGTGAGATAGGCGCAGTCACTACCTGCCTTCCACATGGAGCATGCGTATCTCACCATTCACTACTAGTATTAGATACATACGGTTGCTGTCAACAACTATGGGCCTGAAGATGATGTTGTAGCAACATCGAAACTGGTCGCCAATAAAACCAAAACCCTAATACAGCTGGAGGAATTTCGTCATTTTTAACATATCTTATACTAGCTGACGTCCCTAGTCGTCCGTTTCAGTTATGGATATACGAAAATTTTTTTGTTAGCTGTTGATTCCGAAATAATAGGTACTCCATGGACGCGCAAGTGTAAGAGAAGGCTTCTTACGGCCTCATATTACAGACCTATTAATGACGTATGGTGTATGTTTTTCCGTATTGGCTCTAGATCACATTTTATCTAATTTGATAAACATTTTACGTAAATAAGACATGGAAGACCGCCGCTAAAGTAGGCCCAAAAATAAATGCGCCATATTAATTGCATACAGTGTTCAGAGTTTAGGTATAGTCGGGTAAAGATGATAATACGTTGTAAAAAGATTAAAAATCGCGTAAAAGTGATCGTTTGGACCGCACACGAGTCAAAATACTGTTATCTGTATAAAAAAGGAGTACCTCTAATTTATAACCAGCGGAGAAATACTACGATCGGAGCACAATAAACGCGACTATGTTCCTGTTTAAAAGACTGAAAAGTGTGGAACCAGCAACCTAATTCAGACTTGCTCGGCGCCTTCAAAAATGGTCCCAAAAATTTAGCATGAAAACATCTTCGCGCTGTTCTCAACATGCAACCTCTCTCTCACTCCCTCAAGCTCTCTTTGCTATAGCTCGCTCACATCCACTCGTCCATCGCTGTAACTCGCTGTCACTTATCCACTGCTACTTGTCCATTCTCACTCACTCATTAATCACAACTCATTTCTTTATCTCTTTGTGTGTCTCTGACATTCACTGTCTCAAATTTCACAACCGCAGTTGCCCTCGTTCTGTCCTACTAACACTGCCTCCTGTCATTGTCATTGGCTCCCACTTGCTCTTACTGCTGCTGCCTTATTAGTTACTTCCGACTGCTGCTGTCTCTTCTCACCAGCACTGTCTCTCTCTTCTTCACTGTCATTGTCACGGACTATATCCGTCAGCGTCACTCATTCTCTTTGGCTTTCACTCACTTTCACTTTCTCCTGTTTATTCCTGGCCTAATGGCGCTGTCTCCGAGCACACACACTACGGTTGTCTCCTTCGCTTTTTCTGTATTACAAGCAGTGTCTACTATATTCCACTACTGGTTAGTTTTCCAAGTCTTTCCCACCGCTACAGTCTCCCTCCCTCTCAGCACAAAGATGTTCAAATATGTTCCACAGCCTTTTTGGGGGGGGGGGGGGGACGCCTAGGAAGACAGCATGAGGTAGCTGATACAATACTTTTGAGAATCTTCTATACAGGAGCGTATTCGCCTATTTTGTGCTCTGTAGGATAGCGAAAGTTAGTTTTGTGCGATATTCGGGGCACGAGTTACAGCCAGTTGCGGGCCGGATTGCGGCAAGTTACACATACCAGCAGTTGCGAAGGCAAATAGAGGCCACAGGGGCGCAGAACTGCTGGAGAGGGCGCACACAGCAGTTTCCATGGTGCAAGTCACAGACGGAAGAGGGCCATTGGCCAACCTAAGATTTATGCACACGTGACGTGAAGTGGCACGTTTGGCAAAAGAGAGGCGCACAGCCGAGTATAAACAGGTGCCATCTTCATTCATTCAAGTGTACCAGCTCACTAGGAAGGCGGGGTGTGTCATACTGCCGGGCTACACGCGGCAACAGATGGGGCGCCAGCATCGCAGTCCATGGTGGGTCGTTGGTTCGACCCTCTGACACTGACGCGGGGCCCGCAGCCAGTCAGGGTGGCCCACTCTTCGGCTCGCTACCACGGGCAGTCGTCTCTTCTCCCGACGACACACGCCGGAGACTTCCCAAGGTGAGAGCCGTAGATTTGGACGCTGGATAGCAGGCGCTTCTTGCCGCCGCAATCTCAGCTACCCCAGCGAGGAAGAAGCAATGGTGGGGCTGTCCTGCGGCTCCAGAGGAGACAACGAAGATGGTGGCCGCTGAGTCGGCTGCTGGCGCAGCTATCCTGACACCATTGGAACTCAGGGGGCGGCCAAGACCGGCACGACACAGCATTGCGTTGCACAAGCCACTGGGGTGCTTCCTCAGAATTGCAGGGCCCTGTCACACAGACCAAGGCGAACAGAGCACTGTATTGGAAACAAATAAATCATTTGGAAAGTTCTCGCCGAGTGTTAATACCGCAACTCCTAGCACCCACCCACTACATTTGGTGTCTTCCCGCTAAATGTGGTCATCATAATACGTTTGGTGGTAGAAGCCGCCACAACATCTCTGATAGGCGCATTTTTCAGGTGGTTACCTTCTTTCCTCTGCCACAGCAGGGCATGTTACTCACACAAGAAGACCTTGGGGATGAGTAAAACTTCGATGGTTTACTTTCGAGAAATTGAAATAAGGCAGAACTAATTTACACCTCAAATCGGATGTGGTAAGCACAAAACTTATGCATGTGATTGAGTGCTACAACATTGGTTTCCTAGAATCCTTGTGATGATAACGGAGACACATTCCAACAAATTTCTCCGCACTACGTCACGTCATAAACTACGTTTTCGCCTCATGTCGAGTTTTACGTGTATAGCTACGAGAAAGCTGAATCTGTGTATCTCGTAAAAGGATAAAATATCAAGAAAACTTTCACGTTTCTTCAAGATCGGTGTCTTAGGACTGTATTGGTAAGAATGTCAGCTATTTACTGTTCACTGCCTTCTCTAAGTCCGGTGCTTGGTTTTGGTACAGAAAACATGGAAATTTCTAGGGAACCGCTCATGAACTAATGGTGTCTCCATAAGCCTCTTAAGGCCGACCGTAGACAACATCAAATTCAAAAAGAATCAAGCGATTTGTTCCATTAGCTAATTTGATCGTGTACTGTAGGATAGCAACACTGAGATGATCCTTCAGTTGGGCCTACAAATGTCCTTACTCCATGCGCTTTCCGAAATACTTAACCCTACCTCTCTATCGTCAAAAAAGAGCGAGTTATAACCCCCGTGAGAACGCCGTTTTTATGCGCGCTTAATAAATACTGAGATGACTAAAGTCATGGTATAGCTATACGCACATATACAGATGACGGTTGTATAGCGAACACAGGTAGAAAAAAGCAGTGCATTGGCGGTGCTGTCATTTGTACTCAGGTGACTCATGCGATAGGGTGTCCGACGTGATTATTGCCTCACGACGGCAATTAAGACTCTGAAAGTTGAACGATAGGTTGGACATTTAGTTTCGGAACTATAAGGAATCTAATATTCCGAGATCCATGGTGTTAAGAGTGTATCGAGAATATCAAATGTCACGCATTACCTCTCACGCCGGACAACGCAGTGCCAACGACCTTCACTCAACGGCCGAGAGCAGCGGCATTTGTGTAAAATTGTAAGTGTCGCTTGTCTGTTACAGACAAGCAACGCGGCGAAAATAACTGCAGGAATCAGTGTGGGACACACCACGAACGTAATAGTTAGGACAGTGCGGTGGAATTGGACGTTAATTGGCTATGGCAGCAGACGAGCTATGCGGGTGATTTTGCTAGTACCACGAAATCGCCTGCAACGCCTCTGTGGCCTCGTGACCATATTGGTTGGACCCTAGGCTACTGGGAAACCGTGGTCTAGTCGGATGAGTCTTGATACCAGTACGTAAGAACTGATGATAGAGTGTGGCACAGACCCTATGAGGCCATAGACTCAGGTTCTTAACAAGACACCATGCAAGCTGTTGGTTCCTCCGTAATAGTTTGGGCTGTGGTTACATAGAATCGATTGGTTCCTCTGGCCCAACTGAACCTGGTTACATACACTACGGGTCAAAAGTTTTCGATCGCGTACCATAACTATGGATTTGTGGTTAAAACAGGTTGGTTGCTTGGTTTGGGGAAGGAGACCAGACATCGTGGTCATCGGTCTCATCGGATTAGGGAAGGATTGGGAAGGAAGTCGGCCGTGCCCTTTCAGAGGAACCATCCCGGCATTTACCTGAAGAGATTTAGGGATATCACGGAAAACCTTAACCAGGATGGCCGGACGCGGGATTGAACCGTCGTCCTCCCGAATGGGAGTCCAGTGTCTAACCTCTGCGCCACCCCGCTCAGTGTTAAAACAGGGATTTAGTTTTGAGTATTCCATCATATACCATGAAAGAGTCTTATGTATTTAAAACTTTTTTGTGAGTGTCAAGTTGGTATCTGAGAAACGTGTAAAACCCATTTCTAGTGTCTAAATATGTAAATCTCAGTGTAGGACAGCAGAAATATGTGAACATTTGTTTTTGAACAGAAAAATGTGCTGCTCACGTTGCACGATATGAAATTTAAATTCGCCAGTAAGGCAAACAGTTCGTCGGTGACAAAGCAATCCCTTTTCAATGAAATTTACGTACGCTATCTGACTGCAGAACAACATGACTCGGTTTAAAATATTGGCCCTGAATGCTGCTGATCATCTCTAGTCTTGCAGACAATATCTGTTCCAGAACTGTTACTGTACTTACACAGAAAATGAACATACAAATTAACGCGTCTGACTTTCTCATAAAACTGCTTGAAAATTCACAAGATGGCACTTTACTGATATTAAGCTTGTGAACTGATATCGATATTATTTCCACAACTAAGCTCTGACAATCACTGTGCCTTACAGTAGACAAGATGGACATGAACCTTGATGGTAATCGTAATATTGTTACGTGAAGTACCGATTTTTAATATTACTTACACAAAGAGGCCAATAAAACTTACATAATTCGGAAGGTATTTTGCCATATATGTGCGCAAAGAAAAGAATTATGTGTGTACATATCCGTTAAGGGTAGTAAAAGGAAGTAGATGCTTTCATATTCGTAACTCTGATGGTTCCTTCTCTATCATGCATTATAATCTCCAACATGTGAGAATCGAGAATTGAAGATCTAGCAATTGCCATCGTACCGATCAGGTGCTATGATAGAAACGACACACCAAATTGTAAAGTTTCGTGAAATCGCATTCTTGTGATTTAATTTTTACATGGTTCATTTTCCGCACACACACACACACACACACACACACACACACACCAGGCAGCTACAATGTGACAACTGTTATGACGACGATTTTGTCAGCAGTGGAAATTAAAATATCGTAGCAACGAAGTTTCATAATACCGTTATTTCGCTTACCCTCCTGTAAAAGTAACTGTAAAAGTAACTTTGTAGCCATTTACCACCAGAAAATTTGAAGTAACCCCTAATTTTTAATTTCTTTGTGTTTGAATAACTACGGTTTCCGATTTCCCTTATTAAATAGAAACTATATCTGTTTTATGCTATGCCTAGGAAGGGAACGCTGACAGTCGGAGAGAAGGACGCAGAGCCTGTCAGACACAATTTTTCGTAGAGAAAGTACCTAATAGAAATGTGAACGTTCATAATGACAGTGCAACTGTTTTATTGAACACGCCCGGGTTCCCGGGTTCGATTCCCGGCGGGGTCAGGGATTTTCTCTGCCTCGTGATGGCTGGGTGTTGTGTGCTGTCCTTAGGTTAGTTAGGTTTAAGTAGTTCTAAGTTCTAGGGGACTTATGACCACAGCAGTTGAGTCCCATAGTGCTCAGACCCATTTGAACCATTTGAACGTTTTATTGAACAATATAATTAAATGTGAACTGAAAGTAAGTTCACAAAATTTTGACAGTTAGATTGGCGGTTTGGTAAAATTTACAATGCTGACTTTGCAATTTAAAGGCATTCACATTGTTTTGTCCTAAGGGAAAAGTTAATTTATCTGATTTAACAAAAAGTTGAATTTTCAATGCGCTTTAGTAAGGACGCACTCCAATGACCCAAGAATTTAAAAGAAATCAAGGAATTATTTCGACGATATACAAAATATTTTAGTTATATGGAAATTACACACGAAAGAAAGAGCATTTCGTGAAACTGCGTTTTAAAGACGATCACGGCTACATGGTTCATTTGTTGTAAACACGCATACCGGGCAACTACAATGCCACAAGGCCGTCTTCGATGCTAGGTCTTTGATGGTGTCAGCAGTGGAAAGCAAAACGCAGTAACGAAGCTACCGGGGACAACACTGATTGTATGTAAAAAAATGGTGCAAATGTTTCTGAGCACTATGCGACTTAACTTCTGAGGTCATCAGTCGCCTAGAACTAATTAAACCTAACTAACCTAAGGACATCACACACATCCATGCCCGAGGCAGGATTCGATCCTGCGACCGTAGCGGTCACGCGGCTCCAGACTGAAGCGCCTTTAACCGCACGGCCACACCGGCCGGCACTGATTGTACGTAACGTCGTATTTTTGACGTTGTTCATTCGCTTAGTTTTGTCTACGAGTAAGCAGAACTAACTTTCCACTCATTTGCCGGCAATATCATAAAAATTGAAGTAAGCTCCCAACTTTCAGTTTATTCATTTTGAGTGGTTCCGACTTGCATTGTCATATTTTAGGTTGTGCCTCAAGGAAGAACACTATCGTTTTGGACTGGAAAACGAAGAGCTAGACAGATACAATTTTTGAGTGGACAGTAACAGGAATAATGTGGACATTTATGATGATAGCTCTATTGTTCCTTTGTAAGGCAGTGTTCACCTAAGAATTAAGATTCTGCATACGAATAAATTCAAGTTAATTATATAAGACAATGGGCTCCCGTTGCTTTATAAATACATTTAGTCGGATTTCAACTATAGGCGCTGAAACTGGATGCAACAACATAAATAAAATCATAAGCACGGCTGTTGGCGTTCAATTTTCTCACAATAGGTGGTACTCGTTAAATTGTTTGGGCATGGAACGCTTGACTACTCTGCACCTTGTTGACTCAGGAACTATGATGCGAATGTCAAAAATTAAATTTCGTTTGCCATATTTGCGACGTGCAGTGCAAGACGTATCTTATCAATTTTAACAAATGCTTCTCAGTTAACAACTTGCGATGTGCAATGGGAGTGTGTAAACAGAGTCATGAAAGTAATTAAAAATGGAGAACTAATATTAACGACTGATAAATGAGAAGAAAGACTCCATGTTTAGCTGTGCTTCATTAAGCCATGACAACAACACACTTTTTCATAAAGTTCTCAAGCCTAGAGAAGTTAGCAAAATATTTCTTAACAGTTCCCTTGAGTACAACTGCCTTCCTTGATACTTGTTTCAACTATAAGACAAGACCATATGCTTCATTATAAAATTTCTATAGCGAACTTCAACCCTACGCAACGTTTTAAAATAACGAGCTACGCAGTTACAAATACAAAAAAAAAGAAAAAGAATTACTTTCAGAGTTGGATATTATCATTCTTCCATTAATATAATCTTATTTTCTCAATACCTCTTCTCAAAACATTTTACTACAAAATACATTTTAAATAATGCAGCCGCCACTACACAGCAGGCCTGCGAGCTGACGGGGTGGAGAAGAGTTTGTACCTCTTTAATTCTGACGAATTTTGCATGAGAACGAGACATACACTCGACCACCTCCTTATGCGCACAACGGTAACGAAAGGAAATGATGGTGGACCCTGCTAGTTAGTAAAATAAGGAGTGCACACTCACAATAATTTAATAAATAGTCGTAATCTACTCAGAGAAAAAGCGAGAACTTTATCATAATAAACAACAGAAAATGGGATTCTGCATGTATCTACGAAATGATAAGAGGCTTAATTTTTATAGTGAGATTTATTATACATCAGAACTTAAACGCACATGATTATCATCACAAACAGTAGGTTAAAGGATAGGGTTTTCTGAACAAGGGCTCCTGCTCTCTGTGATGCAATAGCTTGACGATAATGACTGGAGGTCCTAATCAATCAAATATTACACTCTCGACTATATTGCAGTATTGTTATTAGTAGTGAGACCTCACATGGGATCACATGGAGAAACAATCAAGGTGGACTTGTGGCAAAGCGAGCGCGCGTGCTGCTGAGGACTTCAGCATAAAAATGATTGGTGCTACAATGCCGTAGCTGCAAATACTTTACCAATCCTGAAATTTGTAGCAGGTCGTCGCTAGGCAGCTTTCTGATGATGTAGGCACCGACTTCTGGTGTGCTGCAACTCTTTTTTTACCCCTCGCTTCGAACTTTGTCCGAGTTCTACCGAAAAAAATGTGCGACAAAGCCGCAACACCATCCATCCCCGACGAAGATCAGATCTCGAAACCCCACTGCCCGATGTAACGGCAGAGCGAAGCCAACATTGTTCAACTCCCTACTCTCCTCGAAAACTGCGAATCAGCATTCAGTGCTGATTCCAAAATTCCCCACACTGTCTCGGAAAATCATTCGTGCAAATAGCGACCGTTCCCTCCCATTTCGAGCAGAGCTTTATGACGTCAACTAGCCTCAGTGTAAGTTGACCAGTCACGTCTCTGCTATTCAGCTGAGGGCACTGAACCTGCCGTTTGACCGCCTATGAAAACAATATGCCTAGACCACCGGCCATCTGGCACCAGACAGTCGCACCCAGCAGGGCACGGTCCACAAGTATTGTCAGAATCAAGAGGACAATGCAATCAGTTGGTGCCAGGAGTCTTCGTTCCGGACACGCCGGAGCGGTAAACACATAAACTGCGGTGACACTCAGACGTCTCGCTGGTCGTTTCACCCTGCATACAACAGGCGAAACTCGACCGGCGTCTGTCTTTCCACCAGGCACTTAAACCCATTGTACGAACTCATCAGAATTAGGGAGGTGCAGCACACCCCCACCCCCACCCCCAGCTGCCGCGTCCTCTGATGCTCGCCTCGCACAGGCTACCCAGGGAAGTGACCCAACATGCATAGGTATCACGTGAAAAGTATTTTTGAGCTCTCAGTACAAATACTCTCATTACAATAACCTTATTCAGTCTGTTACTACCGCGCAATGCCATAAAATATTAACAAAATTGATTACAATGAGAGGCGACATTTAAAAGAGGGCATGGAACCTCTCAGGCCAACTGCCATCAAACGAACTACATTGCCAGACTGTCCACCACACTCTACAAGGGTCACTCTCTGACGTAGTCTGCCAGAGCCAAGTTAGCCTCTCTGACCAACGTCTCTGGTCTCAAACACAGTCTTACAAAAAATATTATCAATTGTGTAGAGGTTGAGACCACTTATCAAATTTGAATCTTCAATCACATTTATGACCAAAACATGTCCGCCCCCAGTAGCTGAGTGGTCAACGCGACAGAATGTCAATCCTAACGCCCGGGTTCGATTCCCGGCTGGGACCGAGACTTTCTTTGCTCAGGGAGTGGGTGTTGTCCTAATCATCATTATTTCATCCCCATCGACGGGCAAGTCACCGAAGTGGCGTCAAATCGAAAGACTTCCACCCAGCGAACGGTCTACACGACGGAAGGCCCTAGCCACACGACATTTAGCCGGCCGGTGTGACCGTGCGGTTCTAGGCGCTTCAGTTTGGAAACGCGTGACCGCTACGGTCGCAGGTTTGAATCCTGCCTCAGGCATGGATGTGTGTGATGTCCTTAGGTTAGTTAGGTTTAAGTAGTTCTAAGTTCTAGGGGACTGATGACCACAGATGTTACGTCCCATAGTGCTCAGAGCCATTTGAACCACACGACATTTACATTTTACCAAAACATAATAAAACAAGTATAAGCATGTAAAGACTAAGCGGTTCCATTCGAAAAGGCTTTACCCTTCCATAGCCTGTATACCAATCATTTTATGTTCGTTTAGCCACGTGCATCTAGCAGTGTGTTTGTATACCTGATCAGGTTCATACCGTATTATCTCCAAGAGGGACAGATGCAGGGGACTGGAATGGATAAACTTGCTGCAATATTGTAGCACTCCATCATGACGGCTGTTATTGTAGCGCAACACTAACAGAAGTTGGCGTAGCCCAATCTACAGTTGTGTATACATTACAGCCCTTCAACCAAACTGGTGGAAATGCAAATGTTCCGAAATCTGGAAAACTCCGAATAACGTCATACGGGGAAGACCAGTTCATAAGTGTACAGAGTGAACGTCAGAAGACTCGTACTGCTCTGAAATTGGCGAGGAAGTAAACAATACCCGAGGAGCGCCAATCTCTGTCTCAACAGCACAAAGCCGTCTTTGTGAACAAGGTTTAAACGGCTGCATAGCGGCAAAAACCAGCGTTAACCATCCAAAGAAAGGCGATACGATTTCAGTGGGCACAGTAACACAAAAACTGGCACGTGCAGCATTGCCTCAAGTTGTCATTCGTGAACTAATGTAAGTGGAAGACTTTGGAATCCATCGTCGAATGTTTCTTCGTAAACTTCATGGAGAACGTTGAAGAGGGAGTGTGTGACGGTAACGGTGAGGCATGGTGGAATGTGTGGATTCCTAAGAGACCAAAATGCTTAGATCATCGGTCCCTGGACTTACACACCAGGGAGGATTCGAACCTGCGGCGGGAGGGGCCGTGAAATCCGTGACATGACGCCTCAAAACGCGAGGGCACTCCGTGCGGCGAGGCATGGTGGAGGATCGGTCATGGTGTAGGGACGTTTTGCGGATAATGAAGCTGGTGATCTGGTCACAATTAATGGAAAATTAAAGAAGAAAGGCCATCACACGATACGGATCAGCAATGCAGTTCCATCTGGTAAGAGATTTATGGGTTGTGGGTTTGTTCCGCAGCAGTGTAATGAAACCAAACACGTTACTAAATTGTGCAGACGTTATGTCAAGTGATATGTGGGGAACTAAAGGATATCAATTGGCCAAGTCAGTCACGTGACCACACCTACTCGTCATCATCGATTTCGTCAAAATTTGTATTGCATGCAGGGCTTGGCAGAAAGTGAAAGAAGTAGGAGCTCCGCATGGTCAAGCGTTTGGAAAAAGTACCATTTCTGACGCTGGTCGTGTGTGGCATTGGTCTTTCGTGTTAGCGTAATTTCCAGGCAGCGGTTGATGCAGCTGAAAAAAATCAGATGGTAATGAAAGGGTCGTCGTGTCGAGCTCCTATGCGGGAATTTTCAGTTTTTAAATAAACCGAAATAGTACTCAATATTTTGTATAAATTCACAGTCTCATAAAAGACATGCAAAATGAACGAACAGGATATTTTGAGATTGTAAGCAAACTTCCACAAAGGGATTACATAGCTTACACAAGTACTTCGTGTATAAATTTAAATAATATTATTTTACGCCAACAGCCTTGCCGCAGGGCTAATACTGGTTGCTGTCAAATCACCGAAGTTAAGTCATGTTAGGCTTGCTAGCACTTGGATGGGTCACCGTCAGGGTTTGCCGAGTGCTGTTGGCAATCGGGGTGCATTCACTCCTTATGAGGACAATTGAGAAGCTTCTTGAGTAAGAATTAGCGCACCGGTCACGAAAACTGACAACAGAGGTGAGAGCGGTGTGCTGACCTCACGCCCCTCCGTATTCGCATCCGGTGACACCTAAGGGCTCAGGATGATAAGGCTGCTGGTCGGTTCTGTTGGCCTTTCAAGACCTGTTCAGAGGGTGTTTGTTTCTGTTTTTATAATTTTACACTTCATGATTTACACATGCTGGATTAATATTCATCACAAGAACAGAGGAAGCAATAATTTGTCAGCATTTGGCGCATTTTTAACAGTAGGCTTTAACTACAATCCCTCCTTGGAAAGTTATTTGCAGAATCCTCGTGGACGATCTAAGTACAATCATGTCCTGGAAATTTATTTGCAATCCCAAATGTATCCCTGCCTTAGCTTTTCGTGCATTTCATGGAAATACCAACTTAGTGCCCACTGCTTCACTTGTGTTTCATTTTCTACGCAGTTCTGACAAAGTCGGTTTGTCTCGGCAACTGATAAATAGTTTCCTCTGATTTAATTCACACTTTACATCTTGTAAACTTTCCACGCTAATTAAGGCCATAGCAGCGTGGTCTCTCCCGAATATACTCCTACCAAAATGCGATGCTGGTAGATGGAGATTTTTGTTATCCCTACATTTTGATTCTGATGGAGATACTTGCATGCAAACTTTCATCCCCTAACACATTTTTCTTCATTTGTAACCAAGAAGTGAAACACCAATTTTCATAGTTTCAGTTTTAAGAATGTCTTAATATAAAAAAATATTTTCATAAAAATTTTCATCTCCCTATTTCATCTCTCCAGGGTTTGTCGAAAACAATGAAACACATTTTCTTCTAACCTAAAATTCAAATGTTCAAAGATTTCGCTTTAAAATGCTTTATATCCATTTTGGTTAGAGAATACCGAAGCAGTTTTCGTAAATTGCACTGTAGGAAATACTGCAACCAGCCACCTTTTTTATTTTACCATACTAGTGTCGGGCATGGGCCCTTCGTTAGACCGTAGCGCTGAAACAAATGTTAAACTTGCAAAGGAGTCCACGTTAACGTCTGACGATTGGCCCAGGTCTAAAACTAGCAGCGCTACAATAAAAATATTTAAAAAAACTTGTGGCTAGTTGCAGTATTTGGCACAGTGGAAGTTCAAAATGTAGTCATAATGAAAAACTTTCGTAATACTTTTCATCCCATAATTTACTCTCTAAAGGGGTGAACCACTGATTTTTTTATTTATGACTGGGAAACCAAATACCAATTTTACAGTAAAATTTACCTTTACAGCGAGATATTTTCAGAAAACCTCTTGTCTCCTGTTTTACTCCCTTAGGTGCGGAATTTCGAAAAATCGCTCGTTATATGATACCTACAGCATAAGATCAATAGTCACTCCTAATTTCAAGTCTCTATCCTTAGTGGCATGCTTTGGGAGGCGATGAGTCAGTCAGGTTCTTTCCCTGTACACATACAGAACAATAAATATAGATTATCGAGGATTATTTCAGTTTATTTACATTGTATCGTAATAATTAAAAATGAAAAGAAAGTTTCCTCATAGGGCAATAACCCTTTGACTATTGTTCTGCGCTCTTCCTGCTGCGCGAATTACTCCTGAAAAGCCGGCAGCGGTGGGCGAGCGGTTGTAGGCGGGTCAGTCCGGAACAGCGCGACTGCTACGGTCGCAGGTTCGAATCCTGCCTCGGGCGTGGATGTGTGTGATGTCCTTAGGTCAATTAGGTTTACTTAGTTCTAAGTTCTAGGGGACTGATGACCTCAGGTGTTAAGTCCCGTAGTGCTCAGAGCCATTTGAACCGTTTTTGAACTCCTGAAAACTAGGTTAACAGAAGTTGTTCGTGCCTCATCCGACCTCCAACAAATATGCTATTTTTTCTAAACTTTTAGCCATCAGGAGGTCGAACGTCATTTCTTGATGAGCCATGCGTATACCACAAATTTGGAAGAAATTTGTGGTACGAGTGAGCGTTGTACCCTTGTCAGTCGTGTACCACCCATAGCTGGAGGAAGGCCGTAAAAGGCAAGTGCTGGCAGTCATGTGGGACATGGACGCAGTGAGCGATTGCCGGAACTGAATTTTTATTTCGAGAGGACAGGGGGCGGTCTTCTTTCAGCTTACACGCCCGTGAAGCCAGGTGCTCGAATTTGGTGGATGATAGCCCTGCAGATTGATCTGTTATTTACCCCTACATAATTTACAGTCAAAGTCGAAGTACTGAATCATAGTTATTGGCACCTGTTGGACTCACTCGGTGAGGACAGTAATAAGTAAACTGCACGAACATTCGGAGCTGTAGGGTGTAGTGTTAGGCTCCATTATATTGTGTGTTTTAGGTTTAAGTTAATTAAATTATTTGCCTACTACTAACCTACACGGCTAAACATTTCTGTCTGTCCATGCCTCTGTCATTCTCGTTTAGCTGGTTGAAACCCGGTTTTTAATTCGTCAATATATTTGCTACCTCTGTGTCATTTGATTTGGTACTCGGGATGAACGCAGTAGCTTGTTGTGGAAGCCTAAAGAACAGTTTCATTTTATGTACACATTCCTTTATGCAGTCAGCTTGAGACATTTATGGTTTATCTGCAGAGTTCAAGTATTATTTTTGCGATTCAGTCAAGGCCTACATCCTATTGTTGGCTGTACGTTGTATGATTTGTTGGGTTCAGAGGTCCCTGGTGCGTTAAGTAATGTAGTATTTTACTTTGAAACATGTGTTAACTGTAAATTTTCTGTATGTTCTAGTAATGGCTGAATTTACAGACTTTTTTAAAAATTAGTTTCACAGAAGATAGATACGTTTCCACGCTTCCAGCCTTAACAGCACTTGGTCTTCAGGCCACAAGTGGCCCACCGGGTGCATCCGACCGCCGTGTCATCCTCAGTTCAGTATGCGGATAGGAGGGGCGTGTGGTCAGCACACCGCTCTCCCGGTCGTTATGATGGTTTTGTGTGACCGGAGCCGCTACTATTCGGTCGAGTAGCTCCTCGATTGGCATCACGAGGCTGAGTGCACCCCGTAAAATGACAACACCGCATGGCAGCCTGGATGGTAACCACCCAAGTGCTGGCCACGCCCGACAGCGCTGAACGTCGGTGATCTCACTGAAACCGGTGTATCCACTGCGGCAAGGCCGGTGCCCCAGCCTTAACTGGAAAGTATTTAAATTAAAAAAATTACTCTGCATTCATTGGTAATTTTCTTGCATTTACTTGACTTTGTTGCATTTCACGTCTCATAAAGATATTCATAAGAACGTAGCATAAAACTGTTAATAAGTTGCCTTCTATGGATGACTTGTTACTTTTTTGAATGACCTAGCGCCTTAACACACCCATCTCCATCACAAACATCCATGTATTCCTCCATGATCAGCATCTCCTCCTTAACTGCTTGGTCGATTTCAACTATAGTTGGTACACATATTACCCACCACATGGAACGAAGCACTGTGTGTGTAAGAACCACATTCCACTCAAAGAAGTTGGGGGTTCGGGTGAAAAATAAGTGTAACGCACTATGCCCAAATATCCAAATTTATTTTCAACCAGTATTTGAGAATTAGAGCACCAAACCATCTGCAACAAATTTTACACATAATTTCAAATTGGCACGATATTTTTACTTGCTCACACCCCACACGAAATGACGAAAGGGAAAAAAATAGAATTATCGCTTACTAGACACATAATCGCTGTTAATGCAGTAGAAGAGTCGAATCATACATTATGTTTTAATTAATTGCTTCTATGCTACTATTTATATTCGCATTACGTTTTCGCAGACAATATTCATACATGCAACTGAATGTGCGCGCAAAATTATACCACCATACGGCACACAGTTCAGGATATGCGTCGCAATAAATATTTAGATGCATGAAAAACTGTCTTGTTCTTAAAACGAGGCCCAAGTTACTTACACTGTACTCATCCAGCGTCTGATAGCACGTAGAACCTCCAGAAAACTTTCATCACAATTTCAAAAAAAAATTTAAACTGTTTCTTGCTTTATGCTTAACCTGAGATATTTAACAGATAACTCATAAGTTTGTCCAGCAGCCCAGTGTAATGTGAATCGGGAGAAGCGCTAGAGTTTTGCTGTTGAGAGTAGGTTGCGTCAACTCATAATTCATTTTCCCGTTTACTTTCTTTCTTAATTTCATATCTTCAAAAGTCCAATATTAAAAGGACTCCCTTGAGGGACTCCCTTGAGGGCAACCGGACACCAGGCGGTGGAAGTCGGCGCTGCTCGGACAAGGGGACGCCGGTGGTGGGAACAGATGGAGTCAGTGTGCGTGGGGGCAGAAGCAGCTGCAAATAGAAAACAGTCTCACTCTGCAAAAGACCTAAGTGCTTCGCTTCAAGAAGTATCTGACTCCATCAGCAAACGGCCAATAAAATAATAACCGACCAAACTTGTAAGTTCTCTAAATGGCATAAACACTATAAAATTCTTGTAAGGCTCATTATTGGGTAATTTGAATATTTATTAAACTCAGCAAAAGCTTACTTATAATAATGGAACCACACTTTTAGAATTCATTATTAGGTGACGCCACATGAAGACACGACATTTACAACCCACAAGATTAGTTTAGATTAGATTAGATTAATACTTGTTCCATAGATCATGAAGACGACACTTCGTACTGATGGTCAGGTTAATAAAAGATGTCTGTACAAGATATTACATTACACAAAATATTGCATGACACTAATGTTTAAGTTGTTGTTGCTATTTTTTTCCCTTAATTTATATCTAAAAGTTCAGCCAAAGAGTAGAAGGAGTTGTCATCTAGAAATTCTTTTAATTTATTTTTAAATGTTTGTTGGAGTGTTGAAATACTCCCGCTTGACACTTAACTCAGCATTTTAATAGGTGAAATCTACACACCCACGTTAACTACGTGCGGCACGACGGTTCATGGGTTTGGGAAACACACCTCATGGATAGCAAGTATAGTTACATACACAACACCTATCACCAAACCGCTATTAGCAGCGATAATTTCGAGGACTTACAGGCTAGCCAGCGGGGTCAGGGATTTTCTCTGCCTCGTGATGACTGGGTGTTGTGTGATGTCCTTAGGTTAGTTAGGTTTAAGCAATTCTAAGTTCTAGGGGACTGATGACCATAGCTGTTAAGTCCCATAGTGCTCAGAGCCACTTACAGGCTATTGTCACTCATTCAGCTATACCCAAACTGCTATCGATCTAGAGCGGTCTTTTGACTCTACGTAGTTTAAATGAATGTAATGTCTCTTAAATTAAGGTGCTAGAGCCGATGAGATGTTATGATTTATAAATGGTTCAAATGGCTCTGATCACTATGGGACTTAACTTCTGAGGTCATCAGTCCCCTAGGACTTAGAACTACTTAAACCTAACTAACCTAAGGACATCACACACATCCATGCCCGAGGCAGGATTCGAACCTGCGACCGTAGCGGTCGCGTGGTTCCAGACTGCAGCGCCTAGAACCGCTCGGCCACTCGGCCGGCTTATGATTTATAAATAATGGGTGCTATACCGTTTGTTCTGCCGGCATTAGGTGTAGCTGATTTAAATATTTATTCTTTGATGGCGTTTAGATCCTTATCGTTAGGCAGGTACTATCCCAATTGACACAACGTAGTCCCTGTTCACGGCTTACCCAAGCCGGGGAAGTAAATCTAATTTATGTCTGTACTAATCAGAGATTAAGACACCCACGTGGGCAAGGCGATAACACCGTGACCATGCACAACAGAGCACATATAGAAAATCAGAGGTAGATGTGGGAAAACTGGAGTGAAACACAAGCTGTTTTTTTATGTCAGGCTAGGGTCGAGTCCTCCTCTCGCATGGTAAGGTTCAAAATGGCTCTGAGCACTATCTGACTTAACATCTGAGGTCATCAGTCCCCTAGAAATTAGAACTACTTAAACCTAACTAACCTAAGGACATCACACACATCTATGCCCGAAGCAGGATTGGAACCTGCGACCGTAGAGGTCGCGCGGTTCCAGACTGAAGCGCCTGGAACCTCTCGGCCACACTGGCCGGCGCATGGTAAGGTCAGTAAATGGTTTGAGAGACAGGCGAGGCAGTGGGAAAGCTGCAGGAAAACCACCGGTGGACTTGTACAGTCCTTTCAATCATTCAGCTCGATTCCTCCATGAATATAAAGAAATATTTAAGTATTCCATCCGGATAGTACAATTATTCAAGTGCAATTTCTTGTTCACGTAATCGTCCACGCTGAGCGGCCGCTGTAGTCACGGCCAGTGGCACAGACAGCAGAGCCGCTTATACAGTGGAGCACGAACAGAGCTCTATGACTCGGTGACTGACACCGCACAGTGCACGCGATCCGCCCGCGGTCCTAGTCGTGTTGCGGGTATGTGACGCAGTAAATAAAGAATCAAGTTATCCTCCATTCAGAAGCTGTCGCACGCTGCGACCGTTATTTGGATTTGTAAGTAATATATTTCAGCTATCAGTCGTCCTTTGGATTTTTTATTGGCAGGTCTAGATTTCAGCTAGAAACTAGCCATTCTCAATGCACCATCCTCTTTTGGTCAATGCGTGTAATGCCTGTTGGTCTGGCTTTGCACACAGTTCACTGAAATCTAGATCTGCCAATAAAAATTCCAAAGGACGACTGATTGCTGAAATCTATTATTTATAAATAGAGAATGTTAGCGGAAAATAGATGAATGGGAAATGATTACAGCGAAGAACTTGGACTGCAAATACGGAAATCCACTGATATGGGGTGCGGGACGTAAAACCGACTAGTAAGTAGCTGACGCTCCTCTTCTGTCAAGTTTGAATGGCGGATTCCCAGAAACACACGTCACTCTTTCTTGTATCCCACCTGGAAGGCGGCGCGTCGGTCTGCTCCTGAAAACTGAAAGGTGGGGAGAATGACGATAGCGATAGTGAAAATCTGTCGGTACTGCAGCGTGAATTATAGATATTTACTATAGGCAAAAACAATCTAATAAATGGTTACATAACTTTGCAATGATGAGCAAAGCCTTAGACCCGTCGTAAGTAGAACAAAGTCTCAACAGCAAGACAACATCCTCTGAAGTTGTAACAACGTTTCCAGGCCGTCTGCTCTTGATGAAATGGGCTGAATCTGTAGCAGAGCTCGTAGATCTGTGCAGCGTCGGCTAGAGGGCACTGTCGTCGGTGTCGGTGTCGTAGTGCCAACCTAAGACCTTGCACTTAGGCCGTGACATCGTAGCTATCGATACCACACTCTTCACTGTCGTCTGAAAGAGTATGGGTCCCATAACGCGTGTGGCGGTAATGGCATACCAAACACCAATTTCCTCGTCATGCAAAGGTACTTGGTAAATTGCGTGTGGATTTTCTGTAGTCGAATACCAGTTGTTTTTTGGAAATTTATGTACCCAGACAAGTGTAACCACGCCTAGTCACCCATGCTGAGCCTTAGTTGGTCCAAGACACCACTCGCTACGTTTCGCAACTGCTGTGAACATAAATGCAGTGCTTCTGCAGGTGAGGCTCCTTCAGTTCGTGCACAACACTTATCCGATACGGTTTTCATTTCAGTCCCCTTAAAACACGTCTGCAACTTCTCTCACTCGAATGAACCTGTTGGCTCAGTCTCCTAGTTGACTTATGGTGATTTCTTGTCATTATCTCGTAAACCTATCTCTTTAATTCAGGTGTGCAGACAAGTGATGATCTGTTCCAGTGAACATTTTGACTCGATTCTGTACGCCACCATGTTTCAATCAATTCCGGTTGGGTGCTTTTTGCTGACACAGAAAATCCTGGAAATTTTGCCTGAAATAAATTCTTTGTTTTCACAAAATATCCAGTACGAATGAACCCTTCAACAATGGTAAAGGGCTCGGGTAACGAATACAGCATTATCACACACTCACACTAGCCCGATTTCATATAAAGAGGCCTTTTTCTCAACTGGCTTTGACAAGTTTCACTCGCTGCGGTTGCAGCTGACTTACACAACAGTGTTCCGTGCAGTGTCGGCACATTAGAGGAAATGGATAGATCGTCCGTCACTGTTTGGACGGCGTTTCTCGTTTTTCATTATCATTGACGCACACGCACGCACTGGAACATTATCGTTGCGTATGAAGGGCCGGTTTTACGTGCCGCACTCTGTAAAAGCGGCTTTGACAAAGTGCGTATTTTGGGGGCGCTGCAGCTGGAAACGAGAGTCTCTGAAAAGGCGAGATTGGTCGGCTATAGGAGTACTTCCGTCTTGCGCACCTACGGAAAGTGGTTGGCCGACCGTTGTGGTCGAGCGGTTCTAGGCTTCAGTCTGGAACCACGCGACCGCAACGGTCGCAGGTTCCAATCCTGCCTCGGGTATGGATGTGTGTGATATCCTTATGTTAGTTAGGTTTAAGTAGTTCTAAGTGCTAGGGGATTGATGACCTCAGATGTTAAGCCCCATAGTGCTCAGAGCCATTTGAACCATTTTTGAAACTGGTTGAACGATGGCGGAATAATAAGTAGGCTTCGTGGTACTGGACGTCCACCCACTGTGTCATCCATGATAGCGACACGTGGCAGATCTGGCGTCTGAGCACAATGCTAGTGAAGGCTCAAGTATTTCGGAGCACGCCGTCGAAAAGCCTTTGCAGAACATAGAGCTCATCATCACACAAGCCCCCCGTGTTCCTGTGTTGACCTAACGACATCGTGAGTTACGGTTATAGTTGGCACAGCATCACTGTGTTTTCACCGTGGATCAATGGAGACGTATCGCGCGTCGAATGAATCACATTACTTGTCACATCAGGTCGATGGATTGGATGACAATGAAAAGTCGCTAGCCCGGTGTCGGCGGATTAATACATGCAAGAATTCATGTCAAAATAAATATTGCATCGTAATTCACAATAACACAGGAATTCCAATATAGTCTTCATCAGCCGACACCGGAAGAGCGACTTTCACGTAAAATGTCTCTCCTGTACGGGAACATGCATAATGGATGTACGAGCATAGGTTGTAGAGACACATGGATGGCGACGTAAGGAAGTTTGGGTCTGGTGGTGAGTCGTGCACATATCGCCCAAAAGTAAGGCGACCTCCCGCCATAAGAGGGAAATCCCGGTTCGGCACAAATCTTCATTGTCGTCATTCCATTCTACAGCTGATGGTGGTCCATATTTGGAACTACGAGTACATTTAATGTATTTCATAACGACTGTTGTCGCATCAGTGCCTGTTCCCTTGGACACGCACATGTTCAATGTAGCTTGGCATCGTAATTGAGAACAACACAGGCACAAGGCACTTCCGTACCTTACAATATAATCTAGGTGTAGTCTTCCCGCGATTCTGGGTCGTTTGTGAGTTTTGAACAGTCTATTCGCAATTGTCGGTGCAATTCATTGCGGAATTAAATTATTGCTTCTCCTCTCTCATGCATACTACAAAATACATATTCTCACGTTTATATGAACGGCTGATCCGAAATGTAAACTAGATTCTCATTTTTAGTGAAAGAAAGTTACTCAGAAGTAAATTGGGCTTCCATCACACCTCTGTCCCCTTACAGTACACAGGAAGAAATTTATCTCATCAAAACGACTGTGAGTAATGAAGGCTATAAGTCAGCTGTGACCGACGACATCCTAAATAATAAAACGGCTAAATAGTTTCCGATGCTTGGCTATAATAAAAGGAAGGAAAAAGAGAGAAAGGAAAACTACATTCCAGTACCTTTCCTGAGTAATACGAGGCGTTTTTTTTTTTTTAAAGTAAGCTCCGTTTTGTTGTATTATAGACACTTGTAATTCGCGCGCATACCGCTACGAGCGTGTGCGTCGTGTACCGGCATGCCTCGGAAACAACTGTGCTCTGTAGCTAACCTGTATGTTTCTGTTCTGTGCTTTCAAAATGTTTGAGACTACCATTCGCCCGCACCGTGTGGGGTTCGCTGAGTGATACGACTTTTGTCTGCACGGAACCTGTCTGCTGCAGAAATTCATCGACAGATTTTCGAAGTGTTCGGTGATACTGTTATGAGTGAAAGCAACATGCGTAAGTGGGTACGAGAATTCAAAGTTGGCGGTTTCTACGTCCATGATGAGGACCGCTCCCGTCGCCGTCGCCGTCGGCTTGCTGACAAAGGGAATTGTCCTTCTCCATGACAATGCAAGACCTCACACTGCAGGTCAGAACGACCTATTTCTGTGCATTTAGAGTAGACTATGCTTAAATGAAACGTGCTCCACTCCTCCCTTCCTCTTCCCCTTCCCCTTGTTGCCAAGAGCCGGGGCAAAAAATAGAGACAAATTATATAGATATGTTGCCTGTAACTAGATCACTCTGTCTACCATCAACAGGATTTCGAAGCCCATACGGGAAGGGATTGACAATGGATGGAAATAAAATGATATTATAATCAAATGAAACCCTCTTTAACTTGGAAACGAGTGCTAGTTAGAATTTTTACTGTAGTTTTCGTTGTCTGCGTGGGCGATATAGTTAACAAATTTCTTTCATCCCAGTTAAATTTTCACTGTTGGCCAGTGTAATAGTTTAGAGAAAAATTTAGTGCATACCCTAGGGGCAACAGGAGATTCTTTTACCAAATCAAGTGTTTATAAAATGGCGTGTGATAACTGTCCGAGATATTATGTAGACAAACTGGAGGGGCGTTCAAAATTAGATGTAATAAGCACTTTGGCGAGAGGAGATAAAAACGTGTGTGATTCCACTTGAGCCCTAAACACTCTCTGAGGAAACTAGGAGAGGCTGTAATTTTTCACGAAGAAGGAAAAGACTATAAGAACTTTTGGAGGCACTTGAGATTTTTGGACATTTAGCTTAAAAAGTTGGTTTTATCTTGAACGAACTGCTGCAACTTAGGAATAAGAATATCCTGATGACTTTAACTCCTCAATCACCACAGCCTAAGGGCTGTTTACCGGCCGCGTGAACTACGAGGGTACTCCCAAAACTAAGGTCTCCTAACTTTTTATAAGTACATAGACCTGTTTATTTGTACAATGGTTTACCTCAGTTTACAATTTGAATATTTAGCTACTTCTCGACGTAATCACCATTTCTGTCGATGCATTTTTGTATACGCTGTGGCAATTTTTGGATGCCCAAGACATACCAAATCGCCGCCATGCTGTTTAGAAAGTTATGAACCTCTTCTATCACTTGTTCGTCGGAGCTGAATCGCTGGGACCACAACTGCCGCTGACAGGTACTGCGAGACCCTGAAAAAACTCACACGGGCAATTCAGAACCGGAGAAGAGGAATGTTGAGCCAGGGGGTAGACATTCTCCACGACAACGCTCGCCCACGCATTGCGCGGCAAACCGTTGCTCTCCTGCAAGAGTTTCAGTGGAACATAATCACCCACCCACCCTGTAGTCCTGACTTGGCGCCCAGTGACAGTCACCTGTTCCCTAGGTCAAAAGAACATTTGGCCGGAATGCGATTCAGCTCCGACGACGAGGTGAAAGAAGAGGTTCATAACTTTCTGAACAACATGGCGGCGAGCTGGTATGACATGGGCATACAAAAACTTCCACAGCGTATACAAAAATGCATCGACAGAAATGGCGATCATGTCGAGAAATAGCTAAATGTTCAAGCTGTAAACTGATGTAAACGATTGTAGAAATGAACAGGTCTATGTACTTATAAAAAAATTGGAGACCTTACTTTTGGGATTACCCTCGTATATCGAAGACATCATTTACCGCAGACTCACTTCCTTACGTACCTTATCCAGCAATAAATGTTTAGGTTAAAGTCCGCTTGTCATACCGAAGGAAATACACTCCTGGAAATGGAAAATAGAACACATTGACACCGGTGTGTCAGACCCACCATACTTGCTCCGGACACTGCGAGAGGGCTGTACAAGCAATGACCACACGCACGGCACAGCGGACACACCAGGAACCACGGTGTTGGCCGTCGAATGGCGCTAGCTGCGCAGCATTTGTGCACCGCCGCCGTCAGTGTCAGCCAGTTTGCCGTGGCATACGGAGCTCCATCGCAGTCTTTAACACTGGTAGCATGCCGCGACAGCGTGGACGTGAACCGTATGTGCAGTTGACGGACTTTGAGCGAGGGCGTATAGTGGGCATGCGGGAGGCCGGGTGGACGTACCGCCGAATTGCTCAACACGTAGGGCGTGAGGTCTCCACAGTACATCGATGATGTCGCCAGTGGCCGGCGGAAGGTGCACGTGCCCGTCGACCTGGGACCGGACCGCAGCGACGCACGGATGCACGCCAAGACCGTAGGATCCTACGCAGTGCCGTAGGGGACCGCACCGCCACTTCCCAGCAAATTAGGGACACTGTTGCTCCTGGGGTATCGGCGAGGACCATTCGCAACCGTCTCCATGAAGCTGGGCTACGGTCCCGCACACCGTTAGGCCGTCTTCCGCTCACGCCCCAACATGGTGCAGCCCGCCTCCAGTGGTGTCGCGACAGGCGTGAATGGAGGGACGAATGGAGACGTGTCGTCTTCAGCGATGAGAGTCGCTTCTGCCTTGGTGCCAATGATGGTCGTATGCGTGTTTGGCGCCGTGCAGGTGAGCGCCACAATCAGGACTGCATACGACCGAGGCACACAGGGCCAACACCCGGCATCATGGTGTGGGGAGCGATCTCCTACACTGGCCGTACACCACTGGTGATCGTCGAGGGGACACTGAATAGTGCACGGTACATCCAAACCGTCATCGAACCCATCGTTCTACCATTCCTAGACCGGCAAGGGAACTTGCTGTTCCAACAGGACAATGCACGTCCACATGTATCCAGTGCCACCCAACGTGCTCTAGTAGGTGTAAGTCAACTACCCTGGCCAGCAAGATCTCCGGATCTGTCCCCCATTGAGCATGTTTGGGACTGGATGAAGCGTCGTCTCACGCGGTCTGCACGTCCAGCACGAACGCTGGTCCAACTGAGGCGCCAGGTGGAAATGGCATGGCAAGCCGTTCCACAGGACTACATCCAGCATCTCTACGATCGTCTCCATGGGAGAATAGCAGCCTGCATTGCTGCGAAAGGTGGATATACACTGTACTAGTGCCGACATTGTGCATGCTCTGTTGCCTGTGTCTATGTGCCTGTGGTTCTGTCAGTGTGATCATGTGATGTATCTGACCCCAGGAATGTGTCAATAAAGTTTCCCCTTCCTGGGACAATGAATTCACGGTGTTCTTATTTCAATTTCCAGGAGTGTAAATCCAATTTTTATGTATACGTGAGGAGGATATACTTTTATATCACATCTTTGTAGCTTTAAGCATGCGAGCTTAATAGCTAGCAATTTCGTGTCAATTGGTCTTATGTAAACCATCCCGAATTCTGATTTGCGCGTTTCTTACTTGCAGATACGTAGTGCTCTCTAAATCGTCTTAACCAAGGAACCTAGTACGTTAGTCAGCTGACATGTTTAGTCTCTGAAGTTCACACTGTTGTTACGTGATTATCTAATCACTATGACTTTTTACATTTAAGGTTTTTTGAGGTGTATTTAAATTTGACAAGATGCAAATTGCTTTACCTTAACATATCTTTCCAACACATTATGTAATAAAGATCGGGTTACTTTTCGCTTATAGTATTTTTTCTTCGTTTGTTACTTCTGTTATACGTGTACCTTTTGTAACCTATATGAAATTTCTAGGACTTAAGCTTCCCTTCTAAAAAACATAATTTTATTTAGGTCAACTTTTATATCAAAATTGGTTTCACAACTAGTTGGCTCACTTTTTCATCCTTTCCGAGACTGTAACATCGCTTTTTACAGCCATTATGAAGACTTTGGAAATAATGTGGATGGCGTCGGTTTGCTGTCGATTCTGATGGTAATAATATTTTCATTGGGGACCGTCCACTCTCTCCGTTGCGTTTGTATTTATGACGACTCTTACCCCTGTTCACCTGTATTTGCTACTATTAATCTTACCAGGAATTCTTATCTCCCTTATATTTCACTTCACTGACCACCATTTCTTTTCGACAGGGAATTGAAAGTTTCGTTTTCACATTTTCGTATCCCTTGGATATAAACGGTGTCTTTAAGGCAGTAGTTTACACTGCATTCTGCAAGACGCCGTTCAGCACTGTTGATCCTTCCATCTCTTAGGGACATGAGGATGCCCCGAAACTCTGTCCCACTACCCTCTGCTATTGGCAGAACGATGCTGACTTCTTATACCGGAAATCTTCCATCACAGGTGCTAACGATTATTTTTCAAAATTAGAGCAGTGGCTCGCATCAAATGAAGGAGCTGGGACTTTTTCATTAGTACAAAAGGAGGCTGCACCTAGCCTACGGTGTTTCTACAAGAATAAAACAAAAATATGGAAAAATTACGACAAATGCGTGCTTGAATACAAATAGAGTTGCTAGCCATTTCTGCAAGTTGCGTTGTTGTATTTGACTATTAAAGCCATCTGTGTAATGTCAGCGATACGTTGCAAGTGTCAGTAGTGGTTCAGTGTTCTGTGTAGTGAGTGCAATACGTCGGAGCTGAGTGACTACGAACGTGGGCGGATCGTTGGCGTTGGTTCAAATCAAATGGTTCAAATGGTTCTGAGCACTATGGGACTTAACTTCTGAGGTCATCAGTCCCCTAGAACTTAGAACTACTTAAACCTAACTAACCGAAGGACATCACACACTTCCATGCCTGAGGCAGGATTCCAACCTGCCACCGTAGCGGTGGTGCGGTTCCAGACTGTAGCGCCTAGAGCCGCTCGGCCACTCCGGCGTTGGCGTTGGTAGAGTGAGTGCTTTCGTAACGAAGGTAGCTGTAGTGATTGGTGTTTCAAGAGGCAGCATATCAAAGATTTGCACCGCATACAGAGAATTCGGTAAAACTGCATCCGCTAAGTCATAACGCGGACGAAACTGTGTGTTGAGTGATCGTGCGAGACTGTCATTGATGATACCAAAAACATTAGTATGACAGTTACAAAAGTCGCTACTGGACTGTACGCGGCACTCGCGAACCCTGTCCAGGGCGAAAACAACGCGAATGGAACACAATAAACTGGGAACAGCAGGACGAGCTGAAATTCAAAAACCACACATACATGATGGAAATGCGAGTAAGAGGGAAACGCGGTGGTGAGGCCTTAAGTACTGGACTATGGCCCAATGCCAAAAAGTCATTTTGATTGGAGGATTGTTGCACATTGTTTACAACTTCTGGCCGAGTTTACGCCCCAAGAGTGAAATATGACGGGGATTCAGTGGAGATTGGGCAGTCACCTCCTGGTAATCCACGGACCCAGCGGGTACTACTGTGGACTATGTGACCATTTGCGCTGATGAGGGCCATTCCAGGGTACAATGTTCACTCCCCTATGGTGATGCTGTGTTCCAAGATGACAGGGCCCCGTCCAAACAGTTCGAATCCTCTAGGACTGATTCTGTGAGTTGTATGGCGCGTCTCCCCTGGCTACCACTGTTACTGGGGCTCAGTATTATTGAGGCTGTGTGGTCACGGATGCGTGACCTCTATCCATCTCAATTATCGTTAACTGAAATTCCCTTAAAAATCGTGAAGGACCACAGAGTAGCCATTCCGACTGATTCATTCACGTAAGATGAAAATTAATGTGGCGTAAGAACAGACCCCTGAGGAACTTTCCGGATTACAATGCTTCATTGATGAGCTAGTTCAATTTCTGTTATTAATATAATAGAAAAATGACGCTTCCCTTTTAATGCGAATAATGTGACTTCTCCTGGTTACAGAACGCTTCATTTCCTTAGGAATGTACTGAGTTCTGGACTGGTAGAGGTTTAGATAACTGATACTGTTTAGACCAAAAGGAAGAGTGGAAGGAGGTGCAGAAGGTGGGGCAGCGTGTGCTACACGGACGGGGTGAACCCGGGAGAGGCTCGGTGCCGTTAGTTGGTGCGGGCGTGATGTAGCGTCGGAGTCCTGGCGGCTCCATTAGCGCCGCCCGCACGCTAGCGGCCGTGCCGGCAAGTAGGCACGCAACAGTCTGCACAGGCGCGGCTCTCCCGCTGATTACTCCCTAATTACAGCACCATAGTTGCTGGCTGCGTAACGGGACGCTTCTCTTTCCCTAACGAGGGCGCCCTACATACACCGCACAGCCACGTGAAAAAAAGGGACCCGAAGTAATTGATACGATGAACGAGACTTTCACAATAAATGGCGAACGCCAGTCTAAAGCCACATTTCATTTCGAAATATTCTGTATCCCCACAGAAGTCAAAGAACATACAGTGAAGTGACACAAGTCATTCAATACCTTCTAATATTGTGTCGAACCTTCTTTGCACGGTGCATTTCCGCAACTCGAAGTGGCATGGGCTCAGCAAGTCGTTGGAAGTCCCCGACAGAAGCACGGTTCCACGTTGCCTTTACCGCTGTACATAACTGCGGAAGTGTTCCCGGCGGTGGTGGTGATGGTGGTGGTGGATTTTATTCGCCGGCCGCAGTGGTCTCGCGGTTCTAGGCGCGCACTCCGGAACCGCGCGACTGCTACGGTCGCAGGTTCGAATCCTGCCTCGGGCATGGCTGTGTGTGATGTCCTTTGGTTAGTTAGGTTTAATTAGTTCTAAGTTCTAGGGGACTGATGACCACAGCTGTTAAGTCCCACAGTGCTCAGAGCCATTTGAACCATTTGATTTTATTCGCGAACTGATCTGCCGGTCGGAGTGGTCGAGCGGTTCTAGGCGCTACAGTCAGGAACCGCGCGACCGCTACGGCCGCAGGTTCGAATCCTGCCTCGGGCATGGATGTGTGTGATGTCCTAAGGTTAGTTAGGTTTAAGTAGTTCTAAGTTCTAGGGGACTGATGACCTCAGAAGTTAAGTCCCATAGTGTTCAGAGCCATTTGAACCATTTTGAAGGCGAACTGATCATTCGATTATGTCCCAGAACTGTTCGATGGGATTCATGACAGGCGATCTGGGTGGCCAAATGTGGAAAACTGTGGCCCGATGACATGGCACATTACCTTCCGTAAAAATTCCATCGTTATTTGCGGACAAATGATTTCTAAATAGCCAAATAACCATCTCCAGTGAATGACCGGTTCACTTGAGCCAAAGGACTCAGTCCATCCTCTGTAAACACAGCCCACACCGTTATGGAGCCACCACCAGCTTGCGCAGTGCCTTGTTGACAACCTGGCTCCATGGCTTCGTGGAGTCTGCGCAACCCTTAAACCCTACCATCAGCTCTTACCATCTGAAATCGGGTCTCATCTGATCAGGTCATGATCTCCAATCCTATATGGTCCAACCTATACGATCACGAGCGGAGAAGAGGCGCTGCAGGCGATGTCACACTCTTAACAACGGCCCCCGTGTCGGTCGTCTGCTGTCATAGCTCATTAACGACAAATTTCGCCTCATTTCCCTAACGGATGCACTCGTCGTACATCCCATTTTCATTTCTGCAGTTATTTCACGCAGTGTTGCTTGTGTGTTAGCACTGACAACTCTACACAAACGCCACGACTCGTAGCAGTTAAGTGAAGGCCGTCGGCCACCTTCATGTCCGTAGTGAGAGATAATGCCTGAAATTTTTTATTCTCGGCTTTCTCTTTACACTGTTGATCTCGGAATACTGAATTCCTCAACAATTTCCGAAACTGGACGTCCAATACTATGTCCCGTTCAGAGTCGTGTCGTTCGCCCATAAACAGGTCGGAAAATTTTCACTTGAATTTTCTGAGTACAAATGAAAGCTCCTCCTACGCGATACTACCGCCGTCTGCATATGTGCAATTGCTATCCCATGACTTGTGTCAGCTCAGTGTAAATCACGACTACTTTGTCTCAGTGATATTGAATGTCCATGACAAGAAACACGTCTTTACATCAGTAAAGTCAACTAAAATGTTTTTGTATGTATTGTCAGGTTGATTACGTTTGATTGTGACCACACGAATCATCGAAAATCGAGACAGACCAATCGAAACTTGAAATGTACGTACGTCATTGTTGGCTGAAAGGGCCCTTCGTTCGCTTGGTGCCAGTATTTTTATTTGACGCCACTTCAGTGACTTGCGCGTCGATGATGATGAAATGATGATGAGAAAAACACTAAAACCCAGTGACTCCGTGGGAAGAAAATCCCCAACACGGCTGCGGTTCTAACCAGGGCCTTGAGACTGGAAGTTAACAACGTTATCCATTGGACCACTAGCTGCTGGCCGATTACTCATTATGATTCGCAGTAGGAATAAAGATTTACCAAACACCCCTGTCGAATGGTAAGGCATATTACTCATAATGGGGCGGTTGACACAAATATTCACCGCCAGCAGACGCGTCATGCAACGACAACTGTGTCATCGAATCCGTTAAGTGAGGATGATGATGATCATTATGATGATGATTATTATTATTTGTGGGGCGTTCGACATCGTGGTCATCAGCTCCCGTACAAGTTCCCAATCTTTCCAGTTCCAATCTCGCCACTTCCCGAATGATGATGAGATGATGAGGACAAAAAGAAACACCCAGTCCCCGGGTGGAGGAAATCCCCTTCCCGGCCGCCAATCGAATCCAGTTCAACCCATCGCTGATAGCGTCGTCAGATAAGCAGCTGAAGCCGTTTTTGCAGTAAAGAAGTAGATATTTTGGTTAGCAGTTCGAGACATTCAAAGTTAAGGAAAAATTCAAGAATACTGATCAGATATATTTGTTATTTGATAATGAGAAAAGTGTCACGAGAGAAATGTAGCTATGAATTAAATGAGTAAGGTAATCGTTTCACTAGATCCAGTTCAACCAGATAATTCTTATGCGGAAATGGGAAATCACAACGCAATGAAAACACCCTAAATCAGTACGGAACTATTTTCTATTACATCTTTCTCAATTTCTATGGTTGTCTTTGCATGGTCACGACATGGTACACAACATCAATCTCCTTAATGTTAGGAATCACTTGTGGACAGAGGTCTTTTTCGTCATTGACTTAATCTAATGAAGCTGATTTGGAACCATTTTAGAAGCTTGCGTAAAGAAAAAGCTCCTGAAGTTCACGATATTTCAAAACAATCGATCAGATCTGTCAGAAAATTACGCAAACGGATTCACAAATGTTTTAACAGACTATTAGCGAATGAAGATCATTCTTCAAAACTGAAAAATGCTGTTTTATTTCTCCTTCACAAGACAGGAGATATGCAAGACAAAAGAACTAGAAACCTCTCAGCATCAGATACAAATTTTTCAGTAACCTTATCACCAACAATAAAGAGAACCCTAAGGCCTTAATCATTCAAAGAGATGAAATAGCTTTAGAAACAGAAATAGCACTCTGGATCCTTGGAGAGGAGGGGAAAAAGTAGAATGGGACAACAGACATATATGACAACTTTGTTTAGAACTATTGGATTGTAAAGAAACTTGTTTCTCACTGTCAACATATTTTGAACTAACAGTCGTTCATATAGAAAGGCATAGTGTGAAATTGTATTTACAAACTGAAGAAAATACATAGCTTCTACTAGACGTAAGTACAGTGAGATATTCAACACTGAAAAGGCGGACAAGAAGAATTGCGTACCACCGAAGGTAATCTCAACAGCCCCAGATAAACGTTCAAATACCTCAATTGACAAAAGGAATATTGAATATTGTTTTAAGAAATTCAATAACTATCCACTTTCCTTGTGTATCTCAGTTGTGTAATACATATTTCAGTTCTTGAGAGCACTATTGTTCTGCGGTTGCAACTTTTGCAGTTGCAACGACACAACGAAAATACCCTGAAGAATTATAAAGCAACTAAGGATAATACGGCCGAAGAAATGAAGAATATATCTCAATGTTCTTTACGATGTAAGGACTGAATATTCAATATATATTACGCTAATTAAAGACAGGTGAAAATCCGAAACTCATAGATACTTGGGTGAAAGCTCTAAACGCATATTAGCTAAAATAAAAATTCATACCGAAGTGGCTGGTTGCTGAAGGTCTGAAAATAATATAATCCACAGCCGCAAAGCTCAATAACCAGTGAAGTGGAATAAAGAATATGTGTTAATGGCATACATCTAATCTAATCTTCGCATATCCATATTTAAATTGCATGATGGTGGGACATCAGCTGGTATAATTTTTATTAAAAATGAAACTCCTCCTGCAGTACTTAATATTTCATATTCATTTGCCTACTAGTTTCGACGTTGCGTCAACGCCATCTTAAGGCCCGTACACTTTGTTGATACCATTTGTGCGTGGGTGAGTGCTAGAAGTCCGCTGAGACCAATACCTGCTCCACATCACGAATTGGTCTCACCACGGACTTTGATATCATCAAAGTGTACGAGCCTGAAGATGGTGTTGACGCAACGTCGAAACTAGTAGCCAAATAAACATGAAATCTTAAGAATAGCTGGAGGAGTTTTATTTGTGATAAAAAGATCTGATCTAGTTTAATATTGTATAGCGGCATTCAAATCAAAACGGGACAGACAGAAAAAAATAAGTGAAATTTTTATTAATTTGGAAGTAATCGTCATAACTGTTAATACGTTTATCCCACTACGACTTCATGGAAAAATATATGCGGATACCTACAGAAGCATGACTGTACCCAGACGTGCACCTCTTCGTCCGAAGCAACTCGAAGGCATCGAATGTCTATCTTCAAGCTCTTAAAATATGAAAACTGGATGCAGAGGGATCGGGTTTCTAGGAAGGATGTGTAAGATCTACCCAGTGACTTCTGCAGCACACTCGAAACAACGTTGGCGACCGGGACCCGTGATTACTTTTGAACTGTAGTAAACAGGTTACTTACTTTTTTTCCCAATTTTTCCTTTTCATTTGACTGTGCTTTACAGTACTGTTTGTATTGAGTGCAGGTAAACTAAACAAAAATAAAACAACAGAGTAAAATTGACAGCACGCTTCAATATTAATCACTTAGAGACTAAAACAGTATAACAGCAACATATGAGAAAAACAGAAGAAGTTAACAGTGGTGTCCTAGGGTGGCTTTTTATGTTTACGGCAATGGAACACGAATGGTGTATTGATTCGAAAAGAAATAAAGTAACTAAAAGTGATAAGGAAAGCCTTTGATAAACTAAATTTAAGTTTCCGATACGTCTAAAAGCTTAGCATCAGTGTATATCACATGTTTTTAATTTATAACCGAAACTGTGGACTTTTGGTTCTGCTTAATTTTTAAGGAACAGATCGCGTGGAATTGAGCCTACAGAGTTTTTTTCTAATTGGGAAAATACCTTTTAATTACGGAAATGCCAAGTGTTCGTATTAAATGGGTTTACTTGCAGCAGTATTTATACGGAATTGAAATGTCAACACCAGGAAATCACAGTCCAGTTTGCTGGCTGTTGCATTCAAGCTGTCTGCCCGACCGTCTGTCGTGGGTGTGTGTATGTAGCCCCCCAAAAAAACTACCGTTCGCGACGCACTCTGTTTCAAAGAGCGCTAACGTTTTCGGTAACTCAGTTGAATATTGCCGTTTACTCTGCACTTTACGAACACTGTATTTAACGTACTTTAAATATTTTTTATTAGTTTTGACCATCCGGATCCTAACTGAAGTTTACCTTGTTTTTAATGCAACCAAAAACTATCGTGGACTTCTTACCAAAGGACGATGAGGATAAGTGGTCCGACATGTAATTTTTGTCTCATATACAAATGATACTTCACTATCTACCTAAATTTTATTCCTTATAATTTGGTTTTATCCTCGACGCAGCAATATATGTTTGAAGAGTGACAGGAAACCGGTTTTACGTTACCCTACAAGAATCTTGCAATAAAAAAAACGTAACTGAACGAACATTTCAGTCGCCATCTTCGAAGGAGCAATGTACCTTTAAGATTTGAGCAATAATATTACTATTACTGAAATCGAGCTAATTATCTGTTATGAAACTGACTTTCAATTAGAGATAACATGGTTGGCAACTATGAAAGTAATATGTAGCAGAATGGCCACTATCTTTAAGGATGTTGAATTATGCAGTTATTGAAATTGATGACTCAAAAAACCGTGAAATTATTTTCGAGTAAAGTCAGACTTCAGCAAGTTGCCAAATTGACCTCAATATTTAATTCAAATAATAACAGCACTTTACCCCTTTGAGACCGAACAACATGAATTTTTTTTCACTAGACTATGCTACATTATCATATTAAGCAATGGATACAAGAAGAAAGAGACAAAAAATAAACAGTCGTTGGTTTTAAGAAGATGGTTTTATTTTGGAACCACTAGGACATACAATTTTCTACCTCCCATTGTTACACACGATAAATTGGAAAGCAAATTCACATTTTTCATAGAAACAATCGCACATCTCGAAACTTGCATGAACTCATAATGCAAAAAACCAGTTATAATGCCAAAGAACAAACGGAAGGGGCCTAAACTTTAATGCCATTTTATTAAAAGTGCGTACTAGCCTCCTGGTTTCCTTTCGAAACCTCCCAGTAGAGCAAAGGTACAAACTCATATTAACATCCCCTAAAATCACGTAGATAATCTCTGCACTGACTATTGTTTTGGAGGCTGTAAATGAAGGCTACAATGCACTACAGTATTCGAACATTGATGACTTTCTTGGAATATTATCGGGTGTTTCATTTCAGAAAAGAAAGGTAGTTTTAAGGCCGGAACTACTAGTGCTCCAATGGTTAAGCCACAACATACATTGAAATATAAACAGAATTTATGACAAACATTCTTTGTTGTTACACTGGGATTCTGATATCAACTTTTAGATCGTATGTGTTTTCACATTTAATTTTACAAAAATTATGATCAGGAAACAGTATTAAATAAGAATCTCTAGAAGAATAAATTTTCTAAAGATCTGCTTATATACTAAAGTTGCACGCTATTAAGTCACTGTAATGTTCTGAATTTTTCTACGCACAATTAAGTTTACGAAAATGCTCTTTCCTTAATTTTTGAAGATATATAGTGGTGTAGCAGATTTTTAGTGTCTGGTAATTTGTCAAGCATTTCATGTCCTAAATCTGATGGGATAATGAAGTGGCGAACCACGTTATCGACAGCTGCCATTGTTCTTGAACTTTCCAAAAGTAAAAATTCGATCTTGGGTTACGACTGGAAAATTTTGCTCTCAATGAGCTACAGTTTTGAGACATGACTTTGCACCATATATGCCAGATCTCATTTCAGTCGACACAGTATAGGCACTATTAAAATTTCATTCTCCGGACATGACACATTACCCATCCGCACACACAGCTATTCTGTCTTCGACTATGCAGTTTTCTACACTTGCCCGCCGCGCCACGCTCCCAGGTCATCAAAACAAACGGATATAAAACCCATCGCGGATCCCTCCCTTAGGTATGGTGCGTTGCAAAATCCTAACACAGAATTATTGGCCCTAAGAATATTACGCAGTTACTAAATTGATCAGCCTCACTGATCATGTACTAGTTACTAACAAATTGTTATCTACGCATTGTCACTTAGTTGGTATCAAGGAACTGGAAGTTCTTCCTTTGATCGGTAATTCTGTGTCGTAGCTTGCGTCTACGGATAAATTTTAAATTTCTTTTAAAATTGTAGACTCAGATTAAGCGGCTAGGTTGCAGCTTTCTTCGGCGGCATATGGACTTTTGAGGCAGCAAACATTCATAAAATTCTGTATGCTTCTTAGTGAACAAAGGAGCGACGCATGTTGGGAAATTTTATGAGAGAAAGTAAGACAAAGGAACCAGTAGAAGATGCAATGAAGACTCTAATGAAAATGTAAAGGAGTTAGTGGAACACGGAACCGGAAGAAATGTGTGATGATGAACTAAGATCTTTGTAGGATTCCAAGAGATACGAAAACACCGAGCTGACGACATAAGGGAGCGTGGGCGACATACATGCATTTGGGTGGAGACTATACTGCATGGTGAGGCCAAGTAGAAGCAACTATTCAGCAGTGGACGTCAAACTGCGTCTGCTGATGAGATTACCATCATCATCGTCATCATCATGATCTTCGATATACAGTCAAAAAGATGCTCACCGAAGAAACAGTTACAAGCATCATTCACTACCGTGAACTTGATAATCACCTGGATTTGGTTGGGAAATAAGTCCTGAAGGTTGTGGACTTACGTAATATCCAGATGAAGAACCTCGCTGACAATTTGATCGCTCAGTTCCACCAAAGCGCGGGGATGCTGATGTTGGCGTTTTACCGGCTATTCAGACATGTTCCACAAATTTTCTATGGATTTTAAGTAAGGTTATTTTGCAAGCCAGTCGAGATACAGTAGGGTGGGGATCTGTTCCGAAAACCAATCAAACATTCTTCTAGCCTGACAAACTTTGCTCTTGTCGTCTTCATGTGCCTGTGTGAGCAATACCCTCTTACGAGGTGACCGACCCCTAATGTTCATTGCATGCAATTCCCGTCCCCATGTTTTCTCACCAAAAGGTTGGAATGGACCTTCATTTGCCGTCTGCAGCAATTCCTGTCTAGTTTGGAGGCGATTTTGATTGACAAGCTGTGAAACACCCCTCCGGTCCCTCTCTGTCAGGATATTTTCCCAACCACAATTCTGACGTCGTATTTTGTGGCGACATGAGTTACACCACTGCATGTAGACGTGCTAAACAACTCGCCACTGAACACCAACAAAAACAGCAATTCCCAGTTTCAACACCGTATGGCCATGAGCACTACGAAACACGGTTGCCCGTTTTTGCCACTCGGTCATGTTCTTTCGTTTACCCATGTTTACGTGTAATGTCCATTTGAACATAAATGTCTCTCAGATCGCTACAGGCTTGTGCACACAGGGCGGCAGTACGCGGACGCTTGAAGCGTGACTCGATTGCTGCGTCGTCTCTAAAGGCTTGACGGTTCATCCGTATATGTGCACTGGGGCGACTTATTTTTTGTCCGGCGACCTTAGCAGTAATATTAAAGAGTTAATAGCCCAGTCTATGTTGACAGAAGTATATCTTTACACGTATAACATGTTACAAGGGAAATAAGTTTGGAATTCGTAACAATTGTAAACAAAATCTCTTGCTTCTGCCGATCAGAACGCTGGGACGAAATAAATCTGTAAACCTATACGTGCCTCTAGTCCTTATCCACAGAAGCTACCTAACGGTGAATGTGCGGAGGGAACTTGTGATACCGCTCTCTTTTCCTTTTTTCACATTCCATTCTCCAGTGACGCACGGGACGAATGTACGTCGGTAAAGCTCCTTATGATATATAATTCCTCTAATTTTCTCGTCGTGGCCATTTCGTGGGACGTACAATATGTAGTCAAAACTATCCGGACACCTGGCAGAGAATGACTTACAAGATCGTGGCGAACTCTATCGGTAATGCTGGAATTCAACGTGGTGTTGGCCCACCCTTAGCCTTGGTGACAGCTTCCACTCTCGCAGGCACACCTTCAGTCAGGTGCTGGAAAGGTCGTTGGGGAAAGACAGCACATTCTTCACGGAGTGCTGCACTGAGGAGAGGAGGAGAGGTATGGATGTCGGTCGGTGAGGCCTGGCACGAAGTCGGCGTTCCAAAACATCCCAAATATGTTGTATAGGATTTAGATCAGGACTCTGTGCAGGCCATTGCAACACAGGGATGTTGTCGTGCAACCACTCCGCCACAGGCCCTGCATTATGAACATGTGCTCGATCGTGTTGAAAGATGCAGTCGTCTTTCCCGAATTGCTCTTCAACCAATGGGACGCAAGAAGGTGCTTAAATCATCAAGGTAGCCCTGTGATGTTACAGCGCCACCCAAAACAACAAGGAGTGTAAGCCCCCTCCGTTACAACACGACCACACCATCACCCCACAGCCTCAGAATTTACTGTAGGCACTACACATGCTCGCAGATGACGTTCACCGTGAATTCGCCATACGCATACCCTGCCATCGGATCGCCACATTGTGTACCGCAATTCGTCACACTACACAACGCTTTCCCACTGTTAAATCGTCCATTGTTTAAGCTCCTTACACCAAGCGAGGCATTGTTTGGCATTTACCGGCGGTGATATGTGGCTTATGAGCAGCCGCTCGACCACGAAAATCAAAGTTTTCTCACCTCCCGCCTGTCATAGAACTTGTTGTAGATCGTGATGCAGTTTGGAATTCCTGTATGATGGTCTGGATAGATGTGAACCTATTGCACATTACGACCCTCTTCAACTGTCGGCGGTCTCTGTCAGTCAACAGACGAGGTCGGCCTGTACGCTTTTGTGCTGTACGTGGCCACGTTTCCACTTCACTATCACATCGGAAGCAATGGACCGAGGGATGTTTAGGAGTGTGGAAATCTCGCAGTAAAGACGTATGACACAAGTGAGACCCCATCACCTGACCAAGTTCGAAGTACGTGAGTTCCGCGGAGCGTCCCATTCTGCTGTCTCACGATGTCTAATGACTACTGAGGTCGCTGGTATGGAGCAGCTGGCAGGAGGTGGCAGCACAATTCAGCTAATGTGGAAAAAACATTTTTTCTGGGTGTCCGGACACTTTTGATCACATAGTGTATGTAGGGTGAAGTATTACGTTGCCTAACTTCTTGGAACGTACGCTACTGCAATTTCAATAGCAAACTTCCTGGTGATGTATAGCGCCTCTCTTGTAGCTCCCCCTCTGGAGTAAATAGAGCATCTTTGTTATAACCTTCCTTGAATTACCTATCCAGTGACGAAACACGTCACTCTTTGGTCTACTCTATCCCTCCTAGTAATCCTACTTGGTAAGAGCCCAAGGCTACGGACAATACGCAAGAATTCATCAAATAAGTATAAGCTACACATTTGTGGGTAAATTAAATATCTTTACAATTCTCCCAATGAATATTAATCTGGCATCTGCTTATCCTACTACTTCTTTTATGTACTCCCTCCACTTGAGTTCGCTATGGACGTATCTGCTAGATATTTTACGATAGTTACTGTTTCGACGACCTGTTTCCAATAGTGTAATCGAACAGCAATGGACCGCCTGGCCTTCTATGTGCCGTATGTTACATTTATTTACGTCCAAAGTTAACAGCCAGTCCCTGAAACTATTTTCGATCCTCTTCAGGCATGTCAGCATTTCGCTACAGTTTTCTGGCAGCATCATCTGCGAACAACTTCACGAAGTATCCTAAGTTATCCTCTACATCAGGGTTAAGTTTTTACAACTGTCACCAAATTTTTTTATCTCTTTTAGTAGGAAAATTTTCAAACCTCCCACTGATTCCTCAGTAAATGTCATTTATCGAGTAGGGAACTAATATTAACTTATAAACTTTATAAAGTACAATTATAGCAAGTTATTATATATAATAATAACTAATAACCAAATACTTTATGTAAGGGTTTTATGAACACCTAGTGATAACGTTTCTGAACCCTCTACAACCTACCGTCACCACGAAAGCTGAAACACACACTAGTGGACGTTAGGGACCAGATTCACTACTGCTGCTCTAGATCATTAACGTAAATTGTAAATACGGGTAGAAGCTGCCTTATAACTCTCTCCTATGGTATTCACAAAATTACTTTCACATTTGTCGCTTTTGCTCTGTTGAAAATGACGTGTTGAGCTCTGTCTGCTGGGAAGCACTGTATGCAATCGCAAATCTGGTCCAATAACGGCTAAGCTCGTATTTTCTTCGTTAAATGATAGTGGCAACTGAGCCTTTCTGAATCCAAAGAACGCGGCATCAACCTCAGCGTCTTTGTCTACGGTGCCTTGGATGTGATGAACCAATAGAGTGAAGTAAATTTTTTTAAGATCTCTGTTTCAAGAAAGCACTCTTACTTTGTAGAGAAGATTTTCTTTCTCCAAAAACGTCGTAATGCATGAACATGAAATGTGCTTCAGGACTCTACAATTGTCAGCAAAAAAGACTTGTACTAATATCCATCCATCTGACGACATTCCTGGAAAACGTGACTACCTTGTCCCATTTTTCAATTGCTAGCTACCATTCCTTACTTCGGTGACCAATGATAAACTTCTGTTATAAGCGAGCAAGTTCTCTCGACTACTCTCTGTAGAACGTCACCAACCTGCTCCAGTTGCCATTTCACCGTTGGACTGCTTTCGTTGATGTTTTATTCTACGGTCACTAGCCACATGCCATTTCGGCATAGTGCAGTGACTGAAAGTAAGAACCGTATTACGATCTTCCGCGTTGAAATCATTTCAGGTGACGTAATACAGTATATCGGTCTCACTTTTATCATCTTCTGTTTTGGTGACAGTAAGGTCATTGAGCAACTGAATGGAAGGTTTCCGTCGCTATACTTTACGTAACAGCAAAACAAGGAGCACGAAGTATATGCCGGGTGATTAAAAAGTCAGTACAAATTTGAAAACTGAATAAATCACGGAATAATGTAGATAGAGAGGTACAAATTGACACACATGCTTGGAATGACATGGGGTTTTATTAGAACCGAAAAAATACAAAAGTCAAAAAATGTCCGACAGAAGGCGCTTCATCTGATCAGAATAGCAATAATTAGCATAACAAAGTTAGAAAAAGCAAAGATGATGTTCTTTACAGGAAATGCTCAATATGTCCACCATCTTCCTCCACAATAGCTGTAGTCAAGGAATAATGTTGTGAACAGCACTGTAAAGCTTGTCCGGAGTTATGGTGAGTTGTCTTTTAGCATCCGTAGAGATGTCGGTCGATCACGATAAAATTGTGACTTCAGGTAACCCCAAAGGCAATAATCGCTCGGTCTGAGGTCTGAAGACCTGGGAGGCAAAGCATGACGAAAGTGGCGGCTGAGCACACGACCATCACCAAACGATGCGCGCAAGATTCACGCGTCTAGCAATATTGGGTGGAGCGCCATCCTGCATAAACATCGTACGTTCCAGCAGGTGTTTATCAGCCAGGCTGGGGATGATGCGATTCTATAACATATCGGCGTACCTCTCACCCGTCCCGGTAGCAGTTACAAGACCAGAATCAAGCATTTCCTCGAAGAAAAAAGGCCCAACAACCGTAGATGTGGTATATCCAACCCATACCGTGACTTTATCGTCGTGAAATGGAGTCTCCACGACAGTTCTAGGATTTTCGGTAGTCCAAATTCTGCAATGGAGTTTCCACGACAGCTCTAGGATTTTCGGTAGTCCATATTCTGCAGTTGTGGGCGTTGGCAGACCCTCGGAGCGTGAAATGAGCTTCGTCGGTCCACAACATGTTACTCAACCAATCGTCATCTTCTGCCATCTTTTGAAACGCCCACACCGCAAATGCCCTCCGCTTCACTAAATCGCCAGGTAACAGTTCATGATGGTTCAAATGGCTCTGAGCACTATGGGACTCAACTGCTGAGGTCGTTAGTCCCCTAGAACTTAGCACTAGTTAAACATAACCAACCTAAGGACAGCACAAACATCCATGCCCCAGGCAGGATTCGAACCTGCGTCTGTAGCGAGTTCATGCTGCCGATGGATTTTGTACGGATAGCATCGGAGGGTACGCCTCAGTGCCAACCAAACAGTAGTGTATGGAACGCCGGTGCGACGTGGGACTGCACGAGCGCTGACTTCCCCGTGCATAGACGAACCCGCTACCTTCTGCATTTCTTCCTGAACTGTCTCAGCAGCATTACATCTTGTGCTCGGTCGGTCACTACGGGGTCTATCGTCTTAACAACCCGTGGCTTCGAACTTCGAAATCATTCTCTCCACAGCTGCATATGTCAACGGACCTTAACCCGTTCGAATCCCCTTCCTATGAAGATAGGATCGTAACGCTGAACTAGCACATTCCCCATTCTGATAATACAGCTTCACTAAAAGCGCCTTTTCTGCTAACGTCAACATGCTGCGACTGCTGGCGCATCTGATTCTCTCTTTTTTTTTTTTCTTTATTGAATTTCAATTCCCCCCGAAGGGGGCGGGCTGGCAGCAGCTTAGTATGCCGCTCTTCAGCCTACAGACATTGTGAGAAAGATGAAGAGAATAAATAATAAAAACAGGCGATAAAATCGGAGACTTAAAGAGTAACATGGCGAAAAGAAATCGTGGAACTTAAAACAAAGAACAGAGGGATGATGATGCTAATAAAATACATACGAAGCAGACGGGTAAAACAATAGACAGACAATTAAAAAACACGGCGACAGTCTGGATTCTGTTCGCAAAAGACATAAAATTCACACCTAGCGACAGCATGGTTTCTGTTCGCAACACGAGAAAGACGAACAACACTGAATAGTCACTGGAACACTGCACTAAAAAGTTGGCAAATGTGACATACCACAGCCGAGAGCAGGTGGGGGGAAACTGGACAGATGATGGGAAAACAAAAAAGGGGGGAAAGGAGAGTTAAAGCAAAGGGGGGAACCAGGAAAGGAGCTGATGAAGGATGAGGACGCATAAGAGGGCTCGGGGGCAGACGCGACAGGGAGTGGGGTAGGCAGAGGAGGGGAATACAAAAGGACTTTGGGGGGGGGAGAAGGGAGGTAGAGAGAGGTTTAGTGGGGAGAAAACAGGACGGAAGGGGGGATGAGGGAGCCCAGGGAAAGAACAGAGGAAAGGAGGGGGAGTGAGGATCAGAGTTGATAGGAGGGATAAATGGAGGGAGAGAGGGCATCGTCCGTGAGGGGGAGTTCATGGAAGCCACCGTGGGAAAGGAGATGTAGGATGTAGAGATGGAGGGTAGGGGGACACAACGGTGAAGACATGGCAGGGGGCGGGGATGGGAGAGGAGAGGAGCAACCAGGGGGTGAGGGGGTTCAAGACAGCGGGAGGTGTAGGGGATGCGGATATGTTCGAGGAATAAGAGCAGATGTGGGAAAGGAATGAGATCATAGAGGATCTGCGTGGGGGACGGGAGGCGTATACGGAAGGCGAGGCGGAGTGCATGACGCTCAAGGATCTGGAGGGACTTATAGAATTTGGGGGGGCAGATATCCAGGCAGGACTGGCATAACAGAGGATGGGACGGATTAAGGATTTGTAAATGTGGAGGATGGTAGAGGGGTGCAACCCCCACGTCCAGCCAGAGAGGAGTTTGAGAAGTCGGAGGCGGTTGTGGGCTTTGGATTGGATGGAGCGGAGATGAGGGATCCAGTTGAGGTGACGGTCAATGGTGAGGCCAAGGTAGGTGAGGGTGGGGGTGAGGCGGACAGGACGTGCGCAGACAGTAAGGGAGAAGTCCAGGAGCCGCAAGGAGCGAGTGGTACGACCTACGATGATGGCCTGGGTCTTGGAAGGATTGAGTTTCAGGAGCCACTGGTTACAACATGCAGCAAAAAGGTTAAGGTGATTCTGGAGAAGGCGTTGGGACCGTTGGATGGTAGGAGCGAGGGCGAGGAATGCGGTGTCATCAGCATATTGCAAGAGGTGTACTGGTGGGGGGGGGGGGGTTGGGGCATATCCGCCGTGTACAGGAGGTAGAGGAGAGGGGAGAGGACAGAGCCCTGGGGCACACCTGCAGAGGGGTAGAAGGTGTGGGAATTTGCATTATGGATGGTAACATAGGAGGGGCGGTGGGAGAGGAAGGAGGCCACCAGACGGATGTAGTTGATAGGAAGGGCGTAGGTTTGGAATTCTCTCTCTCATTACAGCTCCTTTTATACACGATTGTCATGCGCAGTCACTGACGTTTTGCTGTCCAGTGCCATCTGTCCGACATTTTGTGAACAATGTTTTTTTTATTTTGTTCTAATAAAACCCCATGTCATTCCAAGCATGTGTGTCAAATTTTACCTCTCTATATATATTATTCCGTGGTTTATTAAGTTTTCAAATTTATACTGACCTTTCGATCACCCAGTAGATCGCTTAGAATCGTGTTAGACAAAACTAGAGTGAATGACACCTACAACCGCAAAATCTTTATTATACGAGTATGAAAGCGTGCAGAAAAGAATGTTCCTACATTCTGTATATGAAAACTCGTAAAGTTTTTAAACTAAACAAACGTTATTAACACTGTACATCTTTATTCTTCGTGCTTACATGGTATCCACGCTCTGTCGCTACAGGGCTTCGAATTGTAGCGTGTAACATGGCTGTGTGAAGGTAACTATGTTGGCGCCCGTGTACCAGTGTGCTGTAATCAAGAGTCGAATTGAAAAAGTTCGTCCACACATGGGCACCCTTTTTCTTCAACGTCACAACGGGAGACCACACAAGAGAACTGCATCTGCAACAATCCGACACTTTGACATCACTGCCATACAGTTCCGAGTTGGCCCCATCCTATTTTAATTTGTTACCAAACCTTAAAGAACGCCTACAAGGACTTCACTTAGTTAGTGCTGAAGCAGAGGTGAGGTTGCGGCTCTGTCAACAAAGTCAAACGTTTTACAGTGAGATTATCAACAAAGTGGTCTCTCGTTGAGAGAAATGTGTTCGTCACTAGGTCGACTATATTGAGAAATACATACGTAAACACGAAGAATAATGATGCAGAATGTTAACATTTGTTTTACTTGGTGAGCGTTAACAGTTTTCACATAATGGAACCTGTGACATTGCTTTTTATCAGGCCCTAGTACATGCAAAAAGTTTTAGGTACTATTATTAATTAAAGATATGTCACAGCCTATCATTCAGTAATAAAACTTGTTCAGAAACCTATAATGTTTGTAGTAGGTGTCACCAAATTAATCGGAAATATACTGTCTGATAAACAATTTGTATTGAGGTAACAAATAGCACTAATTTTACAAATGAACTGAACTACATTGCCGAAAACAATGACAGAATTTTACAGTGATATACATTATAGCTTACGTAGATCATAGAACTGTATCTTTTCGCTCACAAGAATATAATATCCAGAAGTACGAGTCTACCACAAAAACAAAATTTACTCGTTTTGTCGTTAAGTAATAACTCAGAACAAGTGTGTTGACACCACAAACCGTGCTGCTTTATTTCACTCATGAAAAATTACTGCAGATATAAAAACAAAATGCAGCACATTAGGTATAGGGGTAAGTTCGAAGAGACAGTTCAATTCGTAAACCGGACGACGCGAAGGTTTCGATGTTCATTAAACACTGGATTGCGAAGAATATTCATGAGTTTTCGTGGAAGTATGAGACTAACAAATAAGTTCTTCAAACAAATGTTTTACGATAGTACTACTGATGAAGGTCTCATGTACCTTGCAACGTCGTGTCCTCTACGAACTAGTGAGAAGGTCGACCACTGTAGTCCATTAAATATAGTATTTCTTGCTTGTTAAATGGTAGAAAAATTTACGCCTTCGGCGGTTAAGTCGTTGAATGTCGTTGGCATCTACCTGTATCCGACAATCGAATACAATACAGATGTATTCACCGGAAAAATTTGGCTTTTGAGACGTAACGTCTAGTGACATAAGCGAAGGCTTTAGTATGTGACGAAAGGCGGAGCTCTAATATGTATAATCCACAGCTGTCTCTTACCGAGTTTCAGCTATTTTCAAATCCTTTTGGTTCAGATTACCTTCTGCATTCGCCTTCCCCTTATACTGTTGACGAAAATGACTCTGTGTGCCCAACAAGACGTGAGTGTAGAGTTGCCAGGGCTGTTTTGCTGTGGCCGTCTCACGTGCGTGCTAGTTGACAGTATAATTAACCTAGAGCCCCCGCGATTGGCTCTAACTTTTGGACCTCTGCTAGTATTGATTACCGAAACTTCAGTGTTTAGGAGGTGTAATAATGTAATATTGGCTGGAACCTACATTACGCTCGCTTTCGTGCCTAATCGACTCTCGAAACCTATTAAGCTTACAGCTTAGAAGGGGTACGCTGTGCCGGAATGAGTGTTAGTAGTTAATAGTTCTGAATTATAACACTGGAGAAGGAATCTGGAAACTTTTTTCTTGCAGTTAAGTGGCTAGAGGTCAGTACTCTGAACAGTTTGGGACTTACTGGCACAGGACTTCTGGAGCAGACACACATTAATAATCTCACAGAATTAGCTCCACGTATTTAGTCGCTTTATTTGGTTGATGTCGTGAAGGGTATTGATGCTGGCAAATTCTGCTTAATATTTTGCATGAAATGCCTTACGGAATGTCTTGTTAGTGCGGCAACCTTACGGAAATAATCAGCAAAGTTATGGGCGAGGGATAGGAAAATATGAAAGGGCGAACCATGTATGCACATGTCCGTTTGTCCTCTATTCATTTACGTAACTGAGAATAATAATTTTAGCTATATGCCCTCCCACAGACCTATCCACATTGAGTTCTTCAATCAGTATTTGTAAAGAAAGGGAAACATTGTTATTAAGCTTCTAATAACCAAGAAGGGTTGAAATCAACTCATTATTTTTGCCCACAGAGCTTCTCACAGCGTGTGTATTGGCACGGGTAACGCATACACACAATCCGGATTTTTAAGCCCTATATTAATTGAACAAAAGTACAAATCAGCATTTTTACAATAAAGCGGACCTATTACCCGTTTGTGTGACAGATGGACACGGATAAGAAAGTGATCACTGCATTTCCAATCGTCTAACACATTATTTCTATAGATGACTGATCTTATTGTGCTACGAGACTGATGGGAACGTCCAAGAGAAACAGGGTACACGGCAAGAACGTTTCGACAACAAGCTGCACATATGTACCCACGACAGTAGCTTACAAAGGAACACTAGTTAAATCGCGTCAGTTGTAGTCACGGATGATTGGGAATGACACTAAAACACCACTGAAGAAACAAAACTGAGAAATAAAATGTCTGAAGGGTCCTATCTAAAACCCACTGGACATTCACAGGAATATCTAGAACTACGTGTATTGAGTGGAAAAACAAAATAACGATACCCACTGGAAAATTACACTGGTGGGAATGGTATTGGATCGGGGCTTAACCACTTTAAGATGTATTTCACATCATGAACTACATGAAACGTTGTCTGGTGCCACGTGCTATTATTCGCAAAGAAAGGATCTCTTAGTTATGAAAATAAGGTTCGCGAACTTTCGGAAATGCTGGAGGAACATTATTTAAGCAAGTACATTGGAGAGGAATCGGTATAAAAATCTATCTGAATTTACGAAACATAACAAATGTTCACCTAGCTATACCAGAACGAAGTCAACAGGGTCATTATTTAACCGAACGAAAGTAACAGAGACACTGTTTAATATAATGGGCTAAAAATCACGAAACAACGTATTTTACGAAAAAGTAATATTGAAATAAATTGTACGCAGAAGAGACCAAAAAAATCGTGAGCTCCACTTAATTAACATCAAAATACGAGGAGCCCTGAACCGTAGTGATTAGACAGAGCGCCGCAGAAAAAATTTGCGGGTGGCGTAATTTAATGTTTAATTACCCTGATTTTTTTAAAATTATGACCATGAATGCATTGGACTACCCAGTACCGAGTTATCACAAAATTTCAAGTAAACGCGATAATATTTCACATTTACGTGTACCAATGATAATTTGAAATCAGAGAGAAACACAACATTTACGATAGTCGGAACGGTGACGTAATTATTGTTAATGATGTAATATGCTTAGCACTGAGTCAAATAGTAATGTAGTGTCGTAGTAAATACACCAATCACTGATATGCTTGGAAGTACAAACTATGGCATTAATGATGAACTAATTAACGTAAGTATGTATACAGATGGAACGGTGCAGTTAATAAATCTATCAATTAACTGCAACGGCGGAATAGTACGACCGTAAGGTAATTTTATACTTTAGTGCCAAACACCGATTCGCAATCAAATTACTTATGATAACGATTGTTAAAAATAGTTAATAAAAGAGGCAAGTAGTCTGGGCCGTACTTAATTACCGAACAACAGAAATTACAGGGAAACTGCGTATTATACAGGGAAACTGCGTATCACAAGCGAATTAGACATACCAGGATTGTTGCTGTAGACACCGTGGTACAGTGACAGGTAACCTGATCATATTCTCCCTTATTCTTCGGTAGCAGTGTTGAGTAAATTATTTACTAGTGGCCAATATAGACTACTGGTTTCTCCTTACAAAGCCAGATCACAGATATTTCTTCGCATGCTTTCCCTCTACCATCACAAAGAAACATCGCTGTGCTCAGAGTATACACTACAGCAATTTCAGACTGCCAGAGACTACATAAAGTCACTGCGTAACGAGTGCCGTTCTCTTAGAGCAAAGGTTGCCAACCTGTGTGATTACCCCCTGACAGATCAAACAAATTTCTCTATGGATTAAAATCATAAGAACTCGACTGAGTCGAGATCACGAAACTGAATTACGTTTAAAGGGCTGCAAAACTTAATAATATCTGCCTTTTTTTTTCCTACTAGCAGTAATGCGTGACACTATTTGGTGGAGGCTATGTGCTGGAAAACAGTGCCTCGAAATTTTTATATAAAGGATCTGAAGGCTTTTTAACTAAAACGAACGTTATTAACGTTCTAAATCTTTATTCTTCATGTCCTCGTATTTATTTCTCAATACAGCCAGCCTGGTTACGAACACATTTCTCCCAACGAGAGACTAGTTTGTTTGTACCGTCAGTATAGAATGTTTGATGCAAGAGCCACAACCTGATATCTGCTTGCACAGCTTCCGTACTATCAAAGTGAAGTCCTCGTAGATGTTAAGTTTTCGAAACAGATGAAACTCGTATGGGGCCAAAAGGGGGCTGTACGGAAGATGATCGACGACAGTGAACCCAACGGGTCGGATTGTTACAGATGTCTCAGCGCTCCTGTGTGGCCTGGCACCGCCATGGTGAAGGGGAATCTTCTCCTTGTGCAGACGAACTCTTCTGCTGCTAGAAACTCGATCACTGCTTGCGGTTTCACAAGCACCGACATATTTATGTTACATACCGCCATGTTACGTGCTACAGTTCCTAGCCCTCTTGCGGCAGAGGGCTGTAAACATATAGACCTGAATACAGATTAGAATGTTAATAAGGTTAATTATTTGACAAACTCTAAAAATTTCACGTAAAAATTCGCAGGTATTACATTTTAGCACACCCTCGTATGAACAATATTTTCCACACATTATCTACTGACTACACACATGGTGTACATCTACGACAGTAAAGCTGAGACAATGCGTAATTTATCCGTAAATATATGAGGAAAATGCCTACGACGGGTTGCACGTTGTTCCTACAATGTTTAAAAAATTTCCGCGTTAGTTGCTTCGTAACAGATAAATTAACTAATTGACAGCACAACACAACAGTAATAATGTAACAGCTACTACACTGCTAACTCCTATACAGTGTTATTACTGTTATAAATTTTTACCTTAAGCCCTTCTGTCAGTATAAAGAGCCACTGGGTTCCAGGCTTGCATCTTTCTATATCTTTTATGCATGATTTTTCTTGCCACCATTAGGTGAGTAGATTTTTTAATCTATCCATATTATATTGTGAAACACTTATTATTTACATTATTTTGTAGATGTGGTTGATTACAGTAAACACATAAAATGAGTTCAGTTGCTATAATTCGTATTTTATTACTTGTCGAAGCCAGGCGTTGTGGCCGAGCGGTTCTAGGCGCTTCAGTCTCGAACCGCGCGACCACTACGGCAGCAGGTTCGAATCCTGCCTCGGGCATAGATGTGTCTGATGTCCTTAGGTTAGTTAAGTTTAAGTAGTTCTAAGTTCTAGGGGACTGATGACCTCAGATATTAAGTCACATAGTGCGCAGAGCCATTTGAACCATTTTTTACTCGTCGAATACAATAAAAACGAGAAGGACCGCATGATGTAGTAGCAGCCAAAGCGTGCAAATACACAATAATGTGTTTTTTTGTAAATCGCAGACGAGTTTCTTAACAATGTGGTGCTTTTGTTGTTGTTATTGTTGTTTGCGGTTCTCAGATACAAAATATTGGGAGTGTAGAGTTTCCACAGTTTCTGCCATTTCAGAAATAAGAAGTCCAGCAAACAAGTGGTTTACAAACAGTAAGTATTGTGCATACATTTTAAATTGGTTGATTTGATGTGGGGTTCCAAAGTACAGGTGAAGCAAGTTTCACCAGGTAGAGGAGTGGTGCAAAGACAGCATATTTTGAACCAAGTGTCCATCCTCTATGAGCAAAGTTATCTTTCTTTTCTGAAAACAAGATGTAGATGGCACTCGCCATCCCATTAGAATTTCGCACGCCGCCAGTCTCGCCGCCGCGTTTCGTACAGCCGCAACAGAGATACGAGCGCTCTGCCACGAACTATTACGTCGCTGTCAATGAGATGCAAGCATCCCCAGTCCGGAGCTCCAGCAGTAGGTGAACTTAAGTTGTAACATTCATGTGCAGACCCCATTTTGTGCGTTTTACCGACTTTCATAGGGACCAGGGCTCGACATCTTCGGAATAGACACTTTATTAAGAGTGACAGATTCATAAATCTTTTGTATATGTATATATTTATACATTCAGTTATACTGTTAGCAAATGACTCAGACACTACACCAACAAAGTTATGTATTACTTTTACTATTTAATGCTAGGTGTAGAAAAAATTAGAATCTCAATTCTCTGTCCATGAACAACACCTGTCCCTCGCTCCTGTATCCACTAAGGAACCACACAGCGAGCAAAAGGAAGACATAACAACGTTGTATAACCGTTGACGAATAAAGCGGTTTAACGCACGCTGTGGGCGAAGTTATGCAGTCTATATAGGGTATAATTACCCAAGTGGAAGTCATCTCGTGCTGTGGTCTTGTTGTTTGGTTCAGCACATCCGCCCGGGCGACGCTCCTTTGTTTTCTCTCGTTCCACACATTCATCACTGTCAAAAAGTGTTCCCTATAGGAGGCAAGCGTCACGGTGTGACAAACCCATTTCCTGGAGACCGATCGGTCTTCCCTGTCGAACTTACTCACGTGCTGGCATCGCACGCATCGACGTGGACGAGTTATACTGACATCTTCATTTCAGTTGACGCTCGCTTCGACGACTAATTACATATGGAACGACATAGACCTTGACACGTCAAACATGATAGATCCCTGATGGATCTACTTTCGCTCCTTTTCTTTACAGTCTGAAGCACTTACTGCCTGTGCAGTAATTAGTGTGAGTGTTGCAGAACCATCACTCTAACATACCATTTTTGAGAAATACTAACAGAATTATCTATAGATCGAGGGACAGGTATAAGCAAGCCTGGGAGAGGACCGTTTTGAATGACATAGAAATGTAGGAACATGAGAAGCACTGCTGATCCTACTTGACTATGACGGCAGATCGAAACAAGGCCAACCATCATTTATACAATTTGTAAATTTAAAATCTGTTTCGCGTAATAATCGAAGAATATCATTGCTTTAAATTACGAAGTTATCATGAATAAAACACAGGGAAGTAAGGGTTGGCTACAGTTGTTACAGAATGAAAACTGCCGTTCTGTGTGTCGAATGCCACGAAGGAGAATCAATAACTGTGAAGAATTGTAGTGAGACAGGAGTGTCACTTATCGCACCGCCCCCCCCCCCCCCCCCCGGTAAAGGAAACCTAAGGTAAATTCTGAATATTATAAAATGTTAACCAAGAAAATTAAAAACGTTGAAGACTGTTGGTTTACTTTATCATAGGCCGCAAATGACCTGGAAGGTCAGTCGAGCAGAATCAATAATGTCTTGTGAAGAGGTTAGAAGACAAGTAAAAACTGCCGCAATGAGATAGAACTAGCGAATCCGGCAATGCTTCTCAATTTCGAAATATGTATGGGAAATGAATATGTGTCTTAATCTGTGGTGTCACTGTGTGCTGTGTCAGAACACAAAATTTGGCTACTCGTGGCAACTTCATCCACTATGAAGGTATAGAATTCGAAATTGTGACAGGTCATATAGAACGCGAATGGCAGAGATATGGAATAATGTTTGCCCATTTACGTCTAATTTTTATAAGTTGCTCTAATAAACATCCGGGCGGACTTTTCTTTAAAAAGTTCAGGTTTTCTCCTAAAACAGACTACGAGAATGAAAGTGTTGTGCTGTGCTATGAAAATGCGCGGTTTCGTTTTCTTCTTGCAGTCGATTTGACTATGACGGGATGAAATTTAAACCATTAGACAGATCGTCTCATTCATGTATCATGTATGTTGTCTCTCTCTCTCTCTCTCTCTCTCTCTCTCTCTCTCTCATATAAAATATATATATATATATATATATATATATATATATATATATATATATATATATATATATGTAATTTTAAACAAAAATTGTATACAGAATAGTGTCTTGTTTTTGCTACTTCCTCACATTTGGCTGTAACGGTAACAGTGTATATTGCGAAAGCTCTATTATGGCTTATCGGCTTATGAATTAAGCACTACTGCACTATCTGAACGGTTTGAAACTTTATAATGCTACCCTTTCATAGGCTGATACACTGCAAAATAATGCAATGAAAGTCATTACCGTCACACATCCAGCAGATGGAGAGGATGGAGAGGTCTCTCTCATATCCTGCATACTGATTGACTCATCTGTCGGACTGTTGCCTGGATTATCGTGTAAAAATTTTAAGGTAATTGGGCAAGAATTTTTCCAGAATTTTGTTCACAACATTTCCCCTATATACCCGCTGGTGGACAATTTCGACACCTTCCAGTGTCACTAGGCGGGGATGAGGGGAAAATCTTGCCTCACACAGCGACCGCTAGAGATCAGAGATGTGAACATGGGGGCATTCTGCACCCATACAGGTGGTTGGCCTGCGCATACCCTAGGCTAGCTTAAGAATAGACACCTATTGAAGGACCTGGTGGACAACGAGAACCGTCCCCATAATTCGAGGAACACAGCAGGCATTTAGTATTGAGAAAGAATGTGTACACAAAAGCATCAAGAATTCACACGTGGCGCGTGTGAAACCGCTGGCTTGCTGCAGCACTTTGGACTGACTTAAACAGTGGGACACCTGCTGATAATTCATAGAGCCCTGTAGCCACTGAAACGAAGCAAAGACACAAAGATACCAAGATTGTATACTGTGGGGCACACAAAACTCTGTAAAAGCAGAAGAAGAATCAGCCTGTTTCAGAAAATGTTTGTCAGAAAGTGAGAGAGTTGCTTATAAATGACGAACGCAAGCAGATTCTTAGGCAAAGCACAGATGTAAGATGGTCCAGCCCTCATGTAGATACTTGTTATAAAGAGGTGCTAAGCGGCTGTTTTCTTGTAGCAACAAAGCAACGAGGAGAGAGCGAAACAATGTGCTGGATTGAGTGTGACTAACACTGGTAACAGCTTCTACAGTGAACACCTGAGAAAGCGACAGTTGTCATGGCACTCACCAGCCCACACGCGATAGAAAACTTCCACACTGCACTAGGGGCGTGGTCACGAAACGTCGATCAGTCACAAGAACGGTATTCCAAATTTAGTCCGCCAATAACAATGATGAGGCGAGGAGTCTCTGAACTAGGGAGAGTTACGAGAAGTGAAGAGACAGTTGATGTGACAGGTAGTGCGAAAGCAATAGGACACTGAGGCTCTTCCACCCATCACCTACTTAGTCTGCCTACTTAGTCGGCTGATCTTGAATCTGATATCTACTCCCATCTGAATGTTTGCCATCACTTCGTGACTTATTATTCTCTGTTACATGTTAAACAGACGAATACTAACAGTCCAGTGCTTGGGAAAGAAACATTCGACTGAGCATTACAATTTACGTGTCTCTCATTTGCCTCCTGACACTGTGTTAATGCAGCTACGGGCATGCAACCTACGGCGAAGAGTCAACATGGAGACCTTTCTGTGGCCTCGCTTCATATCCACAGAACACCGATGCGAGCTGCCGACTCGCCCCAGTGTATTACTCGTTCCTCTTTTCTGGTTCGGCTGATGATTTGACGTGTGTCGGCCTTCAGTACACTCTGCCGCAAGGCGACTCACCGTACCGACCCAGCACCTGCTTTTGACATCGCCACACGATAAAGGATATGAATAATGAGCAGGTGATTCATTCCCCTTAATAACGGACTCGTGTGCACGCCCAGTCAAATTTGTAATTTGCATGAAAGGAACTTTAATAAAATCTAACACTTCATGTTTTAATCCTGTAATTTATCTTTTTCATTGAGATATCAGACCCTTAATCGCATATCCTTTTGCTGTTTAACACCACTATATGGTCGTAGTAGTCACTTATTGGATCCCGGAGTGATACTATCTTACTAGTAATCTGCTGATCGTATCTTGCCATAGCTGAAAATTTTGAGTTCGTGTTAAAAACAGTTATTGCCTGTGTTCGTTCAAAACTAGATTATTGTGTAAAATTTGAAGTAAACTGGACAAGAACTTTTCGACAGGTTTCGAAACAGCGTCCCCCTCGTTTCCCGTTAAGTATTAGTGGAGACAAAATCAGAAGCCGGTGGGGGAAGTAGTTATGGAAGTGAGATGCTGGTTTACTGTTTGACAGAGAATTTACTGAGTCCATTCCATGTAAACTGTGGCCACATCATTGTGGTGGCCCCATCAGCTTTCATAGTGCCCTGTTGACAACTTGGTTCCTCGACTTGGTGGGGTCTCCCCCACATTCGAACCCTACCATCAGCTTTTAGAAATTGAAATCGGACTCATCTGACCAGACCACGGTTATCGCTCCGTCTGGGGTCCAACCTATATGATCACGTGCAGTGGATCGGCATTGCAGGCGATATCGTGCTGTTAGCAAAGGCGATTCCATAGCCCATTAACGCCAAATTTCGTCACACATTAGTTTATGCAGTTGTTTCACTCACTGTTGCCTGTCTGTTAGCACTGACAACTCTACGCATCCTCCGCTGCTCTCGATTGTCAAATGAAGGCTTTCGGCCACTGCGTTGTCCATGGTGACAGAAAATTGCCGAAGTTCGGTATTCTTGGCACGATCTTGATACTGTGGTTCTCAGAACACTGAATTCCCTAACGATTTCTAAAATAGAATGTCCCATAAGTCTAGTTTCAACTATCATTTCGCGTTCAAGGTCTGTTAACTCCTATCATGCGGCGGTAATGACGTCGGAAACCTTTTCACATGAATCACCTGAGTACATGTGACAGCTCCGTCGATGCACTGCACTTTTACACCTTGTGTACGCGTTACTACCACCATATGTATATGAACATATCGCCATCCCATGCCTTTTGGCACCTCAATGTACAAACACCGACATGTAGTTAAAGGATTACTGTAGCATTCGTGTCTTAGACCTGCGTGTGGCAGATGCGGAAACGTGAGCTAAGACGAAGTCATTAGCTTATCCTTTTCTTGGGTGCCGAAAGAAAAACACCGTTATACATCCATCAGAGAATGGAGAACTTGTATGGGGCATCATCGTAATTATGGCGACACGTCCAGGGAAGCTACAACCTGGTGTGCCGCTGCTTATCGATAACTACTGTCCCTACATCGCCAATGTCGTAACGCAGAAGTTACGCCAACGCAAGAGACAGTCGAGTATTCTCCATATAGTCTTGATCCCTCTTCCCTTGTGATTATCACTCCTTCGGTTCCTTAGAGATGACCTGTCGTCCAGGTCTATGCCGTAGGTAGGAACAAATTCTTCACGCAACATGACACGTTATTTTAACAAACGGGTATCTTCAACTTAATGCGTCGGTGGGATGATTGCCTTAATGCTCATGGTTATTTTGCCTGACTAGCATACCAGTTCTCGACTGTATGGCCTTCGAAAGGAAACTTTTTGATCTCCCCTTACAGTTTATATTTTCCGAGTAAAGGATTAAGAAAAATCTTAAGAAGGATTTTCTTCTGGAAACAACTTGGACTTTGGGCACGTAAGTAGGTAAACTTTGCATTATTTCTACTTCTGGTTGTAATGTCACTACTTGTTTTGACTGTTTAATGTTGTGTAATGTTTTGCCACGTGTTTAAAGTATTATCGCGTTGCTTTGCTTGGATTCCAATGGCCATTGTCTCAAATTTTAGGGTACAGCCTTACAAATTATTACATATAAGATATTCATATTACCTGTTATAAATATTCTGAATAGGAGAAGAGTTCGTGATACCTAATTTTATGCATCTCATTATTTGTCGGCTTCTCTTTTCAAATTGTTACGCAGAATGGACGTAATTTCCAAGCAAGCACAGGTGAATTTCAGAATAGTAAGTAGTGCCTATATATAGTAGAGGGGGGAGGGTGGTGGAGAGGGTGTAAGCTATCGTGGGGGGAGGGGGTTCCTTAGTGCAGTGGGTAATAAAAGCCGCTAGGGGCTATGTTTGCGAGATGGGCTTCCAAAATTTTTATACTATTCACATTAGCCTGATGGTGCCATTGCTGAAGGTGGAAGCGAGAGGTGAGATAGATAGCCTCCACGTCCACAGTAACTAAGTAAATCGAACGACAGGATCAGTTATCTCTAACACTCCGAACGACAAGCGTGAAACTGAGGACAAAGATACATAAATACAATGACTGTGGAACATTTCCATGGAAATGGTGTACGTTATATAGAAATTCAATTTTGGACTGCAAATAACTATGAAGATACTAAGTTTCTCGTAGTAAAAAGCCTACCTTTCGTGGAAAATTCTATAGTAGTTACTAAATGTTTTGATATTGGTACATCTAACTTCACTAATCAAACGCTAAGAGCTATAATACAATGGAATCTCTTTCTATGAAGCTAAACCAGAATACATTGGTTCAGTAAAACTAGACCCACATATAGAGCAAAATTAAAAAAAAAATTGTTACACGGATTATTATATTGCATCTGAGAAAGTGTGGAAATTACACCTAAGTGTAAGTTATATCACTGGCCTTATGAAAGGTAATTATTTAAGGTTACTAACTAGAACATAAATTTTTCCATGAAATTTCAAACCACACGGAAGACATAAAAGAGCATGCTGAAAAATCTTTTTGTAAAAACCTTAAAGCTTTTTATATAAAACAAAATTTATTACCATTATACTTCCTTATTCTTCAAGCCTATATTCTCAACACTGTCACCCTGGCGAGGAACACATTTCTAAGAATGAGAGACCAGTTGATGATACTGTCACTGCAAAATGTTCGACTTTTTTGACAGAACCACACCATTACCTCTGTTTGCGCTGGTCTGGAAGTTTTGGAAACATGAAGATTGGGACCATATGGAGCATGAATCGATGACAGTAAACCGAAGCATTCCGAGTGTTGCAGATTTTTCAGTGCTCGATGTTCTGTGGCATTGTCACATTAAAGAAGAGGGTGCTCCATGTGTGGACGAAATCTACGAATTCGTGCTTTCTATTAGAACCTCGGTTACCTTACACATCGCCATGTAAAAGGATACAAATAGGAGCAATCTAGCGGCAGAGGGTTGCACCTCGCTTCAGAGAAGAGGGAAAGACGACAGAGTAATATGTATAGTAAGTAACAAATCAACATATATTGAAAGCAGAACAAGAAACGTGGAGAAATTAGTTTTTAGTAAGCCTTCGTAGCATATGGCCGGCATTATCAATTACCTAAGAAACATGATGAACATCTTCAAAAGTAAAACAAAGGAAACGGAATGTATTCGAATTATATCAGGTGATGCTGAGATAATTAGTGTAGGAAATAAGACACTAAAATTAGGAGATGAGTTTTGCTATTCGAGCAAGTGATAATGGTAAAAAGACAAATTTATTAACATCAGATATAAATTTAAGTTTTAGGAGTTTCATCTGGAATTATTTGTAGGAATTGTAGCTTGTAAAGAAGTGAAACGTGGACGATAAGCCGTTCTGAGAAGAAGAAACGCTCTTAAAATTTGGTGATACATAAGAATGTTGAAATTTAGGCGGGTAATTAGGACAAATAATGAAGAGATACTGAAACGGACTGGGGAATGGAGAAATTTGCGGCATAGTTGCACTAACAGAAAGGATCAGCTTATAGTACTCATCCTGAAGCATCAAATTATCATCAGTTTGGCAATGTGAGGCAGTGCAGGGGGGCAGAAACTCTAGACCGAAACATAAACATGAACACAGTTATCAGGTTCAAATGGATGCAGATGCAGTAGTTACACAGAGAGAAAGGGCTGGTCTATTTTGGAAAAGGAGTTGTATTTCTCTAGTTATTTATATCTAACTAAGCATGCTGCATTGCCTGGCTATGTATTTTTTCCATCTTTAGTCAGTCCATCTCGTCCTCTTTAGTCCATTTCGTCCTTTCCCCTATTGTGTCCAAAGCCTATTCCCACTCTCTCTGTCAATTTCCCCCCCTTTCATCTCCTTCACCCCCAACCCCTGTCCATCTCCAGCTGCACTTCTCTCTGTCCATCTGTACCTGCCCCTCTCTGCCCATATCCTCCTCCCCCTCTCTCTGCCCCTCTGGTCCTTCCCCTCTCTCTCAGTCACTTCCTCTCCCCTCTCATTGTCTTTCTCCTATGTTACTGCAGTTCTATTATCACACTTTGTACGGTGGTAGCAACAAAACTTGTTTCATTTGGAGGAGAAAGATGGTAGTTGAAACGTCATGAAAATAACTTGCCGCAGTGAAAAAGCGTTTGTTTTAACCAACTCGTCCCCTTCATTCTCTCGGCCCCCCGCCCTCCCTCCCAACCACAAGGAAAAGAAAATGAAAAACATCCGTGACACGTTCTCCCTTAACTCGCTATGCTATAAAGTAAGCTGTCTTCTTCTAACTTTTCTAATGTCTTCTGTCAGTCCCATCAGGTAATGATCATACAGTGCTGAGCAGTATCCCAGAAGAGGTCGGACAACAGTAGTGCTGGCAGTCTCTTTAGTAGACTTCTTGGGTCTTCTAAAGGGTTGTGTCAATATACCTTCGCCACGACGTGTGATGTTTGCCAGTTACGCTGTTTATATTTGTAACTCCTAAGACTTTCGTTAGATCTGTAACGCACAAATTGGTTTTATTTATCGATTTCTAGAAGCTTGATGAAATCTTCTTAGTAATCATATGGAGATCTACATCTATATGACTACTCTGCAATTCACATTTAAGTGCTTGGCAGAGGGTTCATCCAACCACAATCATACTATCTCTCTACCATTCCACTCCAGAACAGCGCGCGGGAAAAACGAACACCTAAACCTTTCTGTTCGAGCTCTGATTTCTCTTACTTTATTTTGATGATCATTCCTACCTATGTAGGTTGGGCTCAACAAAATATTTTCGCATTCGGAAGAGAAAGTTGGTGACTGAAATTTCGTAAATAGATCTCACCGCGACGAAAAAGTCTTTGCTTTAATGACTTCCATCCCAACTCGCGTATCATATCACACACATTTTATTGTTTAGGGTCAATTGTCACGTTTTGCACTGTGAAGACATATTTTCAACATCATTTTTCAGTTCGCTTTGCTCTTCTAAGTTTACTAGACGGCAGCATTACCCGCCACAAGTCTTAGGGAAATGTTCTGATTGTTTGCTAAATAGTTTATATACATTAGGGGCCGCAGAAGGTTTACATCACTTTACTCGCGGAATCACCCTCATCACTTTAGTTTCACTAGGTGACGTCCCATAAGCTACTGCGAACAGTGACCTTTCAGACGGAAAATCACAAATACAATTACACAACTGGGACGAAAGTCCATAGGAAAGCATTGTGGTTGAGAACCACTGATTGGGATTTATATCAAAAGCTGCTTTGGAACTCTATAAATACGGAATCAAATTGCAGCATGTGGTGCGAATAAAGTACCAGCTGTGAGATACAAGAACGATGCTTCCCGAATCCATGCAGGTTTGATGTGAATGAGCAGGTAATATATTTCGGGACATTTCATAACGTTTGAAGAAAGTATTTGTTCATACATCCAGCTACATGTCAACTCTATGAAACGGGTCTGGAACGCAGTGGACTACGTTTACTTCCTTTCGTAGATTGCAAAGATCTATACAACTTTCCATTCTTCTCCCTCACCATGGACACTAGAATACTCCTTATGACGACACAGGAAAAGTAATTAAGCCGCTGCATCATTAATGCACAAGATACACCCCTAAATTGTTAGCCCATTCAAGAACGACATTGTCTGTAGAAACATAATCACCCCGTTACAACTATGATACCGTCATGACAAGATAGTCGAATATGTTTGTGGTGACGCTGTGATAGTTTTATTACTACCTGGAATGAAAGAGAATTATCTAGCCAGATTCACTTGATATATTCATGATATGCCAATCAAAAATTCTGAATGATTTCCACTTTGGTGTTTCATCAATTTGTCAAATATGTTTACAGACTGGGCGGATTACTTTCACGCTGCAACTACAACTAATCTCGTTGTCTACATTGCGAATTATAGGCATCAGCCAGCACAAAGTCGACCTGGAGGCTGGATAGAAAGTGAACAAAACTGTCTCTGACCTTCTGTCAGCCTGGTGTCCTTAGCAGTCAGATGGAATGAGGCTTAAGAAAGGAAGAAGACGGGTCTGACATCAAAACTCAGCATTTGCTCTGCAGGACGTTGACTACTAGACGACAACAACAGCTCAAGTGGAAGTCAATACTTCTCTTAAACTGCGCTGCGTGCCCAATTATGACAAAAACATGATGCTAACACATGAGAAATTCGGTTGTCGGTAGAACTGATGCTAGCTTGTAACGGCTAAGCTGTGGGTTCGATTCCCGCTGAGGGTACCACTTTGAACAGCTACAGACATACCCTCTTCTCCTCCAGTACCACCAGGTAAAGAACTCAGGCCTGTACAGTGGTTCCAACTCAACATTAAACATGTCCATTGATTACTGATTGGAACAGCGTTGAATTAGTTTTGGCTGTCTTGGGCGCAAGTCGCTGGTTGCAGAAACTCTGTTTCTAGTAAGTTTTCGTACACTAATAATGTTATTTTAGTTTACGAACCTGTCATCATGTAGGATCGTAAAACCTTCGTTTGTTATTTTAAATGACCTTCAGATTTTTGAAATATTGGCACAAGACTGCGATTCAAGCTCCAGTTCCAATTTTTCTCTGGATTTGAACACCTCGAGATGATACTGTCCCATCATTTCGTTGTTTCCTCACGATGCCTAACTCTTCCAGGTCTCTATGAACGGCACGACCCTAACCGCTAGTGAAAGGGAATTTAATAGCTGAAGCCTCTTCTGTCGGTACAGTAATGACGATATGCGTGTGTTCGGAGTCCCATGCAGCAGAACATCTGCATACCTCGCTACTCGTGAAGAAACAATAAATACTTCATATATATATTTGTGGTCGTAAGACAATAATGGAAGGTGAGAGGCTCGAGTGCCTGCCAGGCAAAAATTATTTCTGTCGTACTTTCAGGTTCCAAGGTCACACTAGTAGTGAACATATTTAATACCTGACATTTGGTTGTGCTTAGTTAACAGTTCATGTTAGTACTGGGTTCTACTACCCGTCCATCACCACATCTTTACCTCATAAAGTTTCGCATTTGTGCATTGCACTTTATTACATAACTTTCGCCGGTAGTTCCCAGCGGCAATATAAGCTTCATAGGGTTTCCGGTGCAGTGCTCAATGTATCGTCATTTATTTCCAACTTCGGACATTCAGTCTTGTAAACTGATACCGGTGAACGCTTGGATAGTCTATGTCTCTTTATGCCTAGTCGAGTCTCGATTAGACACGTAACATTTGTTTGGTTAACAGCGAGTTCAAATTCGGATCACGAATAACAACTCGTCATGTCATTTTATGATGTGATAAGACTTCTGCAGTGTCATTTGTTGTATTGAAGCTTGATTTCAAAGCGTTAAGGACTGCCTCATTTCTAATAACGTGCTTTCTGGTATTTGTCGCATGACAGTATTGGTTTACATTTGGACTGACTAGTTCTCTAGTTGTCTCTTGTGGTACCCACACTGTACTGCGGAGGGCTTAGAGGATCTGTGACACAGCTGCGTTATTTTGCTTGTATTCAACGCCGGCCCATTTTCTTACTGTCAAGTGTAGATGCAATTACAGCCTGACAAATTTGTTGCCATAGACAGAACAGTAAAGAGGTAAAGGTTATCTCTGATGTGGCAGTTTTACGATATGGACAGCAAAGATATTTTAGTCAATCTTTCTTTTTTGAGGGGGAGGGGGGATTTAAGCAGGGAAAGTCGCATAAAGATATTAAAATATATGCAAAACTGGTTGGAAGTCACTATGTGCTCACATTCTCAAATACTGGATGAATGTAGTCCAGATACTTGCGCATCGTGAGCTATGTTTTCTCCCCATCCCCTCTACTTTTAGGGGTACGGGTTTTTTTCGCCCGCTTTGGTTCTTTACAGAGTGTAACGTACATAGGTACCAAGTTTGTTAGAAGTTTTTTCTGTGGTTTATGGGGACGGGTGGATTATACGTACATACACTTTTATAATATGTATGTAAGGATTTCCTAATTTTTGCTTCACATCTTGGTTGAAACGATGTAGTATAATTACGGCATTTTTGTGCAGGAGCAAACGGTGTCTGGTCACGACAAATAAGCTAAAGCCATCGATACACTAGTTTTTCAGGAACCATCAGAAGCTTTTTCCTTACATGGTCACAGTTGGGACAAAAGGTGGTCGTATTAGATACTGCCAACGTGGACTATAAAGTTACAGAAGTGTCAAAACGAGAGTAGACTTGTAGTTTGAGCCTACATTCCTCGGTGGTTGACAGAAATCAGCGCGTATTTGTTTCGAAAATTTCTATATTTGCTAAGAGCAACGGGTATGTAGGTGCAAAATTCGTTGTCAACTATTATGGAGAATTAGCAACCCATGCTGAGTCGATGACGTAACTTGACACACGTTAATTTTAAATGAAATTTCTGAGTAACACTATGCTAATTTACCTGTACGATTATCACTATCGAGTGCAATATTGTACGTATGTTGACCATTCTCTCTCTCTCTGTCTCTCTTTCTCTATCTATTTTTACAGTCATGGGATTCGAAACTAAAGGCAAAGTATTTCACTGAACTGAAATAGATTGTCAGAAAGACAAACATTTCTGCTGCTGTTTGCGTTGAGCGTGCTTGTAAAATAGGTATACATCATCGTAACTAGTTCAGAGGACAATTTATAATGGAGCTAAACGATGAGTTGGTACGCAGTTAGCGGTGAATCTTGGCTAGAGAACGTGAACGCAGACGGGACTTAGCTGCATCACGTGCGAAAGTCACGTGCCCAGCGCGGCAGCGCACGCGACGTGTTTGAGTCACGAGGAATTCGAAGCTCTGGGGTAATCGATGAGTGCACGCGCTGTGAAATTAGCAAAGCCTGCTTAATTCCTCTGACAACCAGGGGGTAATACACTCGTTGGCCTCATATTCTGCAAGTAAAACATCCCGCTAATGAATGGTTTATCGACCGTAACGGTGAGCAAGTGCACAGCGATCCACATCGGGGCTCCCGTAACTTCATCAAGCGCAACGAATAACAGCCTTATCAGAAGTCAACAACATCTCAAGAGATATTGCGTCTACACAGGCGATAGTTAGCGACAACTAAAACAAAAACAGTACAGTAAACATTGGTCCAGAAACTATTCATTACTGACAAAAGTGCGATTGATCGATAGGAAATGCCGTCCTAGATTATATGTATTGGAAATTCTGAGTAAGCTCTCATATAATAGGGCCTACTATATCGTGAAACAAGCTGAAGAGCTGGCGTTGACTGGATATGTATTTAATCCAATCTTCTATTTGTCCATGTCTTGTATGTGCCTCTCTCCGTTCGTCACCTCCTGTACATCTCTCTCTCCATACACTCATGAAACTTTTTGACCATCTGTAAATCACCTTCCTTTCTCTCCATCTGCCTCCACTAGCTCTGCCCATCTGCTCTTTCCCTTAAGTCGATCTCATCCTCCCGCTATTCTCTGTCCACGTCTGCCTCCCCCTCTCTCTGTCCATTTTCTCCTCCCCCCCCCCCCCCTCTCTGGCTCCTGCTTCATTTGGATACTGTTGATCTCCTCCTCCCTCTTCTCTCTGTCCATCTTCTCCTCTTTCCTTTCTTTGACCATCTCATCTCCTTCTCTTTCTCATTCCATCTCTTACTCTTTCCTTTTCCCATCTCCTCCTCTTCCCTCTCTTTAACTTGTTTACTCCCTTTTCTCTGCCCATTTCCTCTTCCTCCCTCGCTGTCCATCTACTCCTCCCACCTCTGATCATTTCTTCCTCCCATCCATGTCAATCTCCCCCTCTTTCTTCCCTCTGTCTATCCCCTTCTTTCCTCTCTCTTCGTCCATTTTACCTTCCTTCTCACTCTGTCCATCTTCTCCTCCCACCAAATGTAACTTTCTCCTCCTTCAGCCCCCTCCCCCCCCCGTCCACTGTGCGTCCATTTTCACTTCCTCCTGTTTCTGCTATTGTTATAAACCTCGCCCCAAGTATTTCTTTCCGTATCGTAACTAATACATGCACCAAATTTTATTGAAAGCGTTCGAGAGCTTTAGGACGAGCTTTTTACCCATGGCTTCGCTACCTTACACACATGTCAGATACATTTAACAAATTTTAGACTAATTTGTATACATGTATCACCTGTACCTAAAGCGAATTTCAACCTTCTGTCTCATTTTCACGCAGCTCATTGCTTACGACGTCGTGTCTCCTGCAGTAGGTGTCGTACAATGATACAACATTGCAGGAACGTCAAATGGTATATGTGGCTACCGTTTGAGAAATGTGTTCCGAACAGAGTCAGTGGTAAAGAAGTAATAAATTAAAACGTATTGCCTGATGAGGAATTTTTTCACACATCTTAGCAACTGACACCATGTTTCTTCAACAAAGGTATAAAGTTCGTCCTAAATCGTCCAATGATATATTTTTGTAGATATACTCCGCAGCAAACGACGGTGTGGATACTGTCTGCGGAGTGTGTTGTGAACAGAGTTAGTAGTAAAGGTATAACGAATTTAAACGTCAGGCATGATGTCAGAGTTTTCAAGCGTCTCAATATTTATGGTCATGTATACAAATACTGTCTCCAAAATGAGTCGCGAGTGCAGTTCCCAGTAAAAATGTAATAAATTAAAACTTCATGCTTCATTGCCTACGAGCAATGCGTATTAATGAATGTGTCACCTCAACCCAATATCCGAAATCATACTGTGTACCTCATATACAGACTCCCGTACGATTTCCTCCAATTAGCAGAACTGACAAAGAAACTTTTCATTCTTCAGTTGTGTTAGTTACCTTGAAATATTCCTCCAAAACATCTTCTCCATCAATAGAATCAACTATGTTTACAAATAAGTTTTCTTCTTTGCAGTAAAGTATTGCGGATAATTTATCTCAGTCTGACAAGTATCAAATATCCCTCTCTAAAAACGCAGATTCTCGTTACTATGCCTCAAATAAGAATGCTCCAGCGCTGCACAATTGACTGGCAATGAAGCGCACCACAAATTATTTTAATGACAGAGTCGAGCATCTTACACTAACAGCGCAGCGCTCTCATTCATCTTTGTTCGAGTACAGTGAAGCTGCCCGCCCGGCTAGCCGTGCGGTCTAACGCACTGCTTCCCGAGCAGGAAGGCGCTCCAGTCCACTGCATAAATCCGTCCAGCGTATTAGTGTCGAGGCCCGATGTGCCGGGCAGCCTGTAGGTGGTTTTTAAAGCGGTTTTCCCTCTGCCTCGGCGAATGCGGGCTGGTTACCCTTATCCCGCCTCAGTTACACTGTGTCGGCGATTGCTGCACAAACACTGTCTCCACATACGCGTACTCCATAATTACTCTGAAACGTCCCCTTTGAACAATTATACAAGACTGTGCTTAACCTGACACACAATATTTTTAGCGCAACGCAATCTGACTTCCAATAATCCCTACAAAAGAATGGCCCTGACTAACATTAACCTATACCTTTCACAAATCACTTACCTCACAAAAATCTTCGTTACTGGAACCACTGCAATACAGCGAGCGCCACTACTGCCAGCTAAATTAAAGATTCAAACTACGGAAGGCACTAACTACTGATACGCACAGTTAGCAAATGAAAGATTTTAATAGGGAACAAACAATGTATTTACCTTAACAGTCATAATGTATACAGCAGTTCATGACATCCATTTTTACAAATAATGAACCTCCGCCATTTCTCTTCCCACATCCACCACTGCTGGCGGCTCACCTCCAACTGCGCAACGCTACGCGCTGTTCACATCCAGCTGCCGCTGCCCAACACTACAATGGCAGACAACAATGCAAACTAGCCGCAGACTGCACACAGCACAGCCAGTGATTTTCATACAGAGCGCTACGTAACGTTGCCAATAAGAAAACATAAACAGCCTACTTACAACTCTACCATGCAAACCTTTGGGGTTACACTCGTCTGGTATGTGACATTCCCGGGGTGAGGGGAGGGGTTTTACACTGGGGACCAAACTTCACAATAACCCTGGGTTCTGTGTGGGGCGGCGGTGGGGTGGGTGGACTGCTGTGGCCTGTTGTGGTATCGTGAATCACTGAGGACCACGGAGGGACGAAGCCTCTCCGGCGTTTCTAGGTCGGCAGATCAACACTCAGTATACACACAGTAAATTATTTACAATGGTAGAAAAGATATGTAAACCTTACAAGCCTTCCACACTCGTCTATCCTGCAGAAGACTCTTCATTTCCACAAATGCCCTGCTAGAAAAATCAGCTTTAACCACCATACTGTAGTTGAGTCCTAGTTTTTCTAAACAACTATTCGCAGGTTGAGCTTAGAACCACAATACGCATTGATTCATATAGAATTGTGCCCTGACAGGCAGCACGTACTGCTAATGATCAGCGTCGCACGATGTTCAGCGATGAATCATAGCTCGGCACTATCCCGGATGTACATGGTCGGCGAATGGGGCGGCAGCGTCGGAAGAGGTCCGTTTCTCCTAATGTTACGGAGAGGCAGAGTTTTGTTACTCCTGGTGTCAAGGTGTGGGTGGCCCCCGGGTGTGACCACATTACGGCTGGTAGTGGTTGAGGGAACCCGAGGGCATAATCGTATCTCATGGATATCCTGCGTTCTCAAGTGTTGTCCATCATACGATAGTATCACGATACGATTGATCAGCCCGCAAATGATAGTTCGCACTTGACACGAGTTTGTATGACCTGCCTGCCTGATGTCCTCCCGTTGCCAACATGATTGCCAGAGATGTACCTACGGCCTTGCCGCACTGGTAACTCCAGTTCCCGCCACATCACCGACATTAAGCGCTGTCGAACTTGGCTTACAGTTGGATGGGTGACCATCCGTGCTGTCGAGTGCTGTCGAGTGCTCAGCCCCTGTGAAGCCAAATGGAGACATATTTCGTTGAGAAGCAGCGGTTCCAGCCACGAGATCAGATAACGGAGAGCAATGTGCTGACCGCATGCCCCTCGTTATGACACAGCCGTCGGTCAATACCGTTGGGCCTTCCGAGTCCAGATCGGACGGAGGGAGAGAGGGAGATAAATGTATGGGACCATCTCGGAGGTCCAATCTGACGCAGTGACAGTAGGCAGCATGCCAAGGACCATTCACAACAGTCGTAGGCTCTTACCTCTGGAGAGGCTTACTGGCAGCAACTGCAACCGAATCAGTGCATGCAAGAGGGGGCGCCACCACGTACGTTAAGTGAGGTCATATCGCCAAGTTCTTTATAAGTACGACTCGATTCTGTATTCGTTGAAGTAACATCACATACCTTCCCAACCAGAAAAGCTTCATTTCATGTCCTCCGCCCCTTCTGGGTGCTTCCCTTTTCTCGTTGGCAGGTGTAATTTCACTGCCACTCTCCGAGTCTGTCTCCATATCGTCTCACATCAAAAGAAAGGATATTATCAGCAGACTAGATTCTGTAACCAGAAAAGACAAATCCTTTCGTTCAAAACGAAAATGAAACAGCTGCAATTAATGTACCATGTTTCGAGAGAAATATGTTACGCATCCGCTTATTGTGGTTCTTGTGGTCTGCACTTCGAAGAGTGGCTTAATGTTGCTCTCCAAACTGGGCTATCCAGTACAAGCCTCGTCATCTCTGAGTACATACTTTTATTTGAACCTGGTTACTGTATTTGTCCATCGTCTCCCTATGCAATTTCAATACCGCTTACCTCCTTTGCTAAACTGACGATTACTTGATGCCTCTGGATGTTTCCTGTCAGCCGCTCGCTTTTCTCAAGCAGTATCATAAATATAATTCTTCGTCAATTTCACTCAATATCTCCTAATTATAATTCGATCTTTCTCTCAAATACTCAGCATTGTTCTGTACAACACCATGACAAAAACTTCCATTCCCTTCTTTTTGAACTACTTATCGTCGATATTTCAATTCCGTACACACCAACACTCCAGACAATTACCTTTACAAAAGATTTCCTAATACTTAAATTTATATTACGTTGAAACAAATTTCTGCTTCTCAAAAACGCTTTTCTTGCTAAAACTATTGTGCATGTTGCACGCTGTAAACGTCGACTGTCATAACTGAGTTTGTTGCCCATCCCCTGATCTAATACTCCCAGCATCGCCTCAATTAATTCGACTATATTCCATTCTCGTCGTTTTTCTGTTGTTGGTGTTCATCTTCCAATTTCTCTTCAAGAAATTATGCGTTCTCTCTAACGGTCCTTCCAAGTCCTTTTCAGTCTCCGACAAAATTACAGACTCATCGGCTACCCTCTCAATTATTTTTAGTCTTCCTCTCTTAAGTTAAATTCTCCAAACTTCTTGGTTTGCTGTACTATTTACTCAGCGTAGAGATTGCATAGCACAGAGAAAGGCCGTCATAATGGCCGGTGGAGAATGAAATTTCCCTTTGTTGTACGCAAAGAGGAAGATCACGCTGCCTCTCCGCTACTAATTTTTCTCAGGCGAGCACCAAGAGTGTATTCCGGAGGACAGATTCGCAACCTCGGTGCAGTAGTACCGCAGATATGGCGTTTCCACAGCGGTTCGCAACGTGTTACTCTTGCTCTAGATGCTGCGGGAACGAGTTCAATCCCAGCTGCACCCGACTCTGACCAATTACTCGGCGACTTACGACAGGCAGAAGCAGCTGATGACGACTCGACGCTCGCGACATTTTCCTGCAAGCACACGGCGGGCGCTTCTGCATCTCTCAGGTCCCTGTTAGCCGTTTCTCGTCCGGTATCTACATATGTCTTAGCAAGTCACTGTGCGATTTGCGACGGAAGCGTAATAGTGTACCTGTTTCATTCCTCTCTCCTCGCCTATTCATTAAAGTTTGTAGATTGCCGGTATCTCTACGGGCTGTCGTGCTCTTCAGTCCACACACTAAAGGGATTTTGCTTCCTGCGCAAGTGTACCCTTGTATAAGCATTTTAATCTTTGCGCAACTAATAAAACCCACAGCTGTTTGAGCCTTTTTACTCCAAGTCTTGGTCTCCGTCTACAGTTTTCAGCTTGCTCCCCTCCCCCCCCCCCCTTCCGCCTTCACCCTCACCCATCTTTATCTCTCTCTCTCTCTCTCTCTCTCTCTGTCTCTCTCTCTCTGTCTCTCTCTCTCTCTCTCTCTCTCTCTCACACACACACACACACAAACACTCATTTCCCATCACTGCCATATCGACGATCGCTTGATGCCTGAGGAGGTTTAATATGAACTGGATTTATCGTATAATCAATTTGTAAATAGATTTCCTTTCACTATAGTTCCATTCAGTACCTCCTCATATGTTACCCGATCTCTCTAGTTAATTTTCTGCTTTTCTGTAAAATCAAATTTCCACAGTTTCCAATGCTCATCTTCTCTGAACTTTTTGTCGTCCATGTTTCATTTCCACACGAAGCTTCCCTCCAGATAGATACGTGGTGAAAAGCACTCGTAAAACACAAATTCATAAATTATGTTAATGAACTTCCCATTTTTTGAGAATCATGTTTCTTCCTAAATTCCAGTCTGCACTTATACTCTCTCTCTTTCGGCTATCGCTTCTAATTTTGTTGCCTAAATAAAAAAATTCTCCTCTGCTACTTTTAGAGCCTCATATTATACTCTAATTTCCTCAATATTACCTACTTTATTTCGATTACTTGTTTCAATTCTGTTGCTATTCATATTATAAATTATTTTCGAGCCACTATCCTTACAGATGAACAATTGTCCCAGTCCTTAATCGTCTATCAGTGAATTAAAGTATTATCAACAAATTTCAAAAGTTTATTTTTTTCATTTCTAAGGCCTTTAATTACTTTCCCAAATTTCTCTTTGGTTTCCTATTTGCTCAGTGAACAGACTTAATGACATTGGGGACAGGCAACAACCGTGTATCACCACCTTTTCAACTATTACTTACTTGTCATGTCCTTCGACTCTCATAATTGCAATCCGCTTTCTATACAGTTGTAGCCATCATATAGATCCTAACGTACTCGTACTTTCACATCTACCTTCCGAATCTGTGTATATTGTAATCTAGTTGTCAAAAAAATTTTTTTTTTAATTTACAAACGCTGTAAATGTAGTATATCTCCTAACGGAAGTCGTAGGATCACAATATTGCAACCATGACTTGATAATCTAATTTTTCAGTATTATTCACACAGAGCAGTATAGAATCGAGTTACTTGCTAATTATTCGAGAAATATGTTGGGGAAAGTATTGTGTTTCTTGACGCATTTAGAAACGTGGCTCCCAGGGTTTTGTTGCGATGGCACCCCCGGACGCACATCGTCTTTCCTGGTAAGTCTCTTAGTGCAGTGTGTACAGCATTTCCGTGAGATACAGAGTGAAATAACTAGTGACAAATCGTTCTCCTCTTGTTTGAATCTTTTCTTTCTTAATTTATAGAACTTCATATGGGCCCCTCATTGTCGACTGATACTCATGAATTTATCGAATAGTAGTGCAGTTAGTGTCCTCTATTGTGGGCGAAATACACTTCCTAATGAGTCTCAAAAGCTAATCTCTCTACCATCTGACTATGCCACTAGTAAATGTTTGCTAGCTCGAATTCCTAGATATCGTACTTTGTTTCAGAACATGTCTATTAACACCGAAGGCTCTTCCTCAGATGCAGTTTATCGTAAGAAAGGAATAGTGAGACGTAGACTCTACATTTACACTTGTAAAAAGGACTGCTAAAGACGACTACTTCAATTAGGTATCAAAAACTTCACACAATGCATGATAACATTCTCGGTTGACCCATATGATTGCCATTCGCAGTGTGTTGAGAAAGTTTCAAAGGGCAGAAACTTCCTTCCCTTTTTTCACTTCGCTAGAAGAATGCTTGCATTCCCGAACGTCACGGACACACTGCTAACTGATACGGTAAGAAACGCGGGATTTTTTTGTAGTATCTCACGCCACAGAAACAATGTTTTACTTAATTTATTTATTTATTTATTTTCATGAATATCCTGAATGGTGACATACGTAACTCGTACGCCAATATGTTCATCTCAGATTCTTATTTTGTGCTCGTGTTCAACATTTTTATCAGCAAATATTAATTTTAATACAAATCTTCATCAACAAACAGAAGTACATATCTTAAACACCAAGTAAAAAATTTTTGGCTGGTAAATTGATGAGCTTATGCAGCACAAAATGACGGCCAAAATACCTGCGCGCGGAATGTGTAACTAAATGGTTCGCCTCACTGAGAGTGAAGTATAGGTCTGCAGTAAAAAAGAAAGGTATATACACTATCAGAGTTAAATTTTTTTTTCGTGAACCTCGACAATCAAATTTTTCTGAAGTGCATTTCAAAATGCGGCCATTTCAACACGTACGTATTGAAAATCGATCTATTTTGCTACCTTAATATGTAAATAAAGAACATAATCATATTTTTGGTACAATGTGAATTTCGTTATATCCAAAACAATATCCAATTTAACAGAGTGCAATTTTTTTGCATGTGTAAGTGTTTAAAAACCGTTATCTCATGTTATGCATGACACCATTAAATACGTCGTTAAAATATGACACCCAACCAGTTAGTCGCAATTTGGAGGACTTTTACATTCGAAAGCATATCTTTTAGGTTACAAGTCCAAATTAATGAATTCAGTGTTACATTACTGTTCTGTGTATAGGCTCTAAGACCCCTCTCCATCAAACTGTCGTCAGCCAGAGTTTGTACACATCAGAAATAGCACCAGTAACTTCACTCCATGCAGCTACTTATGATCAAAAATATCCATTGAGGCATCTGATGGACAAGTATAACGCCTTTATCGATATTCTAATCAACATGCATTGTTGCAATAGCTTTACAGAGAAAGAGATATATATCGGTGGCGCAAACAGCATATTTGCTCAGAGCAGCTAGAGTAGGCATGTACGCGCTTCTTTTGAAACGTGATTTTCGGATATGAAGAATAATTTCCCGACAAAATTCTGTTGATCATATATCATTAAGACTATAAGGATTCATATTTGCAAAATAAGGTTTTTTGAGACCTCGGGTGCAGAGATCCCCTTAACTTACAGCGTGCTGAATTCATTGTTGGCGCTATTCCGGACTTTTTCCCTATAGATTTTGCCGTCTGCGGGTCCCTTTAGTGACACGTCAGTTATTCCCAAATGTCTCACTCACCTCTTGTGGCATCATCCTTTGCTTTTTCCAAACACTGATTTTCGAGTACTCTGTCCTTCAGAAGTTCTGCTGAGAACCTAAATTCTAGTCTTACCCATCCACTTGATGAAGATATTCATCAACATTTGTAAGTAGGCTGTTTAGATTTTTATGTTGGTGACGCCACGTAGCGCTGCGTATGAAAATCGCTGACTGCGCTGTGTGCAGCCTGTGGCTGGTTGGACTCAATGCTGGAATATTTGCTAGTGTAGTGTTGGGCTGTTGGATGTGAACAGCCCTTAGCGTTGGGCAGTTGTATGTGAGCCGCCAGCAATGGTGGATGTGGGGAAAGAGATCCCAGAGTTTTGAGAGGTTACTATAAGCGGACAATGTGGACGTGTGTCCGTCAGAATAAGGAAATTTATTTAATTGGATGTCACAAACATATATATATTATTACTTGAATACTATTAGCGTAAATACATTGTTTGTTCTTTAGCAAAATCTTTCATTTGCTATCCAAGCCTATCAGTAGTTAATGCCTTCAGTAAGTAGAATCTTTTATTTAGCTGGCAGTACTGGCGCTCGCTGTATTGCGGAAATTCAAGTAACGAAGATTTTTGTGAGGTAAGTGATTCATGAAGGGTATAGGTTATTGTTAGTCACGGCTATTGTTTTGTAGGGATTATTGTAATTCACATTGCGTTGCGCTTAAATTTTGTGTGTCAGTTTAGTAATGATCAGAGAAAGTAAGAAGAGAACTGTCTGAGTACGTTCAGTTTTGCTCAGCTGTTTGAAAATCAAATAACGTAGAAGTTTACCAGCACAGTCATTCTTAATTCTGTCGAACATCCCGTATGCGTCGATTCGCTACTTTTATGATCCATGGTTCACTTCCGTGCAGTCTCAGAAATTTGGTTGTAAAGTTAAGGCTATGTTTGATACTAACACATTTCTTTTGACGAGTAATGCTTTCTTTCCCCTTCCTAGTCCGGTAACGTTCCCCCTGCTTTATCCGACACAACTTACTTTGTTCCCGAATTATCAGAAATGCTTCACTGTGTCTACCCGTAGCGTCCTATTTTTAATGCTACGTTTATCGCTAATCTCTTTTCTATTATACACCATTACGTCCGTGTTTTTCTGGTTTAGTCGCATGTACCGTGCTCATTAGATTGTCCGTTCACTTCAATATGTCATCTAATCCTTTGTCACTGTCATTAAGTACAGTAATGTCGGCAAATGATGATGTCATTGATATCCGTTCACCCTGAACTTTAATCCCTCTACGCTTCTCTGATACACAACTGAAAATTCGGTGATTGGGGAGAAAGCTGCATAGCTGCCTTACATCCTTTTTTAATTAGAACATTCCTTTTACGTTCTTCGATCCCTACAGCTCACCCCTAGTTTTGGTACGTATCGCATATCACACTTTTGCTAAAAATTACACTTATTTTTATGATAATTTCAATCATGTGGCACCATTTTACATTGTGAGAAAGACCGACACATAGTATAAAAAGGTCTAGAATTTTTCTGCCTACACTATGAAGCTCAACATCAGGGATGTTTTTTACATTTCCTGAAACCAAACTGATCGTTATCTAACGGACCCTCAACTAACTTCCACTCGACTGTACGTTAGCAACTTAGAAACATGAACTGTTAAGATGATTGTACGACAGTTCCGACACTTTTATACTCTTCATGTCTCGGGGTTTTAGTGACTGATGCTCTTTAAAAACTCTATGGTACGACTCCAATCTTATAGATTCTCGCCGCTTATCACAATCATTATGTGCCTTGTTTAACTGAATGTTCTCCAAAGCCGTGTCATCGCTAATGTTCGATCCTCAGCGTCATCGTAATTGCCACCGTTTTCTTCTATTATCACGTCAGCATACAATTCCTAACTGTCGTACTAGCCCTCATAGTATTCTTTCCGCCCTCTTCTTTGTGTTTGACAAAATAATCCCTTTTACACTGTCAAACTTGGAACCTGTGATTTTTCATTTTACCGAAAACTGTTTTGACATTTTTGTAAGCTTTCTGCTGCTGACGATTTTCTTTTTGATTTTATCCCATTGTCTGTGTAGCCATTTCCCTTTAGTTACTCTGCACTTCCTATTGATTATATTCCTGAAAGCCGGCCGCGGTGGCCGTGCGGTTCTGGCGCTGCAGTCCGGAACCGCGGGACTGCTACGGTCGCAGGTTCGAATCCTGCCTCGGGCATGGATGTGTGTGCTATCCTTAGGTTAGATAGGTTTAAGTAGTTCTAAGTTCTAGGGGACTGATGACCTAAGATGTTAAGTCCCATAGTCCTGAGAGCCATTTTAACCATTTGTATATTCCTGAAAGACTTTTATTGCTTCATTCCTTATTTTTCCTGTGTTCTTCTATCCTCTATATACTGAAGTATTTCCTCAGTTACACACACTTTTTGTAGCTACCTTATTTAAAACAATATTTGTCTTTCAGCCTGTTGCGAAAGCTTCTTTTAGGGATGTATATTCCTCTCCGACTAAAGAAGCAACTGTGCCATTCGGTATCTCCGTTTCAACAGGCTCGGGGATCTGAATAGTAAATTATAAGTCCTCAGTACTTCAATATCCCACTTGGTTACACACTGATTTTTCTGACGATTCCTTTACTCTGCGGCGCTTCATCTTTAGTAAATTATCATCTGGATACGCCTTAGAACCCGAAATCTGATTTAGGAATCAACATGATGAACTACAGATACCTCTCCAGGCGTTTTCAAAACATACCTACTTCTGATGGTTCAGATAGCTCTAAGCACTATGGGACATAACATCTGAGTTCATCATTCCCCTAGACATAGAACTATTTAAACCCAACTAACCTAAGGACATCACACACATCCATGCCCGAGGCAGGATTCGACCCTGTGACCTTAGCAGTAGCGCGGTTCCAGACTGAAGCGCCTAGAACCGCTCGGCCACCGTGGCCGGCATACCTACTTCTCTTGTGATTTTGGATCGGCTTATTCGCTTCCGTTAACAGAAACCAAGCGCAGGTCTTGATTTGCGAAATAAAATTCTAAGAGTGTGTGTTTGGAGGACAGCACTGTATGGACGTGAATTATGGACATTCATAAAGAAGACAATCTTGTGCAGTTGCGTGCATCGCTGGAGAAGGATATTGAAAATCTGAGGAACATAAATGGGGAGGCCCTCCTCAGTTTCTGTGAAGGAAACGAACTTAGTGAAAGTTTGAAAAGAAGAAAGAACCGGATGATAGGATTCATGTTAAATCATTGAGAAATAACTTCATTATTGTATGAAAGGCAGAACAAGGTACAAAATGTAGCGAAAGTCAGATAAAGTAAAATTTACAGCAGATAATTGGGAACAATGGTCATACGTTCTCCCTTGAGCTCTGAGATGGTAAGGTCGGCACAGGAGAGGCATATGTGCGATGGAAACCAATCAAGGCGTCTTCCACCACTCTTACCACCGACCCTGTAATAATTTAAAATATTTCTTCACGTATTATGCAGTACCCCATTACATCTTCCTCTCACTTTGTATACGACTGTACCATTCAGTTACTCTCTGTAACTAGTGAAGTGTTCATGGGTTATCTGTTATTCCGCCGAGAATAATCCATACGCTATTTTTTCTGATTTATAAGGAATCCTACTGTCGTGATACATTCTTCTGCCGGTGAAATTAACGTGTATGCGGACGGCCAGTATCATCTTTCTTCTTCCATTCACTTGACTGATTGCTATCGTATATAGACTGCATCTTACATTTCCTTTTTCAGATTTTCTGGTTTCCGTACCAATTTTAGAGTACCGAAATTCTACTCTGTGAATCGGAAAATGTTATCCTTTCACTGGTTTTCCTTTTCTTCTTCATTATTTTGATCTGTCCGCTGGCACCCACATTCCGGAGATCCGAATGGGGTGGATAATGGAAAATTTTTTGCCAGCGGAAGATCGTTTCTATAACATTTTTTAAAAGTGTGACTTTTTTCATTAAAACACCTTCTGTGTGTTTGATGCCGTGGTTTATATCTCATCTGCATTCTCATGCCCTGCCCTTAGGAGCAGTGCACCAAGGCAAAGGGGGTGTTCTGAAACTCTATCTGATCCTCTTTCCTCTTCGACTAGACCCTTAACAGAGTGTGGTTATCTCAGGTTACCAGAAGTGTTCAGCTGCCATTGCTGTTGACTTTAATTCAGCGTCTTAAGACGAGTGCATATCTAATACATCATACATTGATTTTTGAGTAAGAGTTTGTTGATATACTAAAATCACCGTTGTTTTTGAATGTTCTCTGACACTGAAACTCTTTCGGGGATCGTAATATTCTAAAACGCATCCACGCGTTACTTCAGTGTCGTCTGGCTATAAACAACCATGGAGCTCTCAAGAATATTTTTATTTATTATTTGTATATTAGTTCTTGTATTTGCAACTGACCTACACCGTAGAAGCAATCGAAGGCCGTGTTTGACTTCTTTTATGATTTTCTTTCTTCTCAGATGCTCCAAGGCCGGAACGATACACGTCTTATTTGCTCATTACTGCTGATATATTTTCTATGCTCTGAGCAATTACATCATTACTACGTAATTTCCAACTATCCATAGTTTTTCATGGGCCAAAAAATTTCCTTACGATTCGGGTTTCTAGTATTTCTAATATACACTAGACATATGCTTGCACATAGACACTCTGCATTTCTAATGTACTGTAATAGCTTATTTTTTCATTTGCAGACCAGCATTTTTGGTTGTGAAAGTGTTTAGTTGTACCATATACCATTCCCATTTTAAGTTTTCGTTCATCTGTAGCAGCTTTGTCCAAACGATTTTCTTGGATTATCTCCTCAAGATAATTATACTATTTTGAATTTGGCTAGTATTTGATTTTAGAAATCTGAATGCATTTTTAATATTTGTAAGAAATATGCTTTTTTGTGCAGAAATGCATAAGGTAGTTTCACTACCAGTTTCTTCTAAAAACTTAATTTTGTGAAAGGTTATGTCACATTTTCAGATAATATAGCAAAGTCGTCTAAAATACGATACAGTTTATTTCTGTATTTTTATCTCCTCTTCCCATTCCAGACTGGGGCTGTTTTTTCTAGAACACAGTTAGAAAGAACCGAAGATAGGCCAGCGTCTAGCCGCATACTTCTAGTTATTTAGGAAGGATGAGATATTTCTCCCATAACTTTAGCTTTAGGCACTGTTTAAGTGTTTCACGAAACATATTTGCTAATTTAGACATTAAAGCCATGTAAAAAATAACATAGTCTGTCTGTCAACGGACTCAAAGGCTTCAAAGGGTTATTTTACTGCCGAGCGCTAACGACAATCATCATTATCTTACCTTGATACTGGATATACAGAAATACAGTGCTGTTATACGTTACAAACCTTCAAGATCTCTTCCTCTCTGAAGATTAAGACAGCTCCATGCTAGAATATATATCTGATAATCCATAACTGCGCATGTACCTCTGTGACGTATAATAGTATAGAAACTACGACATCTTAAACAGTCTATTCATCAGCTGACAGTATTTAATCAAGACTCTGTGTCACTATTTGTTAATTTGTTGCTGTTTATTCACAAATGCGTCTGTCATTGCGTCCTGTCTAATATGGAACATACCCTTCAAAGAATACACACTTTCCCTAACGTCTGGCCGGCTACCGTACAATCTTCATCTGGTACTAGTATTACTCTGGAATCGTTGCCATTCCTCTGTCATCCTTCTTCCTTTCTCTTTCTTGTCATTTATTAGTTTACCTTACTTTTTCTAAATAGCGTTTTGTGAGCCAATATTTGGAGCCTCTTCTCCTAATCCGTAGGTCGTTCGGATACACTCGAAGTACCACAACTAATACTGTACGGAAGGTACAAGAGATCCCTGTCGGACGGTTTACTGCACCCTTCGAAGGATTGAAAACACCCACACAGTGTAACCAAAACTGACTATAGATGTTAGTATGTTAGTACAGCATCATGATAAAGTTTATGCGTTCAGTGGTAACCTAAAATGTTTTGTTGCAATAGTTGTTATTTTGTGCATGACTTTAGAGACTTTATCACCATCTTATTAAAAATGTGGGCATTGCATGTTCAATTCTCATTCATATAACCTCCAGATATCAGTGTATCTTTTTCTTTTAATCGGTACACAGTCTGTTCTAGTACAAGGTTTCCTAGTTATTCGCAACTTTCCCTTGAGTAGGATGCAGACAGCCTTGTTAACGGTAACCTTCAACTTGCAGTATTCGCATCACTACTGACTCACGGGAAGAGTCGTGTAATAATTTGGCTCCTTCTGTTTTAATGCTATGAGGAAATAGTCCACGTCGCCCGCTGAAACTATATTGAATCTGAATAAGACTAACCAGCTCTCCGTGCGCCATTATCCGATCGCGTAAAAGACGTTGCTGTATTTTGCCTAGAGTATGCAGTAGACATATTGGTCTCTGCGTTTTAGAGACTGTGGAATCTCTGATGTCGTCTTTTTTAACGTCTACACCCCTCACTACAGATGTTTGAGTTAGGGCAGTATTCGGTGTTTAATTTCGTGAAGCGTTTCTGGCAGTAGGCCGCCAGGGGAGGTAGCTTTTCGTTACATTTGTTTCATAATTAAAGCAGGAAAGGAGATTACAGGACTTTACGCCATGTCGATATCACAGTAACTACAGCCGGAGCAGAAGTTCGGATTACAAAAGGACAGGGAAGGATACTGACCGTGCTCTTTTGAAAAGTAACGTTGCAGCATTTGCCGAGAGTGATTTAGGGAAATCACGGAAAACCTAACGCTTAATGGCTGGACGAGGATTCGAACCATCGTCCTCCGGAATGCTAGTCCAGTGTGCTACGCTCTGCGCGACGCCGCCCGGTGTTTCATTATTGCGATGAGCACTTTCTGTTGTGAGAAACAGAAACTATCCAGTTGTTCTATGATTCATTCATCTTCATTGTTTTGGTAAATAATTACGTTTCTCATCTTCATCTCCTGTCATCCTAACGTCCAAGTCATATTCGCCCGGATCCTCCGCTCATGTTGTCCTTGTGCAGTTGACGGTACAGTAGGCGAATTGTTATTATGCCTCATAATCTTGTATTTAAGTATATTAGTTTAGGTTGGTTGGTTGAGTTGTTTGGGGTAGGTCATCGGTCTCATCGGATTACGGAAGGATGAGAAGGGAAGTCGGCCGTGGCCTTTCAAAGGAACCATCCCGGCATTTACCTGAAGTGATTTAGGAAAATCACGGAAAACCTAAATCAGGATGGCCGGACGTGGAATCGAACCGTCGTGCTCCCGAATGCAAGTCCAGTGTGCTAACCGCTGCGCCACCTCGCTCGGCATTTGTTTACGTGTGAAGGGTCCTGGTTAGTTATACTGTACCATGGGATCACCTGTACGACGTTCTTGCTGACTGAACACGTCGTCTTAATGTTGTGGCCGTACTGTTTCAGAGGATCTTCTGCCTAGGGCAGCTGACTTTAACGGGCAATAACTTCTTGGGTGACCTGAACAGATTTCATGAGCTCGATGCCTTCTTTGTAACCCGTACCTTTATCAATCTGAGAACAGATGCTCTGAGTAGATATCATATTCATTTTCTTGGCATCAAAATTCAGTCTGTGTGGGCAAGACTCACTCATTCCTGTGTTTTCTGGCTTCGAGAGACGGACTGTCATGTTGAGGTCACTTCTGTTATTATCTGTAGTAGTTCACGAAAAACAATTGTTAACAACATGGGGATCTGTCGAAGTTCCCGCTACGTTTCTTTCTGTATGTACAAATTGCAACTATTCTTTACCGTAGTTTGTGTGTGCTAGGCAGTTCTGTCTCTTAGCTTACATCAGTCGACATCAGTATCAACACAGGAGTACGAGAGAGACAACGAACACGAATGGTAAACAAAGAGGCCCAGTTAAACTGGGTTATTTAATAGAGACGTCCGTCGCAGGGACGCTTACATAATTCAGAGACGCTGCCCGTGGAATCCGAGACCCGCATTAGCAATTCTCAGCACTCACCAGCGGTTCGCACAGTTGGCGGAATAATTTCCGAATTATCCAGTCATGGTCTAGTTGCACCCACCCTGCAGACTTAGGCGTCTGCATCGGAGGTGGAGGCGGTACGTAACAGCCGTATTTCTTCCTGTACTTTCCATTGATTTGCATTTAACGTTTTCTCGACTCTTCCTTGGAAGAATGCCAGAGTCTCAGGATCAAAAGCTACCGCGGCAGAGTGGAGACTAAAGATATGTTCAAAGTTCTGCTGTTTGGGATGCGCCCGGCGTCTTTTCTGAGGACGTATCTACATCTTCTTGCGGCTCTGAATGCTTTAAATTGTTGTCTTTTCGTCATTTACCTTTCTTCCTTTACATCTCATTTTACTACAAACCGTTTTCCACTGACTTGCCAACAAGACTGCAGTAAGAGCGAATTCTTCCACTATGCAGTGGAAGATCCCCACAGGTTCACAATTTCACAGCTAGGTATTAAAATTACAACATTATTTACAGTAGTAAGTAACGAAACATTAAGTACGGATGCCTTGACTTAAATGTTTAATACATTTTTATTCAATTTTTAAATTATGAGATTCACTTTTATGTGGGATTTAAATACTACATACTTTTATGTGTTGCAGGTTTCTTCTGAAATTAAAAATTACTCCGCAAAATTCAGGTTTTTCCATATGTCGAAAGGAGTCTGTGCCAAGGAACAACATGCTCGCGTACCTAGGAAAAAATATTCAATTTTAATTTAAAACTGATGCAATCTATTAGATCTCTATATTCAGTAGTCTATCTGTTACATCATTACCATACACCAATACAGTCAGTGAAATGAAGCAGAAGTATTAAGAAACACCAGTTACACGTTATAAATATTTTGAAACTGAAGCTAGAGGAAACTACCAAAAAGATACTGAGAAAAATCACATCGTTTGTAAGCATCATATGTTCCATGGCAAAAGACTTTCTGTTTTAGTGTACATGATGTTGGATACTGTACAGATGCTTTTCGCATGGGTCAAAAAAATTTGTTTTACCCATCGTAAAATTCTTTGTCTGAAGAAATGAAAGTATATTGCCAACTGCTTATTATATTTTACAGCACTTAGATTTGTAGAACGAGAAACATTTTAAAATGCTGCACAAAACGCAAATCTACCTCCAACGGCCACAAAAACTGTATAAAATGGGGGAAACTACTTATGGAGGTCTCTGGGGTACCGTCCTTCATGTGATTCTAACATCAATCGCTAGATTGAATAACCGACTAAAGACCATCGTGTGTTTTTAGATATACTATCCTCTAGGTACAACACTTTCCCATGCTTTCTGCGTACAGCCTAATAGGAATAAAACCCCTTGACTTGTGAGGTACATCTACATATACGTGATTACTCTGCTATTCACAATAAAGTGCCTCGCAGAGGATTTAACGAACCACCTTCAAGCTGTCCCTCTACCGTTACACTCTCGATCTGAGCGCGGGAGAAACGAGCACTGAAATTTTTCTGTGTGAGTCCTGATTTCTCTTGTTTTATCGTGAGGATCATTTCTCCCGATGTAGCTGGGTGCCAACAGAATGTTTTCGAAATCGGAGAAGAAATGTCGTGAGAAGATCCCGTCCCAACGAAAAACGCCTTTCTTTTAATGATTGCCAGTCCAGTTCATTTCTGTGACACTATTTCCCATATTTCGCGATAGTACAAAACGAGCCGCCCTTCTTTGAACCTGAGTCCCACCTGATGCGGATCCCACAACGCACAGCAGTACTCCAGAACAGGGCGGACAAGCGTGGTGTAAGCAGTATCTTTAATAATCAAAATATCCACGGGTGTGCTGCCGGTCTATAGTGTCCAACGGGCACAATATTTCGGCGATCATACATGTCGCCATCATTAGGTGAACTGACGGACTGAGCTCCTGTGAACGTGCCGGCACGGAGATCCGTACGCTATGGCTGCTCAGAGGGAACTGGGTTTGGTCGCGGCGGCGGCCGATTTAAATACCCTCCGCCCGCGGTGCGCTCCCTCCGCCGTCCGCGCCCCGGTCGCGCGGTGGAACAGATTGCGACGGCGTCTGAGATGACGTCGGTGTGATGGCTCTGTCCGCCGTGGTCGTCACAACTATACGTTTTCTCGATTTACTCTTGATTAACCCAATCGCTGGTTCCCAAGCCTTGCTAAGATTATAGCCACAGTCACGGTTTATGAGGTCGTCATTGGTGCGAATTTCGATGGCCTCTCTAACAACGCTGTCCCAGTATCTCGACGTCTGTACCAGAATCCTCGTGCGGTCATACTCCATGGCGTGATTTTCCGACAAACAATGTTCAGCGACCGCCGACTTGCTCGGATACATCAGTCGAGTGTGCCTCTGGTGTTCACGGCATCGATCCTCGACGGTACGCATCGTCTGACCAATATACGACTTGCCACATTGACACGGAATCTGGTACACGCCGGCCTTCCTCAAACCGAGGTCATCTTTGGCGCTCCCCACCAGTGCACGAGTTTTATTTGGAGGACAAAACACAGTGCCGACCTGGTGGTTCTTCAGAATGCGGGCGATTTTCTCCGAGAGTGCGCCTGTGTATGGAATAAATGCAGTGCCTACCTCCTCCCTCTCGACTTCATCCATCTCAACAGGTTGTGCTGCAGTGGTTGGGCGGAGAGCACGTTGAATCTGCCACTCAGAGTACCCATTTTTTTCGAAATACAGTTCTCAGGTGTTCCAATTCCTGGGGTAGACTCTCTGCGTCAGTGATAGTGCGCGCCCTATGTACTAGAGTTTTAAGTACCCCGTTCCTTTGTGGTGGGGGCAGCTGTCTGCGTGCAAATACAGATCAGTGTGCCTTGTCTTCCGATACACCCCATGACTAGGGTGCCGTCAGCACTTCTCTTGACCAAGACGTCAAGGAAAGGTAATTTACCCTCCGTTTCAGTCTCCATAGTGAATTTGATGGGTGTATGGAGTTTAGATGTGTAAGGAAGTCAAGGTGTTTATCCATACCATGTGGCCAGATGACGAACGTGTCGTCCACGTAACGGAATAAGCAAGTAGGTTTCCATACGGATGACGACAGGGCTTCCTCCTCGAAGTTCTCCATGTACAAATTCGCTACCACTGGTGAGAGTGGGCTACCCATGGCGACTCCCTCCGTTTGTTCATAGTATTCTCCATTAAAAAGAAAATACGTGGAAGTCAAGACATGCCTAAAAAGTTAAGTGGTCTTCTCGTCAAACTTCTGACTAATCAATTCTAGTGACTCTCGAAGGGGTACCCTCGTAAACAAGGTAACGACGTCAAAACTCACCATGATATCTGACTCATCCAACCTGAAGCTATCAAGGCGTTTAACAAAATCCACGGAATTACAGATGTGATGAGGGCATTTACCCACATAAGGACTTAATATTCCCGTCAGGTATTTGGCCAACAAATACACTCCTGGAAATTGAAATAAGAACATCGTGAATTCATTGTCCCAGGAAGGGGAAACTTTATTGACACATTCCTGGGGTTAGAAACATCACATGATCACACTGACAGAACCACAGGCACATAGACACAGGCAACAGAGCATGCACAATGTCGGCACTAGTACAGTGTATATCCACCTTTCGCAGCAATGCAGGCTGCTATTCTCCCATGGAGACGATCGTAGAGATGCTGGATGTAGTCCTGTGGAACGGCTTGCCATGCCATTTCCACCTGGCGCCTCAGTTGGACCAGCGTTCGTGCTGGACGTGCAGACCGCGTGAGACGACGCTTCATCCAGTCCCAAACATGCTCAATGGGGGACACATCCGGAGATCTTGCTGGCCAGGGTAGTTGACTTACACCTTCTAGAGCACGTTGGGTGGCACGGGATACATGAGGACGTGCATTGTCCTGTTGGAACAGCAAGTTCCCTTGCCGGTCTAGGAATGGTAGAACGATGGGTTCGATGACGGTTTGGATGTACCGTGCACTATTCAGTGTCCCCTCGACGATCACCAGTGGTGTACGGCCAGTGTAGGAGATCGCTCCCCACACCACGATGCCGGGTGTTGGCCTTGTGTGCCTCGGTCGTATGCAGTCCTGATTGTGGCGCTCACCTGCACGGCGCCAAACACGCATACGACCATCATTGGCACCAAGGCAGAAGCGACTCTCATCGCTGAAGACGACACGTCTCCATTCGTCCCTCCATTCACGCCTGTCGCGACACCACTGGAGGCGGGCTGCACGATGTTGGGGCGTGAGCGGAAGACGGCCTAACGGTGTGCGGGACCGTAGCCCAACTTCATGGAGACGGTTGCGAATGGTCCTCGCCGATACCCCAGGAGCAACAGTGTCCCTAATTTGCTGGGAAGTGGCGGTGCGGTCCCCTACGGCACTGCGTAGGATCCTACGGTCTTGGCGTGCATCCGTGCGTCGCTGCGGTCCGGTCCCAGGTCGACGGGCACGTGCACCTTCCGCCGACCACTGGCGACAACATCGATGTACTGTGGAGACCTCACGCCCCACGTGTTGAGCAATTCGGCGGTACGTCCACCCGGCCTCCCGCATGCCCACTATACGCCGTCGCTCAAAGTCCGTCAACTGCACATACGGTTCACGTCCACGCTGTCGCGGCATGCTACCAGTGTTAAAGACTGCGATGGAGCTCCGTATGCCACGGCAAACTGGCTGACACTGACGGCGGCGGTGCACAAACGCTGCGCAGCTAGCGCCATTCGACGGCCAACACCGCGGTTCCTGGTGTGTCCGCTATGCCGTGCGTGTGATCATTGCTTGTACAGCCCTCTCGCAGTGTCCGGAGGAAGTATGGTGGGTCTGACACACCGGTGTCAATGTGTTCTTTTTTCCATTTCCAGGAGTGTATGTGGGTGCCCTGATGTTGCTGACAATGGGGCGTAATGGTACCCCCTCTTTGTGAACCTTCAGGAGTCCATATAGTCTTGGCGGTACCCGACCTTGGGGTACCAATTTCTTAGCGTCACCCTCCGGTAAATCTGCGTCCTTGAGAAGCGCCCTCGTCTTGTTCTCCACCTTCTTTGTAGAGTCAACGCTGATCTTACGGTAGGAATCGTCATTTAGCAGGCTCTGCATCTTATCAGTGTAGTTCTTATGGGAGACAACAACTGTAGTATTGCCTTTGTCAGCCGGTAAGACAACAATTTCTGAGCGCTCCCTCAGATCACGAATGGCCGCCCTCTCTTTACTGCTGATATTTGACTTCATCGGCTTGGATTTCGTCAACGCACGACAAGTTTCACGCCGTATTTCCTCGGCTGATTCTGGCGGAAGTCGAGCTGCAACCTGTTCCACAGCACTAACAATTTCTGCGACCGGAGTGAACTTGGGGGTGGGAGCGAAGTTGAGACCTTTCTGCAAAACCGAGACCGCATCATCACTCAAAACCATGCCACTCTAATTGATGACAGTCTTGCATGGAACCTGCAGAGATGGTTTGTCAAGGAGACGTGAGAACTTAGCTGTTTGACGTCCCGTAGCCTTCTTATGGGCGGAATCAGCTGACACCCAGGTGACACCATCAATCCAATCCCAGGAAAAAGAAGTGAACTTACTAGCCAGTTGCAAATGTAGTTTGAGTAATTCCTGTGAGATAAACTCATGGCTCCGGCGGGTGAATTGCACTCTCTCACGTACCAATGCGAGGCTGGCTCGTTTCTTGATTCTCTTAGCTGCTGCAGAATCGATGTGATGCATAACCTTAGCAAAACTTGGAACAACATTCTCGGAACGACATCTCTTTAGAAAGGCAAGAGTACTTAGCAAACAACATCTATGGTGGCGCTACTTTTCAAATTTCTTCATGCTGCGATACATCTCCTCCCCGTAAAGGTGTATGATGTGATACTTGAGTTTCTCCCGGCGTATTTGATAATCAAAATGTCGACGGGTGTGCTGTCGGTCTATAGTGTCCAACGGGCACAATATTTCGGCGATCATACATGTCGCCATCATCAGGTGAAGTGACGGACTGAGCTCCTGTGAACGTGCCGGCTCGGAGATCCGTACTCTATGGCTGCTCAGAGCACCTTCTAAGTGTTCTAAGTGTTGGTTTGCGCTACTCACAACAATATTTGTGGGATCATTCCAGTTTAGGTTATCTGTAATTGTAGTCCCTAAGTATTTAGTTCAGTTTACATCCTTCATATTTGTGTGACATATGACATAATCGAAATTTAGCGGATGTTTCCCCCTCATGTGAATAACATCACACTTGTCTTTATTCAGGGTCAACTGTCACTTTTCGTACCATGCAGATATCTTATCTAAATAATTTTTCAATTCATTTTGGTCATCTTCTGACTTTACAAAACGGAAAATGATAGCATTTAGATTGTCTCCTATGTCGTTAATATAGGTAAGGAACAATAGTGAACCTCCTTGGGGAACGCCTGACCACATTCGAAGGCCGTGAGTTCAGCGGAGCGCCCCACTATGCTCTCTCACGATGACTAATGACGACTGAGGTCGCTGATATGGAGTAGGTGGCAGCACAATCACGCTAATATGAAAAACTTATGTTTTTGGGGTGTCCGGATTCTTTTGGTTTCATTTTGTAAGTACATGACCCTTTGTACCTGTAACTGACGAACAATATTGCGTCGCTGCGTCGTGCGATAAACGATTCACAAGACCACTTGTACCATTTTCTTCATAATATGCTTTATTATGAATACTGGTTACTTTAGTGCTTTCCCTTTCGTGATCAGAAATTTCAGTATCTGGACTTTCATCACATACACTCCTGGAAATGGAAAAAAGAACACATTGACACCGGTGTGTCAGACCCACCATACTTCCTCCGGACACTGCGAGAGGGCTGTACAAGCAATGATCACACGCACGGCACAGCGGACACACCAGGAACCGCGGTGTTGGCCGTCGAATGGCGCTAGCTGCGCAGCATTTGTGCACCGCCGCCGTCAGTGTCAGCCAGTTTGCCGTGGCATACGGAGCTCCATCGCAGTCTTTAACACTGGTAGCATGCCGCGACAGCGTGGACGTGAACCGTATGTGCAGTTGACGGACTTTGAGCGACGGCGTATAGTGGGCATGCGGGAGGCCGGGTGGACGTACCGCCGAATTGCTCAACACGTGGGGCGTGAGGTCTCCACAGTACATCGATGTTGTCGCCAGTGGTCGGCGGAAGGTGCACGTGCCCGTCGACCTGGGACCGGACCGCAGCGACGCACGGATGCACGCCAAGACCGTAGGATCCTACGCAGTGCCGTAGGGGACCGCACCGCCACTTCCCAGCAAATTAGGGACACTGTTGCTCCTGGGGTATCGGCGAGGACCATTCGCAACCGTCTCCATGAAGCTGGGCTACGGTCCCGCACACCGTTAGGCCGTCTTCCGCTCACGCCCCAACATCGTGCAGCCCGCCTCCAGTGGTGTCGCGACAGGCGTGAATGGAGGGACGAATGGAGACGTGTCGTCTTCAGCGATGAGAGTCGCTTCTGCCTTGGTGCCAATGATGGTCGTATGCGTGTTTGGCGCCGTGCAGGTGAGCGCCACAATCAGGACTGCATACGACCGAGGCACACAGGGCCAACACCCGGCATCGTGGTGTGGGGAGCGATCTCCTACACTGGCCGTACACCACTGGTGATCGTCGAGGGGACACTGAATAGTGCATGGTACATCCAAACCGTCATCGAACCCATCGTTCTACCATTCCTAGACCGGCAAGGGAACTTGCTGTTCCAACAGGACAATGCACGTCCTCATGTATCCCGTGCCACCCAACGTGCTCTAGAAGGTGTAAGTCAACTACCCTGGCCAGCAAGATCTCCGGATCTGTCCCCCATTGAGCATGTTTGGGACTGGATGAAGCGTCGTCTCACGCTGTCTGCACGTCCAGCACGAACGCTGGTCCAACTGAGGCGCCAGGTGGAAATGGCATGGCAAGCCGTTCCACAGGACTACATCCAGCATCTCTACGATCGTCTCCATGGGAGAATAGCAGCCTGCATTGCTGCGAAAGGTGGATATACACTGTACTAGTTCCGACATTGTGCATGCTCTGTTGCCTGTGTCTATGTGCCTGTGGTTCTGTCAGTGTGATCATGTGATGTATCTGACCCCAGGAATATGTCAATAAAGTTTCCCCTTCCTGGGACAATGAATTCACGGTGTTCTTATTTCAATTTCCAGGAGTGTACATTCATTCAGACGTCTGCCTCCAACACGTCATCATCACTTGCGCCATTTAGTCCCGATTGTATTACAGATTCGAAGTCCTGATCTCTCGGACGAACACTGCTAGGCAAATGTTTACCTACACTCGACATATCATAGGTTATGAGATGCGTGACACAGACCGCACTTGCTAATACTGAGACTAAAGCGCTCATTCGGTAACAGCTGGAGATGAAGTGAAATCTCAACCATGCTCAAGGACATTAGTGCATAAAGTAGACATAAGTGGGGGCAGCAAACGCAAAGGAAGGCCCCAATCTAAAACTTTAGAAACATCAACTGGTATAGAAAACCGCATCTCACAAATTACGTGATCATAAGACTTTTAGGGGATTTGGGGGCATACAGATCTGCCAAATCTGTTAGAAATAATAGTGCTAACCAGATTACTTATCAAGTTTGTCTGAGCCTGGACGACAGATGTGCCCAAGTCATTCCACGCTGCTTCGACACTATGCCGGATTTATTAACTACTTCTTCCTATCTTCCTAGGCTGAGCCCTGTTTCCTTTAGTACTCTTCAGTCTACCCCGAGATTATCACTCCGTCTTACCTTCGAGGACCTATATTTCTTTTACTAAGCTGGTGATTTTTTTACGATGTTTACAATCTTCCTTTCATCCATCCTGTCTATGTCTTATGTACGCACTAATTAATGGAAATTTCCTTAACACATTTCGGTTTGTGTCCGGAAATTAGTAGTGATCTACCGAAGTGGAATTTTGTACTTTAGTGCCACTTTTTCCCAACAAATGTTTCTTGTACCTGACACTAAAAGGCTTTCCAGTTTGTCCTATATAATAAACGGACACGCATCACAAGTGGATTTATACACTCCTGAATTGTACTGTAAATGGGAGAAAGTGTGGACTTGAGATTGCGAATAGGATTTTTTTCAAGTTATTGTTCGTGTAAAACGTAACTTTAAAGCCATATTTTTTGACCAGGAGATGACGAATTTTGTGCGAAATACAGCCTAAGAGTGGTATCGTGAAAATATTTTTGTACTCGTTACTGTCAGGAACAGTGAAACTTCTTTATTTAAATGCGTGTGTCTGTACTTAAATTACTGAATGATTCAGAAAATGAAACTTCTGCGTTATTTGATTCTGAAACAGCTGAGTAAAACTGAAAGTACTGAGCCTACTTTCTCTTTACTTTTTCTTATTATGTCAACACAGACCCACAACATTCTAGCACAACGAAATCTGACTGCCAAAAAAAAAAAAAAAAAAAAAAAATAAAAACAAAAAAAAACACCTGACTTCAAATAATAATTCAAAAGAATGGCCCTGACTAAAAAGAAATCTTAACAATAACCTACTCATTTCATTAAGAACTTACCTCACAAAAATCTTCATTACGCGAACTACTGCAATATATCGAGCGTCGATACTACCAGCTAAATAAAAGTTTCGAACTACTTATGCCATTATCTACTAATATGCATGTGGTTAACACAGGAAAGATTTTGTTGCAAACCAAAGTAAGTATTTTTTTTACCTTAATCATGTGACATCCAGTTTAAACACGAATATAAATTGTCATTGACATCCAGTACAAAGATGCATAATCATGAATAATTTTCAATCTCCAAGTCGGATACTTTCAGATCATTAGCCTACGCTAACACTTCAGACCCTCCATCAATACTAACTTCTCTCATTTAACATCCTCATTGCTAGCTGTTCACCTCCAACTGCCCAACGGTACTTTCACCACTGTTGGCGATTAACTTCCAACTGCCCAACACTACTGGCGATTAACTTCCAACCAGCCACAGATTCTCTTACAAAGAAAGTGCAGTCAGAGATCCAATGCAAAGCACTACACAGCGCTGCCAACAAAAAAGCTGCCCATTTACAATAGCACTGCCAGTCACTTTAGCGTCAGTTTTAACTTTTAAGATCTTGTCAACGAACGTGGGATCATAGTTATTAGCTGCTATATTGTTTATCATGTCCATCTCTCCATTAAGCTAGTAAGATGATAAAGGAACAGACTTCACAATGAATAGCTGAAAGGAAAAATGATTTCATATGGTAACGAGAATGCACTGAACTAGCGCGCACAATTTGATCTATATTAGTGGTTTTTAGAAAAATTACCGAATGTCTGGCGTTCTCAACAGCAATAATGGGGTCCACGTAATTAAGCTGATCGTCATTACTTGGTAATTTACATTTGAAGATGATTTTATAATGAAGATCATGAAATATTTGAAACAAATGCTGAATTCATTCCCGGGAACCACTGTATATAATCAAAACGTCATCTGCGCACCGATAATAAGAGAAAATACCAGGATCATAAGCTGAAAAATGATTGAAGATTCTCTTTTCCAGCGAACTAATGAAAATATCGGCCAAAAAGCCTGCCAGTGGATTATTCATTTCCAAGCCATCAGGCTGATACTGGAGTTTGCCAATGAAATATATTGAAGAATTTTCCATTTTACATAGAGAAGAGAGAGGGCATAGGCTCGATGCACTCAAAGAGCAGGAGATTTTCAAGCATATTTCTAAGAACGATGGCCTCATCCTCACTGAACTACGTAACAAAATTTTTTTCAATGATTTCAATGCACCGATCGCGGAATTTTGATTCCTGTATTTTTTACTACATTTTTCCAAGCTTCTGGTTCCAAAACATCAGTTTCTTCGAATCTCACAGGTATTTGCTGCTGAAGGTACCTTCACGCAAATATTTTCTGGATTGTACAGCTGTTTATAAAATGTTTTTCTATATCATTCTGTCCTTTAAATAATAGTAATTTCTGTAAAGCCTAACGGATGGCTTTGTTATACTTAATCTACTTGACTTCTGTGTATTTTCGAAAGGACATTAAGCTCTCTTTCTTCATATTTTATTTTTAATAATAACCGTCTTTTTTAAAGTATTTCTATTATAATTTTACAGATGGGTACATTTCACTGTCCCCACCTAATAGGCGGCTCAGCTCGTATTGCTTTCGTGGTAGCAATGCAAGCCACTGGGGCCATCGGTTTGATGTTGCTCGCAGCCGGTCACGCGTGGCAAATGCTAGAATGTTTTATTTTACTTTTGACTTGATCACAGCTGCTCTAAATTCTTACCACTGCCTTTTTAGTAATGTGAGTAATCCTTGTACATCATAAAAATTGTCATCTTGATTAATGTGTTGGCCGAGCGGTTCTATGTGCTTCAGTCCGGAACCGCGCAACTGCTACGGTCGCAGGTTCGAATGTTGCCTCGGGCATGGATGTGTGTGATGTCCTTGTGTTAGTTAGGTTTCAGTAGTTCTAAGTTCTTGGCGACTGATGAACTCAGATGTTAAGTCCCATAGCGCTCAGATCCATTTGAACAATTTCATTAATGTATTTGTTGTCACACCTAATTTTCTGTGTATTATTTTATAGATCAAATTTTCATTCTGATGAAGACACCCCTAGTACCTGTCGAAGCCCAGGTCAAAGTACCTCCCAACTATGTGCAACCTGTTGGCAGTATAAATCTATGTTGAATTTAGCGCACGGTTGCTGAGTAACCGCCATGTTTAAAAGTGTAAGTTATAACATTGCTACTCAGCGTTCTTACTGGTTTGGTTAGTGAATTTCCTCGATATTTCAATAATTCAGTGGGATCCATATATTTCCCTGTAGACTGAGTGATTTTCGCTTGGGAGTTATGGCGAGGCTGACTCGCGACAACGCATGTGCAGATATTTTCAATGAGTACGTATCTGGAAGACGTGCTGGGCAGCATCGAGGTAGGTTAGAACTGGATGGCCAACATGCGATCTAACATAATTTTGTTGAAAGATAACGATTCAGAGGAACCGAGAAAAAATGGTGTAGGAATTAATGTTCAAGGAGAAGAAAGAAAAAAAAAAAAAAAGAGATTTACCGACGACATTGTGATTGCAAGAACAGATAAATGGAATAGACAGTGTCTCAAAAGGAAGATATAAAATGAACTTAACAAAAGCAAAACAAGATAATGGAATATAGTCGCCTTAAATCAAGTGATGCTAAAGAATTAGATGTAAATTGAAACAAATAAGATACTGCACGTGTTTTGTTATTTGGACGGAAAAATGAAGCCGAAATAGAGAATATATAAAATTTAGACTCGCAATGCCAAGAAAAACTTTTCTGAATTGGAGATATTAGTTAACATTGAATATAGATGTGAGTATTATGAAGTAACTTTCAAGGTTTATGTACGCAGGTTAGCCATGTATGAATGTGAAACGTGGACGATACTCAGTTTAGACGAGAAGAGTACAAAACCGTTTGAAATGTGGTGCTACAGAAAAAAGTTGAAGACAAGAAGACAATAGAAACTTTTGAAATATGGTGCTGCAGAAGAATGGGGAAGATGACATGTGTAGATAGCGCAACTAACAATGATGTACTAAATAGAACTAGGCACAAATGAAATTTGTGACACGACTTGACTAAAAGAAGGGATCAAATGATATTACACATTTTGAGACATCAAGGGATCACCAGTGTACTGAAGTGTAGGCGATAAAAACGTGCAAAGAGACCAAGAGATGAATACACTATGCAGATTCGGAAGTGTATAGGTGCAGTAGTTATTCGGATACGGAGAGGGATCGAGAGCTGCATCAAACCAGTTTTTAGGCAGAAGACCACAACAACAACTGCAATGACTACTTGTCTTGTCGAATAATGGCCCATTTCCTGATTCAAGATAGATATCTATCAGTGAACGTTCCTATTCGAGGCTCGTATCATCGCTAGTACTATTCCCCTATTCGTCACTGCTCTACTTGCTACCGCCTCACGTGTGCGCAACAACAACACCAGGCAGCATTCATCATCACAATGGGGAGAGATCACATTGGTTTGGCTACTCAGTATCTGTGCTAATGACAAGCGTAATATAATGGAAATAGCGTCCACTGATTATTAGACGGGCTGGAGCGCTGCGCCGACATTGTTATGGCTTGGAAGAAGACATTTATGAGCCGAAACATCAGGAGGGAAGATTTATCGGGAACCGCGGCATTTCCTTCATTTTATACAACAGTAATACACTGTGAACACATTAAGATTCACGCAATAGATAACTACTGGTGAGGCATTATACACGATCCAGTCGTATTAATGTGACTGGATCTTAGTTATCTAGCTATCTACTGCGTGAATCTTCAGTCGTAGCCGGCAGCGGTGGTCTCGCGGTTTTAGGCGCTCAGTCCGGAACCGAGCGACTGCTACGGTCGCAGGTTCGAATCCTGCCTCGGGCATGGATGTGTGTGATGTCCTTAGGTTAGTTAGGTTTAAGTAGTTCTAAGTTCTAGGGGACTGATGACCGCAGCTGTTAAGTCCCATAGTGCTCAGAGCCATTTGAACCAATCTTCAGTCATACTAATATGACCACTTTTCAAAAGCGTGGGATAAGCCGACTCCAGTGCTGTTGCCAGTTGTTCTAGATTTTCGGCTGAGGTTCCACGGCGCGAACAGCCTAATCGAGATTGTCCTCAGATTCTCAGCTGGGTTTGAATTCGAGACATGTGGTGACCAGGGGAGTGTGGTAAACTCATCCTGGTTCTCTTCGAATATTGCGAGCTGTCTGAAACGTTGCATTGTCCTGCTGGTAGATGATATCCTGCAGAGGACAAGCAAACTGCATTTAGGGGTGAACATGATGCCCAGTGACAGAAGCGTACCTGTGTTGATTCATAGTGTCTTCCAGAATGGTGAGATCATCTAGGCAGTGTCACGAAAATATTGCTAAGACCATAACGCTCCGTCCTCCGACCGAAAACTTTCCGAAGATTGTAGCGGGGCATCTGTCTGAAAATAAAACAGGGTTCATCCGCAAACGGCACCTGTCGCCATACGGTGGACGTCCAATTGCGGTAATGGAGGGCAAATGCCAATCTTCGCCGTCGATCAAAGTCACTCAGCACCGGTGAGTGATACAGGCGCCTTCTGCAGAGGTCCATAGGCAGCAGTTTCCACCTAACGGTCGTTGAGGAGACACTGTTGGTACTTCCTTAGTTCGTACGGGCGGTTAATTGGTCAGCAGTTGCACGTCTGCTCGCCCGTACACACCTCCGCAGCCGTAGTTCTCACTGTCATATATGGACCATGGTGCCCCACAGTTGCCTCGCTACCGGTTCCGGATAGCGCAGCTTTGTCACGCTAGATATACTTTGACTACTTCGGCGCGTGAACGGTTTACAAACCTGACCGTTTCGGAAATGCTTCCACATTTGGCGTGAAGGCCAATATTCATGCCCTTTTGGACGTCAGATATATCGATCCGTTACCACATTACGACTCCGTTTCCACATTACCACTCCGCGTGCCCCTGACACGCTGTATATAACCTCCGCTGCTAGTGCTGCCACTTGCCACAAGCGGTAAATGTACACTCATGTTCATAAATTAAGGATAATGCTGGTAGACGGTGGAACAACGGTCTGGTGGGCAGTTTGCGGGTTTAAGTCACCTCATGGTATGAGCATGCAGTACATCTGACCTACGGTCGTCGCAGTCCACATACGCAGAGGTGTGTGTTGGTGCCTGTCAGAGTACGGTGCAGCGAGTAAGTGTGCAGACGTGTGTGTTGAAAATGGCTCAAAGAAAACATATTGATGACGTTATCAGTGGTAGAATAATAGGGCGACTGGAGGCTGTTCAAACACAGCAGGTCGTAGGCCGGGCCCTCCGTGTGCCAAAAAGTGTGATCTCAAGATTATGGCAACGATTCCAGCAGACAGGAAACTTGCCCAGGCCCTACAGTAATATCTCACCATCAGTTTCCGCAGACGGCCACGGAGTACTAGGAGTACTGAAGGCAGCCTTGCTCGGGACGTTACCGTAGCCACTGGAATAGTTGTCTCCAGACACACACTGTCTACAGACGACTCAACAGGCATGGTTTATTCGCCCGGAGACCCGCAAGGTGCATTCCACTGACCCCTGGTCACAGGAGAGCCCGTAAAGCCTGGTGTCAAGAACACAGAACATTGTCATTGGAGAACTGGTCCCAGATTATGTTCACGGACGAGTCCAGGTATAGTCTGAACAGTAATTCTGGCCGGGTTTTTATCTGACGTGAACCAGGAACCAGATACCAACCCCCTAATGTCCTTAAAAGGGATCTGTATGGAGGTCGTGGTTTGATGGTGAGGGGTGGGATTATGACTATTGCACGTACACACCTGCTTGTCTTTGACAGAGAAACTGTAACAGGTCAGGTGCATCGCGACGTCATTTTTCACAAGTATGTCCGCCTTTCCAGGGGTTCAGTGGGTCCCACCTTCCTCCGGATGGATGACAACGCACGGCCCCACCGAACTGCCATCGGGAAGGAGTACCTTGAAACAGGAGATATCAGGTGAATGGAGTGACCTGCCTGTTTTCCAGACCTAAAAACCATCGAGCACGCCTGGAATGCTCCCTGTCGACGAATTGCCGCACGTCTTCACACCCCTAGGACACTTCAAGAGCTCCGACAGGCACTAGTGCAAGAATGGGAGGCTATACCCCAGCAGCTGGTCGACCACCTGATCTGGAGTATGCCAACCCGTTGTGCGGTCTTATACGTGTGCATGGTGATCATATCCCATATTGATGTCGGGTGTAACGACTGTAATGCATATCCTCCTATTTCCATCTATTGTGCTATGCATTTTTTCCTTATTTAGTTACCTGAAGATATGACATTTCTTTGTCTTTATATATTGTAATTGTTTTACTATTTGTATATATACATTTACGCATTTATGTGGATGTATAATTGGTTTGTTTTTAAATATTGTTTGTATTTTTACGCTGGGTCTGGCCTAAGGAAAACTATGCTATCGAACGATTACATCGATAGGTCGTGTGTAGAACCAAAGTGTTTAGGATCTTTGGTAGTGTGAACTCTGCAGGATGGAGCGCGGGCAGAGGGGGAATCTGGCGGGAGTAATGCGGTGTAGCAGGTGTGTTGTGCGACGCTCCCGCGAGTTACCGCGCTTTCGGGGTTTGGCAGCATGTAATTGCGCTCGACTTGCTATGATAGTTTCTGACACGGTGTCGCGTACGGGAAGCATTAGCTCGCGAACATCAAGAGCCCGTTTCGCCTGGTGACAGTGTCGAGAAGAAGGCGCGCCAATATCCAGCTCCTGCAGCAGCGACGGCCGGCAATGAGTGACTGTCGCCACCTCCCCGATCGACGACTGCAAACCTTCAATCAGCCAACAAGGAAGACTGGAAGCACGTAAAGTTTTAGAACTGTATGGCAGACCTCAGCTTTTCAAACTGGTCAATTTGTGGTACCAAATTACAGGAACGTAGCATGAACCTTTGTTGATCGTTGTCCCAATTGCATTACCAAGCAGGGTCCCTTCCTTCTCCGGAATGAACCCGAGTGTCATTGAAATACAAACGCCAGCATTAAAGTAATATCATTCCATTTCACTGCTTTAATTTCAAAGTTCAGTTAAAATATTCATAGCTGGCTACAATATTTAGATTACACAAGCACAAATTAAGAGTGCGAGTTTTGTTTCCATATTTTAGCTTACCTGTGACTGCAGCTCAGCTTGGTACGTACTAAATTTTAACTATTGTTAATTGTACAGAATCATTTAATTCAAGTTCAAAGTTAAATCTCTTATTTCTAAATTTCGTAGATTCAAGTAGCTTTTGAAATGATTGTTGAGGAAGCCCAAGACTAACTTTATTTTATTGAATTTCGTAGTGCTTCAGAAACAAGGTTCACTATTAATTTCAGTCACTAAATTAACTTTCAATTTTCCGATTTTATTAATTCTTTTGCTGAATTAAGTGAGAGTGTTGCGAAATTTATTACTTCTGAGAAACATTCAGTTTTCACACAATGCGTGTCTACCTTCAGTTGTCACGCTTTTAGTGCTAAATATATGTGCATTAGGCTTTCATTTTTAGTTATTATAGTAGTTGTTCATGGGAATGTCGACCGTAATTTTCCCCAAATCTCAAATATGTAATTAACGCCAATTAATTGTTAATGTAACGACCGCACATTTACTTTCTTTACTAATTTTACCCCTTTTAAAAATTAATTTCCACCTATTTCATTTGCATTTTTCCTTTCATTTAGATGTAACCCTTTCGTCCCTCTTTACCGACAAATTAACGTCGATGACGATTGCATTTTCCCAAATTTGAATTAGGTGCACACAATTAATTTTTCCCTGTCATTAAGGTCGATAAGTGAGGGGAGGTTACACGTGGCGACCTGGTGACAGTACAATCATCAGATTTGAGGTTGTTCTGGACACGAACTTTGCATTGTGCAAATCTGATAACAAAGTACTGGTTACGAAATGATCGATACGTCAGCGAGAATAAGTAGTTTGAGGAATCGTAAGTAGCTTTGAGATTTGGCATTTATATTGAAAATTGGTAAAATGAGTGAAGGCAACAATTACCAGAATTTGGAAGACTTGGGTACGGAACAATTGGTTGAACAGTGGGAAACGCGCACCGCGGAACCCATTGTGCAGGGGCAGGCGGCTAGCATGAAAGACGCGACCGCCGAAACGCAACAAACAAAGAGCAAAAACGGGATGTTTCAGAATCGGAAGTGAAAATCAAATCTGACGCCCTTAATGAGGAATCCGGGGGGACAATTAAAGTGGAAGCCGCTACGGAAGTAAAACTGGTAGTTTCCGGGAATTTAACTGATTTATTGAATGTTTTGATTGACGAAATCTAGGCTCAGTCTAGCAAGATAGAAACTCAATCAGCAGAATTTAAAGCTCAGTCTGAGAAAATTGACAGGAAGCTAGACAATCAGAACAAAGCTATTAATGTTGTTAACTACAATGTTGGAGTTGTTAACACAAAACTTGATAAAATCAAAGAAGATATTGTTGTGATGAATACCGAAATCGGTAATCATAAACAGGAAATGATAGGCGCTCAGGCGGAAATTGCGAGCATAAATACTCTTTTTGATTCCGAAATTAGCAGAATCGAGAAAAGTGTAGGGGAAGCAGTTGCTCTGATCATCGAGAATAAGGTGACGGAACAAATTCAATTAGTGAAAAAGAGGATCAACAGAAGGTGGAAACTTTAAAGGCTTTGGTATCCGAAGTAGATACTAAAGTGAGGAAGCAGGCTAACACCAATGACGAGAAAAAGAGGGAAGTGGAAACGCTTGCGACAACCACTTGCTAAGTAATTACAAGAGTGTCGGAATTAGAAAAGAAACTTGACAAAAATAGAGCTATGTACCAGTCTGTGCACATAGTTCGGAATTGTTGACGAAAGAGGAGCGGTTCGACCTCTTGAAGAAAGGCGGTATACACGCGACGGATATCATTAAAAATTGTGAAAGAGTTATACCCAGATAATGGACTAATCAGAGAAAAATTAATGCGGTTATTGTCGTGTTGGCTGGTGATGCCAAGCGTTGGGGCTTAAACCACAACATCACGAACCTGACTTTCGACGAGTTTAAAAATTTGTTTCTGGCTGAATACTGTTCAGAGCAAAAACAACAAAGTGTCTGGCGCAAATTTGTCGTATCAAGGCCTTTCGATGCGAATTCTCGTGGCTCGATGAAGGGAGTTTTGTGAGGGCTGGATCCGCAACTTGGTATATTTGCGTGATCGCCGCACGGAATCCAAAATAATCTGGGAACTCTACAAGAAGCTACCAGATGATACAAAACGCTACGTAGGAAGCAATTACAAGACAATCAGTGATATCCTGGAAAGAGTTGAGGACGAGGACAACTGGCGCAATAATCGCGACAGTGGTAGAGGCTGTGGTAAAAACAACGGGTACCACAACAACCACAACAACAATAAACAGGGGAATAATGCATAACGCAACCATGGCAGCAATAACAATAATGGTTCGGAACGTAATAACAATCGGTACAATGCAAATAATAACATGAATGACGGAAACCAGTATCATACTAACGTGATACGGGCTTCACAGAATAGTAATAACGCCAGAGGGTGTGATAAGCCGCCTCAGCAGCATCCGGGGAGCAGATCTGCTGGGACGAGACAGGGAAACCATTAACCGCGCCGGTGAGGGGTCGACCGGACGTGGCGAAATTTTGGCGGCCCGATAACAGGAGAAAACCCAGGTGTCGCCGTTATGAAAATTCCGTATGGAATAATCAACGGCGGGAGAGTGTGCCAGTGTTAAGAGAAAAGAGTGCGCCCACAAGTAGTAGATCAGTTGTAGACACGGCAGTAGAAAATACATTCACTGTCAGTGAGAACAATTTAAGTAGTGTTCCGGAAATCGATTATAAAGTGTCAGCTGTAACGCCCACAGCGGAACTGGAGATTGAGTTTAAGAATGATTCGCAATTGTTGAGAGATCAGAAGTCGGATAACACGTCCGTCATCGAGCGAGGGGATGCAGAGAGGGATGAGGTCTGGTTAAGGCAGTTGGGTCACTTATACGACGAACTAAGATATTACAGGGGCCTGTACAGGAGAAGTGTTTATGGGGAGAGCGGGCAGGATTTGCCGCGTCTCGTTCCGCAGGAAGATAGTGTTTGTGAAGTAATAGAAAGTTCGGGTCCTAACCGGCAGACTTTACCAGAAATAGTTGTTGTAAATGGGGAGCATGAGCAAAATTCGTCGTGTTTCGTCCCGCAGAAGTTGGATGTTGAAGTAGTAACGGAAAGTTCTGGCCCTTACCAGCAGACCATACGGAAAGTTGTAGTGGTTGAAGTAGCCGACCCATCCGACGCAAAAATCCAGTTTAAACATTGCGAGAATATTAAGGAGAAAGATTACGAGAATATTAGTGATAGCCAGACACGATTGGTAGAAAAGCACGTAGATTACAGCGTGTATGAGGTCAGAGCTGCCGTTATACGGTCGGACGGTAGCAGTGTGGGTTGCGCAGATCCAGAGGAAGTAATTGCAGATACTACTGGGCACATTCCTTCAGGTAGAGTGGCAGATGAGATCAATCAGACCAAAGAGGAATCAACGAAGAAGACAATTAATGAATTGATAGCAAAGCTATACTCACTAGTTGACGAGTTACAGGAAAAGGTTTCGGTATTAGAGGCGAAGCTACAGACTAAGCCTCAGGACAAACGTGTTGAAATTAAAACTGTATGTAAACAGAGGCTGAAAAAGCCGCCAGATAAGCCGGATTTAGGATCAAAGCCGGATGGTTTTTTCTGGAATGACCTGGATATAGACGAGGATTTACTGTGGGAAAATAAAGAAACAGTCGAGGACAAGTATAGACAGATAGTAGTGTCTGTTAATCTGCACGGTCTATAACTAAACGTGTTGATTGACACCGGTGCAGAATTGAGTGTTGTATCTGGGAAATATTTGAGTTACTGAAAGACAGACCAGGTATCGTAGTTATGCCAGTAATAGGAGTGAAAATTATCGGTGCTACTGGAAGGCCAGTAAACCGGTCACAAAACAGATTTTTGTCAACTTCGAGATACGTGGGGCACGATTTGAACAAGAGTTTGTCGTCGTGCCAGACTTAACTACGGAAGTAATTATCGGGTTATATTGGCTATTAAAGTACCGTGCAGTGATTAATTGCGAAAGCAGAACTTTTACATGTACGTCACAAGATAAAACAACAGTAGTTAGTTTTGACGAGGCAGGAGATGGTGTGCATAGGCAATACCAGCCTATACGCATTGTTAACTGGCCGGATGGCAGTGATGTAGGTATGAATTAGAACTACTGTAACGTGAGGGATATCGGCATTGACAATAGTTTAGAAAGTAAATTGGAAAGTATTGTAGACAGTGTGTCAAACGTAACACACGAACAAAAAGACGAGGCCTGTAGGAAGTAATAATGAGGAATAAGAGTGTGTTTTGAGACAAACCGGGATTAGTGGAAGAGATAATCGAATTCTCTCCACGGATTGACATTAGTATTGGTGTGAAAAAAGATCGATTGCGAGAAATAATGAAGCTAAAAGCCGATGCTCGCATACGTCGTCATGGCGCTATAGCGCGTTTTGCTAAGTTTGCAATCGGAGACTTAGTACTTGTAAAAGCTCATGAGAAATCGAGCGAGATAGACAATGAAATCTCTAAGTTCCTTTAAGTTTGTTTATGATGGACCATATAAAGTCATTGGTATGCCTCACACAAATGCTTATTGCTTAGAGTATCCAAGCTCTGGAAAACTATTAGGTATACAGAACATTGTAGACTTGAAATTGTACCAACCAAGGATTGATTAATACCACAGAATGGGTAATGTGTACAGTATTCAAATATAGAGTGTAAGATTTAAGGATTTGTTAGGTTTCCATGCATTTGCCTGACCAAGAGGTCATTAAAGAAGTTGTAATTAATAAGTAATTAATTTTGATTAAATGATTTAAGAGTATGTGATTATTAATTAATTGAAAAATCCAAGCTGCTAGTTTAAGTGTTCAGCTGAGTCACAGTAGAATAAGGAATGTAAATATGATTTTGTAACTAGCTGTAAGATTTCATTGCCGATGTACTTAGACACTGTTTTAAGTTTCAGGCTAGTACATGCGTGTGATGATGAACAGTGTTGAGTTACCCACTGTGATAATGTTAATGGAGTCCTTGATATTACTCGGGAGTGAGTTTTTCCGAAAGAATTCAGTGAAACGAATGTTCTGGAAATGCTGTTACACAGTCGAGTGAGATCAAGCGTGCCGCACAGGCGGGCGCAACAATACTGCCGAGGCGGAGCCGCTGTCGGCTCTTGTGTAGCTCTCGGCATTCTTTGTACTTGCGAGTACGGAAGGCGAGTTGTTTTTCTTCCCGGACAGCTGATGTGAAAGAATTCTGCTGTCAATATTTATGTTTTGTCAATCTGTTGTATGTTATTTTCTTGTTTAGCGTTAAGTGGACTCTCATGGCGAGAATATTATTGATGAGAAGGTTATAAAAAAACGTGTAAACTGTGTAATTAATTATCAATTTGCATATTTTGATCTACCTGTTTTTTATGACCATGTTCTCTGGTTAATTTTGTAAATAGAATTCCATTTCTTGATACTGTTAGGAATTTTGACGATTTTAGAATAGCTAAACCATTTTCTATGTTTTCTACGAACTTTAATATGTTGTCAACCTGTTTTCTGTTGTGTAAGATGGCAGAGTGAAATAAGGTTAGGAGTATCTCCACTTAATTATTATGGTCTAAAAATTGGTTTATGGTTAATTAGCCTAATGCTAAATTATCTTGATGTTTTGAGCATATCCCTTTTTTTTTTTTTCCTTTTTGGGACATTTCCTGAGTCTGTTTAGGTTACACGAACATCCTCAGACAATTTATGGCATGTGTAACGCCGGAAATGCATATCCTCCTATTTCCATCTATTGTGCTATGAATTTTTTCCTTATTTTGTTACCGGAAGATACGACATTTCTGTGTCTTTATATATTGTGTATTTATGTCGATGTATAATTGGCTTGTTTTGTAAATATTGTTTGTATTTTTACGCTGGGTCTGGCCTAAGGAAAACTATGCTATCGAACGATTAAATCGATAGGTCGTGTGGAGAACCAAAGTGTTTAGGATCTTTGGTAGTGTGAACTCTGCCGGATGGAGCGCGGGCAGAGGGGGAATCTGGCGGCAGTAATACGGTGGAGCAGGTGTGTTGTGCGACGGTCCCGCGAGTTGCCGCGCTTTCGGGGTTTGGCAGCGTGTAATTGCGCTTGACTTGCTATGATAGTTTCTGACACGGTGTCGCGTACGGGAAGCATTAGCTCGCGAACATCAAGAGCCCGTTTCACCTGGTGACAGTGTCGAGAAGAAGGCGCGCCAATATCCAGCTCCTGCAGCAGCGACGGCCGGCAATGAGTGACTGTCGCCACCTCCCCGATCGACGACTGCAAACCTTCAATCAGCCAACAAGGAAGACTGGAAGCACGTAGAGTTTTAGAACTGTATGGCAGACCTCAGCTTTTCAAACTGGTCAATTTGTGTCAACAAATTACAGGAACGTAGCATGAATCTTTGTTGATCGTTGTCCCAATTGCATTACCAAGCAGAGTCCCTTCCTTCTCCGGAATGAACCCGAGTGTCATTGAAATACAAACGCCAGCATTAAAGTAATATCATTCCATTTCACTGCATTAATTTCAAAGTTCAGTTCAAATATTCATAGCTGGCTACAATATTTAGATTACACAAGCACGAATTAAGAGTGCGAGTTTTGTTTCCATATTTTAATTTACCTGTGACTACAGCTCAGCTTGGTACGTACTAAATTTTAATATTGTTAATTGTTCGGAATCATTTAATTCAAGTTCAAAGTTAAATCTCTTATTTCTAAATTTCGTAGATTCAAGTAGCTTTTGAAATGATTGTTGAGGAAGCCCAAGACTAACCTTATTTTATTGAATTTCGTAGTGCTTCAGAATCAAAGTTCACTATTAATTTCAGTCACTAAGTTATCTTTCAATTTTCCGGTTTTATTAATTCTTTTGCTGAATTAAGTGAGAGTGTAGCGAAATTTATTACTTCTGACAAACATTCAGTTTTCACACAACACGTGTCAACCTTCAGTTGCCACACTTATAGTGCTAAATATATGTGCATTAGTCTTTAATTTTCAGTTATTATAGTATTTGTCCATGGGACTGGCGACTGTAATTTTCCCCAAATCTCAAATATCTAATTAAGCCAGTTAATTGTTAATGTAACGACCGCACATTTACTTTCTTTATTAACTTTACCCATTTTCAAAATTAATTTCCACCTATTTCATTTCCATCTTTCCTTTCATTTAGATGTAATCCTTTCCTTCCTCTTTACCGACAAATTAACGTCGGTGACGATTGCTTTTTCCCAGATTTCCATTAGGTGTACGTGGTTTAATTTATCTCTGTCATTAAGGTCGATAAGTGAGGGGGAGGTTACACGGGATACATGCGCACGAAACAGTGGTGTTTTGTATCACATGTGGTTTCTCAACTTAACACCAATACCGTGTTCTTAGAGATCTGTGTGGTGTATGTTCCCTATGTACCTATGATTTTAGCGCCTGTTTTGTGTATTACCACGTTGTGTGGCACCACATTCTGCAGTTATCCTTAATTTATGAGCATGAGTGTATGTTGGCGTCGAACATAGGCAGCGGTCAGATTAATAACCACGGACCATGTATTACTCAAATGCTATGAAGGAAACCACATGTGCTCGTAAGTCGTATACTTTCACAGGATAGTATAAGGAAGTGAATAAAGTGTGAAGTGGAACGTGTGAAGGGAAACAAGGAAGAAGTTCCAGGTATCGATGTGCAGTGAGGAGGAGAAATTGCGCTGAATATTTGTGACATACTGACGCTCTATGTCACTTCGGTATATCAAAATCAACACCTTTCGTGATTTCAATCACCAAGAATACCACCAGTCAAAAATTATTCTCGCAAATGGATTACATTTGTAGCATAGTGTTACAAATAGGAATCATTAGGTTGCATGCTGCTGAGAAGGAACTCGTAACTGAATTGAAGCCGCTGCAATTCATTAAAAATAATCATCGTTAGAAGCTTAATGTTTGTGTCTGAATTGGCATCCACGTTCAAGTAAATCACTTTTGTAGCATTAAAGGAGCTGCTGCTCTAACTGTCCTAATATTTACTATTTTCACTCTTAGTTTACTCCGTCCGTTTCCAGTGTTAAGAGAACAAACTGCAGAAGACAAATGTTGACTATTCTGATTGATTTCATACTTGGCTGGAACTTTCTAAGAAACCTTTTAATAGGTACCACTAAAAAGCCGGACCTCAAAATCGCCATTGTATGGAGTGCAGTAGAACAGAGAAGCAGCTGGAAGAGAGAAACTTCTGGAAATGAGAGAGCAATAACAGCTGGAGGTACCAGCACGAAGAAAGCTGACAAGTTTCCGGGAAGACATTCCCACTCCAGATCGCTGATAGCCTCTAAAATGATATTCGTGGCGTTTTCTTGTAGTCGTTACTTGCACTAGGTTAGTCACGGAAATTACGACTGGCACGTTAATATCTCCAGTTGCTAGCAACCGTTCCGTTGATCTTACAGATGCGCTCCGAATTCATAAGTGACGAAACTTCCTCGCTGTTTCGCCTGCTTCCGTGGAGTCTTCTCTTTCATCATCAGCGATGAGTGCAGAAGATAAGCCCGGAGCTCCTTACCGTTGGTTGGATTGGGATGCTCGCTGGGACGAAAGAACTTCCTTCGTGTGAGATTTTGGAAAGTTAATTGTTCTAGAGAAACTGGAATACTTCGAAACTGCCTCAGTTTCGTTAGAGAGAGAGAGGAGCCAGGCGTGATAGCGAGGCTACGTTTTGCGGCAGATTCCCGTCGAGAGTTCAGCTGGGGACAATTGTGCCACCAGCTTTCTACAGTATTTTGAGAACGTCACTTAAAGAGGAGAAATATCGACATGCGGCAAAACTAAATGAGACATGTTGAGAATTTACTTGGTGGTTACGAGTAAATGAGTAAATGTTTTATATCCCATGTTACAAATTATCGTTATACAGTTCTTAAATTCTGTACCCTTATTACTGTTGCCGAGGTCCGCAGTAAGGTCTTTAAAAACTGTTACAGAAATTGGAGCGGAGGAGTGACACTCCTAAGTTCTCTGGCTGGATACAAAACAGAAGATCATAAGAAGAACACTGAAAAATCAGAGGACCTCTATGTTTTGTAGTTGAATAGTAGAAAATATCCAAAAGTATAGAAAGGAATGTCATGACCATCTACTACATGTGGACCAAAGCTGGACGCCAAGGATAACCAATGAGTGCAGACCCAAGCGTAGAAGAAGAATAGGACGGTCACAAACAAAATGATGTGTTTAGTTTTAAATTTCTTGGCTTCTGATCAGGGAAATAAGTCTAAAATGAAAATCTACATATTGATGGCGCTGCTTTTGCTGCTGCTACTGATGATGATGATGATATTACCAGCTAAATTAATTGCTGTAAGCGTAAAGACAATTATGCAAACGATTTATTGTAATTTTGTAGTAATATATCCTGAGAATGAAAAAAAATGCAGATGTTTAAAAGAACGTGAGTGGGCTCTCTTGAACGAGATTTCGAGGTAATGATATACGTATTTATTGCTGCTGTAAACTAAATCTGCAATCATATTTCCCAATGAACGTTGCATAACACAAATTGTAATTATGAAAATTATTAAAAGCTGTATTTATGTGTTATCATACGATGTTCAATACATTTGACACCGCTAGAATAGTCTATTCGAAGAACCCAACAAAGAACTCCTTGAGCTACATATCAAGATTATGTCATTTTACAAGGGATTAATGACCTAGTATATCTGGAGGAACTGGTGCTTCATTACTCAGCTTCTACGCTTACTTATTCCAGAGAAAAAAGTGTAACTTCTCAATATAACTACACACCACATAACTAAAGTCACAGCAGTTCTGATTTACTCGGTCCTGTGTTATATTATAGAATCGAACGGAAGCATTTCTGACACCCAGTTGTTTTCTACTCCTAACTGTGACATGTAGTTATTTAAATTATACCATTCGTCTATAGCATGTATTTGCTCGAATGGCGAAAAACAGAATAAAACAGAAAGTAATTAATTAAGAATGGTGATTGCGTGTTTCAAATAGGGGGGGCAGATTCGTGGATAAGTAAATGTGAGAAGCAAAGAATGAAGTTTCCCTGTTCATCAGTTAAGACTTTTAACTAAGTATTTATTTATTTTATAATAATGTCAAAAGATCACGAAGCATAGGTCACAATCGGTGAAATTAAATTAACGTAGTACATGTGTGACATGTTTTTTACACATATTTACACAGTAACTGATGACCCAAGTTCAAGAGTCCTGAATCTATCGCAGCATTTACTAGTAAGAAAAATATTTGTATGGGTATATGGAAAGGGAGTGAAAAGTCATCTACAGTTCGTACGGAAACCATATTGCTGTTTGCAAAATTGAAAGGTCATGAAACGGAAGCAGTAGTTGAGAATGGAGGGGGACAGGACTGAAGCCTCTTCCAGACGTGATTCAATCTGTACACTGTGTAAGCCGTAAAGGAAAACAATAAGAAATTTGAAAAAGGAATTCAGGGAGCAGAAAAAGAAACTGAGGTTTGCCAATGACATTGTAGCTCTGTCAAAGATGGCAAAGGGTATGGAAGAGAGGTTTGTAGAACTAAATAGTGGTTTGGAAAGAAGTTATAAGATAAATATCAAGCACAAGGGTAATAGAATGTAGCTGAACTAAATCAGACGATGGTGAGAGAATACCTTAGGAAATTAGACACCAAAAGTAATACCTGTGTTCTGCATTTAGGGTGGAAAAAATATTCGACATGGCTGTCTCGAGATGTTATTAAATACAGAATGGCAATATGAACTAAATCGCTAATGGAAAAGTTAAATTTGTTAATATGGAATATAAAGTCTATCCAGAAGGAATTTTTATGGAGTGCAGCCTTCGATAGAAGTGAAATGTGGATGGTAAGCAGTTCTGATTATGGAAAAAAGAAAATTATTGATACGTAATGTACAGAAGTCTGTTGAAAACTGGATGAGGGATGGAAAAGCTAATGAGGACACAGTGAGTAAAATTGCTGGAAAAAGAGATTTTTTCCACTACTTGACGAAAATGAGGGATCTGTTGAAGGGACACATCCTGAGGCATCAACGAATCGTCAGTCTGGAAATGGAAGTTAGTTTGGTGAGGAGGGGGAGGTAAAAATTGTAGAGGAAAAGCAAGATTTGACACCAGTAAGTGGGTTCTAATGAATGTAGGTTGTGGTAGTTAAGAAGACATGAAGAGGCTGGTACGGGATGAACTAGTGCAGAGAGCTGCATCAGACCAGTCTTTTGACTGAAAATTGAAAGAACAACAGTTAGAAAGCATTTATGAAATAGACTGAACAAATATAGCAACACATTCTCGTAGTTCGCAGTTGCCATAAACTAAAAATGACGGAACTACTAAAATGAGCATAGCATATACACTGACAGAAGTAACCTTGCCTATCTGAATGAACAGCGTAGAACGCGGCGCCCCTGCTGCCATGGTGCTCGCAATGTTTTATCCAGGCACCGATCGTCATCAAATTTCCTTACCCACGATGTCTAATAATAAATCAAATTTCAGAACAAAACTATTTTTGTACACTCCAAGCTGCACTCATTATTTTCCTGAACAAATATTAGACCTCAGTTATTGAGAACTTGACTAGTAATGGCGGTTACCACTGAAACAAGAAGTTTTCATTTGTCGATGGTAAGCAATGAAAACCTAACGCCATTTGTACGTGAAAACTCGTAACCAATATTTCCATAATGAAAGAAATATTTGAAAGTGCATAGATTTCTCTAATCTACCAATAACTAGGCTTCTGCGAAACAATTACACATGTACCAACTTCCTGTACCACCTTACATTACTTTTTAAGAAACCGATTTTGCTTCGGCTGGAAATTTTAACAAAATAAAAGTTTCCAGGTTTACGTTGCCTACCATGGGTATCGGTGTTCTCCACGCCAGTTTAAACTCGCTGTTAAAGCTGCTCAGAATACGCGGTTTCTTTGATAAACATTTTTCGATTTACTATTCCGATTACTTCCTGCAATGAACGTATAATAAAAAAAAAAGATAGAAAAAATTGGACTCCGCTTCGAGATTCATAGAACCAAAATATTAAGTGAAATAGGCAAATAAAAGAAATCTTAGACTGTTCACCGTTCGCTACTTTATTTTCGAAAAGTGGCAAGCGGCTGAATACTACATAAAAGTCACCAGTATTCTCTTACTGATTCCCGTTTTCTGAAACTCTATGCAAAAATCCTACTGTAATTTGGAGTCATAATACTATTTGGCAATTATGAACAGTGAGGGATTTAAGGTAAAAACCGAGAGAGAAGAGCTGTTTCTCATGTGAATTTGTCCGTTTTCAAGAGCTACAAGGCAGCAGATTAGTTATATTCTATATTGTATGCTACGATTAAAGAGGTAAATTCTTCATTATTACTGTGAGCGTAATTTCCTTCCCATTGTGATATTTCCTAGAAATTGCACACACATATTTAATTTCTTAAAGTAGATGAAGCATTGTGCTTCATTGCAACGTCACTTCATAATAATATATTTGGGCTATGGTTGGTCCCATCTGCAAAACAACGACGTCGAGGAGTTGACCAAGTGGCGGCAAGTCTTGTACACTGCACGTACAGTTGTACCACAGGCCACCACGAATGGCAACAGGGACATCACTGTCGCAGCAGTACTGTATCATTTCTTACGTCATGTATTTGTTGATCGTTTTGTAGGCATTATTATAAAAGTAATACCGATCGCCTCTACCACTTTCTATAATAAGGCTATATTTCAAACCTCTCCAGATTTTATCGAAAAAAAATTTAACTGTTTATTTAAATCGAAAAATTTGGGCACTGCTGCTTTATCTGACTGATGTTTCGATTATTTTGTTCGATTATTAGTAAAAAGTAAAAAAATCCCAGTTTCTACCGAGGCCAAACAAACACCGAAAAATATCAGTTAATCAGAACTAAAATACCGGTATAATTTTTAATCGGTCTGTTTCTCGCATCCCTACAAGACACAAAATTACTTCAATCCCAGCTATGCTTTGTCACAAACAATAAGTTCGTTCTTTATTAATGTTGTTGTTGGTACCGGTGGCTGCTTTTTGTGCAATGTTTCCGGCGTTATCTACTGTAATATAGGGTGACCATTCACCCGGGTGCCAATGGACACCTCATTCCACATGTACCCAGGTTTCTTAAATTTAAATATTAATGTTTTGTTGATACATTTTGTTAACCCGATTATTATAACTAATAAGAGGATACAAAAGATTGATATAATCCAGATTATCTGTATAATTAATGACATTTAATAAACGTATACAGTAATAAAGAAATGTATTACGATTTTACAAAACTTTACAGCCATTCAACTTTTAATCGATTAATATTAACATGAGCGTTAATATTACTGAGCACTTATAGACGGAATTCACTGTCCTTGGAGAAAAGGGTATTTTACACTGCCTCTAGCCTTCTTGATCATGTCTTTGTTCTTTGAGACACAGTGATAAAACTCGGCACAATCCATTTTGTAGTTGTACAGGATCTGCAGGATTGCCTCAAGAGAGTCCACCTCCATTCTGTTTCTTTCATCAGTCCACTGGATGTTCATGAACGAAAATACTTTTTCCACATTGGCATTATGGGCTGGGATTGCAAATAAATACCTTGGAATTATTACCATCTCAGAGTAATGCTGAAGACAGTCACAGCTTTTTAAAAAACTCACCCACCTCTCATGACATTCCAATGGTGTTTTTCTTTTCATCATTCCACTTGTGAAGACTTTCTTCAGCAAAAAGTTTGTCAGTATGCCGAACTGATCAAATAGAATGGAATCATCGATTTCAATCTCTTTACTCTTCAAATAAGAAACTGTCTCTTCAATGCTTTCCCATTCTGGCACTTCCTTCAGTAACATCCAATCAAACACCGGCGATGAGGGTAAATATGAGGCGCTCCACTTGCTGAGATAGTCTACACACATGTCATAAAACTTGTCAACTTCTTCTCTAAAACTCCGTTCCGCTGCTTCTGATACTTCTGCTCTTTTAAGGACGGATTTAACATTAAAAGAAATGAACTGCTGTTCTCTCCTCTTAGTAAGAGTTTCCAGAGTATTTTTTCAAAACATCATTTACTTCTAGTGCACTTTTTGTGCTTCCCTCAATTTCCTTTATCCCATGCTGCAAACTGCTAGGCTGACTGTGAATGAAACATAAGCAGGCTTCACTTAAAGGGTTACTGAAAAACTGAACCAATATTTTGTGGGCTTTGTCTCCATTTAGGAAAAAACTTTTAACGTTTCAAACAGGCGGATTACTCTTTCAACTGCTGGAAACAGTGATAATCAGCGAGTTTTCGAGTTACACGTTACATTCATATATTCAGTTCCCACATAATCACAGAACTCCTTAAGCCTCTCTGTTCAAACAGTATATATGTAAAAGTGTGAGTATACCTTCATGACGATAGTTTCAACATCACAGATTAAACTGTCAGCAGATGTCTGCACACTATTGTGTAAAACATGTGCAGGGCACCCTATGCCTTCAATGGTTTCATGCAATGTTGCCTTTAATTTGGTAGATACGTTGCATTTGCCTTGTCTTTTTAAACCACCAAAGTTTGTGTTGGTATTGTCTCCACAAAATGCCACACATTTATTTTTCTCAAGATCAAACATTTCGATAGTATTCATACAAAATCTTGAAATTTCGTCAGATGTTTCATTAGGTAGGGAACTCACCTTCAAAATTTTGGTCTGAATTCCCTGATTAATATCGAAAAACTGAACAACAAACGGAAATATTTTAGTGACATTATGATTGCTGGCATCAGTGGATATCCCGTAGAAAGAAGACTTTTTGATGTATTCAAGGCTTTTCTTTACACTTAGGGGAGCAATAACTACTTTCACTAAGGCTGACACTTTAGTTCTTGCTGAACTACACTTTTTTGCAATGGAAGAATCATCAAATCTAATGCTGTTAAGCTTATTAGTACACTCACTAGATGTATAAGTTTGGAGATGTTTTACCGTGTTTTAGGCTAGTGTAAGCTCTGCTACTCAAACTTTCGTCTCTTCACTTGACTGATGTTTCACAAAATAATTTTGTAGCATTTTACTGCAGCTCGGTGCACTGTATCTGTTAATGTGTTTGTTTGACCTGATGTGATCAACTATGTCAGAATGTCCACCATGATTTATACTAATAAAACAGTTACATACGGAACACACTGCTTTGTAATCAAAACGACTTTTCTTAATGAAATACCATTCCTTCGAATAACAGTCACTGAACTTGCAGGCACGTTTCGGCATTGGGTTTCACAGGCCGGCCGCGGTGGTCTAGCGGTTCTAGGCGCTCAGTCCGGAACCGCGCGACTGCTACAGTCGCAGGTTCGAATCCTGCCTCGGGCATGGGTGTGTGTGATGTCCTTAGGTTAGTTAGGTTTAAGTAGTTCTAAGTTCTAGGGGACTGATGACCACAGATGTTAAGTCCCATAGTGCTCAGAGCCATTTGAACCATTTTGGGTTTCACAGTACTGCAGCAATAATAGCACTAATATGAAAAAAACTATTGCAGTTTGTCTGACAAAACATGAACTGCTACTGTGTTCTGATAATGAGTGTGTGAGTAAGTGGCGCGACCATCGGACGGTTTCATAGCTCTTTTACAATAATACAACTTACTACTTGTTGACCAAATTACCGCTCAAAGTAAATTATTGCCTGAGTGTATCAATACTGATACTGTGATTACTAGCATGGGACAATGGAGGTTTTAGAGAAATAAGCTAAAATATATTAATATCTTGTGTTGTATTTCCTCTAATAGCGAAATCCCAAAAACTTGAGAAAGTTTCACGAAATGTATTTAAGAATTGAATTCCGGGACTTTTGAGCGTCCCGATACAAATTTTCGGGACACCGGAACACAGAGATGAAAACCGCGACAATCCCGGTTTTCCGGGACGTTTGGTCACCCTACTGTAATATGAGAGCTTGTGAGTGTATGTTACGCTATGTTTCATGTGTGGGATCGGGTATTCTTAGTAGACTATGGCTAAAAGACAAAGCACTTACAGTTTTAACAGTCAGTGTGTGACCCAGTATGGTTCTGTCAAACTCAGAGAAAAACCCACGTGTTTATTGTGTAGCATTAGTGCGTCAGTTCACAAGAAAAGTAATGTACGAGGGTGGTTTGAAAAGTTCTCGGAACGGAATAGAAAAAAAGTAGAATAGGATTTTCACTCTGCAGCGGAGTGTGCACTGATATGAAACTTCCTGGAAATTTTAATCTGCCGGGAACAACAACAGAGCCACGTCACCGCCACAGCTCTCTTCCAAGGGCACTGACGTAGCACGTGTTTACAGGCAACAGTCCAAACAATATCACGTGAAATACTCGTTGCGCTAGCGCTGACCTCTCGTGGTTATTTCGAGAACTTTTCAAAACACCCTCGTAGAACGTCTTTTTTCGATAAATCACACGAACTTTAATGGTGGCTTTCTTGTTAATTCTCAAAGGCGAAAACATGAAATTACACAGCAACGGCTGGTTATCACGTGCTAATGTGCTACAGCTCACTGTAATTAGGGCACTAAAGTTACAGTCTGTCCCTTCGAATCTCTTCTCTTCGAATGCGAGCCGAATATTGCATTAAAATTAAGCGATGTCTCTTCCAAAGAGTGCTGGCATGCGATTGAAACAAAGGAAAACATGATTTCTAGCACTCTACGAGGATAACAGAAATTACTATGGAGTGTTGGAATAGTGGTTAGCCATGCCACAGCCAACTCAGAGAAGGACGCAGCTGTCTGTATTCGAGTGTCCCTTGCGACACTGCGAGTGCTACGTTGCTCGCAGCACCAGGTCAGTGTTTATTATTGTTATCGCGTTTAGTCAAATGGTTCAAATTGCACTGAGCCCTATGGGACTTAACATCTGAGGTCATCAGTCCCCTAGAACGTAGAACTACTTAAACCTAACTAACCTAAGGACATCACACACATCCATGCCCGAGGTAGGATTCGAACCTGCGACCGTAGCGGTCGAGCGGTTCCAGACTGTAGCGCCTAGAACCGCTCGGCCACCCCGGCCGGCGCGTTTGGTCAAGAATCTTACTAGATAGTACAGCTTCCAAATTTACGTTTGTTGGCAGATACCACCTCAAAATTAACCTAGCTAACCCTCCAATTGGAAGAAAAATCACAACATTCCGTATACGGTGAGTACAGAAAATGCTTATTAGAGGAGACTATTGGGTTGGTGCACAAGTTTGTAGCATTTTTCTGCAATTTTAATAAACACAACAGTTACACATAACGGACACTTCACTCATCAATGCAATATTCTCCTACACCATTTACAACAGTCTGCCACCGTTGGGGTAACTTTCCGATTCCGCGACTACAGAAATCACGTGGTTGCGAGGCTAAGAACTCATCGAGCCATGTTCGAAGTGCATTTTCATCCGGAAAAGAAGTTCGTTGTAGTTTGTTCGACAAAGAGCGGAAAAGTTAAAAATCTGAGGCTGAAAAGTTAGGTGAATAAGATGAGTGTGGAATGAATTTCCAACGCAACTGCTTTTAGTGTTTTTGTCAGTCTAGCAGAATGCTGGCGGACGTTATCGTGGAGTAGAGTCCGTTCTCATATTTCGTCTGCAAGACGTCTCACTTGTTGACAATAAATGACAGCAGCCATGTTTGCACTTTGGGAAGCAATTCGTAGTACACCACATCATCGCTCTTCCACGAGATGCGAAACATTATTGCATTATTGTTTTTGGATCCGTGCAGGTCTTTGTATGGCGAGGTACAGCTTTCTTTGGACTCAACCATACCTTTCTCTTCCTTATGTTACCTAAAAGACACAGTTTCTCATCACCAATAACGGTACAGGGTAGGAATGGTCGGTGTTGTTTATTAGTCAATTAATGGCAAGCAGGCATAGATCCACATGTGTCTCCCCGCAGCTGTTTCTCCTGATTTTAGCTTACAGCATGCGGTACCCACAAGGCCAGATGAACCTTCCCCATTGCATAGTAGATTCGTCACGTTTGCCAGTTCTCTACGAAGACTGGATCCTGGTGGATTAACGCTTTTATACGATGCTTATCAAACCCCGACGATTTTCCTGAACGTGGCTAGTGACGAATGTCAAAATGATCCTCTGCATGCTCTGTCCACTGGCGTTATTATGTGTACATGCCCAATTCTTCCTGAGCCGGCCGCTGTGGCCGAGCGGTTCTATGCGCTTCATTCCGGAACCGCGCTGCTCCTAGAGTCGCAGGTTCCAATCCTGCCTCGGGCATGGATGTGTGTGATGTCCTTAGGTTAGTTAGGTTTAGGTAGTTCTAAGTCTAGGGGACTGATGACATCAGTTGTTAAGTCCCATAGTGCTTAGAGCCATTTGAACCAAATGTTTCTGTCTGTTTTCAATACTGACACGCCTATATTGAACTCGGAAATGATACGATTTCTCCGATTGGCATTCTATTTTCTAACGTCCAAACGATCACTCACTATATCCGAATGACAAAATGACAATATGTAAACTCAATTAGCAACAGTGAACTACAAACAAAAATGAAAAACGATACATTAAGGCTCAGCAGCCGGAATACCAACATGCAAAAGAAAACGCTATGAACTTGTGCACCAACCTATAAAATCCGTCATTGCAAATATAAAAAGAAATGCCCTATCACACTCTCCAGTTTAGAATTCAGTTACGAAACTGTCGGTGATTGTGATTATAAATCTTTTGTGAAGCATGTTTAAATTCTATTCGTACACTTTAGTAGATGGTTTAGACAGTTTTCAACACTTGGACAAATGATTACAATTATTAATAAATGCATTCGTTTGGGCTGACATTACTGAACTTGGAGGTAGGAAACAGGTGATCTTCAGAAACTGCAATCTTGAAGAATTAGAAAAGGAATTTTTAAAATATCTAGCAAATGTATCTTCGAAATCATGTTTCTTAATTTCAAGTAATTTCTGGACTCTGGTTGATGACGATAAATATCCCACGATTTTAAATGTTGCTTTGAAAACATTTTATAGTTGTAACTTGGCTTGTCTTTACGAGGCTATATTTTCATCTGTGATCATCATTAAGAATGAACACCGACACAGCCTGTCCGACATACATCCACATAGACAGTGTATTAAAAGCAGCTTATGTCAACTACACAACTCAACATAACAGCGAATATGTAGTGCCAAATGTCACATCAAAAATGTGGTTGCAAATCTAGGCCACTTAAATCATACTTTTTAAAATATTTTTACCGCATCACATTCTTGTACTAGCAGTAGTAATATTAAAACAGTGATTCTGATGCCGGCGGCATCCGCACAACCTTAGCAATGAATTAAATGCACCACAGCACATAAGAAAGTTCGACACTACTGCCCTAGAGACTAAATGCGCATGCGATCGGAGATCCGAGGAAAATAAAGATAAAGAATTGTAGTAGACAGACAAATGTAAGGATGTAAAGGAGCATATCACTATGGGTAAGATGCATGAATATCAAGAGCTCAGATGGAAACCCAGTTCTAAGCAAAGAAGGGAAAGCAGAAAGGTGGAAGGAGTATATAGAGGGTCTATACAAGGGCCATGTTCTTGAGGACAATATTATTGAAATGGAAGAGAATGTACGTGAAGATGAAATAGGAGATATGATACTGCGTGAAGAGTTTGGCAGAGCACTGAAAGACCTAAGGAGAAACAAGGCCCCGGGAGTAGACAACATTCCATTAGAAATACTGGCTGCCTTGGGAGAACCAGCCCTGACAAAACTCTACCATTTAGTAAGCAAGATGTATGAGACAGGCGAAATACCCTCAGACTTCAAGAAGAATATAATAATTCCAATTCTAAAAAAAAGGAGGTGTTGACAGATGTGAAAATTACCGAACTATCAGTTTAATAAGCCACGGCTGCAAAATACTAACACGAATTCTTTACACATGTGTGGAAAAAATGGTAGAAGCTGACCTCGTAGAAGATGAGTTAGGATTCCGTAGAAATGTTGGAACACGCGAGGTAATATTGACCCTACTTCTTATCTTAGAAAATAGGTTAAGGAAAGGCAAACCTACGTTTCTAGAATTTGTAGACTTAGAGAAATCTTTTGACAATGTCGACTGGAATACTCTCTTTCAAATTCTGAAGGTGGCAAGGGTAAAATACAGGGAGCGAAAGGCTATTTACAATTTGAACAGAAACGAGATGGCAGTTATAAGAGTCGAGGGACATGAAAGGTAAGCAATGGTTGGGAAGGGAGTGAGACAGGTTTCTAGCCTCTCCACGATGTTATTCAATCTGTATATTGAGCAAGCAGTAAAGGAAACAAAAGAAAAATTCGGAGTAGGTATTAAAATCCACGAAGAAGAAATAAAATCTTTGAGGTTCGCCGATGGCATTGTAATTCTGTCAGAAGCAGCAAAGGACCTGGAAGAGCAGCTGAACTGAATGGACAGTGTCTTGAAAGGAGGATATAAGATGAACATCAACAAAAGCAAAACGATGATAATGGAATGTAAACTAATTAAATCCGGTGATGCTGCAGGAATTAGATTGGGAAATGAGATGCTTAAAGTAGAGAGGAGGTTTGCTATTTTGGGAGAAAAATAACTGATGATGGTCGAAGTAGAGAGGATATAAAATGTAGACTGGCAATGGCAAGGAAATTGCTTCTGAAGAAGAGAAATTTGTTAACATCGAGCATAGATTAAAGTGTCAGAAAGTCGTGTCTGAGTTTGGCCATGTATGGAAGTGGAACGTGGACAATAAATAGTTCGGACAAGAAGAGAAGCTTTAGAAATGTGGTGCTACTGAAGAATTCTGAAGATTAGATGAGTAGATCACATAACTAATGAGGAGGTACTGAATAGAATTGGAGAGAAGAGAAATTTGTGGCACCACTTGATTAGAAGAAGGGATCGGTTGGTAGGGCATATTCTGAGACATCAAGGGATCTCCAATTTAGTATTGGAGAAAGACCAAGAGATGAATACAGTAAAAGGATTCCGAAGGATGTAGGTGGCAGTAGGTACTGGGAGATGAAGAACCTTGCACACGATAGAGTAGCATGGAGAGCTGCATCAAACCAGTCTCAGGAGTGAAGACCACAACAACAACAGTAGAGGGTCATAAGGGTCATAGAAAACCATCTCAGAGTAACGTCAGGGGCAGTGAACTCTGCTTATTAACCCTCTGACCGATGCAGTTGCTCCGCCACGCATCCCGGTCCTTACAGCAAGCGCTACGGACGTCTTCAGAGATCTCCAGGTGCCTTTCCCTCAGAGCTAAAGAAGTGTTTACTGATGTTAATTGATTTATGTGTCGTATGTTGTGCGTCTAGATTTGTGGTCGCAGTCATTGTCTCAAGTGTTCATCCATGTATAAAAATTGAGATGTTGAGCTGAAATCCTTTGTCAACGTTAATATCAGATTTCAGCTCGACATATCAGCTGTGTACATGGATGAAGACCGAGCGAGGTGGCGCAGTGGTTAGACACTGGACTCGCATTCGGGAGGACGACGGTTCAATCCCGCGTCCGGCCATCCTGATTTAGGTTTTCCGTGATTTCCCTAAATCGCTCCAGGCAAATTCCGGGATGGTTCCTTTCAAAGGGCACGGCCGACTTCCTTCCCCGTCCTTCCCTAATCCGATGAGACCGATGACCTCGCTGTCTGGTCTCCTTCCCCGAAACAACCAACCAACCAACCATGGATGAAGTCTGGTGGCTTGAGCTGCGACCTCTGCAGTAGACGCGAAACAATTAAATGTATATAAATGTACTAAAAACAAAATGTAGGTGAGAAACTTCTCTTTTAAAAACACTTTAAACTACGAACGAGAAAATAAAATTCTCCTTCGAATATAACGGAGAAGCTCCATCGACCACAAATTCTCGTGATTGCAGGTCAACAGTTTGCACTTCCCCACTGAATACTTGTAAGCCTGTTACACAAACTGAGAGACTTACGCACAAATTTAAAGCAAAAATAGCGGCATCACTACCTTGCAGCTCACGCTTACGTTCCCCGCACAGCCACCTTTAGTCTATTGATGTAGCTTTTCACTCTAACAGCGCGTGGAAAAATGAATAATTTCCGTACGAGCTCTGGATTCTATTATTTAATTACGATGATTATTTCTCCCTATGTAGGCTGGCGACAGCAAAATATTTTCACTTCAGAGGAGTGAGATGGCGACTGAACTGTTGTGAAAAGATCTCGGTGCAACTCAAAACGCCTTTCGTAAGACTGCAACCCCAGCTTGCTTATCATATCCGTGAGACGTTCTCCACAATTTCAATATAATAAAAAACGCGCAGACCATCTTTGGAATTCATTGGTGTCCTCCGTCAATCCTATCCAGCAAGGAATCCACATCGCACAGATATATTCTAGCAGAGGACGGACAGGCGTAGTCTAGACAGTCTGTTCCTTCCCTTAAGAGTTCTGCCAATAAAACGCTGTTTTTTGTTTGCCTTCTCCACAACATTATCTAGTTGATGGTTCCGATTTAAGTAATTCGTGATTGTGATTCCTACAAATATAGTTGAATTGCCAGCTTTTAACGTTGTATGATTTATCGTGTAAACGAAATGAAATGGATTTATTTTCGTACTTACGTTGATGACCTCACACTTTCCTAATACAGAGACAATTGCCACTTTCGCACTATGCAGATATCCTGTATAAGTTATTTTGCCATTAGTTTTCATCTTCTGATGTCTTTGCTAGGTGAAAACTGGCAGCATCATCTGCAAACAGTGTAAGTTGGCTGCTCAGAGTGTCTTCTAATTCGTTTATACAGATCAGGAAGAGCAGAGGTCCTGTCAGACTTCATTGTGGAACGCCGGATATCACTTTTGCTTTACTCAATGATTTTTCGTCGATTAATACGTACTGTGACTTTTCATCACGAATTCAATCGCAAAACTGAAGCGATACGTCATAGGCACGCAGCTTATTTTGAAGTCCGTTGTGAAGAACGATGTACAACTCATTCTGGAAATATAGAAATGTGGAATTAATTTGAGGTACCGTGTCAACAGTATTCATTATTTCGAGCGAATAAGGAACTAGCTGTGTTTGACAAGAACGATATTTTCTGAATCCATGCTGACTATGTTTCAGTAGACAGTTACCTCCGAGATAATTCATAATTTCCAAACACAATATATGTTACAAGATCGTACGGCAAATGGACGTCAGTGGTATGAGTCTTTCATTCAGCCGGTTAATCGTTTCTTGAGTATTCGTGAAACCTGTGCAACATTCGAGTCTTTTGGTACGGATCTTTCTAAGAGCGAGCGGTTGTACATGATTGCCTAGTATAGTGCTATTGCATCGACTTTCTCTGAAATAAATCTAATTCATATGCTGTCTGTACCACCAGGACTTGCCTTTACGAAATGCTTTATGTTGCTTCGCTCCGCCGAGATTATCTACTTCTATATACTCATGTTGACAGTTGTTCTTGATCAGAATTATGGAATATTTACTTCATCTTCTTTGGTTAATGAATTTTCGATAGATGTGTTTAGTAACTCCGCTTTAGCAGTACTGCCGTCAGCCGTATCGCAATTGGTATCTTGTAGTGAGGGTGTTGATTGCGTCTCGCTGACGGTGTACTTTACATACGACCAGAATCTCTTTCGATTGTCTGCCAGGTTTCGATATTGAGTTCTGTTATGGAAGCTATTTAAAGTTCCGACAGCTGCAAGAAGTTCAGGTCTTCAGCGAAACATTGCCAGTATTTGAGAGTCTGCAACAGTGTTCCGACATATTTTGTGTAACCTTTTACTAATTTATTCGGCATAAGTCTCTCAGTTGCCTCTGATACTATATGTATGCAGGTAAGCAACATCTGGTCCACACTAACATACACTCCTGGAAATTGAAATAAGAACACCGTGAATTCATTGTCCCAGGAAGGGGAAACTTTATTGACACATTCCTGGGGTCAGATACATCACATGATCACACTGACAGAACCACAGGCACATAGACACAGGCAACAGAGCATGCACAATGTCGGCACTAGTACAGTGTATATCCACCTTTCGCAGCAATGCAGGCTGCTATTCTCCCATGGAGACGATCGTACAGATGCTGGATGTAGTCCTGTGGAACGGCTTGCCATGCCATTTCCACCTGGCGCCTCAGTTGGACCAACGTTCGTGCTGGACGTGCAGACCGCGTGAGACGACGCTTCATCCAGTCCCAAACATGCTCAATGGGGGACAGATCCGGAGATCTTGCTGGCCAGGGTAGTTGACTTACACCTTCTAGAGCACGTTGGGTGGCACGGGATACATACGGACGTGCATTGTCCTGTTGGAACAGCAAGTTCCCCTGCCGGTCGAGAGAATGGTAGAACGATGGGTTCGATGACGGTTTGGATGTACCGTGCACTATTCAGTGTCCCCTCGACGATCACCAGCGGTGTACGGCCAGTGTAGGAGATCGCTCCCCACACCATGATGCCGGGTGTTGGCCCTGTGTGCCTCGGTCGTATGCAGTCCTGATTGTGGCGCTCACCTGCACGGCGCCAAACACGCAACGACCATCATTGGCACCAAGGCAGAAGCGACTCTCATCGCTGAAGACGACACGTCTCCATTCGTCCCTCCATTCACGCCTGTCGCGACACCACTGGAGGCGGGCTGCACGATGTTGGGGCGTGAGCGGAAGACGGCCTAACGGTGTGCGGGACCGTATCCCAGCTTCATGGAGACGGTTGCGAATGGTCCTCGCCGATACCCCAGGAGCAACAGTGTCCCTAATTTGCTGGGAAGTGGCGGTGCGGTCCCTCACGCCCCACGTGTTGAGCAATTCGGCAGTACGTCTACCCGGCCTCCCGCATGCCCACTATACGCCCTCGCTCAAAGTCCGTCAACTGCACATACGGTTCACGTCCACGCTGTCGCGGCATGCTACCAGTGTTAAAGACTGAGAGGGAGCTCCGTATGCCACAGCAAACTGGCTGACACTGACGGCGGCGGTGCACAAATGCTGCGCAGCTAGCGCCATTCGACGGCCAACACCGCGGTTCCTGCTGTGTCCGCTGTGCCGTGCGTGTGATCATTGCTTGTACAGCCCTCTCGCAGTGTCCGGAGCAAGTATGGTGGGTCTGACACACCGGTGTCAATGTGTTCTTTTTTCCATTTCCAGGAGTGTAGTTGGGAAGTAGTGGAGACTGTCTCTTACCAAGGCGTCACAGAAGTTTTCATCTATCTTTTGAAATAGGTATATTTTGCTTTTACTTTTAGTAGAATTGGATGTTGCTGTGGTTAGTCTCGCTACAACGACCTAGTAGTCACTATTCCATGTATCCTTCATGATTGTCTATCTGCTGAGGGTTATTTATTACTACGAGGGCAAGTGTATTTTCACATACACTCCTAGTGGGCTACTGAACTAACAGCTCAAACTAATTTTCAGAGAAAGTATTTAGTACAATTTCTGACGATGTTTTAAACCTACCACCGTCTTTGAGTATATATTTTCGCCAACATATCGAGGGCAGATTGAAGTCACCATCAACTATAATTGTATGAGTGATGTACCAATTTGTATCGAAGGTTTCTTTGAACTATTCAGCAACTGAATCATCTAAGTCGTGGGGTCGGTAAAAGCAACAAATTATTAATTTAATAATTAAATTATCGTCAGGAAGTGCAATATGGCTAAGCAGGGATAGCTAGAGGACAAATGTAAGGATGTAGAGGCTTGTCTCACTAGGGGTAAGATAGATACTGCCTACAGGAAAATTAAAGAGACCTTTGGAGAGAAGAGAACCACTTGTATGAATATCAAGAGCTCAGATGGCAACCCAGTTCTAAGCAAAGAAGGGAAGGCAGAAAGGTGGAAGGAGTATATAGAGGGTTTATACAAGGGCGATGTACTTGAGGACAATATTATGGAAATGGAAGAGGATGTAGATGAAGACGAAATGGGAGATAAGTTACTGCGTGAAGAGTTTGACAGAGCACTGAAAGACCTGTGTCGAAACAAGGCCCCGGGAGTAGACAACATTCCATTTGAACTACTGATGACCTCGGGAGAGCCAGTCATGACAAAACTCTACCATCTGGTGAGCACGATGTATGAGACAGGCAAAATACCCTCAGACTTCAAGAAGAATATAATAATTCCAATCCCAAAGAAAGCAGGTGTTGACAGATGTGAAAATTACCGAACTATCAGTTTAATAAGTCACAGCTGCAAAATACTAACGCGAATTCTTTAGAGACGAATGGAAAAACTGGTAGAAGCCGACCTCGGGGAAGATCAGTTTGGATTCCGTAGAAATGTTGGAACACGTGAGGCAATACTGACCGTACGACTTATCTTAGAAGAAAGATTAAGAAAAGGCAAACCTACGTTTCTAGCATTTGTAGACTTAGAGAAAGCTTTTGACAATGTTAACTGGAATACTCTCTTTCAAATTCTGAAGGTGGCAGGGGTAAAATACAGGGAGCGAAAGGCTCTTTACAGTTTTTACAGAAACCAGATGGCAGTTATAAGAGTCGAGGGGCATGAAAGGGAAGCAGTGGTTGGGAAAGGAGTAAGACAGGGTTGAAGCCTCTCCCCGATGTTATTCAATCTGTATATTGAGCAAGCAGTAAAGGAAACAAAGGAAAAATTCGGAGTAGGTATTAAAATTCATGGAGAAGAAGTAAAAACTTTGAGGTTCGCCGATGACATTGTAATTCTGTCAGAGACAGCAAAGGACTTGGAAGAGCAGTTGAACGGAATGGACAGTGTCTTGAAAGGAGGATATAAGATGAACATCAACAAAAGCAAAACGAGGATAATGGAATGTAGTCGAATTAAGTCGGGTGATGCTGAGGGGATTAGATTAGGAAATGAGACACTTAAAGTAGTAAAGGAGTTTTGCTATTTAGGGAGTAAAATAACCGATGATGGTCGAAGTAGAGAGGATATAAAATGTAGACTGGCAATGGCAAGGAAAGCGTTTCTCAAGAAGAGGAATTTGTTAACATCGAGTATAGATTTAAGTGTCAGGAAGTCGTTTCTGAAAGTATTTGTATGGAGTGTAGCCATGTATGGAAGTGAAACATGGACGATAACTAGTTTGGACAAGAAGAGAATAGAAGCTTTCGAAATGTGGTGCTACAGAAGAATGCTGAAGATAAGGTGGGTAGATCACGTAACTAATGAGGAGGTATTGAATAGGATTGGGGAGAAGAGAAGTTTGTGGCACAACTTGACTAGAAGAAGGGATCGGTTGGTAGGACATGTTTTGAGGCATCAAGGGATCACAAATTTAGCATTGGAGGGTAGTGTGGAGGGTAAAAATCGTAGAGGGAGACCAAGAGATGAATACACTAAGCAGATTCAGAAGGATGTAGGTTGCAGTAGATACTGGGAGATGAAGAAGCTTGCACAGGATAGAGTAGCATGGAGAGCTGCATCAAACCAGTCTCAGGACTGAAGACCACAACAACAACATCAGTTGTCAAGTACAGCCTCTACCCGTTCTAATACATAGGCACTGTTTAATTCAAATGTGATACAAAATAAATTATGTCTAACAGCAACAAACGCCGTTACCAATTGTATTTAGCCTGTCGTATCTGAACACCGTTAGATCCATTGTAAAAATTTCAGCTGAACTTACCTCCGGGTCCAGCTAACTTTCGCTGCCCATAATGATTAGAGCTTCAGTTATTTCTGTTGGTGCTTGCAGCTCTGGTTCTTTTCCATCACAGCAACGGCAATTTGCTGCATGAGTACCGATTATTGTTAAGTCTAACCTCTTACTAAATTCGTCCTGCATTTCCATCTGCTTCTACATGGCTACTCTGCAAAGCACACTGACTGCCTGGCAGAGGGTCCATCGAACCACTTTCAGAGGAATTCTCTGTTATTCCACTCTCCAAGTGCGAGCGGAAAAATACAAACACATCTTTCCGTGCGAAGTCTGATTTCCCTTATTTTATTATGATGATAGGTTCTCCTTACATAGGTCGACGTCAGAAAAATATTTTCCCATTCAGAGGAGAAAGTTTATGATTGAAATTTTGTGAGAAGGTCCTACCGCAACGAGAAACGCTTTTGTTATTAAAGATATCCACTCCAGATGCTATATCAGGTCCGTGACACTCTCTCCCCTATTTCTCGATAACACAAAACGTGATGTCCTTCTCTGAACTTTCTCTATCTATTCCATTAATGCTATCTCATAAGGATTTCACGCCCTGCAGCAGTTGTGAAAAAGAGGACGGACAAGCGTAGTGTGCGCAGTCTCTTTAGTAGAGCTGTTTTATCTACTAAGTGTTCTGTCAATAAACGGCAATTTTTGGTCCGCGTTCTCCATATTTTCTGTGTGTTCTTTCCAACTGAAGTTGCGAGCAACGCTAATTCTTACGTTTTTAGTTGAATTTATTTGACTGATTTATCGTGTAAACGAAGATTACTTTTAGCACGCATGTGGATGGCCTTAAGCTTTTCATTATTTACGGTCAATTAGCAATTTCCGCATCGTACAGATGTCTAGATCGTTTGCATCTGGTTTTGAGCTTATGATGACATTACTAGACGATAAATGATATCATCGTCTACGAACAACCTAAGACGTCTGCTCGGATTATCTCCTAACAGAGGGTCTATGACACACTCCTGTGGAACGCCGGAAATCACTGTTTTACTGGATGACTTTCAGTCAGTTACTACAAATTGTGACCTCTCTGACTGGAAATCCCGGAGCCAATCACATAACTGAGACGATATTTCGTGAGCACTTTGATTACAAGCCACTTGTGAGGCACGGTGTCATAAGCCTTCTGGAAACCTAGAAATAAGGAATCAGTTTGAAATCCATTGTCGACTACACTTAACATTTCGTATGAGTAAAGAGCTATTTGTGTTCCATAAGAACGATGTTTTCGTAGTCCGTGTTGATTATGTGTCAGTAGACCGGTCTCTTCACCATTTGAAACTGAAGCACTTTAGGCATTTTCCCGCTTCCCTCAAGCCTAAAAGCCGCCCATTGAATACCGCACAGTCCCCGCCACTCGTGTATGTAGTGGAAAGCGGGAACGAAAACCCCACCATCCTATGGCACAAGTTGACAAATCTGCAACCAGTACTGTCTAAGAATCGTCTGAGCCTCTGATTCAGACTCTCCATTTGGCTCTGCGCCAGAGGTCAGCAACTGATCCTGTCGACGATGCTACAAGTGGCGAACTCAGCGTTTACTTCGCGAGCAAGTCTGGCCTTCCTTATCAAGGTGGCTAGTAGATGCCCGAAAGCAGAGAGAATCTCTTCTTATCCAAAGCGACACACGTCTTTAGTACCTACATGAGCCACCAGTTGTAGTTGGCTGCTCCCTGTGCTGTTAATGTCATCCAGAAGCACTTGTTGCACATCTGATGACTCTTCCAGCAACAGTGCACATAGGATTTCTTCCCCTCCTCGGCAGCCATATCCCCCTGGGCCCTATTACGCGCCTGACATTGCAGCTCATAACTACCAACGATCCCACCCCGTGTGAAAGCCAAAATTTGGGGGCCGAAGGCCTTCCTATGGCATAGAACGAGACACTGCATGTGACTCAAGACCTTTGTCACCCACAAGTAACACCAGGTACCTGTTCTTCAGAAGGACTGGTGAGGCCGCTCGAATGTTGTCTGCCTACTCGATCACGGGTAAAGAGTCATCCTCCGTGCGAGCAGTAACAGCGGCGGTCACGGTCACAGTATGGACCAGTCGGCGGACACAAGGGACGTGCTGGACATACGCTACATCCCCACGTCCGGTGCCAAACGGTGAAGCCCATTGGCAGCAGCCCCAAGGTGTGTGACCAAAGCCAACATCGCCTGGGGCTGTGAGAGAGAGGTCACCAACCGAGCTTGCATCTGAAAGAAGGAACCACAATCCCCAGTCCTACTCATGACGACGGAACTGCAGAACTGAAACGCTCAACTGTGGCTACTAGATACACAAATAGGCGAGAAATTTAAGATTTTTGACTAAAACGCAAACAGTAAATAAAACTAAAGGTCCCCTCTAGTTATCAGAAGCTCAGATCTCTCAAAGAAAAACGCTGTCCTTTAATGTGCTGCCGACGATACTGAAGCTGCTGTCCAACTATCGAGCTCTAAAACTGAAACTGAGCCTACTGCATGGTTCCTGCTTCATATGGATCATGCCGCTATTCTCTTTACTGCCTGTCATTAATACTTTTGTCTTTCTTTGCTTTACTTTCAATCCATATTCTGTGCTCATAAACAGTTAACGGGACCTGTATTTCTTCAACACTCTCATTGACAACAGCAACATCATCAGTGAATCCTATAACTGATATTCCTTCACCATTATTTTTCGTCGCACTTTTGAACATATCTTTTATTTCCTTCATTGTTTTATGAATATACAGAATTTGGTACTTAAAAAATTCTACCTTCTTCAAAAAACAATGTCTTTTCTTCTTTATTATTATTTACCTAGCCTCGTTGCGACACGTATGTATCCTCTTAAATGGGTCTCATTTCCTTTATATAAAATACAACAAAAATCTTTTCGTTTCGTTCTAGCCCTAAAACTACAAAATATAGTTTTCTGCCACTTTAATCGAGATATCCGTCAGGAGAGAATTCAGCAACTGTGTTGATATTTGACGATTTTTACGTGTCATATCCTTTTTAGTCTCAGTTGTTTTAAAACAGTAAGAGTTGTTTCCATCTCCTTCGATCATGTTCAGATATGTGCAGTACTCTTATGTGTGATTCCGAAGGCGACACGACGGTTTGCTTCCGTAAGTACAAAGATCTCAAGTTAATGCAGGGCTATAGAAACTAGTTATGATGTACTAAATGTGCAACTGAGACATAAAAATAAACGGCACAAGACATTTTTTTACGTTGTGTTTTGCTGTGATTTTGCACCTGAAGATGCATCAATGTCAGAGTGCTGATTATACAATGATGTGACAAAAGTTATAGGATATCTTCTAATATCATGTCGGACCTCCTTTCGTCTGGCGTGTCACGGACTCAACAAATCGTTGGAACTCCCCTCCCGAAATATTGAGCCATGCTGCCTCTATAGCTTTCCATGCTTGCGAAGGTCTTGCCGGTGCCGAATTTCTGCACGAAGTGACCTCTCGATTGTGTCCCATAAATATATTATGGGATTCATGACCGGCAATATGGGTGACCAAATCACTCGCTAGAATTGTCCAGAATGTTCTTCAAACCAGTCAGAAAAAATTGTGGCCCCGAGCCAATTCCATCACTGTTTGGGAAAATGAAGTCGACGAATGGGAGCAAATTGTCTCGAAGTAGACGAACATCGCCATCTCCGGTCAATGATCGGTTGAGCTGGATCAGATGACTCAGACCATTCCACGTAAACACAGCCACACCATTAGCCAGCTAGTACCAGCTTGCATCGCACTCGAACCGCACCATCAGCTCTTACGAAATGAAAGCTGGACTTATCTGAGCACGAAACCAATTTTCAGGTCGTCTATGGTCCGACCCACGTGTACACGAACCCAGGCGAGGCGCTGCAGGCGGTGTTTTGACGCACTGTCCTGACGGATACATTTTTGTCGTAACAACACACTGATTTCTGCCGTTATTTCAAACAGAGTTGCATGTCTGTTAGCACTGATAACTCTGCGACAGCCCTGTTGCTCTCAGTAGTTAAGTGAAGGGCATCGGCCAATGCGTTGTCCTTGGTAAGAGGTAATGTCTGAAACGTGTTATTCTCGGCTCAGTCATGTCACTGTGGACCTCGGAATATAGATTTCCGTAACGATTTCCAAAATGGAATGTCTCATCGGTCTATCTCCTACCATTCCGCGTTCAAAGTGTGTTAATTCCCGCCGTGCTGACCTGAACACGTTGGAAACCGTTTCACATGAACCATCCGAGGGCGAATGAAGGCTGTGCTAATGGCTCAAATAGCTCCTGCCCGAGGCAGGATTCGAACCTGCAACCGTAGCGGTCGCGCGGTTCCAGTCTGAAGCACCGGCTGGCGCTGTGCTAACGCGCTACCCATTTTTACCTTGTGTAATCAATACTACCACTATCTGTAATGTGTATATCGCTATCCCATGATTTATGTCATCTCAGTGTATTGGGCACTACTTATCTACCTCTTAAGGCTTGTTAGCAAGACAACTGAGAAGCAGTACTGAAATTGCAGTGTTTGCTACAAAATTTATTGTTTTTTATACTTTTCTCCAGAGTAACTACTCTGTGTTTTAAGCCTAAAGTAGAGAAAAAGCAGAGGAAATTTATAGTCAAATTTTCCATGAAATAAAGCGAGATCCACTGAAGGTGACACATTGATTTCGAAACCAAAAGTTTCATTTTCAGGTGTCGTTAGGTGCCACCTTTAGTTGGCTTTACTAGTCGCTTCCATGCTGTGCTGTGTAGGCAGGCCTTGTGGTTGCTGGTCCTACGCTCCTGTGCATTAGTTTGATGAGATTGTAAAGCCCTCACCCCTTCCCCATGACCGACCGCCGTAAATTTCTGTTCCATAACTACACCGTGGCACGTGAAGATAAAGCTGCATGTTTCGAAACCGCTCATGCAATAATTAATAAGATATTATGGCAACTGAAGCAGATTTTTTTTATTAGTTTTAATTTTAATTACCAACAGCCTCAGTTGCACCGTTTACCTAGACTTTACCTAGGTTTCAGTCGGGAGAACCCAACCTTCTTCAGAATAACAGTAACTACCGTTTGTCCATAGTGGGCATCGTCAAGCTAAAACTACAAATCCATAAATTAACCTCAGACTGTAAAAACTTATCTGAAACTGCCTCGGCCCCACTTCGTGACCGCGATGCGGCAGCCACGACTGCTGTACTGGAACTGACCGTAGCGTCATGAGGCCCGCCTGGGCGGACACAATACCTTACGCCTGCGCATAAACTGTGTGGTAGTTACTTGTTGGGACAAGAAGCGAACTTAGCTCCTGACCTTGAATTTACTAGTAAAGTGAAATAAAAGGTATAACTGAGGAAAAGGGCGTATATGTTATCCTGTGCAGAACGTACTTAGATCGACTGCTGTATCATTTATGAGGTATTCATTGATCATGATATGACGAAGACATCATGTGCTTACAAGGTATGGCCTGTTTAGGAAAATTTTGTGCTTAAGCACGAAGTTTAATCACCTAAAAAGAACTTTTGAATGGGAAGGGCAATATAAAGCCAACATCGTCATTATTATGACTAGGTCTAGAAACGTTTAAGACGTATTTGTTAAGCACTTGCTTATCTATGGACAAACGGTAGTTACTGTTATCCTGAAGAAGGTTTGGTTATCCCGACTGAAACCTAGGTAACGTGTAGGTAAACGGTGCAACTGAAGCTTTTTTTATTTTTTACAATCGCATTGACCAATTAGGGTCACGTTAACCACTTCAGTTCCTATTCTTCCTTTGTTGTTGTTTCCTATTTTTCCAGTATTCCCTCATTTTCTCCCCATGAAGTCTCTTCCTTTCTTCTGACCAGGTTGCTCCCGATTTTTTATTTCTTCTGCTTTGAAAGCCTTACAAATTCAGCATTTTGTTTTTAAAACGGTTTCTTTCTGTTATTTCTGATCTTTTCTTACTTCTGTAATCCATGCTATTGTCGATTTCTTCTTCCAGAAATATAGGAGTATTTGTTTTGTTAGTCTATATCCATCCATTCGGTAGAGATGTCCAAAAACGTTTAATCTCCGTTTGGCAATTACTTCAGATATTTTCTCTATATTTTGTAGATCTCCTCATTACTTCTTATTTTCCAACCATCTGCAGTTTTCATTGCAGCCATTATTTTTCTAATAATCCTTCTTTCCAGTACCTATAGTTTGTATATCTTATAGTTCATCGTTAGGTATTCAGTGCCGTATAAACAATCTGGTAGTACCACTGTGGTGTATTGTTTTACTTTTGTTTTTCTAGATGTACATTTCTTGTTGTAAATATTTTTTGTCAAACCATATACTCTTTCCATTTTGTTAATTCTTACATCTATTGCAAATTTTTCTAGTCCATTCTGTTGTATAGTTTCCCCAATACATTTAAATTTATTTTTACCTATTTGTGTTTCTAAGTATTTTGGTGCATTTTTTATATTTGCCAGGAATTTTGTTTTTTCAGGTGAAATTTTGAGACCAGTTCTGTTTGCTAGTTTTTCCAGAATGTTTATTTGAGTAACTGCTTCTGTCAAGTTTCCTGAAAGTATTGCGAAATCATCTGCAAAAGCCAAGCAGTTTACCTTCTGGTTATTAAAATTAAAATTAATTATATAAATGTGTTCCTTATTGCGGATGTTCGCCATATCAAATATTTATTATCTTTTATACAATACAGTGTCAATTTCTTCTATGGGGTATGACCAAAGTCTCATCGAGGTACGTTATCTGGCAGTGAGGTGTCGTGCGTAAGTTACTTTTGTCCTTAAGTTTGGCGCACTGGGGTATAGTAATATCGATTTATAGATTACAGGCAGAATATGTCCCCAACAAGCAACCCACGAGGTTCGAGATGTGGCGAGACTTGCTGGATGGAGGCGAGGTGTGAATGCTGGAGAGGAGTCCCTGTGGGGCGGCGGTGAGATGTGCGGCGCGCTGGCTGCGTGGGCATCGGTGGCAGCGCCGGTGTCGGTCCTGTGGCGGCGCCCCGCGGACGCGCAGTTTGCAGGGGCCGCCGCCGCGCCGGACCGGACTCCAATTTGCAATGCTAACAGCATTTGTCTGCTGATAGCGCTCATGAATATGTAAAGTCGGCCGGCCGCGCGCCGCCGCGGATCACGGACCTGCTGCGCCCGCCGCCCTCGTCGCCGCCCCGCCGCCCCACTACGTTGTCGCCGCTGCTGCCTTCACTGTTTGCCTGGAGGGCCAAGTCTTCACCAAGAGTCCTGGTGGCGAATGCTATTGAATCACAACCACAAACACACAAATGGGGGCAAGCCGGAGGAACTACTGGTGACAATTTGCCATTGTGCCCCTGAGTAAACTGACCTATCGGGAGCCTTATCGGGAAGATCTTGAGCCCCCAAAGAAATGACAAAGCTATAATTGCCCCACACTCCGTGAAACAACTTTCCTGTAATTTTATTCTATGCAGATTTAGAATATATTTAGTTTAAAACAGGGATAGGTGGCTACGATTTTTTCGAATCCCTACATGAAACCCTAATACACAACAAACCTTGGGAAATATATATATATATATATATATATATATATATATATATATATATATATATATATATTGCTTTATATAGTCATAAAAAGCAAACCAAGGCTTTTTTCATTAGGCTCAATTTCAAATAAAAATTTGCGAGTTTTGTCACACTTGGTGTCGCCAGCTTTTCATCACGGACATATGGCCAGAAGCGCAAGAGACGTTTGGTCTCCTGGCAAAACACTCTCAAAACAAAGAGGATTCAATAATCTTAACATTGTTTTTTGTAAATTAGTAGTTACAGGTATGCTATGTGGAGAAACTTATACTGGACCGATTGCAGTTTGGGAATCACAACAAATGGCTCTGAGCACTATGCGACTTAACTTCTGAGGTCATCAGTCGCCTATAACTTAGAACTAATTAAACCTAACTAACTTAAGGACTTCACACACATCCATGCCCGAGGCAGGATTCGAACCTGCGACCGTAGCGGTCGCTCGGCTCCAGACTGTAGCGGAATCACAACAGGTGTATATTTTTCGCTCTACGATTTTAGCTGGAATATTAAGTGGCCGAGCGGTTCTCGGCGCAACAGTCTGGAGCCCCGCGACCGCTACGGTCGCAGGTTCGCCCCGCGACTGCTACGGTCGCAGGTTCGAATCCTGCCTTGAGCATGGATGAGTGTGATGTCCGTAGGTTAGTTAGGTTTAAGTAGTTCAAAGTTCTAGGAGACTGATGACCTCCGAAGTTAAGTCCCATAGTGCTCAGAGCCATTTGAACCATTTTTTGGAATATTAAACTCTTTACAACCCTTACCAACTGAAATACAGTCACTTTTTTACTTTATTCATACAAATTTTTCTCTCCATCTGCCTCTAGTTCAAGTAATCTTAGAAACGTACTTTGTTGGCATCTGTAAGAAAATTAATTCCAGTTAAAGCTAAAGACAAAACAAAGTTTTACGGGGTCGTTCACTAACCCAAAGACGGTATGACGATCAGTGCCAATCGGCGCTGAAACGACGGCCATAGTGTCTCGTCAAACATGGAACGCAAACACAAACAACATGACGATATGGTGATAGACCTATACAGCTCTGTAACATAAGTTCCCGTAACTTCTGATAGTTTAACTTACGGAAAAATGGGAAAGTATAGACATGCTGTGTATAATTAAGGTGTATTAAAAACTAAAATCTCGATAAATACTTACTTTTTATTAAAACGGTCAAAGAAAGCGTCAAAGTGGCAGTCGCAACAGAGTCTCACAATTAACTGACCTATGGTGCAGCCATCCGGGTGTTTGGAGAACCACAGCCGCTGTCCATCTCCTCTGTATGGGTAGCTACCCTGTTTTATCCTAAAATTAAGAGTAAGAGGAATTATGGAAAAATATTACTTAAATTAAATGTATCGATGATGAATAAATGAAATGATTGTATGGCATTACTGGCGGCGAGGCTCCATATGGGGAAGTTCTGCCGCCGAGTGCGAATCTTATTTCAGTCGATGAGGACTCGTACGCTGGTGATGGGGATGAAATGATGATGAGGATAACACAACACCCAGTCCAAGAGATGAGAAAATATCCAACGTGGCCTGGTTTAGAACCCTGGCCCACTGCGTGGGACGTTCGTACGCTACCATTTAGCTAAGAAAGTGGACGTGGATGAAGAATATTTGGTCAATACAATTTAACTATGGCACTGTAGTTAATAAATTACAAATTGTACGGGGACTTTAAAATAGTATCAGATTTACCTACAGGAGGTGGGGTTTTTTGGAAACTAGAAGAAAAGTTCCTATAATGATACGTCTGGAAAACCATGTCTTACGTGTACACTACGGGTAATGTTGCACACACATCCTAGCGCTTCATTCAGCATTCTTTCAAACAGACATGGCTCATCACGGTTTGGCTCACATGCATTACTCACACGCTCCTGTGACTTCTGTACATTGTTGATGGGTTGGGCATAGCCAGGAAGGCAATGGATTCAGGCCTTGTGAACGGGAACGTCGCGCTACCGGACCTCTCTCACCAATCCGTCGCTCATGGTACGTAACGGTGAGCTAATGTCGCACGGTCTATAGCAAACTGAGTGATGCCACATTGCGCATAAACCATAATCGTTGTCTTTCTGCAGGGTACCGTTCTTCGAAATCGCCGGTGATTGTTCGTGGAAAAGTCACCGTATCAGAGCAGCTGTTAGTTTGTTCGATAAAGTGTATGATTCCATGAGACTGTTACCAAAATTTTCTGTTCAAACTTTGATACAGTATTTGTAAGGTTAAATAACACTTTGTTTAATTTTAGCGTAAGCCTGTTTTTATTTCCCGTTTTGTGATAACAACATCAAAACAACCCCATGCCTGCAAAATTACAAGTTAAGCAATTCACTATGCTCAGTTAATAAAACAACACAGATTAACCCACAGACCCATCTCACGACGAAGAAAGGTCAGCTACTCAATTTCAGATATTATCTTTCTTCATTTCGTTACATTCACATGAAACCGACGAAAACATAATTTAAGCACATATTAGAGAGGCGACGTAAATTTTTAGATCACACATGGAAATATATGGTGGCTCACTCGAACTTTTCGGCACAAATGTCTCTGGAACAAAACCAGATATTGAAAAACGACAGGGGTTCATGAGAATACATACTATGAGGCATTCTAAAACTAAGCAAATTTTATTGTCAACACAATCTTTCTTTTTTTAAAAAAATTGACACTCCCATATTATTTCATGTGGAATCAATAATTAGAAAAATGACAAAAAGTATGACGTTGGTTGCATCGAAAAACGTCATTCTTTTTCTGAGAAAGTACAAAGCGAAGATGACGCTTGAAATAAACGAAAGACGCGCTGCTTTTACCCTATCGAGATACAAGCTTGTACCCCATATATCAGTTTTTCTGGCAGGAAATCTTGTTATTACTTTCGGCGCTCGGGACAACAGTGAAAATAAAAATACGTGCTTCAATCCAACTGCGATTTTGAGTAAAGTGGGGATCATGCTTGCATATCGAGATGCGCAACAGCGGTGCGCCTCGTTTATTTTAAGCTTCAACTTCGCTTTGCAATTTCTCTCAATGTGACTGACGTATTGCTATGCAACCCAACGCAGCTCTTCTTGTCATTTTTTATGTTACTGATGCCATAAGAGATAACAGGGTGTGTCTATTAAAAAGAAAAACCACGTAAATTTGTGTTTAAAATAATATTTCCTTACGTTCTAAAATGTCCCATAGTATTTGTTTTCATGGAATCATGCCTTATATTCGCAAAAGTGAAAGTCGTTTTTGAATATTTATGTTCCAAACGTATTTGCGCTGAAATCTTTAAGTCGGTCATCCAGTGTCTATAGGATTAATCACCTAAAACTTTGTAAGTAGGCTGTTTATGTTTTCTTTATGTAAGTAGGCTGTTTAGGTTCTTATATTGGTAACGCCGCCGCCACGTAGCGCTCTCTGTACGAAAATCACTGGCTGTGCTGTGTGCAGTATGTGGCTAGTTTGCATTGTTGTCTGCCATTGTAGCGTTGGGCAGCGGCAGCTGGATGTGAACAGCGCGTAGCGTTGCGCAGTTAGAGGTGAGCCGCCAGCAGTGGAGGATGTGAGGAGAGAGATATTACATATATTATGACTTTTGATGATATTAAGGTAAATACAGTGTTTGTTCTCTATTAAAATCTTTCATTTGCTAAGTATCCCTATCAGTAGTTAGTGCCTTCTGTAGTTTGAATCTTTTATTTAGCTGGCAGTAGTGGTTCTCGCTGTATTGCAGTAGTTCGAGTAATGAAGATTTTTGTGAAAGGTATAGGTTAATGTTAGTCAGGGCCATTCTTTTGTAGGGATTTTTGAAAGTCAGATTGCGTTGCGCTAAAAATATTGTGTGTCAGGTTAAGCACAGTCGTGTATAATTTGTTATAAGGGGACGTTTCATATGGCGACCCTGCCAGGATTCGAACCTGGAATCTTCTGATTTTTTCTTGTAGTTTGTGTATTTAGTGTAGCTTTTGTTTATTGCTACGCATAATTGTAGAGAGAATCTCCTTTGTAGTTGTAGCCTTTCATTGTTTTACAGTAAAACAGTTGTGGCATGCATATAGATTTGCACCAAGTATTTTGCAGCTACGCTTGCAATTAACTAGATATTATTTTCAGTGCTATGTTAATGTGTTCTCCTATTTTTGCACTTCAAATTGTGCTTTTCTGTGTTATAGTGTGAAATATTGTGACAATAATGGCGTGTGAAAAACGTAACACGAGGCTCCAAACTAAACTGAGAAATAATAGTGACGACGAGCGTAGCTTATCAGCGCCGCCGAGTAATGAATTTACTAATGTTCAAAGTAGTAATTTGGTAACTGTGCACAGGGAAATGGAGCGGGCGTCAAATAATGGTGTAGACAGTGAAACAGGTAGTGAACAGGGAAGCATTATCGATCGATCTGGCGGCAACAGCTCGCCTCAGGAATCGGGAATGACAGAACACAATATTGCAAATACTGTAGACTCAGGTTTTGGGTTCTCACCGTTTTTTCAAATGAGTCAAGACACATTTTCCGTTTGTCAAAATGTGAATGCTGCCGGTGCAAATTCACTGCCGAAAAGCACTGAGGAAAATGTTTCAGACACCAATGCATTGTTATTACAATTAATACAACAAATGGGACAAACACAGCAAAAGCTTCAAAAGTTAGACACAATGGAACAGAATCTTCAAAAGTTAGACACAATGGAACAAAATCAGAGACAAACACAGCAAAAGCTGCAAAAGTTAGACACAATGGAACAAAATCTTCGGAAGTTAGACACCACACTTGAACAAACACGTGAAGATTTAACTACTGAGTTACATAACATTGAATCGAAATGTCAAAAAGTCTGTAATGACGTAAAAACACAAATTTGTGAGCATTTTCAGCCTATTTTTTCGCAGCATGAAAATGCATTACAGAATCACGAAGCAGCCATAAAAGAACTCCAAACTATTGTTAATGAAAATCATGAGACCTTGTGGGCTCAAATTGACTCAGTTGCATCTACCAATTCGGTTACGCAACTTGAAAAAACTCAGGAAAACTTAAAGGACACAGTAGAAAGACACATGGAGGAAATTAGTTCATTATCAGAGAAACTAGTTGAACTTTCGGATCAGCTAAATAATTTATCTACGAAGGTAGATGATAATCTGAATGACACAAAACCGGTAGTCTTTAATGACACAGAAGAGAGCGAACAAATTAGGAAACTCAAACAAAATCTGAATCAAATTGATATGAAACATCAAAGAGAAATCCGGGAAGTACAAGATCAGCTGACACAGGTAATACAAGAATTACGTATTTCAGAGGACACTCGCACTCCAATACAGGAAGAGGGACATAGAAATACGGAACAACCACAAATTAATAACACAGGGCACTTCGGAAATTATGAAAGAAATTGGCAAGGTACACCGAATTTTGAGATGGAACAGCCGAAACGACGTAACAATGACCGACATGCGACTCGCCGACATGATGATTTTGATTATAAGCTGTTCATTACTACACGTAAATTCAAAAACGTTTAAGAACTCTGCCAACGACATTCATCCACAATCGTGGCTCCATCAATTCTCTCATTGTTTTCCTCCCAACTGGTCATTGGAACACAGATTAGAATTTATGTGTGGCTACTTGGAGAATGAACCATCTGTAAGAATGCGATCGGTCATTCACGATTGTCACAGTGAAGGAGAATTTTACCATGCCTTCCTCTCAGCATATTGGTCTCAAGCTACACAAGACCGAGTAAAACATAGCATCATGATGATGAAACACTTTGAACAATCTGAATTTTCCAGTCTTGTGAAATATTTTGAAGACATGTTGCATAAGAATCAGTATCTTTCAAACCCATACAGCCCCTCAGAACTCATCCGCATTTGCTTAATCAAATTACCTGAACATTTACGGCATATTATTTTGGCAGGACGTTGTAAAGACGACGTTGAAGTTTTTCAGGGACTCTTAAAAGAATTAGAAATTGACACAGACAGTCGCGGGATGCGAAAATAGGAAAACAATCACTACAGGTCACATCCGTCACAATTCCGTGACGACAGAAACAATAAGTGGCCACGACAAGCCTATTCTTACAACGTAAATCGTGACCAAAACAGACACCAGCCATATGACAACCACTGGCAGAGTAATAGTTACAGGGAAAGATCACCTTTCCGCGGTAATGACTATCACAGAGACAATCAGAGAAACAGACAATATGGGAACCAAAACAATTATTATCAAGGGAGACAGAATAACTTTAGACGCAACGGTCCAGCACGCAGTTACAACTCAGGGAGAAATTCTCCACCACGTGACAGACAAGAAAGAAACTATGTAAACTACCGACAAAACGACAGACGTGAATTTCATCAGAACTGGCGGGTTTCTAACAGAGCTGGGCCCTCTGGGCTACGTGAATTTGTAGAAGTTAGGTCTCCAAATCCCAATAACGACGCGCGCCAACAAAGAAACAGACAATGACTCGCACCGCAGGCAGCTACCTGCGCCCGCTGGCTCAGGGAAAAATAACATTGACACTAACCTCGAGCAACATTCCCATATTCTTTACGGACGAATACCGCATGATAATTGCATTCAAGTTGAACCTCTGTGTACTGAGAAGAGCAAAGGGTTACACCACATCTCACATGTAAAACCGTGTATTGAGAGATAAACTGTTTTTTAATTTAGTGTTTGCTATAAAATTTTTCACTTCACACTACTAGTATGCTTTAGAAACTGTTACCATGCAACAATGTTTGAAGTTAAATATCCAGTCAAGAACGAAGAGAACTTATTTAAACAGAAATTACGAATGCATTGTTATTGCGAACAGACGACACAGTGTTATTGTGTGTGTACATTCTTGCTTGTTAGTTGCACGATTATGTAACGACTATAAGGCTCACATACTTAGAACATATCTGGTACTGCTAAGGAGATTTTAATGCAACATTTTGGTTCACTTGAAAATACATTCTGGATTTAAAGTACATTCTGTGAGATACCAGATGACACAGTGGTTAGTTTATGTGACAGCTACACGATTTTATCACGACGCTACTAATGAGTGAAAATTTACTATGTTGCTTTTGCGGTGTATCTGTTTTATATCTGCACGGTTTTTCTGAATTCTTCTGGAAAGCAAAACATGTTTTAGTAGTAACTTTTGTGGTATAGCTACAAGGAGACAGCATTTTCTATAGCACAACAATACGTTACAGCACTGTACTTTCTTCATCACGGCAATAAGCGTAATAAGTATGATATCTATACGCAAAGCATTTCACTTTGTTTATCATGAGGTAAGTACATTGGCTTCTGCTGAACTTAGCTTTCAGAGGACGATAACTACGACACTTCCACAGAGATTATCTTACAGCAAGACGCACATTTAGCGCTACAGGACATGTATTTGAGTGATTAATTTTGTACTAAAAACATTTATTTTCAAAGATATTTGAAATACAATGATAGAAAGGTTTTCCGTAATACATTTCATTCCATTCTTGTAATCTGTAACACCTGAGGGTATAATTACAATAATCCTCAGGGGGGTACACGCCTGCTTTGTGTACCATGTGTCTGGCAAGCACAAGGAACCCTAGCTAATATGGTATTTGCTTATACAATTTAACACATGGGTACCATATTTCTCTAACACATAAATTACACAGCTATCTGATTATTTAACAGAGAAACAAACATCTTTTTACTATGTCAGTGACACATGTTTACGCAATTACAGAGTTGGATTACTTCACACTTAAGAAATTGTATTTTGTCTGTACTTTTTGCACTGTTCATATTTTTTTGGAACCATTGTGATATTATGAGAGCTTTGAATGATATATTTGGTATGGGATCACGATTTTTAAAGTACGTTTGAGGCAGATGACACTTTTGACATGAGCAGAGAATTTTTTTTAATTATTGGAGGAAGCTACGACGATTTTGAGAGTTGACTGAGGTGTTATGATGTTATTACTACGATGACTATGTGTATTATGCTGTTGTGGTAAGTTTATGATCCATAAGCTGATGCTATATGAGTTATTGGATTATGCTATGTATCTGTTATGATGAAATATGGAAAAAGTGTCGACAAATAAGGTAAGGAATAATGAATAGAAGTTAGGGACTCTTGACTTGTAAAAGGATGTTGGAAACCAAGAATCGTACTTTAAGAGTTATGAAATGTGTGTAAATGCGTCAATGTATCACAATGCCGGCGAAAATTTTTTGGACACTGTTATATCAATAGCATTTTGTTTCTACACATTTGCAACGCAAATTCTTGACCTGTGAAATAGTTTTATATGAGACTGTCACTGTAGCGGTAAATATTTCCGTAAGAAAGTTAAGTGACCACCTGCACGTGCGTCGTCGGCACACAGCTGTGTCAGACACCTGGAGAACAAGCCATTAGGGTGTGCCTTTCCGGAAGCACAGGTAGAAAAAAAAAAGGCAGGCCTTTATCCTCGCCATTGACATTCCTTTAGAGAAAATATTGCAAATGCGACACCCTCATTACTTCCATTAACCTTGCTATTGACATTCCTTTGTAGAAAGCATCGCAAATATTACACGCTCATTTCTTGAAAACATATGGTTACTCATACTTTGTGCTAATTACTGAAATGCTTATGAATTGATGGGAAATATTCGTACATCTGCACACCTGATTATGACAAGTGTCTTTCTACGAGAGTTGAGAGCTACTGAGTTACGAAATGCCACATGACTATTGAATGATATTTTTATGCTTTGGTTTGCGTAATTGCTTATTTCATTTGATATCTGGTTTCCAGCTGTGTTGCAGCATTGCTTTTATAAAATAAAATGCATTTGCTAATGTGAACACTTTCTGTCAACAGATCTATTAAATAATTATTTTATGATCCACATTCTTTAAAAAAGGAGCACTTGGAAAGGAAAGAACAATAAGAAGGAACTAGTAACAGTAACACATAATTTTCTTTTCAAGTACATGGTAATATTTCTTTTTACAGTAAGTTGTTGTGGTGCACCACTTTAATTACATAGACATTAAGATGTGAATAGACATTTCCCTTGTCTGCATTGTTGTTTTTACTGTAATATTTTTCCTGCTTGAGCTATGTCATGTTTAGGTATAAGTTGCTGCTGTTTGCCAGGCATAGTGTTATTGAATTTAACTTTGTATTACTCTGTTAAGCTTTTCTTGTTGCTGCAAATTGGCTCATATAAGTTGTAATTTTGCATTTTTTCTGTTAATTTAGATTTACTGCTGCTTGCTTTGCAAATTGGCATTTTTTGTCATTGCTGTTTGTGATAATTTGTTATGTTATGCTGCATTGCCTCGTCCGTTGGTATATATATCTGAGCTCAGTAGATTTAAGTTAGCTTAAGAGGGGTAGACTATATAAGAAACTAACTATGATGACTTGGAAGAAATGTATTGAGAATCTATATGACAATGGTTTGGGCAAAAAAAAAAAAAAAAAGGATACTGTACAGTGGAGAAAAACTATTTTTGACAGAGGATGTGAACAGAATACAGAAAGCAGGCTTAGATAGGACTTTTGGGAATAATGAAGAACGAAGGGAGATCTCCATGCAAAATACTGCAGTAAAACAAACCCTGTCCTTTCCTTGTATTATTCCGCTATATGCTTGTGTACCCTTGTGTATTTATGTTCTTCCTGTATTTATATGTGTATCTGACAAGATTTATGTTGTAGAATTTTTTTTCTTCTAATACTAAGCTACATTCACTATGATGAGGAATACAGTTATCCTCAAATATAATTGGCATTAATAATATGTTATTTACCTTGTAAAGATGCTTAGACATTATTTATTCTGTTTTGTTTTAATGTTCATGTGTGAAGTTGATGTTTCAATAACTATTCTGATTTTTTATGTTTTTACTTATGTCACAATTCCTGTAACACGGATGTATATGTTTATTTCTATTCTGTTGTAAAACCTGTACTACAAATGTTATCTGTATTGTTATGTTCTTTAATGATGTATTTTGTACCTTTGTAATTGCATTCTCATGTTATAAAATGGTAATTGACACCAGTTCATCAAATTAAGTAACTTGTAAGTTACATATCACTGCACACATTTCTGTTGGTCATAGTATATGGACAATATGTGAGAAGTAAGGACTGTTAGTGTTTGCACGTGTGTTAATAATTCAGCAAGGGACTGGATAACAGCATTGCTGGTTCTCAGAACAATTCCAAAAACTTAGTGAGTGCACAAGTGGTGGTTTATGGACTTGCTATCTTCTCTGCAAGACACTTCGATGGTGATTGTGCACCTGCACAGTCGCAGCAGGTGGCTACTGGCCGTCTCTACATGGACTACAGTGGGTCTGCATCTTTGATGGCCAACCAGTACCATTATTTCTACAAGGACTGCAGTGGGTCTGCGCCTCTGGTGGCCCACCAACACCAATACTCTCTACAAGGACTGCAGTGGGTCTACACCTTTGCTGACTCACCAATACCATTATTTCTACAAGGACTGCAGTGGGTCTGCTCTGTGATGACCTACCTACCAATCTTCTTCAAAATGTCAAATGACTCTGCTGTGGGTTTGCTCTGTTGTGGCCCATTACCTGTCTGCATGTCAAGAGTCAGCACTGTCTTTCCATTGGAAGGACAACACTACTTCTTTAAGACTGCATGGAAATCCACTACTTCTGCGTGCAATTTTTTTTACTAATGAGACTTTGTGAAAAAAAAAAGCTGTAATTACTATTGTGATGAACAATCTGGACTGTCTTTATGGACTGTGAGAAAATTTTAGCTTTTGACCAACATTGTATTAATCAGTGTGTGCATTTGGTATCTTTCTTACTGTAATTATGAAAAAATTTTTCAAATCTGTATTGGCCACTGGCCAAAAAAATTTGAAAAATTTTTTGTGGGGAGCATGGGGGCTATGTAAGTAGGCTGTTTATGTTTTCCTTATGTAAGTAGGATGTTTAGGTTCTTATATTGGTAACGCCGCCGCCACGTAGCGCTCTCTGTACGAAAATCACTGGCTGTGCTGTGTGCAGTATGTGGCTAGTTTGCATTGTTGTCTGCCATTGTAGCGTTGGGCAGCGGCAGCTGGATGTGAACAGCGCGTAGCGTTGCGCAGTTAGAGGTGAGCCGCCAGCAGTGGTGGATGTGAGGAGAGAGATGGCGGAGTTTTGAAATTACATATATTATGACTTTTGATGATATTAAGGTAAATACAGTGTTTGTTCTCTATTAAAATCTTTCATTTGCTAACTATCCCTATCAGTAGTTAGTGCCTTCTGTAGTTTGAATCTTTTATTAAGCTGGCAGTAGTGGTGCTCGCTGTATTGCAGTAGTTCGAGTAATGAAGATTTTTGTGAGGAAAGTGATTTGTGAAAGGTATAGGTTAATGTTAGTCAGGGCCATTCTTTTGTAGGGATTTTTGAAAGTCAGATTGCGTTGCGCTAAAAATATTGTGTGTCAGGTTAAGCACAGTCGTGTATAATTTGTTATAAGGGGACGTTTCAACTTACATAGCAAATGTTTCAGATATTGCAGTAAACGAAAAGAACTATTGATGTGAGGTTTTCACACAGTGGGCTGGCAGTAAGGGATCGTACTGGGACACGATAAATAGGCTGTAGTAATACTTAGAAAGTGTATCTTGTGTGCATTTTTTTTACTGCATGTTCCATATTAACAAATTTAGAGTAAATTAAAATATCGGGGGTACGTGTAGCAGTCTGAAAAGTGTCCACACCGGCCGGCCGATGTGGCCGAGCGGTTCTAGGCGCTACAGTCTGGAACCGCGCGACCGCTACGGTCGTAGGTTCGAATCCTGCCTCGGGCATGGATGTGTGTGATTTCCTTCGGTTACTTAGGTTTAAGTAGTTTTAAGTTCTAGTGACTGATGACCTCAGCTGTTAAGTCCCATAGTGCTCAGAGCCATTTGGACCATTTGTCCACACCGACATTTGTTTGTGACATTCAACCGGCGTAGCTGCTAGGTATGAAGTTGTCATGTTTGCTTACAGTGTGCTTCTCTGTTCCTTGAGTGCACTGCGTCTTGTCAGTCACTTAGTGTGTGACACTCCTAGCAGCAGGTCTAAGTGGACTATGGAATTTACCAATGCAGAAAAAGCCGACATGCTCATGGTCTATGGAGAGGTTAGGAAGAATGGAATTCGTTCTTGTGCTGTGTAAGCGGCATGATATCCTAATAGATATCAACCATATCAGAAATTATTTCACAACCTCTTCAACCAGTTACGTGAAAGTGGTAGTGTAATACCTAGACAAGGTAATTGAAGAAATAAACGACGACAGACGAGGGGGATATTAATGTTCTCGTTCCTGTTGCAGTTGATCCGTACGTTAGCTCCCACCCTATAGCACGAGGTAGTCGCATTCTCCATCGACACCTCCATCGACGTATGTTCCATCCCTATCGCATATCCATTCATTAAGAACAGGATGGAAACGATTATGAGAATCGTTTTAACTTGTGTACATGGAAACTACGACAGGATACTCCACATGTATCACGTATCTTGTTTTGTGATGAAGCGATAGTTAGCAATCATAGTCAGGTAAACCTCCGAAACATGCACTATTCATACGTTGATATTTCCCATTGGGTTTGTCAGGTGGAGCGTCAGGGCTCATGGGGTAAAAACGCATGGTGGGGGTAGTGGACCTTCAACTCAAAGGCCGACTCTTCTGCAAATTAGAAAGAATCTGTGGTACCAACATGATGGCTGTTCAGTCCATAATGCTCGAAGTACTACATCATGTCTTCGCGACATGTTTCTAAATCGTCAGAGTGTATGCTGAGGACTTGTACTTTTGCCGGCCCCTTTCCTAGATTTGACACCTGTAGACTTTATCCGGTGGAGCATGTCTACGAGGACATACCAGCTACACCTGATTTTATACAGTGACGTATTACTGTAGCGTGCTCGGATATCTCTGCTGGAATGCTAACAGGAGTCCAGCAATCATTCCATACCAGACAGGAAGCGTGTACTCCCGCTGCTGGAGATGATTGCGAACACAATCAGTGATAGTCAGTTGTCTGCAGGAATCCACATAACTGGTGTATGTACTTCTGTTGCTCTTAGTGAATGCTACCACAGATACTGAACAAATGACAAGTGATGGTGTGGAAACTTTTCAAAATACGACATTTCTTGATGACGTTCTGATTTACTCTACTTTTAGTTTGATAATGTCAGTAGGCACCGTTCCATTCATAAACGTGTATGTCTGCACAAAAAGCACATTTCCTAAGTTCTATTACTATGTGTTGATTGGCTAATAATACAAGCCCCTGACTACCAATCCGTTTTATGAAAAACGCACATGAATAGCAGTTTCCATTTTCGCAACATTTGCGGTGCAAGTTTTAGGTTATTCACGGTATATATAAATACACGAATTGGCATTTACTTATTTCGCCATTTACAAGGAAGCAGACAGCTTTAGGAGTTGCAAACTGAAAGTTGTTTCGATAATACAAAGCAGGATGAGCAAACGAAGTCTTAATTTCCAATATTTGTCCTAACTATTAACACATGTTTACGAAAGACAATGAATAAATATAAAAATTTCACACAACGTGATTTACACGCTTTTACAATTTACGTTAACCGTTTGTAAATCAACGCGCCTCAGGACTAGTTATCCGTGAACCCAAACTTTGGCTTCTCGAAGCGTGGAATGAGGTTCACATCCCTTTCCCAGCCTCGTCAGAGAAGAGTAAATAAATTCAAACACTCTGTGGAGTGTAAAGATCCAGCCTTAAACACAGACGGCAACCATTTCACACCACTACTCAAATATTTGGTTCACCAGTTGAATACACTTGCCAAAAGTGGCCCAACCCAAATCACTCATCGCCATTACCTTAAAGAATTACCAGTTACCGGTTACTTTTGGGAGTTCGTAATTGTTAACAATTACACCTTCAGTGACTTTGATGTAGTGCCCCAAGGGTATAATTCCGCAAGAGTTGATTAAGAAACAACAGTAAGTTGAACAAATTAATTAGTACTGCCAATATAAGCGAGCAGATAACATTAAAAACAAATTTACCCAAATCCTTGAGGAAACAAATAACCACACGACAATGCAGATGTCAGTACGGCATCAAAGAGAAATAAATTCTCTCTTCCAATTACGATAATCGCCCAGATACCTTAACCTTAAACAGGTAACCAACATAACAGAGTTTTAATAAGTTTATATCACTGCCCACGTCATGTGCAATATATATTTACTTAACCAAATGGCGTAACAGGTCTTAATCGATGAGCACTTCACAAGTACGACAAACAAGCCAGGAGGGAAACAGATAACTTCATACAGAAAACAGCCATCAATAGTGCACGATTGCCCACACAAAACATGTCCTACAATTGAATTTAGGATTAAAAGCGTGCACCGTTATACAGAACTTTAACTTATGAAATGATATTTGGTGTCGAGGGCACACGCTGTACAATTAGAGCAGCCATGGCGTCTAGAAGTTCAGTCCCATTGAGTAATGTTTACAACTGGAAGCCTAACGCCACTGACACTCACTTGCCTCCCTTAGCAAGAGAATCAAAGCCTATCGACACCAGTTAAATTAACAATCTGGCCTGATTTACCAACAGCCTATAGAGTTACGCATATGACCTGAGCTTAATCGTAATGAAAATACACCGGGCACACATCCTAACTTATAAAGAAATAATGTACACTATGTGATCAAAAGTATACGGGCACCTGGCTGAAAATGACTTAAATATAGTCATCAGCTGTTTAGGAAATCTGATCCAGTTACTGTAGAGACATTTGTAAACCTCATCAAGGAACAAGAGTGGCCAGATGTTTATAGCGCTGATACAGTAGACAATAAATGTAATGCTTTTCTCAAGACTTTTCTCATGCTCTTTGAAAGTTGCTTTCCGTTAGAACGTTCAAAACAGGGTACTAGCACAAACAGGCAGCCTGGGTGGCTGTCTAGAAGGATAAGAATATCTTGTAGAACAAAGTGGCAATTATATCAAAACGTTAGAAACAGTCAAAATCTTAGTGCAGCAGCACTTTACAAACAGTATTGTAAGGTGCTTAAAAATGTTATTAGGAAGGCAAAAAGTATGTGGTATGCAGATAGAATAGCTAAGTCTCAGGATAAAATTAAAACCATATGGTCGGTCGTAAAGGAAGTGGCTGGTCTGCTGAGACAGGTAGAGGATATAGAATCAGTGCGTAGTGGGAATGTCCATGTTATTGATAAGTCGCATATATGTACAGTATTTAATAATCACTTTCTGAATATAGCAGGTGAACTAAATAGAAACCTAGTTCCAACAGGGAATCATATAGCGCCCTTAGAAAAAAGTGTTCCGAGACTCTTACCTGAAATGCTCCTCCATGATACTGACAAGAGGGAGATTGAGTTAATAATTAAAACACTAAAGACCAAGAACTCTCATGGATATGACGGGCTATCTAGCAGAATACTGAAGTATTGTTCTGTGTATGTTAGCCCAGTACTTAGCCATATCTGTAACTTTTCCTTTAGGAGTGGTCGGTTTCCTGACCGATTAAAGTACTCGGTAATGAAGCCACTTCATAAAAAGGGAGAAATTGATAATGTTGCCAATTTTAGACCTATTTCTATGCCATCGGTGTTTGCTAAAGTTATCGAGAAGGTTGTATATACAAGGTTACTGGATCATTTAAATTCACATAATTTGCTGTCAAATGTTCAGTTTGGTTGTAGAATGGTTTAACAACTGAAAATGCTATATTCTCTTTTCTCTGTGAGGTTTTGGACGGATTAAATAAAAGGTTGCGAACGCTAGGCGTTTTCTTTGATTTAACGAAGGCATTTGACTGTGTTGACCACAAAATATTACTGCAGAAGTTGGACCATGGGGTAAGGGGAGTAGCTTAATATTGGTTCGCCTCTTACTTTAAGAACAGAAAGCAGATGGTAATTCTCCGCAATATTGAGAGTGGTAGTCATGCTCACTCCCAATGGGGCACTGTTAAGTGGGGCGTTCCCCAAGGGTTGGTGCTGGGGCCACTGCTGTTTCTTATTTATATAAATGATATGCCTTCTGGTATTACAGGTGATTCAAAAATATTTCTGTTTGCTGATGACACCACCTTGATAGTGAAGGATCTTGTGTGTAGTATTGAAACAGTATCAAATAATGTAGTTCATGAAATAAGTTCGTGGCTTGTGGAAAATAATTTGATGCTAAATCACAGTAAGACTCAGTTTTTACAGTTTCTAACTCACAATTAAACAAGAACCGATATTTTGATCAGACAGAATGGTCATATTATAAGCGAGACGGAACAGTTCAAGTTCCTAGGCGTTCGGATAGATAGTAAGCTGTTGTGGAAAGCCCAGGTGCAGGATCTTATTCAGAAACTAAATGCTGCTTTATTTACCGTTAGAACAGTATCTGAAATAAGTGACACTTCAACACGAAAAGTAGTCTACTTCGCATATTTTCATACGCTTATGTCGTATGGTATTATTTTTTGGGGTAATTCTTCTGATTCAAAAAGTGTATTTTTGGCTCAGAAACGGGTTGTTCGAGCTATATGTGGTGTAAGTTCGAGAACCTCTTGTCGACCCCTGTTCAATAGTCTGGAAATTCTGACATTGCCCTCACAGTGTATATTTTCTTTAATGTCGTTTATTGTTAGCAATATTAGCCTATTCCCAAGAGTTAGCAGCTTTCACTCAATTAATACCAGGCAGAAATCCAATCTGCATGTGGAATGCTCTTCCTTGACTCTTGTGCAGAAAGGAGTGCACTATTCTGCTGCATCCGTTTTCAATAAGCTACCACAAGAACTCAAAAATCTTAGCAGTAGCCCAAACTCTTTTAAGTCTAAACTGAAGAGTTTCCTCATGGCTCACTCCCTCTATTCTGTCTAGGAGCTCCTGGAAGAGCTAAAAAATTAAGCAAATTCCAGTGTTACATTGTTGATTTTCTCTATTTAAACTTACGACTTGTCACCTGAATATGTTTTTTTTATATTTCATTTTATCTTTTTTTAATATCGTGTTATAATTTCATGTATTGACTCGTTCCATGACCATGGAGACTTCTCCTTAATTTGGTCCCACGGAACAATAAATAAATAAATAAAGCTCGTGGAGCCTCCATCGGTAATGCTGGAATTCAATATGGTGTTGACCCACCCTTAGCCTTCATGACAGCTTCCACTCTCGCAGGCATACGTTCAGTCATGTGCTGCAAAGTTTCTCGGGGAATGGCAGACCATTCTTAACGGATTGCTGCACTGACGAAAGGTATCGATAACGGTCAGTGAGGCCTGGCACGAAGTTGGCGGTCGGAAACATCCCAAAGGTGTTCTTTAGGATTCAGGTCAGGACTCTGGGCAGGCCAGTGAATTACAGGGACGTTATTGTGTAACCACTCCGCCACCGGCCGTGCCTAATGAACAGGTGTTCGAAAGTGTTGAAATATGCATCACCATTCCCGAATTGCTCTTCAACACCGCGAATCAAGAGAGTGCTTAAATCATCAATGTAGGCCTGTGCTGTGATAGTGCCACGGAAAACAACAAGTGTTATAAGCCCCCTCCATGAGAAACAACCGCACCACGACACCAGCGCCTTAGAATTTTACTGTTGGCGCCACACGCTGGCAGAAGACGTTCACCGGGCATTCGCCATTCCCACATCCCTGCCATTGGATTGCCACATTGTGTACCGTGATTCGTCACTCCACACAACATGTTTCCACTGTTCAATCGTCACAAGTTTACGCTCCTTACATCAAGTGAGGCGTCGTTTGGCATTTACCTGCTTGATGTGTGACTTTTGGGCAGGCACTCGATCATGAAATCCAAGTTTTCACACCTCCCGCCTAGCTGTCATAATACTTGCAGTGGATCCTGATGCAGTTTGGAGTTCCTGTGTGATGGTGTGGATAGATGTCTGCCTATTACACATTACGACCCCCCTCAACTGTCGGCAGTCTCTGTCAGTCAACAGACGGGTTCGGCCTATACGCTTTTCTTCTGTACGTGTTCCTTCACGTTTCCACTTCGGAAACAGTGGACCGAGGGATATTTAGGAGCGTGAAAATCTCGCGTTCAGACGTATGACACAAGTGGCACCCAATCACCCGTCCACGTTCGAACTCCACGGAGCACCCCCTTCTGATCTCTCACGATGTCTAATGACTACTGAGGTTGCTGATGTGGAGTACCTGGCAGTGCTGGCAGCACAATGCACCAATAATGAAAATCGTATGTTTTTGGGGTGTCCGGATACTTTTGATCACATAGTATAATTGAGGGGTAAGCAAGCAAGCAGTCAGACCGAAAGTACCAGAAATGCTTTTACACGAACACACTTATCTTTCTCACCGTGTTCTCCATAGCGAACGAAGTGTAGATTCCCTATAGGATGGTGTTCGGCCTCAAGAAAGTACGCCAATTGCCCACTGGCCCCGGCCGCACAAACACCATAAAGCAGTGCCGCCGCGTTCCTCGTCAAACGGGCCTGTTCCGTGCTAACACCTCGCAGCAGCAAACTCCGTAGACAACCGACGCAAACTACTATTTCCTGCGGTCGACTTCTTCAGACCCCGCATGGCATGCCAATAAGTACCATTCTCGCTGGACACCGCTGCCTTCCCCCGGTGTAAGTCCCATGTTCGGTACAGAGACACATCAAAGATTACGTGAATGAAGTATCGATGTCGAGCGGGCCCCAACTGGCACTCACGCGCACACCGCATTACTGAAGCGATCATGACTCTTCACCAACTTGATTGTTGGAGGCTTTGCACCTATTTACACATCCGTATACTGGGTGTTTTCTGTACCATCACTTGTGAACCGTATCTCATTTCTGTCTTCTATATCTCTGTATACAGCATTCACGTTAGCCGATCAGGCCGTTGCGTGCACATATTCAAGCGACTCGCAAGAGACGATGTCACCAAACGTTTTCTTCGTTCCGTTTCCTATAACATATTTTATTTATTTAACGTAAGGCATTTAAGTACATTTCAGTACTGGATCACGTTATTCTACAGTACAAAGCATTACATATATTCACGGACAAACATCTAGTCCTTGTATATATTCAATGGATTTTTGTGATGCCGTGACGAACTCTTTCAAGTCCCCACTGAACGCTCTGGCGCTGCATTCTTCTCTGATGTGTTGGATGGTCTGCTTAGGAGCGCAGCAGTCACATGCTGGCGGAGACAGCACTCCTCATTTGTAGAGTGAGTCAGCACATCTTCCATGCTCAGTTCTTAGTCGGTTCAGAGCTGTTCAGATCTTGCGGGGCTGATCAAACCCAGGAACTGCCTCAGTAATACAGGGCATTAGGTGGCGAGTTGTTGGGGCGTTTTGGAACCATTCTCTTTTCCAATAGTTGATGTGAACCCCACTGAGGCTATCAAGAGCAAGAGGAGGATGTCTTGAACGAAGCCTCTTGATAGGTAAGGTATATCGATGTGTACCGGTAGTTCAGGGTTTGCCTCGATCCTGTCGTATTCCCTGACCAAGGCTGCTTCTCGTCGTGTTTTGGGGGTAGTATATGACTCAGGACAGGTAGCCATATGTTAGGTGTAGACCTAACGGTTCCTCAAATAATGCGGGTGGTGTTGTTAAGTTCGACATAGATTTTGTTCACATGAGTACTGTTTAGCCCTACTGGTGCACAGTACTCCGCCACAGAGTACACCAGGCTCAGCGCAGACGTCCTCAGAGTTGTTGCCGTTGATCCCCAGGTGGTTCCGCAGAGTTTATTGATGAGGTTGTTTGTTGTTCTCGCCTTGGCAGCTGCTTTTGTAACGTGTGATTTAAATGACAAGGTTCTATCTAACGTGACCCCTATGTACCTTGGCTCCTTGTTGTGGGTGAGACGTGTGTCGCCAAGGTACACTTCCAGAGCTCTGTTGGCTTCTCCGTTATAGAGGTGGAAGCAAGTTACTTCCGTCTTCGTGGCATTAGACATAAGCCTCCATTTACGGAAGTATGCCGCCTGGGTAGACAGATCGGATGTGAGGGTTTCTTCCATTGTACGAAAATCGGTGTGCCTCATTGCAGTGGCCCAGTCATTACCGCAGCCAAATTTCGTACAAGCTGGTTCTGGCGTGTATTTCGCAGAATATTTCCCGGTTTCCTGGCTTTAAGAGGGCAGTTATCTTGGCACGTTTAAGTTCTTGAGATATGTTTCCTATCTGCAGTAGTGATGTGAAGACTTCTGCTAACCATATTTTCGTGTATTTGCCAGACTTGATACGAAACTCTGGGAGAATGTTATCTGAGCCGGGGCTTTACTTCGTTGTGTGTCATTTGTTGCTGACGAGATGTCTTCGGAGGTGATGTCGCATGAATATTTAATGTCAACACTGGCTGTTGCTTTTAGATTTCTAAGTTCACGTTCAATGCGTATTGTTGTCTCTCGGTGGTTTACCCCTTTAAATGTTTTAACCATGTGCAAAGCAAACTTGATAGGTGTTGTGGTGTTTTGTTCTCGAGTAATACGGCTTGCTCTTCCTAGTTTTTGATGCAGAGACCATGCTTTTCTGATGGATACTTAAAAGTCCATAGGCTGAGTAGTTTCCATCCACTCCTGTCGTCGTGCAGTATCAAGGCTGTGTATTGGTTCATCTGCTATTTCTCTTTCACCATTGCTTTGGTAGTCATTATACAGTTCTCACATTTCTCATCCCAGCCAGGAGTGTATTCTTTGCGGTACCTCTAGGTATGTTCATTTTTGCTGTACTGATGACTGCTCCCACAAATCTCTCATAGCTATCAGCAGATGGGGAGATCCATCCCATGCATTTATCGAGGTTCGGAGTAAGCTTTCCTATAAGATTTTTGTAGGTTCCATCTGGGTCGAGGGGTTCAGGTTGTCAATGGAATACTTTTGCCGATTTCTACTAGGACTGGACGGTCTTGACTGTGAGGAAAATCTGGCAAAACATTTCGGCTGGTGTTGAGCAGCTGGTGATTTTCATCAGCTCTGACAAAGCATAGATCTGGGTCGTACCCTCGTTTCCAAACTGCTGATCTGAAGGAACCACCGTCTTTAGCATCGAAAATGGGGTGGATGTTGTTTTCTTCTGCACAGTTTGCTAAGGCGTCCATTTGTATCAGTTGTTCTTTATCGCCATTGCGTGCGGTGGCTGTTAAGATCCCCTACAAAGACCGCGGGATGGTGGCGTGATTGGAGAACATCTGCTGGCCATGCGGATCCTTGTGGTTTGTAAATGTTACTTATGACCAGTTCACCAATTTTGATTATCAGAGAGTGGATACTGTAATTTGTGGAAGTGGATAGAAGGTGAGCGTTTTCTATTTTATGTTTTACGTACGTGGCTACTCAGTAGCCATGGTGGTATGTTGCACCTATGATACCGTATCCTGGTATTTTTCCTCTGGAGCATAGTTGGTCTTCGTTACTAATGTGAATGTCCTGTAAGGTAGCCACGTCAATTTTGTGCTTAGTCAATAGCTTTTGAAGAATTTGAGATTTGGTTTTACTAACGCCCTCATTGTCCCATTGGCATACTTTAATACTTTTTCCTACTTTCCTAGATGCTTGGCCCTGCGAAGGGCTTTTGATGTGATTATGAGTCATTTCCTCTCGCATATGTACTTCTCGAATAGCCAGGAGATCTAGAAAGATTGTCTGGCTGCCAGTTTTGTTGCCTTCTTAACACCACCCAGGGGTCACGTTTGGGGCAAATTTCAGGTTTACACCCAGGGATGTGAAGCAACAGAACAAGAAAGTGATACAAAAATTTGACATATGACGGTAGTAAGGCTCGAACTCGAGCCACAGGCTGAACTGTCCCGTTCTCTATTACCTACACTATGAGAACAACTAAAACTAATTGTGTCTGCCGGGGCGCTGGTATATGTGCGAGCAACGGCCAGATGGCGTAATTCCGGTGCTACTTAGCTCGGAAGCAGTGCAACGTATCGAATTTTTTCTTAACAATTATTTCTTAGCAGAACCTACTCTGCAACACCGTTACAGTCTTTACAAACTGTCTGTGACCATCCTGTATACAAATTGATGTGTCTTGCTAGCATTCATCCGTATATGCAGGCTAATTTCAAGAACTACTCTATGGTTTTTGTTCCTGTTTTTAGTAATAGATACAATGATTCACAAGACAGGCTTTTGTGTAAAATTTATAAAAATTTCGTACAAACCACGTCAATTACGAAGAATTAAAGTTATTTTGTGGAAACAATACCATTGCCACCTAGTGAACAGCCATCATAACTCGAGAACAGCAGTGCGTCGAGAATGCAGCAAGTGGAATAACATTAACATCCGGAGTGGTGGTCTAGCGATTGCTCCGTTTCAGCGGCGCTAGCGCGTGGACGTTGCTTATTGCTGTGCTGAACTTCCGTGTTTAAATCACTGTACTTGGGCTTCGCCGAGTGCTGTCCGTCCGTTAATCTCCTTATTCGTTCATATTCCTTTTGATCCGAACTCTCCTTCTGGTCATGCTGCTGCTAATTAGAATTTCGGTCGCTTAAGCGAAATTCCGTCGCTGGATTAACCATGGGTACAAACCTCAGGAAGTATACTCTGGTATTTGCTTTTACAAGGAAATCCGTCCTGTTCAGCCGACATCCTTTGAAATAAATGACTGGATTACACAGGTAATTGGTCTCAGTTCTGAAACCGTCCATACCTTACCAACTGGATCAGGAAAAATACTGCGTTTTTGTCTAGTTATTCAGAGCTGCGACTGTTGATAAAGTGTTACGAAAGTGGGGCTATGAAGTAGAGTTTGTGCATAGAAATGGTTATAAAAGTAAGGGTTACATCTATAGAGCTGACATTAATTACAAAACCGTTCGTGTCTTGCACATACCATTGAAACTGAATTGATAAGTGAGGCGCCCGCTAAATCCACTGGGCAGAACTAGTGATTAAATTGTGGAAAGGGCCGAAACTGTTATCGGTCAGTTTCACTTCAAAATTGTAATTTATTGTAATTTAATGACACATTTACAACCAAAGCTGCACATAGCCGAACTTTCACAACTAAGAGTTTCAAACTCCAATTCTTTCACGGCTGAAGGCCTCCAAACAAGACATCTTAAACATCAACAAGGTAAATTTCAAGCGACTGAAGATACGCAGTTAAAAATTTCAAATAAAATAATTAACATATATGTATATAACAGCTAGGCTGAAAGCCTCAAGGCGAAGGTGGACAGACAAAAATAAACAAGATGCAATACAAACGGCCGAAGGCTCACTACAAAATTTTGATGATTTTAAAATAAATTAACATAAACTTTCAAAGGCACAAGGACGCAATGTTTGCTTACAGGGCAATTTTAAGAATAAGGTTTTAAGTGGCTGAAGGTCCACATTTGATTTTCCAAAATTCAAAAATACCATTAACCTGTAAGGGCAGAAGGCAGCAATGTTTAAGCTTGGAAGGTAATTTTAAGAATAATTTCGAATCGGTTGAAAGCCCACAATTAATTTTCCAAAAGTAAAAAAAAAAAAATAACCATAAGCCTTAAGTTATAAGTGGCTAAACACGCACTGAAAGAAAAGACAACAGAACGACAATAACCTTTCAGCAAATATCCACTTGCCGGAATTCAAACTCACTCATACGTGGCTGAATGCCTTTAATTTACATAAAACACAGTAAAACAAGAATTTCTTGAATCATTGTCTATGATAGATTCTAAACAAACAATTAAACACCCGTGACAAAGACCGTAAACGACACTAAGAAGCCTCCAGGTGGCGGTCTGCCCTCGTTCATTCAGATAAGACAGTTGGAGAGCCCTACTACACTTGGTCCGTCAGTAACCCAACCAAGAGACAGGCTAGGACCGACCTACTAAACGACTTGCTAGCCACCAAAACTCAAAGAGTAAACTGTTACAGACGTGGTTGTCCACAATGAAATATATATTATGCCGTCAAAACCACACACCATGTTGGACAGCGACAATAGGTGAGGAAAGGACGATGCCTGAAATTACCTTAGTGGTCAGGGCAGGTAACCGGAACACTTAAGGCCACAGGGCAGAAAATTCCGCTGATGTACTTGAGTGGTAGTCAACCAGTCTAGTTAATTCTACCTCGTTGCGGTTCGATTTCACCACTACAAACACTTGGTGTTGCTCAACATCGAACCACCGAAACGAACGACACAACATGAACGAACGTGGCTTGGGTACTTAACACACCAATCAACTGTGACGCCCTGGGTCTGTGAACCCGAAGCTCGTAGCGATCGGACAGCTCCACACACGCTCCGACAATGTGCAGGGCTGCCAGCGGACCTATCGACTGCACTACACGGAGATATCTTTCCTGGTCCGCAGCAACCGACCGACTACCCGCAGAATGCCGACAACATCTAAAATAGTCGTCAGTGGAAAAAACGCCAACAACACACACAACCACTGGTCCTGATGGGATACCAATTCGATTCTACACAGAGTACGCGAAAGAACTTGCCCCACTTCTAACAGCCGTGTACCGCAAGTCTCTAGAGGAACGGAAGGTTCCAAATGATTGGAAAAGAGCACAGGTAGTCCCAGTCTTCAAGAAGGGTCGTCGAGCAGATGCGCAAAACTATAGACCTATATCTCTGACGTCGATCTGTTGTAGAATTTTAGAACATGTTTTTTGCTCGAGTATCATGTCGTTTTTGGAAACCCAGAATCTACTATGTAGGAATCAACATGGATTCCGGAAACAGCGATCGTGTGAGACCCAACTCGCTTTATATGTTCATGAGGCCCAGAAAATATTAGATACAGGCTCCCAGGTAGATGCTGTTTTTCTTGACTTCCGGAAGGCGTTCGATACAGTTCCGCACTGTCGCCTGATAAACAAAGTAAGAGCCTACGGAATACCAGACCAGCTGTGTGGCTGGATTGAAGAGTTTTTAGCAAACAGGACACAGAATGTTGTTATCAATGGAGAAACGTCTACAGACGTTAAAGTAACCTCTGGTGTACCACAGGGGAGAGTTATGGGACCATTGCTTTTCATAATATATATAAATGACCTAGTAGATAGTGTCGGAAGTTCCATGCGGCTTTTCGCGGATGATGCTGTAGTATACAGAGAAGTTGCAGCATTAGAAAATTGTAGCGAAATGCAGGAAGATCTGCAGCGGATAGGCACTTGGTGCAGGGAGTGGCAACTGACCCTTAACATAGACAAATGTAATGTATTGCGAATACTTAGAAAGAAGGATCCTTTATTGTATGATTATATGATAGCGGAACAAACACTGGTAGCAGTTACTTCTGTAAAATATCTGGGAGTATGCGTGCGGAACGATTTGAAGTGGAATGATCATATAAAATTAATTGTTGGTAAGGCGGGTACCAGGTTGAGATTCATTGAGAGAGTCCTTAGAAAATGTAGTCCATCAACAAAGGAGGTGGCTTACAAAACACTCGTTCGACCTATACTTGAGTATTGCTCATCAGTGTGGGATCCGTACCAGATCGGGTTGACGGAAGAGATAGAGAAGATCCAAAGAAGAGCGGCGCGTTTCGTCACAGGGTTATTTGGTAACCGTGATAGCGTTACGGAGATGTTTAACAAACTCAAGTGGCAGACTCTGCAAGAGAGGCGCTCTGCATCGCGGTGTAGCTTGCTCGTCAGGTTTCGAGAGGGTGCGTTTCTGGATGAGGTATCGAATATATTGCTTCCCCCTACTTATACCTCCCGAGGAGATCACGAATATAAAATTAGAGAGATTAGAGCGCGCACGGAGGCTTTCAGACAGTCGTTCTTCCCGCGAACCATACGCGACTGAAACAGGAAAGGGAGGTAATGACAGTGGCACGTAATGTGCCCTCCGCCACACACCGTTGGGTGGCTTGCGGAGTATAAATGTAGATGTAGAACCTGACAAACACTTGCACGAAGACCTGAACGATACCCAAGAGTAACTAAGCACAAACGAAGACAAATCGGGAGTCGATGCACACACAGACAGCCGACTCATCAACGATGAGCGAGCCAAAACCCGTCGTCCGGTAGGACGACCAACCGACGATCCACCAAGACCGTGGTTTGGATTAAGTCATGCGTGGTGGCAATGGTCGGGCCAACCATTTCGAAACAGACCTTACAGCTCCAAACTGACTGCACTAGTGCCGCATTACAATTCCCCCACTGGCAGGTCTGGACTGTGCTCCAGACGCGTTCCAACTGACTGGCAGCTCTAACTCGCGACCCGAACTGGCTTACGACAGACAACGACCGGGAAGTAATAGCAATGAGCATAGATACTACAGAAGGGGATACATATTGATACGCGCTGCTAGCGCCGCTCGCTGTCAGGCAAAGCACCAACTCAGTGACACCAGTAATTTAAATTAACGTAGTGAGGTGGAAGTACGTTAAAAACCGGGTGTAAAATACATGATGGCTGGAACATGAGCTACGCATGGCTCAGTAAGATTAAGGAAACTCATTCAAACTACGGGGACGTCAAATCAATTTGAAATGAAATATGGTCACCTCGCTTAAAACTGCAGTGTTTCAACGGGGTCCGCTGTGTAGAGATGGACGTTAAGACAAATCTTCCGTCTCACATAACTGTTTGTGGGTACAAGGCACAAATTGTTTTTACAGGTCAGGAAGCGTCATGTCATATATGTAACGAAACCGGCCACTTCAGACAGGAATATCGGCGGCGAACTGTTGTTCTTAAAAGTAATATCATACAGCGTCAGGAACTTACCTTAAATGATCTAATACCAAAGAATAGCCCGGAACAACTGCTTGAGGATGTTAACGCTGAGGGCCAAGCTGATGCCCCCCTTCACGATAGCAGTCAATTTCCTCCGTTAATAACAGAGGAAAACCCTGTTACCACTAATCGTGAAATTGAAATGCAACGGAAAAACGACCTCTGGAGACAACTGATAGTTGTTCAGAGGTCGAGCTGTCCTGTACAACTCCCTCAGTTCGCAAGCAATAACAGTGCGATGAGGAGGCAGAGGAACCGGAAGGCAGACTGCGAATGGAAACTGATGAACAGAAAAATAATAAACATACGGTACCAGAAAACGAAGGGGATATTGTCTGTATTGATTTCCAAGAAACAACAGTGGAAGTAGCTGACTGCAAAGATCAGCTGCTATCTGTTAGTAAATAAATTCACGGAGAGGTTGCAATTCTACGAAATCCATTTGTTTCTATCGATCAGAAAGTCAGTGATATTAATAAAGGACAAGGAAGGGGGGGCCAAAATGAAATCACGAACAACACCACAGGGCAGGCGCCAGCAACAGAAATTGCGAAGGCGTCTGCTGCTGCTCCAGCCAAATGTGAATGTAGCTCGTAACCAAGGGAAGGGAAAATCCGGAAAGGGTGACCCAAGTCCAGAGATTGTTCTGTACGAAACAGTCTTATACGAATCACTGGAGGAAAAATCAGGAAGTTTATAAGGCAACCAGTCTGCTAGCGGTACAAGAGAAAACCTCAGAAGTAGAAAAATGAGACCGGACAGTAATTAATAAACTAATTGAAGTGTTATTCCATGTTCAGCCTTCCGAGAAAACTCTTAGTAGTTTAACTGAACCCTGAACTACAGGAAACTAAATTAGCTCATCAAGACCACAACATAGTGACAGCGCAATAACGCAGCCTTTTTCTGTCACCACTATAAACATAAATAAAGTCATCCCCGGTTTCAAATTATCGGCACTTAAGAAATTTATGCACGAATCCGCGACTACTATTGCCCTGTTAAAAGAAGTTGTAATGTCGAATTTCGTAATTCCCGTTTATGTCTGTTACAAAAATGTGTCTCAGGAAACAAGTGCTGGCACTGCTGTTTTGGTGAGGGAAGGGATTCCAGTAAGTGAGGTGGAAAGACTGGAATCCGAAAGAGGAATACGACTAAATTACTATGATATGACTATCATCAACTTGTATGCCTCTTCAGGAAGTTCTCACCAAACTGATGGGGCACGTATCTTCAAACATGAACTGATGTACTTGTTAAGGGAAAATCCAAGTCATTTGTTACTTGGAGGTGATTTTAATTGTGTTTTAAATCGAAAACCTAATTTTAATTTCTCAAGTGAACTAGAACAACTAGTTACTGGTTTAGAATTAAAGGTTATATGGGAAATCAAATACCTCTCGATTTTTGAGTTCACTTATGCCACAGCAAAATCTCGTAGCAGGTTTGGTAGATTATATATTTGTAAAAATCTTGAAACTTCGGTGACAAAAGTAGAAAACATTCCTGCGTAGTTTTCAGACCACTGAAGTGTCTTAGCTTGCATAAATCTAACAAGACAGTCAGTTCGCAGATTAAAGAATCAGCGAAATTTGGACATTTCCTTGTAAGTAAATCATGATTTAGAAGACCTGACTAATGAAGCACGGGTAATATACCTGCGTGCTCGTAGTAGATATGGCACTGCTGTCGACTGGTGGGTGAAAGCTGCCATTCCAAAGTTGAATAAGATTCTTATTCAATACAGTGCCCAGAGCACAAGAGAAATGAAATGCACCGTAGAATATTACTATTTCGTTTTGAGAGATCTATATGATCATGTGTCAGCAGGTTCCTCACTTCGGATAGCAGACATCTAAAAAGTCAAAGCCAAGTTACTTAGTATAAAGTGAAATCAAATGGAAGAGTTGAAAATAAAATCGAAGGCAAATTTGGTGTCAGAAGAGGAAACTACATCCCTATATTATTTAGTGAAGCATATGAGAAAGGTAAGGAGGGCTTCTATTGATGAAATTCCAATAAAAATCAGTACGATCCTCCGAATCCAGCAGGGTATCATGGACGAGATTTATAGCTATTATTGAGAGCTATATTCTGTAAATTAAAGTAGGGATGCTTCCTTGGAAGAATTCCATGACATCCTAGCCCCACAGGTAACAGAAGATGACAACAAAAATTTTCTTGAGGTAGTCATTGAAGAGGACGTGTATGACACTCTGTGCGCCTCACCACCAAAAAAATACCCACGACCGGATGGTCTGCTAGCAGAATTTTGCATCCGTTATTGGCCAATAGTGGGTGCGAAAATCACGGACATTGTAAATGAGGTTTGTCAGGAAAATGGTTCCGGCTGAGTTTAAGGAGAGTAAAATTGTTTTTGAGCCAAAAAATTATGGAAACAAAGATTGAAATAATTTTCGTCTAATATCACTGTTGAATTCTGATTATAAATTAATAGCTAGAATAGTAAACAAGAGAATATCATGCCTTACAGATAAAACTATTAGTCAGCGTCAGAACTGGGCGAAAGGCAGAACGATTTTTCAAAATGTAGCAGAATTCAGGGATATCATTGCAATAACTTCTGCAACAAACATAGAGTGTGATTTGTTTGTTTCTAGATTTTTATAAAAAACCTTAGATTTAGTAAATCATGAATATCTTCGACAGACGTTAAAGAGAATGGGTTTCAACGATAGGGTCATAAAGTTGATAAAGAACATAGCAACTGGAATAAACGCAAAAATAGCGGTGAATTGTCAACAATCCAGACCGATACGAATAAAACGAGGTGTTCCTCAAGGAAGTCCTCTGTCTGTGTCTCTCTTCGCCAATTTACTGCAACCTTTCCTCCGACATTTTCATGCTAGTTCAAAAGGCTTAATATTATAAGGAAATAAAACGGTTATAAGGGGGTATGCTGGCGATATGGGGGCCATCATAAGGAATAATTAGGAGGCAACCACGCTAGAAACAGTGACTGATACTTTCTGTAGAGCATGTTAAACCATTGCAAACGATTAAAGGGAAGACGTTAAATCTCAGAGGGTTTGATAATGTCAACGTCGAATGGGCCAAATTAATCCTACAACATAAAGCATTTGGGATCACGCTGACAGCATGCCTCATGACAATGATGGCTTTAAACTGGAAAGTTGCAGCAGATAAAGAGGAGCCATTATAGAGAATTTAACTCGATATACGAACCAAGTTCAAAGAACAAAGTATATCAACTCATGCATCCTAGCTTATTATACTGCCCAACTGTTTCGAATACTGAGAATGACAGCGAAGAGAGTAACGTCCAGAATCACAAACTTTTTGTGGAAAAGTGAAGTGTTCAGAGTACCTGCTAAAGTACCCATTTTAGATTCTAAAAATGGTGTACTGGCATTAATTGATATGACGGATAAAGCCTCAGCACCTTTTATCAAAAGGCAAGTTAGTTTAATAAGAAAGCATAACCAGCCCACTTTTCGAGATCATTAAACCTCGAAGCCTGCTTCCCCCGATTTACGTGCAGAATATCAACAGGCGTTTACAGCATGTGAGGGTTTTCAATGTTGAATTCAGTTATGTAAGTGCCGAAATCACACAGTCACGACACTTAACATCAAGAGCGAACAAGGAACGAAAGAAAAGCGAAGGAAGGAACAAAACAGGACGACAGTTTCCAAACATGGACTGAACTGACATTGGGAAAGACGTTAGTTCTAATGTGCTCACGTCTAATATAAAAACGTCATGGTACAAGACAATTAACAACATAGTTAGCACCAATGAAAGACTGTACGCAATCTGACTCTATGAAACAAATTTATATCAACAATGTCACCTGGTTGACACAGTAATTCATACATACACGTGAAGCGGTCACATGAATAGTTGGCAGTGGATAGCTCTAATTACAAGGACGTCCCTTGAGAGTATATCGCTGTCATTGATACACAGGCCTGAAGCACGCTATTCCCCAGAAGCAAAAAATGACACTGTGTACTGGTTGCTGGGAAATTTTGTTAATTACGTCATTTACAAACTAGGATCCGACAACACCATGCTGTGTGAATACCACAATATTAGAAGCTATTGGAATCACAAGAAAAAGTTCGGTAATATGTTAAAAATTATATTTGTAAGAATTGGCAGTAGTTAATACAAAAAAGAAGGCTGTGTGGACATTGATGTAGTTACCTTAAGGATATTATATAAATTTGTAGTGTAAATTTTTGCTGTGTGATTTTTCTACTCCTGAAATTAGTTTTAGAAATTTTATAAGATAATGTACAGAACATAAGTGACACTCAGATTGTGTATCTAATAGTGTCAAAACACAAAACATTAAAGCTGCATTATTGGTTTATAGTATATATACGAAAATTGATCATTTTTATGGAATTGTCTTTATCGTTCGGTTAAAACCATAAGATTATATCTTATATAATTTAATATTCAATGGCTGGCAAATTGCCTTTTTCATTTTTGCACTGTGATGTGTAAGTCAGTTTTCCAGTGAAAGAGTTATTATATAGGTTTGATCACTTCAGATAATTAACATTCCATTATGTCTATAAATTGTAGTTGGAAGGCTAGTCAACTTTATAACATCTCCTTTCCGCTATTCTCAAGTATTTAACAGATTGTCTAATATGATTATTACATTGTTTTTATGTGCCATGGGCACAGATCTTCCACATTCGGTATTAGTTTTGGTGACTTCAAATCAATTGTTTGAAATGCTAAATTCTTCATAGAACGCTGGCGGCGCGGGTTTCAGTGCAAACGGCCCCGAGCACCCCCTTGTGTCCGCCATTGGCTTCCGGGCACCTCCCATGCGATGGTTGCATAGCATATGTTACACGAAAGTGAAGATTTTCAGCTAGTTAACGTTTTTCTCTGAAAATTATTCATAACTGTAGGCAGTGATATTGTCTTTAGTGTGGCGCAGATTTTATTTTTGTGTTGTTATGGTACGTCACTGGATTCTCCTTCTCATGTATAGTCGCGTATTGGGTAGTTTTATGGTACAGCATCGCAGCTGATGCATCTCGCTCATAGTCCATCATTGATGGATCAAACTCACAAATTATCATCACATTTCACCTGTTCATAGATACTTCGCTACTTGAACGCAAGTTTGATTAGCACAGAGTGCCGTTACTACTGATGACGAGAACACGGCAAGTGCCATAACCCTTTTTCAAAGGTATTTTACTCAGTGTAAGAGGGGTGAAAATAATGTACCACATCTCCTGGCTTATCCGTAGATACTCGACTGTATCGAAGAAATAGGTGGTCAAAGTTTTCGAAGCAGTGTATGTGCCTTTTAGTGACAAAATAGCTCATCCGAAACTATAGCATGACAGCTATCGTCCTGGCCATACGCTTTCGCACTCCATCTTAGATAACTGATTATATTTTTATTCCAGATTTTCGTTTATTTGCACATGCCTGTAAAAGATTACTACATGAATGTTTTTCGAAGTATATTGAAATAATTTTGTCATTCGTCCACCAATTTTATGTCCGATGAATTAATTAAAAAAGGAAATAAATTAATAAGAAAATTACTTGTAATTGTTTTAAGTGCAATTACTGTACTGTATCTAGATTCATAATCAACAGCAAGCGTCAGTTTTCGGTATAGTGACCCATTAGACTCTGCATTCTGCGAATTTGTTGCCAACGCGTGACGTCTTCAGCAATATGAACGACGTTTCTTTCCCTAGAAAGAAGAGATGTCCCTGAGGCAAATCTCCTTTCACGCGATGTTAGTGGTATTCGGAACTTCCATATTTTGAATGCTTTTGCGATTGGTACAATCTAACGGAATGCACGAAATCTTCCAGAAAATTAAACATCTTAATGAAGTATAGGAATTATTATAGTAATAGGTATAAAAATGAAATATAAGGAAACGAGAATTTAAAAAGCGTGTAAACCTCGAAAATTCCATACACACGTGTATTAAGTGTTAAATGTGTGACACTTATTCTGAAACTCATATGTAATTTTACACCTGAATTAACATCTTTGTGTCCCCTAACTTGATAAGAAACATTCGTATAGCAACCTTCTGCGGACATGGATAGATAAGTGACAAAAAAATTAAAATAAATAAAAACAGTAATAGGGTATCGAACACGCGCTTCAGAAGTGACAGGCCATATCGCTAGCCTTTGCGCCCTAAACCCATAAGCATTACGATGCTAACCATTGCGCTACCATGTTGGCTTTTTTCCTGACTGGTTTTAATGCGGCCCGCCACGAATCCCTCTCCTGTGCCAAGAGTAGCATTTGTAGCTTACAATTATTAGCTGGATGTAGGCCTATTCCAGTCTCTGTTTTACTCTACAGTTTTTACACTTCGCAACTGCCTTCAGTACCATGCAAGTTATTCCCTGCTGTCTTACCAGATGTCTTATCACCTTGTCCCATCTTCTTCTTGTCAGTGTTTCCCATATGCTCCTTTCCGATTCTGCGCAGAACGTCCTCATTCCTTACCTTATCGGTCCAACTAATTTTCGTCTGTAGCATCACATCGCATATGCTTCGATTTTCTATTGTTATGGTTTTCCTACAGCCCATGTGTCAATATCATACAATGCTGTGCTCCGAATGAACATTCTTCGAAATTTCTTTCTCATTTTAAGGCATATGTCTCACCTAGACATCTCTCGGCCAGTGCTAGTTTGCTTTGGATGTCCTCCTTGCTCCGTCCGTCATTGATTATTTTGCTGCCTATGTATCATAATTTCTTCAATTCATCTTCTTCGTGACCATCAATCCTGACGTTGAGTTTCTCGTTGTTCTGATTTCTGCTACTTCTCATTACTTTCGTCTTTCTTCGATTTCCTCTGAAACCATATTCTGTACACATACATTCTTTCACCTTGAATTTTAATTCAAGTTCTTCGCATTTTAATGCATCCTTTTCGTCTTAGCTTTTCTGCACTTCCTATTTATTTCATGCCTCGCCAACTTGTATTGCTGTACTCCTGAAATCTTGTGAACATTTCTGTACTTCCTTCTTTCACTGATCAGCTGAAGTGTTTCTTCTGTTACCCATGATTTCTTCGCAGCTACCTTCTTTCTACTTATGTTTTTCTTTCTAGCTTCTGTGTTTGCCATTTTTGGGGTATGTCCATTCATCTTCAACTGTACTGGCTACTGAGCTATTCCTTACTCCAGTTTCTATAGCCTTAGATTACTTCAAGCCCATCTCTTCATTTACTAACACTTCTGCATTTTTTTTCTCTGCGAATTGATTCTTCCTGACTAATCTCTAGAACTTCAGCACACTCGTCAACACAACGACATTGTGTTCTGAGTCTTTATGTGCTGCTGGGTACCCCTTACACCCATATCTGATATCAGCCTCTCTGTCCGACTTTGATGTAACCTGACACAAATTTCCCGTATTCCCCGGCCTTTACCAAATATATCTCCTCCTCTAGCGATTCTCCAACAGAGATTCGCTACTAATAGCTGACATTTATTGCAGAACACAATTGCTCTTTCTCCTCTCTCATTCGCAGTCGCAAGACAATATTTTCCCGCAACTGTTTCTTCTGCTCCTTCCGTTACTACCACATTCCAATCACCCACGACTATTAGATTTTCATTGCACTTTGCGTATTGAATTACCCGTTCAATATTCTTATAGTCTTTCCCTATCTCTTCATCTTCAGCCTCTGACGTCGGGTATACATAAACTATAGTCGTTGGTTGTGGTTTGCCGTCGACTCTGATGAGAACAAACCAATGATCGAACTTTTCACGGTAACACACTTTCTGCCCTATCGTCTTTTTCATAACGAATCCTACTCCCGTTATACCATTTTCGGGTGATGCTGATATTGCCCTATACTCATCGGACAGGGAATCATTGTGTTCTTTCCATTCCACTTCACTGTCTCCCTCTATATACAGATTGAGCCTTTACATTTCTCGTTTCTGATTGTCCAGCTTGCCTACCACGTCCAAGCTTCTGACTTCTATACTCGCTAAAAGGCATCTACATTACATCGAAAATGTTGACCGTCGTTTCTCAGAAACGGGCACGTATCTACGGATAATCCGAGGCGTGACTTCGCTTATTTTGACCCCTCCTCCATTGATGATGTTTGTTAGAAATTGGGTTATGGCACTTGCCGTGTTCTCCTCGTAAGTATGACGGAAGTCATTCATCAGACTAAGCACTTTACTGCTTCCCATCTGTGTAACGGCGCGAGTGAGGGGCCTAGTTGTGTCTTCCCTCATGAAATCAAAACAAAGATATTCTGAAAATATCCATCAACATGGCGTATTCAAATAATCTTCACGTTCCAGCACGTAGGTAGCACGTTGGTTGTCTGATGATCTAGCTGTGATGTTGTAGATTGGAATAGGCTCACTGCTACTGAAATCATTTCTCCGGAAGTTTAATGCGGTGCCATAGACATTTTACTCTGCAAATTACAGCAGCTAAAGCCGAAAACCGATCACTGAAATTACATGATAAAACCTCCGCCCATGGATCCCCCGGGCGAAGAAACTAACCAACCATATTATTCAATGTATAACTCTTAAACACTGTCAGACGTGTAAAGTTATGTTAACTGTTTCAAAAAACAGATTACACGTCCTAAGCTCATTTTTACTCTGCTTTGCGCGCAGGCTCGCACTTTTAACGATTTTACTTTTTGAATCCCCTACGTGCAGCTGTTTGCCGCATAACTTGAGACTGAACGTATCTGACGCGAGCCGTTTCGCTGGACGGTCATTCGGCCGGAGACCGATGATGTACGAAGTCAAGAGGTAGTCCTGTACGTTTACAAATGAAATCTCAGTTATTACTTTAACAATAATTAAGGAATTTTTAATCCATCTATCCTCCACCACGGCAACCAATCATACTGCAAGACTACTTAGTTTCTGCTATTTCTCAGCACAGATGTACTTACAGTATGCTGCCTTATGTTGGCCGTACCGCACATCACTTTGTGAAGTCATGCTTCAGCTAAAGTATTTTCGCTCAACAGGGATGTGAAGTGTGGGTATTAATCGTCTGGCTTTCAGAGACAGAAGTGTTACGCCTCCTACAGTGCTACTCATCTCACCACGTTTCACTAGGATAAGAACGACGTGTCTATATGGGCACGAAAGGAAGCACACCGAAACAGTGATTACAAAGTAACTTTAAGACAATGCTTTTGCGTACGTCGTACTTTCAGTCACTTAGAACAACAACGAAGTACCTAGTACGTAAGTCAGGCTTACTTCCTGTTGTCTTGCCGCACAATGTGCTTGGGCAACGCAGACATTGATCAACAGTGGTAGAGGATACGTTTCCTTATACAAGGGTTCAAATCAGATGAACGTAGATCAGCTGACTGTAAGCACAGCGACTGACATCTCCTCTTATTTTATTCATCATTCATGGAAGGCTAAATTTCAGTTCCTTTTTTTTAATTTACGGTGCATATCGTACTAACCGAAAACCGGGAGTGGAAGAAGTACTGGGAGGAGGGACAAGTAAATTCAAGTCTCCATAACTTCATGTGTTTACTTCCTCCACCGTCACGGCTCGCTCTTGTCCCTGGCCTGGGAAAATAGAAAAATATCTGAATCCTTTAGTGAAATGGGATCTTTGCTTCATCGCCAACTCGCTGATGATTGTATACCAGCTACAATCGTACGATTCATGGTAAGTCACAAACGATTGTCTACTGTTCTTGGCTGCAATATGGCTGTGTATCTATTGGGACTCTGGATCACTTTGCTCTAACATTACCGTGAAGAATGCAGGTGTTGGTATGAGTTGCCTGCATGGAGAAGTATGATTGGTGACCTCTGACCTTGATCTTGACGCATGCATATAAGACGTCAGCAATGACCTTGAACGCATGAAATCATCAAGAACGTGGACTATGAATAAGTTGAGTATTGGAGAAAAGTTTGAAAATTGGAGAGAAATTTAAAAAAATTAATTGGCTGTGGACAATATATTTACGAAATTGTATACACACACACACCCACACCCACACACACACACACATATTTCACATTTTCCTCAGGTATTTACCTTGTTCCCAAAAATGTAGCAACTTGCCCCAAGACCTTATCAACTCGCCTAAAACTGTATCAGCTTGTCTCAACGCTGTTTCAACTCCAAATCAGAAGTGTGTCCACTTGCCAAAAAAAAAAAAAAATGTCCCCCCCCATAAACCATGGACTTGCCGTTGGTGGGGAGGCTTGCGTACCCCAGTGAAGCAGATTGCCATACCGTAGGTGCAACCACAACGGGGGGGGGGGGTATCTGTTGAGAGGCCAGGGGGGGGGGGTATCTGTTGAGATGCCAGACAAACGTGTGGTTCCTGAAGAGAGCCAGCAGCCTTTTCAGCAGTTGCAGGGGCAACAGTCTGGATGATCGACTGATATGGCCTTTTAACACTAACCAAAACGGCCTTGCTGCGCTGGTACTGCGAACGGCTGAAAGCAAGGGAAAACTACAACCGTAATTTTTCCCGAGGGCATGCTGCTTTATTGCATGACTACGTGATGATGGCGTACTCTTGGGTAAAACATTGCGGAGGTAGAATAGTCCCCCATTCGGATTTCCAGGCGGGGACAACTCAGGAGGACGTCGTTATCAGGAGAAAGAAAACTGGCGTTCTACAGATCGAACCGTGGAATGTCAGATCCCTTCATCGGGCAGGTATGTTAGAAAATTTAAAAAGGGAAATGGATAGGTTAAAGTTAGATATACGAGATGCATTCAAGTTCTAAGGCCTCCGATTTCTTTTCTAATTAACTACTCACCCGATATCGATGAAACTGGCGTTACTTCACGACGTAATCGCCCTGCAGACGTACACATTTTTCACAACGCTGACGCCATGATTGCATGGCAGCGGCGACGGCTTCTTTAGGAGTCTTTTTTGACCCCTGGAAAATCGCTGAGTCAATAGCAGCACGGCTGGTGAATGTGCGGCCACGGAGAGTGCCTTTCATTATTGGAAAAAGCCAAAACTCACTAGGAGCCAGGTCAGGTGAGTAGGGAGCATGAGGTATCACTTCAAAGTTGTTATCACGAAGAAACTGTTGCGTAACGTTAGCTCGATGTGTGGGTGCGTTGTCTTGGTGAAACAGCGAACGCGTAGCCCTTCCCGGACGTTTTTGTTGCAGTGCAGGAAGGAATTTGTTCTTCAAAACAGTCTCGTAGGATGCACCTGTTACCGTAGTGCCCTTTGGAGCGCAATGGGTAAGGATTACGCCCTCGCTGTCCCAGAACATGGACACCATCGTTTTTTCAGCACTGGCGGTTACCCGAAATTTTGTTGGTGGCGGTGAATCTGTGTGCTTCCATTGAGCTGACTGGCGCTTTGTTTCTGGATTGAAAAATGGCATCCACGTCTCATCCATTGTCACAACCGACTTATGCTGTCGTTGCGCGTCAACATTGCTTGGCACCATACCACACGGGCAGCCATATGGTCGTCCGTCAGCATTCGTGGCACCCACCTGGATGACAATTTTTGCATTTTCTGGTCGTCATACAGGATTGTGTGCACAGAACCCACAGAAGTGCCAACTCTGGAGGCGATCTGTTCAACAGTCATTCGGCGATCCCCCAAAACAATTCTCTCCACTTTCTCGATCATGTCGTCAGACCGGCTTGTGCGAGCCCGAGGTTGTTTCGGTTTGTTGTGACACGATGTTCTGCCTTCATTAAACTGTCGCACCCACGAACGCACTTTCGACACGTCCATAACTTCATCATCACATGTCTCCTTCAACTGTCGATGAATTTCAATTGGTTTCACACCACGCAAATTCAGGAAACGAATGATTGCACGCTGTTCAAGTAAGGAAAACGTCGCCATTTCAAGTATTTAAGACAGTTCGCATTCTCGCCGCTGGCGGTAAAATTCCATCTGCCGTACGGTGCTGCCATCTCTGGGACGTATTGACAATGAACGTGACTTCATTTTAAAACAATGCACATGTTTCTATCTCTTTCCATTCCGGAGAAAAAAAATCGGAGGCCTTAGAACTTGAATGCACCTCGTACTGGGAATTAGTGAAGTTCAGTAGAAGGAGGAACAAGACTTCTCTTCGGGTGACTACAGGAATATAGATACAAAATGAACAAGGAATAATGCAGGAGTAGGTTTAATGATGAATAAAAAAGTTGGAGTGCGTTTAAGCTACTACAAACAGCTTAGTGAACGCAGTATTGTGGCCAAGATAGACACGCAGCACTCGCCTACCACAGTAGTACAAGTTTATATGCCAACTACCTCCGCAGATGACGAAGAGAATGATGAGATAAAAGAAATTATTCAGATAGTGAAGGGAGACGGAAATTTAATAGTCATTGGTCAGTGGAATTCGGTAGTAGGAAAAGGAAGAGAAGGAAACGTAGTAGGTGAATATGGAATGGGGTAAGAAATGAAAGAGGAAGCCACCAGGTAGAATTTTGCACAGAGCATAACTCAATCATAGGTAACACTTGGTTCAAGAATCATGAAAGAAGGTTGTATACATGGAAGAGGCCTGTAGATGCTGGAAGGCTTCAGATAGATTATATAATAGTAAGACCGAGATCTATGAACCAGGTTTTAAATTGTAAGACATTTCCAGGGGCAGATGTGAACTCTGCCCACAATCTATTAGTTATGAACTGTAGATTAAAACTGAGAAAACTGCAAAAAAGTGAAAATTTGAGGAGAGTGGACCAGGATTAAATGACAGAACCAGATGTAAAAGACAGTTTCAGGGAGAGCATTAGAGAACGATTCACAAGAATGGGGGAAAGAAATACAGTAGATGAAGAATGGGTAGCTTCGAGAAATGAAACAGTGAAGGCAGCAAAGGATCAAGTAGGCAATAACACGAGGGCTAGTGGAAATCCTTGCTAGGTGTAGAAATATTGAATTTTATTGATAAAAGGAGAAAATATAAAAATGCAGTAAATGAAGCAGGCAAAACGGAATACAAAGGTCTCAAAAATGAGATCGACAGGAAGTGCAACATGGCCAAGAAGGGATGGCTAGGGGACAAATGTAAGGATGTAGAGGCATATATCACTAGGGGTAAGATAGATGCTGCCTACAGAACAATTAAAGAGGAGTTTTCAGGAAAGAGAACCACTTGTACGAACTTCAAGAGCTCAGATGCAAACCCAATCTAAGAAAAGAAGGGAAAGTAGATAGGTGGAACGAGTATACAGAGAGTCTGCACAAGGGTGATGTACTTGAGGACAATATGGAAATGGAATGGCATGTAGATGAAGGTGAAATTGGAGATACGATACTGCGTGAAGAGTTTGACAGAGCATTGAAAGATCTAACGAGATACAAAGTCCCAGGAGTAGACAACATTTCATTAGAACTACTGATAGCCTTGGTAGAGTCAGCCCTGACCAAACTCTATCATCTGGTGAGCAACATATATAAGACAGGCGAATTACAGACTCCGGGAAAAACATAATAATGCCAATCCCAAAGAAACCAGTGTTGACAGTTTTGAAAATTACCGAACGATCAGTTCAATAAGTCACGCCTGCAAGATACTAACACAAATTCTTTACAGACGAATGGAAAAACTTGTAGAAGCCGACTTCGGCTAAGATCCGTTTGGATTCCGTAGAAATGTTGGAACACGTGAGGCAATACTAACCCTGCGGCTTATCTTAGGAGATAGGTTACTGAAAAGCAAATCTACGCTTCTAGCATTTGTAGACAGAGAAAGCTTTTGACAATGTTGACTGGAATACTCTCTTTCAAATTCTGAAGGTGGCAAGCCATTTTCCTTTGTTATTTCTTGCTGCTGAGTTATGATGGATCGTCTCACAGTGATGTTTGTACTTCACGGACCCCATCCGTATTACGTCCCTGTAGACGCCCGTTTTCTATTAGTCTGCTGGTTTTCGTAGCCACTGTCATTGAAAGTAAAATCTTCTATGCTATTAGGGAGCGCCTAGTTCCTCTTTAGCTTCCTCTACAGGTTCGATGTTTCGATCCTTCAGCTGGTATCGTCTTCAGGATCTTCAGAGGTTCACGGTAACTTTACATTTAGCTATTTTTATAATCGGTTTGACTGAAGGTGGAATGCTCTCACTTGTGTGTTTGAGATATTGGCTTTAAGGGAAATTTCCTGCGAGTATTCTTACAACGTTTAGAGATTTACCGTTGTTTCTCGCACTAAGTGCTTGTGTCGAGTCTATAGTGAGTCTAAACTCATGAATTACAGATGTATTTATGAGACATGGTCACGTCGATGTGAGTATCGTGGCACACTATTCTCTAAACTATTCTACATAGGACGTTCCATGTTAGATCAAAGAAGGAGGTACTTGTAGCTGAATTGAAGTTTCAGTATGAAAGAATAAATTAAATCTGTGGGATACATGACTTTTTAAATATTAGATAATTCGATTTTGGCTCTTCGTTCAATATACGAAAAAATAGAGACGAAGTTTAATGCCCGACTATTTAAAGTTAAAGCCTCCACTGTCCACATCATCTTCACATGCAGCACATAAATCACATGGTACTAATCAACACATATCATAGAAGTGTATTTACGTATATATTTATCTATGTATGTATGTTACATATCTGTTCCCAAAACGCTGGATTGATCTAATCAAACTTATTACACTTATCACCTACCGTCCTGAAGTAATCGCTTTGAGAGTAAGAACCATCTACATATCAGAAAGGTGGGGTAGAGATAAAAAACATTGTAGCTCACGAGACGCGAATATCTATAATTTGTTCATCAAGTATTTGGGAACAACTTGCAACAAACTTTAAACATAATTTCAAATCATTACCACACTTTTTCTCGGTAATAACCTCCAAAAAATGACCAAAGGAGAAACATGTATCGCTTATTACGTTTTTGCTGCTCACACAGTAAAACTACCACAAGAAGCAAGTCGTTTTATTTATTGCTTCTTTACTCCTAAGTGTATTTGCGATGCATTTTTGAAAAAAGTAACCACATATGCCACTGAATGTACAAGCAAAATTATATCATATTTCAGGAGATAAGTAATCATAAACATTGAGCTTCGTGTAAAACTTTCGCAACATGCATGGCCTTTAAATTTATTATTCCTTTGCTACTAATTGTACTCTCAATACATTTCGCAGACAGTATCCACATATGTCACTGAAAGTACCTAAAAAATATTTCATTTTACGACACATTTTTCATAGGCATTGAGATGCATGGAAATGAAACATAGAGCGAAATTCTGTAGAGATACTTGTGGCATAAGATAAATACATGTGAAATATATTTTACATTTATTTCGCGAGCAACGACACGTGCTAAAAGCTCATCATAACCTCCTTGATCAATTTGAAACAAATTTCATACACATACAGTTACGATATCGAAAGACATATTGTGTTGGAGAGAACCACCAGCTTCCGACTGGGGTGAGGGTGATAAAGTGGAGAAAGGAAGGGACGAATGAGATGGGTAGACAAAGCGTAGGAAGTAGGAATTGGACACAGACAAGGGGAGGAGGACCTCGATAGAGGGGGAGGAGGAAATGAACAGAGAAAGGGAAGAGGGGGAAATAAGAGAATGAGGAGAGTAGGAGATGGACAAAGAGAGGCGGAGGAGGAGACAGAATACGACGGGAGGAGTAGGAGGCGACGTACAGCGGGAGAAGAATTGGACAGAGAGACGGAATGAAGACGATGGATAATGTAAGGAGGAATGAGAAGATGGACTAACAGAATACTGGAATGTATACACAACCGGATACCGCCCAGTACTCTGGTAGTAAACAACGATCAAAACTCTCCTGGTAAAAAACGGTTCTAAGAGGTATGGCCGTATCGGGGAGGTGGCGAGGTATATTCCAGGATAAAGCGCAGGAACAAAGGGTGTTAAGAAACCGACGGAAAGAAACGCATAGAAGGGAGACGGCTTACGAACTAAAGGGGAGAGTTATGGGAACACTCCTACCACTCGTGTCTTATCTATCGCCTACAACACATAGCCTCTCTCTCGACTCGTGACTGAACACGCACGCTGTTGTTGCAGTGTTATTACAGTATCATTAAGTCTAAGTACAGTCGTACAGAAGTTAGTCCAACCCCGGTAGCTGAGTCGTCAGTGCGACAGACTGTTAATCCTAAGGGCCAGGGTTAGATTCCCGGCTGGGTCGGAGATTTTCTCCGTCCAGGGACTGGGTGTTGTGTTGTCCTAATCCTCTTTATTTTATCCCCATCGACGCGCAAACCGCCGATGTGGCGTAAATTCGGAAGACTTGCACCGGGCGAACGATCTAGCCGACGGAAGGCCCAGGTCACACGACATTTATTTGATAAAGAAGTTACTGCTACCGAAGAAACGTCTATCGTTTACATGGCTTATAATACGCAAGCAGCGTACTTAGTTACATAGCTACTGCATACACAACTGGCTCATGATCGATAACGCATGTTTTGGGAATTTGTTATAAGTTCCCATGGGGTCAAACTGCTGAGGTCATCGATCCCTAGGCATACGCACTACTTTAAACTAACTTACACTAAGGACAACACACGCGCCCATTAAATTAGCAAACAATGACAACAACAAGGCTCCTAAAACCCATACACATGCATACACAACTGGCTCATGATCGATAACTCATGTTATGGAAATTTGTTATAAGTTCCTATGGGGTCAAACTGCTGAGGTCATCGATCCCTAGGCATACGCACTACTTTAAACTAACTTACGCTAAGGTCAACACACACGCCCATTAAATTAGCAAACAATGACAACAACAAGGCTCCTAAAACCCAATCGCTTGTTTTCACTACTAGAGGTTGAACAAGCGGCAAAACATGTTTGTAATAGCATATTTTTTCGTGTACTACCATTCATCAAGCAGGTGCTTATAATTTGCAAAATGACCATAATTTGAATACGGAAGCATTCTGATGTTTTCAGGGACCAGTATTTTAGGAACTCTTCATTACAAATCTGCGACTCATTTGGGACAAACGTATCCATCGCTATTTCTTTGTGTTACACAACTTGGTTTTATATCGCACTAATAATATGACAGCCGGGGAGGAAACTTTCGCGAAGCCGCCATTCCTCAGAACGTAACAAAGCCTCTGTTAGCGAGAGCGTTTCGTCTGCTTTCTTTCTGGAGGGCATCTACTGAACAGCTTAAAAGCATTCTCATTTCATCATGGAACAGAAATGTATACCACAGCAAAGAGAGCTGAATAAACACGGTTTTCTTTTATCTTCAAGGCTTTCCACGTTGCTTTCCTTTATTTAGAAAGCGGGACGTGCTTTCGTCTTGTGGAGAAACGGCTGACATCATTAATTTCAAGCAGAATAACTACGTCTATAAGCCACGGTGTAGTGCATCTTGGATAGTATTTTGTGCCAATAATATCTGTTGGACCTCACTTCACTATAATATCAGCAAAAATGGATACCTCCCAGATTATAACCTCTAATCACTCTTATTGTCACGATCACACGTAAGATGTTCAACGGACGCAGCAAATATTTCAGTCTTCTTCGAGCACTGGGTCTCCAAATGCACCCAATTTATAATGCAAAGAAAAAATTAACGTTTCTTCCGAGATATTCATTTATAAAAACATTCTAAAGCCAGGGTCGCTTATATATTTCTCTATTTAAAACAACCGCTTCAACAGACTTTGCTGTCATCTTGAGGCCTTCAATTTTTTTTTTCTAAACGTGTTTTTTTTTCAATGTTGGACCTCACGCCAAGTTCTCATGTGGATAAAAAGCAGCACGTTGTAAAAGGAGTGTCATAACTAAAATATTTGAAAACATAAAACAACTTGTGAAAATGGCCATGTCCACACATATTCCTCGCATAGATCACTTTTATGTCACAAAAACACAGTGCACGGTATCAAATATGTTTACATAACGTGGACAATATCTGAACATTGAAATTTCCACCTTAAACGGGTGTAAGGTATATCGCTTTTAAAATGTGCTGTTCTTTATCCACATGACAACTTGCCGTGGGGTCCAACTTAATAGGAACATGTATCACAACAAAATGATTTTTAAGACCTGTCGCCATTGGTTGTCTTACATGAGGAAATGTGTATGCGATCTTGGTTTTCGGATGATTGTAGCAAGTAAATTAGGTAGCTTCTTCTGTCTTCTCAAAAAGAGAAAGTTCAGTCCTCATTTATGTCCACAGCTATACGCCCGTGCAGGCTGCGCCACTTTATTATCATCCTGACACCGAGTGCATACTTTAATATGCGCTGTGGTCCTTACAATGATTCTCTTCAAACGCTAGAGCAGTCTGCAGAAATGGAAGCACTTGCATCTCAGATTTTCTTTACAGACCTCGTACACGTTTTCAGAGCCGTTCTAAAGATACTGTCTTCCTGTCACCACAGATAATAGAGGTTTCCCATGTTTGTTCTATTTTATATCGTTTTTTGATGCGGCCCCTGAATACGGAAACGATGTTAAAGGCTTCAGCAGTCTACTAATCACGTGGGCAGATACTACCGGTGTCCTTCACATTGTTGTAGGTAATATCTGGCGTTCAACCACAAATTCCTCTTTTTTCCTTATAACAGTCGAGCCATAATATAAGTAGACAACAGCACTGACAGTAAAGTGCCTGTGTGTGTTGGTAATCCTATTCGACAGATTATTTATGTGTATTTTTGGCGCTACTAAGGCTTTTTTTCCACCTAGGGAGACACCTGGATGCTCGTTCCTTGCAGTTTTAAATGTGTCTGATCCTTATGGTCGTCCATCTATTGCAAAAATTATGTTTAACTCACCCCTGAACACTCACTACACATGCTCGGTGGTCTAATTCACCAGTCCTCAGCTCTGCCTCGGTAAACTTTTCCACTTGTTGCTCCTCGCATGTTATGCTTTCCGTAAATGCCCTAAAATGCGTTATTTGTCTTTACACTCTCAGTCATAGTATCTTCCTATCTCCTAGCCTATCTACGTAACTTTTGTAATCCGTCTACAGCAAAACATTTCAACCATTTACCGTTACATTTTGCCCGATATTTCCAATTTCTACTGAATTTCTAGGCTTCTGTAACAAGCTACATCGTGTACTCCTCTTTTGTGTATTTGTGTTCATTTGGTCACAATGCCCAATTTGATTCTGACCATTCCCAACAATTTTTTCTTCGAAAATAATGTACAGGTTTCACTTCTTCAAAAGTATCTTAAGCTAATTCTGTGCTTAGTGTGTGTCCACTCATTGATCTCCTACTCATAATTATTTTCTTTCTGTTTAGCTTAGCTTTAGGACGAAATACATTTTATGTATACTCCGCATATCATTCAATAAATTTTGTAACCCAGGGTCAATAACGAACTTTAGCTTTGACATTCCAATTCTTTACGTTTTGCTTCATTTTCTAAATTTTGCTTTTATGTTCTTCATTGTCGCTATGATACACAAGGCAGAGAATTTACTGCAATATTTTAGACTCCATATGGTGCCATTCTCTTTGAAACATCCGTGTCGTCACTTCCACAAACATCTAAATTTTTTCACTATCGTGTGCTCATAACTACTGAACATCATGATTGCTTTAAGTATAATAGTCCATTATTTAATAAAATGCTTGAAAGAATACTGGTAGCGAAGGAAACATCTTAAGGACAGTGTAGTGTCTGCTTTATCTTGCTTCCGAGCAGTTCTAAACCTATAAGCTCTTAAAAGCAATTTATTTACGCTTGGCTTTCTGTGTAATTTCACTTTCCTTTTAAATTCTCCAAAATGTCCCTTTCAGTCTTCCAGTATTTATGGTCCTTTTTTTTCATTAACCATATAAATTTATACTGCATCCCACCATGTATCTCTTGTTCTGACTTTCCTTATTTGCAGATGGATTTTATTTTGTATAGTAATCTCATCCTGTTTATTCTTGTATGGGAATATAAACTAGATTCTCACATATCATCTCTGGTTTTCCTATTTGAAATTGTGCCCTGCGAATTTTCAGTTACTGAACCCTTTAGTGTGTTCCCCTCTGATCTACTGAATTTTTTGGCGTGTTTACATTAATTCAATTATACTCGGGTATTTTTTCCCTGATATATAAGACAGTTCTGTGCGTATCATCCTTCTTAGCTTAGTGCACTCCTTGTATGTGAAAATATTTTGTTGAAATACACAACAATTCTAAGTGAATACACTGACTGCTAAGGGTTACAACATTTAATGTCTGGATATATATCGACAGGAATAACAGAGAAAGTTCAAAATTTTTAGCGTGTTATAGGTATTCTATAAGACTCCAAACTTCACGTGTGTGGTTTCTAAGCCACAATACACTTCAAACCATATATTCGGACGTGTATATGGAGTCACAGACGTATTTTGGGTTCTGGAATTGTTTCAGAAAAATGGGCACTTACACATTATCTTTCACATAGAACTTTTCATTGAAAAGATATCCATGTATATCAGACGCTGAGGTCTGGGTGGTCAAGAGCAGAGCTCAGTGTTGATATGCCTATATGCCCAGTACGATCGATCCATCAATTTGGAAGATGTCTGTTTAAAAATGCATCTCTGAGCTTCCGATTAACTGCGCTTGAGCACCTACAGATATTTAGGACTTTAAATCACTTGTAATTCCTATCTATAGATTGCTATACATTAAATAGTTGCAGTCGTTGGTTAACGCTAAATTCATTCCTAATTCTCCTTTTCATATCCTCAGTTTTGTGCTTATTTCACGGTGAATTGTCACAAATATCTTGGAGTTACATAACCATGACTGTGAATAAAAGAAGCCTGTGTCATTCTCTATCCTGCCGCATCACACTAACAGAATATTCTTCGTAGTTACCGATGGATATCTCCAAAAATCATAAATCGAATATCCAATTATTGTCAAATATTACACTACATTATTTTCTTTAGAAAGAGAGCAGCGATATGGAAAATATCGTGGTGATTTACGACATGATGTTGCCTCATGTACGTAGAAGAGTGAAACTAAATTAGGCAAATTCATAAGTGTTACCTGTGATATAACATAAAGTACGTGAATCAAATTAATCAGCAGACGTCATATAACATGAAAGATACTGAATTGTGCACACCGATGTTCCAGTCAGATAAAGCACCGACTCTAAGTATCTGAGACATAATTTTCATATAAGCTTTATTAACGTGCGTTCAGCGAGAAAATGAAGCGATTTAGTGCCGATATGTCTCTTGGCGGCAAGATAAGGGCTTTTATTTTGTCTGAACATTTGAGCTTCGGGAACTCATCTACATTTTCTCCAGTTTATGGAAACGCTTTCAGAAGGGCCAGTAGAACTTCAAATAAAACTTCTCCGAAGTTGCTGACTCTAGGAGACCCACTGCGCAGAAGTGGCAGTAGATTCCCAGCAGTGTTTGGCCGAGACTGCTGGCTTGTGCCCAGAGATCCAATGTTCTTCCTGCTGCCGTGTGCCAATGATAAAGCCTCATACATGTTCCTCTTCAGGAGAGAATAAATTATGGAACAAGTTACGAGAAGCTTCTGTGATATATGCCAGTCAAATTTGTAAACTATGACATCTATGGAGGTAAAGTAAACCTAAGCATATCTAGAACTACGGAAAATGTTCTCCTCATAAGTAACTAAATATCTTAACAACTATGTAGTACATAAGGGTAACGTGCTCTAAATGGCCTGAGTAATTTCACACCCCACTCTGAAATTAAGATGATCGTCATGACTTTAACAAGGAAAAGTTGTTGGAGGTTGGGTGGTACCCCTAACAACATGTAATGTCTTAGACATTTACGTAACACATCGTTAATTCAAGGTGTTTTCCTCAACAGATTGAAGTAAGTCATCGTTAGACCTTTTTATACGAAGAATATCGCCACAGATGTCAATAACTACCGCCCATTATCAATCCTTACGACATTTTCTATAATATCTAGGAGGTAATGTACTCCATGGTTGTCACTCACTTGTGTACGAAAGGAATACATAGCCTATTACAGTTTCGATATCATACGGACCGCTCTGCTGAGCTATGTAATTATACTTTTACTACTCACATAATAAAATCGTTAGATGGTGAAACGTCAGCAGATGCTGTCTTATGTGACTTGCGATGTGCGGATGTCAGTCTTAATATTCTGTTAGATAAGTTTATATAGAACACTTAGCTCAGAATACGCTTGTTTTTTGCATTTATTTGACATAGCGGGATTGATACATTCATGCCCTCCTCACTGAGTAAACATTACAATGCTTCCGGTTCATGTAGAATGTATTATTACGATAATGATTATGACAATGATGATAATAAACATAATCGTTACAGTACTGAATATGCAGGATTCGAGAACGTCAGTCTTATTAACATTAAATAAATTCCCCAATACGTTCTTGCCGAATCTTAGCAGAAACAATTACAGAAACGTATGATGTCATTGTACAAGAAATCACTGTGCAGAACAAATTGACTGCTCACAGGCAGGGCGTAAAATAGTAGAGTACAGTTAGAAGAAAATTCTCAAGGGTGAAAACAGAAACGGAAAGGGATGAGAAAACCATAGACTGCATTGTGGCAAAGATACTTGTTGCACATAACGAGATGGAATATGTCGAGAGAGAAACCATGGCGAGGTTTGAAGACAAAGCCATAATATCCTCACGAATCTAAGGTAGTTTTCTACGAGACGCACGATTTCGTGTTATACGATGATATTGGATGTATCTAAACTAGTATTGCTATTATGTAATGATTACCAGTATTTGATACGTAAGAACCTCTTCTACCACCAGAGGCTAAGAATCAGACGAGTTAAACAGGGCAGGTAAAATAATCACTTCACATTTATGGTTGCAACTACTCTGAGTATAGAAAGCATTGATTAGATCAAATAACCAAATATTTACACACGTATCTCCCGCAAGCTTAATTGCTAGATGGAGTTCTCAAGTGTGTTGAATTGTATCAAGTACTAAAGATTCGGCAGGATAAAAGAACTCATTAATTTTTGTTTAATTTTGAGTCAAAATCTCATCCAAGATTAGGCCAAGGTCTGCTAGTGGTCTTGTTTTTAAATTTCTTTTAAAACAATAACTGTACAAATTCGAAAAGTATTGGTGAATTTATGGCACAGCTTAGGTGACTATCAAGGTACTGATCTAAGATCGTCATGCACATGTTATGCCTCAACAGCAGTGTTCTTAGGACTGACACTCAGGTAGAACTGGATATTGTCGGCATATGAGTGGCGGCTACAAGAGTGTAACACAGACGAAATTGCAACAGTCGAAAATTACAGTGAGAAAAACAGCGGACCAAGGATGGAACCTTAGAGCACATCTCCCATGATCACTTGTCTGATCAATGGATGACTCGTTGACATCTGTTTCTGATGCTTCAGAAATTCAGCCTGCTTTAGTTCATGTTTAGGAAAGAGAATGATGGAAGATACCATAGGCTGCTCGAGTAATAACAAACACGGATGTCATATTATCTGCATGGGGAAAAAATTGTAATGGATGTTTCACAGGGTTTGATCACTGATTCACTGTTTTTCTAGATTTATGTTAATGATCTGACAAATTATTTTCATCAGCAGGCATATTTAGTCCTGTTTTCTAATGTATGAGCATTTTTGTAAAGCGAAGCAGGGAATTATTAACGGAGAAAATAGTAAATGATGATTCTGTGTAAGTTACTCACTGGTATTGCAGCAATTGAAAAGAAAAAAAGAAAATGGAAACACACACACCACACACACACACACACACACACACACACACACACACAGCTCCTGCGGTTTTGCACGTCAGTTATTAATCTAGTATATCCAATTAACCTAGAATATCAAGTAAATGTAATAAATATGCTAAAAATTGATACGTTGTTAGGTGTACATGCTGATGAAAACTTAAACTGGTAAAACGATGAAGGAGACCGCTAAAAGGCTTAAGTTAGGCTACATATTACTTAAGAATAACTGCCAGTCTTTGGGTAGAGAAGTCAATAAGATAATATATGTTCTTAATTTTCATTTACTAAATATTTTGGAATGATATTCTTGATAACGCTTCGTTTAAGTTAAAAGTATTCACTGCTGAAACGAAAAGATATATAAAAATTGTATGTGGGATTCACACACATACCTCTTGCAGACAACTTTTAAAAAAAAATCGTTACTGTCCACATCCTCAGAGTGGAATTACTCACTTACGAAATTTTTTTCAACAATTCATCCGAGTTAGGGTAGTAGAGATATTCGTAACACCAGATGGAAAAATGATCTAGAGTTCCATTTGGTGAATCTAACTATGTCACATATATGCGTGACGTATGCAGCTATTAAACTTTTTGGCCCTTGAATATAGTGTGTCTGGCGAATAGGAGAATTTCTCGCACCTGTAGATTAAAGGTATTTCTCCTACTAAAGTATTACTGAACCATATAGGAATTCGTGAACAGATATAGACATTTTCACAGATAAAATTTGTGAATTTTCAGCATGTAGCCACATAAATATTTCTTTCAGCTTTGTATTGTGTCATTCTTCTTTCGGTTGTCTCCATACTCGCCAGTGATGGTCATCTGGGGTAAGGTAGAATCACGAATCATCGCTTATTCGAATGCAATACCATTCATTAGCAGTCCGTGCTTCCCAGTCACGGCATCACTCCAAATGCTGTCGTTTCTGCTGTGGTGTAAATGGGAGCCTACACATGGGACGTTATTTCCGTAGACCAGATGCTGTCAGGTTCCGACCAATGGTGCGGAATGACACAGAGCGTTGTATGGGGTCCATTACTTATTCTCGGTAGTCAGGCACAGATATGAAGGCATTAAAGTGTGCGTGGTGCACAATATGGCGATCCTCTGCTGTGGTAGCCAGACGTGGTCTATCGGAATCTTGACGACGTGTATGACTGCTCTCACTTTTACATGTTGTTTAACATCGGACCAGTATCATATCCGAGTTTCCCGCGTGGCTCTCTGTTGTATGATTCGATCAGACAGCCAAGTACAGACCCACAAGATTTCCTTAAAGCTGTCAGGTAGTGATAACACAGTCTCACTCGAGTACGTGGCATCTTTGTGCCCTTCGAATTGATACTCGTCATCTAACGCAGTTCGCACCTCTTATATACCGTACAATACCTGGTAACAGCACAAAACCTTAAAAGCATTAATGTTCTCTGGTGACCCACCTTTTTTTCTTTTTTGAGTCATCAGTTTCTGACTTGATTGATGCTGCCCACCACGAATTCCTACCTCGTGCCAGACTCTTCATCTCAGAGTAGTACTTCCAACATAAGTCCTCAATTACTTGCTGGATGTATTACAGCCTCTGTCTTCCTCTGCCATTTTTGCCCTCTACAGCTCCCTTTAGTACCCTGTAAATTATTCCCCGACATCTTAACAGATGTCCCTTCTCATTGTATTTTCCACATATTCCCTTTTCCTCTCCGATTCCACGCATGACCTACTCATTCCTTAATTTATCAGTCCACCTAATTTAAAACATTCATCTGCAGCACTGCATCTCAAATGCTTCGATTGTCTTTTGTTTCTGTTTTGCCACTGTCCATGTTTCAGTACCATACAATTCTTTGCTCCAAACGTACATGCTCAGAACTTTCTTCCTCAAATTAAGGCCTATGTTTGATACTAGTAAACTTCACCTGGCCAGGAACGTCGTCTTTGCTAGTGCTAGTTTGCCGTTGATGTCCTCCTTGCCCCGTCCGTCATTGGTTATTTTAGCAAAAGTTCTTAACTTCACCTACTTCGTGACCATCAATTTGATTTTAAGTATCTCGACTCCCTCATTTCTGCTATTTCTCATTACTTTCGTCTTTCCTCAGTTTACTCTCAGTCCATGTTCTGTACTTATTAAACTGTTCAATCCATTCAGCAGATCAATTAATTCTTCTACAACTGGACAGTAACGTCATCAGCGAATCGTATCATTATTATTCTTTCACCTTGAATATAAATTCCACTCCTGAACCTTTCTTTAATTTCTATCATTTGCTTCTTCGAAGTACAGATTGAACAGCAAGGGTGAAAGACTACACATCTGTCTTAAACTCACTGTAATCCGAGCAATGCGTTCTTGGTCTTCCACTCTTATTATTCCCCCTTGGCTGTTGTACATATTGTATACCACCCATCTCTACCTATAGCTTACCCCCGTTTTCTTATAATTTCGAACTTCTTCGCCATTTTACATGGTGGAACGCTTTTTCCAGGTCGAAAATAATATGAATGTGTCTTGATGTATCTTTACTCTTATATCCATTATCAACAGCAATGACAGATTTGTCTCTCTGGGTGTTTTACCCTTCCTAAAGCCAAACTGGTAGTCATCTAACAGATCCTCAATTTTCATTCTCATTCTTCTGTATGTTATTCTTGTCAGCAACTTATGCGTGAGCTGTTAAGATTATTGTACGACAATTCTCGACTAACCAGCTCTTATAGTCTTCGGAATTATCCGGATGAAATATTTCCGAAAGTCAGGCGCATGCATTCTGCACACCAACGTAAATAGTCATTTTGGTGCCACTTCCCACAATGATTTTGGAAATTATGTGGAATGATACCTATTCCTTCTTCTTTATTCGATCTTAAATTTATTCTCCTATCTCTTCGAAATCGTCACCTGCTTCTTCACCTATCACATCAAGAAAATCATTCCCCTCATAGAGGCCTACATCTTACTCTTTGCACCTATCCGCTGTCTCCTCTGTGAAATTCACATTGAACGTTTATTGTTACAACCTTCGGCTTTCCTATATGCTGAGGCCGTCCTCCCGAGAATCATTTTTTTTTCCATGTCTTTACGTTTTTCATGCAGCTATTTCGTCTTAACTTCTCTGCACTTCCTATTTATTTCATTCCTCAGCGATTTGTACATCTGTATTCCTGAATTTTCCTGAACATTTTTGTACTTCTTCCTTTCATCGGGCAACTGAAGTAATTCTTCTGTTACCCATGGTTTCTTCGTAGTTACCTTCTTTGTACCTATGTTTTTCTTTCCTACCTCTGTGATTTTAGAGATGTCCATTCCTCTGTAACTGTACTACCTATTTCCCATTGCAGTATCTATAGTCTTACAGAACTTGAAGCATATCTCTTCATTCCTTGATACACTCCTCGAAATGGAAAAAAGAACACATTGACACCGGTGTGTCAGACCCACCATACTTGCTCCGGACACTGCGAGAGGGCTGTACAAGCAATGATCACACGCACGGCACAGCGGACACATCAGTAACCGCGGTGTTGGCCGTCGAATGGCGCTAGCTGCGCAGCATTTGTGCACCGCCGCCGTCAGTGTCAGCCAGTTTGCCGTGGCATACGGAGCTCCATCGCAGTCTTTAACACTGGTAGCATGCCGCGACAGCGTGGACGTGAACCGTATGTGCAGTTGACGGACTTTGAGCGAGGGCGTATAGTGGGCATGCGGGAGGCCGGGTGGACGTACCGCCGAATTACTCAACACGTGGGGCGTGAGGTCTCCACAGTACATCGATGTTGTCGCCAATGGTCGGCGGAAGGTGCACGTGCCCGTCGACCTGGGACCGGACCGCAGCGACGCACGGATGCACGCCAAGACCGTAGGATCCTACGCAGTGCCGTAGGGGACCGCACCGCCACTTCCCAGCAAATTAGGGACACTGTTGCTCCTGGGGTATCGGCGAGGACCATTCGCAACCATCTCCATGAAGCTGGGCTACGGTCCCGATCACCGTTAGGCCGTCTTCCGCTCACGCCCCAACATCGTGCAGCCCGCCTCCAGTGGTGTCGCGACAGGCGTGAATGGAGGGACGAATGGAGACGTGTCGTCTTCAGCGATGAGAGTCGCTTCTGCCTTGGTGCCAATGATGGTCGTATTCGTGTTTGGCGCCGTGCAGGTGAGCGCCACAATCAGGACTGCATACGACCGAGGCAGACAGGGCCAACACCCGGCATCATGGTGTGGGGAGCGATCTCCTACACTGGCCGTACACCACTGGTGATCGTCGAGGGGACACTGAATAGTGCACGGTACATCCAAACCGTCATCGAACCCATCGTTCTACCATTCCTAGACCGGCAAGGGAACTTGCTGTTCCAACAGGACAATGCACGTCCGCATGTATCCCGTGCCACCCAACGTGCTCTAGAAGGTGTAAGTCAACTACCCTGGCCAGCAAGATCTCCGGATCTGTCCCCCATTGAGCATGTTTGGGACTGGATGAAGCGTCGTCTCACGCGGTCTGCACGTCCAGCACGAACGCTGGTCCAACTGAGGCGCCAGGTGGAAATGGCATGGCAAGCCATTCCACAGGACTACATCCAGCATCTCTACGATCGTCTTCATGGGAGAGTAGCAGCCTGCATTGCTGCGAAAGGTGGATATACACTGTACTAGTGCCGACATTGTGCATGCTCTGTTGCCTGTGTCTATGTGCCTGTGGTTCTGTCAGTGTGATCATGTGATGTATCTGACCGCAGGAATGTGTCAATAAAGTTTCCCCTTCCTGGGACAATGAATTCACGGTGTTCTTATTTCAATTTCCAGGAGTGTACTTCTGTATCCCACTTCTTTGTGAACTGATTCTTCCTGCCTAATCTCTTAAGTATCAGCGTGTTCTTCATCACTGCAGCATTGTGATCTGTGTCTGCTTCTGCTCGTGGGTATGCCTTACAGTCCAATATCTAATTTTGACCTCTCCATATAACCACGCTGTAATCTAAATGAAGTAATCCCATATCACCCCTTCTTTTCCAAGTGTCCCTCTTCGTCTGTCGAGAGGACTGCGTGTTTGGGTTGTCCTCATCATTTCATCATCATTCATGAAAGTGACATGACTGGACTGAGCCGTGGTTGGGAATTTGTACAGGCGCTGTTAACCACGCAGTTGACGGCGCCCCAAACGAAACTTCATCATCACCGTTCTCGTCTTGTGATTCTTGAACATAGCATTCGCTGTGACTAGCTGAAATATATTAGGGAGTTCCATTAGTCTTTCTCCTCTCTCATTATTTTTCTCAAACCCATATTATCTCGTAAATTTTTCTTCTACTCGTTTCCTTACAACTTCATTCCAGGCCCCCACGACTATTAGAGCCTCATCTTCATTATGTAATGTATTACCCTTCCAGTATCCTCTTATACCTTCTCTGTCTCTTGATTTTCAGGTTGGGACGTCGGCATGTATACATAAACTGTCGTTTTAGGTTCGTATGTTGCCGATCCTGCTAAGAACACCCCTATCACTTCACTGTTTACAGGAACTCTCTCTCTGCCCTACCTTCTTATTCATAACGAATCCTACTCCCGTTACACCATTTTCTGCTGCAGAAATCCTTACCTTTTTTCCATTTCACTTCACCGACTCGTGATACATCTAGATTGAGCCTCTGAATCTCCCTTTTCAGGTTTTCTAGCTTCACTACTACGTTCAGGACTCGGACATTCGACTCCGCAACTCGTAGATCGTTCTGCTTTCGTCATTTGCTTCATCTTATTTTTAATGGTTACCTCCCCCTTTCAAATCACCGCCCGTAGAGGTTTTCTAGCTTCCCTACCACGTTCAGAACTCGGACATTCGACTCCCCGACTCGTAGATCGTTCTCCTTTCGTCATTTCATCCATCTTTTTTTTTTTTCATGGTTACCTCCCCCTTGGTAGTCACCTCCCGTAGAGGTTTTATAGCTTTCCTACCACGTTGAGCACTGGAAAATTCGACTCCCCGACTCGTAGATCGTTCTCCTTTCGTCATTTACTCAATCTGATTTTCATTGTCACCTCCCCTTTGTCAGTCCCCTCCCGGAGATCAGAAAGGGGGACTAGTCCGTAATCTGTGGCCAATGAAGAGATCTTCATGACACTCTTCAATTACAGGCCACCTGTCCTGTATATATACGTTAAGTGCATTTAAAGCAGTGGTTTCCATTGCCTTCTGCATTCTCTTGCCGTTGATCGTTGCTGATTCTTCCGCCTTAAGGGCAGTTTCCCACCCCAACGACAAGAGGCTCCCCTGAACCTCTGTACGCTCCTTCGGCCTCTTTGACAAGGCCCTTGATAGAATGAGGGTGACTTGTTACTTAGGACGTCTCCAGCCGCCAATGCTGATTATTAATCGAAATTTAAGTGGTGACGGCCTTCGAACCCGGTGTTGAGGACAATTTTATTATTTATCAAAGACGCTAATCCTAGACCACGGGTGTTTTGTTTGCCGATGATACAAACATTGCAATAAATAGCAAATCAAGTGTAGTCTTAGAAAGATCAGCCAATAAAATATTTGTGGACATTAGTCACTGGTTCCTAGCCAATTCTTTGTCACTAAACTTTGAAAAAACACACTACATGCAGTTCAGAACTTGTAAGGGGTGTCCCAAGAGTATATGTCTAACATACGATGACAAGAAGATAGAAGAAGTGGACAGTGTTAAATTCTTGGGATTACAGCTTGATAATAAATTCAACTGGGAGGAGCACACCACAGAACTGCTGAAGCGTCTTAACAAATCTCTGTTTGCAATGCGAATTTTGTCAGACATAGGGAATATAAAAATGAAAAAGCTGGCATACTATGCTTACTTTCATTCCATAATGTCATATGGGATTATTTTTTGGGATAATTCATCAAGCCAAGCTAAAGTTTTCCAGGCAAAAAAACGTGCAGTAAGAATTATATGTGGTGTGAACTCAAGAACATCCTGCAGAAGCCTGTTTAGGGAACTAGGGATACTAACTACAGCTTCCCAATATATTTATTACTTAATGAAATTTGTCATTAAAAATATATCACTTTTTCAAACCAACAGCTCAATTCATGGAATCAATACTAGAAATAAGAATAATCTTCACAAGGATTTAAAGTCACTTAGTCTTGTACAAAAAGGTGTGCATTATTCAGGAACACACATTTTCAATAACTTGCCAGCAGCCATAAAAAGCTTAACAACCAATGAAATTCAGTTTAAGAGAAGCCTAAAGGATTTATTGGTGGCCAACTCCTTCTACTCCATTGATGAATTTCTTAGTAAAACCAACTGATTTGTATATAAGTACAACGTAACTTCTGCACAATTTCAGTGCAGTAATGTGTTCACTGAAGATATGTGTGTCTGTGTCTGTGTGTGTGTGGTTGTGTGTAAGTATAATCCAACTTCTGCACCATTTCAGTGCAGTAATGTGTTCATTGTAAATAAGTATTTCAGTAGTTGTATTACATGTTTATTACCTTATAAATAATTAAAAAACTTTTTTATTTTAAATTCAGTGCATTAGTATTTGTAAAATGACTCTTAGTGTTCATTAAAAAATGACGATCATTCCACTTGGGACCTGTGGAATGGTACATTAGCTTATTTGTTTTAGTTGTAAATATTTGTCATATATTGTTGTTTTTCTGACATGTTCCACATCCTGGAGGACCTCCTCACTACGGATCAATTGGAATGAAAGTAAATCTAATCTAATCTAATGATATAATTTTGCAATTACATTCAGTGGACATGTGCACACTGTCTGCAAAATGTGACACGAATACTCTTAGTGATAAGTAAATAATAAATTATATCGTTGTACCTCATGCGGTACTTTTACTGCATGAATGGCGAAAAAGTGGTAAGTGATACACGTTTCCTATTTCATCACCCTGTAAGAGTAGTCAGCGATAAAAAATTCATAAAGGTGTGAAATTATGTGTAAACTTTGTTGCAAGTCGCTGATTGCTCACATTTTCAAACACTGGATTGATAAAGTCCAATAATTCACATGTTGTGGGCAATCCTTCTGATTGGTTGGTGGTTATTGTTGCTGGTTGTGACTCCACAGTGATTTTTGCCTGACAGTAGGGTGCATGTGTAAGAAGTTTGGTTGAAATCGGCCGGTGACTTTGATGAGATTAGGAACAATCATACTTAAGGACGTACATACACATACATCTATTTTGATATGTGTAAGGTCTAATGCAAACAACGTAGATTTGAAAAGTATACATGTATACATCCATTTTTATAATATGTATAGATTCTTGTGAACAAAGTAAATTAAAAATTTATTAATGCACTTAACAGCAGTCAGAATCACTGCTACAGTATTAACGTGTCGGTATCTAATTAAAATTTCGGTTAAACTAATCGATTCATATGACTGTTGCCATAATGCCCGACTGAAAAATTCATCTACATCTCCATTTACATGGATACTCTGCAAATCACATTTAAGTGCCTGGCAGAGGGTTTTTTCGAACCACCTTCACAATTCTCTATTATTCCAATCTCGCATAGCGAGCGGAAACAATGAACACCTATATCTTTCTGTACGAGCTCTGATTGCCCTTATTTTATCGTGGTGTTCGTTCAGTGCTATGTGGGTCGGTGTCAAAAAAATATTTTCGCATTCGGAGGAGAAATTTGGTGATTGGAATTTCGTGAGATTATTCCGTCGCAACGAATTACGCCTCTCATTTAATGATTTCCAGCCCAAATCCTGTATCATTTCTGTGACACTCTCCCATATTTCGCGATAATACAAAACGTGCTGCCCTTCTTTGAACTTTTACAATGTACTCCGTCAGTCCCATCTGGTAAGGATCCCACATCGCGCTGCAGTACTCTAAAAGAGGACGGACAGGCGTAGTGTAGATAGTCTCCTTAGTAGGTCTGTTAAATTTTCTAAGTGTCTTGCCAATAAAACGCAGCATTTGGTTAGCCTTTCCACAACATTTTTTATGTGTTCCTTCCAATTTAAATTCTTTGTAATTGTAGTACCTAGGTATTTAGTTGAATTTATGGCTTTTAGATTAGACTGATTCATCGTGTAACCAAAGGTTAACGAGTACCTTTCAGCACTCATGTGGATGACGTCACACTTTTCATTATTTAGGGTCAACTGCTACTTTTCGCACCATTCAGCTACATTTTCTAAATCGTTTTGCAGTTTGTTTTGATCTTCTGATGACTTTATTAGCCGATAAAAGACAGCATCATCTGGAAACAACCGAATACGGTCTCTCAGATTGTCTCCCAAAGCGTTTATGTAGATAAGGAACAGCGGGATACTGTAGTGAAATGGAAATCTAGAAGTAGTACTTTCCTCAGTTATTTTCTTCTGCCTGAACAATGGATATAACTGTTACAAAAAATAGCCTTGTCTTCAGTTTGAACTATTCCTTTCCGTTCTCTATACTTTGATGCAACCATTATGTAAGGTTACGACACTATTCGGCTTCTCTCCTTGTATTTAGATAATTCAAATTTGTGGTGGCACAAGATTTTATTGGGGGAAGAATTTCCGACGTTTTCTTTGACACTGCATATCTTCAAACAAGCTTCGACGTCTTAGTTCTCTTTTTTTTGTGATGCATTACGGCTCTAAAATCAACTACATAATGATTAAATAGTATTCAATTAAATACTCTTCCCCTTATTTCACCATAACTGCCACTTAGGTATCCACCGTCATCATTAGATTTTTAGGTGGTAGAATGTACGATATAGCATCGTGCCTAGTCGATAGTAGTGGTCCTAAAGAAGAGACTACTCTCTTCTAACGTGAGTTGACTCACAAGGCGAAACAGGGTTTCTAGGTGGACATAAAACCAATGACAATTCGTTTTAACAAGCATGAAAGAAAAGAATCACAACTTAAGTTCTTCGAAATGGCTACGTGGAAGATAAACTCAGAACAAAAGTTTGATAATAGGATCGATACCTGGTACTGAATAGCAATCTCATAGACATTGTGGCGTAGATTCAAAATCCTTAGGTAAATATTTCCGCTGGGGACCACAACCACTGCAGAGTTTAACTAGCACAAGTCAATGGTCGGACATCTAGATCTACATCTATATCCATACTCCGAAAGCCAACTGAAGGTGTGTAGCGGAGGGTACCTTGAGTACCTCTATCCGTTCTCTCTTCTATTCCAGTCTCGCATTGTTCGTGGAAAGAAGAATTGTCGGTGTGCCTCTGTGTGGGCTCTAATCTCTCTCATTTTATCCTCATGGTCTCTTCGCGAGATATACGTAGGAGGGAGTAATATACTGCATGACTCTGCAGTGAAGGTATGTTCTCGAAACTTTAACAAAAGCCCGTACCGAGCTACTGAGCGTCTCCCCTGCAGAGTCTTCCACTGGAGTTTATCTATCATCTCAGTAACGCTTTCACGATTACTAAATGATCCTGTAACGAAGCACGCTGCTCTCCGTTGGATCTTCTGCATCTCTTCTATCAACCCTATCTGGTACGGATCCCACACTGCTGAGCAGTATTCAAGCAGTGCGCGAACAAGCGTACTGTAACCTACTTCCTTTGTTTTCGGATTGCATTTCCTTAGGATTCTTCCAAAGAATCTCAATCTGGCATCTGCTTTAGCGACGATCAACTTAACTTGATCATTCCATTTTAAATCACTCCTAATGCGTACTCCCAGATAATTTATGCAATTAACTGCTTCCAGTTACTGACCTGCTATTTTGTAGCTAAATGATAAGGGATCTTTCTGTGTATTCGCAGCACATTACACTTGTCTACATTGAGATTCAATCGCCATTCCCTGCACCAAGCGTCAATTCACTGCAGATCCTCCTGCATTTCAGTACAATTTTCCATTGTTACAACCTCTCGATACACCACAGCATCATCTGCAAAAAGCCTCAGTGAACTTCCGATGTCATCCACAAGGTCATTTATGTATATTGTGAATAGCAACGGTCCTATGACACTCCCCTGCGGCACATCTCAAATCACGCTTACTTCGGAAGACTTCTCTCCATTGAGAATGATATGATGCGTCCTGTTATCTAGGAACTCTTAAATCCAATCACACAATTGGTCTGATTGTCCATATGCTCTTACTTTGTTCATTAAACGACTTTGGGGAACTGTATCTAACGCCTTGCGGACGTCAAGAAACACGGCATCTACCTGTGCACCCGTATCTATGGCCCTCTGAGTCCCGTGGACGAATAGCGCGAGCTGGGTTTCACACGACCGTCTTTTTCGAAACCCATGCTGATTCCTACGGAGTCGATTTGTAGTCTCCAGAAAAGTCATTATACTCGAACATAATACGTGTTCCAAAATTCTACAAGTGATCGACGTTAGAGATATAGGTTTATAGTTCAGCCCATCTGTTCGACGTCCCTTCTTGAAAGCGGGGATGACCTGTGCCCCTTTCCAATCCTTTGGAACGCTACGATCTTCTAGAGACCTTCGGTACACCGCTGCTAGAAGTTGGGGGGGGGGGGGGGGCAAGTTCCTTCGCGTACTCTGTGTAAAATCGAACTGGTATCCCATCAGGTCCAGCTGCATTTCCTCTTTTGAACGATTTTAATTGCTTCTCTATCCCTCTATCGTATATTTCGATATCTACCATTTTATCATCTGTGCGACAATCTAGAGAAGGAACTACAGTGCAGTCTTCCTCCGTGAAACAGCTTTGGAAAATGACATTTAGTATTTCGGCCTTTAGTCTGTCATCCTCTGTTTCAGTACCATTTTGGTCACAGAGTGTCTGGACATTTTGTTTTGTTCCACCTGCCGCTTTGACATAACACCAAAATTTCTTAGGATTTTCTGCCAAGTCAGTACATAGAACTTTACTTTCGAATTCATTGAACGGCTCTCGCATAGCCCTCCTCACACTACATTTCGCTTCGCGTAATTTTTGTTTTTCTGCAAGGGTTTGTCTATGTTTATGTTTGCTCTGATGTTCCCTTTGCTTCCGCAGCAGTTTTCTAACTCGGTTGTTGCACCACGGTGGCTCTTTTCCATCTCTTACGATCTTGCTTGGCACATTCTCATGTAACGCATATTGTACGATGGTTGTGAACTTTGTCCACTGATCCTCAACACTATCTGTACTTGAGACAAAATTTTTGTGTTGACCCGTCAGGTACTCTGTAATCTTCTTTTTGTCACTTTTTCTGAACAGAAAAATCTTCCTACCTTTTTTAATATTTCTATTTACGGCTGAAATAATCGATGCCGTAACCGCTTTATGATCGCTGATTCCCTGTTCTGCGTTAACTGTTTCTATTAGTTCAGGTCTGTTTGTCACCAGAAGGTCGAATATGTTCTCTGTTTAACTGTTCAAGGTAGTTTTCAGATAAAGCACTTAAATAAATTTCGCTGGATGCTTTGTCCCTGCCACCCTTTATGAACGTTTTAGTCTCCCAGTCTATATCCGGCAAATTAAAATCTCCACCCAGAACTATAACATGGTGGGGAAATCTACTCGAAGTATTTTCCAAATTATCCTTCAGGTGCTCAGCCACAACAGCTGCTGAGCCAGGGGGCCTATAGAAACATCCAATTACCATGTCTGAACCTGCTTTAACCGTGACCTTCCCCCAAATCATTTCATGTTCCGGATCTCCGTCAATTTCCTTCGATACTATTGTACTTCTTATCGCTATTAACACGCCTCCCCCTTCACTGTCCAGCCTGTCTCTGTGGTATACATTCCAATCTGAGTTTAGGATTTCATTACTGTTTACGTCTGGTTTCAGTCAACTTTTTGTCCTTAGTACTATATGGCCGTGTGACCGTTTATTAATGAGAGCAGTTCTGCGACCTTTCTATGGACGCTCCTGCAGTTTACTATTAGCACATTAATATAGTTATTCCCTGTTGCATTTTACCTACTCTTACCTTGCTGCGTCTCAGGAAGCGTCTTGTCGGGCCTAGGGAGGGAATTCTCTAACCTAAAAAAACCCCATGTGCACTCCACTCGTACTCCGCTACCCTTGAAGCCGCTTCCGGCGTGTAGTGCACGCCTAACCTATTCATGGGGACCCTACATTTCTCCACCCGATAGCGGAGGTCGAGAAATTTGCACCCCAGATCTCCGCATTATCGTCTGAGACTCTGGTTTAAGCCTTCCTCTCGGCTACAAACCAGAGGACCGCGATCGGTTCTGGGAAAGATACTACATATAGTTAGCTCTGACTCCACCCCGCGAGCGGGGCTTTCCGCTTTCATCAATTCCGCCAATCACCTGTACGAACTGAGGATGACCTCTGAACCCAGACGGCAGGTGTCATTGGTGCCGACATGAGCAACAATTTGCAGTCGGGTGCACCCAACGCTCTCTATCGCCGTCGACAGTGCCTCCTCCATATCTCGGATGAGAACCACAGGCAAGCAGACAGAGTGAACACTGGCCTTCTTCCCCGACCTTTCCGCTATTTCCCTAAGGGGCTCCATCACCCGTCTAGCGTTAAAAGACAAAGATATTATTATATGTTGATTTATGAAATCACGGTCGGTTTCATTCGTACGGACTTCCTGAGGTGACAAAGTGGTAGAAATGTGCAGTTGTCACGATTAAAATGGCCCTCTTAACACTGATACTCTTCAGTTGTGTAAGTACAACATGATCGATATTACAACTTTCTTCCAAGAAAATACTTTTCCAACACGACCATGCATCGGACAACGCTGCTAGCCTGAAGCTGACGTTCGGGAGGAGGCCAGCTTAACTTTTACCAAATGAATACGGAACCTCATCTTTTCCATGTAAAAGATGTATGGCAGGTGAATCCTTCATTGACGAATTGGAGTAAGTAGTTTCTACACTCATTCCAAGTAAAACTACCACTACCCACGAAGTAAGCAACCTACAGTACACATGAATGTGAAATACACTCTCGTTACTGCTGTGAGTGGATCAGCATTATTGAATTCAATTTTTTTATTTTTTTTTTATTTTTTGTCGTCAGTCTACTGACTGGTTTGATGCGGCCCGCCACGAATTCCTTTCCTGTGCTAACCTCTTCATCTCAGAGTAGTGCTTGCAACCTACGTCCTCAATTATATGCTTGACGTATTCCAATCTCTGTCTTCCTCTACAGTTTTTGCCCTCTACAGCTCGCTCTAGTACCATGGAGGTCATTCCCTCATGTCTTAGCAGATGTCCTATCATCCGGTGCCTTCTCCTTATCAGTGTTTTCCACATGTTCCTTTCCTCTCCCATTCTGCGTATAACCTCCTCATTCCTTACCTTATCAGTCCATGTAATTTTCAACATTCGTCTATAGCACCACATCTCAAATGCTTCGATTCTCTTCTGATCCGGTTTTCCCACAGTCCATGTTTCACTACCATACAATGCTGTATTCCAGACGTACATCCTCAGAAATTTCTTCCTCAAATTAAGGCCGGTTTTTGATATTAGTAGACTTCTCTTGGCCAGAAATGCCTCTTTTCCCATAGCGAGTCTGCTTTTGATGTCGTCCTTGCTCCGTCCGTCATTGGTTATTTTACTGCATAGGTAGCAGAATTCCTTAACTTCATTGACTTGGTGACCATTAATCCGGATGTTAAGTTTCTCGCTGTTCTCATTTCTACTACTTCTCATTACATTCGTCTTTCTCCCATTTACTCTCAAACCATATTGTGTACTCATTAGACTGTTCATTCCGTTCAGCAGATCATTTAATTCTTCTTCACTTTCACTCAGGATAGCAATGTCATCAGCGAATCATATCATTGATATCCTTTCACCTTGGATTTTAATTCCACTCCTGAACCTTTGTTTTATTTCCATCATTGCTTCCTCGATGTACAGATTGAAGAGTATGGCGAAAGGCTACAGCCTTGTCTTACAACCTTCTTAATACGAGCACTTCGTTCTTGATCGTCCACTCTTATTATTCCCTCTTGGTTTTTGTACATATTGTATAGGACCCGTCTCTCCCTATAGCTTACCCCTACTTTTTTCAGAATCTCGAACAGCTTGCACAACTTTATATTGTCGAACGCTTTTTCCAGGTCGACAAATTCTATGAAAGTGTCTTGATTTATCTTTAGCCTTGCTTCCATTATTAGCCGTAACGTCAGAATTGCCTCTCTCGTCCCTTTACTTTTCCTAAAGCCAAACTGATCGTCACATAGCGCATTCTCAATTTTCTTTTCCATTCTTCTGTATATAATTCTTGTAAGCAGCTTCGATGCATGAGCTGTTAAGCTGATTGTGCGATAATTCTCGCACTTGTCAGCTCTTGCCGTCTTCGGAATTATGTGGATGATGCTTTTCCGAAAGTCAAATGGTATTTCGCCAGACTCATATATTCTACACACCAACGCGAATAGTCGTTTTGTTGCCACTTCCACCAATGATTTTAGAAATTCTGATGGAATGTTATCTATCCTTTCTGCCTTATTTGACCGTAAGTCCTCCAAAGCTCTTTTAAATTTCGATTCTAATACTGGATCCCCTATCTCTTCTAAATCGACTCCTGTTTCTTCTTCTTTTACATCAGACAAATCTTCACCCTCATAGAGGCTTTCAGTTGTATTCTTTCCACCTATCTGCTCTCTCCTCTGCATTTAACAGTGGAATTCCCGTTGCACTCATAATTTTACCACCGTTGCTTTTAATGTCACCAAAGTCTGTCTTGATTTTCCTGTATGCTGAGTCTGTCTTTCCAACAATCATATCTCTATCGATGTCTTCACATTTTTCCTGCAGCCATTTCGTCTTAGCTTCCCTGCATTTCCTATGTATTTCATTCCTCAGCGACTTTTATTTCTGAATTCCTGATTTTCCCGGAACATGTTTGTACTTCCTCCTTTCATCAATCAACTGAAGTATTTTTTTTTTCTTCTAATAATTTCCGGGTATGCAGCCGGATCCCGTCGACATTCTGCCACGATATTTCGGCCCAGAGACGTCCGGCCATCATCAGGTGAGTACACAACTACTGAAGAGCCCAGGTGCAGTCGCGGTATTTATGCCGAATCTCGCGCCCGAGTTGTACGTGCTGCCCTCGGTGGTGGAAATAAAGGTTCATCTAGTCATTGAGTATCGAATGACACTGTCGATTCCGCTGTGATTGTATAATTTTAATAACAGGATTCCAATTTTTATCCAGCTGAAAGCCGTTGTCACGATTTATAAGATTATTGGCAAGACGTATTTCCACTGATTCCTTGATTACGGAATCCCAAAAACCGGAAACCGGGGATAAAATTTTTGTTACATTGTATTCCATTGAATGTCCCAAAGAAATACAGTGCTCTGCTACTGCCGATTTTGACGGTTGCCGCAGACGGGTGTATCTTTCATGTTCTATACATCGTTCATGGACAGTTCTTGTCGTCTGGCCAATATATGCAGCGCCACATTCACAGGGAATTTTGTAGACGCCTGCCTTCTTCAGTTGTAAATCGTCTTTAACGGATCCAACCAGGGCCCGGTTCTTAGCTGGTGGACGAAAGATAACCTTGATTTTATTTTTCTTCAGTAATCGGCCTATTTTCGACGACACATTCCCGGCGTATGGAAGGAACGCAGTTGATTTAAAGTCATCATCTGCGTCCTCAGTGCGTTGCTTCTTGTTGTGAAATACGGAAGGCCATGCGCAACTATCCGGTTTTTGGGATTCCGTAATCAAGGAATCAGTGGAAATACGTCTTGCCAATAATCTTATAAATCGTGACAACGGCTTTCAGCTGGATAAAAATTGGAATCCTGTTATTAAAATTATACAATCACAGCGGAATCGACAGTGTCATTCGATACTCAATGACTAGATGAACCTTTATTTCCACCACCGAGGGCAGCACGTACAACTCGGGCGCGAGATTCGGCATAAATACCGCGACTGCACCTGGGCTCTTCAGTAGTTGTGTACTCACCTGATGATGGCCGGACGTCTCTGGGCCGAAATATCGTGGCAGAATGTCGACGGGATCCGGCTGCATACCCGGAAATTATTAGAAGAAGAAATACGCCGGGAAAATTTCAGAAGTCACAACTGAAGTATTTCTTCTGTTACTCGTGGTTTCTTCGCAGCTACCTTCTTTGTACCTGTGTTTTCCTTCCCAACTTCTGTGATGGCCCTTTTTAGAGATGTCCATTCCTCTTCAATTGTACTGCCTACTGCGCTATTCCTTATTACTGTATCTATAGCGTTAGAGAACTTCAAACGTATCACGTCTTTCCTTAGTACTTCCGTATCCCCCTTCTTTGCGTATTGATTCTTCCTGACTAATGTCTTGAACTTCAGCCTACTCTTCATCACTATTATATTGTGATCTGAGTCTATCTGCTCCTGGGTACACCTTACAATCCAGTATCTGATTTCGGAATGTCTGTCTGAACTTGATATAATCTAATTGAAATCTTCCCGTATCTCCCGCCTTTTCCAAGTATACCTCCTCCTCTTGTGATTCTTGAACAGGGTATTCGCTATTACTAGCTGAAACTTGTTACAGAACTCAATTAGTCTTTCCCCTTTTTTATTCCTTGTCCCAAGCCCATATTCTCCTGTAAATATTTCTTCTACTCCTTCCCCTACAAATGCATTCCAGTCGCCCATGCTATTAGATTTTCGTCCCCCTTTACATACTCCATTACCCTTTCAATATCCTCATACACTTTCTCTATCTGTTCATCTTCAGCTTGCGACGTCGGCATGTATATCTGAACTATCGTTGTCGGTGTTGGTCTGCTGTCGATTCTGATTATAACAACCCGGTCACTGAACTGTTCACAGTAACACACCCTCTGCACTGCCTTCCTATTCATAACGAATCCTACACCTGTTATACCATTTTCTGCTGTTGTTGATATTACCCGATACTCATCTGACCAGAAATCCTTGTCTTCCTTCCACTTCACTTCACTGTCCCCTACTACACTCCTGGAAATGGAAAAAAGAACACATTGACACCGGTGTGTCAGACCCACCATACTTGCTCCGGACACTGCGAGAGGGCTGTACAAGCAATGATCACACGCACGGCACAGCGGACACACCAGGAACCGCGGTGTTGGCCGTCGAATGGCGCTAGCTGCGCAGCATTTGTGCACCGCCGCCGTCAGTGTCAGCCAGTTTGCCGTGGCATACGGAGCTCCATCGCAGTCTTTAACACTGGTAGCATGCCGCGACAGCGTGGACGTGAACCGTATGTGCAGTTGACGGACTTTGAGCGACGGCGTATAGTGGGCATGCGGGAGGCCGGGTGGACGTACCGCCGAATTGCTCAACACGTGGGGCGTGAGGTCTCCACAGTACATCGATGTTGTCGCCAGTGGTCGGCGGAAGGTGCACGTGCCCGTCGACCTGGGACCGGACCGCAGCGACGCACGGATGCACGCCAAGACCGTAGGATCCTACGCAGTGCCGTAGGGGACCGCACCGCCACTTCCCAGCAAATTAGGGACACTGTTGCTCCTGGGGTATCGGCGAGGACCATTCGCAACCGTCTCCATGAAGTTGGGCTACGGTCCCGCACACCGTTAGGCCGTCTTCCGCTCACGCCCCAACATCGTGCAGCCCGCCGCCAGTGGTGTCGCGACAGGCGTGAATGGAGGGACGAATGGAGACGTGTCGTCTTCAGCGATGAGAGTCGCTTCTACCTTGGTGCCAATGATGGTCGTATGCGTGTTTGGCGCCGTGCAGGTGAGCGCCACAATCAGGACTGCATACGACCGAGGCACACAGGGCCAACACCCGGCATCATGGTGTGGGGAGCGATCTCCTACACTGGCCGTACACCACTGGTGATCGTCGAGGGGACACTGAATAGTGCACGGTACATCCAAACGGTCATCGAACCCATCGTTCTACCATTCCTAGACCGGCAAGGGAACTTGCTGTTCCAACAGGACAATGCACGTCCGCATGTATCCCGTGCCACTCAACGTGCTCTAAAAGGTGTAAGTCAACTACCCTGGCCAGCAAGATCTCCGGATCTGTCCCCCATTGAGCATGTTTGGGACTGGATGAAGCGTCGTCTCACGCGGTCTGCACGTCCAGCACGAACGCTGGTCCAACTGAGGCGCCAGGTGGAAATGGCATGGCAAGCCGCTCCACAGGACTACATCCAGCATCTCTACGATCGTCTCCATTGGCGAATAGCAGCCTGCATTGCTGCGAAAGGTGGATATACACTGTACTAGTGCCGACATTGTGCATGCTCTGTTCCCTGTGTCTATGTGCCTGTGGTTCTGTCAGTGTGATCATGTGATGTATCTGACCCCAGGAATGTGTCAATAAAGTTTCCCCTTCCTGGGACAATGAATTCACGGTGTTCTTATTTCAATTTCCAGGAGTGTATATTTAGATTGAGCCTTTGCATTTCTCTTTCCAGATTTTCTAATTTCCCTACCACGATCAAGATTCTGACATTCCACGCCCCGACTCGTAGAACTCGTCTATCTTTTTCTTATGGTAACCTCCCCCTTGGCAGTCCCCTCCCGGAGATCCGAATGTGGGACTATTACGGAATCTTTTGCCAATGGAGAGATCATCATGACAGTTCTTCAAATTCAGGCCACATGTCCTGTGGATACACGTTACGTGCCTTTAATGCAGTGGTTTCCATTGCCTTCTGCATCCTCACGTCGTTGATCATTGCTGATTCTTCGTGCCCTGAACCTCAATCCGCTCCTTCCATTGGCCAGGAATGCACTTTTTCCCTGTGCTAGTCGCTTTTTGTATCCTCCTTACTTCGCCTGACATTGGTTATTTTACTTCCAAGATAACAGAATTCCTTAACTTCGTCTCTTTCGTGATTGACGATGTTGATGTTGAGTCCCTCACTATTCCCATTCCGGCTACTTCTCATTGCTTTCATTTTTCTTCGGTTTACTCTCATATTATATTCTGCATTCATTAGCCTTTATTCCATTCAGTAGATCCTATAATTCTTCACTTCCACTGTTTGTATGAACTCAGATCATGAACGAGAATCGTGTAAGGCGGAGGGCTTTATGCGTTATGTAATATACAACATTAAGCCAAACTGCCTTACAAAATTTCATAAACTCTTCTAGGGCATGTTCTCATAGTTTTTCGTATTAAGAAACCGTGGTCTCCGGTGTCTCATTAGTAATAATATTTCTTTTGTTTTGTTACCCACATTTATCCTGCTGTCTGTAATGCGCTGAAAATATCTGTGTAACAGGGCAAATGGCGGAAGTTATGCTCTGTGTGCCGTGTTCGTAAACAGAAAATGGTTCAAATGGCCCTGTGCACTATGGGACTTAACATCTGAGGTTATCAGTCCCCTAGAACTTAGAACTACTTAAACGTAACTAACCTAAAGACATCACACACCCATGCCCGAGGCAGGATTCGAACCTGCGACCGTAGCGGTCGTGCGGTTCCAGACTGTAGCGCCTTTAACCGCTCGGCCACTCCGGCCGGCCTGTTAGTTGTACATTAAAAGTAATACACTGCAATATGGATAGGTTTACTGACGAAAAGTTAGGTGAAATGAACGTCATAAATAATTGGACAGAAAGTAATGAAGGAGGGCACAAAGGCGTTATGCTGACATTCTCCCCACGAAGTCTGTGCTTTAGTCTGAAGGTTGTTACATTACTTTATTTACAGTTATGCCTTTCAGTAATTGCATGTTAGTCTTTTTTACGTTGTAGAGGTATTTTCACAATCACAAAGGTAACTCAGGCAATTAACCGAAGCAACTCATACAAACAGATTAATAATATTTTCTCTGAAACTTCTTGAAGAGTACCCTCGCGCACAGACAGACGTAAATCTGTCCACAACGCAAAACGATTCTTCTGTAGCGTATGTCACTGGAGTATGTTGAGCACCTCTATAACGCTCCGCTTTTGAGTACTTGTCGCGTTAAAGGGTTATGTCTTACGGCAAAAAGTCAAAAGTTGTAATACCAATAGGCTGGGAGCTTCCCATTTCAGAAATACCGGACGCTTGGTTATGAAAATTCTCCTTAGTTTTCAAGTAGTTCTACAGGAAATATATCTCTTCTACTTATTTACCTTCCGATCGATCCAGTTATTGTCTTCGATTATCCAAAATACTAGCACCAGAAATCATCGGCCGGCTCTACGAAATCAGTATGAGTTATTATAATTTTCCTTTTGAAGTGGTTATTATTTCATCCCTTTGTTTTCTACACTCATTGAATTAGGCGTTGAAGTAGCTATGAGCTAAGTACAAATGAAGTCTACGATGGATTAAATATCACAGCTAACTGCATTCCTCTTCTTATCTTCAGAAATTCCATTCGTGAAAGGGTCGCTGTTAGTTCAGTAGTTTTTCGCAGCAGTGCCCCTTCTAGAGTAGCATGTAATGTGTTGTGTGGACTACCTACTACCGTTTTAATTCGATCCGTTATTGATTTCGTTAACTACTCTGACCTTCATGTTACTTTACCCATCAAACAATAAGATCTGTTTTTAATCGAGATTTCGTCGTCGGTAGTAGCTCTTTCAGGATGCTTCTAGTAAAAAATCCTCTCTGTGTTTAAGGCTCGGCGCAGGGCCTATCGACTTCGAACCGATGTCGCTACGCCAGCGTAACTGGATTTTGTCTCGCAGCGAACGCGCAGTTCACTCCGATATTAAATTATCAGCCGAAACATTCCACTCCAATGAATTTTAGCGTTGAAAATCGTGTACAATTGCCATTTTATTGCAGGTAATGTGTCACCGTAGCGACAAAATTATTTAGCCAGCTGCAGAGCTCAGACCCGTTAATATATCGCCACATCTCTCCTCTTCACAATGCGGCACACGTCGTTTATTACGAGCAGGTATTTTAGCAGCCCAGTTAGTGTGTAACGAGGCCTCGAGGACAAGCCACCGTTTCAATAATCGCTGTCCGATAATGTATTGCCATTCTAGTTATTCCCATTGGTCATTTGGCATTTCTGTTACGCGACTCAGACTTACAGCACAGAACCGACAGTTGTCATACGATGTTGCTACAGTCTTGCTATGACTATAAGTAAGCTGAAATCTGATCAGTGTTCTGATCATAAGACTATATGTGATTGGAATACCGTGACGCTACTAACATTTCTCGTTTAACACAGGAAACTTACGTCAGTTTATAAATCACCAGATACAGTGCAACAAGCAAAGTGGAAAGATAGACGAGTAATGTGCTAGCATTACAGAAAAGAGTACTGCCGATATTTTGAGAAAAATAAAAAATAAAAACACATATGAAGTTCATTGACAGCTCCGTAACGTCGGCTGTAATTTTGAAAATATTTTCTAACAACGCATACCATGACAGCCACGGAATGAGAACATATTCTCTGGAAAATAGATGGTGGGAATCCGTGGTTTATGTGACGTAATAATCACGCTCATAGCTTACAATAAGCTTAAAATGTCACTGGTGAAGCAAAACCGTCTGATTATGGTGTTCCCTTCTTTCTATATTTCTAAAACACTGTCGGCACTACATCACAGTCTCAATAGAAAATGTCTTCCGTTGTACCAAACATATATATACATGTAGCTCTGTTTGAAGTTCGGATAACATGAGCTTGAATCTGGATGTATTCATGGAAAAAGGAAATTTTATCGTAAAATAACTAAATAATTCAGTTTGGGAAACCTCTTTCAGTACAGACAAAAAACGAACAGTACCTCAAAAATGTCGAACACTTATATACCACTGAGTCATCGTGTCGTCAGGTAACAAACGGTTCACTTAATGCTGAGTATCTTTAAGATATGTGACTCAACTGAAAACCATTTGATTGTGAGAACGAAGTACGACATCCTGCGCGACAGGAATTCATCAGGATCAAAAGTACCATCGGAAATACCCAATCTAAACATCGGAGAGCGTTGCACCAAGTCTCAATATATACGTAAATTAGCTGTCAGCCAATGTTATTACTACATTTTGACTATATCATGACCAACGCTATCACCCTCGATCAACAACAAGGAAATTGATATTGATGTAGACAATCCAATTACTTAACGACAACAATAATAACTAAACTTAAAGATAATCATACGCAAGCTATTACACATAATGTCTGAGTGACAGTGTTAATGCCTCTGTACTTAATAAATAGTGTAAATATAAAATCATGAATTCACATAAAGTGATTTGGACAAATAAAATAACTGAAGAGGAGATTACGACATAGGTTAAATAGAAAAATTTTGACGATCTGCCATAGAAAGATGCGGAACAACCCCCACCCAAAAAAAAGAAATTGGATATTTTGATATGGTGTAGATAAGTACAGATCAGTAAGAAAGTCAGAAATAATACGTACCATACATAAATGTAGTCTACTGTAGAGAATTCGAGATAAAATCGCAGCCTAGATATCCTGTGCTCGTGTAAACTAAGAAGACTGGAGGAAGTGATCAGGAATGTTGGACAAACATTTCCACGTAACTGTCCACTTCTAAGATCAATTATTGGATATAATGTCTTATTAAAAGTAGGAAGGTTTGAAACAACTAATCATTTGAAAAGATCAACAAAAGTTCCCTTATCAACGCAAAACACTCTAATTATCTATTTATCAGAAAGTGGCAGTACATGTTCGGTGATATGTATGAGGTTTCCAGATTTATTGCCAACGGACCTTTGGTGCAGAGCCGGGTGGAGGGTCTGAATCAGAGGCTCAGACGGTTTTGCGACCGTGTTTGCGGCAGATTCCTTGACTTGCGAATTAGGGTGGTGGGGTTTCGGGTTCCGCTGAATAGGTCAGGAGTTCACTACACTCACCTAGCGGCTGCACGGGTAGGGGAGGCTGTGTGGCGTGGACTGGACGGTTTTTTAGGTTAGAAGGCCTCGGGAAAGTACGGGATGGGCTGCAATCTCAAATGGTGCATGGCAAATACAGGACGTGCTTGGATCAAGGAACAGTCGGAATTGTAGTTGTAAATTGTTGTAGTTGTGCTGGGAAAGTCACTGAGCTACAAGCTCTAATAGAAAACACAGAACCTGAAATCATTATAGGTACAGAAAGCTGGCTAAAGCCTGAAATAAGTTCTGCAGAAATTTTTACGAAGTCTCAGACGGTGTTCAGGAAATATAGATTAGGCAGAATTGGTGGTTCAGTGTTTGTGTCTGTCAGTAGTGGTTTATCTTGTAGTGAAGTCGAAGTAGATACTCCGTGCGAATTGGTATGGGTGGAGGTTATACTTAACAGCCGAACTAAGTTAATAATTGGCTCCTTGTACCGACCCCCAGACTCCGATGATATAGTTGCTGAACAGTTCAGAGAAAATTTGAGTCTCGTAACAAATAAATACTCCACTCATACGGTTATAGTTGGTGGGGACTTCAACCTTCCCTCGATATGTTGGATAAAATACATGTTCAAAACCGGTGGTGGGCAGAAAACATCTTCCGAGATTGTCCTAAATGCTTTCTCTGAAAATTATTTCGAGCAGTTAGTCCACGAACCCACGCGAATTGTAAATGGTTGCGAAAACACACTTGACCTCTTAGCCACAAACAATCGAGAGCTAATATAGAGCATCATGACTGATACAGGGATTAGTGATCACGAGGTCGTTGTAGCTAGGCTCAATACCGTTTCTTCCAAATCCACCAGGAACAAACGCAAAATAATTTTATTGAAAAAAGCGGATAAAGTGTCACAACAAGCCTTCCTAAGAGACAATCTCCATTCCTTCCGAACTGACTATGCAAATGTGGACGAGATATGGCTCAGATTCAAAGATATAGTAGCAACAGCAAGTGAGAGATTCATACCTCATAAATTGCTAAGACATGGAACTGATCCCCCATGGTACACAAAACAGGTCCGAACGCTGTTGCAGAGGCAACATAAAAAGCATGCGAAGTTCAGAAGAACGCGAAATCCCGAAGATTGGCTAAAATTTACAGACGCGCGAAATTTGGCTTGCACTTCAATACGAGATGCCTTTAATAGGTTCCACAGCGAAACATTGTCTCGAAATTTGGTAGAAAATCCGAAGAAATTCTGGTTGTATGTAAAGTACACAAGCGGCAAGACGCACTCAATACCTTCGCTGCGCAGTGCCGATGGTACTGTTACCGACGACTGTGCCGCTAAAGCGGAGTTATTGAACGCAGTTTTCCGAAATTCCTTCACCAGGGAAGACGAATGGAATATTCCAGAATTTGAAACACGAACAGCTGCTAGCATGAGTTTCTTAGAAGTAGATACCTTAGGGGTTGCGAAGCAACTCAAATCTCTTGATACGGGCAAGTCTGCAGGTCCATATTGTATACCGATTAGGTTTCTTTCAGATTACGCTGATACAATAGCTCCCTACTTAGTAATCATATACAACCGCTCGCTCACAGATGGATCTGTACCTACAGATTGGAAAATTGCACAGGTCGCACCAGTGTTTAAGAACTACAGACCTATATCATTGACGTCGGTTTGCAGTAGGGTTTTGGAGCATATACTGTATTCAAACATTATGAATCATCTAGAAGGGAACGATCTATTGATACGTAATCAGCATAGTTTCAGAAAACATCGTTCTTGTGCAACGCAGCTAGCTCTATATTCGCACGAAGTAATGGCCGCTATCGACAGGGGATCTCAGGTTGATTCCGTATTTCTGGATTTCCGGAAAGCTTTTGACACCGTTCCTCACAAGCGACTTCTAATCAAGCTGCGGGCCTATGGGGTATCGTCTCAGTTTGCGACTGGATTCGTGATGTCCTGTCAGGAAGGTCGCAGTTCGTAGTAATAGACGGCTAATCATCGAGTAAAACTGAATTGATATCAGGTGTTCCGCAGGGAAGCGTCCTGGGACCTCTGCTGTTCCTAATCTATATAAATGACCTGGGCGACAATCTGAGCAGTTCTCTTAAGTTGTTCGCAGATCATGCTGTAATTTACCGTCTAGTAAGGTCATCCGAAGACCAGTATCAGTTGCAAAGCGGTTTAGAAAAGATTGCTGTATGGTGTGGCAATTGGCAGTTGACGCTAAATAACGAAAATTGTGAGGTGATCCACATGAGCTCCAAAAGAAATCAGTTGGAATTCGATAAACAGTACAATTCTCAAGGCTATCAATTCAACTAAGTACCTGGGTGTTAAAATTACGAACATCTTCGGTTGGAAAGACCACATAGATAATATCGTGGGGAAGGCGAGCCAAAGGTTGCGAATCATTGGCAGGACACTTAGAAGATGCAACAAGTCCACTAAAGAGACAGCTTACACTACACTCGTTCGTCTTCTGTTAGAATATTGCTGCGTGGTGTGGGATCCTTACCAGGTGGGATTGACAGAGGACATCGAAAGGGTGCAAAAAGGGCAGCTCGTTTTGTGTTATCACGTAATAGGGGAGAGAGTGTGGCAGATATGACACGCGAGTTGGGACGGAAGTCATTAAAGCAAAGACGTTTTTCGTCGCGGCAAGATCTATTTACGAAATTTCAGTCACCAACTTTCTCTTCCGAATGCGAAAATATTTTGTTGAGCCCAACCTACATAGGTAGGAATGATCATAAAAATAAAATAAGAGAAATCAGAGCTCGAACAGAAAGGTTTAGGTGTTCGTTTTTCCCGCGCGCTGTTCGGGAGTGGAATGGTAGAGAAGTAGTATGATTGTGGTTCGATGAACCCTTTGCTAAGCACTTAAATGTGAATTGCAGAGTAGTCATGAAGATGTAGATATGGCATAACTGACACTAACGTTTGAATGAAAATATAATCATCACAGTCAGATTAATTTCTGTGGCTGAGCATCGTGTATTAGCTTCTTTCTCATCAACGGCACGCGAAGAGCCTGGTTGAGCCAATAGCCACGACTATAAGAGAGTGACGTTATAGATATATTTCTGGTAGTATAAACGACTGCTTCCGGTATGGACAGGAATATCGTGGCAAAGTGACTAACTGACACGTAGAAATTTAGTCTTTTAGCAAGGTTTGTATCGTTTCTCCTGACCTACAGGCTATTACTTTCTTAACCCTTTCAGACCCTCTGGCTACAATTGTGTACATTAACATTTGCAGTCTGTTAACTGCAACAAAAGTATTTCTCCCCTAAGCGAACCTGAGCTACACACTTGTAAATGTTCAACTTTTTCATCACGCACAAATACTGCCAACCGTTGGGCATCACTATAAAATTATCAGCAAGTCAATGTGGCAATGCGCAGCAACTCGTGACCACTAGAATACATGATTTGCTATATTCCAATGTATAGTTGAATATTATTGTTGTTATTTTACATGAAAATTATTGAATGATCATTTTACTATTTATTACAATAGAGAATATGTCGTAATAAATTATTTTAGTCCTTGAAGTGAAGCCAAGTGATCAAAGTACGTTTTGGAAACGGGTACTAATTTTTGTATAAATATTGCTCCTAAAATGATTAAAAAATCACCTAAGACCCCTACCACATAGAAAAAATTTTCTTCCTCCAGAACAATTTCGGGTCTGAAAGGGTTAAGGAGCAGATGTTCTCAAATGAATCGAGTGTCCTGAAGACATCTGAGTGTTTAGAGACCTGCTCACCGACACAGGAAGAAACCGCAAAATAACGGTTACTGAAATCTCCGTAATTTTTACGATTCTAATAAACTTTAACAAGTCTTGACTTATCTCACTGAAATCTGACTCGTCAGAAGCAGTCAACAGGAAAAATTTGTATCACAGTTCACCAAAAATTAGCCAAAGTCAAATTTTAACCTCACCCCACTGAGAACATAAATTGTCGCTTCCTCGTAATGACTTTCAATTACAAATGAACCAGAACTGCTTAATTCGAACTTCCACGAGGCTTACACGGTAATAAGGAAACTTCAATAAATTCATAACTGAACTCAATGACGTATACTCTTCAACTCAATAGATATATAGCAACAATCGTGTCTTGAACTATCATAGAGCCACGTAAATTGTTCAGAGCCAATAGTCACGTAAATTGTTCATAGGCAATATCAATTAAATCTGGATAGACGCTGAATAATTTGCAGTACAGTAGGTCTTATTGAACCGAACAGAAAGTGAAAGTAATTTAATTTGGTTTTTTATATGCAGCCAATATCGACGGTGAATTTTTGGCACCCTCAGCATTATAGCCCTGCCATCGGCCGTCCAACAATGGTGAGTACTTCCGGATGGCAGGATTCACAGCGGTGCCCAGTGATACATATCGTGTTTTCTGCAACACATTTTCCACAACGATTAGAGACAGAATTTTTTCCAATTTTGATGGTAATTGCTCCCTCAGCTCTGTCTTCATCAAACAACGATCAAGTCGCAATAATCTGTTCCTTATATCAAAAGACGAGGCTTAACCCAAGGATACAGCCGAGGTTGTACAACGGTGGCATGACACATTAGGCTAACGGAGATTTAGCTTTTTCAGTTTTCTATTCAGTAAATTCCTTTCTGCAGGCACTTGCATAATCTGTCGTCGTTAGAGGACACTTCCCAAGAAGGCTCAACCACGGTTTCACTATATTCACATCTACATGGATACTCTGCAAATCACATTTAAGTGCCTGGCAGAGGGTTCATTGAACCACCTTCAGAATTCTCTATTATTCCAATCTCTTACAGAGCGTGGGAAGAATGAACACCTATATCTTTCCGAACGAGCTCTGATTTCCCTTATTTTATCTTTGTGATCGTTCCTCCCTATGTAAGTAGGTGTCAACAAAATATTTTCGAATTCGGAGGAGAAAGTTGGTGATTGGAATTTCGTGAGAAGATTCCATCTCAACGAAGAGCGCCTTTGTTTTAATGATGTCCATCCCAATCCTGTATCATTTCTGTGACACTCTCTCCCATGTCTGCCCCCGGTAGCTGAGTGGTAGCCGGCACGGTAGATCAGCGTGTTCGGTCAGAGGGATAGCTGCCCTCTGTAATAAAAAAACTGAGTTAATGGATCAACAACGAACTGAAACGGGTGTCTTTCGACGTCCGCCCAGTGCAGATACAACGAACGAAAACGAACAAAATGAGATTAAAAAAAAAAGTGGTCAGCGCGACAGAATGTCAATCTAAACGGCTCGGGTTCGATTCCCAGCTGGGTCGGAGATTTTCTCCGCTCAGGGACTGGGTGTTGTGTTGTCCTAACCATCATCATTTCATCCCCATCGACGCGCAAGTCACCGAAGTGGCGTCACATCGAAAGACTTTTACCTGGCGAACAGTCTACCCTAGTTACACGATATTATTATTTTTACCCTCTCCCATATTTCGCGATAATACAAAACGTGCTGCCTTTCCTTGAACTTTTTAGATGCAATCCGTCAGTCCTATCTGGTAAGGACCCCACACCGTGCAACAGTATTCCAAAAGGGGACGTACAAGCGTACTGTAGGCAGTCTCCTTAGTAGGTCTGTTTCTAAGTGTCCTGCACATGAAACGCAGTCTTTGGTTAGCCCTCCCCACATCTACATCTACATCCATACTCCGCAAGCCACCTGACGGTGTGTGGCGGAGGGTACCTTCAGTACCTCTATCGGTTCTCCCTTCTATTCCAGTCTCGTATTGTTTGTGGAAAGAAGGATTGACGGTATGCCTCTGTGTGGGCTCTAATCTCTCTGATTTCATCCTCATGGTCTTTTCGTGAGATATACGTAGGAGGAAGCAATACTCTGCTTGACTCCTCGGTGAAGGTATGTTCTCGAAACCGTACCGAGCTACTGAGCGTCTCTCCTGCAGAGTCATCCACTGGAGTTTATCATGTCCGTAACGCTTTCGCGATTACTAAATGATCCTGTAACGAAGCGCGCTGCTCTCCGTTGGATCTTCTCTCTCTCTTCTATCAACCTTATTTGGTACGGATCCCACACTGCTGAGCAGTATTCAAGCAGTGGGCGAACAAGCGTACTGAAACCTACTTCCTTTGTTTTCTGATTGCATTTCCTTAGGAGTCTTCCAATGAATCTCAGTCTGGCATCTGCTTTACCGACGATCAACTTTATATGGTCATTCCATTTTAAATCACTCCTAATGCGTACACCCAGATAATTTATGGGATTAACTGCTTCCAGTTGCTGACCTGATATTTTGTAGCTAAATGATAAAGGATCTATCTATGTATTCGCAGCACATTACACTTGTCTACATTGAGATTCAATCGCCATTCCCTGCACCAAGCATCAATTCACTGCAGATCCTCCTGCATTTCAGTACAATTTTCCATTGTTACAACCTCTCGATATACCACAGCACCATCCGCAAAAAGCCTCAGTGAACTTCCGATATCATCCACAAGGTCATTTATGTATGTTGTGAATAGCAACGGTCCTATGGCACTCCCCTGCGGCACACCTGAAATCACTCTTACTTCGGAAGACTTCTCTCCATTAAGAATGACATGCTGCGTTCTGTTATCTAGGAACTCTTCAATCCAATCACACTATTGGTCTGATAGTCCATATGCTCTTACTTTGTTCATTGAACGACTGTGGGGAACTGTATCGAACGCCTTGCGGAAGTAAAGGAACACGGCATCTACCTGGAAACCCGTGTCTATGGCCTTCTGAGTCTCGTGGGTGAATAGCGCGAGCTAGGTTTCACACGATCGTCTTTTACGAAAACCATGCTGATTCCTACAGAGTAGATTTGTAGTCTCCATAAAAGTCATTTTACTCGAACATAATACGTGTTCCAAGATTCTACAACTGATCGACGTTAGAGATATAGGTCTATAGGTCTGCACAGCTGTCCGACGTCCCTTCTCGAAATTGGGGATGACCCGTGCCGTTTTCCAATCCTCTGGAACGCTACGCTCTTTTAGGGACCTACGATACACCGCTGCAAGAAGGGGGGCAAGTTCCTTCTTGTACTCTGTGTAAAAATGGAATGGTATTCTATCAGGTCCAGCGGCCTTTCCTCATCGGAGCGATTTTAATTGTTTCCCTATCCCTCTATCGTCTGTTTCGATATCTACCATTCTGTAGTCTGTGCGACAATCTAGAGAAGGAACTACAGTGCAGTATTACCCTGTGAAACAGCTTTGCAAAAATACATTTAGTATTTCGGCCTTTAGTCTGTCATCCTCTGTTTCAGTACCATTTTGGTCACAGAGCGTCTGGAGATTTTGTTTTGATCCACCTACCGCTTTGACATAAGACCAAAATTTCTTAGGTTTTTCTGCCAAGTCAAACTTTACTTTCGAATTCATTGAACACCTCTCGCATAGCCCTTCTCACACTACATTTCGCTTCGCGTAATTTTTGTTTGTCTGCAAGGCTTTGACTATGTTTATGTTTGCTGTGAAGTTCCCTTTGCTTCCGCAGCAGTTTTCTAACTCGGTTGTTGTACCACGGTGGCTCTTTTCCATCTCTTACGATCTTTCTTGGCACATCTAATACATATTGTACGATGGTTTTGAGCTTTGTGCACTGATCCTCAACACTATCTGTAATTGAGAGAAAATGTTTGTGCTGAGCCGTCAAGTACTCTGAAATCTGCTTTTTGTTACTTTTGCTAACCAGAGAAGTCTTCCTACCTTTTTTAATATTTCTATTTACGGCTGAAATCATCGATGCAGTAAACGCTTTATGATCGCTGAAACCATGTTCTGCAAATGAAATATGGCGTTTCAGTCTTCGATCGCTATTCTTTTATTTTCAATTACCGGTTTCGGGCTAGCTGCCCATCTTCAGATCTGTTAGACAATGTTAAAAATGTAATTAATAAGAGAGATACAGTTAGTGATAAAAATATCTTAGTTTACAAAAAGAAATTTTGGAACGTATTGAATGCCAACATACCATGTGTTGTAGTTACAGAGTAACTTGTCCGTACAGAACACACAGTTCACTGTCATAAGTAAAGTAAATTTCAATCTGTTAAAACATTATATCGCAGTATTTAAGAGTAACCTGATTGGTAACAGTAAAAAGTGCCCTCTACCTAAAGCAATTGTGCATCTGTTATTATTTCGCCGTATATATTAATGGCGAATATTCTTTTTAATAAAACAATTTTTAAGGTAATAACATATGAATAATCTTTTTGAGTGGACCATGAAACGAAAGATTTTTACATTAATTTAAAATTTCTTTATAAAGAAACATAAAATATAATTAAAATGTAGATATTCTTCCGAAAATGTGCGTTTGCTCTTCTTTGTTTCTGATTGGTGGTGGAGTGGATTTCCCTACGTCAGAAGGTATACAACGCCACGCCGAGTCTTCTTGCGCCGCGCCCAAATCACCTCGCCGCCAGTACGCTGAGGGCCGTTCCGCTGTAGCTGTTTCCTACTGGGGCGTGCTGTTGCACTCATGAGGAAGCCTAAAACAGGTCTTTAAAAATCTCATAATAATTCCTGTGCATAAAATCACTTTGTTCATTAAGTAGTAGGCCTGGGGTTTTTCTTTGATGTGCGTATATTTCAATCTCTTCGAGCACGTTGAGATAGAGACTTTTTGGAGCTTTATGTAGCACCTCCATTTGTTCATTTATATTACTCACTTCATGTCTACTCTCTTTTACATGTGTTCCAAATGCTGTTCGATTGCTATGACTGCAATGTTCCCTGTATCGAATTTCAAAATTCCGCCCTGTTTGTCCTGTATAATAACTGTCACATTTAGCACATTTAATCTTATATACTCCGGAATTATTGTATTTCATTTGTTTCGTCGTTGCTGGTTTATGTCTTAATCTATGTGCCATTTGCCCTTCGTTCTGAAATGCCACTGCGATGTTTTTTGGAAAGCATTTAGCAATTCTTTCCGACACATGGCCTTTGTATGTCAGGGTGACAAACTTCTTCTTAACTTTAATTTTCCTAGAGTCGCTACTGATGCCCGCGGATTTGTTTTTGATCTTGTTAAACATACGTGTAACATCTTGTGTCCTGTATCCGTTAGCTGCTGCTACTTGCTTAATAATACAACATCATAGTAGCGACGTCGCACCACCCGGCACAGCATAAAAGAGCGTACTTTCATGCAATGTGCAACAGAGCCCTCAGATTGCCGTTACAGGAAGATGAGTTGCAGAAAGAACTAGGTATTATTAAGCAAGTAGCAGCAGCTAATCTTTAGGTAGAGGGCACTTTTTACTGTTACCAATCAGGTTACTCTTAAATACTGCGATATAATGTTTTAACAGAATGAAATTTACTTTACTTATAACAGTGAACTGTGTGTTCTGTACGGACAAGTTACTCTGTAACTACAACACATGGTATGTTGGCATTCAATTCGTTCAAAAATTTCTTTTTGTAAACTAAGATACTTTTATCACTAACTGTATCTCTCTTATTAATTACATTTTTAACATTGTCTAACAGATCTGAAGATGGGCAGCTAGCCCGAAACCGGTAATTGAAAATAAAAGAATAGCGATCGAAGACTGAAACGCCATATTTTATTTCATGAGCGATCGCGGAATTCCCAGTGAGACAACCATGTCCAGTTTTGATAAACTATGTTCTGCGTTAGCTGTTTCAAATAGTTAGGGTCTGTGTCAAAAGAAGGTCTAATATGAGATCGCCACGAGTCGGTTCTCTGTTTTACTGGTCAAGGTAGTTTTCAGATAATGCGCTTCAAAAATGTTCACTGGATTCATTGTCCCTGCCACCCGGTATGAACGTTTGAGTACCCCAGTCTATATCTAGCAAATTAAAATCTCCACCCAGAACTATAACATGGTGGGGAAATGTACTCTAAATATTTTCCAAATTATCTTTCAGGTGCTCAACCACAACAGCTGCTGAGCCAGGGGGCCTGTAGAGACATCCTATTACCATGTCTTTGCCTGCTTTAACCGTGACCTTCACCCAAATCATTTCACATTTCGGATCTCCGTCAATTTCCTTCGATCCTATTGCAATTTTTTTCGCTATAAACACGCCTCCCCCTTCACTGTCCAGACTGTCTCCACGGTATACATTTCAATCTGAGTTTAGAATTTCATTACTGTTCACATCTGGTTTCAGCCAACTTCCTGTCCCTAGTACTATGTGGGCATTGTGAGCATTTATTAAAGAGGGAAGTTCTGGGACCTTTCTATAGACGCTCCTGCAGTTTACTATTAGCAGGTTAATATTGTTATTCCCTGTTGCAATTTGCCTACTCCTACCTTGCCACGTCTCAGGAGGCGTCTTGTCGGGCCTAGGGAGGGAATTCTCTAACCTAAAAAACCAACATGTGCACTTCACACGTACTCCGCTACCCTTGCAGCCGCTTCCTGCGTGTAGTGCACGCCTGACCTATTCAGGAGTACCCTACATTTCTCCACCCGATAGCGGAGGTCGAGAAATTTGCACCCTAGAGCTACGCAGAATCGTCTAAGCGTCTGGTTTAAGCCTTCCACTCGACTCTAAACCAGAGGACCGCGATCGGTTCTGAGAACGACACTACAAATAATTAGCTCAGATTCCACCCCGCGAGCGAGGCTTTCCGCCTTCACCAACTCCATCAACCGCCTGTACGAACTGAGGATGACTTCTGAACCCAGACGGCCGGAGTCATTGGTGCCGGCATGAGCAACAATTTGCAGTCGGGTGCACCCAGTGCTCTCTATCGCCGCCGGCAAGGCCTTCTCCACATCTCGGATGAGACACCCCGGCAAGGAGAGAGTGAACACTGGCCCTCTTGCCCGACCTTTCTGCAATTTCCCTAAGGGGCTAGATCACCTACCTATCGTTGGAGCTCCCAGTCACTAATAAAACCCTTCCCCCGTGTGCCTGCTCGGACCTTGCTGAAGGAGTGGCAACATGTCCATTCAAAGACAGAGCGGGAGATCCCACACGGCCAGCCGCGACATTGACCATCCGCCTCGTGCGCCGCTGAACCCGCCACTCCCCTTGGGGAGAGGGTGGCCCAACCGCCTCCGGTACCCGCGAAGATATCTCAACAGCAAGGACAGTGGGTGAAGCATTCAACACGTGGAGCGCAACATGCGACGCACTGAACTCCCAACTGCCGCTACACTCCGAGGCAGCAGCCTGAAGACGACTGACCGCGGCCATCAACACGTTCAGCTGTTCGCAAACAGTGGCCAGCTCCTCCTGCGTCAGTACACAGCAGTCACATTCTATCCATCCTAAGAAATCAATTTACTGTAGAGAGTTAATCAACTTTTAACTAGACTGCTAATCCACTAAAGGCGGCTGATAGTTGACTAAACTGTGGTTAGTAGACACATCTTGTAGAAAACAATGAAAATACCACTATCTGTCTATGGACTGTATTCAAAACAAAAAACATGAAATCTATGGAACACTGTTACCAGCACTCAACAATTAAAGCTTCCTAAAAGCAAAAACACACGGAAGAAGTGACAAGTAAGAAAAATACAGTTAATACTTAAATGAACGTAGCTCGCTGTACAGCAGACGTGACGCCGACGGCAGTTACGACTACACTGACACTACTGGCACTATGGCTGACTAAAGGGACTCTCTCTGACTATTCAAAACAAACACGAAATCTATGGAACACTATTACTAGCACTCGACAATTAAAGCTTCCTAAAAGCAAAAACACACGGAAGAAGAAGTGACAAGTAAAAAAAAATACAGTTAATACGCGTTCTTTTTAGCACTCATGTGGATTACCTCACACTTTTCATTATTTAAGGTCAACTGCCACTTTTCGCACCACTTCGATAATTCTTCTAAATCGTTTTGCAGTTTGTTTTGATCTTCTGATGACTTTATTAGTCAATAAACGGCAGCGTCATCTTAAAACAATCGAAGACGGCTGCTCAGATTGTCTCCCAAATCGTTTATGTAGATTAGGAACATCAAAGTCCCTATAACACTACCTTGGGGAACGCCAGATATCACTTCTGTTTTACTCGATGACTTTCCGTCTGTTACAACGAACTGTGACCTCTCTGACAGGAAATCACAGATCCAGTCACATAACTGAGACGATATTCCACAAGCACGCAATTTCACTACGAGCCGCTTGTGTGGTACAGTGTCAGAAGCCTTCCGGAAATCCAGAAATACGCAATCGATCTGAAATCCCTTGTCAATAGCACTCAGCACTCCATGTCAATAAAGAGCTAGTTGTGTTTCACAAGAACGATGTTTTCTAAACCCATGTTGACTGTGTGTCAATAGACCGTTTTCTTCGAGGTAATTCATTACGTTCGAACACAATATATGTTCTAAAATCCTGCTGCATATCGACGTTAACGATATGGGCCTGTAATTTAGTGGATTACTTCTACTACCTTTCTTGAATATTGGTGTGACCTGTGCAACTTTCCAGTCTTTGGGTACGGATGTTTCTTCCAGTCAACGGTTGTATATGCTTGTTAAGTATGTAGCTAATGCATCAGGATACTTTTAAAGGGACCTAATTGGTATACAGTCTGGACCGGAAGACTTGCTTTTATTAAGTGATTTAAGTTGCTTCACTACTCATGTTGGCAGTTGTTCTCGATTCGAATTCTGGAATATTTACTTCGTCTTCTTTTATGAAGGCATTTCGGAAGGCTGTGTTTAGTAACTCTGAGTTGGCAGCACTGTCTTCGATAGTATTTCCATTGCTATCGGAAAGAGAAGGCCTTGATTGTTTCTTGCAGCTAACATACTTAACATACGACCAGAATCGCTTTGGATTTCCTGCCAGGTTTCGAGACAAAGTTCCTTTGCGGAAACTGTTATAAGCATCTCGCATTGAAATCCGCGCAAATTTTTGAGCTTCTGAAAGAGATCGCAAATCTTGATGATTTTGCGTCTGTTTAAATTTGGCATGGTTGTTTCGTTGTTTCTGCAACAGTGTTCTAACCCGTTTTGTGTACTAAGGAGGATCAGCTCCGTCGTTTGTTATTTTATTTGGTATAAATCTGTCAATTGCAGCCGACACTTTTTCTTTCAAATTAAGCCACATCTTGTCTACACTTATGTTATTAATTTGGAATGAGTGGAGTTTGTCTCTCAGGAAGGCGTCAAGTGAATTTTTATCTGATTTTTTGAATAGGTATACTTTTCGCTTATTTTTCGAGGATTTGGGGATTACAATATTCAATCTTGCTACGTCAGCCCTGTGTTCACTAATCCCTGAATCGGTTTCGATACTCGTTATTAACTCAGGATTATTTGTTGCTAAGAGGTCAAGTGTGTTTTCACAACCGTTGACTATTTGCGTGGGCTCATGAACTAATTCTCGATATAATTTTCAGAGAATGCGTTTAGCACAACTTCGGATGATATTTTATGCGTACCTTGGGAATGAAACGTATTTTCGCCATCGTATCGAGAGTAAATTAAAGTCACCTTATGATTCGGTTACGTGTTTGATATCAAACTCAAGTTTTCTTTCAATCTTTCAGAAACTGTATCATCTGAATTGGGAGGTCGGTAAAAGGATACAATTATTATTTTATTCCGGTTGCCAACAGTGACCTTTGCCCATACTAACTGACAGGAGTATCTACTTCAATTTCGCGACAAGTTAAACTACTTCTGACAGCAACAAACACGCCTCTGCCAACCGTGTTTAGCCTATTCTTTCGGAACACCGTTAGGTTCTTAGAAAAGATTTCGGCTGAGCTTATATCCGGCTTTAGCCAGCTTTCAGTGCCTATAACGATTTGAGCATTAGTGCTTTCTATTAGCGCTTGGAGCTCTGGTATTTTTCCAACACAGCTACCACAATTTACAACTGTTATACCAATGTTTCCTGTATCAACGTTCTTCCTGTGTTCGGCCTGCTCTCTTTGTGACTGAAGCCCTTCTCGTGTTGCTCGCTTGAACACAGCACCTGCGTACCACATCCGGCCCTCCAGCGTCTCCCTCGTACCTCTCCACGACCGCCCGCACCACCGACTGCCCTCAGAACAACAGCGTCAATCTCAGCCGCATACCAGTCTGTTTACCCCTTGTCCGTCGTCGAACCCCGTCGCCGCCCGTCACAGCCTAGCGTCGCTGTGCATCTCTCTCTCAGCTCAAAGATATACTCGTCAGTAGCAGGGTCACCAGTTATTTACTAGTACGATGGTTGATTAATAAACAGTCCAAACCCTCTAGAGTCCAATCTTCCGGCTCCAATGTTCCAGTTTTCAACATGATCTCCGTTTAATAGGACGGCCTTACACCACCTAACAGAGGGTCTGTGTGCTCCCCTGGTGGCACTCTGCTGGTCGACATCGGAGCCAATGTCTTGCAGCATTAATAGCCTCCTATCATCCATGTAATGCTTTCCACGGGGTGCCACCCTCATTGGAGCCAACAGATGGACGTCGGGTGGTTCAATATCCGGGCTGCAGGGTGGGTGAGGCAGAACACTCTAATGAAGTTTTATTAGCTCCTCTTGGGTGCGCAGATTTCTGTGAGACATTGCGTTTCTTTGTCATGGTGCAGCAGAAGTTCATTTGCATATTTGGGGTGACTAACACCCTGAAGTCGGTTATTCAACGTCCTGAGGGTGTGACTGGCCAGTTAGTGTGTGGGAGATCGGACAGGACTGCGCGACCTTGGTGCGATGATGACAGACGCCTCACCCAACGACTCACAGTTCTTTTGTTGACTACCAGGGCTCCGTAGACATTGTGCAGTCGCCTATGGATCTCTGTGGTGCTAAGATTTTCCGCCATAAGAATCTCAATGACAGCTCTCGGCCTGAAACGCACCTCTGTAACAGCTACCATTCTGAAGGCACCGTATAGGTCCGCCACAATTCGTAACTCCATGAAATCGCTAAAGCTCCAGCGAGAATATTACACGATGTCCCACAACAAATGCCGCAACATTCAACGGAAACTGGCCGACAAAAGAAATATGTAGCTTTGCTTATTGAACGACCCTCGTATTGTTCAACTCAGTATATATGTCGGCTGCTGCAGCTACAATTAGGGTTGCATTATCTTCAAAGAGATTTTATTTATTATGCTGCATTGTAATGCCAAAATCATTATTCGCGTGATCCGTGAAAAGTAGGATCTATATTTAACAGAATGAACAGCTGCAAGCAATTAACAGATTACGAGACATTATATTAGAAAATAGAAACGTCCCTGAATGACGAACATTACCACGCCACGAGGAAAGCTATGTAACTATAATACTGGCCATTAAAATTGCTACACCAAGAAGAAATGCAGCTGATAAACGGGTATTCATTGGACAAATATATAATACTAGAGGTAACATGAGATTACATTTTCACGCTATTTGGGTGCATAGATCATGAGAAATCAGTAACCAGAACAACCACCTCTGGCCGTAATAACGGCCTTAATACGCCTGGGCATTGAGTAAAACAGAGCTTGGATGCCGTGTACAGGTACAACTATCCATGTAGCTTCAACACGATACCACACTTCATCACGAGCAGTGACTGGCGTATTGTGACGAGCCAGTTGATCGGCCACCATTGACCAGACGTTTTCAGTTGGTGAGATATCTGGAGAATGTGCTGGCCAGGGCAGCAGTCGAACATTTTCTGTATCCAGAAAGGCCCGTACAGGACCTGCAACATGCGGCCGTGCATTATCCTGCAGAAATGTTAGGTTTCGCCGGGATCGAATGAAGGGTAGAAAAAAAATTGTTCAAATGGCTCTGAGCACTATGGGACGTAACATATGAGATCATCAGTCCCCCATAACTTAGAACTACTTAAACCTAACAAACCTAATGACATCACACACATCCATGCCCGAGGCAGGATTCGAACCTGCGTCCGTAGCGGTCGCGCGGTTCCAGACTGAAGCGCCTAGAACCGCTCGGCCTCATCGGCCGGCAATGAAGGGTAGAGCCACGGGTCGTAACACATCTGAAGTGTGACGTCCACTCTTTAAAGTGCCGTCAATACGAACAAGAGGTGACCGAAACGTGTAACCAATGGCACCTCATACTATAACGCCGGGTGATACGCCAGTATGGCGATGACGAATACACGCTTCCAATGTGCGTTAACCGTGATGACGCCAAACACGGATGCGACCATCATGATGCTGTAAACAGAACCTGGATTCATCCGAAAAAATGACGTTTTGCCATTCGTGCACCTAGGTTCGTCGTTGAGTACACCATCGCAGGAGCTCCTGTCTGTTATGCAGACATGGTCTCCGAGCTGATAGTCCATGCTACTGCAAACGTCGTCGAACTGTTCGTGTAGATGGTTGTTGTCTTGCAAACGTCCCCATATGTTGACTCGTGGATCGAGACGTGGCTGCGCGATTCGTTACAGCCTTGAGGATGAGATGCCTGTAATCTCGACTACTAGTGATACGAGGCCGTTGGGATCGAGCACGGCGTTCGTTATTACCCTCCTTAACCCACCGATTCCATATTCTGCTAACGGTCATTGGATATCGCGATAGGCTACAATCCGACCTTTATCAAAGTCGGAAACGTGATGGTACGCATTTCTCCTCGTTACACGAGACATCACAACGATGTTTCACCAGGCAAAGCCGGTCACCTGCTGTTTGTGTATGAGAAGTGGGTTGGAAACTTTCCTCATGTCAGCACGCTGTAGGTGTCGCCACAGGCGCCAGCCAACCTTGTGTGAATGCTCTGAAAAGCCCATCATTTGCATATCACAGCATCTTCTTCCTGTCGGTTAAATTTCGCGTCTGTAGCACATGAACTTCGTGGTGCAGCAATTTTAATGCCCAGTAGTGCAGATACACGAACAATGAATGAAAAACAGGACGCAAAACAAAAAATTAACTGTCACTACTACTACCACTGCATACAGCGTCTCTGACTGACGCGTAATTAAATCTGACAGCCTAAACAACAACACGCAACACAGGGCGCAGACGAAGGCAGTCTGTCGCTACATGTACTGGCTGATTCAGCTGCCCCCACCCATAGGTTTATTTAACCTTCAATGCCTTCAAATACCGCGTTAAAGATTTTCGTACTCTCTCGCTCGCTACGTGCAAATTACTGGTCCTACATATAAAGTGAGCCGGACCTTTTGTAGCAACTTAATGTATTAAATTTCCGTATTTGCATACGTTTTCGCTAGAGGCTTTTATTTTCGAATTATTCAAAAAGTGTACATAAGTGGCTTAGAAATGCGATTTTATTAAATAATTCAAAAATTGTGGACTCCAGTGGAAACGTATCCCAGTAACAAGTCCTACTGCATTAAGTTTCCCACAAAAGGATTCTGTTCATTTTTTATGTAGGACTAACGTGGATATAAAAATCTCACATGTGGTTTCTAAAGAGTTGTGGGTTGCATAAAGCCTATCGGCAGGAGCAGGTGAATCATTCTTTTTGTAGCGCCAGTCGTGTCCTTAACTTTCACACAGTCACATAAATTAATGAGAGGCAGTGTCAATTAAATCTGGCTATGTGCTGAGTGATTTGCCGTACAGCAGATCATACCAAACAGAACAGAAACTGAGAGTACTGTTTATTTTTTTTTAAATCTACATCTAGCCACGAGAGAAATCTTTGACAACCGCGATTTCACCGCGCGGCCCTTGGTTCTCCGCACTTGGCGGCCAGTGCCGCTTGCCAGACTAACAGCAGTCTCCAGCAATGCTTATCAAACTTTGTGCAACATAATTTTGACGATGATGAAATATAGATTTTCGGGCGATAGTTGCACTCACAGTTGTCAAACAACGAGCTTCCTTCGTTTTCATGATCCTTATATAGTTACATCCGCTTTCTTGCAAGAGATTTTTGTAGGTACAGAACGTCTATTTTGCTGAAATTCTTTGACTGGAGGATGGAGCTTTCAAGTTAAATAATTTTAAATACTATAAGAATAACAAAATCGTCAAATTCAGTATTTTAAAACACTTAAGCTTTGATATTTAAAATTTCAAATTCCATGTATGTTATAGATTTTGAGTAGTCCGAAAACAACGCGGGGATGAATCTATCAAGATTCTATATGAGTGAGTGACCCGGGGCTCACTGCTGTGTCAAGCACGTATATAACGCTTAAAGTTATGGAACGATTGGCCAGTGTAAGAAGTTCTGACAATGACTTCTTGCCCTCGTGGGGACAAGAAACCGTTTGCGCTTGACGACCATAAGCACAAATATGGACCGGAGCAGCTCATATCAGCTGTGTCCTGCCTGAACTGAGTGGATGAAATGCAGAAATATGGACTAGAGCAGCTCATATCAACCGACTACTTCCTAAACAGACTAGATGAGATGACGTGGAGAATTTATGCGAGACGTTCGTTCTAGTTAGCACCTGCTGCAGGAACGCCACACAGTTATGTTGCACTACTCCATGCTTACGACACAGAACTACATACAGAGTATATGTTTACTGACAGATTCAGTAACCTAGTACGAGGCTGCTTGGTAAGAATACACTGCTAGTGAGAATACACGTGTTTGTTCTCTGCCATAGAGTTGTTAGTCGTTTAGGATATTTACCATCACATCAAGTAAATAACCTGTGCATATTTGGAGACATTGTGCTGCTAGCAGACTGAGAGTGTTTGTTTCTATTTTATCTGGAAATAGGACGAAGTGACTGTCAGACAATGCTGCAATACTTGAGTCCTGTACATAAATATGCATAACTGATTCTCATATACCTTCGTGAGTGTAGTGTTTTACCATGAAATAGTAAACGGTAAGCATTAGTCATAACAGCTATGTCATAACAAGCAATTAACTTCTTACTATCAAATAAATTGCAGAATAAAAGTCAGTTTGTCCACTACAGTTATTTATCAATATTCGTGCAAACCAAAAAGGTGCCTTAAATTCTGACATGATAATAGTCAATGAATATAAAAGAAAACACATAAACTCCACGGAAAACGAGTTAGAAATTTTGTGACTATTAACAATCATGTCATAATTACAATAATTTGTAATTTACTATTGAAAATCGCCGTGTTTATGACGCAGAATCCCTGCAATTGTTCTGGCTGGTAAAGCTTGTTGGCGACAGATATGTTGATGCAGCAGTCGGCTCCAAGTAATATGATTTCGAGATTAATAGCTCTTCATATGTTCAACAAAATGTGTTTGACGAGTTTCTGACTTCATTTGTGGTACCTTGCAGAGTCAGAGGCACTGATAGAAAGATATAGAAGTAGGAAACGAAAAAAAATGTTAAGTACCGTTTGGTGTTTAATGGTGTATTTATGCAGCAACTTTGCTGGCATATTACGGTAAGCTGTGGTTGACTGCTTGAAGGACACTCTAGCAGTGTCATTATTTAGCGAAATGCACTTCGCACATCATATATCTTCTTCTACGTGTCCACCTACATCCATACTCTGAAAACTGCTGTGAAGTGCGTGGCAAAGGTTACCTCCCCCTGTACCGTTTAATAGGGTCAATTCCAGTTCTATTTGAATATGGTGCATGGGAAAATTGTCTTCTCATATCGCTACCTGCCTTGTCTCATGGTCGTCTAAAAGCGCTGAGTAGGAGCCTGCAGTATTTATGTTCCTAGATTCCTCAATTGAGAGTGGTATTTAAAATTTTGTAAGTGGTCTCACGAGACATTTCGCGTCTGTCTTCACGTATCTGATACCTTCGTTTCGTGACGCTTTCTCGTGGATCAAACAAACACTTGACCATTGCTGATACTCGTATTTATCTACGCTGAATAGCCGATGATAGTCCTATTTGATATTGGTATAAAGACCACACACTTGAGCAATACTCTACGGTGATTTTCTGTAAGCAATCACCTTTGTAGACTGACTGTATTTGTCATGTATCCAAACAACAAAACCGCCATACACAGATGTTAATTTTGTTAGACAAGAGAGAGCACTATAAGTGAAATTTTAAACAGGTACTTATTTCAGATTTTTTTGGGGGGCGAAGAAATATGGAAACAGAAAGAGTCATTATCATTCCAACCTGTTTATGATGGATAAAATTAGGTGTAATAATTTTAGGAATTGTTTTCAATGTATCACCTAATTTATCGTGTTATCCTTTTCGATGGAATATCAGCATGAAAAGCTCCGACTTGCATATGTAGTACATGAGGATGAGTTATTGAGGATAATAACTGAATAACTATGGCCTTAGTGAATAGGCCTCAAAATCGTCCTTCCGGAGAAAATAGATAATTAGTATCTAGTCGAATCACAATAACTTTAACTATTCTGTTTCAATACTACTTAAGAGAAATTGGAAAATTTGTTGCAATGCACGTAACTGTTAGAAAAAGTGCTCTGGATAATTTTTATCCGTTCTTAGAGCTGGTGAAACTATCTGCATGTGGACAGTCTACATTTAAAGGGCACATCCACCGATCTTCTGCTTTCTCTTATTCTCGTGAGACGATGGCAAGAATATTGTATTTGTTCCGCAGACTACAAGTAATCCACTCAAATAGCTATGCGAGCAGTCGCAAGGTAGAGGCTCCTAACAAAAAGCAAGATGTCCGCGCGACGAGCGATGTATTATCAGCGAGTCTCTAGCTTATATACAATGAAGAGCCAAAGAAACTGTTATACCTGCCTGATATCGGGTGCGGTCCAGCCAGCACGCAAAAGTGCCGTAACATGACGTGGCATGGACTCGACTAATGTCTGAAGTAGTGCTGGAGGGAATTGACATCATGAATCCAGCAGGGCTGTCCATAAATATGTAAGAATACGAGGAAAGGGGATCTCTGAACAGCAAGGAATCCTACATATGCTCAATAATATTCATGTCTGGGGAGTCTGGTGGTCGGCCGAAGTGTTTAACTTCAGAAGAGTGTTCCTGGATCCACCCTGTAGCAATTCGGGAGGTGTGGGGTGTATCACTAAACTGCTGGATTTGTCCAAGTACATCGGAATGCATGAATGGATGCAGGTGATCGGACAGGGTGCTTAGGTATGTGTCACCTGTCACAGTCGTATTTAGACGTATCCGGGAACCCATATCACTCCAACTGCACACGCCCCACCCCGCTACTGAGACTCTACCAGCTTTAACAGCCCTCTGCTGAGGGTCCGTGGATTTATGAAGTTGTCTCCACACCCTTACACGTTCATCGTCTCGATAGAATTTGAAACGAGACTCGCCCGATCAGACAACATGTTTCCAGTCGTCAACAGTCCCATGTCGGTGTTCACGGGCTCAGTAGTGGTGTAAAGCTTTGTGTAGTGCAGTCATCAAGGGTACACGAATGGGTCTTCGGCTCCGTAGGCCCATATCTATGATGTTTCGTTGAACGTTTCGCACGCTGACACTTGTTGATGGCTCAGCATAGAAATTTGCAGCAATTTGCTGAATGGTTGCACTTCACTCACTTTGAACGATTCTCTCCAGGTCGTCGTTGGTCCCGTACTTACAGGATCTTTTACTGGTCGCAGCGATGTCGGAGATCTCATGTTTCACCGAATTCCTAATACCCACGGTACACTAGTCAAATGATGGCATGGTAAAATGCACTCTTTATCACTACCTCGGATATGCTGTGTTCCATAGTTCGTGCGCCGACTGTAACACTACGTTCAAACTCATTTAAATCTTGATAAAATGCCATTGTAGCAGCAGTAACCGATCTAACTACTACGGCAGAGACTTGTTGTCTTATATAGGCGTTGTCGCCAGTTGTGCCTTTTTCTGCCTGTTTACATATCTCTGTATTTGAATACGCATTGCTGTTTGCGCTTCAGTGTATAACGAAGATAATGGCGAGCAGCGACGTGCGATAAGTCAGCAGCGAAGAACCAGCGGTGAGTCGCCAGCAGCGAGGATCCAGAAGCGTGGCTACCGCACAGACGTGTCCTAGGAGTTAGCGTATAGTACAGTCTTTGCATCCGCAGTTTGGTGGTGGAGAACATTTTGTTGTGGGGCGAGAGGGAAAAACTAGAGATTACTTTCGATTGTGATCGCAGTAGCACAACTCGGAAAGTCATCTATTCTCTATGCCTTGCAGTCTGGTGGCTCATATAATGGCTTTTCAATATTGCTCCTTGTAATGTATGATACGTGGTACTTACTGGAATCAAGGAAAACGTGGAAGGGAGGGTCCACCAATATAACTTCCTTTTCACACAACAATGTACGTATAAACTGTGATTTACAGATAATCGAAGCACTTAACTGTAACATTTTGTTTAACAAAATGAACAAATATTAAGAATTATTTTGACCTGAAACCCTCAGTTGAATAAGATTTTAATCTTTGCAAAGGAAATCTGAAGTGCTGTATTACAAAACAGCTAACAATATAACAATGATTAAAAGACGGCCGGACGTGCAGCCCGCCCGTTCTCTTGAGAAACAGCGATGTTTACTACAGCGCTGGACACAGTCTGTCTTATTTATTGCCCTTCTGCAACACATGAGAACTAAATAAGCACCATTGATGACAAGAGTGATTCAGTTACTCAATCCGGATGACTCCACTTTTAATTTGAAAGCTTTATGTCGAAAGGTTCGGGGTTAACATGCACCTGTGCTTTAAGGCTAAACAGATTAGAAAACAATATGACAATGATAACGTTTACTTCAAAGTAACCAAACTCTTATTTTAAATCGGGAACCAAGTTGTGACTGGATACCAACCCGTCCCTTCTGACAATTTTATTTTGTCTCAGGCCCTGCTGAAAGTTGGCTGTTAATATTTTCATAGTTAAACTGATTGTCAATGATTGAGACCGCTCGGAATTAACGTCTTAAAATATTTCTTGTGAACACTTAATACAAGAGAACACACTCGGCGGAACCACAAAATCCAGCTAAAATACACCTATAATGACGCGGTCTTTAAAACAGACAAAAACGAGCAGCTTAGTACAACAGGTTGTTAAGATTATACCTATTGACTGAGAAATGTAATTACAATCAAAGAATAGAACCGGTTGACATCTAAATCTAACCAACAGGCCCATCTTTTGTTTAACGGCTACCTGTGCCGTAGTTCAATTGTTCCGGCTGTATTTGGGACCAAGAGCTGATTAATTAGCACTTTAATGATCGGTTACAAACTAGAATGGAAAGGCATATAATAGCACTACAAATTTTCAAACGACAACTAGTGTCTCAGTACTGTACTACTGATTATATTTACGACCAAAGAGCCAACCGAGTAAAACTCTGAGGGTCGTGTACAAACCAGAAAATATTAAAGAGGGCGGGTAGATAACGAAACAAATCACCACGAAGATTACAGAATGTTACTCCCCCTTATCAGCAAGCAGTTCCATGGATCCACGGTGCGTCGCAGCGGTTACTGACAAGGGAACCTCCCCATCGCACCTCCCTCAGATTTAGTTATAAGTTGGCACAGTGGATAGGCCTCGAAAAACTGGACACAGATCAATCGAGAAAACAGGAAGAACTTGTGTGGAACTATGAAAAAAATAAGAAAAATATACAAACAGTGTAGTCCATGCGCAAGATAGGCAACATCAAGGATAACCTGAGTTCGGGAGCGCCGTGGTCCCGTGGTTAGAGTGAGCAACTGCGGAACGATAAGTCCTTGGTCCAAATCTTCCCTCGAGTGAAAAGTATAATTTTTTATTTTCAGATATTTATCAAAGTTCAGGCACTCACACATAATCAACTTCGCACTCCAAAATTCCAGAACATGTTCAGATTTGCTTGGACGTATGCAGGATTTGACGGTCTACACCCGGAAAAATTTGAAAACGTTAAAAACATATGTTTTGACAGAGAACAGGGAAAACTGTGCGTCTGTGAAACTGTTGCATTCCTTTGTTGCAGTTTATGTGACAAACTCTTATGTTTTCATCACTTTTTTGGGAGTGATTATCACATTCACAAGAAAACCTAAATCGGGCAAGGTAGAAGAATCTTTTTACCCATTCGCCAAGTGTACAAGTCAGGTGGGTCGACAACATATTCCTGTCATATGATGCGCATGCAGTCACCAGTGTCCTCTAGAATATATCAGACGTGTTTACCTGTTGAGGAATCGGTTAACCTATGACCTTGCGATCGAATGTTTTCGGTTCCCATTGGAGCGGCACATCCTTTCGTCTACTAATCACACGGTTTTGCGGTGCGATCACAAAACACAGACACTAAATTTATTACAATGAACAGAGACGTCAATGAATGAACGGACAGATCACAACTTTGCGAAAATAAAGAAAGTAAACTTTTCACTCGAGGCAAGACTTGAACCAAGGACCTCTCGTTCCGCAACTGCTCACGCTAACCACGGGACCACGGCGCTACTGAGCGCGCGTTCTCCTTGATGGCGCCTATCTTCGCATGGACTACTCAGTTTATATATTTTCTTATTTTTTTCATAGTTCCACACAACTTTTTCCTGTTTTCTCGATTGATCTGTGTTCAGTTTTTTAAGGCCTATCCACTGTGCCAACCTATAACGAAATCTCAGGGGGGTGCGATAGGGAGGTTGCCTTGTGAGTGGTGCCGATGAAAGCCAGGTAGAAGAGGGCAGCCAGGCCACGACCGGTCGTCCGACACGAATGTTGCCAACAAACCGACGGAATGTCGGCCTGCTGCTAGTAGTCGACGCTGACCCCGGTGAAGTGCTCCGGTATCTTCGCTCTGCGCAGGACCTTCTTGCGCGGCTCGTGGCTTCGGCCGCTCGGACCTCGTGACCACCTCTTGTCGCGATGCTACCACCACCCGTCAAACTTCGTGCCTCTGGCCAGCGAACCAATAAAGTCCTTCTAAGGACACAACCCACACATACCAACTCTTCGTCACAGATACTGGCAATGGGGCCGTAAGAGGGATAGTAGATCCTACAGCCCGCATCTCGTGGTCGTGCGGTAGCGTTCTCGCTTCCCACGCCCGGGTTCCCGGGTTCGATTCCCGGCGGGGTCAGGGATTTTCTCTACCTCGTGATGGCTGGGTGTTGTGTGATGTCCTTAGGTTAGTTAGGTTTAAGTAGTTCTAAGTTCTAGGGGACTTATGACCACAGCAGTTGAGTCCCATAGTGCTCAGAGCCATTTGAACCATTTCGATCCTACACCTGAGCCAGTGGCGCCAGACAGAACTGTTTACTAATTCAATGGCGTCACGGCTCAACGGCTCAATATACTATTCAGTCCATCGTGTGGTAACCGACAGTGACTGCAGCCAACGTCCGCTCATGTTCAGAAAAAAAACAGAACAAACGACTTGAGATAGGACGTTTAAATTCACAGAATATGTACATCATTATGTTTCGCACAAATAATTAGCATTTGGTCTATATGGGTCCACGGGTTCGAGGTCAACATCTATTTCACTATGCAACACCACCTACCGGTAAAATGTACCTTCGGCTCTCGTTGTGGCTATAAACCGAAGGTAATGGATCAATGTTACTTGAGATATGCTTGATGCCTCGCAGATGTATGCGGTAACCGTACCGTCAAATTAATATGATTGAAAGAGGGCGCGTTACTGGCATGAGAGAATGAGACGCATCCATCCGGGAAAAGGGTGGTTCTGTGGGACAAAGGGTTTCGGCAGTGCAATGGGTGTGTGCAGGAAGGTTCACGGAACGCCGTACAACACGATGAAATGTACCAGGTGGCACCAATCCCTCCGCCCTGCCAGAGAAGATCGGCATTTCATCCGAATGGCATTGCAAAACTGAGGAACAGTGTAACACATCGTATACTATAATGCGTGACAATCCGTTGCCGAATATTACAGTCTTCCTTTGAAGAATGTACAGAACCGTGCTAGAGGGGAATGATGTATTGAAAGACGTCACTGGGGATAGGAATGGCTCAGATAGTGTTTTCGGACGTGTCCAGGTTCTGTTTGGTTGAAAATCATGGGCGCATTTTGACTCACCACAGACACGGTTAGCGGCATCACAGTGACTGCATTCGCACAATACATACAGCGCAAACTCAAGGCCTAATGATGTGGGGTGGTGTTGGGTACAAGCACAATTCACAGTTGTTGCGTGTCCAGGGCACTGTGACCTTTGTGACTTACGCGAATGAGATTCTGGGACTCGTAGAGATAGCCTCTCTGAACAACACCCCAGACGTCTTTTCTCAGCAAGACAAAGCTGCACGGACACACCTTATAAAACACTAATACGACCTACTATTGAGTACTGCTCGGGCGTTTGGGATCCCTATCAGGTTTTATTGAGGGAGGACATAGAAGCAATTCAGAGGCAGGCTGCTAGATTTGTTACTGATAGGTTTGATCATCACTCGAGTGTTACGGAAATGCTTCAGGAACTCGGGTGGGTGTCTCTGAAGGAAAGGAGGCGTTCTTTTCGTAAATCGCTACTGAGGAACAGTACAATTTTACTACCGCCAACTTATATTTCGCGGAGAGACCACAAAGATAAGATAAGATAAGAGAGATTAGGGCTCGTACAAAGGCATATAGGTAGTCATTTTTCCCTCGTTCTGTTTGGGTGTGGAACAGGGAGAGAAGATGCTAGTTGTGGTGCGAGGTACCCTCCGCCACGCACCGTATGGTGGATTGCGGAGTATGTATGTAGATGTAGATGTAGACACGTGTCTGCTTGATGTCGTAGGATGTGAGCCTTTTGCCCTGGCTCGCCAGATCATGAGACTTGTCGTCAATCGAAAATGCGTGGGATATGGTGAAACGACGGGTGCAGCACTGTGACCTAATCCCAACCACCACAGATGAACTTTGGAACCAGGTGAGTGCAGGATGGATGGCTACACCACAGGACGCCATTCCCTCGGTATACGCCTCAATGCCATGACGCATGGTACAAGTTATCAGGACTCATGGTGGACTCTGTACCTATGAGGCAACGGGACACATGCTGAACCGAGGTGACTCAAATGCTAACCATTTCTGCAGAAGACACTGATGTACATGTCATGAGAGTATGAACGTCCTACCTATAGTAGTTCAAGGTGTTCTGCTTTTCCTGAACATGAGTGTGTTTCACAGCCACAGCCACAACATGTCGCCTCCCGAGCGGATACTTTCAGAGGCTAATGGTGGCACAAATAAACGATTAAAACAATGTTCTCCAAAAGTCAGTGTAAACTTTAATGAGAGATTCGTTAATTTACGTGCATGATTTTAGCATCCAGCATACATTAATGTGACAAAAGTCGTGGGATACCTCCTAATACCGCACCCGACCTTCTTTTGTCCGGCATAGTGCACTGAAGCAACCGAACGCGACATGAACACGACAAGCCATCGAAAGTCCCCTGCAGAAATATTGATCCCTGGTGCCTATATATCCGCACAGAGTTGCGACGATACTGCCGGTGCAAGTCACATGGCACATAGTCATCCATAAAAATTCCATCGTTATTTATTGCAAATGGTCGTCAAGTAGCCGAACTTAGCTATTTCGTTAGTGATCGTTTCAATTAGATCAGAGGCTCTAATCCATTCCATCTAACCATGGTCCATACAATTATGGAGCCCCCTCCAGCGTACACAGTGCCTCGTTGACAACATGAGTAGGTGGCTTCATGTGATCTGCGCCATATTCGAATCCTACCATCAGCTCTTCACAACTGGAATCGGGACCCATCTATCAGTGCCACGGTTTAAAACCGTCACGAGCCCAAGAGAGGCGCTGCAGACTATGTCGTGCTGTTAGCAAAGGCACTCACGTCGGTCGTCTGCTGCCATAGCCCATTAACGCCAAATTTCGCCACACTGTCCTAAGGGATAAGTTCGTTGAAGGTCCCACATTGATATCTGCGCTTATTTCAAGCAGTGTTGTCTATCAGCACTAACAACTCTACGCAAAATCCGTTGATTTCGGTCGTTAAGTGAAGGTCGGTCGACTCCATGGTCAAAGGTATCGCCTGTAATCTGGTATTCACGGCACACTCTAGACCCTGTGCGTCTCGGAATATTGAATTAACCTAAAGATGTCCGAAATGGAATGTCCCGTGTGTACAGCTCCAACTACTATTTCGCCCTCGAAGTCTGTTAATTCTAGTCTTGTGGCCGTAATCACTTCGGCAACATTTTCACATGAATCACCTGAGTACAAATGACACCTCCACCAATTCGCTGCCCATTTATACCTTGTGTACGCGATACAACCTCCATCTGTGTATGTGCATATAGATTATCCCATGACTTTTTTCACCTAAGTGTAACTTCTAGAGCGAATTTGCCACTCGAAAGATGCACGATACAATCTCTTTTCTTACCGAGCTACGAATGTTATTTGTGTAGACTGTAATGTCTAAAGCTCTGCCTCAGTGGTTGACAGCGTATTATCAAGTTTTCAATGTCTTCCAAATAATTGTATATTCATCAGGCAGACGTAGCTGCCTTTATGTTTTTGCACATCGGATAATGGGACACATTGTGAAACGGACCATGGCCCCAGAGAGTGCCAGTTTTGTGCCACCGCCTTTCTACTACAGTTGTCTTCCGTCTCATCCGCCCCTAAGAGCGAAAAATGTCTCACAGTTGCACCTACATCAAGCTTTTCAAAGCAGCTTTCCACAGAATCCACAAGTGCGAGACCTGTTTTCCACGTCTTTTATGTGAAGCTGGTATCATACGTCTCCCGAAATCCTCTGTATCTCACAAAGTACCTGTCTCAATGAATGCTATATTTTTGTCAGGTAAAGAGGTGCAGTATTTATGCACTTGTGCCTGTGGGCGTTTGGTGATTCGAAGGAGAATGGAGGAAAGGGATTATGAGTAGAGAATATGGTGGGGGTTATTACCACGATTGGCTATGAATTCCCTGTAATGACACCGTCTACATAATTCAGGAGTAACAGTCTCAGTAATAACGTACGAAAGCCCAATCGAATGAGTCTGTGGGTTTGATCATATGATGTATCATGGAAGTCGAGATCGTTAACTTGTTTCAGAACGAGTGAATGTTTTCGCAGAACGTATCACGTGACTAGTATTTCTGTAAGAAAACAAATGAAAAGAAATACTCAGGATGTGAGTGGATTACTGTTGACACTGTTGCAAGTTCAGTGTGGTACTCCAACGCCGGCTGAAGTATTACAAAGGAAATAATATCGACGAAAACTTAGTAAGGCAATATCAGTTTGATTTCATAAAAAGTAAAGAGTGTGCAACGGAAGAATTGAGTAAAAATAGAGAACGTTAATTTCTGAGCTCAGAGACAACGTCAAACTGAAATTTTGCAACCTAATAGGGATTAATGTACTATTATCCTAATATTGTCCTGATTTCTCATAGACAAGAAACATAATTTACCAAAACTTCATGATTTCGAACAACGGACATAATAAACTACTGCATATGGTAATCAGGTAAATCTGCAGCCGGCCGGAGTGGCCGTGCGGTTCTAGGCGCTACAGCCTGGGGCCGAGCGACCGCTACGGTCGCAGGTTCGAATCCTGCCTCGGGCATGGATGTGTGTGATGTCCTTTGGTTAGTTAGGTTTAATTAGTTCTAAGTTCTAGGCGACTGATGACCTCAGAAGTTAAGTCGCATAGTGCTCAGAGCCATTTTTATAATCTGCAAAAATAAAATCTTTGAAATTAAGATGTTACAAGTGTTACAGCACCTGAAATGGTAGTAGGAGTACTTTACTAAAATATAAATATGAAAGGACAATTTTGGAACCTCGGCAAATTATTCAGCAGTTAACTATTCCTTTCAATCACAGCACTGCTTTGCAGTTACTTTCATATCAACAGTTTTACCTGATGGTATATACTTTGGCCAAGCAGGAAGGAAATAAAGAGTATTAAAATCTATTCGCCTACCATACTCTGTAAGTAGTACACGTGAAAGAAATATTGTCAATCATGATTTCACAAGCATTTTGATAGAAGAGCCATATTCGTATACAGTCCAAGAATCAGCTTGCCATTACGAGAATATTATTAGACGAATTTTAACGTTTTCCACGAGGGCAAAGTGGCGTTTCTCTCGAAGAGTGCTACAGCATTCCCACTATTTAGTATTTTGATCAAAATTAGTTCCATTTGTATAAGGATCGGTTTTGTTGCAGGGGAAAAGCCTTATTCGTCCACGTTAATTATTGGTAATCGTATACAAGATTTTTTTCATGGCCAGAAAAAAATTTAAGCACGACACACAAAAGAGAAAAAAAAGAAAAAGTTTGAGGCTGAGCAAACCTTATGCAGAAACGAGTCAGTTCAATGCTACGAAGCGCTTAATATTGAAAGATAACACTCCTAGTAAAATACGAGAAATTACGGATCGTTGTTAGCAAGGCGCAATAAATTGAGTTATCGTAAATTACTAACATTAGAGGGTAATAAACAAGAAAACAGCAATATTTAGGCAACTATAACTTCGAAAATATAAAATTACGTAATTTCATTTGCTTTTCCTTGCTGGTAAATGTTTGCTGTTCTAATACATATTGAGTTCCCTCTTCCACAGTACCGTAGCACACCTCTAGAGCGAACGTAAACTATGGCGAAATCCAGTCATGAATTTGATTGTCGTGCCGTAATTCTTCTTCTGCCTTTAAAGGGGAACAACACTATAGCAATCCATGCTCAGTTGATGTAAGTGTACCGATACAACGTACCATCATTTGACACAGATAACATACGGCACAGAAGCTTCCAGGGTGATCCAAGAACTGTGAGTGATGAGCAATCGCGAGAGAAATAGGACCCCAGGCCACCTAATCGGCGTATCAATGTATCACAGTCGAGGTAATAGTGGAGTTCATTCGGCATTGTGTGAATTCACCATTGCCGGTAAAGTTGAAGACCCAACACTGCTAGATTATGCTGTTTTTTGGGGCTGCCATAGTGGAACGCTAAGATGTGAATCTCACTGAGGCGATACGATGTAAGATACGACACGTAACGTGATTCGTGATATGACGCAGAAGTAAGCTGGTTGTTGGAGTGTACGGAAATGTTGATGATGCGACTTAATCTGGTTCATAGTTGGATACGACGCCGATAACTATCTCCAACGCATCGCCCGGCATAACACAGAGTGCTGGTTGTTCCATGCAACTGTGTCCTATGATGTAAATTTAGAGTCATCAGTTCCTCGAAGAAAATTGTTTTATGTGAACGTAGCAAGGCTATAATCGTCTCTATACTCCATTTCTCCGTACAGCTTTTACGTTTCGCGTACAAAATCAAAATTCACTGTTTTTCTGTTCGCATATGTTTACCGCTAAGTAGTATTTTTGATCTGAATCTGAGCAAGTGCTTGGATAAGATAAATTGACTTTTTCGTATCTTATAGTCGCATACCATAGTTGGACAATGATGTTGTCTACTTTGCACTATTGCCCGTAGTTATTGTCATACTTCGCAAATAAGTCCACATCTGGACATATTTTTGTTTTATTTCCCGTGAAGAATATAGCGCTGGCCACTTTCTGTCTTGTGTGTTTCAAGTCACACATTGTTGAGTACGAGATATAGCTAACATACCGGAATTGGTTTTAACGTTGGAAGGATAGCCATACTTCTTACATTCTGAGGAATATCCTTGTATTATATTGTAGGTCACCGGCAATGAGATTGGCAGCTACCTGCCACGCACAAGTCTATTGCCGCCAGCCATAGCCTGCTACGCGAAGCGTGAATCTGCCTCGTTTGTTTCTTTTCCATACGCTGCCGATACAATCTGAATCTCGAAATGAAAAACTTACCCATAGTACAGAAACCGGGTGCCACCAGCTTATGATTTGGACTGAATATTTTTCAGTCTATGCGCCCAATTTGTGCCAAAAATTTGTGTCAGATGTAAACGAGACAGGAAAGCTAAATTCCTTTCACTTCTGAATGGGCAGCTGTACGAAACCGAGAAGGACACTTCGGGATTTTCTTTATCACAATGGGCTTCTTCCATTTCTAAATACATTGTCTACCGCTATACTGAGTTCACCATCCACTGCTACACCATTAATAGCGACTGACTCACTTAAAATCCGGTACAGTTTTCCACACTGTGCGATGCATTGGATACGTCTGGTCTAATTGCGGTATTGTATGTATAATATTACAGTGCCTGTTCAATCTGAGTTTCCTTGCCGCTGTCAAATATAGAGACCCCATGGCCACAATATATTTCCGTGTTTCTTATGTGGATAGAATGAAGCCACACAGTAACAAATTCACCAGATTCACCAGTTACTGGTCACCCCACCTCCAACAGCTCATATCAGCTAAACCACAATAATTGAGTGCATTACTAGCGCCAATGTAAGCAACCTGCCGTCAATTTTCGGGCCATACATCGTAACAACTTCTGTTGAGGCTGCACTCAATGTGTCTGAGAGATCTACAGTAACTCTGTGCATGCGAGAGGCCAAATAACAACAAACCCGCTCTCAACCCACGGGCAGACCTCTGAACGCAGCAACCTCCGTTCTGGTGGCTACGCTGACCGTCACTGTCGCTAAGCGTACCTAGCCTGCACAAATAAACACTCGCTATCCAGAGAGACAAATCGCATTCGCTAGCGGCAAGGAACAAACTATTGCATATGTTAATCAGGTATAATCTACAGCCGGCCGGAGTGGCCGTGCGGTTCTAGGCGCTACAGTCTGCCTCGGGCATGGATGTGTGTGATGTCCGTAGGTTAGTTAGGTTTAATTAGTTCTAGGTGACTGATGGCCTCAGAAGTTAAGTCGCATAGTGCTCAGAGCCATTTGAACCGTTTTTTTATCTATATCTTCGATTGTGCATATGTACCATTTGTCTGATGTAATACTAACTCAAATGTCCGTGTAATCAAATTGTATTTTTTGGACATAAGTTTTTAGAGATTAGTATCAAACTTCTAATCTTCGTTTACATATCATTTAATCGTGAAATTCAAGGAAGTTTTAGAGGAACTGATTCCTTGTTCAGCAAAGCTAAAGGGCAGTAGCGTTGGGCTTCTATAACAGCCGTTACTTCGATGAGCGAGTTTTTTTATGTTGTATAAACAGTTAGAAAAGGACAAAATCATTTGCATTATTCAGATGGTTTTCATGTTCCAGAGGGCAATTGTACAGCAAAAAACTTGGGACCAGCAGCTCTGTTATGCCAGGTATTTATAAATTTCCAATGGAAATATTGTATTAGCAGTTCTTTATAAAAACCCATTATGAATTATAGTCGAAAGCGTAATCACAGTACACGTTTTTCCTCTTTGCCTGTCTGACATAATCTAGAAAAGTTCATAAACAAAGTATTAAATTCAGTAATAGGAGGTCTGATGATTTAACAGCAGTAAATTATTTCAGGTACAAATATATGTTCATTGCTCCTAATATGAAGAGCAGTCATATCGTATCATGATATACGTTTCTGGGTCTCTGACCTCATAATTAAGTCTGCATCTTTGACCAGGACGATCTTATGTGGAAATATAATGTCCACTAGTTAAAATTTCTACGTACTTACGGATACCATACTCACTCTCGTGCATTTCAAATCACTGTAGCAAGATTCTGGTTTGTGACACAGACTTCCTGCAGGAAGGTGCCACCACCATCGGTGAAGACCTCAAGCGTAGATGCACGTGATATGCAATAATGTTCACGTAGTCTAGAGCAGTCATGGTGCTTTCGATTACCACAGGTCCCATGTTGAACGTCCACCATAGCATCATACTACGTCCTTGAAACATGGTGTGGTGCATATTTTGAACAACCTTTGATGTGGATGATGGCATATCCAGACATGGTAAGCAACCTGGTGTAATTAGAATGGTAATTAATCTGTCCATGGACATGTTTAAATGGATCTCGAAAATATCTTCATTGATAACTGACAGTTTCGTCGGATCATCGTGGGAGTACATAGAGGTCGTCTGCTGCCGAACCCCATCTTCAACAATTAGCACAGATCGATATGCTACGAAACACTTGTGCCACTATCAGTATTGTAGTCTGTCGTCAGACCTGCCATAGATCCTGCTTTACGGAGCTGAAAAGCCTTCAACCATTACGTTTTGCCCTTTCTTACTCGATAGCTTCCCTGTCCTTCAAACACCTTCCATTGATTCTCACAACAGCAACATGGAGCAGTTGACTGCGTTCGCAGTTTTTGAGGTGCTTGTTCCCCGGAGCCAGATATAACAATCTCTCGGTAACGTTAGCAGATTTTCCCAACAGCGGCCCATGTAATTGCTAGAATCAACCCTCATTCGCCCTGCTCCTCTTTTATTCTTTTCACATCCAGTGATGTAACGAAACCTCACCAGATAACATTAATTCTCGCAATGGGGAGTGGTCATAGTGTTTTGCATCAAACGTGTATGTACAGAAACTTAGTTATGGCCAAATGAAAAGGAGACTATAGTTACAAATAAATAAATTATAAGTATACTATAGTTACGGTTCATGTGGAGCACTATAACTATACAATTACTGCCATTGAAATTGATACATGAATCCTAGTAAAAGGGAAGTAGAAAATAGTAAATTGGTCATGGATATAGCTTTCCACGGTCTCCTGCTCGTCCTTGTTATAGGTGAAGCTCTAATCATAGAAATGTTTCAACGGGCCGAGGATGTGCAGTCGCGTGGGGAGATAAGGCGGCTATACGGAAGATGCTACAGGACAACCTGTAAGTAGGCTGTTAATGTTTTCTTATTGGCAACGTTACGTAGCGCTCTGTGTGAAAATCACTGGCTGTGCTGTGTGCAGTCTGTGGCTAGTTTGCATTGTTGTCTGCCATTGTAGTGTTGGGCAGCTGGATGTGAACAGCGCGTAGCGTTGCGCAGTTGGAGGTGAGCCGCCAGCAGTGGTAGATGTGGGGAGAGGGAT